>NC_136059.1:1818032804-1819282804 GCF_964261635.1 Lissotriton helveticus
AGTGCACTTGCCCATTCTGTCAAACATCAGCAGTCGTTGTCGCGATAGTACGCTGAATGCATCTCCAATTGGGGTCTGTCGATAACGACAAGTTCGTAACTTGATTGCGATATTGACCCCATTGGGGACTTATAGTGTGTCGGTAATGTAGCCCCGGTGAGCAGCTCCTAGCTCCCTTTAATATTGAAGTGGAGTTTTTTTGAAGCTGAGGTTGGATGGAGGGTAAAAGCGGAGTTGGATAGCAGGTTTGCCTTTCCAGGTTCAAGGCGATTCCCCATTGCTGGAACATTGCCTCCTCTTCCAAGATTTTGTTAGCTATCTCCGGCGAAATACAGGTAGTTTTGGTAATATCAGGCTGATGGGTCGAGGTGTTGGGTTCGAACCCTACTAGTAAAAGGTCTTCCGTGCTGATGTTTGCTAAATTTGTTGAAGAGTGCAGGAGTCTTAGAATGTTCCCCCTATTCAATGTGTCTTCCTTCCCTCTGGATATATATTCTGGGATAAACAGAATTGAGGTTGGAATGCTCTGACATAGCAATTTTGTTGGAACCATCGGTGGGCTCTTGATGGACTGAGAAGTTTGCTCAAGGGCGTGGCTAGAGGGTGATACACCTAAGACGAGTGAGCCTCCGCCTTGGTCATTATCTAGCTTCGTGGCCCATAGGGCACTGTATGTTTTCGGCTGGGGCTCAGGACAAATTTCCGAAGTCATAATCGTGGTACTGGTTGTTTTCGGCTTGGGCTCCGAACATGTCTCCGAGGTCGTGACCAGAGGGGTGGCGTTCCGCCTGTTTTTTACAGCTTCATCACCCGATTTAATTTTTCTGTTGTCCGGAGTCTGGCCTGGCTGGATTATTTTAAATTGTAGAAGTTTCTGTTTGGTGCATTTTTTTGATGTCATCTTCTTTATGAGATTATGTGTTGATTTCAAGCACTGTGATGGAGACTCTGTTGGCGCGCTGTCTCGGGCTTCGGTAGAGGGGGACTGATAGACACTGGGTGATGGGCTCCGGGCATCAGTGTCTGAAACCGCGGTAGAAGGTGATAATTCTTCTGTATTAAGCCTTGCCCCTATTAGGGTACGGTTCCTACCTTTCCTTTTGTTCTTTCTGCGGGACTTTGCGTTGGTTTGAGTCGGAGGTTCAGCTGTACTCGCGATAGTGATCACTTCATCTGTTTCCGGTGACTTAGTGGATGGAGCTTGGGGCGGCAAGGTAATGGCTAGGCACGGGTCACTTGGCAACTTGATCTCTTGCCTTGAAGCAGTTACCGAAGGAACTGCAGGAGGGTCGGCGGTATGTTGCTTTAATGGTTGGAGGGCTGATGCTTTTAAATCGCTTATCAGGTCCCCTAGCATAGATGGTAAAGATGATAATTTATCTAAGAGGGGATCGTAAGGGGGGGTTGGATGGTAACTGAGTGATCTGCAAGAACTGAGTCTTGGCCCCTCTTTATGAGTCCATTTAGTTCCGAGATTTTCCAGTCAATCCCTGAAATTGACTCGGCCATTGACTGCAAGACGGTAAGCTGTAAGTCCATTTTTGTGACTGAAAGTCCAGGGCAGTGGCCGACTGTTGCAAGGTACCTAGGATTGTAGACCATAGGGTTTCCGGGACTGAATTGCCTAAGTTAGTATCCCCTTCCGGTCTTGGGGAGGCATTTATCATCGGCTTCTCTTCGGGGGGTTTGGCATTGTAAGCCGCAACTAGTTCCTCCCACTCTTGTACAGAAATAGAAGACATATCATTGTTTATGGAATTATTTGTAGATTGTGAGTCGTTAAACTGCATCAATGTGCATCGTTGAGATGCTGTTGACACCGTTGGTCCAATGGTTGGAGTTAGTTGTTCGATGAGTCTGCTTAGGTTGCCTTGGGATTTTTTTTACGGGGGTCAAAGGAAGTCCTACTGATTGGGGCAAGGGATGCCCGCTTTCTTCTCCTATTAAAGCCATTGGTGGCTCCGTACATGCGCCTCGAATATCCATACCAGTAATTGCGCGAGTTGGGGAACTGCTAACTCGATGGAGGCCAGGCGAGTCTTCTCTTCCCACTTCCCTATGAACCATGGCCTTAGTTTCCTGAGACCTCTCTTGGCTACTCAAGTAAGGTAAACCGTACTTACTCGATTGAGTCAAGTTAGAGGTGGGTAAGGTCTGCACACATATTGACTCAATTATTTCCGCTTCGTATGCAGTACTCTGCACAACCATGTGATTTTTCCTGACTGACCCGTTTCCCGGAAAGTTAGAGGTGGTAGTGTAAGCATGACTAGTTGTAGAATTAAATAAAGCCATGTCCCCTGGGTCCGTTGGTGTTAATTGTGGTGGTATTGGCGCGAGTATGGCTACCCCGCTGCTAGGTGAAGAAAAGTCACTTGAGCAGTTAGATGGGCCTGCTAGGCTCTGTGTTGTGTGGGTATCGACTGCTGCACCTTTTAATAGTGGGGTTTGGAGGCCACTGATATCCCCTGTCTTTGAAAATATGGCTGTCCCTGGGTCTTTGAGAAAGGAAAACTTTGTGTAGATCTTCGGCTGATACGAACATATCTTTTTCTTCGGTGGCATTCCCTCAATAGTTACCAGGTTTTCCAGGGCTACTTGTGGTGGCTTTTGTGTGGGCCTTTGTAAGTTGTGGAGGACATTAGTTGGACAAAGCGGCAAGGGGGCCAAGGATGCCTGGTGGTTTCTTTTTTTGAGGTTGGTTTGGGTTAGAGGCTGGTTGGGTGACAACATGTCCAGTGATTCAATTGGAGTTAGAGGTTGATTGGGTGACGGTATGTCCACGACTGCTAGCTTACGGTCCTCTCCAGTGTTGTTGCACGCTTTGGGGTGGATAGCCTGGACGTGTCCTAAAATCGGTGAGGCGCTCAGCTCTAGATTGCCCTGTTTCCTTTTCCTCGTTTTAGATTTGGCAGGTGGTTTAGGCTTTGGTTCAAGTCTGACTGTTCCTGATCTCATTGCTCTGCCTATTTGTAGTCCCTTAGTTGTCCTTTGTTATACCCTCACAGGGATGCTGAAAAAGGGAACAATTTGTCCGTGGGCCCCCGCGCCCAGCACCACGCTACACCTGATTGCAATAACCACTAACATGGAATTGGTAGTTTGTGTCGGTCTTAGTGGCAGGTAGTTTATGTTGTTTGTGGGCTGGGTGGGCTGGCTGGGCTGGCTGGGCTAGCTGGGATTATGTAATCTGACCGCTCGCTATGTGTGTGGCGTACAGTTCAAGTCCGTGGCTGTTCCTCTCCTTCAGCCCACTTATCTGCTTTGCTGCCCAGTCACTCCTCTTCCCAACCCAGATGATATAAGTGCGAGTAGTGAGAAGGACTTAATGGCTCCTCCTCCCGTCTGCCGATGGTTCCTAGTCCGGGTTCAGGTATAGGGTTCAGGTGTTTCGCAGCGATCTCCCAGTGCTTGACTCAGCTGGGCTAGATGCTCACACCTGGACTTGGCCTAGCTCTTTCTTGCTCCTTCCCCCCGCATGGAAATGCCTGAAGTTGAATTGTGAGATGTGGGTTTTGCCAGGTGCTGTTCCTCCAGCACTGGTGTTGTTCTCACAGCGCTCGGCTCACCAGAGCTCAGCGCTCACACCTAACGCCTTGCGCCACTGGACTTCACCCTGACCCCCCAATCTAAAAAACTATCTCAAAAACTACGGGCGGTCTTTGAGTGGCTGAGACCGCGTTGAGACAGCGTTGGGCGGCGTTGTTGTCACAGCGCTCACAAATACAGCGCTCACACCTGTCAACTACGCCTCAGCGGGGGAGGAGGCAGTGGGAGACCAGAAGACCAAGATGATGGGCTCCCCCCCGCTTTTTTGGCGGTGACGGTGTTGTTGTCACAGCGCTTGTGAAAACTGGCAGCGCTCACACCACCATCATGCCTTACTCCTCACTCGTTGCTTCTACTCAGACAGCGATATGAGGATAAGAAACCTCCGAACCTCCGTCCCGGGTATCAACAGTTCTTACCAGTGTTCTTGGAAGATGCTTAGAGGCCGGTTAGCCCCGGGCCCCCGGAGGATTGCAGACAGTTAAGTCCTTCGCGTCCAGCAGGCGTTCGCGGCTCCAGCCGCACCCCAAATAACACTCGCAGCTGTTGCCGCGTGTAGTGGGCGCTCGCGGCTCTGGCCGCAGCCTGCACTCCAATCGCGGTAAAATGTCTCGCTCTAGCCGCGCCCGGAACACAGCACAGCACAGTACAGGTTCCAACTGTTCCCGGGATATTTTTGGGCAGTCAGCAGTCCGCAGCCCAGTGCAGCCGGGTGCCGCAGTCGGCGTCTTCCTTGGCGTCTTCCTCGCCTCGTCTCGCAGCTCACAGCTCGTTGCTCTACAGCGCCCCCAGACCGACACTTGATAAGAGTTGTGTCTGTCTCCTTCTCTGATTTTGTGATGGAAGACGTCACATATCGAGCCACAGCAATAGAGTTGTCAGCCACATATTGAATATCCATGTTAGCCTTCCACATGGACAAAATGACTGGGTTGTAGTCATTTATGAATTTGGATTCCTCATTTCTTCTTAGGTTGTATGAATTTTTGGGTGATTTTCTTGTCACAGTATGTCGCAGAGAAGACATAAAATTGTTGACTCTTCCTTTCGATGTTACTGGACGTGGAAATGCAAAACGACAGTTTCGTGTAGAACTTGTCCTTGGATTTGTATTTTCGACGACAGTATTTCCCACAACGATGGCTTTGAAAGCGTAAAACTTGGTGTCTTAAATTGTTTTCTTCTGTACTTTTCGGAACAGCACATGTAGAATACTGCTTAATAAAACTCATCACTTTCTCATCTGAATCTGTTCCAAATTTAGGTGCATCTTTAATCCTTAGCAGCATATGTATATGAGGAGCACCTCTTGCTTGATACTCCTTTCTCCAAAAGAAATCCAACACCTCTCCAAGCGGAGGATTTTTGTTTGTTTGTAATAAAAGACATGTTAGCTTCAAACCTATGATTGAAATACCTGCATACATTAACTGGATCCAAAGAGCACAGTTCTCCAGGTGTCTTGTATTCAATATTTTCAATGTTTTTATTTGCCTCTCGTAGAAATTCAAGTAAATCTTCCCAAGCATACTCAGCACAGCTAAGAGTGAGGAACCAAGTAGGAGTTCCTAAGTTTCTTAGTATACATTTCAATTCCCCATGACGATGGTGCCAATACTCGTTAGTACCACGCTGACATGCCATGAGATTAATTAGCTGGGATTCCAAAACACCGTCTTGCAGTTTCACTTTATCCATAAAATCCCTTGCCGAAACATTTTGTAGATGTGCTCCACTTTTCAGTATATGGTTTACTGCATAGGAAAGTCCAGACAAGTAACTCTCAAACAGTAGATGGAACAAATATGGAATGCATTGACGAAACCTTGGATCTTCTGCATATAATCTTGAAGTCCGGTATTCAGATGCAGGAATTTGAACACGTCGGTCGTCATATCGTCCACCTTCACCTGTTGGAAATAACTGTGGGAAACAACGAGCTTCCAAACTTTCTTCCCATACACTAATGGGACTTCCTTCTGCTTTTTTCATCTGAAACAAGTCAATAGCATTCCCCATTACTTCTTTGGAATGCAATGGATGAACACTATAGTGTTTATAAATTTCTTCACTTCTAGAGACATAAACTTTTTCTATTTGCCCAGCAGAGACATCAGTGTCGTCTTGTACAGTTGTTTCCTCTTCTCCCACATACACATTTTTATAGTACTGATTATTTTTTACCAAATACAACGTTGCCTTTTTGACTTTCCTAACATCCACTAATTCTTGCCAGATTTTCTTACTTTTGTCGGACCACCATTAACTAGAATAACCAGAGGTTCCTCTTCTACTTTTTCGACACCAATTGTATCAATATTTTTCTTAAAATCTAGAGGCAAATAAACAACTCTTCCCTTTAATCCTCTCTGTAAATCTGAAGGAGGCAATTTCCCTGTCTTAGGCTCCATGCGAACAATAGCCTGAAAATGATGCACACATTGAATCAGAATAGACTCATAGGTATTTAAATCCATCAATTCAGAAGGAATGTCTACCAACTCCATATTATTATGAACAGCTCTAGCAGGCATTCTGTTTTCATTTAATTTATTATAGCAATATGTACAAATACGTTGATCAGAGCCCAAATCAAAACAATTTTCAACCAACAAATAAGTTGCAAAATCCTTCCACTCATTATTATTTATCTTTTCGCTTTTTACCTATAAATCAACTAATCTAGTCTGATGCTTATAATGAGTTTGTCGACAACAAACACAAGAAACATTAGGCCTTTCACTTGAATTGACCTTAAACTTTAACATTTCATTTTCAAATTTTTCTGTACTTAAAATCGATACATTCTCTTCTACATTCCCTTCTATTACTGTATCAATTTCTGCACTAACCTCTTTTTCACCAAAGTAACAAAACTCAATTTCATCACAAATGTTTTTGACATCTAATTCAGTTCCATGCAAAAGAGCACTGTTTAACTGTTTTAGTTTAAGTGCTGGACTTTTTGCATAGTACAACCTTCTCACTAATTTCCTCACTTTATTATGATGCACTGCTAACATCCTAAAATGGTGAAAAACACTCTGACATACTTTTCTTGAAAGACAAGCCAGTGAATGCCCTTGCAAACCTGTTTTTTCTCTCACTCTACAAGGATCTAACTCTTGTAAACTTTTCATTTTTTGTTTCACACTTTTCTTATTATATGTCCGTAAGAAAGTGCGAAACAAATCAATTGATTCCTGTGGGACACTACAAATACTACTACAATTCCATGTATACACTGGAGCCTTAGGACATCTCCCTAAAACTTCATCAGGTAACACCTCTTCTGTATTTCTAGGCACAATCTCTTCTGTTTCAACCGGACAACCGTCCTTCACCTCATATGCTCGACCACTGGTGTCAACTGCATGCACCAAATCATTATCCTGAAAGTAACTTTCTTCATTAAAAAATGGCTCAGAACTTGAACTATGCTTCCATTCTCCAGAAAAAACATCACAGAAATTAGTTCAATTAATTACCTTCCTCCAATTACATTTTTTTAACACATTGATTACCTTATAAAGTGTACGAATTCTATTCATTACTAAACTAAACAATTTATTTTTCACTTTAAATGCTTCATCCACAATCTTAACTATATATTTTTTTCTTGTAAAAAGCGGTCTTTTTTTAATACCTCTTTACATTTTTTAATAAATTTGATACTATTCTGTTGTAAAACATTCGTCTACGAATTTCAGTAAATTGCTTGCTTCTCCTTTTCTTATACAAAATATCATCTCCTTGTACAGGTCTAATATTTTTAGAAGGACATCCTGTCTTCTTTGTAAATACAGGTGTTTCATTGTTCTTTCCAAAAAAACGTTTTTTTTCTTGACATTTCAATAGGTTCCTGAGAATTTTTTTAGTTTGCTTACCAGGAGCATTTTTCTTTTTCTCTGAAGATTTTATTTTGCTTGGTTCTTGATTTTCTTTTTCCTTAGACCTTAATTTTCTTTTATACATTTTTTCTCTTCTTGCTTTAAAAGGCATCTTTTTGTTTGTTTGTATAGATGATTATAATCTGTGGTAAACAAAAAATAACATATTATAGACCACTACAAACATATTACATATCAATTAAAAAAAGTAAACAATATAAACACTAGTATACAACAAAAGGCTCATTTACATTACATGTGCTTTGCTTAGTGTCAAAAACGATTTACTAATTAATGTTATGTCTTGTTTATATGTAGGTGGCCTGTTTTTGGCCTGTAGATACAGTGAAATAATATGAGCAGAGACACACATACTGCTTGCAGAGACAGAGATGGTAGATTACATGTAATATCGTGGACATGTGCCTAAGATCACACTGTGACTGAAGCTTCATTCACCCATCACTGTGATCTTAGGCAGAGTCACACATACTGTTGGCAGAGACAGACATGATACATTATATCTAAAATCCAATTAATCTGCCTAAGATCACACTGTGAGTGAAGCTTGATTCACCCATCAGTGTGATTTTAGTCACATATACATTGCGCACGCGGCTTGTAATTATGCCAATGAAACCATTACACTATCTCTGTACCAGCATTAATGTCAAACATTGCGCACGCGGCTTGTAAATATGCCAATGAAACCATTACACTATCTCTGTACCAGCATTAATGTCAAACATTGCGCACGCGGCTTGTAAATATGCCAATGAAACCTTTACACTATCTCTGTACCAGCATTAATGTCAAGCATTGTGCACGCGGCTTGTAAATATGCCAATGAAACCATTACACTATCTCTGTACCAGCATTAATGTCAAACATTGCGCACGCGGCTTGTAAATATGCCAATGAAACATTACACTATCTCTGTACCAGCATTAATGTCAAACATTGCGCACGCGGCTTGTAAATATGCCAATGAAACCATTACACTATCTCTGTACCAGCATTAATGTCAAACATTGCGCACGCGGCTTGTAAATATGGCAGTGAATTTCTAAGGTTTTTAAACGGTTATTCCTAACTATAACATTTGTGAAACCTATGGTTTTTTCAGTGAACTTTAAAGGTTTTGTAAATGCTAATTCCTAACTATAACATATGCAAAACTTATGATTTTTCTTGTGAATGTCAAAGGTTTTTTAAATGGTCATTTTTAAATATATTTATTGTTTTTTTTATATTTTTTAACTATACTTTTTTAATCATTTTATTTTTAGATATGGGTTTTTATTAATTATATTACATATATTTTTTATAAATATTTTTTAATTAAAAATAAAATATTAATTATTTTATATTGTTTATGATATTCTTAAATTATTTTTATTATTTTTTTTCCTTTTTCTTGGAGTCGCGCACCCAAAGGGCACCCTGCTCGTTTACTACGCGAAATGTGTCCGCCATTTTAGAGTTGCTGTCTAGGATCCGCGTAGGTTGTAAGACTGGTACAACTTTTCCAACGTGGTTGCTATGCGACTTACGCGCGACTTCAGGCGCATACGCGAGATGCACGTATTATGCGATGTGACGGACGAGCGGTAGCGCGTGACGTCATATGCATATTGGACGTGGTGGATGCACGACTCCCGTGATTTTTTTAATGGTGAAAAACTTATATATATATATATATATATATATATATATATTACCTACTGGCGGTCGCCAGTAGGTATATATAGTTAGGATTTTTTCTCTATGGGTTTTTTGAAAATTCTATGTCTAATAACTTTGGCGTTTGTGGACGGAATTGGCAGAAATTTTCAGGAAAATGGCACATTTTGTTTCTGAGCAGCCCTTGAAAATTTGGGGGGGGTTCGTCCAGTGGGGGCCGAGAAAAAAGGGGGGTCCCAAAACGTGTTTTTAACATTGAGTTTTCCATAGGGCGGTTGGCCTCACTTTTAGCCCGAACGGCTGAATGGATTTGCACGAAACTTGGCAAAATTGTAGGGACTGGTAGCCCGATGTGCCTTTTGTAGGTCTCAATATATGTGCTCCAGTGGATTTTGAGAAATTAACGTTTAAAAAAAGATATATATCTGTAACAGCGGACCGGGCAGCGGCCCAGGACGCGTACTTTTCGCGCAACGGAGCTTTGTGAAGCGAAGCTGATTGGTTCTCTGGCGTCTGTCAACATTCCAAACAGTCCGTAGCGGCCGCCATCTTGTCTCTCGGTAGGATCGAGAGACAAGAGGAGGCCAAAGCGAAGGGGCAAATGACCATAAGGGGGAATAGTAGATCCTCGCTGACCCCCTAGGTTTGATGTGGAGGTTTTAAAAGGGCCCCGCGGGGCAAAAAAAAAATAATAATAATAATAATCGAACGGCTGAATGGATTTGCACGAAACTTGGCAAAATTGTAGGGACTGGTAGCCCGATGTGCCTTTGCTAGGTCTCAATATATGTGCTTCAGTGGATTTTGAGAAATTATCGTTCAAAAAAAGATATATATCTGTAACAGCGCACCGCTTCGCGTACTTTTCGCGTTACGGAGCTTTGCGAAGCGAAGCTGATTGGCTCTCCGGTGTCTGTAAACATTCCAAACAGTACGTAGCGGCCGCCATCTTGTCTCTCGGTAGGATCGAGAGACAAGAGGAGGCCAAAGCGAAGGGGCAAATGACCATAAGGGGGCATAGTAGATCCTCGCTGACCCCCTAGGTTTGATGTGGAGGTTTTAAAAGGGCCCCGCGGGGCAAAAAAAATAAATAATAATAATAATCAAACGGCTGAATGGATTTGCACGAAACTTGGTAAAATATTAGGGACTGATAGCCCGATGTGCCTTTGCTATGTCTCAATATATGTGCTTCAGTGCATTTTGAGAAATTAACGTTCAAAAACAAGATATATATCTGTAACAGCGCTCCGCTTCGCGGAGATAAAATTATATCTGTATTACCTAGCTGTTGCTAACACCAGTTAGCGACGGCTAGTAGGAGATAGCGACCATCTTGGGTCCCACTTTGCATTTGAGTGATATTTATCACTAATGACATGCAAAGTGGGCATGCCAAGATGTTAGCGACTGGAAACAGTCGCTAACATCGCTATCTCCTATTATCAACTTTTGGAAATATTCGAGATAAGCGCGAATATCTCCAAAAAGTAACAGCTGCCCTGAGCAGTTCTTAGCCATGTTATCCAATGGGAGGTGGATAACATGGCTAAGAGCATTAGCTCGGTAATGCATGAATATCGCGGAGTTTTCAGCGATATTAATGCATTGCGCTCGTTTTTTATCGTATTTGCGATAAACCTTGATAATAGCAAGGTTTATCTGCGATAATTTCTGACGGTAAAAAAATCTTTGCAATGCATCGTTAGGGATAAATATCGCTTAACTTTGGTAATATGCCCCAACGTCTGTTAACGTTCGATTCGAAGGAAATCAGGAATTGTTGAAAAACATTGTGTGCGCCATCTTGTCTTTTTTCAAATGCCACACTTTTGTCGTGCACGGCAGCCATTTTAGATGCCTTGACCAGACCCACTCTGTGCACGCTGTCGATCCTTAGCATGGCTCCCCACCCTCGCAAGCATCTCACCCAGGCAGTGGTCACCCCCGCTCTCTGTCTTATGCATGGGTAATAAACCTCCCCCCATCTGCGCTGCTCTTCCCTGAGAATCACACCCTGTGCCCGCCCAAAACCTCCCTTTCGCCCTATTCACTACCGCACCCTCTGACACTCCTTTTCCTCTGTGTCCGATTGTCCAGGCCGGTCCTAGGCTATCAGCTAGCCCTGCAGATGTAGTTTATGGCCACAGCTGTAAAGAATCACCCCTCTTCAAAGGAGTTATAGTAGATCAAGGCCCACACTCGATGAGATCCGTCACAGCAGAAGCGTTGCTATTATCTGAAAACCATCCTGTATTGTGATTGGGGAGGGGACCGAGCGTGAAGCGGAAGATTCCAGGGATGACTCTTTGTACATCAAAGTTTTTACAATTATGTGTCACATTAAAAATATATAGCACTCCGACAAAGTAGTAAGATTATAAAACTTTAATAATTTATAAATATATACAAGAAAACAAAAATAGTAATAACATATAAACATTTTTAGGGAAAAACAACGAAGTAGCGGTCGGCTGTGCGAATAGTCCCAACGCAGCACAACGTCCAGATTTCCGGCGTGGGGCGTCGCGGGGGGTGGGTCATCAGTAGCAAACTGTTGTGCGAATAGTTCCAAGGCAGCAGAACGCGCCGAAATCTAGATGACACGAAAGTGATGTCTAGTAAGTTGCCACCCAGCAAATAACGGCGTGGGGCGTCGCGGGGGGTGGGTCATCAGTAGCAAACTGTTGTGCGAATAGTTCCAAGGCAGCAGAACGATGGCACCAAGGTGATGTCCAGTAAGTTGCCGCACTGGTTTTGGTATCCTACAATGCTGCTCCGAATAACGGCGTGGGGCGCCCCGGGGGAGGCGGCGTGAACGGGCCTCTCCAGGTGGAGTCTCATCTGTTTTAGTGGGGCGCCCCTTTACCGTTTCAGTTGCCATTCCGTCCGCTTTTGGTCCACTGTGTCAAAATCCGCCATTCAGCTGAGTTGCGCCCACTCTTGCGGTGCAGCGATAGGCGGCTGCCACAGGACTCTCAAAATGGCGGCAGGCTCTTTCCTTTTTGGGCGTGGTCCACTGAAATGGCCCTGGGACACCTTGGAAATCGGACGCTTGTCTGCTAGGTCTTGGACCCCATTCTCGAAAGCGTCCCCTCCGCCTTGAGAATTCATCAAAAGTTTTGGGGGCCCCGACTCCTGCAGGCTTCTGGTGGGGAGCGGCTGCCATGATTGCTCGCGGAATGACCACGACGGAGCTACGAGATGGTGGTGCTCTCATGCTGACGCCAGTTTAGTCTGAAACATCCAGAAACAAGGTGGGGCTTTCATCGTTTGGGGGAAAAAAAAAGTTTTCATCCAATGAAAAGTGTTGTTTTTAGGTCATATGATCAAGCCTTCCATCATTCGGAAACCAAAAGTAAAATGAACCAATGAAAAGTTTTATAAACAAGTCACATGACCTGTTATGCGGCATAGGGTATAAAATGCGGAGAAAATACGTTGGCACGTGAGGCGGCGTCAGTAGCGGACCGATGTGCGAATAGGCCGAAGGCAATACAACGCGCCAAGATCCGGATGGCACCGAGGTGGTGTCCAGCAAGTTGCAGCACTGGTGTGGCCATCCTACAATGCTGAAAGTCGGCGTGGGGCGCCCCGTTGGCCTGTGAGTTTGCGTCAGTAGCGGACCGATGTGCGAATAGGCCGAAGGCAGCACAACGCGCCAAGATCCTGATGGCACCGAGGTGGTGTCTAGTAAGTTGTCGCACTTCTGTGGCCATCCTACAATGTTGAAAGTCGGCGTGGGGCGCCCCGTTGGCCTGTGAGATGGCGTCAGTAGCGGACCGATGTGCGAATGGGGCCAAAGGCAGCGCAACAATATTTTCTGACTGACACCACAAGGCGCTGAGATGCCAAGATCCGGATGGCACCGAGGTGATGTCTAAGTTGCGGACTGATGTGCGAATGGGGCCAAAGGCAGCGTAACAATATTTTTTGTATGGAAGATACCACTAGGCGTTGAGATGCCAAGATTCGGATGGCACTGAGGTGATGTCTAGCAAGTTGGTGTGGTCATCCTACAATGCTGAAACTCGGCGTGGGTCGCCCCATTAGCCTGTGAGATGGCGTCAGTAGCGGACCGATGTGCGAATAGGCCGAAGGCAGCACAACGCGCCAAGATCCGGATGTCACCGTGGTGGTTTCATAGTTGAGAGGCACTTCATCTGCAGTGGGGCGCCGAGATCCGGATGGCACCGAGGTGATGTCTAGCAAGTTGCTGTACTGGTGTGGTCATCCTACAATGCTGAAACTCGGCGTGGGTCGCCCCATTAGCCTGTGAGATGGCGTCAGTAGCGGACCGATGTGCGAATAGGCCGAAGGCAGCACAACGCGCCAAGATCCGGATGTCACCGTGGTGGTTTCATAGTTGAGAGGCACTTCATCTGCAGTGGGGCGCCGAGATCCGGATGGCACCGAGGTGATGTCTAGCAAGTTGCTGTACTGGTGTGGTTATTCTACAATGCTGAAACTCGGCGTGGGGCGCCCCATTAGCCTGTGAGATGGCGTCAGTAGCGGACCGATGTGCGAATGGGGCCAAAGGCAGCGCAACAATATTTTCTGAAGAGAAGACACCAAAAGGTGCTGACATTCCAAGATCCGGATGGCACCGAGGTGGTGTCTAGCAAGCTATGCAGTTGAGTTGTGTGCGCACTTGCGGCGAATAGGTCGAAGGCAGCATAACAATGTTTTCTGAATAGGAGACACCACAAGGCGTTGAGATTCGGTTACCACCGAGGTGATGTCTAGCAAGTTGCCGCACTGGTGTGGCCATCCTACAATACTGCTCCGAATAACGGCGTGGGGTGCCCGAAGGGGGGGGGAGCCGGCGTGAATGGGCCTTCCTAGGTGGAGGCTCGTCTGCTGTAGTGGGGCGCCCCTTTACCGTTTCAGTTGCCATTCAGCTGAGTTTCGGCTGCTCTTGATGCTACAGCGACAGGCGGCTGCAAGAGGACTCTCAAAATGGCGGCCTGTTCTTTGGATTTGGGCCTGGTCCACTAAAATGGCCCTGGGACACCTTAGAACTCGGACGCTCGATTTTCTTTTCCTTTCCTGTACATGCAAAAAAAGGTAAATGCCCGGTACGTTACACGCTTCATCTGCCACGATGAACTCTCCAGAGGAACCGAAAAAAAATATAGTTGTGGTAACTATACCATGCATCGTCATATGGAGAGGTGGCACCAATTAATTATAGTGCTGCATAAAAGAGAGATTTGGAGGAGAACCCCTGACCTGCTAGTACATTCATCAAAGAAGTGGCACTGAGAGCTTCAGAGGCAAGGGAAACGGTCCCAAATATTTAGAAGAACTTTGGAAAGATTAAAATGACATGTTTAGATTGTGGCAAATTAATTTCATGTGGACAGATGAGTGTTACTCTAATAAATACAGCATATGAACATCATCATAGTCGATGGTTGGTAGAGACATTTTGACTATATCCTGGACCTGCCCGTCCTCGCCCAAAATGGCGCCGGAATAAATGGGACTCGTAACTCCTTCTTGTGTACTGGTTGCAGAACCTTGAAATCACGAGATACGTATGCAGTTTTGAAGCACATGGCGGGCGGGGACGAGAATTGATTGAATATTTCGACATCCCTATTGATATTAAGTTCTGATGTGTTATTGATTACTGTACTGTTGAAAGTTCGAATTAACGTCACCCATGGTACTTGCCCGCAAATGTATATCTAGATAATTTTATTGTAACTGGCCCTGTCGTATTTTAATTATAAAATGTACGTCCACCGATTCCGTAACTGTTAGACACCTTAGTTCTTGCAACCTAATGGCCCGCCCGTTACGTTCCTCTACAGTGTAAATGTCTATTCATCATATACGATTACAGTTTGCTCTGTGGCAGGCCCACGTGGTTATAGGCTCGTATTTGTATAATGAAATTTTCACAATAAAGGTTTTTAAAAGAAAACATGGTAGTAGTATATACATTGGTAAAGTTTTTAATAATAGTGACTGTTTTAGAATCATTAAAAGGCAAGTGAAATAAAGCAGACCAATTACATGAAGGGTACAAGGTATAATACGAAGGAACGCAGTAAAGATAAATGGTCAAGGGCTGTTGTGTTTTCTATTCCTGCAACATAAAGTGATCGATAAGAATCTCATATTCAGGCGTATCGGCGACTAAGACAGCAGGTCGACCCTCTTTTGCTCAACGGCTCCGTCATGGGACGAAGAAACGCTCTTTTTCTCGAAAAAAGAATATATTTTACTTGCAGGACAGTTGTAAAATTTCCGGGAAAGTACATTAGCCTGGAACATTATAATATATATTTAAGAAAAAATAATGTTCGGAAGTAATGAAAAGCGTAATTTTTAGGTCATATGACCAAGCCTTTCATCATTACAATAAGAAAAGTAAAATGAACCAATGAAAAGTTTTATTAACAAGTCACATGACTTGTTATGCTTACGTTACGCGCTGCGCGCCCCGGATGACTTCCGGATGCGCTAACGCGGCGCGTCATATGACGCATTACGCGACAACGCAGGTACAGAATATAGTCAAAATGTCTCCACCAACCAGCGGTCGGAACACAACCCCTTTCAGCAGGCTAAATAGTTCTGTTAAATGACAACAGAAGGGACAGGCAACAAGAACCATCAGTCAAAGAGGGGAGAGCTAGTTCTTCTCTACCGGGTTACATTGGGGCGTTACCGGAACTGATCGAATTGGTAGTCTACAGTGTTTCTGGATGTTTCAGACTGAAGCTGGGGTTAGCATGAGAGCAGCACCATTTCGTAGCTCCGTCGTGGTCATTCCGCAACCAATCATGGCAGCCGTTCTTTATCGTTATTTTGGGCGGGGTGGGTGGCGGAGCCAAGCTGTTTTGCAGCCATCATTGTGTGGAGTTCAGTTCATCTCACTAGTTTTGTATTTGTCATGAGGGGTTGTTCCTAATGTTTCTATTTTAGCGAGGTCAAAAAGAGATCCCATTAGTGGCCTACTGATTTTGCTCGATTCCTTTTCTTTTTTTTTTACACGATTTTTCGTTATCTGCAAAGACTAAACAGAGTATTGCGACTCTGTGTTTGTTTGTAAATAGAGAATGAACCAAAGAGAACTAATTCTAAAACAGTAAATACTTGGATAACAATCAATCAAATGGAGAGAGAAGCAGGCACGATGGATTACAATGGGGGCAAAGACCTGCGTTAACTACCTTTCACTATCTGCAAAGAGAGAGTACTCCTAATAGAAATGAGGGGGGGGGGCACCATTCAAAGCAGATCAGTGTGCATAAACACGAAAATGTTTTCACTTACCACGTACTTGACATTCGACAGCTTATGATATTTGCTATTAAAAAACCATTGAAATTCACTGAAAAAACCATAGGTTATAGACCATATATAGTTAGGAATTAGCATTTACAAAACCTTGAAAATTCACTGAAAAAACCATAGGTTATAGACCATATATAGTTAGGAATTAGCATTTAAAAAACCTTATTTTACTCACACAAAACCATTGAAATTCCATATATAGTTAGTTGCACTAACTATATATCGCGCACCTGCAATCCACTGCTGATCATGTCACATATTACATCATTCATGACATGGTCAGTGACATCACTGATGACATCACTGATGACATCTCAAATGACATCACTGATGACATCACTGATGACATCTCATTTGACATCATTCTTGTGCTAATACGATAAACCTCTTCAGACTCTAATATAACCTTAGATACACTCAGTGTATACAGACACTCACACACTGCCACTCATCCATGGAGTTACTCACACACCCAGTCAGTCATGCAAAGAAACAATCTCATCTCCATTTCTTCAACTATACAGTTAAACACACCTTACTTATTGAAACATATACTAACACATATTTACTCTCTTATACAATCCCTGATACAAGTTCACAATGATCGATACAACCACTCACTCATTCAGTGGCTCTCATGCACAGTTATTTATATATGCCAACTCTCACATGTACTGTGTTTTACATATGTACTTACTATGACATGTAGCATTGAGATATCCATTCACTCATCAATACACTTATGCACACAGTCAACTGCCCATGTAGCTGTTTCCACATGCACTCTTGAACTCATACACCTAGTGAATAAACTGTTCACACATCTATGCATAGAGTCACACACCTTCCAGCCACCCCCACACAAACTCAATCTCCCATAGAAATACTTGGGCAACCAATTAATAACACATATAGCCTCTCGTATAGCTAATGATCAACACATGCAGCAGTTTACAGAACAACAGACATAATGATGCACAAATTAAGACAGTTTAGTCACTAACCCATGCATTCAGTGAGACACATTTATCACTCACTCATACAGTCAGTCACGCACCTACTAAATCCTTCATCCAGACACTTATACATCCACTCATTCTTCAATATGTAAGACATATTTTAACTTTACAGAAACATACAGTCACTGGATGTTGTCATCAGTGATGTCATCAGTGATGTCATTTGAGATGTCATCAGTGATGTCATCAGTGATGTCACTGACCATGTCATGAATGATGTAATATGTGACATGATCAGCAGTGGATTGCAGGTGCGCGATATATAGTTAGTGCAACTAACTATATATGGAATTTCAATGGTTTTGTGTGAGTAAAATAAGGTTTTTTAAATGCTAATTCCTAACTATATATGGTCTATAACCTATGGTTTTTTCAGTGAATATATATATATATATATATATATGTAGGTGTATTCTGCCTGGAAAGGAAGAAACAGGAACCCAGGGGAATAGGTAGTTAAGACTTTAATGAAAAAGGACTTCGCTCCAGTGGCGGCGAATGCATTTCGGATAATTTCCTTCGCCAGCTCCCTGCACCGGACCCAAGAATCACCGAGTGTGTCCTGCCGCTGTTGAAGAGTAGTTCTAACAGGTCCGCTCCTCCCCTTTGATGATCTCATTCACCTGTTGCAGTTTTTCAACATCTTGGAACTGCAACTCCCACAATGCCGTGTGAAAGCAAAGTGCGTCGGTGAAAATAACGGGGATGGAAGGTAAGTTCTTTTATGCGGTTCCCAGTCGCTAGCAGGCACGATGACACCATCTGCCGATTCCTTCAACACCCGCTCTCTCCTCGAGTCCCCACTACTGCCACAGCCCAGTTTCAAGAGTCAAACCAGCAGGGACTTGAATGCACGTTGCAATTGGCCCAAGAGAGGTTAGTTACCTCAACTGCTTCCTTCCTCCTTCTACCCGGGCGGGTATCAGGTATGATCCGTAACCGGAAGAGCAGGTGAGCCGTGAGTAGTGCCAGGAATGGTCTTCACCCAAAAAGCGTGGCAGGGGTATCCTGAACTGTGCTACTGGCAAGTGCAGGAAATATGTAGGTGTATTCTGCCTGGAAAGGAAGAAACAGGAACCCAGGGGAACAGGTAGGAAAGACTTTAATGAAAAAGGACTTCGCTCCAGTGGCGGCGAATGCATTTCGGATAATTTCCTTCGTCAGCGCCCTGCACCGGACCCAAGAATCACCGAGTGTGTCCTGCCGCTGTTGAAGAGTAGTTCCAACAGGTCCGCTCCTCCCCTTTGATGATCGCATTCACCTGTTGCAGTTTTTTCACATCTTGGAACTGCAACTACCACAATGCCGTGTGACAGCAAAGTGCGTCTGTGAAAATAACGGGGATGTAAGGTAAGTTCTTTCATGCGGTTCCCAGTCGCTAGCAGGCACGATGACACCATCTGCGGATTCCTCCAACACCCGGTCTCTCCTCGAGTGCCCACTACTGCCACAGCCCAGTTTCAAGAGTCAAATCAGCAGGGACTCAAATGCACAATGCAATTAGCCCAAGAGAGGTTAGTAACCACAACTGCTTCCTTCCTCCTTCAACCTGGGCGGGTACCAGGTATGATCCGTAACCGGAAGAGCAGGTGAGCCGTGAGGCGTGCCAGGAATGGTCTGGACCTAAAAAGCGTGGCAGGGGTATCCTGAACTGTGCTACTGGCAAGTGCAGGAAATATGTAGGTGTATTCTGCCTGGAAGGGAAGAAACAGGAACCCAGGGGAACAGGTAGGAAAGACTTTAATGAAAAAGGACTTCGCTTCAGTGGCGGCAAATGCCTTTCGGATAATTTCCTTCGTCAGCGCCCTGCACCGGACCCAAGAATCACCGAGTGTGTCTTGCCGCTGTTGAAGAGTAGTTCCAACAGGTCCGCTCCTCACCTTTGATGATTGCATTCACCTGTTGCAGTTTTTTCACATCTTGGAACTGCAACTCCCACAATGCCGTGTGACAGCAAAGTGCATTCGTGAAAATAACGGGGATGGAAGGTAAGTTCATTCATGCGGTTCCCAGTCGCTAGCAGGCACGATGATACCATCTGCGGATTCCTCCAACACCCGGTCTCTCCTCGAGTCCCCACTACTGCCACAGCCCAGTTTCAAGAGTCAAATCAGCAGGGACACAATGCAATTAGCCCAAGAGAGGTTAGTAACCTCAACTGCTTCCTTCCTCCTTCAATCCAGGCGGGTACCAGGTATGATCCGTAACCGGAAGAGCAGGTGAGCCGTGAGGTGTGCCAGGAATGGTCTGGACCCAAAAAGCGTGGCAGGGGTATCCTGAACTGTGCTACTGGCAAGCGCAGGAAATATGTAGGTGTATTTTGCCTGGAAAGGAAGAAACAGGAACCCAGGGAACAGGTAGGAAAGACTTTAATGAAAAAGGACTTCGCTCCAGTGGCGGCGAATGCATTTCGGATAATTTCCTTCGTCAGCGCCCTGCACCGGACCCAAGAATCACCGAGTGTGTCCTACCGCTGTTGAAGAGTAGTTCCAACAGGTCCGCTCCTCCCCTTTGATGATCGCATTCACCTGTTGCAGTTTTTTCACATCTTGGAACTGCAACTCCCACAATGCCGTGTGACAGCAAAGTGTGTCGTTGAAAATAACGGGGATGGAAGGTAAGTTCTTTCATGCGGTTCCCAGTCGCTAGCAGGCACGATGACACCATCTGCGGATTCCTCCAACACCCGGTCTCTCCTCGAGTCCCCACTACTGCCACAGCCCAGTTTCAAGAGTCAAATCAGCAGGAACTCGAATGCACGATGTGACCTTCCTGCCCTTCCCAGCTGCTCATCGGTTGACTGCAGCTCGGTCCAAACAATGTAGAAGAGCCCTGCCATGTTGTTTGGACCGAGCTGCAGTCAACCGATGAGCAGCTGGGAAGGGCAGGAAGGTCACATTTTGCAAGCGTGAATTGGCAGCCCAGAGGCTGCGGGACACTTTCCAGACCCACTTGGGTGTTTAGTTTTAATATTTTACATGGCACAGGAGCAGCTCACTGTAGCGTTATTTAAGGCACTACGAATACCAGAAGGCTGTGTGAGAGCCGACGCCCACTGGGGCAGGTGTTAACTGTTATAAAGACTGCTTTATAAGAAAGAAGAAGAAGAAGAAATGCTTTGCCAGCATGAAACGCGTCAGGCTTACGAATATTTGGACAGTAGTTCACTCCACTGTGCTGTCACTTGTAAATTAAAACGAAGACTCAACTTACCTGCATGTGGCTCTTCTTAATGGGGCAACTCATGATGATGGATATATATATATATATAGATCAAGCCTCGGCTGAGGCGAAACGCGTCATGGCGACTGGTGGGCGTTTATATGCACAATAAACTCACTGGAACGAGATTCACCGAGTTTGTGGCTTTTTTCGAATTCTCGTCGAGCAGCGAAAGCGGATGCCAAGCTGGGCTTCGAGACTAATGGAAATATATATATATATATATATATATATATATTCACTGAAAAAATCATAGGTTATAGACCATATATAGTTAGGAATTAGCATTTAAAAAACCTTTTTTTACTCACACAAAACCATTGAAATTCCATATATAGTTAGTTGTACTAACTATATATCGCGCACCCGCAATCCACTGCTGATCATGTCACATATTACATCATTCATGACATGGTCAGTGACATCACTGATGACATCACTGATGACATCTCAAATGACATCACTGATGACATCACTCATTCTTCAATATGTAAGACATATTTTAACTTTACAGAAACATACAGTCACTGGATGTTGTCATCAGTGATGTCATTTGAGATGTCATCAGTGATGTCATCAGTGATGTTATTTGAGATGTCATCAGTGATGTCATCAGTGATGTCACTGACCATGTCATGAATGATGTAATATGTGACATGATCAGCAGTGGATTGCGGGTGCGCGATATATAGTTAGTACAACTAACTATATATGGAATTTCAATGGTTTTGTGTGAGTAAAAAAAGGTTTTTTAAATGCTAATTCCTAACTATATATGGTCTATAACCTATGGTTTTTTCAGTGAATTTCAATGGTTTTTTAATAGCAAATACCAAAAGCTTTAAAATGTATTTTTCTTTAAATCAAAAAATATATTTTACATGTTTTTAATACTTTTTTTTTTTTTTAATTATATTTTTTGTTTCGCTCCCGGTACGCGAACCGGTTAGCTTCCCGTTAGCGCAATTTGGTGCCGCGACCCGGTCCGCAAACCGGTAAACGTTCCGTTTCCGCAACTGCTGCGTTAGAAAACAACATCGTGACGCGTCGCGTCAGCGTGACGTATCGCGTTGTCGCGTAATACGTCATATGATGCGCCAAGGTAGCGTACCCGGAAGCAAACTGGTACGCGAACCGAGGCGCGAAGCGCTGCTTCCCGGAAGCGATCCGGGACGCGGCCCAAAGCGCGTAACGTAAACACAACAAGTCATGTGACTCGGTAATAACACTTTTCATTGGTTCATTTCACGTTTGGTTTCCTAATGATGTAAGACTAGGTCATGTGACCTAAAAGTAACACTTTTCATTGGTTTAGAACTATTGTTTTTCCCAAATGATGAAAACCCCTCCTTCTTTCCTCACTCTGACTTTCATCTTTGTGAGAGAAATACCCTTTGTGATTAGTGAGCAATGGCTTCATTAGTAGCTTCAGCTGGTGCTTCCCCACCACCTCTACCACATCCAAAGAAGAGAGGACCACCTGCTGAAGTTATTATTCAGCAAGAGGAGGAAGAAGAGGAAGAAGAGGAAGAGCAGCAAGAGAGGCAATTTTTGCGTGAGGAGCCCAGGAGGTCTCATGTGAAAGTAAATTATATTTGGCAATTTTTTAGTTATCTCCAGGGCCAAAAAAAAGTCAATGCACGGTACGTAACTTGCCTTATATGTAAAGAAAGCCTGTCCAGAGGCACCGAGAAGAAGTACAGTTACGGCAATTACACGATGCATCGCCATATGAGTAGGTGGCATCCTAACAACTACAGTGCTGCGCAGTTACGTGACCAGCAAGATAATCCTCCTTTTATGGCCAGAAGATCAGTTGTGCAGGAAGTGACGGGACCAGAGGCGAGGGAGTTGGTCCCAAATATTCAGATGAAATTCGGGGAAGTGAGACAAGTGTGCGTGCATTGCAATGGGTTCATTTGCTACAGAGAAAGTAGCATCACTCTGATCAACAGAGCTATCGACAATCATGATTGTCCGAAACGCCCCAGACAATAAATTCTTTTTTTTTTGTTGCTCCTGTTGAGCCCTTTACAATGAATCGTTTTCGTTTCCCCCAAAAAAAAACAACCAAAAAAAATATAAAACTGTTCAGAAAATACAAAAAAAGTAAAAAAATGTTCAGGAAAATAATAAAAAAAATATAAAACAACAAAAACAATAAAAAAAAAGTTATTTTCAGAACTACCTCCCCGTTATAAAAAAATTGGTAGAATATTTGGAACTCTGCCAACCTCTATTTCTTTTGGTTCGCTTCCCCGTTCGCTCTCCGGTACGCGAACCGGGAGCGAACCAAAAAAAAAATAAAAAAAAAAAGAAGAGTAATTATAAGGGAAGGAAACAGACAGTTATGTTAAAAGAAAGACAGCTATAGGGAGTAAAGTAGAGATACTGTTTAATAGATCTATTTACTGAAGAAAAGATTTAAGAGAGTATAATTGTGAAAAACAAAATAGATAAGGAAGTGAGAAAAAAAAGAGAGTAGAAGAATAACAAACAAGAGTTTCTTAGAGAATGTGAATGAATAATCAAATTAAGATTGAAACATCGGAATAACAGAGAGAAAAAACACAATGCAGAAAAGAAGAAGTAACAAAAAAGGAATGATTGAAACAGCAAAGAAATGTAAATAACATAGGGGCATATTATCAACATAGGCGATAAAAATTTTGCTGCTTTTATCAGCAGAAATCTGACACTAAAGACGCTTTTGCGGCAGTTTTCTGCCAATAATTACTGCTTTTATCGGCAGAAAACTGCCGCTAAAGCCGCTTTTCCGGAAGAAAACTGCTGCTAAAGCCACTTTTGCGGCAGTTTTCTGCCGATAAAAACACTGATAAATTTATTGCCTGTGTTGATAATATGCCCCTTACTGTGCTTGAACTACAGAGAGAAAGCATAATGAACAAGTAGTGAAAGAGTTATCAGTCAGAAACAGTGAGAGTAATAGAGACAGAGTGAGTGAACAAGAGTGACGAAGTATGAGAAGAGAGGGACTGACAAAAATAGTGGAAGGAGTAGAGTAAGTAAGTAATAGAGAAAGGATTGAGGGAAGTAGCAAAGGCAGGAAAGTGAGGGTTAAAGAAATGAAGTAGTGAAACTAATAGAAGTTAAATGTGATAGAAATGTAACGAAAAGAGTACAAAACATTTACCTTATAATTGTCGTTAACTTAGTCACTTGTAATTTTTATACTTTCAATCTGTGAAAGAGAGAACAAACATTTGAAAAATATTAAAACATGTATTTAAAAATTAGAAAAGACAAGGGAAAAGATTGAAGGACAAACAGTTTTTCAATAACTTTGACACTTACAGAAGCCTCTGCTTCTCCATGCCCCTACACAGTCCTAAAAATATACATTTTAAACTAACAGTATCTTGATGCAGATGAAGTGAGGCCTATCTTGCAATATGGTGCATCTTTTGCACTGCTGCTGTCTCACAACAGTGATGCAATGGCAGCGCAAAAGAGGTGCAAAGCCATCATAAAATTGCCCTTAACATTTTAAATAATTGTTTCAGGATGCCAATAAGATGTGTCCTATCCAGAGGTTTGTTTCAGGTGAGGCCTACTCAGGGTTCCAAATGAAATTTCGAGTTGTTGAAGAGAACAGAAGAGATAATACATGTGAAGGCCTACCAATTAAGTAAGTCATGTACACTTCACTCTTGAACAAAGGCCAGACCTCTTTTGTGTCTGTGGACAGACCTAAACTTAATCTGCACAATGTCATTCGTAAACTAAGGAAACACAGGTGATGTAATTGAAAAAAGTGGAGTTTCTTTTCCTCATTTCACAATCACATCACCTGTGTTTCCTTTGCTTAGGTATCTCATAGTGCAGATGGAGTCTAGCATATCAAAGAGTACACAGAAGTTGAGCAGTGTATACAACAATTTTGACATTTACAGAAGACTCAGCTTCTTATCTTGTTGGAGATGAAGTGAGGCCTGTCTTGCAACATGGTGCATCTTTTGCATCACTGCTGCATCGTTTCATGTGGCACGGGTTTTTTACAGCATGACACATCTGCCTAGATGCATCAATTTGTAATTTTGTCGCCTCATAGCAAATCTTTTCCACCGCCAATGCGTCACAAAAGTGACGCACAGTGTCGCAAAAGAGGCATACACCTATCATAAATCTGTCCCTAACATTTTAAATGATTACTTCAGGATGACGATAAGGTGTGGCCTCTCCAGAAGTTTGTTTAAGGTGAGGCCTACTCAGGGTTGCAGATCAAATTTACGCTTGTTGAAGAATACAAAGGACATAATACATGTGAAAGCCTACCAATGAAGTAAGTCATGTCCACTTCACTCTTGAACAAAGGACAGACCTCTTCTGTGTCCGTGGACAGACCTAAACTTCATCTGCACAATGTCATTCGTAAACTTAGGAAACACAGGTGATGTAATTGAAAAATGTGGAGTTTCTTTTCCTCATTTCACAATCACATCACCTGTGTTGCCTTTGCTTAGGTATCTCATAGTGCAGATGTAGTCCAGCATATGAAACAGTACTCAGAAATGCACACTGCATGCAAGAACTTTGACACTTACAAAAGCTTCAGCTTCTGCATGCCCCCTACACAGTGCTAATTATATACATTTCAAACTGATGGTATCTTGCTGGAGATGAACTAAAACCTATCTTGCAACATGGTGCATCTTTTACACAAAACTGACCCACAGCGGCGCAAAAGAGGCGCACGGCCATCATAAATCTGATCCTAACATTTTAAATGATTGTTTCAAGATGCCGATAAGGTGTAACCTATCCACAGATTTGTTTCAGGTAAGTCCTACTCAGGGTTGCAGATGAAATTTAGGTTTGTTGAAGAATACAGAGGAGATAATACATGTGCAGACCTACCAACGAAGTGAGTCATGTCCACTGCACTCTTGAACAAATGTCAGACCTCCTCTGTCTCCTGGAACAGGCCTAAACCTCATCTACACAATGTGATGTGTAATGTTAGGAAACACAGGTAATATAATTGAAAAACGTGCAATTTTTTTTGCTCATTCCACAATCATATCACCTGTGTTTCCTTTGCTTAGGTATCTCATTGTGGAAATGTAGTCTATCATATGAAAGACTACGTAGAATGTGAGCACTGTATGCAACAACTTTGACACTTACAGAAGCCTCTCCTTCTCCATGCCTTCTACACAGTTCTAAATGTACATCATAAATACAAACAGTACAGAATTAATTATACATGTTAAATGGTTTATTTTTGCTATTCTCAGAATGTATCAAATTTCACTAAAAACAGTGACTTGAAGGTATTCATCATATAACAGCGGGGAAAAAAAACACAATCAAAATGATTGTGTTTAAAAAACCCATACAACATAACAAATCAGAATTCAGAACTCCTTAAAATTAACTTACTTTCCATGACGTCGAAGGATTTCCTATGAACAGCTTACACTCTGTTGTGCTGTTATTACTTTCAGCCCGCCACTTTCTGAAAGAAAACCTCCATCGTTTTGAAAAATATGTTACATACAATAAATGACTTCTCGCTCTCTACCACACGTTTCCACAAGGCCAAATCATGTAAGAGCCATTTATAACTCTTGAAATTCTTGTAAGCCAATCCCGTCATTTTGTATTTCCGCAACTTTCAGAATTAAAATGTTGAAGACCATTTTCACAATCCTGGACTAGTAATATCTTACCCTTCTTGCTCACTCATGTTCTACATTTCCTATGACACTGATACTGCTTACTATGAAGCAGACTTACACTACCTCTATGACTACTACAATTATTTAATTCTCTACATCACTTTTAATCACAAAGCAATATAAAACAGTAGACAGCATTGCAGACTTACATTCCCTCTACTCCATGTTTTGATTGGCTGCTTCAATTAGCTTATAAAAAGAAACAGTTTTTCTGAAATCATTCAAAGTGCAGTTATTTTCCCATGACGTCAACTGTTATGTTAAGAAGTTATGTCTCTGTACTACACTTATCCTCAAGGCCAAATCGTGTAGGAGCCATTAGAACCTCTTGAAATTCCTCAGAGCACATCCCGAGATTCTTTCCCTAAAATTTTGGTTTTAAAAACACCAGGTAAGAATTTTTAAGGTCATACGGCAATTTTTTTTTGAAAATTAAAACAGAATCGTTGCAGAATGACCAGCCATTTCTAGACTTTAAATAAGCTGTGTAATGTCCTGATGTTATTGAAGGACCGTCATGATATATAATTGCTGCAGTTACAAAAGTCCTTCCTGATATTGACAACTGTGAAGCCACAAAATTTTTAATTAAAGTTGTCAATTTTGTTCCATCAGGCCTACATCGTTGGAACATTAAAATGACATACTGGCCATATGTTCGTATAAATAATGTTGACATCATTTCAGATTTACATTGGCTACACTCCATGTTGTGATCAGCTGCTTTTACTAGCTTATTAAAAGAGACTGATTTACTGTCTGGCAAAGTTAAATATATAAATCTTTCTGAGTCTACACTAGTAGTACTTGATACCCTACAGTTCTCGCAGTCATGCTGCCATTGATAAGAAAGCCCAAACAGGTGATCTACATCTACACCTTCAGCATGCAATACATCAAGTATATACATTAAAAACTCCTGACAATCTTGCTGAATATTTTGAGAGAATTGTGTTTGACCTGAACATCTGTCTAACAGATTTCGAATTTCAGACACACTTTCTATTTTTGTTCTATCAGTGCTACATTTCTCTAACACAGAATTTAACAAACTGCAAAATCTTTGATCAGAATTGACCACAATCTCTTCTTTTACATTTTCTAGAGAAAACAAAACATTAACCACTACATTAGCATAGCAGTTGACACCAGAACTGTTTTCAAATTGAAAACCAACAACATCTTCAACAGAATCCTTTTTGTTTCTGCTTATAATTTCAGGTTCATCGACTTTTCGTCTTTTTGCTACAACCTCCCTAGTATTGGTCACATTTCTTCGTTTCCGGCCTACCACACGTTTCTCAAACAAAGGATATTGAGGCAAATGTGGCGCATACTCTCTTCTTAACCTATTGTATTCCTTAACACAATCTAGATCCGCACAAATGTTTGTGACATCACACTCAATCAAGTACAATCCCGATAAAGTTCTAACTCGTGACAATGCCACATATGCCATACCCTCCTTGAACACAGAACTGCCAATATTCACCAATGCACTGTCTACACTTAAACCTTGCGATTTATGGATTGTCACCGCATATGCCAAGCAAACAGGAAACTGCTTACGGCGAACATATAAGTCTTTTACAAGCAAAAATCTAGCAGAACAATGACCAATTAGCTGTACTTCCTCAATGCCATCAAATTTAATTTTTAAAAATTCAATTCCATCTCTATTTCTGTATTTCACAAAATCAACAACATTACCCATTGATCCATTTACCAGACCTCTTTCAACATGTAAATTCCTTCTTAAAATTATACGGCAGTTTAAGCACACATTCAGAGTCTTTTCAAAACCTGCAGTTTTAGATATAGTCTTCTCTAATGAATCCAATTTTGTTTTCAAATTCTCAGACAAAATAATTGTTGATCCCATATGCTCTACTCTGTCAATAGCTTCCAGTTTCACAATCTCTTGCTTTTCTAAATGCAACATTTTGTTGTTGAAGATGGCACATTCTGCAAGAGTTGGTATCAAACATATTCCAGATTTCTTCTCAGTAATTTTCTGAAAAATATTCTCAGGCACAACATCTTGTTCTGGATATAAATTTGACAGTAATCGTGCATGTAAAGCTTCTTTCCCATGCTTCGTCACTTTTCCAATTCTAACATCTTGTAGAATATTCTTGTAAACTTCATCCTTCGCCTGACGCATATTTTCATGCAGTTCAGCATAATTGAAGTTTAACCATATATTGACGTTGCCAATACTCCCTAGGCACTTCCTGGTATCTTCATGCGTGAGCATTTTGAACACAGGTTGTCCTTTCACTGGTGTCAGCTGCAGAAGATCTCCGAAAACAATGATGTGTTTGCCACCAAATAACACATCATACTCTGTTTTGAGAACTTCTTGCATTCTCAAATGTACAAAGGCAAGCATGACATTGGAAACCATGCTTACTTCGTCAATGATAAGAAGTTTCATTTACCTCAAGATTCTTGAAACTTCACAACAAGCATCTCCAGATAGCTTGTGATATTGTAATTTGTTGTCATGCTCCACTGGCAGCATCAGTAAACGATGTAAAGTAATCCCTTTAATGTTATGTGCTGCCAGTCCAGTTGGAGCGGTGACAACACAAGACAGCGATGACTCAGTCCTTTCCTGCAAATAACATGAAATTGCTTTAATGAGGTAACTTTTTCCAGTTCCCGCTTCTCCACTCACGTACAGTCGGACAGGCTTCAACGACGTACATGAGCACTCTTTCTTCTCATGACTTAATCCATGATCAATTTGCTTGGTAACTTCGTCATATATTTTCCTCTGCTCAACGTTGAGTTGTCTTTCCAAGTCTTCTAAGTTAACTGCATCCTCCTGAGCATGTGCCATGGCTCTTTCCACTTCATTCAGGCAGTGGCAGCTTTATTTTCGATAACAGGTCCTCCTAGTGGATCCTGACTCAATGAAGCAGAACTCTGACTGTCCTGAGAACTGTCTCTGGCAATCTCGGCTGCAATCGTTGCTTCCTGCTCGATTTCCGCATTCAACATTTCTTCTTACTGAGGCTCTTTTCATGGCAAATGTCCTCCCACATATCCTTCAATTCTGTCTTTTCTTTTTTGGTGATGTAAGATGTCACATACCGAGCCACAGCCATACAGTTATCAGCCACAAACTGTATATCCATGTTAGCATTCCACATGGACAAAATCACTGGGTTGTAGTCGTTGATGTACTTGGACTCTTCGTTCCTCTTCAAATTGTATGTGTTTTTAGATGATTTCTTCATCACATTATGTCGCAGCGAAGACATCAAACTGTTTACTCTTCCTTTAGAAATCACCGGTCGTGGAAAGCCGAAACGACATTTGGTGTAGAACTTGTCCTTGTTTCTGAATTTACGACGACAGTACTTTCCGCAACGATGGCTTTGGAAGCGTAGAACTTGTTCTCTTAGGCTTTTGTCCTCCATTGCATTTGGAATAGCACATGTAGAATACTGTTCTATGAAACTCATCACTAAGTCTTCTGGATCCGTTCCAAATTTAGGTGCATCCTTGATCCACAGCAGCATATGTATATGAGGAGCACCTCTTGCTTGGTACTCCTTTCTCCAGAAGAAATCCAACACCTCTCCAAGAGGTGGATTTCTCTTGTTCATGATGAAAGACATCATAGCTTCAAATCTATGATTGAAGTACCTGCATACATTCACTGGATCCAAAGAGCACAGTTCTCCGGGTGTCTTGAATTCGATATTTTCAATATTTCCATTTGCCTCTCGTAGAAATTCAAGTAAGTCTTCCCAGCCATACTCGGCACAGCTCAGAGTGAGGAACCATGTGGGAGTTCCTAAGTTCCTCAGCATACATTTTAAATCACCATGACGACGGTACCAGTACTCATTAGTACCACGCTGACACGCCATGAGATTAATCAGGTGACAATCCAAAATACTGTCTTGCACATTGACTTTATCCATAAAGTCATTCGCAGAGATGTTTTGCATCTGTATACCACTTTTCAAGATGTGGTTCACTGCATATGACAATCCAGACAGATCGCTTTCAAACAGGAGATGAAACAAATAGGGAATGCAGTGTCGAAACCTAGCATCTTCTGCATACAATCGTAAAGTCCGGTATTCAGAAGCAGGAATATGATGAGGTCGCTCATCATATCTTCCTCCTTGACCTGTTGGAAATAGCTGTGGGAAACACCGAGCTTCCAAACTTTCCTCCCAAACACTAATGGGACTCCCTTTGGCTTGTTTCATTTGAAACAACTCAATAGCATTTCCCATGACTTCCTTGGAATGCAAAGGATGAACACTATAATGTTCATATATTTCTTCACTTTTAGAGGGTTCTACTTTCTCAATTTGACCAGCACACAAATCGCTATCCTCTTCCTCACTTACTTCCTCTTCTGCAACATATACATTCTTATAGTACTTATTATTTTTTTCAAATACAATGTTGCCTTTTTGACTTTCCTAACATCCACTAAATCTTGCCATATTTTCTTATTCTTTGTCGGAACCCCATTAACTAAGATAACCAGAGGTTCCTCTTCCACTTTTTCTACTACAATTGTGTTAATGTTTTTCTTCAAATCTAGAGGCAAATAAACAACTCTTCCCTTTAATCCTCTCTGTAAATCTGATGGAGGCAATTTCCCTGTCTTTGGCTCCATTCTTACAATAGCCTGAAAGGGATGGATACTTTGAATCAAAATAGATTCATAAGTATTTAAATCCTTCAATTCAGAAGGAATCTCAACCAATTCCAGATTATTATGAACCGCTCTAGCAGGCATCTGGTTTTGATTTAATTTATTACAACAATAAGTACACACACGTTGATCCAATCCCAAATCAAAAATTTTTTTACCATCAAGTATGTTGCAAAATCCTTCCATTCACTATTATTTTCCCTTTCACTTTTTGCATATAAACCCACTAACTTAGTCTGATTCTTATAATAAGTGCGTCGACAACACACACAAGTGAAATTAGGCCTTTCACCTGAAAGGTGGCAATTTCCTTCTGAAAATTATCTGTACTGGAAACCTGTACACTATCTTCCACATTACCCTCTTCTTGTGGGTCAATTTCAACATTCTCCTCTTTACTTCCAAAGTAACAAAACTCAATTTCTTCACACATATTCTTCACATTTATTTCAGAACCATGCAAAAGAGCAGCGCATTATTGTTTAAGCATAACTGATGGACTCTTAGCATAATACAACATTCTAACTAATTTCCTCACTTTATTATGATGCACTGCTAGCATCCTGAAATGATGAAAAACACTCTGGCATACTCTCCTGGAAAGACAAGCCAGTGAATGACCATGCAAACCTGTCACTTCTCTCACTCTGCAAGGATCTAATTCTTGCAACAACTTCATTTTCTGCTTCAAACTTTTCTTATTAAATGTCTGTACAAAATCACAAAGCAAATTGATGGAATCCTGTCGCACACTGCAAATACTACTACACTTCCAGGTGTACACAGGACCCTTAGGACGTCTTCCTAAAACCTCATTACCTAACACCTCTTCTGTCTCTGTTGTCACAAGTTTTTCTTTTTCAACTGGACAACCATCTTTCACCTCATAAGCTCGACCATTGGTGTCAACTGCATGCACCGAATCATTATCCTGGAAATAACTCTCCTCATTAAAAAATGCCTCACAACTTGAACTATGCATCCATTCTCCGGAAAAAACTTCACAAAAGTTACTACGATTAACTATTCTCTTCCATCTACTATTTCTTTTGAAATCATAAATTGCCTTGTTTAGCTTACTAATTCTATTGATTATCAAAATAAATAACTTTCGTTTAATTTCAAATGCCTGATCAATAACTTTCTCAACTTTTTTTTTCTCTTATAAAAAACCACTTTCTGTTGACCTTTCTTAATATTTTTTAACAAATTGCCAATTATCCTGTTGCGGAACATTCGTTTACGAATGTCCCTAAACTGTTGTTTCCTTCTACTATCATGCACAGAGTTATCTCTTGCTCTAGCAGTAACATTTTGGATTGGCCTTTCCTTTCCGTTTAAATTGCTTCTCTTTTTCTGGACTAAAACATTTTCTGTAGTACTACTTTTTTTTTTACAAATGTTTCTTATGAATGATTTCGTGGTCTTACCCGGTGCTTTCTTGGTGACTTGACGATTTTTTATTGTAGAGGACTGCTGCATTAATTGATGAACCTGCTGTCTTTGACGTTTTGTAGCCTTTCTGAATCTATCCTTAGACGGCATTCTCAGAATTTGAAATGATCTGCAGTTGAATCTGTGGTAAAATATAATAAAAAATGTTATTAACCACTATTACCAAACAGTAAATCAATAACAGTCATCAAAAACTTAACACACTACTTGACATTTTTACATAGAATATTTTTCAGTGCTTTGGCAAATTTAGAATACTCAAATAGCAGAAAAGAAATGGAATTCTTCTTCATTTTACCTGTCCTGTTTTATATGTGAATCTGATCTAATTTTATGAGCATATTTTAATATTTTATTGAAGACACTACACATAACCTGTTTTTGAAGGTGTGTTTAATTTTAAATGAAACGGTTTACATTTTTACTTTTCATTTATTGTAAATTTTAAAAATAAATGTTTATAGTTCCATAGGCTCAAGCAGGTCAGCTTCCCACCCTATGTCATACAATTCTGACAAATCGGCATCCTCATCATGTTCTTCATCATCCTCAGGATTTAAATCATCCAAGGGATCTACTTCCACTGACGTTTCAATTACAAGTTCAATGATAAGGTCGAGATCAACTGATTGCTGATTGTCACTCATGGTTGATGTTGTCGTTATCTTTAAAGAAAGAGAACAACAATGAGATGTTGCAGAGTAAGAGACAAATCTCAGAGATTATAATAGTAAAATTGTTTAACAAGAGTAACATTTTGCAGCTATTATTTAGCCATGTCCAGCGATGCTGAGGAGGTGAGGCCTATGTCCAAGTTTTCAGTGAACAGGACTCATCTCTTCTTAACCTTGGATAAGCCTCACCGACTCTGTGTCCCCTGCTCATACTTAAATGTACAGGGGCAGATTTATGCTAAGTGGCGCATCCCCACGGATGCACCAGTTAATGTGCACCGCTGCTCTGCCACCCATAGTGTGCCGCATTTACAATGTGGAGCACCATTGAGCAAAAACAGCACAGATGCGTCACGCATCTGTGCCGCAAAAGCAGCACATTGCAGGTATCACGTCATAAGCGCGACATGTCTACTGCAATGCACAGGAGGAAGCCTCACATTGCATGGTGCATCACTTCTTATGCCTGTTTCAAACAGGCGTAAAGATTTGATTCAGCAATGCTATAAAGCTGACTCAGTGAAATCTTCTAAATTTCACTGTGTTAGTTTTACAGGGCTTTCATGCAAATTAATGCATACCTTGCAACAAAACACCTATATGAAAACTGACGCAGGTTTCATGTGGCACAGGACTTTACAGCATGCCACATCTGCCTAGATGCATCAAGTTGTAAATATGTCGCCACATAGCAAATCTTTTGCACCGCCACTGCGTCACAAAAGTGACGCACAGTGACGCAAAAGAGACATACACCTATCATAAATCTGTCCCTAACATTTTAAATGATTGATTCAAGATTACGATAAAGTGTGGCCTATCCAGAGGTTTGTTTGAGGTGAGGCCTACTCAGGGTTGCAGATGAAATTTACGCTTGTTGAAGAGTACAGAGGAGATAATACATTTGAAGGCCTACCAATGAAGTAAGTCATATCCACTTTACTCTTGAACAAAGGCCAGACCTTTTCTGTATCCGTGGACAGACCTAAACTTCATCTGCACAATGTCATTCGTAAACTGAGGAAACACAGGTGATGTAATTGAAAAATGTGGAGTTTCTTTTCCTCATTTCACAATCACATCACCTGTGTTTCCTTTGCTTAGGTATCTCATAGTGCAGATGGACTCTAGCATATCAAAGAGTACACATAAGTTGAGCAGTGTATACAACAATTTTGACATTTACAGAAGATTTAGCTTCTTATCTTGTTGGAGATGAAATAAGGCCTGTCTTGCAACATGGTGAATCTTTTGCATCACTGCTGCATCGGTTTCATGTGGCACGGGACTTTACAGCATGACACATCTGCCTAGATGCATCAAGTTGTAAATATGTCACCCCATAGCAAATCTTTTGCACCGCCGCTGCGTCACAAAAGTGACGCACAGTGACGCAAAAGAGGCATACACCTATCATAAATCTGTCCCTAACATTTTAAATGATTGATTCAGGATGACGATAAGGTGTGGCCTATCCAGAGGTTTGTTTAAGGTGAGGCCTACTCAGGGTTGCAGATGAAATTTACGCTTGTTGAAGAGTACAGAGGAGATAATACATGTGAAAGCCTACCAATGAAGTAAGTCATGTCCACTTCACTCTTGAACAAAGGCCAGACCTCTTCTGTGTCCGTGGACAGGCCTAAACCTCATCTGCACAATGTCATTCGTAAACTTAGGAAACACAGGCGATGTAATTGAAAAATGTGGAGTTTCTTTTCCTCATTTCACAATCACATCACCTGTGTTTCCTTTGCTTAGGTATCTCATAGTGCAGATGGACTCTAGCATATCAAAGAGTACACATAAGTTGAGTAGTGTATACAACAATTTTCACATTTACAGAAGATTCAGCTTCTTATCTTGTTGGAGATGAAATGAGGCCTGTCTTGCAACATGGTGCATGTTTTGTATCACTGCTGCATCGGTTTCATGTGGCACGGGACTTTACAGCATGACACATCTGCCTAGATGCATCAAGTTGTAAATATGTCGCCACATAGCAAATCTTTTGCACCGCCGCTGCGTCACAAAAGTCACGCACAGTGACGCAAAATAAGCTTACACCTATCATAAATCTGTCCCTAACATTTTAAATGATTGATTCAGGATGACGATAAAGTGTGGCCTATCCAGAGGTTTGTTTGAGGTGAGGCCTACTCAGGGTTGCAGATGAAATTTACGCTTTTTGAAGAGTACAGAGGAGATAATACATGTGAAGGCCTACCAATGAAGTAAGTCATGTCCACTTCACTCTTGAACAAAGGCCAGACCTTTTCTGTGTCCGTGGACAGACCTAAACCTCATCTGCACAATGTCATTCGTAAACTTAGGAAACACATGTGATGTAATTGAAAAATGTGTAGTTTCCTTTCCTCATTTCACAATCACATCACCTGTGTTTCCTTTGCTTAGGTATCTCATAGTGCAGATGGAATCTAGCATATCAAAGACTACGCAGAAGGTTAGAACTGTATGGAACATGGCTATGTAAGTCAAATAATCAAAATCTAAATTTGCCAAGCACACATGGGGGCGTATTTACAAGGACCTTGCACCACAGGGAAAGGTCTTAAATTAAAATGGGAAAAATAACATCAGAGAGACTCAAAGGCCTTATAAATATGCCCCAAGCAACCTATGAAGCTCTAGCATTACATATCAAGAAACCTAATTGATTTCAAAAATCGTTTTTAAACACATCATCTAAATAAATTATATACCTACATTCATCGGGAAATGACTTAAAATGCCCTAAGACACATGAAAGCGTTTTTTTTAAGCCCTTGCTCCATTTTTAGATCACTTTTAACATGACTATGTAAGTCAAATAATCAAGATCTAAATTTGCCAAGCACAGATGGGGGCGTATTTACAAGGACCTTGCACCACAGGGAAAGGTCTTAAATTAAAATGGGAAAAATAACATCAGAGAGACTCAAAGGCCTTATAAATATGCCCCAAGTAACCTATGAACCTCTAGCATTACATATCAAGAAACCTAATTGATTTCAAAAAACGTTTTTAAACACAACTTGTAAAGCAATTATATTCATACATTCATGGGGAAGTTACTTAAAATACCCTAAGACACATGAAAGCTTTTTTTTAAGCCCTTGCTCCATTTTTAGATCACTTTTAACATGGCTATGTAAGTCAAATAATCAAGATCTAAATTTGCCAAGCACAGATGGGGGCGTATTTACAAGGACCTTGCACCACAGGGAAAGGTCTTAAATTAAAATGGGAAAAATAACATCAGAGAGACACAAAGGCCTTATAAATATGCCCCAAGCAACCTATGAAGCTCTAGCAGTACATATCAAGAAACCTAATTGATTTTAAAAATCGTTTTTAAACACATCATCTAAATAAATTATATACCTACATTCAAGGGGAAGTGACTTAAAATGCCCTAAGACACATGAAATCGTGTTTTTTTAAGCCCTTGCTCCATTTTTAGATCACTTTTAACATGGCTATGAAAGTCAAATAATCAAGATCTAAATTTGCCAAGCACAGATGGGGGCGTATTTACAAGGACCTTGCACCACAGGGAAAGGTCTTAAATTAAAATGGGAAAAATAACATCAGAGAGACACAAAGGCCTTATAAATATGCCCCAAGCAACCTATGAAGCTCTAGCAGTACATATCAAGAAACCTAATTGATTTCAAAAAACGTTTTTAAACACAACTTGTAAAGCAATTATATTCATACATTCATGGGGAAGTGAGTTAAAATACCCTAAGACACATGAAAGCATTTTTGTAAGACCCTTGCACTATTTTAGCGTCACTTTTAACATGGCTATGTAACACAAAGAAACAAAATCTATTTGTAAAACACTTGACACAAATCAAAATTTTAAATACACAACTTTCTTCATAATGTTCTCCCTAAACCATACTATTCTCTATCTAAATTAAATGAATCTTTTCTCACCTTAGCAAATACTTTATGAGTTTCAAAACTGTCTCAGAAACACACCAAATTGTCTTTAGCAGAGCAAAAGGTATGCACTCCAGAGTCTGCAGCCATAAAAAGCACAGAAAACCTGTAATTCATCACACATATCTCTCATGTCACCCAATCAAAACTCTTCCCTCACTTTTTTCAAATCAACACCCTTCCCCCCTCTGCCCTTTCTGCCTTTTTTGCATAGCAACCACCTCCTGAAAGACCTCTCATGTTTGCAAGTTCACAAAACAATGTTTCAATTGAACTCTGAACTCTCAGTACACCTGCGTATCCAGTGCAATCTTTCATAAAATGATTTTTTTTTGACCATTCAAATTACATCTTTCAAAGAACTCATCCATGCACCCTAACTTTCTGTTTTCAGCAATCAAAATCCACCAATCACTGCTACTGCTTCATTAACACAGAAACTCCACAGTTTTTTTCATTTTAAACTCTTATTTTTTTAACTCCCATTTCATTGCCACACTTCATCTGACTGCAGCAGAACCTCCTCTCACCATGTTTTCTGTCTGGATTGTTGGACATAGTTACATCTACTGGGCTCAGAGGTATGCTGATAACAGAAATGTACCTAACCTCAATTTACAAGATGTGGAAATTAAGTGGTTTGGCCACAGAGGATTAAAATGTCACCAATTGATACCATTGGTGAAAACCTTTATGCATTTGCCTAAACCTGACCTGTTAATTGTGCACTGTGGAGGAAATGACTTGGGCACTTTGACTGGGGTAGGTCTGGAAATGCTTTTAAAGGACACCTTTGAGCAATTGATGGCACTTTTTCCTCAAACTGCCTTGGTATATTCAAATATATGCCAAAGACAGAAATGGAGGTGGTCGAACCAATTTTGTCCACAAATTGAGAAATCGAGGAAGCATGTAAACAAATCTGTTTCATCTTACATGAGAGACCATGGAATGGGCTCCATCTACAACAATAACTTACGTTTCTACATGCAAGATATCTACAGAGGAGATGGAGTTCACTTCTCAGATGAAGGGAACAGAGTTTTCATTCTGAATTTAAAAATGTGCATTGGTACCTACTTATAAGTACTTAAATGTACCATAAACCCAAAAGCTCTTCTCAGAGCTACCCTACATCTGATCACTCACAATTATTATTTTACTCTAACTTTTTTCACTAATTTTCAACAAAGTACGCTCCCCGGAGCGCTACCCGGTACGCGAACCGGAAGCTAACCGCGCGAAATTTTAAAAAAAAATTATTTTTTTTCACACATATGGGCCTCTTCAGCCACCCTCAGAAAACCTAGGGGGTCAAAATACATCTACCGTGCCCCCTTCTACCCATTCTGAACATTATTTGCCCTCCATCTTGTATCTTTATTCGACCGAAACACAAAATGGTGGACTCCCGTAACGCTGCCGGTTCGCGTATCGGGGCGCTCACCGGGAAGCGCTCCATTAAAAAAGGTGGGAAAGTAAATTACAGAAGAAACCCTGGAGACACTTTCACCAAATATAGATTAGCTCATACTACATATCAATCCCTACCATTTTCACACATTTGGTTGGAATTCCATTTAGCCATTAGCCTGTAGACCTCTCTAAATACCCTGAGGTAAATTACTTCACAAAACACATCTGAAGTGTTGGAATTGACAACCAATTAAAATGTTACTTTCATTTTCTACTTTTTTTACCTGGCATTTGATTGGTTATGTACCTGAATATATATTAAAAAAAAGAGAGAGAAACACAGCCATTTTGACTACTACTTCCTGAACTACATTGCAAGATCATTTTCACTCACAACTTTAAAAGGTAAGATATTATTTTATAAATTTGAAAACATTTTCAAATAGTTATATACTATCCCTCTGTAAGAGTTAGACATTGAGAAAGGCTTGTTTATTATAATTATGGATTGATTTAGGTTTCTGTGGTATTATTATGAATTTACATAGGCTTTCTCACAGGCACTTTTTAATAGTACTACTTCATGCCTCAAAACTACCTGTCTGAACTTAAACCCAACAGTGCCCTATCTCTACTGATATATTTATTTTTTATTCAAATTTCAGCACAAAAATGCAAGGAGAACAGAACGTTTCCTTTGAAATTGTCCTAGACATGAATAATGAGGAAATATTTGAACCCATTGACTTGGAATTCATGGATGAATCACGAGACCATGAACTTCTACAATGTGTAGAATCTGTGGATCATTTACTTCATTATGATGACGGTCAAATGTGGGAAGTTATGTTCACTCAACAAGAGGACATATCGGACAGTCAAATGTTAGACGTTCTATTAAATTTTGAAAAAGAATCAGAAAAATAAAATTATATTTAATATTTAAAAATTGTTTGAGTCTTTAATCATTTTTATATGTAATTCATAAACTAGTACCAAATTGATTATAAAGTAAAGTCAGACTTATAGTATACTGTGCACAATTTCAAAAATACATTTATATTTAATAATCATTAATACTGCTACTTAAATAAAAAAATAAAAAACAACAAAAAGAACAATCAATAAACATACAATATTTCAAAATATCATAGTCTATCATTCTTTTTTCCTTATAGTACGCTCCCCGGACCGCTTCCCGGTGCGCGTACCGGGCGCTACCCACGCAAAAAAAACAAAAAAAATTATATTTTTTTGCACCGCGGGCCCCTTTTAAAGCCTCCACATCAAACCTAGGGGGTCAGGAAAGATCTACTATGCCCCCTTATGGTCATTTCCCCCTTTCTTTTGGCCTCCTCTTGTCTCTCGATCCTACCGAGAGACAAGATGGCGGCCGCTCCGGACTGTTTAGAATGTTGACAGACACCGGAGAGCCAATCAGCTTCGCTTCGCGAAGTTCCGTTACGTGTCAAGTACGCGAACCGGGGCGCTGCCCGGAGCGCGCTTACAGATATATATTTTTTTTTTAACGTTAATTTCTCAAAATCCACTGGAGCACATATCTTGAGACCTAGCAAAGGCACATCGGGCTAACAGTCCCTACAATTTTGCCAAGTTTCGTGCAAATCCATTCAGCCATTCGGGCTAAAAGTGAGGCCAACCGCCCTATGGAAATTAACATGGGAAAAACGCGTTTTGGGACCCCCCTTTTTTCTCGGCCCCCCCTTGATGAACCCCCCCAAATTTTCAGTGGCTGCTCAGAAACAAAATGTTCCATTTTCCTGAAAATTTCAGCCAATTCCGTCCACAAACGCCAAAGTTATTAGACATAGAATTTTCAAAAATCCCATAGAGAAAAAATCCTAACTATATATACCTACTGGCGACCGCCAGTAGGTAATATATATATATATATATATATATATGTATATAATTAATATAAATATTAAGACAAGACATTATCTGACGTTATTATAAAAAAATTCTTTAACTTTCTTAAAAAGTACATCACTTTTTAATGCAATTTTGTGAAGTCGCGCTGGGTGCGAGCAGGGTGTGTGCTGAGTGCGCGCATCCTACGGGCATCCTACACGCACCCCATGTGACCTCAAAAAAGAGATTTGATTGGTTCGTTATACTCCCATTGAAACTATTGAAGGACCCCACCCATTTCAATCACTCTTCTTAGAAATTTTCATAGGGAAAGACCTCCTGAGAAGATCTGCTGCTCCTTCATTATTGGAGAAGAAATTCACCTGATTGAAAAATGGCTGCAAATCCACCACCTTCCTCTGATTCAGAGAATTCATCAGAACAATATTTTTTTGCAGAACCTCCCCCTAAAGAAAGATATAGCAGTATTGTCTGGAAATTTTTCACATTACCTCCAAAGAAGGTGAATGCAACTAAAGTCACTTGCCGCATTTGCAAGGCAGTGCTTGCGAGGGGAGACCCCACAAAAAAATACTCATGCGGTACTGCAAGTATGCGGAAGCACTTTTAAACAAACCTGTGAACTATGCCAGGGAGGGGATCACTGACATATTATCGAAAGACACATTATCGAGATACAAAAATATCGACACAAAAATATCGAAATCAAAAATATCGAAGTTATATCTACATAATGGTAAGTACAAAAATATCGAAAAAATAATATCGTTGTACAAAAATATCGAAATAAAAAAATATCGTTTTTTTAAATGTATTAATAATAATGTAAAAATAATTTAAAAATACATATAATTTTACAAATATTAACGCATGTTTTTACAACGCAGATACTTTTACAACGCATACCATTACAACATAAGTATTGGTAAGTATATAATAATTTTTTATGTAAATTAATTAAAATAAATATAATATAATTTAATTTAATTTTATTTAATTTAATTAATTTAATTTAAATTTAATTTAACTTTAATTTTTACACTGTACCCCTGTGCCCCAAAAACCCAAAACTGACCCTGAACCCTAAAAATACCCCTTTACCCAAAAACTAAAAACTGACCCTGAACCCTAAAAATACCCCTTTACCCAAAAACAAAAAACTGACCCTGTGCCCTAAAAATACGCCTTTACCAAAAAACCAAAAACTGACCCTGAACCCTAAAAATACCCCTTTACCCAAAAACTAAAAACTGACCCTGTGCCCTAAAAATACCCCTTTACCCAAAAACTAAAAACTGACCCTGAACCCTAAAAATACCCCTTTACCCAAAAACCCAAAACTGACCCTGAACCCTAAAAATACCCCTTTACCCAAAAACAAAAAACTGACCCAGTGCCCTAAAAATACCCCTTTACCCAAAAACTAAAAACTGACCCTGAACCCTAAAAATACCCCTTTACCCAAAAACTAAAAACTGACCCTGAACCCTAAAAATACCCCTTTACCCAAAAACTAAAAACTGACCCTGAACCCTAAAAATACCCCTTTACCCAAAAACTAAAAACTGACCCTGAACCCTAAAAATACCCCTTTACCCAAAAATAAATCTAATTAATGTAATTAACTAATTAACATTAATTAATTACCAATTAATTTTTAATTAACAATAACAATAAATTATATATCTTAGCACATTAAATCTAATTAATTTAATTAACTAATTAATATTAATTAATTACCAATTAATTATTAATTAACAATAACACTAAATTAAATATATTACCACATTAAATCTAATTAATGTAATTAACTAATTAGTTTCAATTAATTACAAATTAATTATTAATTAAAAAATATTTAAAAATATATATTAATTATTTAATTATTATTAAATTACTTCCCACCCTATTCCCCTATAAACCCACAACCCGCTCTAATACTAAAACGCAAAATGTTAACATAATTACTAATTTTCAAACATACATTTCTAAACATATTTAGCAAACATATAAACAACATAATAAAATACATAACACTAAACAACAAAATTTTTATATTACTAACATACATACCTTAATCTCGATATTCTGTCTGTCGATATTATGGCACATCGATATACTATACCATCGATATTAAAACATCGATATTATTGTATATCGATATTTTGTTTTCGATATTTTGTCTGACTACCCCAGGGAGGAATTAAGAAGACTTAGGGAGACTCCTCCTGATCCATCGGCAGTGGCTAGTACAAGTAGAGCAACACCGTCAAGCTCCACATCGCCTCCAGACATCCGTCCCCAATTAGGGAAAGTCTGCATGACATGCATAAAATGCCGACGGCTCATTGCATATGGGGAGCAGCTGGTGGACCTGGTGTGTCGAGCCATTAATCACCACCATTGTTAGTTTTCTTTTTTTCCTCTCCTCCCAGTTTTTAGTTCTCTTTTCCCAGTTCACATTTTTTCCCCTCTTTTAAAAAAAAATATACAAAATCATTCAAAAAAACAAAAAAAATACAAAACAACAAAAAGAAAAAAAGTTATTTTCAGATCTAACTACTCTGGTTAAAGAAAGAGCTAAACTAGTATGCTAGTGTGTGAAAGTTTAGATGAATGTATGTGTAGTGCATAATTGACTGTTACAAAACATTTGTGATGTGTGGTGAATGCAGCATTATAAGGAAGTGCTGCAGCATGACACTGTAAACTGTTTAACTACTGCATGATGTGGTACTTCCGAGGCACAGGGATGCAACATATGTATATACATATTTTGCAGGTCTGTGCTTCACTCTGCACAGCTGCTTAAACTGCAGCCATGTGGTGACACCTTGGTGCAAGGATGTCCGAGTCATGTGGAGATTCTTTGTGTGCAAGAAGGGACACCTTCCTGCACAAAAACAATCAGCAAAGGCATTTTTCGCCTTCAATATATGCTGTGCATTGTAGCATATATCGAAAGTGAAAAAATGAGGAGAAGTGAAAACCATATTCCTCGTTGTGCTTCGCTACACCAATAGGAGGATGGTGCAGCTTTCACAAACATGTCCAGATTTATGATTTCTGATAAATCTGGAGATGTGTCTTGTTCTATGAGTGTTCTGTGAAAACAGGCACAGCAAAACCTATAGAACGCCTTTTCAACAGAAAGTGCTGTGTATGTTGAGATTATATTTACATGGAAAAGAAAAAGTATACAAAATGACTTTTCCTCACCTTGTATTTGTATTTGTATTTGTATTTGTATTTTAGACTTGTAGAGCGCCTTATCACCCCGGGGTCTCTAAGCGCTTGACAGGCGAGTGAATACTGGCAGGAGGAGAACAGACTAGATAAATAAGTAAGAGAGTTAATGGCTAGGCCAATTGTTATTATAGGAGTACATTTCTGTACTGATAATAGAGAACAAGATACATTTACAACTACTTATATTTTAGGGAACTGATAGGACATGTTTATATATTACTGGAGGGAAGGGATGCGGCCTAATATGACAAAAACACTCAGTGATGTGGTTTTAATTAAAGAGTTTCATTTCTTTTAATTCTGAAATTACCAAGACCTGCAAAACAACCTTATCAGTCTACTCTGTGCTATACCATGTATCTTGCAGACAGGTGTTCTGAACCTGTCCCCTATTTCATACCTGCTTGCATTGGAATTTTCTGGCACAAATCTTGTCCATTCATCTTTCTTTTTTCAACTGTGTGAAAACACAGTCCCTTATGCATTTTAAGACTTCCTCAAACTTACCTCAACAGTAATACACCTAAAAAACGCTACACATTTTATTCACTTGTTTTTTATAATCGCAATTATGGTAAATTCCATATCTTAAAATTAAGATCTGTAAAAGAAAAAAAAAGAAAAAGTAGTTATAACATGTAATAATACATTTTTATTAGCACAGCTTACAGCTTAATTTTAACATTTTACAAAGTAATTTCTTTGCCTTTTTTGCTGTTCTCAGAATATATTGAATTTCACTAGAAAAAGTGATTTCAATCGTACTCATCACATAACAGCGGGCAAAAAAAAACAATCAATTAGATTGTTTAAAAAAAAAAGAATTCATCTATAGTAAAATACTAGATAATACAAATCACACATATATACAATGATTACTGCTAAGAAAATGTTATACCTTAAATTTATAAACACTATAAATGATGCCAGTTAAAATTATACACCGAGACAATGTGCAACAAAAAGTCCATAATTCAAAGAAATACCTTTCCTTGAGGCCAAATTGTATTTTTGAAGTCATATTTATGTAAAGTGTCCAATGTTAATCCTATTAAATGATAATAATAAATTTCTCACAGGCTGGATTATCTTCCTAAAACTTTGGCTTTAAAAATATTAGGTAGGAATTTGGTAATTCGAAAGGCACACGTTGTTTGAAAACCAACTCAGCATCATTACAAAGACTCAAGTCTTTCTCACTTTTTAGATAGGCAGTGTAATGTCCAGATGTTGTTGAAGGACCATCGTGGAAAATTATTGCTACTGCTACAAACGTCCTTTCTGATATTGATAATTGTGTAGCTACAAACAGTTTTATTAGAGTGTCCAATTTTCTTTCGTCAGCTGTACAACGTTGCATCATTAAAATTATATATATTCCATATCTTTGTATAAATAATGTGACAACATTTCTGATTTGCATTGGCTACACTCCGTGTTTTGATTTGCAGCTTTAACTAATTTACTGAAAGACACTGATTTACAGTCCGGTAATGTCAAATATAGAAATCTTACAGGATCTACATTAGTGCTACATGTATACAAACAATTTTCCCATTGATGTTCCCATTTATAACAAAGGCCAAAAATATTCTCTATGTCAACACCTTCATTTTCCAATACAGTTAGCATATACATTAGAAATTCCTGAGCATCTTGTTGGATATCTTGTGTAAATTGTGCAGAACAAGAACATACATCCAAAAGATTACGAACATCAGAAACGCTTTGTATTTTACTTTTATCTGTTCTCAATTTTCATGAACAGAATGCAACAAGGAACAACATCTGTTTTCACGATTCTCCATAATTTGCTGTTGCAAACCTTCAAGAAAAAAAACAACATTGACCACTACATTAGCATAGCAGTTGACACCAGAACTATTTTCAAACTGATAACCAACAATCTCTTCAACAGTGTCCTTTTTCTTTTTGCTTGCAATCACATTATCTTTTTTCCCCTTCTCTATACCTTCAGTACAGATATTCTGATACCTTCTTTTTCGACCAACCACACGCTTTTCAAATACAAGATATTGACCTAAATTAGGAGCATATGTTCTTCTTAACCTATTGTACTCTTTGACACAGTTGGAATCTGCAGTAATCTTAGTATCATCAAAATCAATCAAAAACAAACCAGGTAATGTTCTGCCTCACAACAAAGCAACATATGCCATACCATCTTTAAACACAGTATTTCCAATGTTCACTAAAGCACTGTCAACACTGAAACCTTGAGATTTATGAATAGTCACTGCATATGCCAGAGAAAGTGGAAACTGTTTTCTACGGACATATAAATCTTTAACAAGCAAAAAACGAACAGAACAATAACCAATTTGTTTCACTTCTTCAATCTGATCAAATTTAATCTATAAGAATTCAATACCATCTTTATTTTGATAATTAACGAAATCCACAACGTTGCCCATTGCTCCATTAACAAAACCTTTTCCTACATACAAATTACTCCTTAAAATTATCCGACAGTTTCTACATGCATATAGAATCTTTTCTAAATCAGCAGTTTTAGATATTGATTTTTCTAAAGAATCCAATTTTGTTTTCAATATTTCTGTCAAAATAATAGTGATTCCTTCATGCTCTATTTGATTGATGGCTTCCATTTTTATTATTTCTTCATTTTTCAGTTTCAAAGGTTCTTCGTTGAATATACAACACTCATGCAGTGTTGGCAATAAGCAGATTACAGATTGGTTTTCCTCAATTTTCATGAATATTTTCTCAGGTACTACGTTTTCATTTGGAAACAAATTGGAAAGTAATTGAGTCTGCAAAGCTTGTTTGCCATGTTCAGTCAGTAGTCCAATTCCTATATCTTGGAGACTAGTGCCATAATCAACAAAATAATGTTGCAGCATGTCCACTCACGTACATTCGGATAGGTTGAAATGATGTGCATGAGCACTCTTTCTTTTCATGAAGTAATCCATGGTCAATCTGTTGTCTCACTTGCTCATATATTTGTTTTTGCTCCACATTTAGTTGTTCTTCCAGGTTTGCTAAGTTAGTTACATCTTCTTGAGCTTGATGCATTGCTGTTTCCCCCTCATTCAGGGCAATTGCTGCTTCATTTTCAACAATTGGTTGTCCTAGTGGATCTTGACTCAGCGCAGCAGAACTTTGACTGTCTTGAGAACTGTCTCTAGCAATCTCACCTGCAATTGTAGCGTCTTGATCACGTTCATCGTTCAACATTTACACATAATTTGTAAAAGCACTGCATTGTATGCTATCTTTACAAGCATTAAAGGAATATTTATAGCTCTGGAAATATCCAAGTAATTCTAGTTCTGAACACCATGGTTTGAATAGTTGTAAAAGGGCTAAATAGTAAAATTCCCTTTTATCAGCAGTGTCACAACTCAGCTTCCTGTGATTAATCAAATTTCCTTTTGTTTGTTTCAGCAAACATCCTTCGTAACCAATGACTTCATATTTTCTATCATTGATGTTCTCTGTAGTATTCCATTAAAAGTGTATTTTTGCAGCACTTCATAGAGACACATGTTCTCAAGATGATGACTTCTGTTTGGGTAATACGTGTCGAACATATTCATTTTCAAAATATCTGTACTTTTTGGATCTTTTGCTGCTAAATATACAATTTCTTGTACAGATTTCAGTACTCGATTTCGCATTGCTGCAAGACATACAAGACTCACATAAAGGATTCTTCTAGATTTCGAGTTTAGACTTGCAGAGGATAACCGATCTGAGCAATCTTATGCTCCAATTTCTCGGTTGGATAACATCTTCAAACTGAAACTGTATAATTTCTTACTGAGAGTCTTCTCGTGAGATATTTCTTCTCACATTTCTTTCAATTCTGTCTTTTCTGATTTTGTAATATAGGATGTTACATATCGAGCAACAGCAATGGAATTGTCCGCAACATATTGAATATCCATGTTACCATTACACATGGACAAAATGACTGTGTTGTAGTCATTTATGTATTTTGACTCTTCAATTCTTCTTAAGTTGTAGGTATTTTTGGAGACTTTCTTGTTTGATAGTACGTCGCAAAGGTGACATAAAACTGTTCACTCTTGCTTTGGACATTACAGGACATGGAAATGCAAAACGACATTTGGTTTAGAACTTGTCCTTAGATTTGTACTTTCGTCGACAGTATTTTCCACATCGGTGGCTTTGGAATCGTAACACTTGTGCTCTTAAGTTGTTTTCTTCTGTGCTTTTGGGTACATCACATGTTGCATATTGTTCAATAAAACTTAAAACAGTATCATCCGCATCTGTTCCAAATTTGGGAGCATCCTTAATCCATAACAGCATATGGATATGAGAAGCAACTCTTGCTTGATAATCCTTTCTCCAAAAGAAATCCACAACTTCTCCAAGAGGAGGATTTTTTTATTGCAGATAAAAGACATCATAGCCTCAAATCTATGATTGAAATACCTGCATACATTAACAGGATCCAAAGAGCACAATTCTCCAGTTGTCTTGTATTCAAATTTTTTTTATATTGGAATTATCCTCTCAAACAAATTCTAGCAAATCATCCCAAGCGTACTCAGCACAGCTTAGGGTAAGGAACCATGTTGGAGTTCATAAGTTCCGTAGCATACATTTCAGTTCTCAATGACGACGGTACCAATATTCATTAGTCCCACGCTGACATGCTATCAAATTAATGAGCTGAGATTCTAGATGATCATCTCTCTGGTGCTGGTATCCATAAAATCTTTTGAAGATGCATTCCAGTTTTTAGAATATGATTGACTGCATATGAAAGTCCAGACAAGTCACTTTCAAACAAAAGATGAAATATATAAGGGATACATTGTCGAAATCTTGGACCTTTTGCATATAATCTTGTTGTCAGATATTCAGATGCAGGAAGCTGCACAGGACGTTCATCATATCATCCTCCTTTTCCAGCTGGGAACAACTGTGGAAAACAACGAGCTTCCATGCTCTCTTCTCATACACTCATGGGAGTTTCTTTTGCTTTTTTCATTTGGAACAAATCAATAGTGTTCCCCATCATTTCTTATGAATGAAGTTGATGCACACTGTAATGTTCAAAGATTTCTTCACATCTTAAGATATCCACTTTTTCAATTTGTCCACTTGACGTTTCAGTATCTTCTGCTAAAACTATTTTTCTTCTCCCATATAAACATCCTTATAGTATGTATTGTTCTTTATCAAATACAATATCGCCTTTTGCACTTTCCTAACATCCACTAACTCCTGCCAGATTTTCTTATTCTTAGTTGGCACCCCATTAACAAGAATAACTAGTGGTTCACTTTCTACACTCTCTTCACCAATAGTTTCAATATTTTTCTTTAAATCTAACGGTAAATACACAACTCTTCCTTTTAATCCTCTTTGTAAATCTGAAGGAGGCAATTTACCTGTTTTAGGCTCCATACGAACAATAGCCTGAAACGGGTGCACACATTGAATGCGAATAAACTCATACGTGTTTAAATCTATCAGTTCTGGAGGAATAGCAATCAACTCCAAATTATTATGAACAGCTCTAACGGGCATTTTATTCTCATCTAAGTTGCTATAACAATATTTACAAATACGCCGATCAGAACCCAAATCAAAACTATTCTCTACCAACAAATAAGTTGCAAATTCTGTCCACTTATCATTATTTTCTTTTTCACTTTTGAAATACAGATCAACACTCCTAGTCTGATTTTTGTAGTGAGTTCGGCGACAACAAATACAAGAAAAATGTGGCCTTTCACCGGAAATCCCCTTAAACTTTGTAATTTCACTTACAAACATTTTTGTACAGTTATGTTCAACATTCTCTACAAAATTTTCTTCTATTAATGTCTGAGTTTCTTCACTCTCTTCTTCAGGACCAAAGTAACAAAACTCAATATCATCACAAACTTTTTTCACATCTGATACTGACCCATGCAAAAGAGCACTGTTAACGTTAGTGCTGGACTTTTTGCATAATACAATCTTCTCACTTACTTCCGCATTTGAGTATGATGTACTGCCAACATCCTGAAATGGTGAAAAACACTTTGACATACTTTCCTAGAAAGACAAGCCTGAGAATGTCCTTGCAAACCAGTATATTTTCTGACTCTGCAAGGGTCTAGTCCTTGCAACACCTTCAACTTTGGTTTAACACTTTTTTTACAATATGCTTGAAAGAAATTGCGTCATTTATCAATAGATTCTTGTCGTACACTACAAATACTACTACAACCCCAAGTGTACACTGGGGCTTTAGGACGTCTGCCTAGAACTTCATCAGCTATCACTTCTTCTGCATTTCTAGGAACCATTTGCTCTTTCTCAATTGGACAACCATTTCTAACCTCATAAGCTCGACTACTGCATGCAACAAATCATTGCTCTGTAAATAATTCTATTCATTAAAAAAAGGCTCAGCACTCGAACTGTTTCCATTGCCCTAAGAAAATATCACAACAATTAATTTTGTTAATTACTCTTTTCCTCTTACTTTTGGCCTTCATTACATGGATTGGTTTATCTATTGATGGAATTCTCTTTAATACTAAAATGAATAATTTCCTCTTTACTTCAAAAGCCTTTGCTACAATGGATTTGATATGCTTTTTCTTTTTATAAATTAGTGTTCTCTTTCTACATTTCTTTGTATGTTTCAGTAAATGATGCACTACTCTGTTGTATAATTTTTTTTGCACATTTCTTTATATTGATTTTTTCTTCTTTTACTGTAAGTTTTATCCTTTGTTTCTGCATTGCCATTTTTTCCTTTCCGAATCTTTGCACTTTTTTCTGTGTTTGGAAAATTTTCACTCCTTTGAACATTTCTAATTTTTTTTTTCTGAATCTAGTAATAGTTTTTATGAAATCATTGTGGTCTTACCAGAATTTTTTCTCTTTTTAGGCACATTATGTTGGTCTTCCAATACTTGTGGTTGTCACTTTTTCAAGTAAGTATCCTTCTTCTGAGCTTTTCTTCTTTTTTTCTCTGGCATGATAACTGTTTTTATGATGATAAACAGTATCTGTAAAAAATAATCATAAATAAATATGTATTAATAACTTTTAAATTATACTTTTTTATTACTAGACAAACACATTCCATATAAATTCTAAGTAAGAAATTTTAGGCCTGAAGCACAACTGTGAAGTTGGTAACGGTAGTACATACACAGTACATACCACTTTGAAGCACTCCATGAAACTAAAACGTGAAGCACTTTATGAGTACATACATATTAAGTAAATGATAACAATACTATAAGGAGAGACACAGAGTGAATTCATAATTGGTTCACTTTTACTTTAGGAAATACATTACTACATGGTACATAAACAGTCACTATCGTTTACCAACAGTACAGATTGGGAGTTTACAGTACTGCAGTGGTGTTTGTGTAGTGTAGGGGGTTGTTGTGGAGTACTGTTCTAGGGTAGTGCAGTGGTGTTTGAGTAGTGTAGGAGGTCGTGCTGGGGTAGTATTTTAAGGTTTAGGGTATTGCAGTAGTGAATAGGAAGTGTAGGTGATCGTGCTAGAGGTAGATTAAGGGTTTATGGTAGTGCACTGGTATTTGTGTAGTGTAGGAAATCATGTTAGGGACAGTGTCACTGCAAGAGTACATGTATTCTCAATTTCCCCAAATGGACACTGACTCATAGTGTAATTCTAGACAAATAATAATATTTCTTTTAAATGCAATAATGGGGTAGTATAGTGGTGTTTGTATAGTGTAAGGGTCCTGCTGTGATAGATTTGAGCTTTAGAATAGTAAAATGGTGTTTAGGTAGTGTGGGTAGTCATGCTGGGGTAGTGTTCTAGCATAGTGCAGTCATATTTATGTACTGTACGGGGTCATGCTAGGAATAGTGTTTTAGGGTTTAAGGCAGTGCAGTGGTGTTTCTGTAGTGTATGGAGTAGTGCTCGGGTAGTGTTCTAGGGTAGTGCAGTTGTGTTTCGGTAGTGTAGGAGGTTGGGCTGGGGTAGATTTAAGGTTTAGGGTACTGCAATGGTGTGTGAGTAGTGTAGGCAGTTGTGCTGCAGTAGTGTTTTAGGGTTTAGGGTACTGCAGTAGTGAATGGGTACTGTAGGCGATAGTGCTGGAGGTAGATTAAGGGTTTAGGGTAGTATACTGGTCTTAGTGTAGTGTAGGGAATCATGCTAGGGATACTGTCACTGCAAGAGTACATGTTTTTATATGTCTGCAAACACATAAAAGAACCAAATCATTGTCTCTCAATTTCCCCAAATGGACACTGACTCACAATGTGATTCTACACAAATAACAATATTTCTTATAAATACAGTAGTAGGATAGTATAGTGGTGTTTGGGTACTGTAAGGGGTCCTGCTGTGATAGATTTAAGCTTTAGGGTAGTAAAATTGTGTTTTAGTTAGTGTAGGGAGTCATGCTGGGGTAGTGTTCTAGCTTAGTGCAGTGGTGTTTATGTACTGTAGTGGATCATGCTACAGATAGTGTTTTAGAGTTTAAGATAGTGCAGTGTAGTTTGTGTAGTGTAGGGGCTCGTGGTAGGGTAGTGTTCTAGGAAATAAAGTGGTGTTTGGGTAGTGTAGGAGATTGTGCTGGGGTAGATTTAAGGTTTAGGGTAGTAAAATGGTAAATGGGTAGTGTAGGTAGTCGTGCTGGAGGTTGATTAAGGGTTTACAGTAGTGCAGTGGTGTTTGGGTAGTGTAGGAGGTTGTGCTGGGGTAGATTTAAGGTTTAGGGTAGTGCAATGGTGTTTGAGTAGTGTAGATGATCGTGCTGGAGGTAGATTAAGGGTTTAAGGTAGTGCGCTGGCCTTTGTGTAGTGTAGAAAATCATGCTAGGGAGAGTGTCACTGCACGAGAACATGTATTTATATGTTTGCAAACACATAAACCAACCGAATCATTGTCTCTCAATTTCCCCAAATGGGCCTGACTCACAGTGTGATTCTAGACAAATACCAATATTTCTTATAAATGCAATAGTAGGGTAGAATAGTTGTGTTTGGGTAGTGTAAGGAGTCTTGTTGTGATAGATTTAAGCTTTAGGGTAGTGAAATGATGGCTAGATAGTGTAGGCAGTCATGCTGGGGTACTGTTGTAGCATAGTGCAGTGGTATGTATGTACTGTACGGGATCATGCTAGGGATACTATTTTAGGGTTTAAGGTAGTGCAGTGGTGTTTGTGTAGTGTAGGGGGTCATAGTAGGATAGTGTTCTAGGAAATACAGTGGTGTTTGGGTAGTGTAGAAGTTTGTGCTGGGGTAGATTTAACGTTTAGGGTAGTAAAGTGGTGAATGGGTCGTGTAGGTGGTTGTGCTGAAGGTAGATGAAGGGTTTACAGTAGTGCAGTGGTGTTTGGGAAGTGTAGGAGGTACTGCTGGAGTACATTTAAGGTTTAGGGGAGTGCAATGGTGTTTGAATAGTGTAGGCAGTCGTACTGGAGTAGTGTTTTAGGGTTTAGGGTACTGCAGTAGTGAATGGGTAGTGTAGGTGATCGTGCTGGAGGTAGATTAAGAGTTTAGGGTTGTGCGCTGGCCTTTGTGAAGTGTAGAAAATCATGCTAGGGATAGTGTCATTGCAAGAGAACATGTATGTATATGTTTGCAAACACATAAACCAACCAAATCATTGTCTCTCAATTTCCCCAAATGGACACTGACTCACAGTGTGATTCTAGATAAATAACAATATTTCGTATAAATATCGTAGTAGGGTAGTATAGTTGTGTTTGGGTAGTGAAAGGGGTCCTGCTGTGATATATTTAAGCTTTAGGGTAGTGAAATGGTGTTTAGGTAGTATAGAGAGTCATGCTGGGGTAGTGTTTTAGCATAGTACAGTGGTGTTTATCTACTGTAGAGGATCATGCTAGTGATAGCGTTTTAGGGTTTAAGGTAGTGCAGTGGTGTGTGTGTAGTGTAGGGTGTTGTGGTAGGGTAGTGTTCTAGGAAATAAAGTGGTGTTTGGGTAGTGTAGGATGTTGTGCTGGGGTAGATTTAAGGTTTAGTGTAGTAAAGTAGTTAATGGGTAGTGTAGGTGATCGTGCTGGAGATAGATTAAGGGTTTACAGCACTACAGTGGTGTTTGGGTAGTGTAGGAGTTTGTGCTGGGGTAGATTCAAGATTTAGGGTAGTGCTAAAGTAGTGTTTTAAGGTTTAGGGTATTGCAGTAGTGAATGGCTAATGTAAGTGATCGTACTGGAGGTAGATTAAGTGTTTAGGGTAGTGCACTAGTCTTTGTGTAGTGTAGGAAATCATGCTAGGGATACTGTCACTGCAAGAGTACATGTATTTATATGCCTGCAAACACATAAACCAACCAAATCATTGTCTCTCAATGTCCCCAAATGGACACAGACTCACAGTGTGATTCTAGACAAATAACAACATTTCTTATAAATGCTTTAGTAGGGTAGTACAGTGGTGTTTGAGCAGTGTAAGGTTTCCTGTTGTGATAGATTCAAGCTTTAGAGTAGTGTAATGGTGTTTAGGTAGTGTAGGCAGGCATGCTAGGGTCCTGTTCTACCATAGTGCAGTGGTGTTTATGTACTGCACAGGGTCATGCTAGGGATAGTGTTTTGGGGTTTAAGGTAGTGCAGTGGTGTTTGTGTAGCGTAGGGGGGTCATGGTAGGTAGTGTTCTACAAAATAAAGCGGTGTTTGGGTATTGTAGGAGGTTGTGCTGGGGTAGATTTAAGGTTTAGGGTAGTAAAGTGGTGTTTGGGTAATGTAGGTGATCGTACTGGAGGTAGATTAAGGGTTTACAGTAGTACAGTGGTGTTTGGGTAGTGTAGGAAATCATACTGGGGTAGTGTCACTGCAAGACTACATGTACTTCTTTGTCTGCAAAAACATCAAGCATGCATTCCATATATTACAGAACTGCATTTTACTATTAATTCTAAACTCATTTTGGAAACACATAACCAATGACTATTTTCTAATTCTACCAAAATGTGAGAACACAATACGTTTTTACCAATTACATGTCAGGAAAGACATGAACTACCAACATGCTTCTCTCAGAGTGATTCCTAAATGCACACACTCACTGTGTGATTCTACTCAAGCAACTCTATCCCTTGCATTTTACCAAAATACATTTACCACTCAACAAGACTTTAGATGACTCTACACATTGCACAAAATGTTCTACTACAAATTAGTATACAGTGCTTCTATCAGAATAATTCCTAAATGCACACAAGACTCACTGAGAGACTCTAGATACCAACACTATCCGTTGCATTTTACCAAAACACATTTTATAGTCTAGAATGAGAATGTAGAAACTTGAGTCATTTTTGCAAATGAATAAAAAATAACTGGTTTCTAATTCTACGAAAACATGAGAACAGCATAGTTATCTGTCTGCTCGCACATAAAATACAAGAATGCTTATCTCAGAATGCTTTCTAAATGCACACACACTCACAATAAAGTTCTAGCTGACAAAAAAGTTTTCCCTGCACTTTAGCAGGACAGACACATTAGTCCGATTAAAATCAAAATGCACCATATACATTCCCTTACAAATTAATAACTAACCTTTCCAATTATTTTGTAGAATAAGAAGTATATCAGTCACACAGCAGATTTTCTTATACAGAATCTCTGTTTTCAACATCTCTCACCAGAACCAAAGAATGGCACAGTTTCCCTCTCATTTTGAACACATATACACCTTCACATCAAATCCCATCGCTTCCCACATTAATTCAAAAACAAAAACATACTTCTATTGGTTACAGATTTTAATCCTTTCCAAATGACATACATTTCAACCCTACCCCTATTCTGCCTTCTGCTTGTTACCATAGAAACACTTCATGGAACACTTAACTGAGCACACAGGTCAAAATTTCATCACACAATGTTGCTAATCAAAACAGCAAGTATGCTTGACTTCTCAATATACCAGCTTATCCTATGTAATGTTCTTTTCAATCACTTTCTGTTAGCTAATAAGAATCATGCTTTAAAAAAACAGAAACATGCACCCTAGGTTTCAGTGTAGAATGTTATCAAACAACCAATCATTTATTTTCTTTTTTCAACACTGCATGTTATCCACCATTTTAGAAAAGTCTTAGTTTTCAAACTGCCACTTTATTTACAGAGACCATCTGAGTGCATCCAGACTTCCCTTCAAGATGCTTAGAGTGTGGATTGTGGGACACAGCTATATTTTCTGGAGCCACAGGTATGTAGAACACAACGGAATTCACAAAGACCTAGGTTTACCAAATGTAGACAATAAATGGATTGGACAGAGAGGACTAACTTGGCACCAATTGATGCCATTGGTGAAATCCTTTTTGCATCTCCAACACCCTGACCTCATAATTGTGCACTGTGGTGGCAATGACATAGGCACTTTGACTGGGGTAGATCTGGAAATGCTTATGAAGGACACCTTTGGAGAATTGAAGTCACTTTTCCCCCAAACTGCCTTTGTCTATTCTAATATATGCCAAAGGCAGAAATGGAACTGGTCCAATCAATTTGGCATCTATAGGAGAGATGGTGTACATTTTACAGAATATTTCCTCTTGAACTTTAGACTCTACATCGGTACTTACTTGTAGGTACTAAAATGTCTCAATAAACACAAGGGCTCTTTTTAGAGCCGCCTAACAACTTAACACATAAGCTTGATATATATCTGAAAATTTTTATTTGTCGTTTGGTTTGGAGTCGCGCACCCAACGCGTCAAAGTCGTGCAGCCGACGTGTGCAAATCGTGCACCACATGCGCTGGAGTCGTGCACCCAACGGATTAGAAGCCGTGCATCCAATGCGTGCACACCAGGGCTGCACTGAGCGCGGCGCTGGGTGCGCGACTACTAACTTTTCAGTAAAAAAAAGAATTTGCCCCTATCACTAATTTATATCCATTCCCCCGGGGCTTATAAAATACGTTGGGGACCGTGGGGGGAGCCCCAATGCCCCCACGGTACCAGCCAGCTCGCCGCGTCCTTCGGGAGCCGGCATTGCTTTTCCACAGGGAGAGCAGCTAACATGCTGCTCCCCCTGTGGAAAAGCAATCTGCTTTCCTATTTGGAAGAGAGAGTAGGTTTCCTGCTCTCTCTTCCAAATAGGACAGGGTGGGAGCCGCGAGGCTCCTGCCCTGTCATTGCAAACAGCAGTGTCCCGGGGGTGGGCATCCCGGGACACAGCAGGAGCCGGCCCTGGGAAATGGTGGTCCCCAGGCCCTAGACAAGGCTCCAGGAGGGGGGGCCGCGTGGCCACCCTCCCACATTTTCTAAAAGCCTCGGGGCTGGGGGGGCCTAGGAGCCCACCCATCCTTTTTCAACAAGGCCGGGGGTGGCGTTCCCCGGGGCTGCGGGGGAGGCCTTGTGAGGTCCCGCATATATTGAGTTACAACCCCAGGGGATGGCAGTCCCCGTGTCAGTGTGGGGGGGGATTGGGACTGCTCCACACAATTTTTTTTCAAATGCCCCCGGGATTTGGCCCCCCGGGGGGCTAATAACCTTTAAAGCGCTTTGTTTGTTTTTTTCAGCATCTAAATGCACGGATCCTACGCACATCCCGCGATTTCAAAAATAAATAAACATTTTGGCCTTAGGATTCCTTCTGGGAACCCCTGAGCAAGCCTAGGGGGTCACAGTGTATCTACCCTGCACCCTTTTCACGCTTTTGCACACATATTTCACAGACTTTTTCAGCCTCGCTTCTACCGAGGCATGAAATGGCTGGCAACAGGTTCTAGTTTCGAATGTTGACAACCACTTGACAGCCAATTAGCATTCAATGCGTGATCGGGAGGGTGAGCTTATGGTGCGCTCATGGTGCGAGCAGGGTGCGCGGATCCACAGCCCCCATAGATACATAAATGGTTTCAACTGTAATTTTCTCACGAACTACTAAACGGATTTGCACCAAATAAGCAAAAGGCACGAGTCTGAACCAAGGACTACCTCTTTGCCAAATTTGGTGTAATTCCATTCAGCAGTTCGGGCTGTAGCTGCGGCTAAAGGTCCTATGGGAAATTGCATGGGGAAACACATTTTGGGACCCCCCTTTTTCTCGGCCCCTGCTTGATGAATCATCGTCAATCTTTCAGGATAGGAGCGGACCAGAGCTGGTCAAAAGTTTGGAAAATTTCACGCAGATTCGTCAATCAGCCCCAAAGTTATTCCAAATAGAATGTTGGCGGATTTTCTATGAATAATAGGTCCTCACTTTAACTATCTACTGGCGACCCCCAGTAGATACCATATATATATGTATGTATGTATATATATAGCTATACTACTATTGAGGCTTTGAGGCAGGTAAACTCGGGAACCACAGCGCCAATCCACACACCCGATACATCGTTGGAATCCTCAGGGTGTGCAGATGGACGTAGGCTATATAAATATAAAAAATATGTTATATTTAAAAAATTTACATTTACAAAAAAGTAGTCCCCTCGAAGTAGCGCCGGCCGCGACCTGCGTGCTGACGTCGTCCAGGAGCGCGAGGAGGAGCGGCGTCCAGGAACGCGAGGAGGAGCGGCGGACATGGCGCGGGGGAGGATCACTGACGAGCGGCACACAGGCGGTGAGCAGCAGCAGACCGGCGGAGCGGCGAGGAGCACTGAACTGAGGAGCGGCGGCTGAGCGGTGGACATGGCGCGGGGGATGAGCACTGACGAGCGGCACACAGGCGGTGAGCAGCAGCGGACCGGCGGAGCGGCGAGGAGCACTGAACTGAGGAGCGGCGGCTGAGGTAAGGCTCTGGGGGACAATGTCGGGGCAGGCGGGGGTCGGGGCATGCGGGGGATGGGGAGTTACAACAAAAAGGCTCCGGGGGACAATGTCGGGGCAGGCAGGGGTCGGGACAGGCGGGGGACCCTCTGGCATAATTGTGCTCAAGCTCCCGACTCTCGCCGGCCGCTCCATACTCTGTGAACTCCTACTCTTATCCCTGCAACCTCTGCTCATCCTCGCTTCCCTGCAAACAGAGCGCAAGAGCCCCACTAACCCAGAAAGCTCCCCAGTGCCTCAGGCGCTGCTGCTGGCCACCACTGCAACACTGGGCCTCTGGCATAATTGTGTGAGGTAAGCCTCCGGAGGACAATGTCAGGGCAGGCGGGGGTCGGGGCAGCCGGGGGACGGGGCGGACGGGGGCCCGGCCTGCTGGCCAATGTCGGGGCAGGCGGGAGTCGGGGAAGCCTGATTGCTCCCGGACAAGGTCGGGACGGGCTGCTAGTATATATATATATATATATATATTACCTACTGGCGGTCGCCAGTAGGTATATATAGTTAGGATTTTTTTCCTATGGGATTTTTGAAAATTCTATGTTGAATAACTTTGGCGTTTGAGGACGGAATTGGCTGAAATTTTCTGGAAAATGGAACATTTTGTTTCTGAGCAGCCCCTGAAAATTTGGGGGGGTTTCGTCAAGCGGGGGCCGAGAAAAAAGGGGGGTCCCAAAACGTGTTTTTAACATTGAGTTTTCCATAGGGCGGTTGGACTCACTTTTAGCTCGAACGGCTGAATGGATTTCCACGAAACTTGGCAAAATTGTAGGGACTGGTAGCCCGATGTGCCTTTGCTATGTCTCAAGATATATGCTCCAGTGGTTTTTACGAAAATTAACTTTGAAAAATATATATTGGGCTACATTGGGCTATATATATGTTGGAGCCCAAATGTAGCCCAATGTAGCCCAATGAAGCCCAATGAAGCCCAATGTAGCCCAAAGATGGCCGCCAGAGACAAAAAAAAACAAATGTAGCCCAAATATCAGCCAGATGTAGCCCAACTATAGCCCAGTGACAGAATGTCCCACAGTGTTTTAAAGAACAACTAGAACGCTAACAGTCTTACTTATGACAAAAGTATGGCACACCTGAAGTCATCTTGATTGGAATAAAGTGGTAACACTTAATACATTTAATTTGAAAAGGAACAAAGTAAGGGGTTTCATTTTGCCATAGAAATGTTATATATATATATATATATATATATAATATATATATATTACCTACTGGCGGTCGCCAGTAGGTATATATAGTTAGGATTTTTTTCCTATGGGATTTTTGAAAATTCTATGTTGAATAACTTTGGCGTTTGAGGACGGAATTGGCTGAAATTTTCTGGAAAATGGAACATTTTGTTTCTGAGCAGCCCCTGAAAATTTGGGGGGGGTTTCGTCAAGCGGGGGCCGAGAAAAAAGGGGGTCCCAAAACGTGTTTTTAACATTGAGTTTTCCATAGGGCGGTTGGACTCACTTTTAGCTCGATTGGCTGAATGGATTTCCACGAAACTTGGCAAAATTGTGGGGACTGATAGCCCGATGTGCCTTTGCTATGTCTCAAGATATATGCTCCAGTGGTTTTTACGAAAATTAACTTTGAAAAATATATATTGGGCTACATTGGGCTATATATATGTTGGAGCCCAAATGTAGCCCAATGTAGCCCAATGAAGCCCAATGAAGCCCAATGTAGCCCAAAGATGGCCGCCAGAGACACAAAAAAACAAATGTAGCCTAAATATCAGCCAGATGTAGCCCAACTATAGCCCAGTGACAGAATGTCCCAGAGTGTTTTAAAGAACAACTAGAACGCTAGCAGTCTTACTTATGACAAAAGTATGGCACACCTGAAGTCATCTTGATTGGTATAAAGTGTTAACACTTAATACATTTAATTTGAAAAGGAACAAAATAAGGGGTTTCATTTTGCCATAGAAATGTTATATATATATATATATATATAATATATATATATATATATATTCACTGAAAAAACCATAGGTTATAGACCATATATAGTTAGGAATTAGCATTTACAAAACCTTGAAAATTCACTGAAAAAACCATAGGTTATAGACCATATATAGTTAGGAATTAGCATTTAAAAAACCTTATTTTACTCACACAAAACCATTGAAATTCCATATATAGTTAGTTGTACTAACTATATATCGCGCACCCGCAATCCACTGCTGATGATGTCACATATTACATCATTCATGACATGGTCAGTGACATCACTGATGACATCACTGATGACATCTCAAATGACATCACTGATGACATCACTGATGACATCACTGATGATAACATCCAGTGACTGTATGTTTCTGTAAAGTTAAAATATGTCTTATATATTGAAGAATGAGTGGATGTATAAGTGTCTGGATGATGTATTTAGTAGGTGCATGACTGACTGTATAAGTGAGTGATTAAATGTGTCTCACTGAGTGCATGGGTTAGTGACTAAACTGTTTTAAATTGTGCACCATTGTGTCTGTTGTTTTGTAATCTGATGCAATTGTTGATCATTAGCTATATGACTAACTATATGGGTTATTGATTAGTTGGCCATGTATTTGTTTGGGAGACTGAGTGTGTGTGTGGGTGTCTGGGAGGTGTATGACTCTGTGCATAGATGTGTGAGCAGTTGATTCACTAGATGTATGGGTTCAAAAGTGCATGTGGAAACAGCTGTATGGGCGGTTTACTGTGTGCATGAGTGTATTGGTGAGTGAATGGATATCTCAGTGCTACATGTCAAAGTAAGTACATATGTAAAACACAGTACATGTGGTAGTTGACATATATAAATAACTGTGCATAAGAGCCAGTGAATGTGTGAGTGGCTGTATGGATTATTGTGAACTTGTATCAGGGATTGTATAACAGAGTAAATATGTGTTATTATATGTTTCAATAAGTAAGGTGTGTTTAACTATATAGTTGAGGAAATGGAGGTGTGATTGATTCTTTGCAAGACTGATTAGGTGTGTGAGTAACTCCATGGATGAGTGACAGTCTGTGAGTGTCTGTTTACACTGAGTGTATCTAAGGTTATATTAGAGTCTGAAGAGGTTCATCGTATCATCACATGAATGATGTCATGAGTAATGTCAAATGAGATGTCATCAGTGATGTCATCAGTGATGTCATTTGAGATGTCATCAGTGATGTCATCAGTGATGTCACTGACCATGTCATGAATGATGTAATATGTGACATCATCAGCAGTGGATTGCGGGTGCGCGATATATAGTTAGTACAACTAACTATATATGGAATTTCAATGGTTTTGTGTGAGTAAAATAAGGTTTTTTAAATGCTAATTCCTAACTATATATGGTCTATAACCTATGGTTTTTTCAGTGAATATATATATATATATATATATATATATATCAATGCTCGAAGGTGTCCACCTTTGAGTAGCACGCGAACAGCAGCTTGGTTTATGTATAGGTGAGGACGGGGATCCACTCGTAGATGCCGCTCCGTACGGGACATGCCCGACGCGTTTCGAAGCTCCATTTGCTTCTCTTCAGGGGCTTTAACGGAAGCGGTGTGCGCAACCGCCGACCCACTTCTCAATTTTATATATAACACACCCACCAATGGGAGGCTCAAATGAGACTGTGCATTCTGGGATGTGTGGTCCGGGAAGCACACAATTAAGTCCTGCATGGACTCCAGAAGTTGTCCCGTCCTCGATTCCAAGTACGACTGCTGCATCACTTTAGTGACCCCCAGGGTACCGGGGTAGTGCACACGCCGCGGCTGGATGGCCGCATATAAATCAATACTCGAAGGTGTCCATCTTTGAGTAGCACGCAAACAGCAGCTTGGATTATGTATAGGTGAGGACGGGGATCCACTCGTAGACGCCGCTCCGTACGGGTTCTGCCCGACGCGTTTCGAAGCTCCATTTGCTTCTCTTCAGGGGCTTTAACGGAAGCGGTGTGCGCAACCGCCGACTCACTTCTCCATTTTATATATAACACCCACCGATGGGAGGCTCAAATGAGACTGTGCATTCTGGGAAGTGTGGTCTGGGAAGCACACAATCAAGTCCTGTATGGACTCCACAAGTGGGCCCGTCCTCGATTCCAAGTACGACTGCTGCTTCACTTTAGTGACCCCCAGGGTACCGGGGTGGTGCATACTCCGCGGCTGGACGGCCGTGTATAAATCAATGCTCGAAGGTGTCCACCTTTGAGTAGCACGCGTACAGCAGCTTGGTTTATGTATAGGTGAGGACGGGGATCCACTCGTAGACGCCGCTCCGTACGGTATCTGCCCGACGCGTTTCGAAGCTCCATTTGCTTCTCTTCAGGGGCTTTAACGGAAGCGGTGTGCGCAACCGCCGACCCACTTCTCCATTTTATATATAACACACCCACCGATGGGAGGCTCAAATGAGACTGTGCATTCTGGAAGTGTGGTCCGGGAAGCACACAATCAAGTCCTGTATGGACTCCACAAGTGGGCCCGTCCTCGATTCCAAGTACGACTGCTGCTTCACTTTAGTGACCCCCAGGGTACCGGGGTGGTGCATACTCCGCGGCTGGACGGCCGCGTATAAATCAATGCTCGAAGGTGTCCACCTTTGAGTAGCACGCGAACAGCAGCTTGGTTTATGTATAGGTGAGGACATGGATCAACTCGTAGACCCCGCTCCGTACGGTATCTGCCCAACGCGTTTCGAAGCTCCATTTGCTTCTCTTCAGGGGCTTTAACGGAAGCGGTGTGCGCAACCGTCGACCCACTTCTCCATTTTATATATAACACACCCACCGATGGGTTTCCGCACCACACTTCCCATAATACACAGTCTCATTTGAGCCTCCCATTGGTGGGTGTGTCATATGGAAAATGGAGAAGTGGGTTAGTGGTTGCGCACACCGCTTCCGTTAAAGCCCCTGAAGAGAAGCATATGGAGCTTCAAAACGCGTCGGGCAGATCCATTACGGAGCGGCATCTACAAGCGGATCCCCGTCCTCACCATACATGAATCAAGCTGCTGCTCGTGTGCTACTCAAAGGTGGACAACCTTGGAGCGACAATATATATATATATATATATATCCAAGCTCGACAATTTCCTTTTCTTCTTCAGGAAAGAAATAGCACTCACGAGGATTCTGTAGCTCAGCAGCAGTTTATTTAAGACAAACGCGTTTCGGATTTACATCCTTCGTCAGTGTCGTAATCTCCGAAACGCGTTTGTCTTAAATAAACTGCTGCTGAGCTACAGAATCCTCGTGAGTGCTATTTCTTTCCTGAAGAAGAAAAGGAAATTGTCGAGCTTGGATTTATATCGCGGTACGCCACCGCGTTTCTGCACCCGACCACGTAGTGCCCCGCCCGTGGCGTTTGGAGGAGCTGGATATATATATATATATATATATATATATATATATATATATATATATATATTACCTACTGGCGATAGCCAGTAGGTATATATAGTTGGGATTGTTTTCCATTGGGAAATCGCAACATTCTATTGGGAATAACTTTTTCGCCGGTTGAGGAATCTTCCTGAAATTTTCCTCAACTTTGCCTCGCGGCGCTCCGGTCCTTCCCTGAAAGTTTGGGGGGGGATTCGTCAAGCGGGGGCCGAGATAAAAGAGGGGTCCCAAAACGTGTTTTCCCCATGTTAATTTCCATAGGGCGGTTGGACTCACTTTTAGCCCGAACGGCTGAATGGTTTTCCACCAAACTTGGCAAAATTGTAGGGACTGGTAGCCCGATGTGCCTTTGCTATGTCTCAAGATATGCGCTCTAGTGGGTTTTACGAAAATTAACTTTGAAAAAATATATATTGGGCTACATTGGGATATATATATGTTAGAGCCCAAATGTAGCCCAATGTAGCCCAATGTAGCCCAATGTAGCCCAATGTAGCCCAAAGATGGCCACCAGAGACAAAAAAAACAAATGTAGCCCAAATATCAGCCAGATGTAGCCCATCTATAGCCCAATGACAGAATGTCCCAGAGTGTTCTAAAGAACAACTAGAGCGCTAACAGTCTTACTTATGACAAAAGTATGGCACACCTGAAGTCATCTTGATTGGAATAAAGTGTTAACACTTAAAACATTTAATTTGCAAAGGAACAAAATGAGGGGGTTCATTTTGCCATAGAAATTATGATTAGTGCTGAAGAAAGAAAAATTAGGGCACATTTTGAGTGACTTCTCAAATCCTCTTATATTTCATTAAAAAAATTCTGATATGCAGTCTCCCTAGATGGCCACCAGAGACAAAAGAGCCTGTGCTTAAAAACTCTGTTAGCAAAGCAGGCATTTGAGATTTAAAAAATAGTTAGGATTGTTTTCCATAGGGAAATCGCAACATTCTATTGGAAATAACTTTGGCGCCGGTTGAGGAATCTTCCTGAAATTTTCCCTAACTTTGCCTCGCGGCGCTCTGGTCCTTTCCTTTGGGGGGGATTCGTCAAGCGGGGGCCGAGATAAAAGGGAGGTCCCAAAACGTGTTTTCCCCATGTTAATTTCCATAGGGCGGTTGGACTCACTTTTAGCCCGAACGGCTGAATGGTTTTCCACCAAACTTGGCAAAATTGTAGGGACTGGTAGCCCGATGTGCCTTTGCTGCGTCACAAGATATGTGCACCAGTGGTATTTACAAAAATTAACTTTGAAAAAATATATATTGGGCTACATTGGGCTATATATATGTTAGAGCCCAAATGTAGCCCAATGTAGCCCAATGTAGCCCAAAGATGGCCAGCAGAGAAAAAAAAAACTAATTTAGCCCAAATATCAGCCAGATGTAGCCCAACTATAGCCCAATGACAGAATGTCCCAGAGTGTTCTAAAGAACAACTAGAGCGCTAACAGTCTTACTTATGACAAAAGTATGGCAAACCTGAAGTCATCTTGATTGGAATAAAGTGTTAACACTTAAAACATTTAATTTGCAAAGGAACAAAATGAGGGGGTTAATTTTGCCATAGAAATTATGATTAGTGCTGAAGGAAGAAAAATTAGGGCACATTTTGAGTGACTTCTCAAATCCTCCTATATTTCATTAAAAAAATTCTGATATGCAGTCTCCCAAGATGGCCACCAGAGACAAAAGAGCCTGTGCTTAAAAACTCTATTAGCAAAGCAGGCATTTGAGATATAAAAACTTTATCCGCTAATAGAATTAGCATTTAAAAAACCTTGCGAATTCAATGAAAAAACCATAGGTTTCAGGCTTTATATAGTTAGGAATTAGCATTTAAAAAATCTTGCGAATTCACTGAAAAAAACATAGGTTTCAGGCCTTATATAGTTAGGAATTAGCATTTAAAAAACCTTTGAAATTCACTGAAAAAACCATAGGTTTCAGGCCTTATATAGTTAGGAATTAGCATTTAAAAAACTTTGCAAATTCACTGAAAAAAACATAGGTTTCAGGCCTTATATAGTTAGGAATTAGCATTTAAAAAACCTTTGAAATTCACTGAAAAAACCATAGGTTTCAGGAGTTATATAGTTAGGAATTAGCTTTTAAAAAACATTTGAAATTCACTCAAAAAACTATAAGTTTTAGTGGTGTTATAGTTAGCTGGACATTTTACTCATACAAAACCATTGAAATTGCTCCTATATAGTTAGTTGTACTAACTATATTTCGCGCACCCGCAATCCACTGCTGATGATGTCACATATTATATAATTCATGACGTGGTCAGTGACATCACTGATGACATCTCAAATGACATCACTGATGACATCACTGATGACATCATCCACGTGACAATCACATACACCTTTTCATACACTATTACAATTTTTCATCACTCTTTGTAAAATACAGAGTATCATATTAAATCCATTGTCACAGCAATACAAGTATCTAAAAATCCACCCAGTGATTCATAGATGTATACACACATCTAATCACTTACCTATGGATTCACTCATACATGCTGTCAATGAACAATAGAACACTATCAAAAATACTTATACATCTATATCGACATTAAACAGCACGCATCCTATTTACAGATGAAGTCATCCTACTCACTTATGCAAACAATGGATCATACATATTTACTTAGCAAAACACTTATACAAACACCACTTCTATTCATTTAGATAGTAAGTCATACTTAGTGAATTATAAAATCATTATTACAAGTATACAGTTATCCATACAGTCACTCACACAATCATTGTGTCTTATGTATACTTATTTATATACAACAACTGACACATACACTGCCTTTTATTTTTCTAGTTTGTTGGACCTGTACCATTGAGAAATTTTGCTCATCACCACACCCATAAAGATATTCACTCACCCAAACAACTGTTAGAACATGTAGTTGTAACTTCATATATCTACTGAATCAACTATTCACACATCTTTGGACAGTCACACACCCCCCACCGAACCACACACACTTTCACACTCCCATACAAATACTCAGTTAACTAATCAATAACTAATATGGACTTTCACATAGCTAGTAACCAACTGTAGAATCAGTTTACACAACAACTGACAAAGTGATACAGATATTCACACAGTTTAGTCACTATCCACTATATTTAGTGAGACATTGTAAATTGGTCAAGTAAACAGTCAATTACACTGCTACTAAATCCTCCATCCAAATATTTATTTATATATATACACTTATTCTTCAATGCAAATTGCTATATATATAATGCATATTTAAATAACGAAGCAAACCACATTCACTGGATGATGTCATCAGTGATGTCATTTGAGATGTCATCAGTGATGTCACTGACCATGTCATGAATGATCTAATATGTGACATCATCAGCAGTGGATTGCGGGTGCGCGAAATATAGTTAGTACAACTAACTATATAGGAGCAATATCAATGGTTTTGTATGAGTAAAATGTCCAGCTAACTATAACACCACTAAAACTTATAGTTTTTTGAGTGAATTTCAAATGTTTTTTTAAAAGCTAATTCCTAACTATATAACTCCTGAAACCTATGGTTTTTTCAGTGAAAATATATATATATATATATATATATATATATATATATATATATATATATATATATATATATATATATATATATATTACCTACTTGCGGTCGCCAGTAGGTAGTTATAGTTAGGACCTAGTTTCCATAGGAAATCCACAACATTCTATTTGGAATAACTTTGGCGCCGGTGGACGAATCTTCGCGAATTTCTCAAAGAAGATGGCTCGCTCCGCTCTTTCCCTGAAAGTTTTGGGGAGATTTGTCAAGTGGGGACTGAGAAAAAAAGGGTGGTCCCAAAACGTGTTTTCCCCATGTTATTTTCCATAGGACGATTAGACACTGCTACAGCCCGAACTGCTGAACGGAATTACAAGAAATTTGGCAAAATGGTCTGATTCGCAGATCGCGCTTTTGCGTAAATGGTGTAAATCCCTCCAGTAGTTCCTGAGAAAATCAAAAGAAAAAAATATATATATCTAGCATTCCGAGCACGAGCTGCATGCTGATTGGCTGTCAACTGTCTGTCAACACTCCAAACCAGAAATTGTTGGCAGCTATCTTGGGACCAATATACATGATAGCACCTCATTAAAAAGCATTGCAGTTAACCGCTTCAGCGCGGGGCAGATTCCTGCGCTGTGCTGAACGTTCTATTGAGCCTATGGGCTCATGACGGAACGGTTCCATCATGAGCACAGCTCAACCGACGCTCATGACGGAACCGTTCCGTCATGAGCATCGAAGGGGTTAATAGAAGGTTTTAAGACTTTAGTTACATTATAAATCATTTGTTGATAGTACCATACTAATTTTAGGAATTGTGGTGTGTTCTAAGGTGATTTTACCAAGTGAAAAAGCCTTCTGCTGGGATATCATGAATAATGTTTTGGAGAAAACTATTTTCTCATACTTTTCCCACAGAGGTTTGGAATGTGATCTATAAGCTAAACTGAGAGCATATTTTCTGTAAATTCACAGTATATTTTTCAGTCATGTGAGAATGAAGTCTGACATTCTCAGTAAAACATGTACATCCAACAAGAGCAGAGACTGTCAGTTGATTCCTTTGTGTTCTACTGCAGCTTCCCAGTGTGTTCTAAAGAACAACTAGAGCGCGAACACTCCTTCTTATGACAAACGTATGGCATACCTGAAGCCATCTTGATTGGAATAAAGTGGTAACTCTTAAAACATTTAATGTAAAAAGGAACAACATGAGGTGGTTCATTTTGCCATAGAAAGTATGATTAGTGCTGCAGAAAGATAAATTAGCGCACATTTTGACTTCTCAAATCCTCTTCTATTTCAATACAAAAATTCTGACATGCAGACTGAAACATGCACTTTGAATACCAGCAGCTGACCTCCCTGGTGAGCAGTATCTTTACTACAGTGATCTAATGAGCAACTAGAGTGCTAACATTCCGAATTTATGGCAAATGTGTGACACATCTGAATGCCTTCTTGATGGTACCAAAGTAAGCAAGCATTGAAAATGCAATAGGTTTCGCCCTCGTTTAAGTTAAAGCAATTATGTTTGTAATTAGGTGGCTTTTTAGCTTTGCTTGTATTAGTGTTTTTCAAACTTTCATGTAGATAACGTGCATTTGTATGCGTATATGTATATGTATGCATGCATTTATATTTGTATTTATATAGATATGCATTTTATATATATGTTTATATATGTATGTATATATATTACCTACTGGCGGTCGCCAGTAGGTAGTTATAGTTAGAATTGATTTCCATAGGGAAATCGCAACATTCTATTGGGAATAAGTTTGGCGCCGGTTGCGGAATCTGCCTGAAATTCTCCTCAACGTTGCCTCGCGGCGCTCCGCTCCTTCCCTGAAAGTTTGGGGGGGATCCGTCAAGCGGGGGCCGAGATAAAAGGGCGTCCCAAAACGTGTTTTCCCCATGTTAATTTCCATAGGGCGGTCGAACTTACTTTTAGCTCGAACGGCTGAATGGATTTTCACCAAACTTGGCAAAATTGTAGGAACTGATAGCCCGATGTGCCTTTGCTATGTCTCAAGATATGTGCTCCTGAGGATTTTGAGGAATTTGAGTTTAAAAAAATGTATATATCTATAGCCGCGCCCCGGTACGCGCACCGGGGAGCGCTCCGGGCGCACCACGCGACTTGCGCACGGAAAGCTGATTGGCTCTCGGTTGTCTGTAAACATTCGAAACAGTCCGGAGCGGCCGCCATCTTGTGTCCCGGTAGGATCGAGACACAAGAGGTGGCAAAAACAGAGGGGGAAATAACCAAAAGTGGGCAGGGTAGACCCCCCTGACCCCCTAGGTTTGATGTGGGGGTCATAAAAGGGCCCCGCCGCATAAAAAAAATTTAGATTTTCACGAGGGGAACGCCCGGTACACGCCCCGGTGCGCGTACCGGGGAGCGTACCCTGGAGAAAAAACAATGACAGACTTCTTTACAAATGTAGCATTTTTTAATACATTGGAGGGAGTTTTTCTTCTTTTTTTTTTAACAAAAACAAAAACAGGGAACTTGTAATAGCTCAACAGGAGCCAAAAAAAAAAGAAAAATTAGGCCTGGGGATGGCAGCGGTGGTTCTCGAGAGCTCGAACCGTGAGTGTGACACTTTGCTCCCCATACCAAAGAAGATGGTCACATTTTGGGCATTTTAATATAGCCTGATTAAAAGCAGGCTGAATATTTGGTATCATCTCCTGCTCACGCCAACGCACAGAAGGTGTTGCTCCACCGGTAGAAGTAGAGCCACCATCCCTGGGAGCCTCTCGTGCCAGAGCCCTGACACTCTCCCGTGCATAGTTCTGGGGATGTTTCCTTGACACGTGGCGTATCATCGTCCAGTTCCCAAAGCTGTATTTTTTTCTGGGATTTCCTCTCGATAAGATGGTGTGGCATATTTGACACTCCACCTTTGGAGCATTTACCTTCTTCTCCCCCTCTGGAATTTTGAAAAATTTCCAAATGAAATGTTCCTTCACAGTTCGTTTAGGAATCTCCTCATCAATGAAATCCTCAGTCTCATCACTGCTGCTGGATGCTCTTGCAGCCATGATAATAGAAGTAAATATGACACAGGTGCCAAAATCAGGTCTTGCACTCACACAAGTGAAACAAGAAGTGAAGGAAATGGGTAGGGATTTCAGTCTTTGTAAGAAAAAAAGTTAGGAACCAATGAAAAGTGTTATTTTCAAGTCACATGATCCGGGCTTTCATCTTTTGGAAACCAAAACTGATCTGCACCAATGAAAAGTGTTATTTTCAGATCACATGACCCGACGCGCTTACGCTACGTGCCCCGGGGCACGCAGCGTAAGCGCGTCAGGACGTTGCGCGATCGTATGCGCTTGCGTGCTTCCGGGTGCGCTTACGCAGTGCGTCATATGACGCATCAAGCGGCTACGCGAAACGTCACAATGTTGTTTTCGTTCGCGGGAATAGCGCTAACGGGACGCTCCCTAGTACGCGCCCCGGGGCGCACCGTAACATTGCGCTTACCCGTGCGTTCACTGGTACGCGCCCCGGGAGCGCCCCAAGGTGAAAAAAAAAAAAAAATTGACATAATTATACAATATAAAATTCGTTTTAAAATGTATTATTTTTTATACCTATAAAGATTTGCTATTAAAAAACCATTGAAATTCACTGAAAAAAACAAAGGTTTCACACCAGTTATAGTTAGGAATTAGCATTAAAAAAAACTATTAAATTCACTGAAAAAACCATAGGTTTTACACCAGTTATAGTTAGCTGGAAGTTTTACTCGCATAAAACCATTGAAATTCCCACGTTATAGTTAGTTGGACTCACTATAACTTGCGCGTGCAATGCACTGCTGATGACGTCACATATTGCATCACTCATAACATGGTCAGTGACATCACTCATGACATCACTGATGACACCATCCTTGTGACAGAGTGACAGACCTCCTTTAACTGTAATGTAACCCTTGAAACACATATTCAAAAATAGAACCTAAAATGTTCAAAAAAAGTGGAGATACCCATACCAGTTACAACAACCAATTCAGTATTTCCACCATCTATATACACATCCACTCATTCACCAACAGTTCTATGTAGTCACTCATACATATACTCACTCATCATATGTAGTGATACACCTATACATCCTGTTACACACCAACAGTTATCCAAAAGTTATTCACACACATACTCACACATGCAAATAAACTATTGAACATCCATTTATTTGTATATACAGCTATACACACGCTACCACTTTACTTCTAAGGAAACTTATACATACTTACTCTCTTAAACAATCACTTATAGAAACACATACTAATTTAAACAGGAACTCTTACAATCCCTCACTCTCACATATACTCACTTATATACATCAATATTCACATATACTACATTAAAACATATGTAGTTACTGATAAAGACACTAGTGAGACAGTCATTCACTCACTAACACACACATATACACACTCATCCACCCATACAGTCCTGCACATATGCTGTCTTAAAAACACATACAAAGAGAGAATCAGTCATTCATGCATGTATGTGCTAAGTAATATCCCCACCAAACCATACAAACACTCATACTCATACTAAGAAAAACATCTAATAACCCATATACATACACATGTAGCTACTCACCAACCCATGCAGCCACTTATACACAAAGTAAAACACTAATACATATATTTAAATATTTAAACATTACTCTCTAATATATATATTCACTAAGATACACTTAATAAACCAGTTAACCAAGCAATTTTTTTTTTTTTAAACATCCATGTAAACACTCATTTAAACATTTATTCTTCCATCAACTTTTACATATACATATAAAACACCTATTTATTTTTCAGAAAGACACACATTCACTGGATGGTGTCATCAGTGATGTCATGAGTGATGTCACTGATCATGTCATGAGTGATGTAATATGTGACGTCATCAGCAGTGCATTGCACGCGCAAGTTATAGTGAGTCCAACTAACTATAACGTGGGAATTTCAATGGTTTTATGCGAGTAAAACTTCCAGCTAACTATAACTGGTGTAAAACCTATGGTTTTTTCAGTGAATATATATATACACACATACATATATATAAATGCATATGCATATACATATGTGCATATGTGTGTGTGTAGAAATTGGTAGAGAGGTAGAGGTAGAGAGGTAGAGGTGTAGAGGTAGAGGTATAGAGGTAGAGAGGTAGAGGTAGAGAGTAGTAGAGAGAGAGGTAGAGAGTAGAGTGTGAGTGTTAGAGAGTAGAGAGTGAGTAGTAGAAAGTAGTAGAGAGTAGTAGAGAGAGTAGTAGAGAGTGAGTAGTAGAGTGAGTAGTAGAGAGTAGTACAGAGCAAGTAGTAGAGTGTGTAGTAGAGAGTGAGTAGGATGGAGTAGTAGAGAGAGAGTAGTAGAGTGAGTAGTAGAGAGTGAGAAGTAGAGAGAGTGAGTAGTAGAGAGTAGTAGAGAGCGAGTAGTAGAGAATGAGTAGTTGAGAGTGAGTAGTAGAGAGTAGTAGAGAGTAGTAGAGAGCGAGTAGTAGAGAGTGAGTAGTAGAGAGTGAGTAGTAGAGTGAGAGTAGTAGGGAGTGAGTAGTAGAGAGTAGTAGAGTGAGTAGTAGAGAGAGAGTAGTAGAGAGTGAGTAGTAGAGGAGTAGAGAGTGAGTGGTAGAGAGTAGTAGAGAATAGTAGAGAGTGAGTAGAGAGAGAGTAGTAGAGAGTAGTAGAGAGTGAGTAGTAGAGAGTGAATATTAGGGCGTGAGTAGTAGAGAGTGGTAAAGAGAGTAGTAGAGAATGAGTAGTAGAGAGGGAGTAGTAGAGAGTAGTTGAGAGTGAGTAGTAGAGTAGTAAAGGGGGTGTGGTAGAGAGTAGTAGAGAGTAGTAGTGAGTAGTAGAGAGCAGTAGAGAGTGAGTAGTAGAGAGTAGTAGTAGAGAGTAGTAGAGAGTAAGTAGTAGAGAGTAGTAGCACGTGAGTAGTAGAGAGTAGTAAAGAGTGAGTAGTAGAGAGTGAATAGTAGAGAGTGAGTATTAGAGAGTGAGTACTATTGAGAGAGTAGTAGAGAGTAGTAGAGAGTGGGTAGTAGAGAGTAGTAGAGTACTAGAGAGTGAGTAGTAGAGTAGTAGAGAGTGAGTAGTAGAGAGAGAGTACTAGAGAGTAGTAGAGAGTGAGTAGTAGAGAGTGAATAGTAGAGAGTAATTGTTTTTTCTTTTTATTTTTTTTCTTTATTCGGATTTTTAGTATATCCATAAAAGTACAAACAGAATCAAAATACATTTAAAACAGATTAAAAATATCTTAAAAAATTAAAAATGATTATCCAATTGGGTTTAGGCAGCATATGTATCATAAAGTGCGATGTACATAGTATAAAGTACAAAATACATAATAAAGGGAGAAACATTAATCTTTTAGGGTACATAATCACAGAGTTCAATTTATATACTCCCGAAGTGATCGTTTGTATCGAGACACGTATACAATTAAATCTGTAGTCAATTTGCAACGGAATGATAAAGTGCAAAAAAAGCATCAAATAACTTAGTACTGTTATCCATTATCCATGTTCCATGCTTGCCCTCGATCTCACACAGACTTTTATAAAACAGCTTACAATATATATAACTTCATCTGTGTGCAGCATTTGCAAAAAATTTAATGAGAGATTGAAATCTCTAAGATTATATTTGCGAAGAATTGGCCTTAAATATTTACAAGTATACAATTTGTAATGGCCACAGAAGAATAGATAGTGCAATAAACTTTGTTTTCCGCCATGAGGGCAGGGACAATCCAATTCTTCTAGTTTTTTGTTGTAGCCAAGGGGGAAGCTAAGCAAGTTGACTATGCTTCCATCCCGAAACCTGAATAAAAGGCACCGGTTCCACTTTCCTATTGGTATTGTCAAGTATCTGTAAAAATTATTCAGATTATCACTGCCTGAGTCAATAATGCGCAGATATCTAATAACAACAGGTTTAATAGATTCAAATCTCATTTGTTCCTCTTTATATGAGTCAACCAATGCCCGTTTAATACTATGCTTATGAGCGGGTACAATAGAATTTGGGGAACTAAATAAAGTACCTTGACCCACGCCCTGCAGGCTATTCTTGACTGCATTTAACCAAGGTATGTGATAGAATCCATCACTTAACAAACAATCAGATATTATACTGCGCGTTAAGGATGCTGCTGGGTTTAGCCATATTTTAATCCAAAAAAGAGCAGGCCTAGACCTAATAAAATCAGCAATATATGGCAGCCTCAGTTCATTGTGACAAATAAATGTAGGGGCACAGGGAACTCCCCCCAACAGTTCATTGTGACAAATAAATGTAGGGGCACAGGGAACTCCCCCCAACAGTAGAGAGTAATAGAGAGAGAGTAGTAGAGAGTGAGTAGTGGAAAGTAGTAAAGAGTGAGTAGTAGAGAGTGAGTAGTAGAGATTAGTAGAGTAGTAGAGAGTGAGTAGTAGAGTAGTAGAGATTAGTCAGTCAGTGTCAGTCAGTGTCAGTCAGTCAGTGTCAGTGTCAGTCAGTCAGTAAGTGTCAGTCAATCAGTGTCAGTCAGTGTCAGTAAATCAGTGTCAGTCAGTGTCATTCAGTCAGTGTCAGTCAATCAGTGTCAGTCAGTGTCAGTCAATCAGTGTCAGTCATTGTCAGTCAGTGTCACTGTCAGTCAATCAATGTCAGTCAGTGTCAATCAGTCAGTGTCAGTCAGTCAGTCAGTGTCAGCTAGAGCAGTTCTGCTGACATGGTTCTCTGGCTCTAGAGCAGCTCTGCTGACCCGGTTCTCTCCCTCTAGAGCAGCTCTGCTGACCTGGTTCTCTCCCCCTAAAGCAGCTCTACTGACCTGGTTTCTCTGGCTCTACAGCAGCTCTGCTGACCTGGTTCTCTGGCTCTAGAGCAGCTCTGCTGGCCTGGTTCTTAGGCTCTAGATCAGCTCTGCTGACCTGGTTCTCTGGCTCTAAAGCAGCTCTGCTGACCTGGTTCTCTGGCTCTAAAGCAGCTCTGCTGACTTGGTTCTCTGGCTCTAAAACAGCTTTGCTGGCCAGGTTCTCTTGCTCTAGAGCAGCTCTGCTGACCTGGTTCTCTCCTTCTAAATCAGCTCTGCTGACCTGGTTTCTCTGGCTCTACAGCAGCTCTGCTGACCTGGTTCTCTGGCTCTAGAGCAGGTCTGCTGACCTAGTTCTTAGTCTCTAGAGCAGCTCTGCCAACCTGGTTCTCTGTCTCTAAAGCAGCTCTGCTGACCTGGTTTGCTGGCTCTAAAGCAGTTCTGCTGAACTTGTTCTCTGGCTCTAGAGCAACTCTGCTGACTTGGTCCCTTAGCTCTAAAGCAGCTCTGCTGACCTGGTTCTCTCCCTCTAAAGCAGCTCTGCTGACCTGGTTCTCTCACTCTAAAGCAGCTCTACTGACCTGGTTTCTCTGGCTCTACACCAGCTCTGCTGACCTGGTTCTCTGACTCTACAGCAGCTCTGCTGACCTGGTTTTCTGGCCCTAGAGCAGCTCTGCTGACCTGGTTCTTAGGCTCTAGAGCAGCTCTGCTGATCTGGTTCTCTGGCTCAAAAGCAGCTCTGCTGACCTGGTTCTATGGCTCTATAGCAGACATGCTGACTTGATTCTCTGGCTCTAGAGCTGCTCTGCTGACCTGGTTCTCTCCCTCTAAATCAGCTCTGCTGGCCTGGTTCTCTGCCTCTAGAGCAGCTCTGCTGAACTTGGTCTATGGCTCTAAAGCAGCTCTGCTGACCTGGTTCTCTGGCTCTAGAGCAGCTCTGCTGATCCAGTTTTCTGGCTCTAAAGCAGCTCTGCTGACCTGGTTCTCTGCCTCTAGAGCAGCTCTGCTGACCTGGTTCTATGGCTCTAAAGCAGCTCTGCTGACCTGGTTCTCTGGCTCTAGAGCAGCTCTGCTGACCTGGTTCTCTGGCTCTAAAGCAGTTCTGCTGACTTGGCTCTGTCCCTCTTAAGCAGCTCTGCTGACTTGGTTTCTCTGGCTCTACAGCAGCTCTGCTGACCTGGTTCTCGGCCTCTAGAGCAGCTCTGCTGACCTGGGTCTCTGGCTCTAGAGCAGCTCTGCTGACCTGGGTCTCTGATTCTAGAGCAGCTCGGCTGACCTGCTTCTAGGCTCTAGAGCAGCTCTGCTGACCTGGTTCTCTGGCTCTACAGTGGCTCTGCTGACCTGGTTTCTCTGGCTCTACAGCAGCTCTGCTGACCTGGTTCTCTGCGCTCACGATGCACGCACCCGACTTCTCGAAAATATATTTAAAAATAATATTTTATTTTAAGTACAAATACATTATTTCTATGAATATCTTAGATAATCTCTTGCCCTAATATGTATATTAAAGACACATACATATAATTTTGGAACATAATTTTTTTTTTGCGGGAGTTGCGCACCCAGCGTGCCCCAGCACGTATATGATGTCACGCGGGACCCGCCACCGTGCAAGCGTCTCGTACCGTAATGCGCATGTGTCGCGCATGCGCTGGAGCAGGAGTTTCGGCTGGTCGCATACCAATCGCGCACATCACGTAATATTAAATGTATATGATGTAACTGTAAAACACGCAGCCTTCCAACACCGTAAGCTGATCCTTCACGACTTTTCTAAAATGCCGTCTAGAATCCACGCACCCACCGTGATGTGTAGGCTTTGAGTGCGCGACTCTGAAAAAAAATTAGGAACTTTTTTTTAAAAGAAAATAATATAAATATATTAAAATAAAAAATGAAAACAAAAAAATTAATCAATATTTCAGTTTGAATTTTTTAATTTTTTTTTGCAATTTTCAGAAAAATATATAATGTTATTTAATGAATAAAATATGTATAAATAAACAGCTAAAAAACTCTAGAAAATCAGTACAAAAAATAGGTATAACTACTATCACACTTAAAAACTAGCATTTAAAAAACCTTTGAAATTCACAGAAAAAAACATAGGTTTCACGGGTGTTATAGTTAGTTGGCCATTTCATTCGTACAAACCATAGAAATTCCTCCGTTATAGTTAGTTCTGCTAACTATAACTTGTGTGCCCGCAATGCACTGCTGATGATGTCATATATTGCATCATTCATGACATGGTCAGTGACATCACTGATGACATCTCAAATGACATCACTGATGACATCATCCACGTGACAATTTGATACACCTCATCATACACAAGTATAACCTTTCATCACTCACTGTAAAATACAAAGTACCATATTTGAAACCATCGACACACCAATACCAGTTTCTAAAAACCCACTAAGTGATTCCTACATCTACACACACACATCTAAACACTTACCTATAGATTCACTCATACATGCTGTCAATGATCAATAGAACACTATTAAATATACTTATACACCTACATCGACATTACACACCAGCATACATCCTATTCACTTATGCAGTCATTCTACTCACTTATGCAAACAATTGATCATACATTTACAAAGCTACACACTTATACAAACACCACTTTATTTATTCGTATAGATAGTAACTCATACTTAGTGTGTTATAAAATTACTATTACAAGTATACAGTTTTCGATAGTCATCATACATCACTGAGTCTTATTTATATACAACTGTCACATACACTGCCTTTTATATTTCTAGTTTGCTAGACATGTATAATTGAGAAATATATTTACTCATTACCATACCATAAAGAGAGATTCACTCACCCAAACAACTGTTTCCACATACAGTCTTAACCTCATATACCTAGTAAATCAACTATTTACACATCTTTGGACAGTCAAACACCTCCCACTCAACCACACACACATTCACTATCCCATACAAATACTCACTTAACTAATTAATAACTAATATAGACTTTCACATAGCTAGTAACCAACTCATGTAGTAGTTTACACAACAAGAGATAGAGTGATAAAGGTATTCACACAGTTTAATCACTATCCCATGTATTTAGTGAGACACTTTAAATTAGTCACTTAAACAGTCAATCACATTGCTACTAAATCCTCCATTCAGGCACTTATACATCCACTCAGTCTTCAAAGCAGATTTATATACATATATATTCACTGAATAGGTTTCACACACTTTATAGTTAGGAATTAGCATTTAAAAAACCTTGCAAATTCACTGAAAAAAACATAGTTTCGCACACGTTATAGTTAGGAATTAACATTTAAAAAACCTTGCAAATTCATTGAAAAAACCATAGGTTTCACACATGTTATAGTTAGCTGGACATTTCACTTATACAAAACCATTGAAATTCCCCCGTTATAGTTAGTTCAGCTAACTTGCGCGCCCGCAATGCACTGCTGATGACGTCACATACTACATCATTCATGACATGGTCAGTGACATCACTCATGACATCACTGATGACATCTCAAATGACATCACTGGTGTTAGTGTAGTGTAGGGTAATTTTTTAGGGTATTGGGTAGTGTTGATATGTCGTGCAGGGTAGTCTTTCAGTGTAGGGATAGGACTGGGGTAGGGGCAGGGTTGTGCAGGGGGTGTTTTAGGGTTTAGGGTAGTGTTGTGGGGTTAGTGTAGTGTAGGGTAGTGTTTTAGGGTGTAGGGTAGTGTTGGGGTTGTGAAGAGTAGTGTATTTGGGTGGTATGCGAAATAAAGTCTCATATTCACACGTAAAGCCACCCTACGTGGCTTTGCATGTCCTTGTAAATATTACCCCTTTACTTGCATCTCTTTGCATGAAAGGGGCATGCTCTGGGTGTTGCTGTGGGTATTCCCACCCAACACCCATGGCTTCTGCCGCATTTCCGGATTTATGTGAAATCGTACACCTGGGAATGCATCAGAATGCTACGCCTCCCCAAGGGAGGCATTGGGAGGCGCAACGAGGAGAATTGGTTTCATTTGTCCTGGTTTCTTTCCTCTTTCTATACATACTGCATTCTACAGCACACATAGGAAGAGGAAATCACCTCTTGTGATTGTTTTTGTGCAGGGAGGTGTCACTTCCTGCACAAAAACTATCATCCCCTTGATGCAGGCTACCTTGCACAATGGTGCAAGGGTGCCTGCATAAGCGCATTGCAGCTATTTGTGCAATAGCCCCTGGGAGAGACAAGGGAGCTTTCATATTGTTGTAGATATGACGCATTCCTTTGCTTCAGGAGCGATATCGCTTGCGGTACCGATCTGCGTTACTTCCTTGTAAATAAGGCCCAGTATGTTTAATATAGTTACAAAAATGTTTGCTTCTCTGCAAAGGATATACAAGTTTCAAATTAGGCAGAAATTCAGATAATGTAGAATGTCTGTAGAAGCAGAGAGGCACACAACTTTGATTTGAGAAGCTTTCCTCATTTCATCTGATTCCCAAAACTACGTTGCAACCTCCAACCCAAAGTACTCCTGTCTGAACATCCAATTTCACAGGATTAATGAGAGCTTTCAATATTCGAACTGCTTGTCTTCTCTTAAAATTCACTTTTCCAAGCAAAGAAATCCCTTCCCTTAGAGCACCAAGGTGATGGACCTGTTTGGGACTCCCTTATTTATGTTTCGAATTATTGACCTCTGCTTCAAGTAGATGTTATATAATGCTATGAAGGAAGTGAGTTTCAACAAAACAAAATACCTCTGGCACCATAAATCACACTGGATTTATTCACAGAAGTCCCTTTTATTGACTCTGTGCTTGTTTAGTTATTTTTTGTGGTTATTTATACTTTTTACATTTAGGTATTCCTTTCACCTTGTATACAACACGATTTTCAATTTTCTGAAAAAACCTTTACATTTATACAAAAAACAAAAAAACTTGATAGTGCTCTCATACTTTAATTGCAATACAACAATACACGTGAATTCATTCAAATATTTGAGAAATCATTAAAATTACACTTTCATTCTGTCACTTCATAAGACAACGAACATTTAGTGCTATTATTGGCTGAAAATTGTATTAGCACAATTTGAATTCCTACAAGATTGGCCTGTCCTACTATTATCTATTGTGTCAAGACCATGGAGGGTGTTAGTCCTGTACACATAACTTGTCTTCCGGTCCTTTCTGGGTGGTCTGAAAGAGATTCACAGTTTTTGTGGAGGTGGATTTATCGTGTTCCGACTCATCCAGCTGAAAGAAGCAGCGGCTTCTTTTTAACTAAATCTTTCTATGCCACTGGATTGTGCCGACGCGTTTCGACCTTGCAGCTGTGGGACCAGCACACTTTTTACATCAAGGTCTTCATCAGGGCTGTTTTTGGTTAAGGTAGGACAACTTTTGGGGTCGCTTTTGTAGCTGAAGAGAATTACTCTTTTCTTGCTACCATATCTCCTGTGTCTGTATTGGAGCGAGGGAGGGCTTGATCTTAATTGTCGACTTTTAACAGTGTTATTGCAACTCTTTTCTTCTTTGCTGTTACCGGTGTCAAATTTCCTGGGTGCTTTACTCCGTGGCAATGTTCATGCTCAGTTCAGAAGTGAGGCCACTGCAAGGTTTGTGACAAAATGTTCCAACATTATATTTGCGTGGTTTCAGTGCACTTATGGGTGACACTCAACCGACAAATGTGTGACACTTTGTATGAAACTATCTCTCGAGTAAAACCAAGCAATAGAGTGCTTGGAGAGAGAGAAATATTAGAAAGTACACATTTTTGGTCAATGAGATGTTCTAAAATAAATCCCTTAAATGAAAGGATAGGATACTGATACTAATGAGACATCTGTTCAGGGCTTCAACATCACATTGTTACAGTAACAAATCTAATATCAATAGGGCTAAACGTTTGAGAAGGGCTGAAGAGTGTGCAAAGGGAAGCTTGTCTGTAGAATAAAATTGTGGAGACAGCTGCGGGTCGTGAAGCACAATGACAGAGTAGGCTTTTCGTTATCCACATATGGACTCTGCCATGAGTGGAATGGGGACAAGATCAGCAGAAACTCTCACTGATCAAATAGAGTGAGCTTCTGGTTCTAACCTGCAAGAGCTTGGATATAAAAAAGAAAAATAACATCATGGCACAAGTTTCATCCATGGACGAGTAACAGGTGTTTCAACCAGTAAAATATACATTGCTCTACTGTTAGTTACAACACCTATATTAACAACAGCAAAACATGAAAGCCTAACAGGAAGAAACATTTCATCTCTCATGAAGAAATAACATCCTTGTATGTGACGTTTATATTGACCCACTGAAAAAGTAGAACATTATGAGCAATGTATCTTGCAAGAATCCCTCCAACAGGAAACACAGACAGAAATTGCATATGAGTGCACGAGCAAGTTTTCACAAGGTATCCGAACAACGGTCTCTGTCCAGATTGACTATGGTGTACTTATTTGTTTTCAAACTAGACCATCTTTATGAAGGCAAGGTGACAAAAAATAAATTATCTTCAGACAGGTTAAAATTAAACGTTTTCAAAATTTTCTTATGCACCATTAAAAAGATCAAATGTGATGTCTGATATAGAACCATAGCCACAGAAGGAGGAAATTCAGCAAGCATTCCCATTATAGCTGGGTTTGATATAATCAAATTTGCCATGGATGCGGTATTATTAAAATGTGCCCAAAACTATAGAGGTAAAAAAATCATCATATAACATATCGTACATCCCCATGCTATTTCACTTGTGTTACCTTGATAGTTAAGCACATGCTACTGATATCAAATTAACACACGCCAGAGTGTGTAACTAACCTGACTGCTGCCGTTTCACAAGTCCCTGGGGTGTTTCAAAGCTGAGCGCTTCACCGGCTAGCTTTGTTTACACAGTCTTGTACTGCAATGCGTCTTGGGCCTTTGGGGTGTGGAGGGTCAGGGGCTACAGCTGCAGGCGGTACTTTAAAGCAATATTAGAGCGATGGAGAGTCACAAGTGGCTCTCCTCTCTAGAATAGTGTCTCGGTGTGATTGGCTGAAGTTTTCTATGTTAACAGGACTCTCTACATAATTGTTTTCCGGAAGGATTTTGTTAAATTGGAAAACATCCTGGTGTCAGTCATGCGCCCCGACGAACCTGTCAATGTTGGTTAGCACACTTTGGGGCAGATTTACAAGAAAGTGACGCATCTATAGAGATGTGTCACTTTCCTTGCGGAACCCTAAAAAGTGCTTGCCCCACCATGGATGCACCGTATTTACAATATGGCGCACCATGGCGGAAGGATTGACAGATGCGTCAGAAATTCTGACGCATCTGTTGGGGAAAAAGTCACACAATGCTGGAGTCGTGTCGCAAGCACGATGCAACTCCAGCAATGCATTTTGAGGCCTATTCCCACTACACTGTGTCACTCATTACGCCTGCTTCGAGCAGGCGTAATGTTTTGACACAGTGGCGTCCTAAAAGTGACACAGTGAAATCTTGTAGATTTCACTGCGTCACTTTTACGAGGCTTTCCTGCGTAGGAACGCCCCCCTGCATACAATATACCTGACACAGGTATAATGAGATGCAGGGCTTTACAACGTGACGCATCTGCCTAGATGTGTCCGTTGTAAATAAGGCGCATTGTTTGCGCCACAGTTGCATCACAAAAAGTGACGCAATGGCGGCGCAAAGAGGCGCAAGGGGCTTGTAAATCTGCCCCAGAGAGTACACTGCTGGCACTTGCATGGGCGTAGTAAGTGTGGGGGATGCGGGGGATATTTTGGAGTGGGGGACACAGGGGACATGGGTGGAGGGACGAGGTTACAAAAAAATGTTCCCTCTCCTTTTCTGATTCGCAGGGCCATTAGTGCATGAAAGTGCTAACAATAATGGCCCTGCACTTGACCTGTGACCTGCCTCTAGTTACCTGTGATCCTGTGTCTCAGCCCGGGCTGCTGCAGTTTGAGCTGCTGTAGGCTTGGCTGGGAAGTGTCTGGCGTGTTATCTCTGCTGTGAAGGAGTTGTTCACAGGTCTTGAAAACACCATTTACATCCCTTTGGAACTGGTTAAGGAGGCTTTGTTTGTTATTTCACTGGTTTCAGTAACCTCTGGGGTCCCACTCAGCCCATTCACTATTCTTGACATTTGTATTTTATTTTTAGTTGGAGAATGCATTTTGTGAAAAGTTCACTTTTCCAAAAGAAAAATACCAGCCATTTGTTGTTGTTTAGAGAGTCTGCAAAGGCCTCACCTTGTAACTAAATAGGGCTTTAAATAAAGTGGTATCCATTCATTTGTAACATGACTTTTCTGTCTTTGTTTAATTAAACTTAAACTGTAATAATTAGTCATGGGTCATTAATGCAGCCCCAGAACACTATTATAAGTTCTTTCTATTTATATTTGCTGTTTGACATATGCACAAATCAGTGCTAAAAATACCTTCTTTAGCTGATATTGCTTATTGTTGTGCTGGCTGGGCCATCAAATTACGGGTGGTGCTGGTAGAAATCCGATCAGCTAGCAACCCTAATCAGGAGACTGAAGGTTTGTTGCAGGATCTGCACATTATTTATTTCCACAACCCTCCATACCTGATTGATTCCATTAGAGAAATTGTTTAACATATCATACACCCTACGCCAGCTGGCAATAGAATACTCAGTTACGGGTATCTAGGTATGCATCCTGCATTTAAGACAACTCACTCCTCATCCTCATCACTCACCATTCACTTTCACGCCCACCCTGCTCTCACAGCGATCACATTTCTCACCATGCACTCATGCCATTCACCCTCCTGCTACCCTGTACTCACATGAGCACAGCGCTCACCCTACATGCGTATGACACTCTACTCCCTTGTCACTTTCACTGCTCCCCCTATACTCATACCATTCATCCTCCTCTTACCCAGCACTTACACAAACACACCGCTCACCTTGCACTCACAGCAACCACACTGCACTCGTGTCCCTGGCCATGAACTCACACATTCCGCGTCCACTTCCCTGCAGTAACATCAGCACATCGCTCACCCTGCACTCACAGGGATCATGCTGCACTCACACCACTCACCATGCACTCACGTGTTTCATCCTGCATTTACACGAGCATACCACTCACTCGGCACTCATGTGATACTTCACTCACCTGTCACTCTCTCTGCTCTCTTTGCAATCTCACTCAAACAAGACGCATTTCCCACCATGCATTCATTCTTCCCACTCTGCACTTTCACCCACACCCAAACTCGTGTCGCATCACCAACCAGCAGTCACTCCTCTCACCCTACTACGACACTGTCACATTACTCACTCCTGTCACTCACACAGCTCACACTTCACTCACATCTTCACGCACCTCTTCACCCACATCTTCATTCACATGGGCACAGTGCTCACCCTGCACTCACACAACACAAACAAGTGAAGCACTCACCCTGGAGTTACACCACTCACCCTGCACCCACACAGACAAACCTATCAGCCTGAATGTATTCAGGCACTCTGTTCATCCTGCCTGTATACAAGGACAATAGCCTGCCTGAACTCATAGGGACACACTGCTCAGTCTGCACTAACTCCTTTGACCATGTACTCGCCAGTCACTCTCATAGATCACCCTTCGCTCTAACCGCTCATTGTGGACTGAACACAGGCCCACCACTTACCCTGCATTTAAACCACTCCAACCACCCTGAATTATTTCCTCTCACTCTGCACGCACTCCTCTCACCCAACACATACATGGTCTCCTCCCAAATTGCATTCATGCAGCTCACCTGACACTCACATCTTCACATTGTTCACCCTAGACTTTCACCACTGAGGCTGCATTAACTCACACTATTCACCATCACCCAGTGTGGTGGTGATCCTCAGCAAGGCCTACCAGTGCAAGGGGTTCGCCCTTCTCTGCACAAGTCCTCAGACCAATAGGATAGAAGTTGGCACAGAAACTAGAAGAGAAAATACAAAGTTTATTAACCTCATGAGGTGGAACTACATTCACACAACACCCTTCGGCAATGTATGAAGTAGCACACTGAATGGAAGGAGCTTGGTCCTTTTATACCCACACAGGGGTTCAAAAGAAGGCGGTACAAGTACAAGAAGTAGGTTTTAGGCACATATAAGGTCATACAGAAAATGCACAGTCAACCAGTGGGAGGAGCTAACAGTTGCTAATTCTGGTGAACACATAATGACATTTACAGACTAACAGCAGCTGCATGGACAGCTGCAAGCTCAACTGAGCATGTGCAAAGTGGAAGAGGCTAAATATAACCTGTCTCTAGGCAGATTTCAAGAACAGACAACAGCAAGGTAGGACAGAGCACATGACACACACGTGGTAGCACATGGCAAACAAAATGGCTGCCAGAAATACAAAATGGATTCCACAAAACGGACAAGATAGCCTCTAAATACAGGATGGCTTCTGCTAATGCTAACCCAATAACTGCCAAATTACAACAGACGCCCCTTTTAGCATTAGCTGAAGACATTCGTTAATCTGGGGTAATCTAGATATGCATCCTGTACATCGATGCTCATCAGTTCAGTGACCTCTTTATTTAGCATTTATTGTGCTTTCATTTCTGCCTCATTTCTTTTAGCAGGTGTACAAGCAGTGATGCAAATAGAGCAACACAAGGGGCCACATTGTATACATATAAAGCATGTTAATAGTATCACCAATAGTATACATAGCATAGTCCGTAGCTTCCCGCCCCAAGTAATAAAGAGTGTCCACAACCAGTTTGAAAAAGTCCATATACCAGTATCTGGGTGAATCTCCGCAGCAATCTTATGTAGTTTAGAGATTGCATCATATACTGAAGGTGAGTGATCCGGTATGAAAACACAGAAGCTGCTGCCGATGATACGACATGCACCACCTCGATCAGCCAAAATCACACCAAGAACCATGCAATTCTGGAGTGCTACAATCCTCGCAACTTGTAGCTCTTCCATAATGTTCCCAAGTGCCATTGCTGTCTGATTGGTAACAGCTTCCACAACACGAGTCAATCGCCTTATCTTTCTGCTGTTCAATGCAGCACCCACAAAAAAGAATAAACCCAAGTTAAAGTTGACATATTGTTGCAAAGCAGTGTCAGTTTGGTCAACCTCATCTATACTTATTGTCCTCTTATTTGTGTTCTTGGAAATGTCATTGTATAGTTTGAAGTTGAGATGATACAATGCAGGTGCCAAAAACACAGGGGGCAACAGAAAGGATATGTAGCAGACCCCAGACCACCCCACAGGTAGTTGGTAGTATCCTTATTACCACAAACGAAGTATGTATTATGCGAAGACGTAAAACCGCTGTTATTGGTACCTTCAATTGTCAGAATTACAGTACATTCACTTCTCCCCACTGGAATTCTCCCAACACTACTAATACATAAGTCTGCTTTAGCTCTTGTCACAGAAATCACAAAAAGTCCACTGTTCTTCATAGTCCTTGTATTTGTGAAGACATGTGGCAAAGAAATATTGTCAGGTTGGTACTCCTCCCATTCCCAGTTTTTTCCTCTAGCTTGAGGGTAACCATTCTCATCAGGATAACATTCTTTATTAAGGCGATAATTGATCTGTCCTACTGTCATCTCTGTAAGGGATGCCCTTTCAGAGGCAAAAAAAAGCGCAAACCCGGCTTGACAAGAACCGTTAGGAGAGAACGGAAGAGGAATAAAAGGTGTTCCTCCTTTATTTTGGTGCGCAGGTATCAGCCCACACACCCAACAGTCGGTAGTATTCATGGCATTATGTGTATTATGCAACATCTGGATAAATGTATTGTTTAGGTAGGATTGTCGATGCTTCTGCTCATGATAGGGAAGCGTAAAATAGTGATGCTCAACTGGTGCAGAAGTAGTGGCAATCAGCAATTGTCGAGCAGGAGCCACTTTCTCAACAAACCAAGTTATTGCTGCCATAGCTACCATAGCAACAACAACCCCTATAGCACAAATTATTTTCTTATTGCAGATCTTATCAACTTTTGATCTTTCAGCAGACATGATTATTTCGTCGTAAAAAAAACCCATTTGTTGGAGCACTTATCCCTGGGCAGCCGTTGATTTCTTCACCGAGGGTCAAGACGGGTGTCACTTTGCAGGACTGATCCCCCCTTGCCACTTCGGCACTCCGTTTCACCAACCCAGGGCGGTAGCTCAACCAGTCCTTTTTGATAATGCAGGCTCTTTCCTTGGTCTCAGTTGGTATCGTGATGCTCCAGAAATCGTGTGGTCCGGGAAGACTTCCTCAGATTCCTCAGGTGGGATGGCTTGGTTTTTCTCTGTATCCAGAATCTCTCGATGGTCGGTCAGCACAGCAGGTTCCACCAAGGTAGGCGACACACACTTGCAGTGTGTGCTATGGATCCAGTTCTTCCTGTTCGTCACTCGAACTCCTGTCCTCGTCGCAAGGAGCACTTGCTCAGGACAGAGTTCTTGGGCCTCACCTATAGATCTGTATGGAAGAGCTTCTCGAACCTGTTGATGAATAGAGATCAAACTGTCGGTTAACTGTGCCAAATAATCATTCATCAGAACACATTGTATATCATGTACAGGGCGTGGCTTAGGAACTCCCCAAATGTTCATCAGTCTCCCAAATACCACTTCATATGGTGTAAGGCCAGATCGTGAATGTGGCATCGATCTTATAGACAACAATGCCAAAGGTAGTACATCTGGCCACTTCAAAGACGTGGAAGCAAGTATTTTCGCTAATTTCAGGTTTAGTGTAGCGTTGTACCTCTCCATTAATCCTGCTGATTGCAGATGGAAGACTGCATGGAATTTCTGTTTGATCCCTAATCTTTTCAGGACATGCTCAACAACTTGCCCAATAAAATGAGGTCCGTTGTCACTCCACAAAAGTTTGCAAACACCATATCTAGGGAAAAACCCCTTCTCTGTAGTGAGAGCTGTATTATCCTTTGTAGGATATGCCTCTATCCATTTACTTAAGGAACATACCACCACTAGGACATACTTTAAGTTATTGCAGCGTTCAAGTTGGATGTAATCCATCTGCAAAACTTCAAAAGGTGCAGTCGGAGTAGCAAACCCTCCTGTAGGAGTTCATGTCCCTTTACCAGGATTATACTGCCAACAGATCAAACAGGACTGTACTATTCTTTTAGCTGTGCTGGCAATTTCAGGATGCTCCCAAACTCGCGTAAGCAATTTCGTTATTGCTAGAGCTCCAACATGTGCCAGCCCATCTGCCATTTGAACCATAGGTTGTAAATAGGCTGCAGGCAGTTTCCACTTATCCATGTCTTTGTTGCGCCAACAACCTTCATCATCCAATATTCCTTCTTTGGCCCATTGCTCAAGTTCTGCTACCGAAGCAGATCTCTGTACATCTAGCACTTTCTGTCTAGCATCATGCCATCGCTCAGCTTGTGACTTCACTACGTACATGGAAGTAGTGCTTCGTTGCATTGCAGTCTCACAAGCTACGCGATCTGCAAAGGCGTTGCCTTGTCCTATCTTATCAATGACTTTCTTGTGCGCGCTACACTTAATAATAGCAATTTTCTTTGGATATGTAAGTGCAGTCAAAAGATTATGCACTAGTTCTCCGTGCATTATCTGCATCCAGTGGAACGTAAGGAAGCCTCTTTCCTTCCAAAATAGGCCAAAATCATGGGCCACTCCAAAAGCATAGCGACTGTCTGTATAGATGTTCACACGCAAGTCAGTGCTAAGTTCACACACTCATGTTAAAGCTATTAGCTCAGCTGCTTGAGCCGACTTCTGTGGTATGCAAGCTGTTTCCACTACTGTCTCAAGTGTTGTGATTGCATATGCAGCTGAAGTCGTAACATTTGGTAACTTCAAACAGGACCCATCAACCACAGTTCCCCATCTACATCTGAAAGGGGTGTATCTTGCAAGTCGACGCGACCGTTCGTCTGTTCCTCAGTAAGGAATATACAAACATGAGACTCCTGTGACTGAGGCTGAGTCACCGGATATGGTAACAAAGTAGCTGGGTTCAGTGTTGCGCATCTCTTCAATGTAATGTGAGGGGCTAACAGTGTCAGTTTGAATCCTGTCAAACGAGCACTAGTCAAGTTTTGCGTCTTGGTCTGATTCAAAAGCACATCTACTGCATGGGGTACTAGCACCAACAGTTTATGTGACAAAACTATCCCTTCACTCTGACGTATGAACACAGCTGTTGCTGCAACTGAACGAAAGCACCCAGGCAATGCACGAGCAAGGGGATCAAGAACTGCTGAAAAGTATGCACAGGTACGTTGCTTGTTACCGTGTGTCTGTACTAAAACTGACAATGCACACCCATCTTTCTCGTGAACATAGAGTGTAAAAGGCTTTGTGTAATCTGGAGTACCTAACACTGGTGCAGAATAAAGTGCTTGACGTAACTGATGAAAAGCATTCTGGCATTCATCTGTCCATGGAAGGGGCATTGGAGTGTCTTTAGTCAAAAGCGCTAGCAGGGGTTTAACAATGTGTGAAAACCCTAATATCCATTGCCTACAAAATGAAGTCAAACCAATGAATGCACAGACATCTTTCTGAGTAGAAGGTACTGGTGTGTCTAAAATTGCTTGTATGCGATCTGGTGTAAGTGCACGACCCTCCTTAGACAGAAGGTGACGTAAGTAGGTTACCTTCGGTCCACAATATTGCAATTTCTTCCGTGACACTTTATGATGGTGTGTAGCAAGAAAAGAAAGCAAAGACAAAGTACATTCTTCACACTGTTCAGGCGTATTGGCTGCCAACAAGATGTCATTGACATATTGTATGAGAGCCACTCCTTTAGGCAAAATAAAAGAGTCAAGTTGTTGCTTCAGCGCTTGACTATAAATGCTCGGACTCTCAGTGTACCCTTCTATAAAATCTGTACGATTTATTATTCAAAGTGAAGCCGAACAAATATCGGCTATCAGGATGAATAGGAATCGAGAGAAAACATTCTTCTAGTTATTCCCAGAAAATGTAGTTGCTGTTGGAGGAACTAGGGTAAGCAATGTCGGTATATCGGAAACCACAGGGTACTGCGGTACTACAATCTTGTTGACTTCTCGCAAATCAATGATGAATCTGTAAATCCTAGTATCAGTATCTTTTTTCAAGATAGGAAGAATAGGACTGTTGCAAACATTGTAAGGAACTTCCTCCACAACCCCCACTTTAATCAAATCATGAACAATCCGTATAAGTCCTTCTTCACCTTCTCGAGAAATTTTATATTGAGGCAATCGTGGCAATGAAGCACCCTCCTTGACATTAATATGCACTGGCAAGATAACCATTTGCCCTACATCGGTGTCTGAAGTAGCCCACAAAGTACTAGGGAGTGAAGCTAATGCAATGTCCTCTTTAACAATACAGGATATCTCCATCACAGGGTAGTTGTCATTCAAAATAACCTGTACTCCTTCTGGAGAACATCGTATCGTAGCCCTGAAATATTTAAGCATATCAATGCCCACAATATTATCTGGTGTGTTTGGAGAAAGCAAAAGTGGACATGGAGCAGTAAACTTATCAACATGAAATGCAAGTGGTTGGGATGACGGGCTAAGGGAAGGTGTTCCTGGTTAAGCCAGAGAGGGGAGCCGTTGGAACCAAGTGTTTTAATAAGGCACTATGAGTAGCTCATGTATCAACCAGAAATTGATCAGTAGAACCCAAAACATGTGCTGTAACATAGGGACCCTTCTGATCTACTGGAACTTCAACTAATTCCTTACCCCATCCTAGGCAATCCTATGCATAAACTGAATCTTTGAAATCGGATGGCACACAATCGGACATTTGATATTGATTTCAACTGTCAAAAGCATTAAACCCATCCAGTCCACGCATGTTAGAATCAAACCTAGCACGATCATCCGTGCTTCCTCTAGACCGTGAATATCCTGAACAATTTCACATTTGTCCCCGACCACGTGGATACTGCTGAGCACGTAGCGCCGGACAATCGGAAGCTCAATGTCCAAATTTCTTGCAATACACTGATCAACAGACAAATTTGAACGAGTATAAGAGGAAAAGGACGAACCATAAGATCCATGTCCACCTCTATCATTGCCTCTAGAAGGCGGACCATAAGCCTGAGCCAAAATAACCTTTGTTTTTAATTCTTTAGTATTTTTATCCTCATTGCCTTTCGCTTCTAATTCCTGTTGTTCGTAATACTGAGCCATAGTTATAAGAGAAACCGTAGAAGAGGTAGTCCATGAACTCTCGCTGGCCTTTAGGCGACTAGCTATTCTTGACAACAGGTTTGTGACATATTTGTCGACGAACAGATGCCTGCCTGTGTCATCGGTCAATGACTGCCACTAAAATCGAGGAATGCTTCTTCAAAGTGCGTAAAGAAATCAGAAACCGACTTATCTGCCTTTTGCTTACAAGACGCTAACACTGTCCAATCTATCTTTTAAGGGGAAATAATTGTCTTTAACTTTACTATGATAACTGCGGGGAGAGGTAACATCAATTGACACGGTTTCTGCGCAGGTTCTCTTTCTTCATCTAATTATTCTAAATCTTTCCATATTGCCCCAAAAGTCCCACGATCATCAACTTTACGCACAGTTCTCCACATATAAGGAGATAATATCAAACCGAAAAACAGGTCAATATCGGGTAAAGTCATAGTAAAAGAGCTAATAGCATCCTCAACTTCCTCATAAAAAGCTGCTGGATTTTTCAGCGGATCAGGTAATGCAGTTTTAAGAGCCGTTACATTCGCTCATTTCCAATGAGTGTAAACCCAACTATAAATAAAATAACCCTTTGCATCAGTAGAAGCCTTATTATCACTTGTACCTGCTCCTTTAGGAGGGACATACAAAGGTGCGGCTTCCCGCATAGGTTTTGCATGAACTATCATAGTCTTATCTGTTCCGAAGATAGAAGCTTGGGCCACGCCGGTCTGAGATGTTTGTGCAGCTGTGTCTGCTGCCTTTTTCTCTTCCCGCAAACGGACTGTCTCAGCGCGTAATTTAACCAAATGCCTGATTGAGTCAGCCACCTGAGAAAAGACAAAAAGACCATCACGCATTTGCTTACAAAATCATTTGCTATATCAACAGGCTCCAAATCGTCCGAATGTTTCCTAAACCGTTCAACAACTTCTGCGGCAAACACCTCTGTAAAATATACTTGATCCCTTTCCTGCCAATCCTTAATGTCATCTAAAAGTTCAGAAGCAGGAGCAATGTTACGGGCGGCTTAACGAGCAGCAGATCTAAGCTGAGAAGCACGCTCAGAGGACAACATAGAACGAGTTTCCCGTGCTTTCTCCTGGTATGCAGGAGAATCTTCATCTGACTCATGAGGAGCAGAAGGAAAAATATACGGAGGCAGAGAACGATCTAATAACAAGAAATCATCTTGAGGTTTATTAAGGATAGGATAGAGTGGTCGTCGAACAGCCTATTGGCCAGTTACCTCTAAATGACGCTCCCTATCTTCCCTCTCTTTTAGTTCTTTTATTTCTTTATTTTTAATTTCTAATGCTTTTGAATGGATGTTCTTTTGCTGTTCTTTTTAATCGAGGCTTGTTCACGCTTCATTCGTTCATGCACTTCTTTCTCCCACATTCGCACACAATCAAACATATTTTGCCTAGTCTTTTGCTCAAACATACATTGTTCCACATACTGAATCTTTCGTAAATCAAATGACCCATGCATAGGCCAACGCAACTAAGGAACTTACTAGTATATTTATTCCATAACGTGCTGTACATTATGGAAGAAATACCATATTTAATATACATGTCCCTATTAGGCGTCCCCTCCGGGGGGGGTGGGGTTGTACTTCTTCGAGTCTCAAATTGGTACCACTAGAAAAGCAACACATCCTACGAAGTGTGATAGAAACAGGCATGCCAAAAATAGTGCAGAATATGCAGAATTATAACCAAAGTAGCACTTAAGGGACTGTAGTACGTTGTACCGTTCAAATCAATTCAAAACAGAGAAAATTCTTCTCATTACCTGTCTATATCAATTGCAATTCATATATTAATCCCATACAAATCTAAGTTGGCCAACACAAATTCCAAAATTCCAAAGCCACAGTAAGCATTACTAAACTACGTTACCAATCCCAGGCATCAAAAACCAACAGCAAGTGCCGCATAATGACTCTTACCAATCACTTGGTGTCCAGATTTGAACTGCCAAGTTCTCAAATCGACCAAATGGTCACTGCACGGCGAATCAACAGAAGAGAGCTCAGTCGAGTACCGGCACCACCTGGAGGGTCAGATCAGAAAGAGAGGAAAAACGCCGTGGTTGCCAAGACGTGGGTCTCCTCGGGCCGTGATCGTCCAAAGCGAGATTCCAATCCCCTGTTTCGACCACTCCTTCGGACATCCGAGTCGCCGATGAGCCCCACATGTCGGGCGCCAATTTGTGGTGGTGAGCCTCAGCAAGGCCTACCAGTGCAAGGGGCTCGCCCTTCTCTGCACAAGTCCTCAGACCTATCGGATAGAAGTTGGCACAGAAACTGGAATAGAAAATATAAAGTTTATTAACCTCATGAGGTGGAACTACATTCACACAACACCCTTCAGCAATGTATGAACTAGCACACTGAATGGAAGGAGCTTGGTCCTTTTATACCCACAAAGGGGCTCAAAAGAAGGCGGTACAAGTACAAGAAGTAGGTTTTAGGCACTTATAAGGTCTTACAGAAAATGCACAGTCTACCAGTGGGATGAACTAACAGTTGCTAATTCTGGTTAACACACTTGACATTTATAGACTAACAACAGCTGCATGGACAGCTGCAAGCTCAACTGCGCATGTGCAAAGTGGAAGAGGCTAAATATAACCTGTCTCTAGGCAGATTTCAAGAGCAGACAACAGCAAGGTAGGACAGAGCAGATGGCACGCACGTGGTAGCACATGGCAAACAAAATGGCTGCCAGAAATACAAAATTCATTCCACAAAATGTACAAGATAGCCTCTAAATACAGCATGGCTTCTGCTTATGCTAACCCAATCGCTGCCAAATTACAACACCAGCACTTACATGAGCACACCTCTCACTGTGCACATATAAACATTACACAACTGTCATGAATCCACACATATTGGTACAAAAAAAAACATAGAACACCTGCTTGTTCCTTGGCACAAAATGCCTACCTAATTCCATCTTAAATAACGTGGCTGGTGCAAGAGTAGAGAGTGGATTGATAATGTGGAATGCCACAAGGAGGAGACTAGGACTGAGGCTTTGGGGGATGGTGCTGGATGGAGGATTGTGTGATATCTACAGCCATTCCTGGCTTTGCATTCACTATATTGCTTTATTACAGAACACATAGTTTTTTTCACACTGCAAGTTGGGTCTCAAAAACTCAAATATGTAAAGAATTACTGGATGAAATCCATGGTTGCAGAAGAAGTCAAGCTTTTCATTAGGTCAGTTGGATGCTGTTATATTACATTGTAGAACGTAGATTAGTTAAGTTTAAATATTGTAACTGCTTGATCCACATGTAAAACCAAAAATATGCCCTGCCCCTCTATTTAAGGAAGTGCACTTTTCATTACATCAAACTTATAAAAAACATTGTTAAGGCACTATATTATTATTTTTGAATAGCGTATAGAGAATATGTTTTAATTAAGATTCATGAAAAGGCAAGGCAAGTATAGCAGGGCAAGCTTTTCTAACACAAAAAAGCAAATTGACGAATGGATGTATGAGTGGCAGTGTGTCTGTGTGTGAGTGTGACAGAGTACAAAGGTACGAAAGAGTGCAAGGGATATAGTGAGAATGTTTGCTTGAGAGAATCAATAATTATAAAAATATGAGACCCCCTGATGGCTTCCAACTGTTATTTTTGGAAGAAATTAGTGAGGTTTTATTTCACAATAACCTCTGTCTTCATTCAGTTCTTTTTTTAATAAAAATCTGTGTTATGCAAAGAGGTACCTGCGTGAACTGCTTTCGTCTTATGGAGGCACGGTTACCAAAGTTTTAATCATCCGATGCTTGTTATAGCGCCATTACAGCTCTGTTTACTCGAAAATGACGTAGTCTCGCGAGATCCAGCCATTTATAATTATTGATTGTCCTGAAGATGGTCTTAAGGAGTCAACAAACATAAGACCAAACCGTCGACTGACCTGTCCAGATCTTTTATATTTTTATTAAATCCAGACAACGTTATTCCATTTGTTGTAATCTAGGAACCGTTGACTTTAATTTGTATCAGATTGGACCTATATTCAGATGGAGCAATGGAGTGATTGATTCAATTCCTGTTCATTTGAAAATTTGTTTGTAATAATCAATTTTAAATATTGAATTGTACCCTAGAAAATATGAAAATATAACTAAAAATCTTTTTGCATAAAAAATTTCCCAGTGTAGCAATTTTATTCTGTTTTGTTCTTTGTTGTTTCGAAAAGAGAGACATAAACAATACGATCAGATAGCAACTTTGGTGTATAGACTATTAGAAGTGATGAAGTCACATGTCTACTATCTGTAATTGATTACAAAAAACAAATTCCCTTCCTGGCAAACTTTTAATAATTGACAACAAGAAGGCAGCAATGCACACCGGAGGTGGGAGGCCAGCTCCACACCAGGGACTGGATGACATGGTGAAAATGGGATGTGTACACGTTGGTCTCACTTCGGGCAGTGCATAGTGTGGGAGTTGCAAGCAAATGCAATTGTATCTTTCAGGGAGTGCCGCCCACATGCAAGTTCCTGCTCGGAGCTGTAGATGTGCTACCGCCTGATAGTTCAGACAAAGGACCTTTCATCCATACAGTAACTTCACCATCTGCATGCATACAGGAGATGTACAGAGACCGGTCGTGGGTGTGGTGGGATGTGTGCGACCCTGGGAACACCATGACGCTGGCCTTTGAAGGTGTGCGGCCAGGTGAGTGTAGGGAAATGGACCGGACAGGGCGGACACAGGTGTACAGCCCATGGCTGGCTGTGATCGCGCTGCATAGGAGGCCAGGCAACTGACTCATGCATCCGCAGTGCTGATAAACATAACAGTTGGCATGCATGTGACAAGACCCCGAGCGGTTTTGCGCTCCTCCATGTCCCCGTACGTGCGGGTCCACCCTCCTGGTGCATGCTACATTGCAACATCGACGACTGTGGCCCTGGTGGTGACTACACCCCAACACAGAGACACACTTACAGCACTTCCTGCCCAAGGCCAGGTCCGAGCCACGCCCTGCTCGCCCTGCTGAATCAGCACACCCCTGCACTGACCTGACCTATGCCGGACCAGCACACGCTGCTTGGGCATGCAGGGGAGTGAGTGCGCAGCTACATGTCCAGGGTCACTGCCAACGCTGAGGTGACATGGAAACATCCACTGAAGACAGCACACTGATGTTGCAGGGCCCGTGCCCATCATGCTGACCCATTGACCACACGGACACACTTGCTCAGATGGTATGAATGTCTACAGGCATGTGCGCCCTGCCACATTTATTAGCAGGCACCCATAATGAGTGACACCTGTGTTGGATGTGTGTGGGGTGTTTACACACGAGCCGGCAAGGGCTGCCTGGTGCAGTGAGAAATCGACAACAGTGTACATCATAAAGGACAAAGCCATTCAACCATAAAGGCCCCATCACATGTGCTGCACAGAGTTAGTGGCCCGGATGCACAGCACCCTGCACGGGCCTACCGCCGCGGAACGCTGACTTGCGGGGCACTGGGGCAGGGTTATTAGTGCAGAGCAGGTTTCGGTAGATGCAAAAGGAGCTTGTCGCAGAGTGTCTCAGTGGACAGTGGACAGTGGACAGAGGAAGGTGTACCCCCAGGACATGATGCAGAGGGAAGGGCCACGCTGAAACTGTCATTATGGTGGAGATTAATGGAACAGACACATGTCGGACACCAAGTCCGGTCCAGCCAGATGAAGATGCAGGAAACCACCAGGCCATGGACTAAGACGCCACCAAGGTCCAACCAGATAGTGCCCATGACTCATTGCGTACAGTTAGTGGCACCAGTGCTGTTCGATGAGGCATGTCCAATGGTGTGGACTCCTCCACATCTTACCCGAGACATATTTTCACATGCGTGACCTGCTGGTCCGCAGAGTAGGCCTGAGCCCTCATCCACGTGTTGCTGGCTTGCATTAAACAGGGTTAGTGGCACCTCGTGTGGCCGGCTCGCATTGAACAGGGTTAGTGGCACCTCGTGTAGCAGGCTTGGGTTGAACAGGGATATTGGCACCACGTGTCGCAGACCAACCATATGGAATTATGCCTCACTGTTCGAAGGGAGTCTGATGCTGTGGCCGCTGCCATGGACTTGGGGTCACTGCCATTCAGGACTCAGGACACAGTTCCACAAGTGGGATCTACTGGGCAGAAGCAGAGGTCGCAGGACTGGTGCTTGGAGATTGCACTGGCACATGATGGGCCCTCTTTGGTACACAACGGTGTAGGCAGGTGAGCGGAGCCTCGTAGGTGTGCTGGGGCAGACATGGCGGGTCTGGGGACCAGCGGCCCTGGGTACAGCAGGTGCTCAGGGTCGCAGGCCCTGCCGCACTCGGCGCAGGACTCATGGCAGGCTGAGAGGCGCAGCCCTGGCAGGTGTGTGGTCCATTCTGAATGAGAACCACGACCAGTGCGACAGGCTTTTTGTTCACACCCCTACTCAGGCCTGGTGTACGCAGGTCCAACCTACTACGTACACGCATGCAGTGGCAGACGTAATGTGCAACATTTCCGTGTTCTGCCTCACAGATTGTGGGGACATGGTAGCGTCCACTGGCCACTACACTCCAAGCACCAGCAGTTGATCTCCACTTGGCCATTTCCGGGGTTTGTACTCTGTGGTCTGTCCGGCACCTCCACGCCACACACCTGGCATTGGTTAGGTTTGCATTCCTTAGTTACTTGCCGCTCAGGCACATGCCTGCTCCATGCCTCTCCTCACATCCAGCTATAGTCTATCTATGGTGCCATGCCATGGCTGGGTTGTGGGTATTACAAGGCCGGATTCCCAATGGGTTTGTGTCTGGTCAGTCGGCATGTTGTGTGTCATGTTGGATGTAGTTGTGCTGCTTGCCCATTGGCAGTGACGTGAGTTGCAGTGCTTTTCAGGTGGGTCCACTGTATTTGTGTACGTGTCCTCTGTGGTGTTCCTGGGGGGGTGGGCCAGGTCCGGGGGTGGTGGCTGGCCTGGGGTGGTTACGGTGGATGTTGTGGCCTTCATGGGTATCGGAGCTGCATGATTATTGTCTCCATGGCATCTGTGGGTTTTCATGTCTGGCTCTTGGCTGGGCTCCCTTTCATGCTATGGCTAGTCATCCTGCTTAGCACCAGCAAAAGGCAGGTGTTAAATCACTGTTTTTGTTGCGCTTCGCAGATTTGGCAGTTCGTTGTGAAAGTGGTGTTGTGGTTTTTTCATGTGTTTTTGCACGGGAACGCCTACTCTGCATCTCATTAGGGTTAGTTAGTGGTATCCACCATGGAGATACATTTTTGGGCAGTTATCGCGCAAATACAGGCAATGGCTGCAGTTTGCACTAGCTTGTGAATGCGGTGTTAGATCTATCTCCACTTTTGATGTGTTAAGGTGGGGATAAATCGAAGTTACGTCCTTGTGAATAGACTTGAATCATGTGCCTCACTTCCGCTAAGTTTGTCACGTGTTGCCTCATCTCATATGTAAAACTCAATTTAGTGAAGGGCCCGGCCTTATCCTCTTAAATATCTTAGTATTTGTCACTAGGTATATCTCACTGGTTTAAAAAACACAAAGCACTTAGCGATAATGCCCTAGTACTGAATATTGCTTTTACTTTTTCAAAGTACATAACATGAAAACAAAATTTCCTTGCAGCATACTTAATATAGGTTCAGTGAAGATGAATGAGAGTAATTGCTATTATTTTTGTTCCTTGCTTCCACCTTCCCATTGTTTGATTTATTGCAGTTGAAGTAAGATCTGTTATTTTCTCTTTCAAATATAATTCCGCGCCTTCCTCTCTTTATTACTAATTATATCTACTCTCTGGAGGATATTCTGTGCATAATTATTTTTCAGAATTTCAGAGCAGTTTAAATATTCAACCTTCTTTGAGTAGATTACTGCTGTCATTTGGTGCAGGTTTTGAGATGTATGTCAGGCACATCTTGAGTCGAAATACTGTCTGCAGATGGTCCTCTTCATTTTCTCACTTCACATATGAATTTTTTGCATGATATTTATATTCTGCACTCTTTTAAATGTTTAACCCGTTTGTTGCGTTTGTCGGCCAACGGCCGTCGCGAGCCCTACCTCTGTAGTGCTGCGCACGTCCGTTGGCCGACGCGGCCCGCCCACTCCGTCAAACCGCCGCCCCGCGTGGAATTGCCGCCGCGGTTAAGGGGTTAACACACAAATAGGTAGAAGGAGATCAAACCACAACATGTCCTTCTGAGACAAACATCAACCACAAAAAGGTGGGGTAGCTGTAAAAAGAAAATGAATGATTGTGATCCCATATAGGTATTCAAGTCAAAATACTATTTGGAAGTTACAGAATTACTGTCCAAGTGGCTAGGGGAGGGTAGAAGATTCTTATGGAAGAGGAAGCCTCACGCACATATCTGTGTCATGATTCATCCTCCGCAACCTCTCCCCGCCTGGTAGGACAGGTCCACCAGGGCGGACTCGACCTCCTGTTGGACTCTGGTCAGGAGGGATTTCTTAAATAAAAAGCTACTGGACAAAGGAGGGATCCAGATCAGTGAGTTGCAAATACTCTTTGGGCCTACAGAGAGACGCGTGAGCCATCATTGTCCTTGACATAACATAGTGCCTTGGTTTTTAGATTTGCTTGTAGTCACCAATTAATAACGGTGTTGTATCGGGGAACTGCAAGGTATTTTTAACTCGCTGATCTGGATCCCTCCTTTGAAAAATAGCTTTTTATCTAGGAAATGGTGACTTGCTGCACTGCGTTGTGTTACTTTGCCAAAAATATGGCCCTCTGTGTACAAACACTTCGCCCCCCTCCCCCACAAATTAGTGTGAAATGTTATAATAACCCCAGACAAGAAATATGTCATCTGGAGATGCTTATTTTGTCTAATTATTATCAGATTGAGTATAAAATGTAGGGACATATTATCAAGGACCGGTGTTAAAATTACCGCCGTTTTATCGGCAGGAAACTGCAGAAAAAACGGTGTTAATGGGCTTGATAATACGCCCTTGGTAATTCCCATAGAAGCCCATGTTCTGATGTTAACATGGGCTTCTATGGGAATTAACAAGAGCGTATTATCAAGCCCATTATCGCCGTTTTATCGGCAGTTTCCTGCCTATAAAACTGCGATAATTTTAACACCGGTCCTTGATAATATGCCCCTCATTTCAAATGTGGATGTCATACATAAAGGCATGCATGCACTCCACTTTAATATATCTTCAAAAATTACTCCTAATTCTCCGAATATGCACCCCTGTATCCTCCATCATGGTGGCATACAATGAATTATGTGCTGTGCATGAACACCTAAGTCACTTCACTCAACAATAGAGACAAACTAGCCAAACAGGCCACTTTCATTTGTGATGCCTTCCAGGGACCCTTTCAAATTGCAGCCATTACAAATAAAAAGGGAAAGGTGAACCCACGAACTGAATTGAACCTTATACTCCCTTCCCTTTGAGCAGTTTAATAGTGGAACTCACATTTTCCTGGAAAATAAAAAAACGTTTTTTCCATCCCTTTTTCGCAGTCCTATGTGGTTTTTGTCATATTTACTGTGTTTACGGGTGGAAGGTGGAATATAACCCAACCAAGCAATTTACCAGTCTTCTAATTCTGGAATGTGATTTGATGAGGTTATAATTTCTGAAATTTCTAAAATATTTGTAATAGATTGTGGCCACTTCCTTCTAAAATTGCAATGCCATGCATGTCGTAAATTCGTACATCGAATGCGTCATATCACTGCCAGTTTTGAATGGGTCAATATAATATAGTACCTGAATGCTGTCCTCTTTCTCTTTACTTGCAGTGGGTCAGGCCTTCATTTTACTTTGTTTATAATTTACCAATATAGCACACCTATTTGAAAATGTTCATGTTTGTTACATTTCTTTGTTTGCAAGTATTTTTAAAGTAAGTAAAAAGAATCATAAATACAAAGAGGGTGTGATGCTGAAATGCTTCCTGGAAACCTGCTTCCAGAAAGTCTTAACGTTTTATGCTTTTTTCATCATTTTTAGTGCTCCTCTTTATATTTGATGGTCACATTTGGAAGATTTGCATGGTAGTTCCTGTTGGTTTGATATATTGGAATGATATATGATATATTCATTATTTGTATTCCCTGTAAACAAATAGTCTGACATTAATTATGGGGTGAATTAAATGTATTTAACGTTTTTGCAGTCCCTATGCTTTGTAGAGTGTAAACTTTTTTTCTGAAATCTTTTAAATATAGTTATTTAACCGTAGGTAATTGATTTACGCTGTGCCCTTCATTTTTCAGAAGTGGTTTTCGAATGCCATGTTTATCAAAATTAATTTCACCACTTCTTTTCCAAACTGAATACTTCCATTCATAGCATATTCAATCCATAGGCAATTATCATGATCGCCCCATGGTTCATGGAATCAAGGAAAATATTATAAGATGTATATGCTAATTTCTGTCTATTTACATACATGCCAATTTCTCCTTTAGCCTCTTTCCCAAAGTCCCAAAAGATTTCTCACTCACCCCCACTTAAATAAATGCCTAAGTAAGTGCCCTGGATAAATGTGTTTCCAGATTTGTCTTTGACCGTATTCGTATTCTGCTAACATGTCACTATCTAGAAAAAGCAGCAACACCCAGGACAACCTTAAAGCTATCGACAGGAGGTTCCAAAGTAACTTTCCTATCCCCTTTAGTATGGCATGGAGATTTCCCTCGAGAATATATAGAAGTGGTCTTTTTTCGAACATGCTGAGTGGAGGATATCATTGGTCAAGTAAAAGTCTGCAGTGTAATATCTAAGCTGAAGTCATCATTCATTTTAGTAGGTAGGATATAATCTGAAAGTCAGTTTATCTAAAATATTGTAAAAATGAGGAATGTGCTATTTTGATACTTGTAATCTACATAGCACAAATAAACCAACGCTGCGACTTTTGATGTACATTTCCTTCTTGCTTAAAGAGCAATGTTTCTACATGGGAACAGTGCAAAAAATGTGAAATCTGAAGACACTAAAATGCACAACAATTCAGCTTAGTGCAATCGTTTTTTCTCAAAGTAGTCCCTTAAGGGCTGCTGAGTGACACCAAGTAGGCATCGAGAGCAAAGCTCTCGTTTTCTATGATGATATTCAGAACCCCAAGGTGAAAAATATCTCCTTTACAAAATTACCAGATTCAAAAACGATGCTTGTTTCGTCAAGACTAGGCATTAAGGCCTGGCTGCAGCACTGCAGGCCTATCCTGGTACTGATTTTGCCCAAGTTGAATGGCAAAACTGGACAAAGGTGTACTGCAATGTGGACTGAGAAGCTTTGAGTACTCTGTAGTACTCACTAGAAGGTGAAGAATGTTGCATCAAGAATTAACTGATACAAGTGCAATAGAAATGAGTTGTGACTGTGCCTAGTGAGTACACTCTCTATCTGGTATTCAATATACTGTTGTGTCATACCCTGACCCTGCCTATGGGTTCTCATGTCCAACACACATCCAGCATGTGGTTGGCCGCAGGTCCTCATTGATCGAGAAGGTACTGAATGGTCCCAGATTATTTGGCTCAGGCACTGTTCCTAACCAATTTATTAACAATCTGATCTGCCTTAGTATTACAATATCCACATTTAGAGACCCCAAAAAAAACTAAATCGAAGGTAGGAGATCAGCTAATTGGTCCAGTCAGTTTTCTGAACTTTGCAAAGCGCCAAGACCTTTCTGATTCGTTCGCTTAGTGGCCTTATACCTGTGCTGATGATTGGCACTCTGTTATTTCTTCCAGCACTTCTTAGTAATTGTGATCAGCAGGATTGCAGTCAGTGTTGGCTTTTGAACCTGTAGCAAAGTAACCAGTTTTATGTGGTAAGATTGAGAACCTTTGGTTGTAGTCCATGTTCATGATCAGAAAGTGTTGGGAATTGGGTTACTGGTTGTGGGGGTGAAACTGTAATTAAGGAGCAATCACATTTCTTGCCATGGTGAAACATGAGCAAACCTAATATTAATCTGTGCCTAACCCTCTTGTAGCTTGGCGCAAAACAGTCGGGCTTGACTTAGAGGCAATGTGTAAAGGATTTATGAAGCACCCAAATATTAATAGAGTGAAAACACAACAAAGGAAAAGGCCCACATTGACTTAGAAAAATAGAGTAAAATGTAATACTTTATTTTACACCAAAGCAACAAAAATCCAAGTGGTAGAACTGGCGGCATGCAATTTTAAAGCTTTTGTGAAAATCAAGCGCTAAGTAGAAAAGAGTGGCAACTGCAGCTATCTCGTCGCAGTAGACTGGGTCCAAGTCACAACTTCGGGCCGACCATGATGGAGCACGAGCTAGATACAGGACGAGGTTCAGTCTGCTGAAAAGTACCTTTTGTGCCAGGGTGTCCAGATGCAAAGTTCTTGCGTCGAGCTGTGCAGACTGGCGTTGAGGAACTGTTGACGAGAAGCCGAGATTTGAGGTCTGGCATACGAGATACGTAATGCAGTGGCAGAGTCGATGACAATTGACAAAGAGCTGCGATTCAAGGTCCTGTGTTGTCGTCAAGGAAGATGGTGGGGCTTACGGAGATTTGAGCTGCAATGAGGTGCATTCCATGGGGCCGGTGCTAGCAGTGGGCTGCATCAGTGTCAAAACAGCCACCAGGGCTTGGGATGGCTGGCACTGAGGTGCATTGAGGATGAGATGCATTGCTCTGGCCTGGACATAAGGCATGCTGTGTCAAGGTGCGTGGAGAATTGTTGACATTGAAGAAGACTCTTTTGTCCCTGTGGCTTGAACAGCAGGCCAGCCAACTTACCCATGGAGATTTACTGGAGTTCTTGGTCCAAACAGGTATGCTCGGTTCAGCACGACAACTTCCAGCAGCATAAGCATCCTGGTACGGCAATAGCAAGCCTTGGGCAGGAAAGCAGTCCTTGTCCAGCAAGGCTGACTTCACAGTTGGGCAGTCATTCTTCCTGGTGGAATCCACAGGTCCACAAGTGATCTGAAGAATTGTGTCTGAGATCCAATAGTTATACCTGGTGCCCACTTTGAAGTGGGAAAAGCTTGCAGAGTCATCCCCCAACAGAAGTGTCTTGAATTTCCTGCCTCCCTGCCCTGACCCCAGCTAGTCCGGGGCAAAAAAGACTAGTGCCAAACACATTGTAAGTGCAAGAGAGGTGTGTGATATATCCACCACCAAGCTACAGCCCATGCTGTCAACACCTATTTCCTCTTTGTCTCACTGTCTGGAAGCAATACATAAAGACCAACTGCCTGCTATACCTAGTCATATGACCCATATGACCCAAGATACAAGCTGCGGGCACCAAGTGACTAGGACAAGAAAATGCCATTTATCTAAAAGTGGTATTTTCAGAAGTGTGAATTAAAATCAATTTTTACCATTAGAGAGGGATTTAAATGGCAATTCTTTAGATGCCAAACTCGACTTTCCTGCCTGCAGCCAATTCAACATTAACATTTATTTAAGGTAAACAGGTAACACAATGGTATTCTATGGGAGAGGTAGGCCTCACAGTAGAGACAAATGTATTTAGTGGTTTTTCACTACCAGGGCATGTAAAACGTAAAAGTAAATGTCAATTATTTGAATACACTGCACCCTTCCCTGTGGGCTGTTTAGGGCCTCCTGTAGGGGTAACCTGTATGTATTAAAAAGGGGAGTTTAGTCAGACAAAAGGTTTATTTTTGCCAGATCAGAATGGTTGCTTAAAACTGCACACACAGGCTGCAATGACATGCCTGGGACATGTTTTATATGGCTACTTAAGTGGGTGGGCCAATTCGTGCTTGTTGGACCTGGCATCATTGACGTGAGTCTCCCTTCCATTTTGACGGATTGCCTCCTCTGTTTTGATATGTTTTTGCTGGACTTATGCTTTGGGCACTGTGCCACTGCTAATCAGGGTCAGAGTGCAAGTGCTCCCTACGTTAAATTAATGTACTCATTGGTTATTCCATGAATGGGTTATTTGATTTACCTGTCAGCCCCTAGTACAGTGCACCATGTGTGCCCAGGGCTTGTAAATCAAATGCTGCTGGTGGGCTTGCAGCACTGGTTGTGCCACCCACAGAAGCAGCTTGTAAAGTGTGTCTCAGGCCTGCCATTGCAAGGCCTGTGTGCAGTCTAGCACTGCCATGTCGACTTGGCCAAGTGCACCCACTTGCCTGTCCCTAAACCTTCCCTTTGCTTCATATTAGACACCCTTATGGTAGGCCCAAGGGCAGGGTGCATTGTAAGAATAAGGTAGGACATGCTCTGATGTGTGTAACATGATCTAATGGTGAATTACAGCCGTTTTTGTTTTTCACTATTGAAAGCTACCTGTTCTCATAGGCCAGAATGGGCAGTTAGATTATTACATGCTTATAATCCTAACTGACTCAGAGAACATGGTGGAAATTCGAATTTAATATGCCTGAACTGAGAATTATAAAACACATCTTTTAGTAAAGTTTATTTTAATATTCTTTGTTTGCAAATGCCACTTTTAGAAAGTAGGTATTTGCTTGCCTAACCATTTGAACCTGCCTCTGCTCGGTTTGTATTCCTTGTCTGGGTTTGTGAGTGACAGGGCTGGGGGATTCCTGGAGACAGACTGGGGCAGCCCAGTGGTGAATAGAGAGATCTGCATCTAGATGGGAGGGAGGAGTTGCACCTGGGACCTGAATAGGTCTGGGCCTTCCCTCTACAATGCTGGCTCCACCTCCTGTGACTTGTCTGATGTCCCTGCCCTGCACTGTGAAAGGAGAGGAGGAATCATGTCAACAGAGTGCTCCAGAGCTGTATATTCCCTCCCCTGTGCTGGTTCCACCTCCTGTGGGGCGTCTGATGTCTCTGCCCTGCACAGTGAAAGGAAGAAGAGAGTCATGTAAACAAAGTGCTCAGGAACTGGTTTGGATTAGGCAGAGGCCTCTCTGCCTTCAGAGGACAAAGGATTTTGGGGTATAAATATTGGGACCCTGATCCCAAGAAATTAGATCACTTCTGGACAAGAAACCTTTCTGCCAAAGAGAAGAACCAAGGAAGCTGCAGGAGTTGTTCTGCCCCTCTGTCAGTGTGTTGTTTGCTTCCTTGGCCTGCAGTGGTTGCTTTATTGCAAAGGGAAAGGAGAAGGAACTTTATAAGGACTTTCATCTACAGAATATTCTCCAAGGGCTTGAACTGTGCTTGCCTCCTGCTGAAGTCTCAGGGACAAAAGACTTCACCTCCAGCTCCCTCCTGAATGTTCTTGCTGGGAATTCTGACTCAAGTCACTTGCGTGCCGCTGGGAGCTGGAAGTGTGACGCATCGAGAAGAAGCGTGTCGCCGCCGCAGCTGAAATCATCGCAATTCTGGAGAAGCGAGCCATAGTCGCATCTCCCTGGAAGCGTGTGTTCATCAAAGCTGCCTGCTGTCGCAACACCAGAGAAGAGTGTTGCAGGGCCTGTCGCGGCTCCAAAGTACAGAGTCGTCGCAAGGCTGCCAGGGCGACATCGCATCGTCATTGCGTCGCCGCATCAAGCGCGCCATCTTCTTGCATCGCAACCGGATCATCGCATCGCATCAAGGCGCCATCTTGCGCACCACAACGGACCCGCAGGCCGAGAATCTACGCATCACCTCCGCACCAGTAAGGCTCACGACGAGTCCCCTACTCTGCGCAAGCATTGAGGAAGGAAGCAACCGTTACCTCCGGTCACGGAACTGACGCATCTCCCCTTTTGCGAGCCTTTTGTTCACTTTGAGTTACGCATCCAGGTACTTTGTTGAGCACTTTGTCGCATTTAACAACAACTTGAACAAAGAGACTTTAATCATCTTTTAAGTAATCTTAAGGGTAGTATTGTGGATTTTTGTAGTTTGTGGTTTTGTGTTTAAGTCTATATAAAGAATACTTATTTTTATAAAACCTGTGTTGTGTCCATCTGTAGTGTTTTCACTGTATTACTGTGTATATTCACAAATACTTAACACACTGCCTCTGAGATAAGTCTGTCTGCTCGTGCCAAGCTACCAAGGGGGTGAGCAGGGGTTATTAAGGAGTGAATTCCCTTATCCTGACTTAGAATTAAGGGTCCCTATTTGGACAATGGTGAATACCCTTGCCAACTAGAGACCCCCAGATCTAACATTGGTGACAGCGGAATGATTTGGACCTTGTATTTGTGTTTCATATACAGTGATTGGTGTACACTACTAGGGAGTGCAGCCCAAATGTGACCACATACTTTTTTTTAGAATACTTTTTTTCTTGGACTGTTAGTTTTTCTTGAAAACTCCCAATTTTTATTACCATGAGTAAACCAGCGTCTATTGCATCTATGGATCTTGATTTTGAAGAAGAGAGGTATGAAACCTACACTGTGAAACAGCTCAAGTATCTCTGCAGGAAATTGAAAGTTGCTACACCAGGCATTTCTAAAAAGGAAGACTACCAAAAGGCGCTGAGGGCCTGGGTAGAAGCTAGAAATGTCCCTGATCTTGTGGTGGAGCATGTTGGGGATGCAGATGGGCAAATTGATGGGCCAGTATTTCCAGCCAGGGGAGGGGTACCGTCCCCGCCTGGCAGCAGCATCTCTTCTAATGACCTGCCCACGAGACAACTGGAAGATAGGGAGAGAAACAGGGCACTGAAGCTGGAGTTGGCTAAACTTAAACTGGAGAGTCAGAGGGAAACAGAGAGTAATAGGTTGTCCTTGGACAGGGAGAAAATGAGAATGGAGCATGAGAGAATGTTGAGGGAGTTAGAGATCAAGGCCAAGGGCTTAGGGATCAATTCCTCTGGTGGCAGAGAATCATCTGTGCCTTCAGAAGGCAGGGTACATATACCCAAGGATGTCATCAAAGATTTTCACAAAGGTGAAGATATTGGGCAGTGGTTTGCAGCCTATGAGATAGCAATATTGGCCCACCGGGTCCCTGAGAAGGATTGGGGAGGGGGTTGTGGGGCCGCTTTTTAACAGAAGGTAGGGATACTTTGTTAGTCTTGCCCAGTACTCATAGAATGTCTTATGCCCACATGAAGGAAGCACTGATGACAAGGTATGGGTTACCTCCAGAGCTCTATAGACAGAGGGTCAGGAATTGTAAGAAACTGGAGGGAACCACTTGGGTAGAATATGTGTCTTTCTTTTGCTGAGCTATGGATGGTTGAGTGAGGGGTAGCAATGTTGATAATTTTCAAGCGCTCTATGATTTAAATGCTAGGGAGCACTTGTATGCTAATTTTTTTCCAGAGCTACGCCATCACCTTATTGATAGCAAGTTGACTAACCCTAGAAAGCTTGCTGAAGAGGCGGACCACTGGGTCAGTACCAGGGTCCACAAGGGTCTTGTGGGAGACTCCGCCAAAGATGGGCAGGGTCCCCAGCAGAAGAGTGGGGGGGACAAGGGTAAACAGAGGGAGTTACAAAAAGGTCCCCAAAGTAATTCCCTAGGGAACCAGGGTAAGGGTTCCCAGCCTCCCCCTGAAAAGAAGTCAGGACCCCTGACAGGTAAACCTGTTTAGAGGGGGCCCCTTCCCTGCTTTTCTGTAAGGAGGTGGTACACCGTTGGTATGATCCCCAGTGTCCTCAGAAAGGACAGTAAGTGCCACCTTGTGCACCACCCCGTCAGATGGCCAGTGTAGCCCTGGGTGGGGAGGAGATGGATGCCAAAGGTGGGTGGGGTCCTGCAGAACTGTCCCTTGTCTCATTAGGAGACTTTGAGATGGTCCCTAAAACTCAACTGCCTGCTAACACTAAAAAATACAGGCAGTGGGTGACCTTCAATGGCCATAGAGTGGAGGCTCTCAGAGACACAGGAGCAAGTGTGACAGCTGTCAAGTGTCATTTGGTCTCTGAAGAGCAGGTAGTCCCTCATGCATTCTTCCCAGTTGTTGCCACTGACAAAACAGAGAGCCATTGCAAGGTGGCTAAAGTTCTCTTTGAGTGGGGGGTCTCTGGTACTCTTCAAGTAGCTCAATCAATCAATCAATCAATTAATTCATTTATAGAGCGCGCTACTCACCCGCGAGGGTCTCAAGGTGCTGAAGGGAGGGGGGGGCGCTACTGCTCGAATAGCCAGGTCTTGAGGTGTTTCCTGAAGATGAGATGGTCCTGGGTCAGTCGTAGGTGTGCGGGAAGAGAGTTCCATGTATTGGCAGCCAGGCAGGAGAATGATCTTCCTCCGGTGGTGGCTTTGCAGATCCGTGGGACGGTTAGGAGGGCGAGGCTGGTGGAGCAGAGCTGGTGGGTAGGAGAGTAGACGAGAGGCGGTTGTTGAGGTATTCGGGGCCCATGTCGTGGAACGCTTTGTGTGCGTGGGTGAGGAGCCTGAACGTGGTCCTCTTGCTGACGGGGAGCCAGTGCAGGTTTCTCAGGTGGGCCAATATGTGGTTGTGGCGAGGGATGTTGAGGATGAGTCGTGCGGAGGCATTCTGTATGCGCTGAACTTGTTTCTGAAGTTTGGCTGTGGTGCCTGCGTAAAGGGCATTCCCGTAGTCCAGTCGGCTGGTGACGAGGGCCTGCGTGAACGTCTTTCTGGTTTCTGTGGGGATCCACCGGAAGATCTTTCGGAGCATGCGCAGGGTGTTGAAGCAGGAGGATGAGATGGCGTTGACTTGTTTAGTCATCGTGAGCGAGGAGTCCAGGATGAATTCCAGGTTGTGTGCGTGGTCCGTGGTTGACGGTGCGGTGCCCAGCGCTGTGGGCCACCAGGAGTCGTCCCAGGCGGATGGGGATTGTCCGAGGATGAGGACCTCCATTTTGTCTGAGTTCAATTTCAGCCGACTGAGCTTCATCCATTCCGCGACGTCTTTCATTCCTTCCTGGAGGTTGGTTTTGGCAGTGGTTGGGTCTTTGGTAAAGGAGAGTATCAGTTGGGTGCGGTCGGCGTAGGAGATGAAGTTGAGGTTGTGTTTGCGTGCGATGGCGGCGAGGGGGCTCATGTAGATATTGAAGAGGGTTGGTCTTAGCGAGGAGCCTTGGGGTACGCCGCAGATGATCTTGGTGGCCACAGAGCGGAACGGTGGGAGGCGGAATCTCTGGGTTCTGTTGGAGAGGAACGAGGTGATCCAGTCCAGCGCTTTTCATTGGATCCCAGTGTTGTAGAGGCGGGTTATTAGGGTGCGGTGGCAGACGGTATCAAAGGCGGCTGAGAGGTCTAGGAGAATGAGGGTGATGTCTCCCCATTGTCCATCAGGGTCCTGATGTCGTCGGTGGCTGCGATGAGGGCTGTCTCGGTGTTGTGGTTGGCTCGAAATCCAGATTGGGATGGGCCGAGCGAGTTGTTTGCCTCGAGGAATGCAGTCAGCTGTTTATTGACAGTCTTCTCAATGACTTTAGCCGGGAAGGGAAGAAGAGAGATGGGGCGGAAGTTCTTGACGTCTTTAGGGTCAGCTGTGGGTATTTTCAGAAGGGCGTTGATCTCTGCGTGCTTCCAGCTCTCTGGGAAGGTGGCTGATGCAAAGGAGTTGTTTATGACATTCCGTAGGTGGGGTGCGATGATGGCGTCTGCTTTGTTGTAGATGTGGTGGGGGCATGGGTCAGAGGGAGAGCCGGAGTGGATGGTGTTCATGACGTGGGTGGTGTCTTCTGTGCTGATGGGGGTCCAGTCGCTTAGGGTGGTGGTGGGGGTCGTTGGTTTGGTGACTGGAGGTGGAGTCTGGGCGTCAAAGCTGTTGTGTATATCTGCGATCTTGCGGTAGAAGATCGTGGCGAGGGAGTTGCAGAGGTTGTGATGGTGTGATGTCGTTGTTGCTGGCGTTAGGGTTGGAGAGCTCTTTTACGATGCTGAAGAGTTCCTTGCTGTTGTGGATGTTGTTGTCCAACCGCTCTTTGAACGATGTCCTTTTGTGAGGCCAGCCATGCCTGTTGATTGTCTGTTAGGCAATGATTTAGAAAGCTCCCCTTGGGCTAAGGTGGAGAGGGTGGCGCATTTAGAGATGTTGGGTCTGCATGAGTGGGCATGTGTGACCACTCGGTCTAGGACAGCTAAGGGTGTTCAAGAGACCCTGGAGCCTGAAATTATGGCCTAGGGACCTGCCTTAAAGAGAAGAGGTAGAGGGCGCAGGAAACCAGCCCCCATTGTTCCCACGGTCCAGGAGGAGGCAGACCTTGAGTGGGATGCCCTGTAACCTACAATGGAGCAAGTTTCTGAACTGGGGAACCTTCCTGAGCTGACCCATTGGCAGCAAGAAGGGGGTCCCTCCAGGGAGGAATTTTGTGAAGAGCAGCAGAAGTGCACGTCTCTTGTGGGTTTGAAGAAACAGGCCACAAACCAGGCAGCAGGTGATCAGTCTGGATCACATTAGATCTACTGGGAGAATGGTCTCCGGCATAGCGAGCCTTAGGTTGCTGAGCCCGAGTCAGCCCGTGTGCTGGTGGTACCCCAGCGCATCAGAGCCTTCCTACTGGGTTTGGCTCATGATATTCCTTTAGCTGGTCATCTGGGGCAGAACAAGACCTTTGAAAGGCTTGTCTTCCACTTTTATTGGCCCCAGATGCGGAAGAGTTCAGATACTCATTGTAGGGCCTGTCAAGCTTGCCAGGCAAGTGGGAAGAGTGGGAGGAGGCACAAGGCCCCTCTCCAACTTTTCCCCTGTAGTCAGGTGGGGGTTGACATTATGGGGCCAATGGACCACTGGATCCCAAGACAGCCATGGGCAACAGGTTTATCCTGGTCCTGGTGGACCATGCTTCCCGATACCCAGAAGCCATTCCGCTCAGAACAGTGATGGCCCCCGTGGTGGGACGTGCACTGATGGGGATCTTCTCCCGTGTGGGGATCCCAAGAGAGGTGGTGTCTGACCGAGGTATAAACCTCATTTCTAATTATATGAAATCTCTGTGGAAGGAGTGTGGTGTTACCTACTGGACCCTCAAAGGCATGATCATGGGTTCTGAATAACCAATGAGGCGTAAGTTAGACGTCCTTTTGCCATGCCTTCTGTTTGCCTACCGTGAGGTACCACAAAAGTCTCTAGGGTTCAGCCCCTTTGAGCTTTTGCAAGGTCACCCGGTAAGAGGACCTTTGAGTTTGGTCAAGGAAGGCTGGGAGCAATCTCCCAGGAAACCTCCCCAGGATGTATATAGCTACATGCTGGCCTTCAGAAACCAGACTCGGCATTTCAGAGATCTCTCCCAGGCGATTCTGGAAGCCAGCCAGATCTGGAAGCCAGCCAGGAGGAAATGAAGTGGTGGTACGATCAGAATGCCACTCTGATTGAGCTTCAACCTGGACAGAAAGTTTGGGTCATGGCCCCTGTAGAGCCTTGTGTGCTCCAGGACAGGTGGACCGGTCCATATGAGGTGGTGGAGCGCAAGAGTGATGTCACTTATCTGGTGAACTTGCAGTCTCCAAGGAACCCCTTGTGGGTCCTGCATGTGAACCGCCTAAAGCCCCACTTAGAAAGGTCCGAAGTGGCATGCCCCTAGCGAAAGATGATGGAATGGAGGAGGAGGCCGAGCCTCTTCATGACTTCCTATCTGCAACAGAGCATGATGGGTTAGTGGATGGTGTCAGCCTCTCTGCCACACTGACCCCTGATCAGCAGCAAGATTGTCGCCAACTGTTGGGGCAATTCTCTGATCTATTGTTCTTGGTTCCTGGTGTCACAGAGTGGTGCGTCCATGATGTGGACACTGGCGACAGTCCTTCTGTGAAGCACAAGGCTTACAGATTGACTGACAAGGTTAGGGCTTACATTAAGGAAGAAATCTCCAAGATGTTTGCATTAGGGGTCATTGAGTCCTCAAACAGTACTTGGGCCAGCCCAGTGGTCTTGGCCCCGAAGGCTGCCTCGCCAGGTGCCACACTCTGTGGACTACAGAGGGCTCAATACAGTCACCAGGACTGATGCACACCCCATCCCCAGAGCTGATGAGCTCATAGATCGGTTAGGGGCTTAGTACGTTTCATTTTACCTCTGGGTACTGGCAGATCACCTTGACTGATGGGGCTAAGGAGAGGTCAGCATTCTCCACACCAGATGGGCACTACCAATTCCGGGTTATACCCTTTGGGATGAAGAATGCACCTGCCACCTTTCAGAGGTTGGTCAACCAGGTGTTGGCTAGGCTGGGGGATTTCAGTTCGCCTACCTGGATGACATTGCAGTGTTCTGCTCCATTTGGGAAGAACACTTTCAGCATCTCTGGGAAGTGTTGATGGCAATGCGAAAGGCAGGCCTCACGATCAAAGCAAGTAAGTGCCAGATCGGGCAGGGTTTCGCTGTGCACTTGGGTCACCAGGTAGGAAGCGGCCAGGTGGCGCAACTACAACCCAAGATTGATACCATCCTGTCATTGGAACCCCCAAAATCTCAGACACAGGTGAGAGCCTTTTTAGGACTCACGGGGTACTACAGGAGGTTTGTCAAGGGGTATGGCAACATTGTTGCACCCTTGCCTGATCTGAGTTCCAGGAAGCAGCCCAAGAAAGTGAACTGGACTGACACCTGTCAGAAGGCTTTTGACGCCCTGAAGACTGCCATGTGCACAGCACCCGTGCTTCAGGCACCCAACTTCTCAAAATAATTAATTGTACAGACAGACGCTTCAGAGCATGGTGTGGGGGCTGTTCTATAACAGATTAATGAAGAGGGCCTAGACCAACTTGTAGCCTTCATCAGTAGGAGGTTACTTCCACGGGAACAGAGGTGGAGTGCAATTGAGCGTGAGGCATTTGCTGTGGTCTGCGCACTGAAGAAGTTGAGACCATACTTGTTTGGGACTCACTTCCTGGTTCAGACCGACCACAGGCCCCTCAGATGGCTGATGCAGATGAAGGATGAGAACCTAAAGTTGTTGAGGTGGTCCATTTTCCTACAGGGTATGGACTTTACGGTGGAACACCGCCCTGGTACAGAACAATTTTCCACTTTAGTGAAGAGAACTCCCAAGGAGAAGGGTAGTTCTCCCCACATTTCAGCTGGAGGGGACACGTTTTAGACGTGGCATCGTTGGTGTGGGTCTCCCTTCCATTTTGACGGATTGCCTCTTCTGTTTTGAAATGTTTTTGCTGGATTTATGCTTTGGGCACTGTGCCACTGCTAATCAGTGCCACAGTGCAAGTGCTCCCTATGTTAAATTCATGTACTAATTGGTTATTCCATGATTGGGTTATTTGATTTACCTGTCAGCCCCTAGTACAGTGCACCATGTGTGCCCAGGGCGTGTAAATCAAATACTGCTGGTGGGCTTGCAGCACTGGTTGTGCCACCCACAGAAGCAGCTTGTAAAGTGTGTCTCAGGCCTACCATTGCAAGGCCTGTGTACAGTCTAGCACTGCCATGTTGACTTGGCCAAGTGCACCCACTTGCCAGTCCCTAAACCTTCCCTTTGCTTCATATTAGACACCCCCATGTTAGGCCCAAGGGCAGGGTGCATTGTAAGTATAAGGCAGGACATGCTCTGATGTGTGTAGCATGTTCTAATAGTGAATCACAGCCATTTTCGTTTTTCACTATTGAAGGCTACCTGTTCTCATAGGCCAGAATGGGCAGTTAGATTGTTACATGCTTATAATCCTAACTGACTCAGGGAACATGGTAAAAATTTGAATTTAGTATGCCTGAACTCAGACTAATAAAATACATCTTTTAGTAACGTTTATTTTAATATTCTGTGTTTGCAAATACCACTTTTAGAAAGTAGGTATTTGCTTGCCTAACCATTTGAGCCTGCCTCTGCTGGGTTGTGTATTCCTTGTCTGGGTTTGTGAGTGAGAGGGCTGGGGGATTCCAGGAGACAGACTGGGACAGCCCAGTGGTGAGTAGAGAGATCTGCATCTAGATGGGAGGGAGGAGTTGCACCTGGGACCTGAATAGGACTGGGCCTTCCCTCTACAAAACTGGCTCCACCTCCTGTAGCTTGTCTGATGTCTCTGCCCTGCACTGTGAAAGGAGAGGAGGAATCATGTCAACAGAGTGCTCCAGAGCTGTATCTTCCCTCCCCTGTGCTGGATCCACCTCCTGTGGGGCGTCTGATGTCTCTGCCCTGCACAGTGAAATGAAGAAGAGAGTCATGTAAACAAAGTGCTCAGGAACTGGATTGGACTAGGCAGAGGCCTCTCTGCCTTCAGAGAACACATGATTTTGGGGTATAAATATTGGGACCCCGATCCCAAGAATTTAGATCACTTCTGGACAAGAAACCTTTTTGCCAAGGAGAAGAACCAAGGAAGCTGCAGGAGTTGTTCTGCCCCTCTGCCAGTGTGCTGTTTGCTTTGTTGGCCTGCAGTGGTTGCTTCATTACCAAGGGAAAGGAGAAGGAACTTTGTTCATCTACAGAATATTCTCCAAGGGCTTGAACTGTGCTTGCCTCCTGCTGAAGTCTAAGGTACAAAAGACTTCACCTCCTGCTCCCTCCTGAATTTCCTTGGTGGGAATTCTGACTCCAGTCACTTGCGTGCCGCTGGGAGCTGGAAGTGGAATGCATCGAGAAGAAGCGTGTCACCGCCGCAGCTGAAATCATCGCAATGCTGGAGAACCGAGCAATAGTCTCATCTCCCTGGAAGCGTGTGTTCATCGAAGATGCCTTCTGTCGCAACACCAGAGAAGAGCGTCGCAGGGCCTGTCGCGGCTCCAAAGTACAGAGTCGTCGCAAGGTTGCCAGGGCGACATCGCATCGTCATTGCGTCGCCGCATCAAGGGCGCTATCTTCTTGCATCGCAACCGGATCATCGCATCGCATCAAGGCACCATCTTGCACACCGCAAAGGGCCCGTAGGCCGAGAATCTACGCATCACCTCCGCACCAGTAAGGCGCACGACGAGTCCCCTACTCTGCGCTAGTATTGAGGAAGGACGCAACCGCTCCCCCGGGTCACGGAACTGACGCATCTCCCCTTTTGTGAGCCTTTTGTTCACTTTGCATTACGCATCCAGGTACTTTGTTGAGAACTTTGTCACATTTACCAACAACTTGAACTAAGAGACTATAATCATCTTTTAAGTAATCTTAAGTGTAGTATTGTGGATTTTTGTTGTTTGTGGTCTTGCGTTTAAGTCTATATAAAGAATACTTATTTTTATAAAACCTGTGTTGTGTCCATCTGTAGTGTTTTCACTGTATTACTGTGTATATTCACAAATGCTTAACACACTGCCTCTGAGATAAGCCTGCCTGCTCGTGCCAAGCTACCAAGGGGGTGAGCAGGGGTTTTTAAGGAGTGTAATCCCCTTATCCTGACTTAGAAGTAAGGCGACCTATGTGGACAAAGGTGAATACCCTTGCCAACTAGAGATCCCAGATTTAACAGTGCTGCAAGCCCACTAGTATATATATATATTTACAACAAGGGGTGGTGAGGGACAGAGTCTCTGAATTAAGCAGAATACTCTCACCCTGTCAAAAGATCAGGGCTAGATCCAACACCGTTTTTTAGCTCATTGCACCATCCCAGTTTCAGAACCTGGCTGTATGCAAATTAGTCTGTTCCTGTCCCAGTGCATGATGGGAACAGGGCAAACCAAACTACAAAAGCCAATTCTTACACTGGGAAGGAAATAAGCTTCCGGGGACCGGTTTCTGGCATTACAGCCGTCTTCGGCCCAGCTTGCTTGAATCCTGATGGTGCAATGAGCAAGGGACTCATGTCTGAGTATACCCTTCCACGCTTAGGGTGGAAAAAAATATTTACAACAAGGGGTGGTGAGGGACAGAGTCTCTGAATTAAGCAGAATACTCTCACCCTGTCAAAAGATCAGGGCTAGATCCAACACCGTTTTTTAGCTCATTGCACCATCCCAGTTTCAGAACCTGGCTGTATGCAAATTAGTCTGTTCCTGTCCCAGTGCATGATGGGAACAGGGCAAAGCCCACTAGTAGCATTTCATTTACATATCATGGGAACCTATGGTACTCCTTTACTAGGGGCTTACAAGTAAATTATTTTAATGTGCCAATTATGTGTAAGCCAATTTTACAATGTTTAAAGGAGAGAGCAAGTTGGCACTGGTTAGCAGTGCTAAAGTGTGCAGAGTCCTAAGGCCAACACCCAAATTCAGCAATCACAGGAGGTATAAAGCAAAAAGGTTTGAGGGAAACCCACCGTAAGGCTGATAGGTCTAAGAGATAACAAACATCAAAGTTACATGAAACTGTTCAAACAGCATATATTTAAAAACATTGTCTGAAACACTCTAACGTTTTACAGCAACTACATTGTGCTGCTTTATATTCTCATTTTCTGGAGAGTTTTAGTGTTCACGATCACCCAGTAATCGTGATTAGTCTCTGTAGTGTATAGCTTTATTTTCAGTGCATGACCATTTTAATATGTAATATGCTATACATTAATATGAAAAAGAATTTCCACCTTCTGAAGATACAATTGTTTTACATACGAAGACATATCTAACTACATTAGCCACAGCCACAGTCAGTGCTAGTTGACCGGACACTCTGCGGGATACTCTACCTGCCGCCATTTCGCCTGACACCACCGAGGGACTACAGCCCCCAGCAGCACACGTGGCCCGCATGCTGCCAACGCATCTCTGAAGCGCCAGGAGGCGTTTTAAAGAGAGCAGGGCTCCAGTGGAGCGGGAGCCCTGCCACAGCCACAGTCAGTGCTAGTTGACCGGACACTCTGTGGGATACTCTACCTGCCGCCATTTCGCCTGACACCACCAAGGGACTACAGCCTCCAGCAGCACATGCGGCGCGCACACCGCCAACGCGTCTCTGAAGGGCCAGGAGGCGTTATAAGGAGAGCAGGGATCCGGTGGAGCGGGAGCCCTGCCACAGCCACAGTCAGTGCTAGTTGACGGACACTCTACGGGATACTCTACCTGCCGCCATTTCGCCTGACACCACCGAGGGACTACAGCCTCCAGTGGCACATGTGGCGCGCACGCCGCCAATGCGTCTCTGAAGCACCAGGAGGGGTTTTAAGGAGAGCAGAGCTCCCGTGTTGTGGGCGAAGCCCGGGCCAAGGGCGGGGCTGTCCTAGGCCGTCAGAGGAGGAAGGAGGCTGGGCTGGGCCACCGCTCTTGGCTGGTGCATCGAAATCATTGGGCCATAAGTGGGTAGGAGATATGTTACCATAAACCCCACCTCACCTTGCTATAATATCTTCCATTGACTGATAACTTTGTGACCGTGCTGCTATTTGCCGAAAAAAACTTGTTTTCACTTTGTTACGAAAGTTAGAAGTACTGTGGACTTGAGGCTCAGTAACTTTAATAATTGTATCGAATAGTCCTTTGAAGGCCACATTAAGGTGGGAGAATCTATTAGTCTAGTATTATTGAGAAGTTGAAAAGAAGCCAAACTGGGCTGTGATTGTAACAATAAGCTGCTGGTTTGGCTAAGTCTCTTTTTCTTTTTTGTCTAACCGTGCCTGTTATGAGATTTCAGGGTAAAGTTAAGTATTTTAGCTATACTGCATCTAAGACAGTAACTGACAAAACTGATTATTATTGTTGTGGGTGCGGGACTGAGAACACTCTCCTGGTATAACAAAAAAGGATCATCAATCATGAATGAACGGAAGGGTGCTGCAGGCACACTAACGGCTTCATAATAAGAGCAGAATCACTCTTAAGACCTGAGACAGAACTCTCAGAAAGAAGGTTGTCAATTTACCCCTCAAAACCTCCTATGTATAGGCAACCTGGTTCACATATCCCCCAAATGTTTTATACCCAAATGTGAGCAGCTGTATTGCAACCCCCTCTTGCCTTGAACAATCCTATTTTAGATTCAATACCTCATGCTGATGAGAGCTCTAAAGTGGATGAACTGGTGACCCACGGAATATCAACAAGACTCGGAGCTCTAAAACCAGCGGGAATGGCAAAAGAAAGAGTTAAGAATGTTCGGAGGGGAAAAAGAACTTGCGAAAAGAAAGGGAAATCTGGGGGTAGAGGGAGAACAAACAAGGGGGATACCAATGCGACAGAATATGAGGAGATCTTATGTAGGACCATAGGAATACAAACTGATATAGATAATTGTTCTGTTTAGATAATGCTAACAAGATAGTCTGGGCAGTAGAGCAAACTGTGGCGGATATTTTCAAAACTGCCCTAGATTCTGTACGACTCTATGGACATTAAGATGAGAGCTATGGACTGCAAAATCGACCACTTAAACATGATCATAGCTCAATTAGGCATCATGATTGGGGATTGGAATAGAACAACTGAAGAAGGGGCAAAGCTTTTAGCTCAATTTAGGACCGTGCAAACTGAAATCAATAATGCCGGTAGTGATAAACCAAACTTAAAACATCTGAGATCTGAAGCGGCAAATAGTACTGGGATGGTAGGGAGAAGAGCAGAGGCCATAGGGGATATAGATGTACATAGAAAGGTTGACACCCGATATGATAATAGAATAGATCTTTCTGAAAAAGTCAGACCTAGGGTGAAAGTATTCAGCCCAAAGGGGAATGATTTAATACCAAACCCTGACATTCTAAAGTTACACCCTGCCGCATGCCCCTGCGTCCTTATACTAGCTGTCGTCCCAGCCCTGAGAAGGGAGCAAAATGAAACCTGGTATAATTTCAGAAACAAAGCCACAGATTGGCTTTCCAAACATAAAAAGTTTAATCCCCACAAAAAGAATGAAATCATAATGGTACGCAGGGTAGGGAGGGTGGGGGACTTGTCAAAAGACATACAGGGAGATTGTATTGTGATAAACTTTAGGTGCCCACACATAGGTCGGAACTTGCTGCGAGCACACGAGGAGACACTAACACAGAACACTACCATCCATGCCCTCCCCTTGGGTTATTTTTATAGACCTGGTAGCACAGAAATAAATTACAATCATGGTAATACTTTAATCCCCCATTCCCTCAATAGCTTCCTAGAGTTATCATCCCTAGAGGCTGTTGATTGACTGCAATTGTCAAATGCTCCAGCTGAGGAAATGTTGGTAATATCTACAGAGAGAGGACAAGAGGGGAAAATCAAGGCCCCAATCACCATGCCCCTGGACACGAAGAAGAAAAAGAGTGGGATGGGGGTGGGAATTTACCAACAATTCAATTACCAATAGTGAGTAAGGCAGAGGAGCTCCCATTGGTAAAGGTGGCAAAAAATGTAAGTAATATGTCGATAGGCGAACCCACGATATCCACAGCTGTTGATAACAATGTGTAACTAAAAATAATTTCAGGGAATATAGCGGGTCTTGGAATGAATGTTAGTGATCCAGAGTGGAATGACTACATTGGAACAAGTGATATTTGTCTCCTGCAGGAAACTTGGGCGCCGAAGACCCCACACAGAGTAGGGAATAGAACATTTTGTGAAGATGTAGTCCCATCATCAAGAGGGAGGCAGTCAGGGGGCCTCGTAATATGCGTGAAAGTAACCCTAGATATCAGAGTTACCCAATTGTGTATTAGATCTCCTGACATACTTGGAATAAAAATAATAATGAAGGATAGAAGGGTGCTACGCCTATATAATATTTATAATAGACCAGGCCCAGCTTCAAAGGAGTCATTAATAATAGAACAAATGGACTCCATTTAAATTTAAATTCAATAGAAGCAAGGACAAGTGTAGTAATAGGTGGCGATTTAAACTGCAATTACGAACCTATTACAGGGCTTTGAAATATTTGAAGACAGTGCTAATAACATCCCTACATTGCATTCCACCAGCCCGGTCCCGTGTACTATGTTAGCGCTTCAGATCATGAGAGTAGTGGTTGGGCATGGTCCGAGAGCATGTAATGGCCGTTTCCCATCAGATACACCAAAGGCCCCTACATTCTGCAGAAGTAATTCCCAGAGCAAAATTGACTATATAATGGTATCTTTCGATATTTGGTCTTATGCAGAGTTGGAGATCATGCCTAGAATAGAGAGCGACCACCGTCCGCTACAACTGTTACTTCACAATGGAAAACTTCCTAGAGCAACCAAAAGTAACGTGATAACCCATTTAAGCTCTGATGAAGTATTAGTCAGCAACAACCGCCGCTCACTAAAATGGGCACATATGTTGGAACATGGTGAAGTATTGGCAAGCATTTATAACACATTTGCCAATATTTTTTGTAGATATTTAACTACACCGCTGGAGGGAAATACATTCTTAGACCTACATAATGGGTTTTTTAAAACTCTCGTCCCGTTGGTAACTAAAATGCCACAAAAGAGTGGTGAAGATATAAAGCCTAAGCTGGGAGGGAAATCCTGGTATAACAAAGATTGCCGCAATGCCAAGGCTGAACTGCTCCAAGCCATAATGTTAAAGATGCCAGACTTAAATATAGGAAAGCTCAAGAGAAGGCCAAAACATCATGGGACGATGAGAATTGGTCAGATTTGCTTACTGCTGCTAAGAATAAAGACCAAACGGCTTTCTGTAAACTTGTGGCTAACGGAGACAAAAAAGAAAAAGTAATTATGGATGTTTATCTGTTTATCTAGCTATACTGTGCACTAGAGAAGAGCAGGTTACAGCCAAATGATGGGTTTATGCAAAGTCCAAGTGAAGACAACTAGGATTTTGACCTAGAGGAAATAACACTAGCTATTAATTTAGTTAAAAAAGGGAAAGCACCCGGACTACACAAAATTCTGGGAGACTTGTACAAGCATGAGATTATCGTCTGGGGCCCCTATATTAACTATTTATGCAACGCTATAGCTGCAGGTGCAGATCCTCTGGAGACATGGAGGGTGGGGAAATCGTTAAAATTTTAAAAAAGGGCAATAGGAGCGATCCTGCAAAGTATAGACTAAACAGCCAAGGACTGCCAGCTAATCTTTTACAACAGATCATGAGATTGCATGAAAACAACTATGCTAAGGTTAGGTGGGGCCCGGGTGGCCAACTAACCATCCCAATCCCTATAAATAGGGGGGTTCGCCAAGGTTGTGTATTGGCACCCACGTTATTTTCACAATTCGTCAACGATATTCCATCCTTTTAAGAGGGCTGTAACAACTGATAGAGCGCGCAGGTCACCCGACTAGGAATTTACCATGCTCACCTGGGCCCATAATCAATTACACATTCCTTAAATCAGGTAACCTAAGCTCTAACTACCAGATATTTTACCTACTAGGTCCTACAATATTGGCTTACCAATCTTTTTCACTGGCACCTGTAACCTATTGGATCAGGGTGTTAGCATAATAGGAAAAATACTTTTGCACTCATATAATAACCACAAACTCGGGAAAGTTTTAAACTCTTTATCTAAACTTCATCAATGGTCATGATCCATAGATTGAACACAATAAGACTCTCAAAAACGAAATTCGGAAATAAAGTATAGCTATGCAAAAGATAAATTATGCCAATCATTTAGCAATGTAAAGGGAAGGTAAGAACAGGGAACATGCTATTAAAATTTTAAACCGACTTGCATCATTTGTCTAAGGGTGGGAAAAATAAGAAACATACTAAATAACACAGCTTTAAGCAATTATCAATGGGTGGGTAAGAAGAGGGAACATAATATGCAATCACGAAACCAATTTGAGCATATAACTATAGGGAAGGTAAGAAAATGGAACACGCTATTAAATCAAATGACAAATTCGATCATTGCAAAGGGAAGGTAAGAAAAAGGAACATATGCAATCAAAGCTTTTACCGATTTGAGGAAAGGTAAGAAAAGGACAAGTAGAAATATAATGAAAATACCCACACAGATTTATATTTACCTAGAATGGTGTGAAGACCAACCCTGGCCACGGGTCAGTTAAGGACAGAAACCCAAAAGTTGCAGTCGCCAGTAGGCTTGCAGGTGCAGATCAGAATCAGGACAGGATAAACCAGATTTGGATCAGGACCGGACCTACAAAGGTTAAGACCAGCACCCGCAGATCAGTTGCAACACCTGCGCTACTCCCTCTCTGTAGCTAACAGTCAGAAATCCGATTAGGTTAGCGATTTCACCGATAAATGCTTCGCCAGCACCTCAGCTTCCCAGACCCCGATTGGGTCAGCGAATCTTCTGACAGAGTGCTCAGCAGCCCTCTGCTCTTAGTCACCTATTGAGTGCGTTGGGTCAGTGACAGGTCAGCTATTCAGACAAGTCGGACAATTTCTCTAACTTAACCTATGCTAGTTATACTATTTTCCAGGTCAGTGTACCACCCCCCAATGTTGCAAGTGTAAGGATCCCCAATTTTGATTGGATAAAGAATGATGAGAGGTCGTCACACCACACCAAATTTTGATACTTCAGTGTTGAATATTAATTTTATGTTCCCGCCCATTAATTTATTTTCTCATGACATCTTTATTCCACCCAACAATGGAGAATTTAACATTGAATACATTGTAATACAACGGGTACAGTTTAGCTTCCTCTAGCAAGGTGAGGATTCAGTTTCCCAGGCACATCTTGGCTGTGTCTGTTTTTGGCTTGGTTTCAATGACAAATGACTTCAGGTTTTCTCTGGAGCTTGTCATGCACAGAAGAACTTTCAAAATAGAGTAACAACGTTCCCCAGGCCCAAAGATTACGATATATGAAAAGTAGAAAGAAACATTATTAGAACACAGAATAAATGAATACACTGTATACCATGTATTTCTACTCTATACCCATTATCTTAATTTTAACTATAGCATTAGGATTTAGGCTGAACGAACAGCTTGGCGAAAGCAGCAGTGCAAGCTTCTCGCATGTGAGAAAATAGAGCAGCCATATTAGCACTAGTGCGCAGAAGCAGCAGATTCCCTCCAAAATAACGAATACGTCAAGTCACGTGAGTATGACAGACGTATGCGCAATAGAAACCCTGGCGTAGCAGCAGCCAAATTAGATGCAAGCGTATTAGGATTAGTAAACACATAAGCAAGCTTCACTCGGACATCCAATATTGATGTAAAATATGCATATTAGTAAAACAAACATGTTGGTTACTTTATTAACGTTATTCGAGGATCATGAATATGAGCAAGTCGCTTCATGTGCGAATCCTTGCTCCATCAATCCCCTCTTTGATGATATTTTATATCATCACTAATTAATGAAACAGATGCCAACTTTTCACATTTCACCCAACTCAATCTCTTCAAACTTTCTATTTTGCTTTTTCTCATTACCACCATGAGAGTTTTTCATTTTCTTGCATATCTTACTATTCATCTCTTCTAATTCGAGTTCATCAATATTTCTTTTTACTCCTCGCCTATTTACGGAGTATTTCTTTTTATGTTTTCGACATTTGCAACAAATTATTTTACCTAGAACTAGTAAGCCTATTCCCACTAATGGCATCAGTATTCTACCTACAATACTCTTTCCTACATTAGAAAGCCAACTACCTACAGAGGAGAGAACATCAGTAAGCCTCTTCCATGCACTATCAACCTCCAATGGTTTAAGCTCTTTTTCCAAATTAGTACTATTTCTCACATACCTCTTAATTTCAACACTTTTGTCTGGTATGTAAGTGCAACAATGTTGCACCTTCAACATTCTACAGACTCCGCCCTCTTTTGCCAATAATGTATCAAGAGCAAGTCGATTTTGTAAAACCAATGATCTGATCGCAACCAATTCAGTATTGACTATTAGGAAACCTCCAGCAGTGTCAGTTGGTAACCGATCCACTTCTGTTGACAATTTGCAGATTCTGTGTGTATTCGGAGCCACTCCCACTGTAGGTATCAATGCACTAAATATATCACCTACAATTTCACCAAAACTAGATCTTTTACTACGTACTAAGCTAATAATTTCTTCATTGTTTCCAGTGATTTTATCCACATGATATATCTTTGGGAAGGCTATTTCGAAATAACAACTCCCATACCAGCGATCTGGCAATTTGTAATAAGCCTTGTTCCCACATATATAATAGACTCCGGGAAACACAGGTTCAGTTCCATCTTTGAAACCCCAACCCCCAATTACCTTATAATTGTGTTCACATTCACTGGAACCAACAAATATATTGTTATAATAACTAGTTCTTTCTCTGTAGAGACAGAGTTTCCCCTTCTTTTCGAAATCCAGCAGCATAGCAGCATTAGCTCCACCATTTGAGGTGTTCCCTATGCTTTCAGCCCATTTAGGAATTTTATGATTCTTGTCATTTGCTTTTCTTTGGAAACTCTCTCTTCTTTTCTCTACTATATTCAAAAATATTTTCTCTTTTTCTTGTAATAAGCATGTTAGATTATTCTTGTGTGCGTCATCTATATCTATTGTACCTTTAGTTAGAAAATATTCACTCATGTAGCGTGCTACATTTCTAGTAGTGTGACCAGGGTTTAGGTTTCTTCGTATAGGAGGTTCAGAAAATATCATGTCTAAATTGGAATAATAATACTGTAAAGGTCCTTTCTTGTAGAATAAACTAGCTAAAACACTACAGGACATTCCATATGTTAGTGGCAAATGGTGATAGGTTACACCTTCAGCTACCGAAGTAGGCAGTTTCAAACAAACATAACAATCTTCTATTTCCATAGCTTCTACATAGTGTACTAATAGGTTTGCAAAAACATTCAAATGTGTGCTGTTTTTAATTCTGGTATAATGTAGTCCTTCCTCATCTGGTGCTTCTAAGTCTACATTTTGTTGTCTAATTCTAAGTGCTTTTTCTTGTGTATCTACTCTTTTCGGTGTATCTTTTGGTTGTAACTCTTCTGTATCTAGTGGCAGTTGTTCATTAGTTTTAGCTATTGTCTCTTTACTCATCATGTAAGGAATAGCTATTGTTAGTCCTATCCAAACTATAAGTACTATTGCTATTCTACATAAACATACTCTATAGCATGTTGTTAAACAACTTCTTTTCGGTCTTCCATTAACAGTATGATCAGCCATTTCTGACTAAAGAAGATTCAACCCCTCCTTATAACTTTTATACAGCTTTTTACCCTGTGTGTATTTCAGGTTGGTCTAACTTCTTCGTCAGTTTGATCAGTAATCAATTCTTCATCACTTTCATCACTTATTTCCAGATTTTCAAAATCTTCCAAAACAATGTAGGTCCACTCAGGGCCTATGTATTTATTATTCAGTCTTTTTATTTGTGGACTTCTTCTTTTTGGTTGTATTACAGGTTGATCAGCTTGACTTGATATTTCATCAATTGTTTTTAAACGCAGTCTCAGTCTTTTGACAAACCTAGGCCATTTGTCACCTTTTCTGAGTCTTTTAGCTGGCACTGTGTCTTGGCTTTCCTTAAATGTTCTTTTATTTTCATTCAGTTGTGGCACATCTATTTCAATGCTGTCTTCTGTTTCCTTTTCTAACTGACTAGGTCCAGGTCGTATTCCTGTTTTTTCTGCCTGGTCACTAAGCTGGCCTTGTTCAGGTATTTGCTGAATTTGGCTTTTGTTTGTTTCACATTCTTTGTCCTGAACACAATTTTCTACTCCTGTCTGGTCCTGCTCAAGCTCTTCGAACCCTTGATTTTCTTCTGCTTGAGCCTCCACCCTAATTTCTATCTGTCCCTTTTCAGGCTCAGGAGTTCTTGGTGGAGTGTCGATTATCTGATCTCTCCCTATCTGGTCCTCCTCAGAATCACTTTGGACTTTGATATCTATGATCTGAGTACCTTCTTCTACACTTGTCTCGTCCTCACTATCACTCTGTCTATCTAGAAATGTTTGGCTTCTTGTTCTCACATATTCTGCAGGTATGTCGATTACTGGAATCCAATCATCTTGACTGGTGCTCGGTTGTTCCTCTTCAACTACTTCAGGACCGATTTCTTGAGACCCCTCAGCTGCACAACCTTCAGCCTCCGTTTCATCAGGTTCAGTCACCTTTTTCGTATGACTGGCATGGATCCAGTGTGGAACTCCTGCATACTTTACAGCTGTGGTGGTAACCAAAATTACTTGTTGTGGTTTTCCCCACCTTGGTGCAAGGCAAGTTTCTCGAATATGTTTCTTTAACACTACCCAATCACCTGGGTTCAGGTCATGTGCTGGAGTTGCTGGTCTGGCGACAGCGTCTTTCCCAACCTGGTGAGAGATAGAACGCACTTGGTCAGCCAGTTCTTTGCAGTACTCCAGTAGTAAATCATCAGATATGCTTAGCAGTTTGTGTCCTGGCACCCATGCTTGCCGCATTGCTCTTCTCATTAGTATTTCATGGGGACTCAAGCCTGTGTTCCGGTCTGGAATACTTCTGAGTCCCATCAGAACAAGTGGCAAAGCATCTGGCCACTCCAATCGAGTTGACTCATACATCTTTCCCAATCTTGACTTGATAGTGCCATTCAATTGTTCTACCACTCCAGAAGCCTCTGGGCGATATCCACAGTGGAGCTTTTGCTTAATTTTGAATGTTTCACAAATTAGTCCCATTATTTCACTATTAATATATTTTCCTCTGTCTGATTCAATTGTTACTGGAAAACCGAAACGCGGTATAAGCTCCCTAAGTAAAAGCTTTGCTACAGTGATGCTATCGTTCCTGCGTGTGGGGTAAGCTTCCACCCATTTTGAAAACAGGCAGACAATGACAAGTATGTATTTTAGTCCTCGACAAGGGGGTAACTGAATGAAATCAATCTGTAATCGAATACAAGGACCTTCTGCCTTCCCAATTTTTCCTGGTAACACTACTGTTTTCTTCCCTGGGTTCATTTGTTGGCAAATCAAACACCTCTGGCAGAGTGCCTCTGCTATGTTTCTGAATTTCGCATTAAACCATGTTTGTCTGAACACACGTATCATAGCATCTCTTCCCAAATCGGAATCTCCGTGAATCAACCTAGCCGTAGGAGCAAGCAGACAGTCAGGTAATACTGCTGTTTCATCAAGATAAACAATGACACCATCCTCAGCCCTTCTCTGACAACCTACCTTCCTCCATTGTTCCTTTTCTTTTGGTTGTGCTGCATTCTGCAAGTCTCTCACTTCTTCCCAATTGTTCACACCTTCCAGCAACATAAGTTGGCAGCTGTTTCCGCCCACCTCAACCTTTTTTATTAACAGCCATCTTATATTTTGCACAATGTTGGGATAACTGGTCAGCATATCGATTACCAGCTGTCACTTTGTTGTTGCCAGATTTGTGAGGAGCACACTTGACCACAGCCACTTCTTTTGGTAACTGGATTACGTCAAGCAAATCCTTTACATATTTTCCATTTCTAATCGGAGTACCTGAAGAAGTCAGGAACTCCCTTTGCATCCATAGTTGGCCATAGTCATGCACAACTCCAAAACCATATTGGCTGTCAGTGTATATGGTTACTTTCCAATTTTTCCCGAATTTACAGGCTTTTGCCAATGCAACCAATTCAGCTATTTGTGCAGACCTGACTCCAGGCAAATGGGATGCTTCAACTGGACCTCCTGATGTGCACACTGTCTAAGCAGCACTCAGACCTCCTTCCTCATGTCTCATACAAGAGCCATCTACAAATAGCTCATATTCTGAATCAACAATGGCTCTTCTCTTATGTCTGGGAGTGGCTTTTTACTGTATTCAGTCAGATCAATGCAGTCATGTTCAACCTCTCCCTTCACTTCTGCAGTATGTGACTTAGGTAGCAGTGTTGCTGGGTTCAGGATATTACACCTAGCAATGGGTAAATTTCCTGCACCTACAAGTATTCTCTCGTACTTAGTCAGCCGACTAGGTGTGAGACACTGAGTCTTAGTCCTTGTTAGCAAAATTACAACTACATGTGGAACATACACAGTTACAGGATGTCCCATAATAATGTATTCACTCTGCTCAAGGCTCATGCAAGTTGCAGCTACTGCTTTCAGACATTCAGGTAATGCAGCTGCCACTGGGTCCAATGTGGAAGAAAAATATGCAACAGGACGTCTCACTAGACCATGAGTTTGAGTCAAAACTGAAAGTGCACAATTATCTCGGGTATCACAGAAAAGTGCAAAATCTTTTGAATAGTCAGGCATCCCTAATGCTAGCGCTGTACATAGACATTCTCGTAATTTTACAAAAGCAGACATGCTTTCGTCATCCCACTCTACTGGTTTCTTGGCTCCTTTCTTTGTCATTTGTATTAATGGCTTGGCTACTACTGCGAATCCCACAATCCATTGCCTGCAGTATCCTACAACTCCAAGAAACATCCTGATCTCTTTCTGGGCATTTTCTTTCTGAGGTAACTCTTCTGACACCCTTTTCTATCTGGTGCCCCAGATATTTCACTGACGTGGTGCAGAATTGCAACTTGTTTGTCGATACTTTATGTCCTCCTTCATCTAAATGATTCAGTAAGGTGATGGTATCAACAACACAGTCATTCTGGGTTTTAGACACTACCAAGAGGTCGTCTATATACTGAACCAAGACTGACTGTCCAGGCAGTACTAATGACTCAAGGCACTTTTTCAAAATTTGATTAAAAATCGAGGGACTTTCTGTGTACCCCTGAGGGACACGATTCCAAACATAAACATGACTGTCGAATTCAAATGAGAAAATAAATTTGCTGTCTGGGTGTAATGGAATCGAGAAAAATGTGTGACACAGGTCAATGACAGTAAACCATCCAGCCTCCCACGGTATCTGATATAGAATTACTGCAGGATTTGGCACGACTGGACAGCATGGGACAACAATCTTATTAATCTTTCTCAGTTCCTGTATTACCCTGTACTTTCCACTCGGTTTCTTTATACCAATTATGGGAGAGTTACAAGGACTGCTCATTATTTCTTGTAAAATGCCTGCTTCAACCAAACATTTTATTTCTACTGCAACACCTGCTTTTATTTCTGAACTCATTTTATACTGTCGAGTATTTGGATAAACTGCATCTTCTTTTATTGTCACTTTTATTGGGCCAACATTTACCATTAATCCTACGTCTTTTCCAGTAAAATCCCATACATCTGGTTTTACCGTCTGTTGCAGTTCTTCTGGTAAGTCTTCTATTGTCAGTCTTTTAATTTCTGTCTCTTGTTTCGCTAACATTAATTTGTAAATTCCATCTTCGTCTGGGGTTTGAATTTCAACACCATTTGGGGTACAGAAAATAGTGCAATTCATTTTGCACAACAAGTCCCGTCCTAATAAATTTACAGGACTTGAATCACAGACAACAAATCTATGCATTTCTTTAAAATTGCCTATTCTTACTTCCATAGGTTCTGTAACTGGGGTACTAATTTGTTTATTAGAAACGCCCACTACTTGGATCTCTTCTCCCGAGAGGGGTAGGTTTGGAACGTCTGCTGTTCTCACAGTAGAACGGGCAGCACCAGTGTCCAACAGAAAGGTGACATCATTTCCTTCAACCTTTCCTTCAGTGTACGGTCCTGACTGGTCTACCGGCAAGGAGGCGCCAAACACGCACTCCTCGTCCTCCCCCCTCAGGCACCGTCAGTAAGGTTCATCACAAAAGAATGTATCACTTAGAAGAAATTGTGAAGTTGCTGTATCTCTTATTTCCCTTCCCTCCCAATTTGTGGTATCTACACTATGTTGTGCTTTGCTCCTGTATTTTGGCATAGGTGCAGGGGGTAACTGATTCTGTATTACCTGCTGCTGGGTTTTCCGTGGCACCTCATTCTGCGTCTGTAGATTTAAATCATTAATCGGCACATTACCACTCTGCACAGCCTTACACTCATCCTTCCAGTGCCCCAACTTACCGTACCCATGACTTGGGAATTTCCTTTTCGCATCCTCCCTATTGAATTTTCCCCTTGGCCTTCCTCCATTTGCATCACCCTGCTTCTGGTTACTATTTATCTGGTTTAACGGTTGTTCTTGTTGTTCTGCTAATTTTACTTGTGCCCACATGACTTTTTCTTTTAACTCTTTTCGTTTATTTTCTAGCTCATCTTCACAATATTTGGTATATTTAAGGACTTCGTCTATGGGCATAGCCTGCCAACAAATTTTATTATCTTTAATCCACTGTGAAATTTCAGGTCTTAATCCTAACACAAATCAATAAATGAAATGCGTCATATCCTTCATATCTATGTTGTCCAATCCACTGTACTGTTTGAATACCTGCAATAAACGTTCATAATATGCATGCACAGACTCGTCTTTATTCTGGGTGGTTCTATCTATGCTCATCCAGTCTGTCTCTTTTGCAGGCACCTTTCCTTTAAGGTAAAGTATTACCTGATTATACTTCTTCATGACATCCTTGGAAGGTGTCCCTGTCTTTGGGTCTCTAGGGTACTCATCACTAGGCCAATGAACAGCAATTTTACATTCTGTCCACAAATCTACTGGAACTACAATGTCAAATAACCCATCTAAATCTTTCAAAAGACACTTTGAAACTTTTACAAATCTCTTGACTTGTCTGTACCATTCTACAGGTTTTTCACGAAGTTTTGGGAAATCATTTGTAAATGACAAAATATCCTGTAGGGACCATGGAACATGCACATAACCTCCACCTGGTACTTCTTGCATAGGACATTATTTTTCTACTTTTTCTGCTTCTTTTAAAATGTATTCTGAAGTCATTTGTTTTGGTCGAACCTCTTCCTTTTTCTTTGCCTACCTGGCTTTCCATTTTTCTAATTCTCCCCATTTTTGTAACAATGTTAGTAGCTCTCTTATCTGCACTTTTCTTCCGGACACATTTATGTTTTCCAAATCTTTGTCAGAAAATTCTGCTCAATATGGTTTTTGTAATACTTTAGATTTACCAATGTCAATTCCCATGCTAGCTGCTGTGTCTATTAATTTTTCATGAAACACCCTGGTATTTCTAGTAATGCTTTTACAAATAAATAATACTTCATCTTCACTAAGAGTATTTAATCTGTCCAATCCAACATTTCCAGCCATCAGTTCCTCTAATTCAATTCTCAATTTGTATATATCCAATGGTTTCGGCTGTGTCTTTGGTTTCTCTATTTCTCGTGTCCATCTATCTATTTCTTCAGGAGTTACTACAGTTGCACTTCTCGTACCCGATGATGTCTCTATCTGTACTTCTCTTAAATTTAAAGGAGTGGTTTTTCTAATTGAACTACTCTTTGGTTCTCTTATTGGTAAATCCATTAAGGAGATTACTGACTCACATTCACTTGCCTGGTTGTCTACTATCAAAGGTTCTTTTCCTGGCTGAGCTACCGATGTAGATATAACTGGAGCTTTTGGACTAGCTTGCTTATCTCCATACAAAGGAACAACTGGGCCAATAGTTACTAGAATTGTCAGAGCTTCGGGACTTGTATTTAATTGAGAAATGTTCTGAATCAATTCACTTCTCTGTTTATTTAATGCTTCTCTTTCTCTTTCTTGTAATACCCTCTCAATTGAGGTCTCATGTACCAGTTGCGGAATTAAAGGTGGTTTTAAAAACGGGGCATTTGGATTTACTGCACTCGGTTCCTCATTGTAAGGTGGTGGATTTTTCATTAACAAATCCTCCATATAATCATCGTCTGATTCACCACTAAGCATTAAGGGCCAGATGTAGGTAGGCTTTTACCGGGTGGTAACGGCCGAATTCGGCCGTTACCACCCGGTAAAAGCAATTTGACATGTAGGTCCCTGTAATTTACAGACTCGGTAAATTTACCGGTAGGTAAATTTACCGAGTATGTAAAATACCGAGTCGGTATCATTACTGATTCCGGACAATTGGTATGTAGGTGGGACTCTTCTGAGTCCCACAAGCAGTACCACATCGGTATTTTACCATCAAATACTACTTGATGGTAAAATACCGTTTCTGGTGTGCATGCACATGTGTGCATGCACACCTATGCCATATGACAGGCAGACCTGCCCTTAGGGCAGGTATGCCTGCCACATGGCACCCGAGCCTCTTTTGGGGGTGCCAGAGGGTGTCAAAGTGACACCCCCTGCACCCTTGTGACAGTCTGTATTTTCCGATGTGGTAAATACCGACCGGTATATGCCCAATCAATCCTATGGGCTTCAAAGCCCATAGGAATGCATGGGCATTAACTGGTCGGTATTTACCACATCGGAAATTACCGACTGTTTCCGATTCGGTAATTGCACATCTGCAATTACCTACATCTCGGTATTTTTATTTTCCGACCTCTTAAATACCGAGTCGGTATGACTCGGTATTTAAGAGGTCGGTAAATAAAAATTACCTACATCTGGCCCTAAATGTTTTGTTTTCTCTGTCCTTTCACAGTTGGTTCTTCTAAAGTTAATACAGGATATAATCCTTCCACTACCATGTTCTGTCTCCATTGTTTCATTTCCTTATCTCTAGTTTCTCGTGGGAATTTAGGGTAGAACTTACTCAATACTTTGTCAGTACTCGGTCTGTCTCACTCAAAAGCCTCAATCTCCCATTCTTCTAGTGCCTCATATTGCGTTAGTCTAGGTCTAGGGTGTAAATCATTCATTCGTGTCCTTAAATTGAGCAAAATTCTGCCATTAAACGTGCCATCTAAGGGAAATGCCAAAATTCCGTCATCTTTAGTGTATTCCACCCAATTCTCTAACCATAAACAAGTGTGGTAACCCCTGTCAAACATCATAAATGATGCGGGAGTATTTGGTGGTGGAATAATAACTCCTTCTCTAGTTTTAATTGGTTTATCTTTTTTAAAGAAATTCTTAACTCTGTTTACAATTGAAATTTTTCTTTCACCTCCATACATTTTGTAAGGTCTGCCTCTTAGCATCTGCTCTCTAGCAAACCCTAGGTATCTTCTATCAGGTCGAGTTTCTGGATGCCCTGGATTTAAATACCACATATATTTTGAGAAAATTTTGAAATCATACAATAACTCCCAGATTTGTTTACAAAATACTTCCAATACTAGCGCGTCTTTTATCAACAATGTGGTTTCAAATATTTTTAACCAATGATTGCGCAGCTTTTCTCGTGAGATGAGTTCCCACGCTCCTGTGCTCACACATCCTTTACAATACTATCTCAGCTACACACCCGCGTCTCAACCAATACCAGCGTCGCTCTGAGTGATGTCAGCGCAGTTCCGCAACTGACTCCCTCCTTCACAAGGTAATGCAAAAACACAATTCTTTTATTTTAAAGTGCAATTTCTTTTTTAATCAACAACGTAAAAACATTTGCCACTGTACTCGAGTGACTAGAAAGGAAAGATATATTTCACTGCAAGTAAATCCCTTCCGTTTACTTTTCATATACTCCCAGTAGATCCCTTCTGCCTACCCTTCACACATGCATTAGAGAACCTGCTACTCCTTCGGACTCATCCACTCCGGGATATATACTAAGGCCAAAGTGTCACCAGCGAACCCCTTTGCTATCAATCAAGCTCAGACGAACCTGCTACTCCTTCCGTGTGACCCTTTCTAGGTGATATTACACTAAAAGTTTTGCCAGCGAACTCGTTGCTCTCATTTATTCATACAAAAAAAAAAAAATAGTGCTTCCGGTTTTACCTAACCATGCACTAACTTCCTGCGAGTAAGTGACCTCACTGCGATGTGGCTTCCATTTATCACCCGCTATTCTGCCCCCGGGGATTCCAGACATACATATAACAGGTACGAACGATTTTGGTTAATACATAAAATTCAACACAGCATCAACAGAATTAATAAAACTTCAAAGAAAATATTTCAGATAATATCACATATGATCGATCAATCATAATAATGTTTTCATAACCAACTAACTAACTACCCACCTATCTTAACTAAACCCTAACCTTTCCTCTGCTACCAAAGAAATATACTGATAGAGCGCGCAGGTCACCCGACTAGGAATTTACCATACTCACCTGGGCCCATAGTCAATTACACATTTCTTAAATCAGGTAACCTACGCTCAAACTACCAGATATTTTACCTACTAGGTCCTATACCATTGACTTACCAATCCTTGTCACTGGTACCTGTGACCTATTGGATCAGGGTGTTAGCATAATAGGAAAAATACTTTTGCACTCATATAATAACCACAAACTCGGGAACATTTTAAACTCTTTATCTAAACTTCATCAATGGTAATGATCCATAGATTGAACACAATAAGACTCTCAATAACGAAAATCAGAAATAATGTATAGCTATGCAAAAGATATATTATGCCAATCATTTAGCAATGTAAAGGAAGGTAAGAACAGGGAACATGCTATTAAAATGTTAAACCGACTTGCATCATTTGTCTAAGGGTGGGAAAAAGAAGGAACATATTAAATAACACAGCTTTAAGCAATTATCAAAGGGTGGGTAAGAAGAGGGAACATAATATGCAATCACGAAACCAATTTGAGCATATAACTAAAGGGAAGGTAAGAAAATGGACACACTATTAAATCAAATGACAAATTCGATCATTGCAAAGGGAAGGTAAGAAAAAGGAACATATGCAATCAAAGCTTTTACCGATTTGAGGAAAGGTAAGAAAAGGACACACAGAAATATAATGACAATACCCACACATATTTATATTTACCTAGAATGGTGTGAAGACCAACCCTGGCCACGGGTCAGTTAAGGACAGAAACCCAAAAGTTGCAGTCGCCAGTAGGCTTGCAGGTGCAGATCAGAATCAGGACAGGATAAACAAGACTTGGATCAGGACCGGACCACCAAAGGTTAAGACCAGCACCCGCAGTTCAGTTGCAACGCCTGCGCTACTCCCTCTCTGCAGCTAACAGTCAGAACCCCGATTGGGTTATCGATTTCACCGACAAAGTGCTTCGCCAGCACCTCAGCTTCCCAGACCCCGATTGGGTCAGCGAATCTTCTGACAGAGTGCTCCGCAGCCCTCTGCTCTTAGTCACCTATTGAGTGCGTTGGGTCATTGACAGGTCAGCTATTCGGACAAGTTGGACAATTTCTCTAACTAAACCTACGCTAGTTATACTATTTTCCAGGTCAGTGTACCACCCCCCAATTTTGCAAGTGTAAGGATCCCCAATTTTGATTGGATAAGGAATGAGGAGAGGTCGTCACATCACACCAAATTTTGATACTTCAGTGTTGAATATTAATTTTATGTTCCCGCCCATTAATTTATTTTCTCATGACATCTTTATTCCACCCAACAATGGAGAATTTAACATTGAACAGCAAAACACACAAGATGATGGACGGAATGTTGCATAATAGCAAAACATTCAACCCCAGTCACAGATCTGGGTTTAATCCATCATTATTTTGCTCACCAAGCCACCCCAGTGCAGACTTGGCCATATGCAAATCAGTCTTGACCATGTGCCTCATGGGAACAGTCCAGACCGAACTGCCAAGCCATGTCTTTCCTGGACCGGAATGAAGCATCCTAGGACCGGTTTCTGGCTATCAGCCGTCTTCAGCCAGGATAGCTTGACTCCAGTGGCTTTGTGAGCACGGGACCCACGTCTGGGCATACCCTTCCCACATAGGGTGAACAGCAAAACACACAAGATGATGGACGGAATGTTGCACAATAGCAAATCTTTCACCCCCAGTCACAGATCTGGGTTTAATCTATCGTTATTTTGCTCACCAAGCCACCCCAGTTCAGACATGGCCATATGCAAATCAGTCTTGACCCTGTGCCTCATGGGAACAGTCCAGACCGAACTGCAAAGCCATGTCTTTCCTGGACCGGAATCAAGCATCCTAGGACCGGTTTCTGGCAATCAGCCGTCTTCAGCCCACCCCAGTGTGCCAGGTATGCCTAGACGTGGGTCCTGGGTAACCCTGGGCGTAGTTCACGAAGTAGCGCTACGCGAAGCTACACAAAGTGCACTTCGCACTATGCGAGCTACGCGTGGCACTACACGAACTGCGTAGTACCTTGTTCACGATGATTGCACAATCCCGTATTCTTGTCCGCACTGTGCAATCACTGAAAACGGCATCTTTCTCAACGCGGACTGGTAGTTTCTCAGCACGAGCGGTCGCAAGCATACGCGACCACTCGCAATGAGAAACCTGACCTCCCCGCGTTGAGAAGCTCACCGGGAGGTTTATTTTCCACGCTTGCAAGCGGCAACTTAATGTTGCTGATCGCGAGCGAGGAAAAAGTCATGCCGGAATGTCATTTTGCTTGCTCGCAGTCGCCAACTTGACGTTGAGGAACGCGAGCAAGCAAAAAATGACCGCTGCACTATGTTACACTATGCGTGTTTGCACTGTTCTACGTGCAATTCGCGTAGAGCGAAGTAGCACAAACTTCGCACACTACGCAAGCGTAGCGTAGTGCTTTGCCCAGGGTTAGTCCTGGGTTCACTGGGCCACAGGAATCAAGCTATCCTGCCTGAAGAGGGATGAAACCCCCGAACCAATCCTAGGATGCTTGTTTCCAGTCAAGAGAGGACCTGGCTTGGCAGTTTGGGCTGGGCTGTTCCCATGAGGAAGCAGACTGGACTAAGTAAATGTCCTCTATGCCGGAATTAACAAATCCCTGCTCTGCAAGCTCCAGACTATCCAGAACACCGTGGCCAGACTCGTCCTCGGCATCCCACGACATGAACACATTACCCAACACCTGCGAGACCTACACTGGCTCCCCGTCGAGAAGAAAGTAACTTTCAAGCTACTCACCCATGCCTACAAATCGCTCCCCAACACGGACCCTAATGCCTCAACAAAAGAGTCTCCTTCCACGTACCCAAGAGAAACCTCCGCTCAGCCAACCTCATCCTCCCCAAGACCCCACGCATCCGCAGAGCCAGAGTGGGTGGAAGAGCCTTCTCTTACATCGCGGCAAAGACATGGAATGAGCTCCCAATCAACATCAGCTGCTCCCCCACTCTGCACACCTTCAGGAAGAGCCTCAAGACCTGGCTCTTCAGCTGACTCGGAGCTACACCCCTGCCTTCACGCCTTGAGGCCCTCACAGGTGAGTATCCCGATTCACAATTTCCTGATTGATTGATTCATTGATTGATGTCACTCAGCCACCCTTCTTCCCCATAGGCTGGTGAGAAAAGAACCATATACCTGTTCTCGTGATTAATATCTCCCCAGAAACTTACTGTACCGAAGTACGGGATGGTTATTTCCAGATCTTTCTTTTCCCTATACACATGATCAATCAGCCTGACTTGCCTTGGTCCTAGCCCTGCATGGTGCCTCAGAAATAGTTTGTTCAAGTCACCCACATCAGGTATTTCGATTCTGGAACAAACCTGATCTCTTCTTTTAACACCCTGCTTACCTGTTTTACAAGTGATGTATTTACCATACCTTAGTAACTTCATTCCATTTGTTGTTCTTCGTGAAACCTACTTGTCTAACATACTTTGTCCCTGTTGCTTTCAAGCTACGGTATGTGGAGAAGGAGAATAGATGTTGGGCTTCGTTTAGGGCAAATAAACTCCTAGCTCTTTTTCCTTTCTTCCCATTTTGAGTCGGTTCGAGATATATCCACAGGTTAATCCCATCTCCACTCTTTATTACTGTGGGTATCTCGCTTCCTTTTCCCCTACTCATACTACCTCTTCTTTTCATTTCCTTCCATCTTGCACTTCGTTCCCTGAGTCTACCATTCTTCTATTTACTCCCCCCTGTTTGTCATTTCTAGGCTCCTTCTTAAGTTGGGGTTGGGATTCCTCCACCTTGTTCTCCTTAGGGAACTCTTTCCATCCCCTTCTTGGCTCAGCACTGTCTTTGGTTCCTTAGAGACAGTTACAAGGGGATTCTTTTGTTTTTTTTCCTCACCCAGAACTTGTCTCACTCTTTTTTGTCAGGGGTATATACTGCCTCTACCAAGTAAGTTTCAGGAGGATCCTCTTCTGCCTCCTGAATGGCCAGAATTTCCGTTCTTTGCTTGTTTCCATCAACGGGTCTTACTATTGTTGGCATGTAGTCCCTTGTTTGTTTAAGTTCCTCTGAAATAATCTGCAATTGATTTTTATGGGCTTTTAAAATGTCATTACTCCTCAAAGGCACCTCCAATAGTCCTTGGCAAGTCTTTTGTAAAACCAACATTATCTCCAACATTGAATCCAAGTGTGTCGCTGATATCTCTAAATTTAGAATAGAGTTTTGCACAGAGTCTTCAGTTACTTTGTTTGCTGCAGCTAGGAACTGCTCCCTTATCTTCTTGTACTCCTTCCTACAAACATTGGTGGCCACGCTATCTTGCCCTACATCTACGCCACTGTCTCCCTTCCTCCACTTGCGACCCTCTGTTATTTATTAGGGAAAAGATCCATGGACAAGACGTGAGCCTTGGTTCTAATAAAAGTTAATTCTGGATCAAAGTGTTCGGATTGCTTATGGAGGGTAAACTGAAGTCTGGGAATCGATGGCTAACGTTCCCAGTTTCTCTTCCCTGCTCCAGTTCCTCTGGTTTCAGAAAAGAGTTGGTTTGTCTTAAAAGGTTTGCTGACAAAGTCCTTAATTGATCTGGTAACTAACGCCGCCCCGTCTCACTCTGTGTAGTGCTTTTAAGATGATTGTCCTTCTTTGCATGTCCACGGGTAGGTTTTATTGCTTCTTCTTTGTCATTCAATGGTGACATCCTCCTGTAAGCAACTATTCAACCCTTTTCGTGTTTTGCCTCTCCCCAGCGCCATCCTTACTTATAGTATTATCGTAGTTCTTTGTGAGGTTATTACCACTCCCACTTTTATAATCCACAGATACCCCCTTGGCAATGTTCTCAATTCCACTACAAAATGGAGTACTTAGGCCATTTTAACGGATAACGTTTGCCACCTGGTCACTTAGCTCTGCATTCCTGCTGTAGCCTGGTGCCTGGACATGAGGTCACTAGACCACTTCCTGCTGCCTCCACCGAAAAAAAGATCAGGGTTGCCCACACAGTCCTCAGTGCGGAAGGGAACCTTTTTATCCATCCGAGATTGATAAAAAAGAGTACCATTTAGTTAGTTAGGTAACAGTAAACATCTGTTATTCATCACCAAGATGATGACCGGTGAACGTGTGCTTTACAAATACATGTTACATTATGTTAGCCATACTCTCCCCTTCACATCAGCAAACACAAGCCCACCAGCCTCACATGATGCGACGTATTCTTCCCATCTCCCTGAGGGCGGCTGGCACAGTTGCCACATGCTGCCCCCGTAGCTTCACTGAAAATTCTTCTTTTGGGTAAGTAGGAGATTTAGGGTTTGTACCCTGCCCCTTCTGCTTACTCACGGTTCTCCGCGCAGCTCCCGTGTAGCTCCACATGAATCTCCAACGTGGGTGGCCAGGCATGAGCATGGCAGAATCTGCATCACTCAGTAACAGCGTCAGGAAACAGACCAGCCTGCATGACTGAGACTGAAAGACTCTGACATGAAATGCTTTCTTCATGTTCTTGCTGTGAAAGGGGCTCTATGATATTACTAAATCATGTGATTTACTAACTTTTATACACGATGCTACTGCATATTGTTTAATAAATGACAAAGTGACATGTGTATGTGTTATTTGTTCCAAGAGATTAGATGTATCTATTGTTTGGTCTTGATGAACGTTGGATATATTTTAATATGTAAGACCACTGAATCTCATGAGGATGTATTTGCTTTTCCTCATCACTGTTTGTGGTTTTTAGCTTCTTGTATTCTGTACCTATAATGCAGAGTAAATATATTATTATGCTGTGACTCTAGAATAACCTAGAAATACAAAAATACATTGCTAGAATGCATTAATTAACTTCAGTTACTAGTAATTCCAAGGTGTTCTTTTATGTTGCTCAGTATGCCATTGTAGAACAGTCAGATACACATTAGAGTCAGTCATAGTGCAATAGGAGCAATTCAGTCCAAACTTCCAGAGTAGGTCCAATCAAGATAGGTACACAGCAAAATTCAGACCAGTTTTGGCTTTGTTGGGCCTCATCTGTTAAGTGCAGTTTGTGTTCTATGTCACAGTTTAGTTTGGGACACTCATCCAGACATACTTATTGCACTTAAGTAGTTTGATTGAGAAAAAAAAGCCATGAGAGGAATACCTGAGCTACTCTCAGCCACTGATATCTTTACAACAATCCACAACCTTTGGAGGGCATTTACATTTTATTGCGCATGTAGTCACTATGGTGTACTGTACCAACAGTCAACCTGACACACTTTCTCTTGTGTTCAGCCTTGATTGCTTGACCACAGTTACCCAGCGACTCAGGAGACTTTGGATGGCAACTGCTCATCTATTTAGCACCCTAGTTAGTGGGGAACACCAACAGTATCACTTATGAGAGTGATTGATGGTATCAGGAAAGGCAGCCATGCTGGACAGTGATGCTGAATAAAGCGAGAGTCCAGATAAACCTGAAGATGTAATACAAAACACACGGATGCTTCTGAAGTCTCTTCAACTGCATTTGTTTTTTTACATATATTCTGGAAAGCGTTTTAATAATGATCTATTAATGAAACTCACTCAAAGTGGCATTTAGAAGCATCGGTCTTTAAAGAAAAACAGCTGATTATTACATCTGAAAATGAAGATAGCCCCCAACCCATTAAAATGAATGCATTTTCGCTATCAGATACTTTGCAAGGATTAGAGCCATATAAAGTTGCTCTTTGTACAATACAAATATTTCTCATTATTTATCCTATGAAGTCACAGACATTTGCTGGTATTGTATACTCTCAATACTTTAAGTAGTTTCATTTTTTACAGCACGGCAAGGCTACTTCATTGGATACCAGAGCAATACCCTGTAGAGAGCAGATTTTTATGTCATAAACCCCACAACCTTAGTCTGCTTTGGGTCCACATATGGTGGGTGATTCACAACAACACAAATTGGGACCATGTACTCAGTTATACACTTCCAGATGCTTTCTCTTCCTAGTTTGGCCTACCGCCACCGGCCGTAATATCCGTCACCGGGCCGGAATCTCCCCCATCGGGTTGAAATTTCCACCATCGGGCCGGAATCTCCACCACCGGGCCAGAATCTTCGGCCCGAGTGCGGACATAAAGTTAGTATGAGTAAGTGCCTTCTGTGAATACCAAAATGGTGGTAAATTTAGGATTTTGTTGTAAGTTAGTTGTGTGAATCGGGTCCCTTGTTTTTTAATCCACTCGGATTAGCACACCTCAGTCTGAAATCCTTCTTTCACTGCCTCCTCATCACCTTCCAACCACACCAAGGGTTTCACCTACCAGGTATTTAGGAGATTCTAAAGATGCACATGCTATTTGCTAAGGTACAGGCTTTAGTCAACTCGATTACCACCTAGAGAAATCACAGGGATGTGTCCCTTGCGACGCCGGTGCGTCACTTTTAATATGGGAAAAAAGTTACGTAAAGGCGGCGCAAGGGACTTGTAAATAAGCCCCTCAGTATCTAATGCCATTCCACTGGTTTTCTTTTGGTGTCCTCACTGTATATATAATTTATAATTTTGCCCAAAAACTTCTAATATGAGTGAATTTGAGGACCCCATTTTAAGGCCCATCAAATAAATATTTTAATATTGAGGACACACTTATTTTCAGCTAACCAGTGTGGTGTACAACTAGGGCTCATTGGGGTCAAGACAAACTCTTCTATGTGTGGAATCTCATGCAGACATACGTCTGGTTGCTATCCAGCAACTGACAGAAGAGTTGAAAACAGTATTTGTGATTGCATCACTGAAGGAAGTCTTGATGGCTAGTAATGTATTTAACCATCAATTTATAAATTGAAGACAAATGTGTTTGCCGTTTAATGTATAAATGTGGATGTAATTAATAAGCACTGTTATGCGACATTACTCTTTTGTCACTTCTTGGCACAGTGATATTTTAGAGTAATGCCAAACATAATTTTCCTGCAGTAGTGAGTCATGTTATTACAGTCCAATCTATATAATTTAAAGCATAAAATAGAGCAGGACTTTTTGTCACGGTGAGTCTAGTGGTCGAAAGTAAAGTTTGTAAAGTAGGTTTGCAGTTTCTTATTGCTAGTTCAAACAGTAAATGAATTCCATTTAATAAGGGTCACAGGGAGTTCGAAATGGGAAGAAATTGTTACTGTAAAAATCAATTACTCTGACTGCCAAAGGCTCTGCAAAATTTTTATTTTAAAGGGCAAAATGGTTGTATAACAGCGATCACTTAATTAGCAGTTCAGACGGGTTCACCAGAGGGTTTTCTCCTCAAAGGGATGATTTTAAATGTTGCATAACATTCTATACATGTTACTATCTGTTAGATAGTCAATCTAAGAGTTAAATTACAAAGGCGTTCTATACAAAGGCATTCATCGATCGAAATAATCCGTGGCGATGATCTATATTCACAGTAAGGATTTTATTGTCTTTATTTGATCGAAAATAATGTCTTTAATGAATTGGCAGTGCCTCAGAATTCATCAGCATCTAATGTGCAATTTAAATTTACATCAATGTTTTCTTAGCTCGTGTGTATGTATGCATCATCGAAACAGAAAAACCTAGAAATATCATCTAACATGTGTGAGACTTTGCGCATATACAACAATCAAAATTAAACAGTAAAATATTAGAATGATATTAAGAGCAATTTTGTTTTAATCAAAAACGAATTGCATATAGTTTCAACTAAACCATATACCACAGTATCTACAGTATCTTGCAACTTGTTGGTCGTGAGGACGAGAGAGGGAGCCCTTCTCAAAGATCCCTCTCTCTGTTCTCTCTATCTAGCCATATGCACTATTCTACTGTACCTTCTTTTAAGTACTATTTCTATTTTACGAACTTTCTGGGCCAGATTCACAAAAGTTCATTTTAACAGTAAATTGAGGAGTGGGGGCGTGTTCAAGATGGCAACTAGGCAAGTCGCATAGTAATGAGCTCTAACCCAGTGCCGGTTAATCCTGGGAACTGATGCCTTAATCCCTCCCCCTTCTGTGCATGAGAAAAGTAACGAGACCGTGCACACAGGCGGGAGTGCTCGACCTGCCCTAGGTCACGCCCTCAACGCTTAGGCTGCATTACCGGAAAACACCAACTGTCATCTGAAGTGGGCTTTCCAGAGACTGTTGGGGCTAGGGTGCCGGCCTTGTGATTGGTGAGTGGGCGACTGGGGACCACAAGTAGGATGTGATGATACGGGGACTTAAAGAGCCCATTCCAGTTCCCCACCCTCAAAGGGCAAGACACCGTGGACCTTCAAAGTTCATCTGGGAAGAGCCTGGACTGGAATCGACCCCTCGCTTGAGGGAAGGAGTGTCACAGTGCACTCTGTGGAGCATGACTGGGAAGGTGCAGCAGCCCCGACACACCAACAAAGGTGTGCTGCGCTGTACATACTTTCTTGCACAGCCCGATGCTGGGGAAGTGCTGGAGCGTGAAGAGGCTATAGGTTCTGGCCACAATCGTGCTACCTGTTGCAGTCTGAAAAGAAGGGAGCAGCAATGAGGACATGTAAAAATGTAGCCGCAACCTGTTGAGCTCCGCAGTAACAGGATTTTGGATGACCATCTCTTTGTAACCAGGCATTAATGAGGGAATGGGCCATGGATGCCCAGTGATGAGTGATGAGGTGGACTATAGCAATCTGAAGGGGCCAGGAAGGTGATCTGCTGTGGGAAGTCAGAACACCTCTGTGCAAATTCTTGCTCCATGGGATCTAACTAATGTGGGGTATATACCGCTCCTACCTCCCCCCCGCCCCCAGAGGGACCGCATTGGGGAAGAGTGGACCATGCCCCTCTTGTGCTGGGCAGACCACCTCTTCCTTGTGAACCCCCTAGGCCAGTGGTGGCAAGACTTTTCAACTAACATGCCAGAGACAGCATACTACAAATCATCTGCATCAGGGGCACATGGCAGGTGAAGAACAGTAGTGTCACGAAATATTCTGACAATGCGTCAGAATTGCAAAAGCAGCGGGAATCCTACTACTCGGTTGAACAATGGCCGCTCCTCCTGGGTCTCAAGTACACACTTTTATTTCCTGCGAATCTTATAAGGATTGATTGAGGTAAAAGGCCATTTTTCTCCTCCCTGAAGAAAACTTCAACTTCTTGGCAGGGGAGGCAGGACAGGGACAGAGGTGCTCGGTAGCCATACCTCTAGAGATCAGGTAGCAAAGTAAAGGGCACAAGTAGTTGCTGAAATTGAGCTGGTGGGCATGCCGGAATTGGGCACAAAAAACTCAGACATAAAAGCTCCTAATTTACAGGAGAAATATCTGGACACTTGTATCCTTTACTCTCTCAGTTGTGGTATGGCTTATCAAACCTTCCACTGCAAATAAATGGCCTGATGGACGGATCAACAGGGAAGGGTGGACTCCACATGAGGAATGGCATGGGAGAGCTCCCCTCTTGTCTTCCTAAAATAATGTGCCTCACTAAATGTGTGTGACCTCCCAAGTACTTGTTTGCTAGTTGCTGTGTGCGAGCATCCACACTACACCCACATTAGTTGTCACACAGAGACAGATCACAACAGACACCCAACATGAATACTCAGGTTTATAGGATACTCTCTTGGAATGTGAGAGGCATGGGCACATAGACATAGAGATATAGGATACATGCCTAGCTAAGAATGCACATTTCATCTGCCTCCAAAAAACACATCTCACATGGGGAGAGCTCAATAAATGACTCCAACTATGGTGCGGGGATCTCTTTGGTACAATCTATATAGTATGCTAGAGGGATCCTCATATGTCTGGCACGGGTGTCACCTCCATGGTCCTACAGGCCCAAATAAACATAAAGGGTAGGTGTGTGATACTGAAGGGCATCCAGAATGGTATCCCACTATCCCTAGGGCTATATATTCACCCAACACTGGGAAGTCTTCCTATTTGATTCTCTCACACCTGCACCTTTACACTGCACTCTGACAGCGATGGTGTGGTCTTCCCAGATTTGACATTGGATAGGTCCACCCCTCCACTGGCATGTGCCCAAGCAGGCCCTGCCATCTGGTGCCTCAGACAACGGGCCCAACCAACGCAGGTGGCAGACATATGCTTCCTGTTACACCCTGAAAGGAGGGATTACTCCCACTACTTTGCGGTGCATGCATTACGTACTCGTTTGGACTTGGTGTACTGCACAACTGTTTTAGCACACAGAATCACACATGTGGAATATTTGGGATGTACCTTACTGGACCACAACCCATTGATTGTCAGTTTAAGTGGAGGAGGCTCCATCGAAAAATCCTTACATGGCGGTTAGCAATGTCGGCACTGATAGATTTGGTGTTCTGCTGCAGATAGGTGAGGTAATTAATCAATACTTCACAGAAAATGAAGCCTTCGGAGCTGATGAGATTGTGGAATGGGATACATTTAAAGTGATGTTGCGAGGGATGTGCAAGATAACAACATACGGGCCAAAAAAGCACTACAGGGTGAGGTCCTGGGGATGGAATCTTATGAGGACTCTAGAATGCACATGTGCCATGGCCAGAAAGGCGAGCAGAGTTGGTTCAAGGAAAGACTATAGGAAGACCTAGTTCAGACTTTCGAGTATGGACTATAGGAAACACCTGAAGCTGCAACTTGAACTAGAAGACAAGTCTGCTAGTTTGATGGCCTGGTTGTTGAGGGTGGAGCCTGCCCATATTCCCATAATGGCTATTCACACCGGAACCAGCCGGATAGTGAATTCTCAACATAAAATTAATGAGGTCTTTGAATCTTATCATATGGGTCTGTATGAGGATACTACGGGGATAACTGAGGTGGAAGCCATGGCATACATGGAACAGTAACATCTCCCTACTATTGACCCCTGAAGGGTGCCCTCTCACTGGAAGAAACAAAGCTGGCAGTCACGCAGATCGAGAGTTTCAAATCTCCAGGGACCAACGGATTCTCGATTAAGTTTTATTCAATGTACCAAGCACAGCTGGCACATCAGATGCTGCAAGGGTATGAGGCAACTGCAATAAAGGGCATCCTATCAGACTTCACGAGAGAATCCTTAATTGTGGTACTCCCGAAACCAGGACGTGGCCCCGTAGAGGTGACATCCTACTCGCCATTATCGCTATTAAATCTAAATTATTAGCTGTTCGGTAAGGTGCTTGCTAACAGGCTGCCTTCAATAATCGGAAAAGTTGTACTCCCAGGTCAGAGTGGTTTTATTTCAGGACACAGAACTTTCCTTAACCTGCCCAGGCTGCTCAGGGTAATGGATGAGGTGTTGCATATGGATACACCATGCTTAGTTGGCTCTTAAGATATCGAGAAGGTGTTTTATACACTAGACTGGCCATACTTTATGGCGGTGCTGCAAAGGTGGGTCCTTCTTATATATTCTGAGCCTGAGGCAAGTGTGTGCATGGGAAGGGAGTATATGAGACCTGCTTCCATTCAGCAGAGAAACCAGACAGGGATACCCCTTATCCCCGCTCCTATTTGCTCTGGCCATGGAACGGTTAGCATGCCTATTGTGCACACAGGCCCCGCAAAGGGGCATTGTAATGCAAGAGACCCAGAGACATTGTGTCCCTATAAGCTGATGATGCTTTAACTTATTTCACAGCTCACACTATGGTATTGCCAAAGGTGATATCCCTGTTTGTAGAGTTGGGCAGCTCTCTGAGCTTTACAGAGCCTGGGACAAATCTTGTCTATTCCATCTGACCGTGTCTGATACTCAAAGAGAGGCGCTCCCTAGGGTTGGACTCCTATGGAAACTGAACATGATTAAATACCTGTGGACAAATCTATCATACTGAGACTGATGTAATAGATGCCAATATGGGACAGGCACTGAACTCAATTTATCAGTCACTGCTGTTTTGGATTTGTCTACTGTTTTCCCCAAAGGGAAGGGCGGCTATAACCTAAATGTTAACACTTCCCCAACTACTTTACTACTTTGCTGTCATCCCAATGATGCTGAAGAGGCCTTTCTTTAAGCCTTGCAACAAGTACTCTCTTCACTAGTGTGGGGTGATGTAAGGTACCATGATGCACTCAACCAGTTGTATGCCATTGGTATATGTTGGTGCTCTGGGTGCCCCTAGTTATGAGCTATATTTTGCTGCAGCACAACTTCAATGGCCGAGGCAATGGCTGGGCCTGGCACTGACCCCGAAATGTGCAGAGGTGATGAGGGACCTGGACAGAGACTCACTTTTACATAGGTTACTGGGCTCTACTCCACTGGCAACTTGAGGAGCATACTGTTACGGGTGGCTGTGTGGTGCTCGAGACAAATCCTTCATGGAAGCAATGGGATAAACCTGTATGCTCCGAGTCCCCCCATATGGACAGTACCATACTGTACTTCTCTTTGCACATTGTATTGGTTAGGGGAGTGGACGGAGGCGAGGATTCAGCTCTGGGCAGACCTAACAACAGATAGTGAAGTAATGTCTTTTGAGTAATTGACAGTTGCATATGCCTTGGGACCAGGGCAGTATCTGCTATACTCTGCTCTTTCTGTCTTAAAGCGAATAATGATGGCAGTGTGGGGAATGGACAAGACCATTCCCCCCACAGTGGCACCATTCGATACAATATTGACAAACGATGGAACCAGAAAGGCCATAACATGCATTTAAGAGGAGTTACATGCTCATCACAAAAGAGGGAACCCGAGACTTAAGGTGTGGTGGAGCATTGCATTGCATAATGACATAATGGACACAATGTGCGACCAGGGATTACAATCATCTGAAGAGATACAAATTATTTATTTGTTCAATTCAATTTTATCCCCCATGGGTATCTGACCCCAAAGAGAATAGGGGTCCTCATGCCCTCGCTGCAAAGCAGAAACCGCAGACGTTTTCCACATGGTGAGGTCCTTTCCGATACTAGCTCAGTTTTGGACACAGCATATCAAAGGCGGCTTCGCATTTTCTCCCCTTGAACCCTCTTAATTGTTTGTTGGATGTGAGGCCTGTTAATGAGAGAGAAAAATGGCTTGCAAGGTTATAAAACTGATCCTATCAAAATGTTGTATACATTTTAAATCTGAGACAGTGCCGCCTTTACATCGCTGGTGCACCGACTTGATAATGAGGGCAAATATTGACTGTTTACACCAAATTACGACCTGGGATGGGGGCACAGACTGCCTGGGGCTCTGAGATCATGATCTAGATAAACTAGACACCAAAAACTGATGAAAGGCCCCCATGAGCAGGGTGCAGTCTGTTCGATATTGACCTTACAATGTTGGGGAGTGGGCTTAACATGGGGGACCCCACATTAATGAGATGTGGGTGGCTTAGGAGATTGCCGGAGATCCAGTGATTGGGCAGACAGAGTGCACTACTGTGGTTAGATCATGCACTAAAGAGGTTTAGTGCACCCAGTTATGTCCCCTAGTAAGGGGACAGCATTACAAGAATTGTAGCCCAAGGCACCTGTTATTTCATTGCATTCCATAACACATAAAAATCACTTTTCCAATAGATGAATTGTCACAGAAATAACGTAGATCCTACATCACCACTGTCCATATTATGCAGTCCCTGAACTAAGTCACATTGGCATGCCACCGTCAGGCCTAACATGACTCATAGCAAAAGTAATATATCATAACTCATAACATCAAGGTGTCATATGCAGCTGGTTAGATTAGGAAGCAGTCAGGTTAGAAGCAAACCCATAAGGTCTTGGGATGATTACTTGGTTTGTACGCGCTTGATTAATTCAAGTTTCTGCAAGGGATAATGGGGTGGAGGGACAGAATTAATATTCGGAATTTAGGTTTATGATTGTCAGCAAGGGTTAATCCAGGGCTAAATGATGGGGCGTGAAGTTTTATTCACTCTTTCATTTCTATTTTTCTGTGCTAATGTAGATATCTTTCTTTGCATACATCTTGTTTTGCATTGATGGTTGAGACGTCTGTTTCATTATCGTTTCAGTGACCCCTGACAAAGGGCCCTTGTGGTCTGAAATGCATTGAGTGATTAGAAATAAACATCTTTGATGAATCAACTTGTTGTGCATGATTTATTCCAACGTGTTGCTGTTGAAGGCCCGGATGGCATGCAGAAGACATTTGAAAAAGTAAAATTAATGAATCATGCTGCAATTACGCTGTTTTTGTCGTGATGCTGGAAGTTTGGATGAATTTTGGATGAAGGTTTTAATTGCAGGTTAGTTTACCTTGAATATGAAGAATATTAAACAAGAAGAGATTAAAAAGATGTTTATGAACTGGAAATATTCTTGTTTATGCAGTGTGACAGGCAGGATCGCAAGCATGTTTCTTTTTGGCAGCACATTCTAAAAGTGGCATTTTTAAACACAGGATTTAAAAAACACCTTTACCAAAAGGTGTGTTAATAAATTCTGAGCTCAAAGAGTACACAATTCATTTTCCTATCTTGCCCCCATTGCAAGTAACACAGGTACAAATTTTACAGTGTAACTCCAATTATAAGCCTACGAGATAAATAGCCTTTCAACAGTGAAAAATTAAATACACAGTATTTCCCTATCAGGACATTTCACACACACTATTATATGTCCTACCTTTCACATACACTCCACCCCGCCCATGGGGGTACCATAAGCCTACCATAGTGGGTGCCTTACATGTAGAAAAAGGTAGTGTTTGGGCCTGGCAAGTGGGTGCCATTGTCAGGATAACATGGCAATACACAACTGCGCACGCAGACACTAAAGTGGTAGGTCTGAGACATATTTATAGGACTTCTCGTGGGTGGCACAACTAGTGCTGCAAGCCCACTACTAGCATTCGATGTACAGGCCTTGGCACACACCACACACTTTACTATGGACTTACCAGTAAATCAAATATGCCAATCATGGATAACCAATCATTGTCATCATTTATACAGAGAGCATATGCACTTTAACACTGGTAGGTAGTGGAAAAGTGCCCTGAATCCTTTAGCCAACAAAAACAGGGTCAGAAAACTAGGAGGCAAACGGCAAACATTTTGGGGATGAACCTGTCAAAAGGGGCAGGTCTAACAAACAGCAACAGCCTTTAGGAGTTTTCATGTGAAATTCAAAATGTGTTTTCTGCACAGGCATCTGAACTTTGTGGCATTTTATGTGGACATTGTCTTTGAAGCTGATTTCATGAGAAACTGTTGTATTATGAAACCACTTCTGATAAAAAGGATTATTCAACATAGCATAGTGTAGTAATCCAGGAGTCTTCATAAAGTTTAGGGTAAGCTTTAATCATGGAAACAAGTTCCCACAGATGGGCAAAGCGTGCCTGCAAGCACCTCACAGGCGGTGGCATAAACTGACCACTGTTGAATCCAACTGTCAAAATCAGAACAGAGTCTCCCATGCCACAGGCAGCGCGAGACAGTAAGCATAACAATGCTCTCGTGCGGGGGGGAGACACTACATATATCTCCTTTCCTAAAAGGAAGAAAGAGAAAAGACTGAAAGACCAGAAGAGAAAGAGAGAGAGAGAAAGAAAGAAAAGCGGAAAAAGTAACAGGTAGATCACCTGTACCTGGCCGGTAATCTGGCCACTCTAGAACTCCTCCTGGAGAAAACAAGAGGGATATTTGAAACATCAACATCACAGTTTTCAGATACAGAAGTACGTGACAAGGCCGCATCAGAACTTGCACTTGTTCATGTTCCACCAGTTACGCCCATTGACACGTACCGCACTGCCACATACTTTGTCAATGGAGACTGGTTTGCTGAACTTGGACACCCCCTTTTTAACAAAACCCTGTTTCTTTATTTTCACTTTGTCACCTACAACAAACTTCTAGTTGGAGGCGTGTTTCTTGTCATCAGAATACGTTTTTTGCTTAAGTTGTACATCACTAACCTTGTCCCTGACCCTTACATCTAGCTCTCGCAATGTTGTGCTGCGTTTGAACCGCTTGGACATCCACGCAGGTCTGAGCTCTGTGGAGGGTTTCCTATCTCTAAGTACTTCGAAAGGGGAGACAACCGTGGATGAATGGGGTGTGGTCCTGTAAAACCATAGCATTGTTCTCACAGTAGCGGGTATGACTTTGTTGTGATTGATGGCCCACCTTATACAATCCCCAATGACTATGTTTAGTCTCTCCACAAGCCCATCAGTTTGGGGATGGTAAAGTGAGCTTTTGAGATGAGAGATGGAAGATTTTTTGAGGAAATCTTCAACTTCGGTTGAGACTAACTGTACCTCATTGTCTGAGATAATGGTCTTAGGAAAACCCTCCCTCATTATTATTTCTTTCATAAATTCAATAATTACTTTAGTGTCAGCTTTGGGTACAAATATGACTTTGGGCCATTTTGAATAGTAGTCTATTAGGACGCTGGCAAACTTGGTCTGATGGGGCAAGGTGTGGAATGGTCCTAAAACATTGATACACAATTTTTCCCATGGAGACTCGGGAAGGGGTATGGGAGTGAGGGGGGGATTGGAAGTGTGGAGGCTCTTATCGCAACCCGCACACATGGTGCACTCTAAAACTAGAGCATCAATGTCTCTATCCATTTGGGGCCATCAAAAGTACTCTTAAATTTTACGTTAGGTGAGTGTGGCTCCCAGGTGTCCCTCATGTGCCTTGGCTAACAGCGTTTTTCTAATGTTGAAAGGAGGAACAATTTGATCTACTCTGAAGACCAGGCCATCTTCTAACAATAGCTCATCACTGACTTTTACAAATGGTTGTACCTCAGCATCTACATTTCTCTCTTTGGTAACTCTACCCCAGCAACTATGCAGTCCTCATGCTCATCATCATCAATGTGCCTCTAGCCAAGGACAGACTCGTTGGGGGCAGGAGGCAAACGTGATAGAGCATCCCCTCGGACGTTTTTCCCACCCGCGATGTGTATGACCTCAAAGTTGAATTGGAGAAGTTTGGATGCAAGACGGGCTATGCGTGGCGTGGTGTTGTGGTGGTTGGTGTTCCCCAATATGGCAACTAATGGTTTGTGGTCTGTTTGTAAAGTAAATTTCCTGCCCCATAAGTAACACTTGAACTTTTCAATGCCCCACCAGCAAGCAAGTAGTTCCTTTTCTTTAACCGAATAGTGTGATTCTGTTTTCCTCAGCACTCTTGAAGCAAAGCCAATGGTATGTTCCTGAGGCCCCACCTCCTAGGTCAGGACTGCATCCAGACCATAACAGTTACCATCCACTGTCAAGGTGCAAGGTACAGAGGGTTCAATTGGTTTTAAGGCTTTAACTGTGCTTAGTTGTTCTTTGAGCCAGGAAAATGCTTGTTTACAATCTTCATCACACACAAATTCAGTTTGGTGTTTGAGCAATTTAGAAATGGGGCGTACTCTGGTGGTGTGACCTAGATATTCCACAGAGTCGTTTGAGAACACACATTTCTCACGTTTGAGCACCACTCCATGTTCTGGAAAATTAGAAAGAATCTGCCTCAGGGTATCATCATGTTCTTCCTGATCAGCAGCATATATGGGGACATTGTCATGGAAGATTGCCACATTTTTTATCCATTTGAGCAGATTGACAATGAGCCGCTGAAAAACAGAAGCTGCCGAAGCCAGGCCAAACGGCATTCTACAGAATTGGAACATGCCAGATGGAGAGTTAAATGCTGTGAGATGATGCGAGTCCCTGTTGAGTTCTACCTGGTGGAATGCTGACGCCAGGTCAAGTTTAGACAATATTTTGGCTCCTTCTACTACGCCCAGCATTTCGGAGATGTTGGGTAAAGGATGCGAGTCTGGATGTATGACGTTACAACGCAGGCTATTACAACGCCTGCCTTTACAACGCAGTTTTTACATCGCAATCCATTACAACGCATAGCGCTTTGGGGTGCTGGATAGTGAATAGTTTAATTTAGTATTCCAACTCCAGTCCCCGTGGACACTAGGGAAGGTGTTGGATAGTAAATTAAACGTATTCCCTATCCTAGAGCGCCCCCCAGCGCAATGCCTTGTAATGGTTTGCGTTGTAATGACCGCGTTGTAATGGTAGTGCATTGTAAAAGTTTCGTTGTAAAGGTTGTTCACCTGTGAGTCTACCCAAATTACTTTGTTCAAGCTGCACAAGTCAATGCAGATCCTCAATCCGGTGTTTTTTTTTCGTGCTACGACTAAGGGGGATGTCCAATCGAAGGATTCGATGGGCTCGATCACTCCTCACTTGCGCATAGACACAAGCTCTTTCTTCAGATCCTCCCTTATGCTGAATGGTACGCTTCTGAGTTTATGTATCACAGGAGTAGCGTCACCTCTAACTTTTATTTTATGTTTGAACCCTTTGATTCTTCCTAATTCTCCTGAAAAGACTTTAGGATATTTGTTAAGCAGTTCTTCAACATGTGTGGAGTCCTGAATGGCCAACACCTGTTTCTTAGCACTTGGACACAGTATCATGTCAAACAAACCTTGGTGAAATCACCCTAATAATGTTCAACCCTTGTATGGCGACATATATCTTGCCATGTTTACGCCTATTCTTGAACTCCATGACATTCTCAGAATAGCCTAAGAGATCATTTTTACGTCCTTCATAGGACACAGGTGCACGATCCGGGGGAAGGAGAGGCCTCCTACCCCAGTTAGCATTAAAGAGGGACCCAGTGATCATGGTGATCTGCGCGCCTGAGTTTACCAGAAGGCGTAATTTCTTTTCGCCAACAGCTATGCTTAAATAGGGATCAACGCAATCATTGGGATCACCAGTTCTAATATCTCAGTCCTTCACAACGAGACTCATGTCTTTCAATTCTCCTAAAGGATACTCATTTTCACTGTTGCTGCAGTCTTTGACACGTACTACTTGCACATTGTCTCTCTTGTGACTCTGACATACTTTGTCAAAGTGGCCCACTTTACCACAGGATCGACATACAATGTTTTTAGCTGGGCATTGTTTACCATTTTTTGAATGAACCGAGTTGCCACACCTAACTTTGTGTGGTTTCTTTTCTTTTCTTGAAATTGGAAATAGGCACAGGAGTGACTGCTTCTGTATTCCTGTTTTCAAGTTCCTTCACGGAGGATTGTGAAGTTTTGTGATGTGAATAGACTCTTCTAGAGATGGGTTGGCTAATGACAGGAGTTTTTGTCTGATTGATCTGTCTGAGCATTGGCTTATGAAATTCTCAAATTCACAGTCAGCGATCATTTTCCTTAGTGCGGTGATGTATGTATCAACATCCTCATCACTCTTCAGTGCACGTTTGAAAAATTTGTGTCTCAACACAACTAGGCTAGGTTGGACATCATATCTCTTGACTAATTTCCCGATGGTGCTCTGTTATTCATCTGGTTCCTCCCCTTCCCCAGCTTCAGCCTCAGGTAGGTGTTTGAGTGTGTCCCAACCTTTGAATCCTAATGAAATGAGCAGTAAAAACCTTTTCCTTTCTGGTCTGAACCTCTGTGCACCAAGGGTCCCTAGATAATTTTCAAATGCATCAAACCATTTGTGCCATTGTATGGGTGGTTCTCCTGGTGTGTCAAGAAATGGAGGTGGAGGTTGGACAGCTTGCATTGCAAAACCACAGTGGAAGATATGAACAAAAAAAAAATATTATAAAAAAAATATTTGTGATAGAGAAAAAAAAATAACTCTACAAAATAGTGAAATTTACAGTTGAGCCATGGCACTAGTATTGTTATTCATTCTGTGCCTAATATAGTGTACAGGGTGGATTTTGCTAACAGGAGAAGAAGGTTAGAAAGAACCAGTGCGTCAGTCACTGATGGGTAGACTTCTGAGAATGAAATAAGGAATGGGCTGATGTGCGTGCAACCGAGTAAGCCAGTGCACGCCAATGTCTCTGAGTTGTGGAGCAAAGGTGTCCGTGCCACCGTTCTTTAGAATGTTGAGTACACGTGAGAAGAAGAATAGGTGTGCGTGTCACTGAGTAAGCCGATGCACGCTGGATATTTACGTTATTGACAGAGATGAGTGTTTCACTATTCAACACTACTCAGACGTAAGAGCTCAAAACAGATCTGTTGTGCATGTCTCCCTTATACATTAGTGCACGCTTTGTATGTTTCAGCCCCTGTTTTAAGGGGAGCATGTCACCCATGTCAGGTGCACGCAAAGAGGTGCTAGCTATGCGGTTAATATGTAAAAAAAATCAGTACCTTAATGTCACTGCACTGCAAGAAACCAAGAATGAGTGGACCCTGGAAAATAATCACTCACTACAACAGGATTTCTTCTTCAGTAAAGGGGTAGTACATCAGTTTTCAGACGCTTTTCCAGATGCCTGGTTCATTCAGCTGACACAGGAGGCGGTAGAGGCCGAAGCTGACTGGGCTGGTGAGGGAGCCGTTGTCCTCTTCCGTGTGGTGGAGCTTCCAACCAGTGATGAATACGTCACTGGCAGGTGGGGATAAGGGGCGCTTGATCTGCAGTAGTCCCATCTTCCGTCTTGCAGGAGCTGTACTCACGGAAATTCAACCCAGGGCTGAGGCAACGTCAAAGCTAAAGTTGCGCCAGCATCACAGGACACTTTTAGAACCGTCACTCGCTGTCACGCTTCACATCTGCGCCGACGACACGTTGCCGAGATGAGGTGATAAACTCTGTAATGTGTCTTCAGATGTCAAGCTAGTGTCCAAGCAATGCTTTATTTTCCTTGTCGATAAACAACAGCTTCCTCCAAAACTGCGTGGGTGCTGTGTGGTAACTTGCTGGATCCTCGTCACCACGAAGAATGTATTAAAACAGGAGTCTTCATAAAGTTTATGGTAAGCTTTAATCATAGAAACAAGTTACCACAGATGGGCAAAGCGTGCTTGCAAGCACCTCACAGGCGGTGGCGTAAACTGACCACCGTTGAATCCAACTGTCATAATCAGAACAGGGTCTCGCGTGCCACAGGCAGCGCAAGACAGTAAGCATAACAATGCCCTTGCCCGGGGCTCGCGCGGGGGGAGAACACTACACATAGTTCTTGTTGGTATGGAGGTTTTCAAGACCTATCTAGGCTTTTCCCTGTCCTAGAAGCTTCTAACTGTTACCTACGCACACATTTCTTGTCTTTGCCTTTGACCAAATTCAAAGGTAAATGTCATACAAAAATTGTTAGATTGCTGGAGCATGAATTGTCATACATTGTATCAAGAGAATACATTGACAAAAAGGGGCAAGATGGCTGATGTAAATCCTCTAAAGGCCTTGGCTATCCACCACCATCCACCAGGTGTAATCACCAAAAAGAAGTCTTGTACCAGTCCAACCACTGGGCAACATGTCTCTGTCTGACGACTTCCTTCAGACTTTTCTGTTCTGCTGATGAGCAGGTCCTGTCACTTACCCAGACTAAATGTTTCTGGAAGCTCTGGGACCGGTCCTGATGTTCTCCCACATGCCTCTTGAACTTAAGACTCCTAGTGCAGCACTTACTCTGCTTATGCTCTTGGCTGCCCCTGGCTGTCTACTTTGAAACAAAATTACAGAGAGGTAAAGACCTGCAACATGATTATACGAAATATATTACATAAGTCCAAACAAACCTTATTGTTTGAAATTATGTAATTTTTTGTATAATCGTATTGCGGGACGTTGCCTCTGATGTAGCGGAAATCACATTTTATTTGTAGGGGTGCATTATAATCACATGTGTAGGACGCACACGCATATAATCCCTTGTAGTAATAACATAAAGTGTTAGGATTTTGGAACGTATTAACCTGAACCGTGATATGCTTAGGCCTTTGGAAAGTAACATGGAGAATTAACATAGAAAGTGCATGTAACTAACAGAAAATATAAACGTTAAGAACTTGTTTCGTGAAACTAACAATTATTAATGCGCTAAATGTGTTTATACATTGTGTCATTTAAATATAGGAAAATGCATTAATTGAAGGTGCTTTATTTCCCTATGCAAATTCGTAACGTTCATATGCTGGTTTCTTATGTTAGCTGAATCTTGTAGGCCTGAAATGCTTTTCCCTCGAAAATCTTGCTTTAGAATTAATAGCTGAATTGATGGGTGCTGTGGAATTTGTTCTTTCTCACGTTTTGTGTTCCAGGTGAAAGAAGCTTTGTGTTGCAGGTGAAAGAAGTGCTCTTGTTTGCTAGAATAATGTCTTTCTTTTATTAGTCAGGCAAGGAGAGAAGAACTGACATCGTAAACTTGAGTCTATAAAGGAAGGCTGTTGTGTTTCACACAGAAGAAGGCCTGATAACCCTGAAAGAACTGTTGCAAAATGAGAACTCCTTTATCCCATAGAAAACTACCTTTAGAATCGTACTCAGAGCAGATGGCGTGACCCGCCAAAACTCTTGGGAAACATACCTGTAATAATGTGATTTTGAAAGAAGGGTAAGTGCCCACTTCTTCTCCTGACTTCTGAGAGAGAGCATCTTAGAGCAAGCTCAGTCTCTGTAGTTTTATGCTACTTGCCCATTATCATGGAGAGACTTCTTAGGGAGGCTGAACCTGCTGACAACTTTTATTTTTCCTTTCTGAAGATGCTGAAGTAGGGCTCTCGCTATAGTGTTAGAGTAGAGATAGATTAATGCTTTTTATTCACCAACCCTCGATGCAGGGAAATTTGGACTCATACTTTATGATCCTCTGTATCCTGTTTCTTTAGCTAATTGTCTTGTTTATGCTACATCATCTCAATTCGAGCATGGGGAGGTGAGAATTCTGCAACCGCCTTCTTCTGTTCTCTCTTTCTAACTTGTAGGAGGGACTGCTTAGCTGCAGTACTCTGGACAGGACAACTCCTGGCTTGGCACTAACTTGACTCCTGACTCTTGGCTGATGCAGACTGAACTCAGCAACTTACATTACGGCTCATATGCTGGCTTCCCTCTTTTTTCATCCTGCATAAGAGACTGATATAGCCTGGTGAGGTAACCTCAGGTTTGAGTCTAGGGGAAGCTCAGTATCTCTGCATCTTTCCTTGAGACTCGGTTCTTCATCACTTCATAATTACATAGCAAGAGGCTCCTGGTTCCGTTAGGCTCCTTGTTCCTGGTGTTCTCTGACTCGATCCTGGCCATGTCCATCATGACCTCTCTGAGAAGGGTGAGCTGTTGTGGTCACCAATCTCTTCCACTACAGGGACCTGCCTTTCATTCAACCTAGGCGGTGAGTTGATTTTGCGTGGGCTTGCCAGTATCGGTAGAGCCCTTTGTTATGGCACTCCCCCTTCCCCTTGCTGCAAGGTGCTCACCTCCAACTCACCCTCTGGATGGAGGCAGTACCTATGGGACCCTTGAGGTCTCATGACAGTCTCCTGTTTGAGTCCCCCACTGGGTGTGATGGGGATCCTGCCAGCACCATCTCCTACTGCTGGAGAAGTATTACTGTTGCAAGCCTGGTGCTGTCCTTGGAAATGGCCCTTTCTGCAGGGTCATGCCCAAACTTTTTGAGCTTACTCCTCCCTTTTATGTTGAATTCATTCTTGTTGGCTTTAGAACTTTCCGCAATATACCACTGTTAACCAGTGGTAAAGTCCTTCTACTCTCTCCTTAAAACATGGTAAAATTGGCTTATAGCCAATTGGCATATCTAAAATGTTATCAAATGTTAAAGATGCATTGCTTATTTAGTTGAACCCAATTGTATAATAAAACAGTTACTAAATAGATGAGAAAGGGCACCATTTTTGCCATGTTCAAAGACATGGCTGTACAGTGAGTGAGGAAGCAGTAGTTGCACTCTGTATTTAAGTGTCTAAAATATAATCCACCAACTTGCCCAATCTTCTGTAGACTGTGAATAACAAATAAAGTGCAAAGTGCAGATGTGAATGTCCCCAAGTTCTGGGGGTGGGGGGTGGGATTACAATACCCAGAGCTCTGCCTATGCAAGATGAATGTTGGGCATTAGAGGTATTGAGGGGTCGGCAAGGGGAGACACTTTTCCTTTTGGTGTGTTATACTTTACCCCAGAGATACTTGCCATGCCATTAACTAATTATGGGTCATGCCATGAAGTAGTCCGTTATCATTTTTTGACAAAAGGTGGCAGGGTGGGGAGCTGCAGGGCGGGGTTGGAGTAGGTCTTCATGCTTTTTGACCTATTTGCTGCACCTCAATAGGGTTCCTGTGTCTTTGTGGGAGATGCACAATGACGAAGCCTCCAGACATGAGTTTATTTCTGTCTTTAGGTAGATTGGCTTCGGTAGAGCTCTTCTGGAGGCATTGAATGTGGGACAACAGCACATAAGGTGAAGCCATGATTCTTTCTTATAATTGCACAATCTGCAGGCCCCCTCCTTTCTTTATGAGGCCCATGGGTTGAAGTCAGTCACTGGTAGTCTTAGCAAGCGCATAAATAAAATGTCTCTGTGGACCTGTCTGTTTATACTTTCTGAGAGGTATGGTTGTGACTTCCCTAATAGGTAGGAATCATTCAAGGGTGATAAAATAATTGAGGAGTTTAAGGAGCGTGTGTCCAGCAGGTGTAATGTTGATTTTAGCTGCCTGTTGCTAATCCTTTTCCAGTCTGTGTACAGGAGAACGTCCGAGAATAACGCAGTGCCTTCGATTTGTAAAGAGGCTATAGCTTTTCGGACTTGTCCGGGCCTGGGATTCCCATGGCCCTCAAATGTCTCTTTTAGGTATGCTTTAAGTGTGTTTGCAGGTGCTTTTAGGACCCTATATAAAATCTCAGGGTATCATCCTTGCAGGTGAGGGATTGTATTAGGAGGCCCAGTTCCAACGGTAGTCTGGTCCTTCGCATGTATCTGGTGAGTTGAAATACTCACTTTTAGGCCATGAATTGAGCACGTTCTAGGTTTGGGGCACAGGCCTCTGGGAAGGCCTGTTGCCCGTAGTGTAGCGCCTTGAGAAGACAGGCTTTCATGACCTTCAGTATGGGTACATGCCCCAGGTAGTTGTATTTCATCATTGTTTTAATTATCGCAGCCCTGATGTAACATTTTAGAAGTTTCATTTTTCTACAGTGACCAAAAATCAGGACTTTGGTCTTGCCCTGGATGATCATTAGAAAGTTGGCTTTTTTGTTTTCCTGGAGCGTGCTCAGGGCTCTTTAGATTCCAACTTTGGTGTGGTCCATTATGACGATATCATTAGCATATTGTAAAATGTGTTGATTTGAGTGGCCACATTTTGCTGGTAGCAGGCAGCTACTCTCCAAGAATTTCCCCAGGTCTGCTGTGTATAGGTTGAAAAGGAGGGTAGCAAGGATGCATCCCTGCTCCAGGCCATTATTGGTTTGTTATTTTAGAGGATACAGTGCTGGGACCCGTTTTCACTAGTACCCAATTATTTAAGTACAGAGTGATGATGGCCCCAAGCAGCTTCCGGGGTAACCCCCATGTATTTAGTTTCCTCAAAAAATGTTGCAGTCTACCTTGTCAAATATGGCACTGTAATCAATGAAACAGCTGAAAAGAGGAAGTTGGATTTTTTGGGCTGCTCAATAACAAATGCAGTGCTATCGTTGAGGCATCAGCGTGAAATCTGGCATAGGCTTTGGTCTCTAGGTCCAGGAGGGCTCTGAGTCGATAATTAGATGGAATTGTCAGGTCTCCTTTTTTTGGGGACTGTGCAGAAATGTAGGCTTGGTTGAAAAGGCGGGTTAACACCTTAGCCCAGTCCTCCAGGGCACATTTGAACAGGCTGGTTGGGAGGCCATTGCGGCTCGGAGAGCATCCTTTTTCATGGCGTTGTTGTAGTTATAGAACTAGATCTGCATGACCAGAGCTTGATTTTCCCCAGGCGTATAATCTGCAGTCCCCCAGTCAGAAGCATTGCTTGGTCCCAGGGACAGTGTCTGTATTGTGCTTTAAAGTGTCGCACACAGGATTCTTCTGGAACTATGTTCCTCCTGGTGAAGTTGGGAAATCTGAGTTTCTTGATGTAGTTCCAGAAGTGGGCCTGGCGTTTTGCTCTGAGTTTTTCTTTGCTTCCCAAGTAAATTTGTTGTATGTTTTGCGTAGATTAGCAATTTTCATTGTGAAGTTTGCAGTGGAAGTTAGTTTATGAGCGAAAGTTGCCCTCCTTAATGCTCTTTGTGCAGTAATAATGGCCCTGTTATGCAGCTTGAACTGCTCCTTCACAAGTGTCTTGGGGTATTGATGGGAGGAACCAGATTTCACCAGGTGGTTGCTTAGCTTGTTTATTAGGTCATACCGTCTGTGGTGAGAATCTCCCAGGGAGTTGTTGTTAGATTTTCGTTTACATCTTCCAGCAACTTGCCCATCTTGGAAGTATCTGACACTCACCATTTAATTCTTCTGACTGGCTTGTGTGCTTCAGTTAGTTTAGATAAACTTACTTCTTCTGAGACACTGGTGGGCATTGTGGCATTTAGGTCAAGTGTTACAGGCAGGGGTTTCTGGTCTCTTTCAGGGTGGTCGAGGATCTCCAGTTTGACCAGGTGACTGGCTAACGGGGCTGACAGGAAAATGTAGTCTATGGTTGAGATCCCTTTGAATGTGGCGAGGAACTGAACATGAGGGTCTTGTTGTCTGGGTAATTTTTCGGAAGAAAGTAGGTTGTGAGTAGACAAAAGAGTATTCATTTTTTCCTGTTCTTTGGTATTATGTACAGGATTGTAGGTGCTCCCCATTGCCCTGATGTTTATGTCTCCAAGGTTTCATGCATGGCAAACTCCAAGAAGAGATCCGCCAGGCTGTTCTCTAGAGGTTTGATAGCAGGCAGTTTGGGTGTTTTAGTTGCGTTATGGCAGAAGTTTATTAGAAGAAGGGGAGTATCTTTCTTGATACGTGATATACCAGAAATTAGTACTGCTTGCCAAGCTGGAGAATTACGATTTAGGTGTATGAGCATGATCTTGGAAGAACGTTTAATAAAATTTGAAAGGCCCCCTGATGGTCAGCCAAAAAGATTGGTGCATTATGCTGGTTTTAAGAGTTCATAATAGCCATATAGAACAGACTGAGTAGGTGCCCATGTCTCCTGTAGGCAGAGAATGTAATTTCTGTTCAGATAGGTCAGCGCAGGTTTGCTTGTTAGTATTGACCTAAGGCCTGCCATGTTCCAGGACTGATTGTGAATTTTTACATTAACTGAAATGTCCGAGCATGAACACTGCCTTGGGGGTTCATACTAGAAGTAGTTCCCTGTAAAACCTCGTTGGAGGTAGCGCGGCTGGCTCCATCCATTGAAGTTGTTGTTGCTACTTGTCATGCATAATACCAGCCTCTGGTTGTTTGTACATGAGACTTTGATAATATGTTCAGCTTTTGATGTACTTGGGAGCCAATTGTGGGTGGCTCCCTATGTTCCTCTCGGCATGCTCTTATTGTAGTGTAGTTCCTATATTCCCAATAGGCTCTGCGCATTGGAATAATATCTTCAGTAGTGTAGACGTAGCACTGAGGTTAACTAGGTCTTTTACTGACGATATTAGACTTAAGTTTTGTGTGCCAGCTAGCTCAGAGTTCACTAGAAACTTTCTTGAATAGGCGAGGAGGAGTTTAAACTCCCTGGATAGACAAGAAGGGATTTAGGGGCATATTACCAACAACTAGCGATAATTTTTGTCTCTAACTTGTTTAGAGACAAAAATTATCGCCGCACATCGGCGATTTTTATCGCAGATAAACCTTGCTATTAGCAAGGTTTATCGCAAATGCGATAAAAAACGGCCGCAATGCATGAATATCGCTGAAAAGTCAGCGATATTCATGCATTTTCGAGCAAATGCTCTTAGCCATGTTATCCACCTCCCATTGGATAACATGGTGAAGAACTGCTCAGGGCAGGTGTTAGCTTTTGGAGATATTCGCGCTTAGCGCGAATATCTCCAAAAGTTGGTAATAGGAGATAGCGATGTTAGCGACTGTTTCCAGTCGCTAACATCTTGGCACGCCCACTTTGCATGTCATTAGTGATAAATATCACTGACATGCAAAGCGGGGCCCAAGATGGTCGCTATCTCCTATTAGCTGTCACTAACTGGTGTTAGCGACAGCTTGGTAATAGGGAGATAATTTTATCTCCGCTTTCTTGGCTTTTAAAGCCAAAAAAGCGGAGATAAACCCCCTTGATAATATGCCCCTTAGTTTCTGACAACCATAGAACATGACAACTTTGCTCTCCCTGATCAAGAGTATATCTCTAGAGTCGTGTGAAAACAATAGCAAGGTTTATCTGCGATAAAAATCGCCGATGTGCGGCGATAATTTTTGTCTCTAAACAAGTTAGAGACAAAAATTATCGCCGCACATCGGCGATTTTTATCGCAGATAAACCTTGCTATTAGCAAGGTTTATCGCAAATGCGATAAAAAACGGCCGCAATGCATGAATATCGCTGAAAAGTCAGCGATATTCATGCATTTTCGAGCAAATGCTCTTAGCCATGTTATCCACCTCCCATTGGATAACATGGTGAAGAACTGCTCAGGGCAGGTGTTAGCTTTTGGAGATATTCGCGCTTAGCGCGAATATCTCCAAAAGTTGGTAATAGGAGATAGCGATGTTAGCGACTGTTTCCAGTCGCTAACATCTTGGCACGCCCACTTTGCATGTCATTAGTGATAAATATCACTGACATGCAAAGCGGGGCCCAAGATGGTCGCTATCTCCTATTAGCTGTCACTAACTGGTGTTAGCGACAGCTTGGTAATAGGGAGATAATTTTATCTCCGCTTTCTTGGCTTTTAAAGCCAAAAAAGCGGAGATAAACCCCCTTGATAATATGCCCCTTAGTTTCTGACAACCATAGAACATGACAACTTTGCTCTCCCTGATCAAGAGTATATCTCTAGAGTCGTGTGAAAACAAAAGACAGCTATTTTACTCAGTCAATACGTGCATACTTAGTTTCACCAGATTGTAGAGAAAAGAAGAGACGGGCGTTTTCAATAAAAGGTGTTATTTATTGATCAGTCTCTTTTCTCATACAAGAGAAATGAATCGCTACAATTGCAATACTTATAGTTAAGTAAAGTGCATACAGTAAAAGCAGGATTATGAAATAATACTGTAAAAGCATTGATATGGTTTCTTAGCCATATGATACTTTAAAATGGATAAAATAGATACATACATATATACATTGACTAATCGTACTCAACTGGTGCTTCTAACTACGCCTACCCCAGTGTACCTGACCTAAGCCTAATACATGGGAGGGAGTAAGTAAGTAGCAGTTTAAGTTAAGTTTGTTTTGCCAAGAGTCTGACTCAAGAATTCTCTATAAGGGGTTAGTCAGTTCAGTACCTTGGATTTAGAAGGCAGGAGGGCTGGTATCTCTTTCTCAGGACTCGGTATCCCAGTCACCTGCGAGGGCAAGCTGGAAACGCTGGAGGCTGGATTCCTCGGCAAGAGAAAAGGCAGCGTTTTCCTCAGCGCGTCAAAAGGGAGGGGCAGCGTCCGTGGGCTCCCGCATCAGCTGGGCTTTCCGGCAAGTAGTCGCTGCTCCAAGCTCATCACCACCGTGTGTTTACTTAGGGCAGTGTCGGTATATTTATACCTGAGAGGTGCCGGGTTTGACGTAAGGATGGACATGAGACGTCAATAAGGATGTCATTAAGAACTGGTCGTTCTTACATTCTTTACAGGAGTTCTCGAACGAAATCAAAACAATAGCAGTGGGGATTTCCCAGGTTTGCTGGAGGCTTGGTTTGTTTAGAGAACTCGGTGTGCTTTCTAGGGGGCTGGAGAATAGTGCTTGCTTAATGTGACAGCATGCGCTATGACTAATTTATGAAACGGGTTTCTGTGCCGTTGTATGGATATTAGTGATTTATAACCGGACAAGGGTCAGAAATTGGAGTATCGATACAGGTCCCTAGATAAACACACTACACCCACTCCACTAATTCATGTCCATATTTACTAACCTAAGCAATAGTAAACATGTCCATATTTACTAAACTAAGCAATAGTAAACATAACTAATAGTGCATGTGTATACCGAACCACCCCAAAATACTTTTTTTTTAATTTGAAAAATGGCATATTCGAAATACACGAAAATGAGTATAGGTACTGTATGCATTTAAGCAGTGTAATCATTCAAAAAAGATGCACGTTTTATATCAGCATGAATGATTTGCGAAAATAACACATGAAATGGCTCTTAATACAGAAGAAAAAAGTGCGAGACCACTCCATCACATATAAACACAACTACTTGTAAATATGCTAGAGGCTGAGGTAATGTATTGTCTCTAGAGTTCCTAAAAATAGAAGCTCTGTTCTCTAAGAATAGTTCGACTTTAAGCAGAGGACGAGTGCCAAAAAAAAAGGTAAATATTTTGGAATTCGAAAAAAGTTTTCGTTTTCAGGGGAAGAAGAAAAATAGTTCCAAATTGTCTAAGTAGCTCTGTTTACTAAAGCTGAAGGCCAAATTCAGAGTTCAGGGAACGCTGTGTGCTCCATTGCTTAAAGTTATTCTTTCTGTTCGGGGGAAAACATCATGTCAGACAGATTTTCAAAAAAGCAGTTTACCGCTTCAGGTGAAAGTTCAACCAAGTTGGAAAATGTCGCTACCATGCAGTCGTGCGCATGTTCGCTTTCAGTGATGTTTCGATCAGCATTGCTTACTGAAGGTCGTACCTGGTTGATGCTGCTCTCATCTTGTACTTCACTACCCTTCAATCGTAGTGGTGAAGTCTCCACGAATGCCGTCATCAGGATAGGTAGCCGCTGGGGACAGCACAATGCATGAGCCTTTACTGGACCCAACAAAGTATCTGCATCCAATGGTACTTCTGATTGTAGTGTAAGACATGTGTCCAACACGCATTCCTCGCCGCATAGCATGCATCTCAATACAGGTAAGACACAATTCTGCCATATGGGTCTGAACGAAAGAAACCAGGTCATATTCAGATCTCTTAGCCGGGCTAATCCAAGGACTTTAGTTATGCGGTCCCGATAGCGTATAGCTGGGATCGTTTCTTCCATTGTTGCCGGAGTCTTGTCTGTGACATGGCTTGCCATAACGAAGCAGGAGTAGCAAAAATAAGATGCCTGCTACGAGTCCCAACAGGAGTGGAAGTCCGCCAAAGACAGAATGGACGAAATTGGGAAATATACCCAGGACTGCTTTGAATGGGGTTAACAGTCCCGAAAAAACGGTCTTAAATACACTCGCGATACCATTTGTATCAGAAATATTTAAGATTTCGCTTAGCATTTCTGCGAAGTGTAGGGGGCAATTTGTTGATAACAATGCATGTATCTCTCCCGTTGTCCTTGCAACTTGGAGATCATACGTTTCTTTTGATGACGTCAAGTGAACTGGCATCTGTAGGAGCACAGTCTTCATTCTGCTTAAAGTATCAATTGGAATAGAAGAGATTTTCAAACTGGGCCAAATTTTTCCCTCCCTGTCTGGAGTGTCATTCGGAAACAATACTCGCTCACAGCAAGTGACCGTGGAGCTCACGCTTACTAGATAAGGTTTTCCTGGCAGTAAGCCACAACATCTGTGATCTACAATTAGAATGTAACTCCCGTTAGAAAGTCTTCTAAAGAATGGTTCTATTTTCGTTGCAGGTGTGCCGAGCTGGTGACATGAAAGGTTATTTGAAGTCCCCTCACAGGCCCCATGTAAACTTATACCCTGACACAGAAGTATACCACTTAGTGATTTTTCACAATTGTTACCACTAAGAAATACACTCTGTCCTTTTTCACTATAACATGTGTGTGTATAAGGTAGGTTCCATGTTGACTTAATGTATCTTTTACCCAACCTTTCATACTGGCCTGCCTGTATATATTTCTGGCAGTATCGAAATTGGAAAGTCGTTATCGGAATAGTTATGATTCCATGTATTATCCATTCAATGACAGGTCGTTCTGACATTGTCAATGGTAATCTCTCAAGTTTTTCAATGCTCAGAATTGTATACTCTGCACCCTTTTGTGCCAAGCTGATTTGTGTATCAGTAAGGTTAAAGATACCGAATAATGACGTTGTGTTGATTAAACACCAAGGCACGTAGCCTGAACGCAGATTTTGTAACGTCCAGCCAAGCTGTACAATAGAACGCAATTGGGACTGACCGTGTTGTAACATCAGTAAGTCTTGCTCTATTATATCGATTGCAGATGATACAATACTGTCCAGTGAATATATTCTGGAAGACAGAGTCATTAACCCATTGTCCACAACAGAAAGTAATTTTTCCAAATTAACACTGTCAATTTCCCGTATTTTCTCTGCTGTTTCAATTTGAGTTACTTTCCAAGCTTCGTTGTAAGCTGCATATATAGAGGCCGCTATGAAACGTTTTTGACGCTGTTTGCGTGGTCCCATAATGAAATCACGCAAGTCAGCACCTTCTTTAAGTAAAGTCAAGTGTTGCTTAATTTCTGCCAGTGTGGATGTTTGTAGCCATTCGAGGCAGAGTTTTCCTACACTGTATGTAGTTACAATCCCTGGATGTTGTCGCTGGGAGTATCTAGGGTCTGGCCTGGTTAAAGTGAACCCCTGTATTTTGTTCAGGAATCTATCTTGACAGTTATTTGTGTCTGTGGGCCAGATCAACCATTTTTTCCAATCAGGATGTGTTCTGTTTTGGTTTAAAATATGGGATACGTCTATCTCATCATCTGTAGTGTTATTACTTTCAGGTGTTGGTTTTGGAATAGACGGTTTGTTTAAGTCTTTAATTTTGGCTAGGCCAAAACAGGTTGTCTGTTGAATTGTGTCATTCAAGAATATAATTTGTTCTGGGATCATGCAGGCTCTAAACAAGGATTCTATACCCTGCACTTGCCAATCTTTTGTACCCCAGATTGTTTTTGTTTCAATATTATTGTTCCAGAAATCAAAACCGAATGTATTCATTTTGTCAAAAAATGATTCTGAATAGATTAATTTTGTATTTGTAAGCATGGTTTTCATTCCTGTCTTATTTAACAGTTTGAAATAAAATGTTTCTGCATTACTTGTGTTAAACCCTGAGAAATATGGAAATTTTTCATAAAATGTTTTCGAACTGCCTTTTGGTGGAGTTGCACAATGTTCCCATTGGTTATAATTAAAAACATTTCTAGGTTGAGCAGATTTATGCAGATAATGGTTACCATAGTGGTTGTAACAGTACATCTGGTCATAATTAGATGAACCCTGTAAATAATCATGTTCTGTCAATTTAGCTGACATCACTAGATCTGACATCATATCATTAATACTTTCAAAGTCCCAATCATCAGCGAATGTGCTTGGTTTTACAAAGTCACTTAATGAAATCTTGAATTGATGAGGATACTTCAGGAGCTCGACAGGGCCATAGATTTCGTAATCAGTTTTGTCCCATGCTACCCCACCGGGTATAGGATTGGCTGTGAAGTTTACTGAAGAAAGTTCTCTTTTCTCGATGTGTGAAGACTTGTGTGGTTTTAGGACCAAGTTGATATTCTGACTTGCTGTGTCCATTGTAACATATTTTCCCTCAATGAAATGTCCCAAGTATAGTACCAGGATGAGCCAAAGTATGAGGACAAATACACCTTGTGCCACCCAAAATTCAATCCATGGAGAAATCAGATAGGTTTCTTGTAGTTGATGAAAGAGTTCTTTTGCTTTGTCTTTAAAAGTCTTTGATGGTGTCGGCAGTTCCTCAGGTTCGCTCGGATCCTCAGAAAAGTCATCGAAGTTGATGAAATAGCCTGATGCTGTTCTGTCAATTGTTTCAATTGCTTCTGGATTCCTTTTTGTTTTTGGAATTTGCTTTGTTTCATTAGCATAGTCTGTGGTTACATCATTGTAGACTGGTGTTTCTTGATGTAAGATTTGGATTTGGGTTTCAAGAGGTTTAAGTTCCATGGCTTTGTTGCATAGTACTTGTTGATTCACTGTAGGTTTATCAAATGTGATTAGTCTCTCAGTTTGAACCTCTGTGTTTGTAGAAAACTTTGGTGTTCTGCTATTTCTTGGGAGTCCACTTGGCCTACTACTTATTATCAGCCACATGATTGTGGTTTAACCAGGTCGATGGATACAACTTGGTTCTCCGTTTTACCAGCAAGGGGCGGTAATACAACTGATCTTGTCCCGTTGATAGCCAAGACAGGTACTGCTTTTCTGTAAGAAGGCCCAAATTCCTTCTTTACCGCGATCTTCTCTCGTACCAGATCCCCGATTTTTGGAATCCAGACAGGCCTTGCTGGGACAGGTGGTTTCTTTTCAGTGGTTGTTGGCTGTTGTTTAAACTTTATGTTGCTCAGGTCTTTTCTTGTTTCATTTAAGTCCTGTAAAATAGCCAAACGATCTTTGATATCAAAGCATTTTTCTTTAACCACTGAAGTGTGACTATCGAGGTCCTGGATTAACATTCTAGTCCCAAACAATAGTTCGTACGGACTGAGACCTCTCAGAGAATTTCTTGGCAGATTATTAAGACTACGTTGGACACTTATTAAATGTTTGACCCACCCAGCCCCCGAACCTAATACCTTTGCCTTTATAGATTGCTCTATGCCTTGGTTTTTTCTTTACACCATCCCGTTTCCCTCAGGAAGGAAGTGATAAGAGTCCCGCAATGCAATGACCATGCTGGCCATGCTCCCCCCATAAGCTCGAGAGGTAAAGGCAGGACAATGGTCAGAATGTAGCATGCCCCTGGCGTATATGCCATTATAGACTCGCAAATCTTTTTATAACAGTTCAGACGTCAGCCGAGAGCTGGGGTCTACATTTTCAGTATATTTAGTCTTAAATAATATACATTGGGACGCATGTTTCCTGTTTAATCATGCGAATAGATCGCTTTATGCTTTCTATTATGTGTTCTGGCACTACCTCGGCCGGTTCACCACTGCGATCTCTGTTGCAGTTTTCACAATTTTTTGCAAATTTGTGATTATCCACGCTTATCCCCGGCCACCAGTATTCTGATTTTAATCCTGTCAAAGATTCTTTGATCATCTGATGCCTTAAACCTAATCCCATATGTGCTTCTTGTATTAAGAAGCCTCTCCTGTTCCTGTTTGGAATTACCCTATCCCCCACTTCAGGGATTCGGGGCAAAAGGAACGGAGTTTGCATCGATTATGTATGTATAATTGAGTGGATAGTTAACAGGTAATGCTGAACAGTCGCCTTTTGATGACGTTTTTACCGCCAGCATCGTTTCCCCGTCTATGTATTTTCTTGATCGCTTTTTTGTAGCTACGGAAGCCGACTTAGTTGTTTCCGCTGTGGCTGTCTCAGCCAATGAATTCCCTGCAACGTGAACGCCATCACGCTGATGACTCAGTGTATGTATCACGTGAGTCTTTTGTAGTTCCTTTTGTAAAAGAACTACTTGTTCCCAAAGCGATTTTTGCTTTATTGTGGCACCTGTGTCATCTTTGTAACCGTTTTCAACCCATTTCTGCAAGTTTTTGTTGTATGATTTGACGCAGGAATGCGAATCGCACACTATTAGTGTCGGGAATTCGCGATCGGCAATATCGAGCGCCATTTTTAAAGCTATTAATTCAGTTTGATGACCTGAATTGTCTTTTACAGATTGTGACATTGTTACTAGTGGCATTAATTTACGTCCTTGCCACCGGCATTTGATAACCTCGCATGTAGCGTTGTAGGCTTGTTTTCCCCAAACTGAGGGTTCTGCATAACTGTTTGTGTATATTACGCAGGCGTAAAGTTGTATGGGCAGAATGTCGCTAGGCAGAGGATATTCTCTTTCATATTCTAGATTTTTTTATTTTTTCATTTCCGGGTCAAAATAGTATTTCACTTTGTCTGTAGCAAGAGAATTTTCCCATTGTATCCATTTAGGATTTAGTGCCACAGTAGGTAAATTACATGGGCTTGTTAATGCCTCAAAGGCTGATTCTGCTGTTCTGACTGTAATCCGTTTGCCGTCAGCTTGGTATCTTTCTCTTGCTACAGCTGTTTGAACCGCATGAACAATGTTTTCCTTAATGCTGAATGTTTTTTCAGCTTCTGTGTACAAATGTGATTTGTTATGCTATTGGTACCATTTCTCCCTCATTAGAGGTCAGGTATGTGAATCCGCATCTTCCTGGGATGACTCGGATTACAAGGTTGCGTGTGTTATCGCGTGTTTGCAATTTTGTTTTAGCTAACATGTCTGTTTGCAATGATCTCAAAATCTCTGTGTGTTTTTGAGTCCAATTGATTCCTTTAAAATCTGGTTTTATTAGGTCATAGAGAGGTTTAACTCTCGCTGCATAATTTAGAATGTAAGTTCTTCCGAAATTTAGGAAACCTAGAATGATTGTAAGTTTTTCAGCGTTCTTGGTGCTTGAATTACAGCGCATTTCTCTAAGACATTGTCAGCCAGGCTTTTGCCTTCACTTGATAATTCATATCCTAAAAACAGGACAGTCAGATGGGCAATTCTTGACTTCTTGAAGTTGAATTTGTAACCCTCTGCTGCGAACCCAAGTATTATGGTGTTCACTCTTTTCAAGTGAGTATCCAAGTCATCATCTGTTAGATAGATGTCATCGACATAAGATAATGCCTCATCATCATACATTTGTAGTAACTCTGTTACTCTCGCTGAGAATAATCCAGGTCTGTTCTTTAACCCCTGTGGCAAACGACAAAATTTTTTCTGCGAGCCATTTATTGAGAAAGCGGTCAAATATCTGCTTTCAGGTGCTATATTTTGACAAAAGAATCCATTAGAGATGTCTAATGTTGTTTTGTATTTTTTGCGCACTATGCTATTCATTAGTGCTGCACTGTGTGAGTTTTGTACTGCAAAAGTTTTTCAACATGAGTTAAGGTGTCTGCAGTCCAAAACTAGACGATATGAATCATCTGGCTTGGAGACAGGAAACAAAGGATTGTTCATTTGTGAGGTGCATGTTTCAATCACCCCCTGGTATTCGAGTTGATCTAGGATATCTTTTACCCGTTTCCTAGCTTCTTGCTTAATTGGGTACTGCCTCTGTGCAGTTGGCTGTGATTTTAACTGGATTTTGTGAGGAAAAGAGTCCTCATCCCATTCTACATGGTTTTTATATAATGCAGGAGCTTGGGCTACTGCCCACTTTCTTGCAAGGGTATATTTTTTATGTATTGGAATGTGATTTGAGAAGGCAGGCATAATCATTTCTTCGCCATGAGGGCACTCCCTGACAAACTCTGGTGGCCAGTCTTTTTCAGCTAAAAGGATGTCATAGCCTTTGGAGAGGTTATCCCAAAATAGACCCCTTTTTTCCTAGTCTTATCTCCCTCTATACATAATGTTATTTCGTATATTTTATGAGGTTTGCTAACTCTGGTGTCTGCAGTTTCCACCTGAATGTATTCATTCGTGTCCACTGTCTCCAGATGATTCATCAGGATCTTGCGAGCTATGCTCACTTCTGCTGCGCTGTCTAGCATTGTCTGAGCCCACTCTCCGTTTTTCAGCTGTGTCCTCAGGATCCTCGGCATGTTTGATTACTTTAATACTGGCTACCTTCTTCTTTGGAAATTGTAACTTTTTACTTTGATGAGCAGGTTCCTTGTCTTTTGACTTGAAGTGCTCTTCCCTGTGTTCTGACCGTCCTCTTCTTTCCGATTTCTGCGAGGAAGTCTGAAAAGATCGAGAGGGACGTGTATCAATATCTTGATATCTATCAGGTTTCTTCAAATTATCCCTATTTCTAAGGTTGTATTTTTTCTCAGAGGGCTCTATCTGGGGAGACTTGTGTCCTTGGTCCAGGGATCTCTCTCTCCGCCGAGGAGACCTTCCTCTGGACTGGAATCTTTTTTCTTTGGGAGTGGATTGTTTATTTCCATCCCAGTTCTTTTTTGGAGCTGTTAGTTTATTTTTAATAAATACCTTTTCAGGATTTTCAGTTAGTTGGGGTTTCACTGGTTTCCCACCCAAACTATCTTCCTAGTTCTTCATAGGATTTTTCTATGATTCTGGCAAGTTCAAATGGTTGTTCTGCTATATCTGTTTCTTTCAACTTCTGGCGGATCTCTACAGATGCTGCTTCTCCTTTTATGTTGGCTAACAATAAAGCTGAGACCTGCTTGAAGTCTTTCAGTAATTTCATACCCAGAGTTAAAGCAGGCTCTGGACCGTATTCATTTTGAATCTGTTTTAGCACATCTGGTATTACCGCCATGGACGGAACACCATGTGTTTTTGTGTAAATGGAAGCAAAGACTGTGCCCCAAGTGTCACAGTCCTCCACATGTGGTGCGATCCCCATTGGAAGACAGATAGTCAGAATTCTGTGTTTCTCAGTAGGGGTAGTATCCGGAAATACCGCCTCTATTTGAGTGATTTTTTGTGCTAACCAGAATGGAATTTGTTCCCATTTTGTGGGTACTTTACCTAGACATGACTGTATGTTTTGTGGTGTGATTTTATTTGTGTTCCCCTGATGAGGGGTCAGCTGTGGAATTTTAATAGCTGGTTGGACTGTTGAAGTCCGCATTACATATTGGACTAATTATCTGTGTATTTTAATTAGTACTTTTATTTGGACTAGAAGTTCTGGTATAGACATTTTCTCAATGTCTGGATGTGTGTGTAACCGGCTAGAACCGGCCACGTTGCTCCTGGTCTACCTAGTGGACCGAGCCTGGTGATGTGAATATTATGTTTTAGGGCGCCTTTAAACCAGAGCAGGTGCTCTTGGTATTTTAATGGGATTTCCACCTCCTCGAAAGGAGTGTACTCGTCCGGTGGTTCCTCTATTTTGTAAGAGTGGAACTCATGTGTGACAGCGTTTGCTGCTGGAAAGTTTATCCATGAATAGAATACCTCTGTCTGCCGATATTCATGTGCCTCAATTGCGAATATGACTGTACCACCTCTTGATGTTAGTCCATTTTCTATTAGCTTAAGAGTTATAGTTTTTCTTGTGCTGACCGGGATGAGTATTGCACCCGGGTCTTGCTGTAGGAGACTTGTGTCATCCGCTAGGAGTTGAGCTGCTATTCTAGCTGCCTCCCTTTCTTCTTCATTGTCTGACATTTTACTGACAAGAAGGTTTTTTGTTGCAGATCAGGTTTTCAAGGAAACAAAGATTAGGTGCACAATATTTTGGAACACTGTATCCTTCAACGTTGAATAAACAAAAAACCATACATAGGAGTCTCCTCCTACTAAGTTTGGCGGATTTTTAACCTTTGACCCACTCCAGACGTCTTTGGAGTATTTATGGGAGAAAGGGTCTGTGTGAAAAAGCACGACTGAGTTACTCTAATGCCTTGCGTTAGATTTATCGCCTTACCAAACGTTGGGCGCCATGTAGTGTAGTTCCTATATTCCCAATAGGCTCTGCGCATTGGAATAATATCTTCAGTAGTGTAGACGTAGGACTGAGGTTAACTAGGTCTTTTACTGACGATATTAGACTTAGGTTTTGTGTGCCAGCTAGCTCAGAGTTCACTAGAAACTTTCTCGAATAGGCGAGGAGGAGTTTAATCTCCCTGGATAGACAAGAAGGGATTTAGTTTTTGACAACCATAGAACATGACAACTTTGCTCTCCCTGATCAAGAGTATATCTCTAGAGTCTTGTGAAAACAAAAGACAGCTATTTTACTCAGTCAATACGTGCATACTTAGTTTCACCAGATTGTAGAGAAAAGAAGAGACGGGCGTTTTCAATAAAAGGAGTTATTTATTGATCAGTCTCTTTTCTCATACAAGAGAAATGAATCGCTACAATTGCAATACTTATAGTTAAGTAAAGTGCATACAGTAAAAGCAGGATTATGAAATAATACTGTAAAAGCATTGATATGGTTTCTTAGCCATATGATACTTTAAAATGTATAAAATAGATACATACATATATACATTGACTAATCGTACTCAACTGGTGCTTCTAACTACGCCTACCCCGGTGTACCTGACCTAAGCCTAATACATGGGAGGGAGTAAGTAAGTAGCAGTTTAAGTTAAGTTTGTTTTGCCAAGAGTCTGACTCAAGAATTCTCTATAAGGGGTTAGTCAGTTCAGTACCTGGGATTTAGAAGGCAGGAGGCCTGGTATCTCTTTCTCAGGACTCGATATCCCAGTTACCCGCGAGGGCAAGCTGGAAACGCTGGAGGCTGGATTCCTCAGCAAGAGAAAAGGCAGCGTTTTCCTCAGCGCGTCAAAAGGGAGGGGCAGCGTCCGTGGGCTCTCGCATCAGCTGGGCTCTCCGGCAAGTAGTCGCTGCTCCAAGCTCATCACCACCGTGTGTTTACTTAGGGCAGTGTCGGTATATTTATACCTGAGAGGTGCCGGGTTTGACGTAAGGATGGACATGAGACGTCAATAAGGATGTCATTAAGAACTGGTCGTTCTTACATTCTTTACAGGAGTTCTCGAACGAAATCAAAACAATAGCAGCGGGGATTTCCCAGGTTTGCTGGAGGCTTGGTTTGTTTAGAGAACTCGGTGTGCTTTCTAGGGGGCTGGAGGAATAGTGCTTGCTTAATGTGACAGCATGCGCTATGACAGAGCAGTGCCCTTAGGTTTCTTTTACCCACGACCCGCTACACACAAGTTGGAGTCGGGTAGGGTTACTCACAATGTCCCCCCCAGTCATACCCCATGCCCTAGCTCATGGGCCACGCAAATAACAGGTATGTTACCAAAATCCTGTGATAGTTACGGAAGTGAAGTAAGGTCTGGTTTGGCGCTGACAAATAGGTTTTCTGCTTTCTCAAATTTAGAGGAAAACGATTGACTGATTCCCCCTGGTAGTACCCTTAATTCGTCACAACCGACTCTTACTACTGGAATTAATAAGGGTAATATTGTGAAAATGATGAGTTGGAACATCACAGGTTTACGCTCAAAAAGAGATGATATAAGATGGCTGGATCTGCTAAAAGAAGGTGATGTGGTTGCCCTACAGGAGACGTGGGATAGGGATTGTGATTTTTAGTTAGATGGATATACCTCTTATTTTTTAGCTGCTCAGGTATCGAGCTCAGGTCGAAATAAAAGGGGTTTGTTGTTCCTAATATCTGTTAATGTGAGGGGCACTGTCAAGGTACTAAACACATCATCCATAAACTTTTTAGTTGTGGAGATTACTATGCCTAACAATCATAAATGTGTCTATATTAACTTTTATAATAGCATACAAAGTACAACACTAAATCACAACATTAACTCCCTGACTGAGTTTTTATGTAAATATAAGGAGGGTCAAACCACTTTTGTATATTTTTTCTTGATGGGGGATTTTAATATACATTTATGTCAGCAGAACTGCCAGTTTAGAGATACTATTAACACTGATATGCTGCCCTTTTCACATTTTGAACATTCTGTAAAGGGGTCTGCCCCAGAAGAACTTCTCTTAGAGAACGATTTATACGAACTAGAGTTCTATGACATTAATGAGAGGGTGCCAACTTACAGTGCTAGGGACAGCAATACTATTATTGATTATATATTCATCTCGCCGGGCATGCTACAAAATGTAATTTTTTATAATGCTGTACACACTACATTTAGTGATCATAACCCTGTAGTTTTAGAAGTAGACAACAACAACATGTTTTTATTTAACAAAGGAACAAATGCAGAAACATTTACAGATTTAAGTGTTAAGGACCAGGGAAGACGGGTTAAATGGAACAAAATCATCCCAGAGGACTTCTTATATTCCTTAAACATAAAGGTGGGCAAAGAAATTAACATCTGCAGGGACCCACTAAAGTTTGAGGGGAATATAATTCTGTCATTCGAAACAATTTGCCAACAAGTAGCGGATGATCTAAAATGTAAATCGAAAAATAAGGAGAAAAAGGAAAAGGGGTGGTCTGACAAGGAATGCTCTAAATCTCATAGAGAACTACATAAAGCACTAAAAAAGTCACCCAGAGATAAACAAGAGGTAGCCATACTTAGGAAAAGCTATAATTTAAATATCCTAAGACGGAAAAACGAAATAAAAAGATATGCTTGGGATGAGCTATATGATAAGGCTACTCTGAGGGATAGCGCTAAATTCTGGAAAATTGTTAATACCCCCTTATTTAATGGGAAAGAAAATGCGCCACTTCAAGTAAATATCCCCGAACAGGACTGGCTGGATCATTTTCAAAAAATCTATGGTAGTAATCTCGATCCGGGCCCTCTAGACCAAATCTTGATGGAAACACAGGAGAATCTACCCAGTTTTACTATAAAGGAGGTACAGAAAGCAATTGAAGACACAGCGGGCAAGAAGGCCCCAGGCCCAGATGGCGTCCCGGCCGACATGTTTAAAGCAAATACGGAGATGTGGGCAGTGGTCCTTACCAATGTCTTTAATGTGATTAGTCTGGATAAGTTAAGAGCTCCAAAATCTTGGTCACAGTCCATTATAATCCCCATATTTAAGAAGGGCCAAAGGGGGGACCCAAGATGTTATAGGCCCATATCGTTGTTAGATTCTTCCTTTAAAATCCTAGGCAAGGGTATCCTAGAAAGAATCTCATCTTGGGCGACAAATAAAGATATTCTGTGTGAGGCTCAGTATGGCTTTCGTTCAGGAAGAGGCACAGAGGACCAATGCCTAAATCTACATCTTACACTGAGCAAATTCACAGTAGCAACAAAGGGGATGATGTACTTGGCATTCATGGACTTGTCCACAGCTTTTGACCTAGTCAATAGGTCAAAGCTGTGGGCAATTCTCTTGGAAATGGGCCTGGATAGAGAACTTGTGAATGTTCTGGCGCAGCTCCACAGTGACCTGAGGGCGACTATTCGCATGTCTGAAGAGGGAAACTGTACTGCTTTCTTTAAATCTGGAAGGGGGGTGCGCCAAGGGTGCATTTTGGCCCCCATGCTCTTTTCGCTTTATATTAATTCACTGGGAAAGTCTCTGGAAGTAGCCTCTATTGATGTACCACGCATGGGTGGCTCTCTCTTGCCGGTATTATTATATGCAGACGATACGGTATTGTTGTCAAGAACCCCAAATGGTTTACAACTCTTATTAAATTCCTTTGGGGCATTTATGCAAGACCTCGACCTATTAGTAAACATAGAGAAATCCCATGTAATGGCAGTAGGTAAATGCAAGAATAACATTAAAACACTCTCCTGTAATGGCTCAGTGCTTACCAAAGTCAAAGTTTTCACCTACCTAGGTGTGGTGTTTGATGAGAGGGGGACGTGGGCACCACAAATTACAAGTAAAGCAGCGGCAGTAAAGAGATCGGCTGCCGCTATCCTGGGTTTTGCAAAAAGACTGGGGGGCAAACCAGCTGAGGCTATATTGTCCATCTATAGAGCCAAAACCTTGGCCATTGCCAGGTATGGGGCATCGATTTGGGGATACAGAAAACTGGCTCATATACAAAGAGAGGAGAATATATTCTTGCGATCCCTATTGGGCCTCCCTCAATCTACCCCAGCTTTTTCGGTCCATATGGAATTGGGGATGGGGTTTATTGAAGACTCACTGTCTTTGGCCCCGCTATTGTCATGGATTAGGACATGGCTTAACCCAGTTTTAACCTTAAACCATAAGATTATTAGGGATTGTATGGGGCGGGACAATGTGGCTGAGATCGGATGGCTAACACATATTAAAACAACAGCAGTATACCTGGGCCGTCCCGATCTATATATAAAACCAGAGAGCTTGGTGAGAGATGACATAAATTGGGTTAAGACCCACTACACAAAGAAAAAGGAAGCAGAGAGAGAGGCTAGTGAAATTTTGAAGCCAACTGTAAGGTCCCACTATATGACGATTACATCATTATCCATTCAACCATACTTGACGATAGTTAATAAACCTTTTCATCGGTGGCTCCTTACAAAATTTCGCTTTAACCAAGTTCACTTTCTGCTGGGAGAATATGATAAATGGTGTAAGCCTCAAGAGAATGCTCCCTGCAAATGTGATGACTTTTCTGATCAGGAATTATTGCATTTTGTGTTTTTTTGCCCATTTTTAAGAGTGGGAGGGAAAAGTTCATCAAGCAAATATTGAAAGATCAAAAATTTATGCAGGTTAAACCAGCCTTATTGTTCCTGCAGCTTATGGAATCCCCATTAGTAATGTATGGGGTAGCTAATTTTCTGACTATGTCCATTTGATCCAGGCTAAATAGATTGCGGACAACTTTGACCCAGAATCATAGGGTACTATGATCCTTTGAACAATTCTTTGGTTAAAAATTTTCTTTGGTAAACATTTAACCACTAGTAAAAATCAATCTATGAACTACGCAAAGTTTGCACATTTCTCCCTGGCAGCTAACACTTTGTAAATAGAACTGTAGTAATCCTACAATTTATAAAATGTTGTGAGATTTGCACATTTTTTGTCATGATCGTAAAAAAGAAATGGTTGTTTTTAACTTTGATCTGTTCTGAAGATTTGTATATTGAACTCTTGTTTTTTAAATATAACTTTTAAAATTGTTTGTCTAATCACCTGTGTTTGTATGATCAAAAGTGGATGTATAGCATACTTTTATGATTTTAAAATAATCGAATAAAGTGTATTTGACTCTGACTCTGACTCTGACTAATTTATGAAACGGGTTTCTGTGCCGTTGTATGGATATTAGTGATTTATAACCGGACATGGGTCAGAAATTGGAGTATCGATACAGGTCCCTAGATAAACACACTACATTATGAGGCCTTGCTGGGTTTTCCTGTAGCAGAGCATGTGGCTATTTCTGAGGATGAGGATTCAGGATCTCGATGCCCCAACCCTCAAATGTGTTTGCTTTGCCCAGGGTGAGGAACCTTAGGCTCCCTCCTGACCATGTGGTGATGGTGGCTTCCGAGGTTCCTTTTTCAGGGATTTGAGTAAACTTTACGGATGTTAAGTTGGTGGAGGTCAGCTCCTGAAGGAAGGGGATATGTTTAAATAACTGTAGGAAATTGTTCTTGTTGAGTATGTCATATGTGTCTTTATAAGTATAATGTGGAATAACGGCAAGTACATGCTGTTCCAGGGTGCTTGCATTGGAGGATTTGCCTGGTTCTGGGGGTAGAAACTGTGGAACCCTTGGAGGTTGAAGGAGTCGGGTTCTGAGTTCTCCAGAGAAGTGGCTCATGGGGTTCAATGAGAGCTGATGGGCGCCCCGTTCCATCTTTGGCCATCAGGTTTAAGGATGTGGTGGTGACTGAGGATGGTTGGTTGAAACTTATCATTTGGATTGGAGTAAAGTGCCCCTGGACCTGACTATTAATTAAGTGGTAGAGGGTTGGACTAAAGTGCTTTTTGAATGTTGTTGGTGTAAGTGGAAGTGTCAATGTCAGGTGTGCTGTTATTTAGTACGATACGTAATGGCTCTGTGTTAGTACTTCTATCTGCTGTTTGTTTTTCAGAAACCACTATAATAGTAAAGAGAGCCTCAGAGGTCTGTGGCTTGGTGTTGGATTTATAGGCCCTGTTGAACCTTTGTGTGGTCGTCATAGTGTCCTTGTGTGGTATGTTTGTTAGAGAGCGTGGGGGATAACCTCTGAGCTCAGCATTATCTGGGTGATGCCTGGGGGAGGGGGATTACCCTCTTCATCATCTGACCCTTCAAGTGTGAGGATTCATCCCAGATCTTCCTTGTGTGTGTTTATTAAACCAGTGGTGGATGTAGGTGCTTCTCCAGCCCTATGGCCCCGGGCAGTTGCCTTTGATGACTCCCGTGCGTCTTCAGTTTTTTGGGAGGGGCTGATTTGTGTTGTTAGTGACTGCTTCATTGTCGGTATTCTCTGTTCTTGATTTCAAGTTTAAGTTAAAAATGGGGAAGGGCTTTGTAGACCTCTGTTCCTGGTCCGCCTTGTTGGTGTTGGCTATGCCTGAGATCCAGGATCTTCTTTTTTTTAGGTATTGCTTTTTTGACAGTTTTTTAAGTTTATTTTTTGTCCCTTGTGGAGGAAATAGGTATTATTCGGGGGAGGGAGATGCGGTTGAAGTGTCCCTTTGTAGAACTGGTTCGTCTTCGTTGGTCGAGCTCGGAGATGGTCAGACCATAGTGCTATGATTGCGGGTGGGTCTCCCTGCGCCCATCGCCTACATGGATAGTGCTTCTTCTGTGAGATTGGCAAAGTGCATTGTTTGTTTGGTAACAGGGTCGAACCCCTTTTTTGGGGGGGCTGACTCTCCAGATGTGGCGCCGTTGTTTTTGGTTAATGTAGGTGACATTGTTTTCTGCTGTTGTAAGTCTTTTGTGGACTTTACAGTGCAAAAGATGTTGCACTTGATACTGTCTGAGAGAGTACATAACATTTGTGGAAAAGAGCTTAGTGTGTTTATCAATGTGTAGCTTGGACATGGTTATTTGGCATCCAATAGGCCAATTTCTTTTCCCATGGAGGTTAGTCTAGAACCCGGGTCTGCTAAGGTCGAGGCCATTGTCTGGATGACATCTATCCGAATTCCATCTTCGGGATTGCCATAAGAGTGCGCTGGTGATTGTATCTTGCTTGATGTGTAAGTGGGACTGAGGAAGGACTCAGAGGACCAGAAAGGGGGGATGCTTCTGCCCCTGACTGTGTTGGACTGCTGGGCTGTGTTAGAGCTCTCTGCGGAGTACTGGTGTTTGAGACCATGAGGCTTCGATATTGGCTTACAGCGTAGTAGGAAGCTGTCAGATAGGTTGCTCAGCTCCTGATCTAGTATGCTTTCCCTCCTTTTCCTCTTTATGAGCATCTGGATGTGGCTTGACTCAGGTGTGTTGCTATCCGACTGAGAGCCATATAGTGTCTCTGAGCTGTTGGAGAAAAAATGAAGCCAATTGCACATGTGTGCACCTGGACAGTTGTTGTTGTTAGCGTGCATGTGCTTTGGATGCTTGGCAAGGTTCCAATGTCCCCAAGCCCTCCCGAGCTGGGAGATTGATTGCCTTCCTTTGTATCTGGGTTTTCAGGTGTATTAGCCTGGATCGATGTTAATTTGTCAGGGGAGGGATAGAGGAGTTGGAGTGACTCAAGTTTGTCCAGGGCATCCCATTGTTGGTTTGAGCTGGAATAAGACCGACCAAGTCGTGGCCCGGCTGAAGGTTGTTTGAAGTATTTGAGGACTTAGCTAGTGTCGGTGAGTTCAGTTGGGCTGGTAGAGGTGATAACGAACACACCTGAGGAGGAGCCTTGCTGATGAATTAACTAATCAGCCCCTGCAATGATTAGGCCCCTTGGTCTCTCGGCATGGTAGAAGAGAGGGCTGTGGGCTCTAGCACCAGCTCCTGAGGCATGGTGTCTGATAGAGCTGAACAGATGCAAGCTCGGAGAGCGGTACCCTACCTCTGGGGTATTATTTTTCTTTTGGGATTGGCCCTCCAGCTTTGCATGTATCCTTGCTTGCTTAGGGTGGGTTGGGCAGAGCTGGCGTGGATGTCGAGGAATGGCTGAGACAATGGTAGCACCGCCTTGCTGTCCCAAACCTGTCCTGTAGGTTCTAGTCAGGGTGGCTAGGTATGGCTCTAGCACACTACTGTGGCAAGGCTTTCTGTGTGGCACTGGGCATTGTAGAAGTTATTGATGTTATTGACTCATTCCCAGAGTGTTGTGCGGATTGAGCACGTCACAGTAGTTCTGGAGCGGTTCCAGGTGGTTATGGTTGTAGTTGATGCTGATAGCCTTTTAAAATGCTGGAGCAGAGAGACAGTAGAGAGACAGGACATTTTTGACGGGTGGAGATGCAGGGGAGCTCCAAGGGTTTGCAGATTGCCCCTGAAATTCGTCAGGCCGTCTCTGCTTCCCCTGGCTCTACCCTTCAGTGACAGCCCTTAAGCTCCCACCATGCTGCCTTCTGATACTAATTGTCCATTGTGGCTGGATTTAGCCTGTTTAAAAGGTGATGATGAAAAGGAGTCTGCTGTCCAGAAACCAAGGGTGCGGTGTGCTTAACTGTGAGCACTGTAGCTGTTTTTGCAAAGGCTCCTACAGTGATGTCTGTAAAGGAAGAGTGAAGTCAGACTGTCTTTGTTGAATGACCACCCCCTTGTTGTTGACACTGTGGTACAAGGTGGCTGGTGGGGACTGCTACTTAAAGGCAAACACACTGTTTCTGATGTGGAGGGCAAAAGCTTAGCTGGCACAGTCCTGTTGCCCCCCAGCCCCACTGCTCAGCAGGTCCTCCCACCGATAGGTGCAGCTCTCACCTTGGAAGCCAGTCCTGAGCCCTGTCCTTAGGTTCTTGGGTAATTTGGGTGACTAGGGGGAAGAGATGTGGTGGCTGCTTACTCCATCCAGCTGTTCCCCCATGTATCCTGTGACAGGGCCTGCTCCGCCCTGTGATGAGGTCTGTGGATGGTGTATGTTGTTGCAGCACTGATGCCACCCCAGCATACTCCTCTAGGGTTGAAGGTAGTGATGCGGGGTCATGAACATACAAGCATTAGTCTGGTTTGGTGACCAGGACTCGAGCTCCAAGCTCCCAAGCCCGGAGGGCTGAGGCAGGGAGCTGCAGAACCCGACTGGGGCAAATAGTGTGCTAAGACTGGCTGTGATGGTAAGTAAGTGGAGCGGAGGTTGACCTAACAGCATGAGGAGGCACAGCATGCAAACAACAATAGATAACAATAGGTAAGAAGCTAGCACAGGATATTCCTCAGAACACAAGCCACATCTGTTCTCTGAAGAGGCTGGCTCTCTGCTGAGGGTTACCTACATTGTAAATGACTAAAGCACCCCTATTCTCAGTCTCAGACTTTCCTTGATGCTGCATTAAGAGTCAAGAGGCAGGTGCAGCCATAGCAGCCGTCACAAGAGTAGAAGGTGGAATCAATCCTCTCCAAATAAAAAAGAGTGCAAAGACAGTGCTAATGCCAACACCATTAGAAACTGCCAGAGTGACTCCGAGGGCTAGTTAGCTGACCTCCTGATCAGAAGGCTCTGGGACATACCAGACTTCCAACAACCATACACCTGCACCTGGACTCTTCGATCTTTGATTCTAACCTGCCGGTTGGTGCCACCCCAGTCTTGGAACCTTGGAACCGGGCCTAAACTACTTGCCCGTGGAATCATGGCATCTTCTCCGCTAAAGCGGAATTCTCCAGAGCAGATCCGATGCATCTCCTCAGCTGAGCGGTGCATTCCCCAGAAGAACCAATGCATCGCTGCTGCTGCGTGGATTGGACCCATTGCAAAGAACTGAGTCACCCCCGTAGCCCTCGTAACGGTCTCATCGCCTTTTCTGAGCGCAACCTCAGCCCAGGTCCCTGCATCTCTTATCAATGGCATCTACAGCGACGGACTTTGCATCTCAGCCTCGCAGCTCCTCAGAACTGGCGTGTTGCCAGTTGCGTGCCACATCACCGACACCGGACTTCGCATCGCAATCTCGATTTGCGGGACCCTTGATGACAACGCAACAGGACCTTGCACCCCATCCTCAATGCATCTCAGAACTTGTGACTTGTCCTGGTCCAGTGCGACCAGATATCCCAAGTTGGCACTTTGTGCTTTTGGAGCTATTTGTACTGGAAACCTTAAAATTCAATATCTCTGGTTCTACTGGTTGGATTGTTGTCATTGTGGCATTATTTTATTTATTACAAATTACTCTAATTTCCTGAAACTGGTTTGGGATCTGTTTGTGTGGTGTTTTCTCTTTTTTATTGTTTGAAATGTTGCACAAATACTTTAGACATTGCCTCTGAGTTAAGCCTGACTGCTCTGTGCCAAATTAGCAAGGGGTTAAGCAAAGGCTAATTTGGGGTTTGGTTGTGCCTACCCCTGAGTAGGATAATGGTTGCTTTTTGGCCAGGGCTTACACCCCAGTCAACCAGTCACCCAGTTTCAAACTGGACCTCTGATGCTGTGGGACCCACTGAGGACAATTCCACTCCATGACACTTGAGGGCTGCCCCTCCACCAAAACAGTCACTTTCACCTTTAGAATTCTCTTCTGCCAATCACATCCCATGGCCCCTGAGGGATTCCCCAACACTTAAGCAGGCCTCAAAATCCACTCTGAGGTAAGCTAGCTAGATACCATTTCAAGTATTATTTCTTATACAGCAGTATACTTCCTTTGCGGACATATGTGGCTATGGCCTGTTTTAGCCCATAGCAATGACTCTGCTAGGACGTACGTTTAGGTGGTGTTTCCAGCCTCTGTTGGGACCAGTCACTATCACTATTATTGGCAGGAATCTCAATTGCGGTATCCTTGAGTCTCTCTATGCCCTGACTGACTGTGATTACTCAGACTGCTTCAAATTGAGTTAATTTTAGGGCAAAAGTTAACGTGCAACTTTGATTTCTGTGTGGGTCACATTTAGGGCCAGATGATCAGTTTGTTCTCTTTATGCCAGAATCCTCTAGATTTATCCTGGGTGAAATTTTTATTATGCAAGAGTGATAGGAGTAATTTCTGTAATTTTGTTTTACTCTTGTGATGCACAATTACCGAAAAGTATGCAAAGCACCCGTTTTCATAATTTGGAGTATTTAGGACAAAAATGCCTCCCCAAGAGCACACAAACAGAATGCAAGCTGCTGCTGTTCCTGTTCTGTTGCATTTAGAATACTTTCCTTAGCACAAGCGGCATCCTCAGCTTAATTCTGAATGCAAGGGTGAAGTGCTAAGAAAAGAATGCTATATTCAGGGTTATGCTCCTCACATAATTCCATGTAATCTTGCTACACTACAGTAAATTACATGACATACACTCACCTCTACTGTAGATACCCTATATATGCCCTGTCTTACTTAGATCAGCTGTACAGATGTGACCTTGCTGGGAATTATGATCATGATCAGGAGCAGAAGCTTTTCTCTCAATGTCCTAACTGCTGAGATTTTCAGATCACTCAGGTTCTCGAACGTACAAAGGTAGCATACACCTGGGACTGACACAGCTGATGTGAACTTCCTGTCTGATGCTGACGTGGTTGATCCACTGGTCTCACCCACGATCTGGCTGAAGTCGCTCTCTGGGTGTCAGCATCTAATCACAGAAAACACTTCTGGATCTCCTAACTATCTAATCTAAAATCTCCATGTCCTAACATTACTGTTTCGATTATTGCCTTCCCTGGGGATCTAGATCTTCTTTGACGAAGGACAACAGCTGGTGCAGTGTATTGCCATAGGGGAAACCCCTCCACAGGAAGTGATGGTTTAATCTTGGCTCTACCCTTTTAACATACTGCACCCAATGAACACCCTTGGGCTTTGTATTGCAAGGTAGCCCAAGGCAAACCAAAGTAAAGGACACTTGTCTCTATAGAGACTCTATATGAACTTTGGAACTCTACTCTGGAACTGGCCCTCTTGTCCTGGTCTTGTATTATGTTCTAAACAGTAAAATACACTCTGGGTTTGGTGGCTGCTCAATGGACCCATCTCCTGAGAACAGGCTTTAGAAACCTGGTTCTAAATCCTTCAAAATCATTGACAAGCTTAACTTCTCTTACTGTGTACTAAGAAATAACAAGTACAGACTACGGAAAAATTTCCCAGAAACTCTAATTTTCAATCTTTACTTCTGTATTAAAAAAAAAGATTTAAAAAAATGGATCTGATATTCTGCCCATGGTGCAGTGCAAGATGGAAAGAACTGTTCTTTATTCACCTCTATCTTTTCCAACACAACCAAATTCCCAAATAATTTCAAACTGACTAGTTCACCCTCACCCAGCTACAGAGCTGAAGTAGTGGTATCTAGCTATACAAACAGCAACATCCTCATTCAAGCCACTGATCATAGTCTCAAAATGTTTGATCTTCACTTATCCACTCTTTTGTATCTCCTAATCAACAAAGGTAAATTGATCTCCTTCAAGTTTGCAACAAATAATTAACACACTTGACAAACCAAGAAAACTTTCAGAGGCACTATCAAACTCAAGCCTACCATTAACACTCCCAGATTTCTATGACCCACATTTCCCCTAGGTAGTAGAAGCTTCAGAACCAAGAGGACTGTCAACAACGTCTTGCCGGCAGACTTAGGGCCTGATTTAGAGTTTGGAATTGTGATCATCTGTCACATATGGGATGGATTTCCCCTCTGATGTATTACAAGTTCATTATATCCCATGTGTAATATGGTGGACGGGATATCAGTCACATTTATGACAGAGTAACCCCTATGCCGAACTCCAAGTTAGGACCTTAGACTCCATCCTCACCACTAACAACCCATTCAGGGTAAAACTCTTTAACTTGAACAATATCCCGGTAACTATGGAATACAGTAATCATAGACCATGTTATTACGAGAGGAGGCCTGCACTGAACTACAAGATCAATGTTCTAATCAACTCAGATTGGAACTACAATGGCAAATAAAACCATCCTAAAATGCATGCTGTAAAGCAGCCAAACACTGCGCACAGATAATTGGATCAATCTTATCTTATGAGATTCACATCCTCTTCTTGACTGATACCTAGCTGACTATCCTTCCCTCCCTGCAGATTGATGTATTGGTTCCTGCTAAATTCTCCATCAAGTGGCATGGTCAAGCTGGTGGTGGTATTGCCTTCATCCAACAAATCACTCTTAAACCCAAAAGTACCCTACCTTTGAATGCCTGGGATTAAACACTGCACTTCAGACTAAAAGCAGACCAAATTCTACACCAGTTACCACCTGTCATATGCCAACAAACATTTTACTGTATATATATAATAGTTCTCAATACTCAACAATGGCTCCGACCCACCGCCATTTTTTGGTGACTTTAATCTCCACTGAAACAACCCCAGCAACACTCAATTAGCTCATCTTAAAAATGTTCTGAGCAATCCCACCCCCGGGATATATGGGGGCCACTGCTCTTGTAGCTTCAGAAACACAGTGACGATGCCCTAGATGCTCCACCGCTGCAGCCTCTCCCAATGGTTAGTGCAGCAGATTTTAATATATGAATGTGTGAATTACTTATACCAGAAGCGCTTGTTCTGTAGCTGGAGCAAGTGGGTCACAGATTTCAAGTTGATATGTCGACTTGTACAATGTTCTGCTGGGCCCCTTCATTTTGACTGGAGTTGGACAGGGGAGAGTGGGATACACTTGTATGCACTGCTAGTATTCACAATTGAACTCGGTTTACATTTGGGACTGTACGAACAAATGCACTTTGTATTGAATGTACTTATGTTACATACCACGACAAACATCAACTGTCATTGTGATGCCTTTTTCTTTTGCTGATTGTTCAAAAAACAATAATAAAAAAAAAAATTCTGAGCAACAATGACACTATTTTGTACTAGGCCAATTCAAACCAATAGCTCTTTCCTCATTCATTTGCATCTGACCTCTACAAAACTAACTATTAAAGGACAAGTATGCAGGCCTAAATGTTGGATTATGAGCACAAAACAAATCAATACCATTGACTTATCAGTGAAAGTCATCACAAGCCTCCAATCCATAAATGGAGTAAAATGTGGATGACCTGACTTCACACTATAAAAAAAACATGTCCAATATACTGTATTAAGCAGCCCCACTTTAATCAAGAGATAAAAAACTAAACCCTCTTGTCCATGGTTCAACAAGGATCTAAACTAAAGAAACTGCTTAGAAGGACATAAAGAAGATGGAGACAAGACTTTGCAAACCTAAAGTTATCTCTTCTATAAAAGGATCTTAGACCCCTAATAGGCATGGCAAGGAACAGCCCCGAATACTTCAATAACACTTGCCAACAAACATTCCCTACTAAGAAAACAACTATGGACTCCTCAATAGTGAGATATGAGGAATTCTCTAATTTCTTCATAGGCAAGAATACATAGATAGATGACTTTCTGTCCAATGTGCCCAAAGATGACCTTCCTCTAATATCCACAGCTTTGTGTGCCATTTCTGTGGCCAACATAACAAGATAGTTGACTTCATTCCCCCACTACTGAACCATAAAAACAAAGCCTTCTGGAATGAATGTGGATGCTAATAGAATACAAGCTCATCAAAATGATATCTAGTACAAAACCAGTTCCTCACATCTCTAATCCTATACCTCCTCCTTAATCAAGGACATTAGCCACTTCATCTCCGTCATCTGGATTACAGTAAGCAACTCCTCACTGTCACAAGCTGCAATCCCTGACTACCTAAAATCAGGTCAACTCACCCTATTCTTAAGAAAGCCTGAGCTGACTCTGAAGACATGAACAATTCCTGTCCTGTGATCAACTCATTAAGCATATTGAGGATGCCAACTTACTAGACAATTTTGAGTCAGTACTCAGGGCTGGTTGCAGAACAGAGACTGCCATCCTTAATATTTTGGATGGAGCCCTCCCCATATGGTATAATGGGACTCATGTTGCATCATACTCCTCAACCTATCCTCTGTCTTCAAAATAGTCAGTCACAACATTCTTCTAAACACACGAATGTCACATATGGGGCTTGGTGGCACTGTCCTAGACTGGTTTACTTTGTAGCTAAAAAAACTGCTTTAAACAAATCAAACTAAAGGACTCCCTATCAAACTCTGCCCCTGCCAACCAATGGGTTCAGTATGGTTGCATTCTAGCTCCTAAACTCTTCAGTCTCAAAAAGGATCTGTTAAACTCAATCCTACACAAGGCCAATATTGTATATCATCTATATGCAGGGGACACACAACTCTTCCTAAAAGGGCCTTCACTAAATGATATACTTCATTTAAATCAAACTTTGAAAAATGTATATTTGTATACATTTGGCTATCAACCAACCACTTAAAATGAAATACGCTAAAGACTGACTTCCTTTTTATCTTCCCCCACCCAATACAGCTTTCTTCTAATCCAAGATTGGCTCCGCTTCCTAGATACACTCAAGTGCACTCCCAAAATCAGTGAGTGCACCAAATCTCTTGGAATCAGTTTTTACAAACACCTGGGTGTGCTTGGTCCCATTAACTCCACTACCAAAAGCGTATTTTAACAACTCAGACTTCTCAAAAGAGGTCAAGCCTTTCATCCCACTACATGACCTTCAAAATGTCAAACAAATGTTTGTGACTTTTATACTTGGCTATACAAATATGATTCTAACTGCACGCTGAAGACTTGACTTGCTCCAATGAAGACTAAGCTCAATGCAACTGCTAGGCTAGTCTCAAGAGCTAGACCCTTTCCCTACATCACTTCATCTCTGATTCCCACTCAGCAGTCTCCTGATCGAAACATCCTGCATCCTCAGGGTAGGCAGTATTACCCACAAAGTGCTTCACTTTGGTAACCCTAAATACCTGTGTCAGAATCTCACTCTTTCTGGAGTTAGCTGCGCCCTGCACAGCTCAGATTCACTGCTTCTATGCCTGTACAGGTTCACGAAAGGGAGATCCAACTTTCACTCCTTCATTGGAAATACTTCCAGGATCTGGAACTCACTACCTCCAGAAATATGCACGGACTCTTCCTTTGTGGCTTTCAAGTGGAGCATTAAATCACTTTTTAAAAGGATGCTTAATGAGTTGACTTGCATGCTTATGTAATGAGTGCAGTTATGTAGTTCCTCCATGGTGATGAATTCACTAACTCCCCCTTTTTCTATTCTTATATATTGGCCTTGGGATGAGGGATGTCTTTCCTCACCTCATATGGTCAGTTGAAATGGATTAGTATTAGTATTGAACCTCTGTTGCTGCCTTACTGTGTAATCCGTTACCCTTGACGTACCGCGTATCAATGAGCCGAGAGCCTGGAGCTGGAGATGAGACGCGAGCTGAACCCGCATTTGCAAAAGGAAATCCCTGGCATATGCTAGTAGAAAACTCCTTCATTTTTCATTTATTGTGAGGACGTTTCTGCTGCCCGCCGCCCTCTCCAAGAAGAGTATCGCGCCGTTCGAGCGCAAGCCTGAGTGTGAGCCTGAGCCTCCGCCTGAGCCTCATACCAGAGAGGCGGCAGCTCAATGGCCGTGAGGTGAGGTGAGAGGGGAGAGAGCCCGGCTGGAGACAGGAGGAAAAGTGCAGGAAGCAGTACAATATGACCTCGCTACTTCATAAACCTCGCAGTAGCTACATAGCAAGGTTACTTAAGGAGGTTTTCTGAACTTTGTCTTGGAAATCAGGGCCCCTCCAAGAGAAGAAGAGCGGAAGGGCACGGGCGCAAGTACAAGCTTAAGGCATAACAGAGGTAAGTGATAAAAAAGTTGTTCTTCTCTTTCATCAGTTGTTATCATCCCTTCCCCCTTCCTGAGGACTGTCTTTGGTAAACAGGGGGTAGGTCATGGTACAACACAGTGTGGTTATTAAACTGCAAAAAAGTATAATTGGAAGTGCTTAAATGGCCCCCCAGAAAAATAAAAACACATTGGGGCCAGCACAAAAACAAAAGGTTATTGCAGGAGATCAAAAAACCATTGGAGAATTTAAACATGCTCAAAGGAAAAAAGAGAAAGCCCCTAAGGAACTACCACAAGGAGGAAGTAAGGGAGGTATAGCATCAAACTCCCTTAAAGACTTTGTGGGAAAGCACTTTAAAAGGGTCTTTTCTCCCGCTAAATCCCCGGCTGCAGAAGAAGGGGAGGAATCATGGAAAGGGGGCTCCTCTTTAATCTTTGATGAGCGAACGGTGGACCCTGTAAATCTGTTCAATCAATCTATGCAGTCTTTGATAGGTTACAAGGGGACAATAATGTCACCTCGACTTTCTTCATCTCCGCGACTACTACTACAGATGACTGATGAAGCAGATAGCTTGGGCTCAAGGCAAAACGAAGAAGCAGCCCAAACCTCAGATGTAAGATTAAATGGAACAGAGAGTCTGGATATACATGGAGCCAAGGGTTCAGGGCCTGTGGACAATAATGGTGATATTAATGGAGAAAATTAATCCCTAGAGATAAATTTAGAATCTGCGGAAACCCCTGCATTTTCAATGTTGGAATTGATGTTAATGCTGCAAAAATCACTCCAATGCCTGTTGGAAGTAACAATGCTAAGCCATGACATTTTAAAAACTCAGAAAATGCACCTCTCTAAAATTGAGGGGGAATTACATGGTATTTGGGGCAAATGCCAGCAACGTTAAGACCAGTCCCGGACCCGGTGTTTATAGCCCCGGTGAGGATGGGGGAGGAGGAGGTCGGAAAATTTGATCCCCCAATGGTTAACCATGATGCTAAATCACCAACTGCCAACCATGAAGTTTATGTTTCAAGATGGCCAATGTTGGTAAAAAGAAGGGGTGACTATATAAATTATGGTTTATCAAAACGAGTGAGATTGGCAGGAAGAGATGCACAAAGAAAGGGCAACACAAGAGTAACAAGAAAGAGAAGGGAGCAGAAGGAACCAATAGGAGTACCCGAACAAGTGAGAGAAACAAGAAGAACTAGAATAAGTGCTGAGAAATCGACAAGGATGAAGTTTATCTTTCAAGCTGGCCAATGTTGGTAAAAAGAAGGGGTGACTATTTAAATTATGGTTTATCAAAACGAGTGAGATTGGCAGGAAGAGATGCACAAAGAAAGGGCAACACAAGAGTAACAAAAAAGAGAAGGGAACAGAAGGAACCAATAGGAGTACCGAACAAGAACCAAAGCTTGAACCACTTAAAATAGTGAGAGAAACAAGAAGAACTAGAATAAGTGCTGAGAAATTGGAAATGATGCTAGTAAAAAAGGAGAACCGCAGTAGGAAACAAACCCACCAGGAAAAGGAGACAAAAAATATAAATTATATGCTTCTCAATGCAGCAAGAATACCCGGTTTTTCGGCTACAAGTAAAGATAGGGTATACCAGGAAATCAGCTCAGAGGATGGGGTTAGAATTAACACTCAATTGCCCCTGAGGGGAACTACACTGGCAGGTGAGGAGGACAAATGGAATAGGTGGCTTTATTTTGAACAGGTGAAAATGGGAAGGGGAGGGAAAAAGATGAAGAAGAGTTCATGTTTAAATAGATCGCACCTTCTTAACTCATTTGCCCACTGCTCAAATCTAAAAGGAATAGGATCAAAAGGTCTTCGACAGGTGGAATTTCAAGTATCTAGCGATGGTAAGGAATTTACTAGGGGACAACTTTATTCTGACCTGGTCAAAACTGCAATAACAAATGCAGAGAGGGTGATACTTAAAGAAGGGATCAGGCTAGTGCCCAAAGAAGAGGTAGTGCTAGAATATAATGCTCGGCAACAGAAAACTTTTCTACCTTACCACGCGGGGCTAGGAAAGAGACAAGTGAAATTACAAGGAAGTAAAGTGGATCAAGGGCTGGAAAACTTCAATATAGTATTAAATAACTCAGACTTGATGGAAACCTGGAAGAATTGGAGCTATAACTAAGCCCTGCAGGTCCTTCCCAGCGATATTTGGAGGGAACGGAATTTAATGGGCCACTAAGCGATGTAGAATAGGAAACTGGGCAGCCACATAAAAAATGGCATAAAAGTGGTGTCTTGGAATATAATGGTCTAGGAATCCAGCTAAAGCAGGAATTTTTAAAAGAACTTGCTAAAAACAACAAGATCATTTGTATACAAGAGACCTGGCTTTGTGGGGAGCCCCCTGTAGTTGAAGGGTTTCGACAAATCCATCGCCCGGCAATAAAATCAAGATTTGGTCGCTCCGCAGGTGGCTTAGTGAAGAAGGTATCTCAGCTACTTGTGACTTGTAAGTGGCTCTTGGGCTGTAGGATATCGACGATGTTTGCTGACAAAAAATATAAATATATGTTGATTCTAAATGTTCATATGCAATCGGGCTCCCAGGAAGAATACGGGGTTGAATTGGTACATTTTAAGAATGATTTGGATTCATTGTGTGATAAGTATGGGACTGATTTAATTTTGTTGCTGGGAAATTTTGGAGTTGTATGATGTAAAAAAAGCAAAGTTTTCTGAAAGCATAATACCGACTGATGCTGCTAAGCTGGGAAATTACTTAGCGACAAAAAGTCTTTTCTGCTTAAATAGCAGGTTAGCCCAAGATTGCCCGGCAAAGAAAACCTTTAAATATGGGACTCAAAGTTGCCCTATAGACTATGTTTTTATGCCGGCATGGAATTTTGAACTAGTAAAAGACTTTAGGATTAGTCCAACGGAATGTAGTGATCAGTAATATCCACACAGTCTGTTTGCGATAAAGTTATTTTCCAAGAGATCAATTATCCGAAGCGGATAACTACTCGGTTATCTGACATATTTATAGAAAGGTTAACTAGACTGCAACAAAATGTTAATTTAGGATGTGTGAGCGGCCAAAATGTATTAAGGTATGTTGAGAAAATAAATAAGGTAGTTAAATGCAGAAGTGTAGAATTAAGAACAGAGGCAAGGGCAACCAAGTACAAACAAAAGATACTGGTTAAACAAGAAAACTGCTTAAATATGAAAAGAGATTTAAGGAGAGAAGAGCGTAGTTTACGCAAAAACCTCACTACTACATAATGCTAAAAGGTCCCACAAAGAAACATGTTGGGGAAAACTATTGGAGGCAATTGAATCTAAGAATATACGTGAGTTCTGGGAGCTAATACAATCAGCTACAGAATCTTCGGTTGCCCAATGAATTGTGTAGTGGAAGAGGGGGCTTGGGAAGATTATCTACAGAAACTATATTCCCTGGGGAGAGAAACTGGAGAGGAGAAATCAAGGGATTGGAGAGGCCTGGTAGAGAACTTAAAAGCAGATTGCTCAACAGCTAATGTGCTTAGTACAATGGGGACTCTGAACTTAACAAGAGCAGCAGGCCCGGACAACTTACCAGCCCTGATAATAAACTCAAAGCTGACCTGGTGGGCAGAATTCTTCTCTACAAATGTTTTTAGTAATCCTAGAATCAGGGAAGATTCCCACAAATTGGAAGGGTGCCATAATCAGGCCGATCCATAAGAAAGGGGATGTTTATGCACCTAAGAATTACAGACTAATTAACTTGTTAGATATAGGAGAAAAGATCTTTACTAAAATAATACTAAGCAAGCTAAAAGATTGGGCAGAACAAGGTTCTATTGTGCCAGTTGAACAGGGAGGTTTTAAAGAAGGTCACTCCACTATAGATCATTGCTTTGCCATGTGGGCTTTGGCCAGGAAATCGATAGAGCAAAATGTTAACTGTTTTGTTGCTTTGTCGATTTCCGGGCAGCTCTTGATTCGGTGGACCGTAACAGTCTCTGGGAAGATCTGGAAAATTATGGAATACCGGATGGCATTCTGAAGATTTTAAAAGAGCTACATAGGGGGGATTGGGCCCAGGTTATAAGAGATACACAGGGGTCACTAACCCACAAAATATCAGTAAAGAATGGCCTTAGACAGGGGTGCGTTCTGGCACCCTTGCTTTTTTCAATCTTTCTAGCAGACCTCCCTGTAGTGCTAGTAATAGAAAGAAGCGCAAGTCCACGTATGAACAGAAATAAAGTGCCGTGTCTTTTATACGCTGACGACCTTGTGATCCTAGATCAAACTGAAATGGGACTCCAAAGGAAATTAAATGTGTTTAAAAATTACTGTGACAAAAAGTTTTTAACTGTTAATATGGAAAAAAACAAAGGTCTTATGTTTTGGCAAGAGAGTTAAAAATTAATTTGAATTGGTTTTTAGGACACGATAAACGAGAAATAGTTCATGAATATAAATATCTAGGCCTTTGGTTTGATAGCGCATTGAAATGGAGTACTCATTTGGAGGCTCAAGCCGCAAAAGCCTTCTCGTCAGTCTGTGGTCTGAAGAAATGTAATAAAGAATATGGTGATAAGTCACACAGACCCATGTTAAATGCATTTGAAGCTATGATCCTCCGCAAGTTCTGTAAGTGCTCTATTTGAGTGGCAAAAGGGGGTGGGATTGTGAAGAAGGAAAGATTTTTAAAATGCTGCTGTCTTTACCAAATTGCACCATGATCCAAGCAATCAAAATGGAGGTAGGGTTAATAGCATGGAATGTAAAGACCCAAATGTCCTTTTTAAGATTTTGGAAACCCCAGACCTCAGGTGGCGTGCAGAAGGTATCAACATGGTGCACAGAGGAAATCCAAACCAGTAGCCTTGGTTGGGCACGGGACGTAAGGAAAAACCCCCAGACCGTAGCAGCGCACCTTAAGTTGAGTCTTTCGCAGCCATCCCTGGATGTAGTCTTTACAAAGAGAATGCTTAGGGACCAAGGGCTCCTATACTCAAGATCGCAAGATCTGGATTATCTGAGTGTGAAAAAATCGGTCAAATGGGTAAAGAGTGCATGGGAAAAGGAGGCTTAGTTTCCATATTTGGATTTCTTGCCCAACAAATGGTTAAGACACGAAATCCTAAGGGTTTGTGTGGGTATTAATCCTTGGAAGATGGAAGGAAAAATAAAAGCAGCATTGATCCAACCAGATGGTTTCTGTAAATGCGGCTTATGAGTAAGAAACGATACCTTGCATATATTGCTTGCTTGCACATTGATTTTAGCAATACGGAAAGTATTTTTACGTCCAATATTTTTAAAATATAATGTGAATTCACGTGCTCAAGCAGTTTGTCTTCTTACGGATATGTCATTCCTAGATATTACAATTGCTTTAGGGAAATTTTTGAAAGCAACAAAAGATTTTGTAATGGAGAAATTAAAGGAGGGGTGTTGATTTTAAATTTTTTAGAGTTCTTCCAATAACAAGAATTTTATGGATTTCGATTTTTGTAAACTGTGTTAAATGAACTATGGTCTGATAATGTTATCACTATGAGGATCCAGAAATGTTTTATGTATGGTTTAAAGACTATGGTCTAAATAAACACTGTTTTATCTCTCTCTCTCTCTCTCTCTCTCTCTCTCTCTCTCTGTTGAAAGATCTATCGTATAACTTGTTGCTGCTTCTTTATACTGTACACTGCTCTGATATCCCTGGTTCATGCATGAGATTTATAAAACACTAAATAAATAACTAAATAAATAAATAAATATATTGTTGTAGCAGTGAAGAGGAAAGTCAGTAGTTATGCGATGACTTGCCCTCACTGGCTCAGCTCATTGAACATTATGAGTTACAAATTCACAAACATGCAGTTCTTCATGCAATATAAATCCAGAAGCTTCTTAAATCAGAGCCATCGCTGGATGCAATAGCGACCTGTTTGGCAGAACAGTTTGGCACAGATAAACGAGTCCTAAGCATAGCAGTGTATACAGTATCACCATTTACATTGGCCAGTTCTCTGGAAAAAAACACTTGCCCTGACATAGAAAGTAATAAATATAACAGTCATTTCGGTTCAGAGCTAAAATTCACTCCCAAAATCAGCCGAGATGTTGTAGGAGCCAACAAATAGTTTTCAAATTCATACCACTCCTTCAAGTGAACTACAGAGTAGAGCTAGGCTGAGTCATTTTGAAGACTTGCTTGTAGGAGAGCAGTGAGATTTATACTGGGCATCCTTGAACTCTCATAGTGAAGCTACAAGTCCAAACCCAAGTAGCAAGAGAACATTACAATTGAAAAGAGAGTGTGTGTAAATGTATTCCACTGGCAGAAGGGAAGTCCAGGATTACATTTAAAATACTCTTCATTGAGCATAAACTATTCTGGATCAAGAAAATAGCATATGTAGAGAATCAAGGGCGAGATTTATTAAAGTGTTGTATTGCCCTTCTGTTACTTATTATAACGCAATGGCAACACAAATCTAAACTCAGCTTTACCAAGCCACACATGGCCACCTTGCATGGCCCTGTGGTGCTTGTTAAATCTGGAGTAACACATGGCACAATAAGCTGCAGACTTTCTTTATTGTGCCACAGGAAGGTGCTCCACAGGTGGTGTTTGGGCATTCCCACACATCCATCTGTGGATTCTGGCGCATTCCCAGATTTACCATCTGTGATAGACCTGGAAATGCATCAAAATGCAATACCTTCCGAGGGGAGGCGTAACAAAGAGAAATATCCATATTTCTCCTCATTGTTTCCTCTTTCTACCTGTGCTCAACTCTGCAGTACACACAAAAGGAGAAAAACACCTCCGAGGGTTGTTTTTTTGCAGGAAGGTGTCCCTTCCTGCACATAAAAAATCCTGCCTGCAATCCAGGCACCCTTGCACCATGTCTCAAGTTTGCCTGTATTGGCGCTAGGCAGCCAAACGTGCACCAGTGCAAAGAGAGGACAAGAATGTGCCATATAATGTTAAATATGTCGTATTCCTGCAGTCTTCCTTTCGCACAGTGCATCAAGGTGTCTTGCTGCCTTACGTTGCGGGAAAGTCTAATACATCTGTTCCCGGGTACTGGCTTTGAGTCAGATATGACGATTTCATTCAAGTAGTGTGTAGACCATGAACAATAGTTTTAATTACTAGAACATGGAAACAGATCTGGGTGAGTGAAAAACTGCAGACAGCACAACATCACTACTTACACTTTAAGTGGAGACTGAAACCCAGACATTTGTATAATCCTTTGACAAGCACAAGCCATAGTTACAGCAAATAAGTAAAGGACGCAATGTCTGACCCCATCAGAGCACCTCCATGACAAGAGCCAACCTTCAACACAACGACTAACATCCATTTATCCTCAATAGCTTAACCTCTAACTTAGATGGTGAGTTAGGGTTTTTGCCGTCATCATCATTCTCTGGCACATACCTTAATGAAAATTGTACCAACTACCTGAATTAATACTCTAATCAATATCACTAGTCAGGCACTGAACTCGGCCAGATCTTATAATACGCTCACACAGCACAGCACAGTAGTATGCCACGTAAACAAAAATGTTTTATTAACAAATTGTCATACTGTTTTCAGGATTCAGGTAGTCATGTTTGGTGCTACAGATAACACCAGAAATAACTAAATTAAATAAATATCACAATATAGAATAATGCAACTGTACTACATCCAACCAGCCACGGACCGTGGAGGGAGTTACCGTGGGGCAGGAAGGCGGTGCGGGTGGGGCAGGGTGGGGGGTGCTAAAAACCGGAATATGGATAATTGGAGTAAGTAAACAATTTATTACATCCAACTATGTCATTCCAAGCACAGCTGGTTTAAGATAGTTGCTTGGTAAATGTGCTATTGCAGAAGTCGTTCAAGCCTCTATAAGTACAGTCTCCAAAACATACCTCCGCACTTTTACTGTTCATCCTCCTCCTTGCTGTAGGGGTCTTGTAATGACATAAGGCAACAGAGGTCTGCTTACAAACTTCCCATTGGAAGTCTTTGCCAGTCATACTCCCTCAAATGAAACATCACTTCCACTTCAGGCTATACCATGAGACCTCGCTCTATATTCTTACCTTACGTGGCCCTGGACCTTCATCTGTTTTTATTGGCATCCACATATCACACTGGCAATATACTTGGGCACATCACCCAATCGACAAGACATGCCACATCATGAGTAGTGGTGTACAAAGACTTTATTACACTAGCAAAGTCTTGTGGGGATACTGAATATTGGGTTTTCTGTACTTTGTGCAGCGTCTAGCTTCTCCTAGGTTTATACTCTGGCCATTTTTGGTTTTTATCCTTGCACAACTGGTACAACTTCCACACAAATCTGGCTAATGCTGAAATAAATGTGACCCTTTCTCATGAATTATCTTTAGAACGATTTTTCCTCGTAACTTTGAGAATAGATGTTGTTTTTTTCCTCAAGACACGTCATCAGGGGTGGGACATTTCAAATGTAATTGTGAATACCAGAGCCTGAAGAGCCCTCTTTCCGTCCATTGTTTGGAGTGTATTGTTGTAGATTTTCTTTGTCAGGAAGCCTTCTGTATATTCCTGACAGGTGTAAATAAAGTTGTTTTTGCATACAAAGGGACCTTTACAGAAACAAATGCCATTATGAATGGCCTTTGTGAACTAGGTATCGTAATTGCAGTATTTAAAAAAATTATGGGAGGGTCGAAGCAGAGCACTCTGCAACTTCATCTGTTTCTCAAAATAACATGCCAATTCAAATACAGGATATCTCCAGTGTCCTTACATTTCTTTGTGGAATCTGCCTGGAATATCCAAAGACAGCATTTCTTTTGAACTTTCAATAAACGTGACTATATTTTGTATTTTTGCTGAAAACAAAGCAATCACATTCCCATGTTTAATGAATAAAATAGTTGCAATTTTGTGACTGCGTTTTTCAGATTTATGCAAATTAATAAAGCTTTAAATCCTCTTAAAAAGGCAGTATTTATTGACAAACGTACTGCATTTTTGAGCAGTTTAATAAACAATGCTCCTGTGTGTGGTCTGCAATGGAAGTCAGACAAGGACAAGAAATCAGACAAAATCAATATTGCCAGACTTAAATGTTCATTTGTATCCTGATAACAATGTTATAGATAACACTTGGAGACCTGAAATATCCCTTGATAGTTAATTATTCATATGTATTCACAAAAATATATTTCATTTACAACACACTGAAAAATAAAGCATTCATTATAACATATCACTGGGAATTGAGAGGATCACAGGTTTGTTGCACATTAACTGTGCTGGTTGCTCCTACCGTACTGCATTCAATCTGAAGGCTTACCTCCCGGTCTTTGTGAAACGAGCTGACAGTGCCAATCCAGACATTTCCCTCCAAATGAATTCCATTTTATAACTAGCATTCATTTTCAAGCTTTTTTCAATATCAGCTAAGGTATCACAGATCAAAAGGTCATGGCATCTCTCAGCGGCCTCAATACTGACGGTGTTGGTAAACAAGCATTTGCAAGGCAATAGGTCTTGCATTCACCCGAGTTTGAGCTATTGCCATTGTAAATGATAATGCCTTTTATTCATGTTTTGGCTTCTAAAACATAAATAAAAGGCAGTGTCATTTACAATACTAATAGCTGAGCCTCTTCCATGCGTCGGACGACCCCTGGCCGTCTGACGTCACGGTGGGCGTGTGCAGAAAAAAGGCCGTCCGTTCCGCACGGAATTCGCCCTCACGGCGGGGGAATTTGCGCCGCGGTGAAGCGGTTACAATGCGAGCTGTATTGTATTGCAATAAAGGGCCTTCTCGACCGCTTGTTAGATTGTAAATATCAGGGGATGAGACCGGCTGCGACATCTTCAAAGTAGTGATAAATAGTGCAGTGAAGAAGATGTCTAAGTGTTGTGTATTACACAGACACAAAGTGTGAAGTGAGAGTTACATAGGATCCGAGCTATAAACACTAACAAAGCACTTCAACACCGAAAGGTAATTACACTGTTGCGGCTAAGGAGGAAGAGTAGGAGAGGAGTGCTACTTTCTGTCCTCTTTGTGATTTAAGTGTGCAGAGTGACATTGTGCAATGTCATTGCTATCTTTGGTCTAATGAAAACACTCCAGCTGTAGTAGGGCACTGGCTTCACCTCCTGGTGCAGGGTATGCTGTGCTTTATGGCAGGCATGGAGGGAGGGAGGGATAGTCTCGGCTGCAGCAGCGGCCTTGTACAGTGCCCCTGCTATTATTAGTGAGTGAGAGGCGCTAAGGTGGTGGTGGTATTGGTGGTATTGCCTGTGCTATTGGAGGTGATGGTGATATTGGTGGTGGTATTGGTGGGACTGCTGGTGGTATTGATGGTGGTGGTGATTTTGGTGGTATTTGTGTGGATGGCATTGGTGGCGGTTGTGGTAATGGTGCTGGTGGTGGTATTAGTGGTGGTATTGGTGGTGGTGGTGGTAGTAGTGGTAGTGGTGGTATTGGTGGTGATGACATTGGTGGTATTGGTGGTGGTGGTATTGGTAGTGCTGGTATTGGTGGGGATATTGGAGGTGGTGGTATTGGTATTAATGTTGGTAGTATTGGTGGTGGTGGTATTGGTGGTGGTGCAATTGCTGGTATTGGTGGTATTGGTGGTGGTGGTTTTGGTGGGGGGATGTTTTTAGTGGTGGTGGTATTGGTGGTGGTATTGGTGGTGGTATTAGTGGTAATGATGGTGGTATTGGTGGTGGTGTTATTGGTATTGGTGGTGCTGGTGGTATTGGTCGTGGTGGTGTTGGTGGTGGTGGTTGGATTGTTGGTATTGGTGGTGGTGGTATTGGTGGTATTGATGGTGGCATTGGTGGTGGTGGTGGCAGTATTGATGGTGGTATTGGTGGTGGTATTGGTGGGGGTGATGGTGGTATTGGTTTTGGTGGTATTGGTGGTGGTGGTAGTATTGGTGGTGGTGGTATTGATTGTAGTATTGATGGTGGTATTGGTGGTGGTATTGGTGGTGGTATTGGTGGTGGTGGTGGTGGTAGTGGTGGTATTGTTGGTGGCGGTATTGGTAGTAATGGTGGTGGTGGTATTGGTGGTGGTGGTATTGGTGGTATTAGGGGTGGTTTTGGTGGTAATGGTAATATTGGTGGTGGTATTGTTGGTGGTGGTATTAGTATTGGTGGTGGTATTAGTGGTGGTGGTATTGGTATTAGTAGGATTGGTGGTGGTGGTGGTAGTGGTATTGGTATTGGCGGTGGTATTGGTAGTTGGTGGTGGTGTTGGTATTGGTAGTGGTGGTATTTTTGGTGGTGTTGGTATTGTGGTGGTGGAATTGGTGGTGGTGGTATTGGTGGTGGTGGTATTGGTGGTGGTGGTGGTGGTACTGGTGGTTGTATTGGTGGTTGTATTGGTGGTGGCATTGTTGGTGATGGTATTGGTGGTGATGGTAGTATCAGTGATAGTATTGGTGGTGGAGGTGGTGGTGTTGGTGGTGGTATTGGTAGTGGTGCTATTGGTGGTGGTGATGTTGATGGAGGTATCAGTGGTGGTATTGGTGGTGGTGGCAATGGTGGTGGTATTGGTGGTGGTGCTATTGGTGGTGATGGTAGTGTTGGTAGTGGTGGTATTGCTGGTGGTGGCATTGGTGGTGGCGGTATTGGTGGTATTGCTGGTGGTGGTGGTGGTATTGTTGGTTGTATATTGGCGGTGGTGGTATTGGTGGTGGTGGTAATATTGGTGGTGGTATTGGTGTTGGTGGTATTGGTGGTGGTGGTATTGGTGGTGGTGGTATTGGTAGTATTGATGGTGGTGGTGGTATTGGTTTTGGCAGTGGTATTCGTGGGGGTATTGGTGGTGGTGGTGGTATTGGTAGTGGTAGTGGTGGTATTGGTGGTGCTTGTGGTATTGGTGGTGGTGTGGTGGTATTGGTGATGATGGAGGTGGTGGTATTGGTGGTGGTAGTATTTGTGGTGGTATTGGTGGTGGTATTGGTGGTGGTAACATCAGTGGTGGTATTGGTGAGGGAGGTGGTGGTGGTATTGGGGTGGTGGTGGTATTGGTGGTGGTGGTATTGGTGGTGGTGTTGTTGTAATATTACATGTATCATATATGTGCTGTTGTCAACTTCAGTCCTTTAGCACATGAATATGTGCTACCTGGAATTCACATGACTTAATTCGCTAATCATTTCTAAATCAATTTTATTTGGGTGGTTGAAACAGACACAAGCTAATGCTGGGTTAAAGTGATTGAAAGCAGGTGTGCCTGTGTTACTGAGCAGTCCTACTACTTAAAAAACACAAGCGGTTTCAGCTGAAGCAGCGCATGTGCGGCCTGCAGTAATAGAAACTCCATAAAGTAAATAGTGGTTACATACTAAATAACAGGTCCCGTGTAACAACCGAAGTAAAGGAGCCAGTAGGCATAGGAGGTTAGAAATGAAGACAAGACTCTACTGAGGAGGTGCCAACAAGCTGATAAATGAATTTGAAGGCAGCATTTACGAAAGACAATGACAAAGGCCAATGAAAAATATTGGCGGAGAGTGGACGCAGCTTCTCTCCCATAATCTACTACAGCAGTCTCGCAGAAAATACAGCGCTAGCGCGCTGCCACTAGGCTCGACTTAAAATATAATTCTACTACAGCAGTCTCTCGGAGTGAGCAGAGAATGCACACTGCCGCTAGGCTCGACCTAAAGTATAATTAGTGGACGGCGTGTCTGTAATTTCGATTTGATTTGGAGAACTCACTTTTTTTCAGTTTGGTCCACTTCCCCAAACTACATTTCCACCAATGAGATGTTGTTGATACCCAGAAGAACATTTTTATGATGCCCTTTTAGGTTAAGGTCTTTCTTCTCAAGTAGCTCTTGACTTGTGTTTTGTATTCACACAGGCCAGACTAATTATTGAAGTTATACACGCTCTATCCGGAATAGAGACAAAATACAGATGACACTGCACATCCACATGGGACCGACGTGCAGTAGTTGTGCATTTGCATAACTGTGAGCTGTCCTATGAGCACTTTAAGCTTATTTCTCTTGGCGAACCATAGTTTTGGAATCCTTGTATTCTTCAACAGCTGATACCGGGTTTGACCTGGTCCTGGCTGACTGTGGTGATAATTTACCTTATCCTGTCTAGTACAGAAATACATTCTTCATCACAGTCATATATTAGGGATGTGCATTAAACAAATGTGTTGCAGAGAACGGCCCTCCATTCTTCAGCTGGGTAGAGGAAGATGAGGCTGATGACCTCAGCTCTTTCCCCTCATTCTATCCATTCATAAGAAGACATTTCACTCCCTGTATGCTTTGCTGATACTTTTTGCTGTTGTTTAAATGTGTCACCTGGCTATTCGATCGTCCACTTTTAGTGTGCTTTCCCTTTGTGGCTCATTTGATCCCTTTTAACTTCTGTCCTGGCTAGGAGGATTTTGTTGTACTGTATTTTATATTCTTCCTCCCTCTGCAGGTACTGATGATCCCATACTCTCAGCTTTTCTCAGGTTGTTGTTAATGTCTCCTGGTCTTCCTAAGCCATTATCCCAGCCTTTTTTGTGAAAGTATTGGTAAGTGTATACCCAATTGGGGAACAACTGCCATTTCCTCTACTGCTTAACATTTATTTGTGACTGCCATCTAGGTTTTTTTAACATGTCTGCTTGTATCCAGTACAAACGTACATCTGGAATACCAGTTACCATGAGAGAGTTTTCCTGTTGCCATCACACCAGTGTCAAGAAGAAACATTGTAGCAGGTGTGTTTCTCTCTCTCTCGTCCTGTTTTTCCCTTCCTACCCACTGTGTGTCAGTATTATATCCTCAACTTTTACAACGGAGATGGGAGGGAAGGGTTCATGTGAAATTTACACCAGTATTAGAGCTTTACATCCAGTTTCTCTACTGGCAGTTTCCAGACAGAAGGTTCATTTGGTCTAATATTGTTTGAAAAGTTATATTGTCTGAAAAAGTTATGTAAATGGATTTAAGCAAATAGTGGGAGCCCACCTTCCCACAAAGATACTCTGAAGTGGGATATTTACCAAGGAGACTTAGGATACCTACTATTAGAAAATCCAAGTCTTTAAATTTGGATTGCAGCTCAAAAGGCATGTTGGGTATAACAATCACATATCCATGGCTAGACTATACAGAAATAATACTAGAGACTTGCTGTTTGAATTGGCCACACATAGGGATCAGCCAACTACTGGAAAGTTCAAGAAAGATATGGAGCAAGGATGGATAAACATGTGGCTGATTTTAGAAGTAAAATATTTTGCAAGGGACATGTTGGATTATAGTACAGCAAGCATCTTGATGTTTGAGAAGAAGATTGACACTATTCAGCATAAGCAGCAACAATACCGGAATACACTTGTTGAAGACAGCCTGATATTAGATTGAGGAGACAGCAACGAGGGTTTTGGCTTAAGCACAGTAAGGCTGCGCCAATATCGTAGTGAACAAAAAGAGTTACCAGTACTGTGCAATTGATCATTGGGTTATCAAAAGAAATGAGTTGTAAATCTCTCAATTTCAATCATGAATTTATCAAATAAATTGAATTTATTTTAAAGTTTTACTTTTTCTTTTTTAAAAGGTATTGAATTTTTGGTTAAATTATTGGACAAAACAACGAGTAGTATGTAATTTCAACTCGGTCTTGATTTTTTCACAAATAACATGGAGGTACAAAACTTATTTAAGTGGAGGAATTATTGAGAGAAGGGGGGGCGGCTAGGGTGTTTTCAAAGGTGAATAGGGAAGGAAAAGTTGTGGAAAAAACACGTTCAATGGACTCCAGACAACACATGAAATTAGTGAACATATAAAAAGACCAGACAAAGGGAAGGATGGTGTGGAAAGGGTGTGTGGTGTCCCTGCACTAATTTTATTTTATATGTGTAGCAGGTGAAACCAAATCCACTAAATGGAGAAAGGAAGAAGATTAAATACAATCAAGCAGATAGGCCATCAATACTTTACATTTGGACACATAATTGTGAAAGATTGGCCTAAATTATCAAATGAAAAAGGTCAACGCGTTTCGAATCCCATAAAGTGTTGGGATTCTCTTCAGGACCATGTGGACAAAATCTGGAAAACATAAATTAAAAAATCGTCCTGTCAGTCAAACAGCCTGGGCAACTCTCAACTTAACATTCAGTTCAGTGCAAACTCAGTTCATACCTGTGCTTCTGTCAGAAGTTCTTTTCTGTCAATAGGAGGGGGCTGGAGAATTGAGACTGAAAAAAGAGGGGTTTATGAGCATTTAAACAAGAGTGGGACAATTATCCAATAAGATCTTCAATGTATCCGTGTTGCTTACTTGGTTATATCTTGACTCGGTCTCCTCGGGTCGGTCGTAGTCAAAAGACTAAGGGCCCGATGTAGGTAAAAGGGAATTTCCGATTCCAAAATACCGAGGCGGGCCGATTCGGTATTCTGTAATCGGAAAACGAGATGTAGGAAACAAACAGCGAAATAATAGGGAATCGGTCGGCATCGGTAATCCGAATCGGTACGTACCGAATCAGCACGGACCGAATCGGAAAGTACCGAATCGCCTACCACCGATTCGGAACTAGCCGAATCGGCTACCACCGAATCGGAATTAGCCGACTCGGAAAAATCAGAATCGGCAATTACCGAATCGGAGGTATGAAAACACACCCATGGCCAAAAAGCCCATAGGAATGCATTGAAGAAACCGAATCGGCTATCTCCGAATCGGATGATACCGATTCGGATTTTACCGAATCGGTAATATCCGATTCGGAGATAGCCGATTCGGTAAAAGCCGCTTCAGCCAATGAGGTGGCTCCCCCTCCCCCTCCCAAACAGGGAGTGGCAACCCTGGCAGGTGCAGCCAATTAAGAACTTTCTGGAGAGCCAGCCTGAGCTGAGCAGTCACAGTTAGCAGCAGTGGGAGTAGGAGGTAGTGAACTGTTCAGACCAAGATGGCAAACCAGAGTGAGAGCCAGAAGTCCAGCCAGAAGAGGAAGCCTAAGTTCAGCAGCACCGAGCTGCAGGTGTTGGTTGAGGAGGTGGTGAGGGTGCACCGGCAGCTATTCGGAAAGCTGTCCCTCAATGTGCCAGAAAGCACCAAGAGGAGGCTCTGGAGCGATATCGGTCAGAAGGTCAACGCTGTGGGTGTCACCCCCAGGTCCCTGGATGAGCTGAAGAAGCGCTTTTACGACATCCGCAGCCTGACCAAACGGAAGATGGCAGAGATCCAGAAGCAGGCTGGAGTCACTGGTGGTGGCAGGAACCCGGCGCCACCCCTCACCGAGCTGGAGGAACTGGTCTCCAGCACCATTGAGAGGGAGAGCGTGACCGGAATTGGGACCCTGGACAGCTCAGCCAGAGCTACAGCTACAGGTAAGAGGCATGCGCATCAGGACACACCCTACCAGACACCTCCCCATTAGACACAATGCATAGCCAAACCCCAGCACAGTACTGCAACCAACATACAAGAGACAAGCATCATGGTACATCCAGTCAGCAGTAGGTATCAAAATATGGCAGTGCAGAATCACAAGACATGAAACAGTGGAACACATTCTACGGAGATGCTAGGACATGTGGAATGCTTTAATTGTACTGACTGTAATACATCGGTACTCTATTTACAAATGCTTCTTTGTACCTAGGGGCACCATCAGGCGGACAAACACTGCCAAAGGAGGCAGCAGCACCATCTACCACTGCACTCGCAGGGCCGAGCACGAGTCAGGCTGCCGAGGAGGAGGAGGAAAACACCATAGGCCTGGATATTGAGGGAGACCTGGAAATTGACTTTGATGCACTTAACTCCCCACAAATGCAAAGCACACCCTCCTTGCAATTCTCCCCAGAGAACTCCCCGACAAGGGAGCTCTTTCCACCTACACCAGCTCCTGCCACTGTGGCTCCAGTACACCCTGTCCTGGGAGCAGGGGCTCAGGCCCCGGCCAGCACCACACCCCCACCAGTGGCACCCCAGCCCACGCAGCAGGCGGGCAGCAGCAGTACCCGGCGCCGTGCCATTCCCACCACTGCAGACCCAGCACGGGAGGCCAGTGTGTTCCGGGGCCTCGAAGGCAATATGGTGAAGATCCAAAGGCAGCAGGCGAAATCCATCATGGCATGCCAACGCCAGCTCCTGCAGCACAACCTGCAGATGGGGGAAATGGTGAAAGGATTTCAGGCCTTTGTGGCTTCCAACAAGGAGGCAGTAGCAGGTTTAGGCAGGCTAACCACTGCCATCACACAGTTATGTGGCAGAATGGAGGAGCAAGAGGTGGTGCGCAGGCGGGATGCCCGGGTGCAGAACCGCTCCTTGAGCCGCCTTGCTGCAGCAACGGCACAACTCTGTCAGCGTGGTGCCAACATGGAGTCTAGTCTCGCTCAAAATACCGCAGAGTTGACAAGGGGAATGGCCCGCATCACGACAGCAATGGAGGCCTTGATCATCTCTAACACTGCCGCAAATCCTGCCCTGGACCTGGGGGATGCTGGGGACAGCAGCAGCCGCAGCAGCCCGGCCAGCGCTGCGTCAGAGCCACGCAGGAGCACCAGGCGCTCCGCAGATGCCGCTGGTCATTCTGAAGGGGGTGAGGGACACCACAGTGGGGCTGCAAAGCGCTCAAAGAAATAGCCTAGCAAGGGCGGGTGAGGCAACCTGGACCCTAGACTTTTGTTTTCATTGACATTACACCTTTTTTTTGTTGCACATCAGTGCAGTAACTGTGTAGCAACAGTATTAAAAATTGCTAATTCAACACAACCATTCACCTGTCTGTGCATTTGTACTCACTCAGAAATAGTTTGCTGTTATCTCCTCACGTCTATATCTGCCATCACTTGGCGTACACACCCCAGCTGGCTGTGTTAGTGGCACAGCTTCGTCGTCATCATGGTCCTCGTAGTCACTCAACTCCACCTCAGTGCCCTTCTTCACCGCAAGGTTGTGTAACATTGCACAGACAGCTATGATTTTGCAACAGGTGATGGGGGTGTACTGCCTTGCACCTCCACTCTTGTGCAGGCATCTAAACCTGCTTTTCCAGATGCCGAATGTCCTTTCCACAACATTCCTGGTGCTTTTGTGGGCACGGTTATACCTCCTTTGGCTGGGTGTAGAGGGGTTGAGGTAGGGGGTGAGAATGAATGAACGGAGGGCATATGCACTGTCGCCTAGAAGGAAAAGGGGTAAAATTACTTACATGCATACATGTATTTCACTTTGCTGTTTTTGGTTATGGGGGGCTGATGATGTGTCTCACCTAGGAGGTATCCTTCTCCAAATTCCCCAGCCATCAGCCGTGCATAGATGCCGCTCTGTTGGAAAATGTAGGAGTCGTGGGTACTACCCGGAAATTTTGCTACCAGGTCTGTGATGGTGCATTTCGCATTGCAGATCACCTGTACGTTGATGGTGTGAGTGGACTTCCGATTGCGGTAGATGTATTCTGTGTCAGATGGTGGGCAAATCGGAATGTGTGTGCCGTCTATGCAGCCAATGATGTGGGGGAATCTTGCCATCTGGTAAAAGTCTGCTTTGGTCTGTACAAGTTCTGCCTGGGTTGCAGGGAAGGAAATGTAGTGGGCCATCCTCTGGATCATGGCATCAAGGAACTTGTGGAAGAACCTTGACAGGCTGCTCTGGGTCACCCCTCCTGCCACAGCGACTACACTTTGGTAGCTGCCAGACGCCAGCAGGTGTAGGCAGCATAGCACCTGCACCTGCACAGGGATTGCGTGTGCCCTTGGGGTGGGGTGCTGCAACAGGGGTTGGAGGTCCCTAATGAGGTCTGTGATGGTCTCTGAGTCCAGCCTGTACCGCTGTAGGATCTCTGCATCTGTCAGCATGACCAGGGTGATACGTTGTCTGTATACCTGCTCCTCTCTTTGCCATTCCCTCTCTCCTTGCTGCTGTAGCCGTAGCCGCCTCGCTATGACATAAAAAGCTGCCATCCTGCAAGTTGCAATGCATTTTGGGGCTGTTTTTATGGGTTGGAGTTGGTTACCACCTGATCGTAATCCATGGTAATTGCCGAGTGGATTCTACCGATTTTGAGCCAAAATCGGTGTTTCTGTGTCTCCCTACATCTCCCCATCTGTCCGAAGCGGGGATTTTCCCGATCGGTGAATCTACCGAATTGGTAGGTTCTCCGATTTGCCTTATGTCCGATTCGGTGTCTCTACCGAATCGGTACATGCACCGAATCGGCTTATGTCCGAATCGGTGTCTCTACCGAATCGGTACATGCACCGAATCGGCTTATGTCCGAATCGGTGTCTCTACCGAATCGGTACATGCACCGAATCGGCTTATGTCCGATTCGGTGTCACTACCGAATCGGTACATGCACCGATTCGGTGTTTGCATCCGATTCGGTGTGTTACCGATTCGTACTGTATCCGATTTTCGGTATGTACGTATCGCATTCTTTTACATTCGGTAATCATTCCGATTCGGTTTTCGCTCCGATTTGTACTTTTTTTTGTGCCCTACATCTCGATGCCAGTATACCGATCGGTAAGGGCCCAGATTCGGTATTTTCGGCCGTTACCGATCGGTAACGGCCTACCTACATCGGGCCCTATGTGCCGTCTTGTTTGGATGGATTTTCATGTATTGAATTTGTTTCTGAAAAAAACGATAGGCTGAGTCAGAAACGTATTGCTCAATCTACTTTGCAAACGCACAACACTAGTCGCGGCCGGTTGTCTTTAGATGTTCAAAGCCGTGTCGGGCACTCGCGGTAGTTCTAAACTGTTATAGTTAAATAAGGGTTGATTCTTAAAACGTATCCGAAGTCGAAATCAATTGCGCTGCATGTAACGCTTGGTTTTACTGCAACTCTAACCATGACTTGTTACCTTGAGAGCTTGAAACACGATTCCTCCGTGGGCGTCGTTTTCCGTCACTAGAAATGCCGTGGAGTAAATCCGGGTTAGCGAGTTTTAAAAAACACTTGATTCCGGTTTGGGGGGCATGCTGGGGATTGTGGTTTGGGCGGCCCATAGATTGCGAATGCAAGCCAAGGTCGGGTCGTTTTTTGCTGAACTGTTGGCTGAACCAAACTTTATTTAAAAATACTTGAACTTCGGTACGATCTAAATGCCACATCGATAATTTGCTAGATCAGCAGTCCACTAGACACGGAAGATTTTGGAGCGTTACTTTTTATTTTTTACAATAGATGAGACATATTTGGACGGGTATGTTATTTATTCTATATAGACCCAGCGGCCTATGTAAGTCATATAATCAAAATAAGTAGGGTTGTTCATTGGTCAGTCACGGTCGGTAACTGCAAACATACTTTACGTGGACCTGGTTACCTTTTAAAAAAGAAAAAGTAAAACTTTAAAATAAATTCAATTTATTTGATAAATTCATGACTGAAAGAGTGGTCTTTGAAATTGAGAGATTTACAACTCATTTCTTTTGATAACCCAATGATCAATTGCACAGTACTGGTAACTCTTTTTGATATTAGATTGAGGCACTGATTTTATTTCAGGCATGGACACTAATGTGAGACATGATATTGCATCATCTAAGAAAGTATAACAAATACTTTTTTAGACAAAAACAGTGCAATAAAGCAGAGGTTGCATCAGTCCTGGATACCTCTGTGGGGAGGGATATAAACTGATCCAAATAACTACAAACGAAGAAGAAATAGATACATTCAGATTACTATCTAGGATAAAAAACAAACAAAACAATGCTGTGACCCAGGGTATACATTTTATTCTGCCCCTCATCAGAAAACATGTTCGACTTGATTATTTTTTTACATCTGTAGAACTGTTAACTAATGCTAGGATCGATACTCAACCTAAAATAATATTGGATCATAATCCGAATATTTTGGAATTAGAAATAGAAATGTTGCAAAGACCCCCCCAAATGCGTCAGTTATTTGTTGATTCTGCCTATCATGAACAAATGGTTAAATGGATAGCGGAGTTCTTTGAGTTGAACTTTGGATCTGCTCCAGTGGGTATGGTGTGGGACACGTTCAAAGCCGGAGTGCGGGGAGAGACCAGTAGCTTCTCCATTAACAAACAATGTAGATTGAGGGCAGAACAGGATGACAAGCTGAACAAATTGCGAGTTTTAGAGATTAAGTTTATGCAGGCAGTTAGTACTAGTTGGGAATATGAACAAATGACGACAGAATTGGCTATCCAAAAAAGGAAAGTATACCAAATCTTTGCCACTAAGCTAGCAGCCCAGATTGCAGTACATCGCTCTGACCTTTATGAGGTGAGAGAGAATTAAGGACGATTACTTGCTGAAAGGCTACAGCAGAAAGAGGTGAATAGGAGGGTTGACTCTATTCAGGATGAACACGGGTAAATACATACAGATCCTGCGAAAGTATTGGAGACTTTTAATACATTTTATAGCCAGCTTTAAGTAAATGAGGATTCCAGCAAAATAGAAGGGAAGATCACAGGGTTTTTGGGGATCAGGAGTTTCCTAAATTAACTCTTGAACAAAAAGAAGAATTAGAGGCCAATATCTCTTATGAGGAACTTAAGGCAGCAATATTATCGCTTGCGGTAGGTAAGGCGGTAGGACCAGACGGGATCCCCCTGGAGTTTTTTCAAACCTTCCTTTCGGTCCTAAAGGAGGAAATGCTGGTGAAGTTTCTAAGTGCACAAAGGGGATTAGCTCCACGATCCTGGCGGAAATCCTTATTAACGGTGTTCCTAAAAAAAGATAAACCCCCTCTTCTACCTTCCTCCTACAGACCAATATCATTAATCAATGCCGACAGTAAGATCTATTCCAAAATATTATCCACCCGTCTTTCTAGGGTTATTTCAACTCTGGTATCACCATTTCAGCATGGGTTCATACCCAGCTGTGGTACGACTGATCACGTACGGCTTGTGATAGCTCTGATGGACTGGGCAGAAGCCACGAAGACCTCGATTGGAATCACCCTGTTGGATGCCGAGAAGGCATTCGACAGCGTGGCCTGGCCTTACCTGTGGGAGGTCTTACGCCTAAAGGGATTCTGACCTGGCATGCTGCAAGAAATGAAATCTCTATATCAACTGCCTACTGCGTTTATACGCTTAGCGGGTAAAGAGTCGGAGCTTTTCACAATTACTCGCGGAACTAGACAAGGTTGCCCGAGTTCACCTCTATTATTTGCTTTATATATTGATTTTGTCTTATCTAAATTAAACCAGTCCACTGATATCAAACCAGTTAAAGTATGTGTCATTGAGTATAGAGCTCTGGCCTATGCAGAAGATATTGTCATTGTTACTAATGACCTCCCTTCAGCCCTATCAACAACTGAAGGTCTTGCATCACAGTTCGGGTTCTTTTCTGGCTATAAGTTAAATCTAACTAAAACCCAGATTCTCTATGTAGGGGGCAACCCTCCGGAGGGTATCTCTATCGTTCCGGAAGCAACCTACCTGGGAATTAAGCTCTGTTCACCCATAAATAAGATCACTGAAATCAACATGAATCCAGTTTAAGACAAAGTGAATTCTACCCTAGATCGACTTAACCATCTTCATTTGTCGCTCTATGGGAGGTCAAATGTGTTAAAGATGATGGTGCTGCCCAAGTTTCTTTACTTGTTCAGAACTGTCCCACTTGAATTTCCATCAGCCTATTTTAAAATCCTTAAGAATATCAGCTCTAGATTTTTATGGGGCTACAAAAGGCACAGAAGGGCATATAAAAAGATGGTGCTCCCTAGATCCAGCAGGGGTTGGGGATCCCGCATTTTTTCTTTTATTATTGGGCTGCAGTTTTGCAATTTTTTTTCCCCTTTGCTGGTTGGAGAGAGTGCTAGGCTTTTGCCCTGCCATAGCCCTTCAATATATGAATTCGGGTTGGGTGATGAGGCCGATAGCTGTTTGCTAAAGGTTGTGGAACCCAGCTATTATACAAAAAAACAAGTTTAAAATTCTAAAGGCTGCCTACATGGTCTGGAGGCGGGTTAAGCGGCATCTAGGCTTGTTAAATATAAATGCGTACACCCCTTTTAAAGCTGCAGGTGCTCTGCCCCTTATTTTTCGAGATCAAAATATTGTTAAGTGGCAGCGGAAGGGGATTTGTCATTTAGGAGATCTTCGTCTAGATGTCCAATTTCCGTCCTTTACAGGGCTACAACTTCAATATGGTTTACCAAAACATGCTTACCCCGGTGGCAGAGGGGCGGTGGGCGCTGCGGCAGCGCTTTCACCTGGACTACTTTTAAAAAACTATTTCTATTCTTCACGTGCACTTTGTTCCCTGACCGGGCTTACCTGCTGCTTCCCCCTTGCTCTAGCTGGCTGCACCCCTAGCCCCGCTCCGGCACTGGGCCGGTCTTCGGAGGGCTGACGGGGCTGCAGTCCACCATCTTGGGAAGGGCAGCCATCCCGGGTCAGCGCTCGAGACATCGCGCCTGCAGGTCCTTCATAAGGCTCGCTCAAGGCGCCTGCGCAGCAACACTAACCCCGGTGGCAGAGGGGCGGTGGACGCTGCGGCAGCGCTTTCACCTGGACTACTTTTAAAAAACTATTTTTATTCTTCACGTGCACTTTGTTCCCTGACCGGGCTTACCTGCTGCTTCCCCCTTGCTCTAGCTGGCTGCACCCCTAGCCCCGCTCCGGCACTGGGCCGGTCTTCGAAGGGCTGACAGGGCTGCAGTCCACCATCTTGGGAAGGGCAGCCATCCCGGGTCAGCGCTCGAGACATCGCACCTGCAGGTCCTTCATAAGGCTCGCTCAAGGCGCCTGCGCAGCAACACTAACCCCGGTGGCAGAGGGGCGGTGGACGCTGCGGCAGCGCTTTCACCTGGACTACTTTAAAAAAACTATTTTTATTCTTCACGTGCACTTTGTTCCCTAACCGGGCTTACCTGCTGCTTCCCCCTTGCTCTAGCTGGCTGCACCCCTAGACCCGCTCCGGCACGGGGCCGGTCTTCGGAGGGCTGACGGGGCTGCAGTCCACCATCTTGGGAAGGGCAGCCATCCCCGGTCAGCGCTCGAGACATCGCGCCTGCAGGTCCTTCATAAGGCTCGCTCAAGGCGCCTGCGCAGCAACACTAACCCCGGTGGCAGAGGGGCGGTGGACGCTGCAGCAGCGCTTTCACCTGGACTACTTTAAAAAAACTATTTTTATTCTTCACGTGCACTTTGTTCCCTGACTGGGCTTACCTACTGCTTCCCCCTTGCCCTAGCTGGCTGCACCCCTAGCCCCGCTCTGGCACTGGGCCGGTCTACGGAGGGCTGACGGGGCTGCAGTCCACCATCTTGGGATGGGCAGCCATCCCGGGTCAGCGCTCGAGACATCGCGCCTGCAGGTCCTTCATAAGGCTCGCTCAAGGCGCCTGCGCAGCAACACTAACCCCGGTGGCAGAGTGGCGGTGGACGCTGCGGCAGCGCTTTCACCTGGACTACTTTTAAAAAACTATTTTTATTCTTCACGTGCACTTTGTTCCCTGACCGGGCTTACCTGCTGCTTCCCCCTTGCTCTAGCTGGCTGCACCCCTAGCCCCGCTCCGGCACTGGGCCGGTCTTCGGAGGGCTGACGGGGCTGCAGTCCACCATCTTGGGAAGGGCAGCCATCCCGGGTCAGCGGTCGAGACATCGCGCCTGCAGGTCCTTCATAAGGCTCGCTCAAGGCGCCTGCGCAGCAACACTAACCCCGGTGGCAGAGGGGCGGTGGATGCTGCGGCAGCGCTTTCACCTGGACTACTTTTAAAAAACTATTTTTATTCTTCACGTGCACTTTGTTCCCTGACCGGGCTTACCTGCTGCTTCCCCCTTGCTCTAGCTGGCTGCACCCCTAGCCCGCTCCGGCACTGGGCCGGTCTTCGGAGGGCTGACGGGGCTGCAGTCCACCATCTTGGGAAGGGCAGCCATCCCGGGTCAGCGCTCGAGACATCGCGCCTGCAGGTCCTTCATAAGGCTCGCTCAAGGCGCCTGCGCAGCAACACTAACCCCGGTGGCAGAGGGGCGATGGATGCTGCGGCAGCGCTTTCATCTGGACTACTTTTAAAAAACTATTTTTATTCTTCACGTGCACTTTGTTCCCTGACCGGGCTTACCTGCTGCTTCCCCCTTGCTCTAGCTGGCTGCACCCCTAGCCCCACTCCGGCACTGGACCGGTCTTCGGAGGGCTGACGGGGCTGCAGTCCACCATCTTGGGAAGGGCAGCCATCTCTTCCTACATAAGGACCGCCCATGCGGACACGCAGCGGACGAGCGCAGCGGGCGCGACGAAGGCGCGCCGAAGTTGCGCCTAAGTTAAGCCCGTCTGCTCCCGTCCGCGGCCGGCTGGGGCAAGGGGCACCCCACCCTGCCCCTCTCTTGTCTTATTCTGCCACCCAAATCGGCTCTTATCAGGATTCATGGCCCCTTTCCCCCCTTACTCTCCTTCGGATCACGGAGCTTGGGCTGGCTTGGGCTAGGCCCTCCACCTTCCGCCCGGTCCCTCTGTTGCCTTCATTGGCCTCCCCTCCCATCCCTCCCCACCCTCCCTCCCTCCCCATTCACATGCCTGTCCCCACAACTTCGGCTTTTCTGCTAAACACTAGGTCTGCAGTCAAGCACCAGATAGAGCTCTTTAGCTTTTTGGATTTCTACAAACCTGACCTCATGTTTCTAACAGAAACCTGGTATAGACCAGATTCTCTGCCCAATGTGCTGGCAGCCCTCCCCCCTCCTACTCGGTCCTTCGTGCTGACCGGCCGGAGGGGAAGATGGGGGGTGGAGTGGCTTTGATCTTCCGCACTGGACTCCACTTTCAGGTTCTCCCTTTCTCTCCCTTACCCACAGCCGACTGCCTAGTAGTACGCTCTGCCTCCTTTCAGGTCCCCGTTACGTATGTCTTAGTTTACCGTCCCCCAACCCAATCCAGGGTTCATCCCTGCCCTTCAGGATTTATTGGCCACCCTAGTAGTTAATAATGCAGCTGTCTTAGTTTTAGGGGACTTTAATTTCTGGCCTGGCGACCTGGCGGAAGATGCCCCGTCAAGAGAGTTCTCTCAGCTCCTTCTCAGTCTTAACTTTGTTTCCCACGTCCACTCCCCTACCCACTCCCGGGGCCACACTTTGGACCAAATCTGGGCGCTAAACGTCCCCATTACCACGCCTACTGTTACTCCTTGTGTGTGGTCTGACCATTTTTTGATTTCTTTTTATTTAGATCTTACTTTGGTAAAGATACGCTTTTCCCCGAGAAATTCCTGGGCTAGGAACTGGAGCAAGGTAGACATTTCTGCTCTCTGTGCGAAGCTGTCATCTTCCTGCCCTGATCTAAAGGGTGCCCCTTCATTGCCCCAAGTTGCCATGCTTAATGGTTGGCTCACGAGAGCTTGTGATCAAGTAGCTCCCTTACAACGTGTCACTGTTAGGCGCATTCATGAGGCAAATAAGTGGTTTTCCCCCCTCCTTAAGACAAAAAAGCTGGAGGTGCGCCATGCAGAGCGCGCCTGGAGGCTTGATTACTGCCCTTCTCGCAAAGCCCGCTATAAAACCGTATGTAAGGAATATAAAAATGCCATCTTACAGGCCAAGACTGACTATTTCTCAGAGAAAATTCTTGCCGCTGAGAGTCAGCCTAGGGAAATTTTCACCACAGTGCGCGAGCTGGCCTCCTCTGACAGGACATTCTCTAAAACCCCTCCTTCCCAGTTGCTGTGTGATTCGCTCAATAACTACTTCATAGATAAGGTGGCTCTGATTAAATCCAATATTCCCCCCCCCCTTCTCCCTCCTTCTCTGACCCCCAGCCCCCTCTTAATAGGTCGGCCATTAACACCATACCCCCCTTAACCAAGGAGTCTCTTCTTCCCCTCTTGGCCCGTGTTAATTCAGGGTCCCCAGCCGACGTTTGCCCGGCCTATGTCCTGCGAAAAAAAAATTCTGACTCTTATTTGCCACCTTTGACCGTCCTGAATGAGTCCCTATTTCAAGGCACTGTGCCTGCTCTTCACAAGGCAGCCGTTATTACTCCCATTCTGAAAAAACCAGGAGCTGACCCTTACTCCCCTGCTAACTACCGTCCGATCTCGCTCCTTCCTTTTTTGGGTAAGGTCCTTGAGACTCATGTCACCCAGACACTGAGCTCCTTCGTGGAAGACAGTGGCTATCTCGCTCCCTGCCAGTCTGGCTTCCGTCCCCGACACTCGACTGAGAAGGGGGTCATTTCGGTCCTGGAAGGACTGGATACCAACACACCCCAGGCCCTCATCCTCCTTGATTTATCCGCCGCCTTTGACACGGTAGATCACTCCATCTTATTATCTCGTGTCAGGGCGGCGGGTATGGGGGGCTCGATTTTGGCCTGGATCAGTTCTTTCCTCAATGGCCGCACTCAGGCTGTCCATCTAGCCGAATTCTCAGCTCCCCCGCGAGAAGTCCAGTGTGGTGTTCCTCAAGGGTCCACCCTCTCTCCCTTATTATTTAATTTGTACATCCTCCCCCTGGTGTTTGCTTTACAACAGATGAAGGTCAGGGTGTACAACTACGCCGATGGCCTCCAGCTGATTTTTAATCTCTCCCCTTCCCAATCTGGTGTTCACTCTTTTCAGTAGGTCATGCTATTTATCCTGGATTGGATGAACCATAACCAGCTGAAACTCAACCCGGATAAAACTGAGTTAGTTTTGACCGGCGGCACTGGCAGTCCCCGGTCCCCTACCTTTTGGCCCCCTTCTCTAGGTCCCCCTCCTTTACCCTCCTCCTCTGTTAAAACCCTTGGCATTACCATCAATCATCAACTCACCCTCCATTCCCATATCAGTTCTGTTGTGTCTTCTTGTTTTTTTATGCTCCGAACTATTCGGAAAATCTCCCGTTTTTTTCTGTCCCCGCCTTCAAACTGATTCTGATGGCGATGGTTCTCTCTCGGCTAGACTATGGGAACATCGTGTATAATGGTGTTCCCGCCTATGCCCTCCAGCGCCTCCAGTCAGTTCAGAATCAGGCGGCCCGGCTGATTTTTGGGCTGCCCAAATTTCACCACTCCTTTCCTCTATTGAAGTCCCTCCATTGGCTGCCGATCAAGGAGCGGGCCTTATTCAAAATAGGTTGCACCACCTTTCAAGCCCTAGCGGCAACGGCGCCTGTTTATATTTCCTCTGCAATTCAAGCCTACCATCCCACTAGGGAGCTGCGCTCTTCCTCTATGTGCCTTCTGACAGTCCCCCGATTCAAGAAGAGTCGGATGGGGGGGCCTGAAATTTTCGGTCCTGGCCCCATCTTTCTGGAATTCCCTCCCGCTGGCCTTACGCTCAGCTGCCTCTTACATGGAGTTCCGAAAATCACTTAAAACTCATCTCTTCTTGAAAGCTTTCCCTGCTTAAATCTGCCTGCTCCCCTGTCCCTGGTCTTTAGTGTTCATCAGCACCATGAAGCCGCATGCATACGTGCGCTTTATAAATTCTTTTAAATTAAATTAAATTAAATGCTTTTTTAAATATTTGCAAATCCGTGGCTTTTTAAGCATGTTAGGTCCAGCTGCTATGACTCAGTTTAGAACATTTCCTTTAATAGAGTGGATGGGGAAAGGGATGCCCATAGGCTTTTTTTATTCTAATTTGATAAAGCTACTACCCGATGATGTAGAGCAATGTCAAGAAAAGTGGGCAAGAAATTTAAATATAGAGGGAATTGTTTAAAATGCCTCCATTACCTTGGCAAATGAAGTTCTGTTGACTGGCAGGATGCGGGCACAGCATTATATGGCTATTTATGATCTATACTATACCCCGGGCAAAATTTCCAAATGGGGCACAGGAGCTGGAACTAAATGTAATAGATGTGGTACCTTTGCCGCAGATGCTGTGCATATGTTTTACTCATGCTCCAAACTGGTGGATCTGTTATCTTCAATTCAACATTTTCTTGCAGTAATACTGGGATCACCAGTTAGTATCACAGGGGAGTTGGTATTGATAGGAGTAAAAATAGATCTAAATCGATGATTTATTTTCTGTTTATTTGTATGGTGATCTTGCGCGCTTGTATCACTAAGGATTGGATTTCTCCTGATCCTCCGCTATTTTCCTCTTGGAGGGCTAGGCTCCTGGAAATGTATAATCTTGATTCTGCAATTTATAAGACCAAGAGAAATAGAAAGAGAGTAAGGGGGCTGAAAATCTGGGCTCCTGTGGCGGAATGGATTCAAGAGTTTCCGAATTAAGGTTTTCATTGATGTTGCCTTTAGTTGATTGTGCTCCTCTTGTATGAGCTGTCTCATTGCTCTCTTTGTTCATGCTCGCTTTGCCATCTTTGTTTTTGTTGTTTTTCTTCCTCTCTTTTTTCCCTCTGTTTTTTTCCCATTGTACTTGTTTTTGACTTGATTTTTTATATATCTGTGGCCATCTGCTCTATATTTAGTCTTTTGTAGTGTCTTGAATATGTTGTCCACTTACCCAATGCTGTATATGTATGAAGTATGTTTATTTGTTTGCATAAAAAATAAAATTTATTTTAAAAAAATAGGATACAAAACAATGCAAATGTGCAAAGGCCTCCTGTCAGAAAGCACTTACATCATAGTCAGGATCAGACAGAAGTGATGCACTCTTCTATTCCATTTCACAATGCACCCATCAACAACCTCATGCAGTAAGAATGTGTAGACTGTTAGTGTCAATGGGAAAGGAGAAGAATATAAGAGAGAAACAAAGAACATGGATATCACAACTCTGATTCGTCAGTGGGCACTGATTCCAGTTGATAAGATGGGAATCAAAAGACAACTAGGTGCACTATGAAAGTATCTCATGAAAGTGAAGCTTCTGGCATCTTGAAGCAAAACTGATCTGTCTGACAGTAAAGCATAAGTATATTCAGTACTTCTTGTTGAACAACCCTCCACCTGTATTGACAAAGTAAATGCAGTTGATGTCTAAACTTATACTGTCTTGAGTTGAAGAGATGTGTTTATAACTGACATACCTGTGCAGCTGAAAAGCAATTACAATTCACTGATCTTCTGTGATTCGTATACCTTACAAAAAATAGATGACTTAGCAGATACTCATTGTACCTTCCAAATATTCTTATAAACATAGGAAGAATATTCAGATGTTCATTGAGCAATTACACTTTCGTTCACGAGCAGCAACCAAGAGTATTGGTTACATAGTATGAGTAAGCCTATTCATCTTCCAACACAACTTGATTCAGAAATACTTTTCTGAATAGCAAACTGCCCTTCTGTAAATATTCCTGAACCATGAGTTTTTCAAATGCAAACCTGAATCCAAGCACCATTAAAAGATGAATGTCAATAAAGGACAGCATACAATATGAGGATGTTATCTTTATTATCCAAGATGGTTGGCATGATCTCCAAAGAACATGAGTGTTTAAGGATTCCTGGGAAATGTAGTTATATTGTTGAGGTTAATTATGTAGGCCCCTCTTCACAGATAGGAAGTGTTTGCCTGGCAGCACCAACATTCAATGATTACTGTCAGCCTTACCTTTCATTGAAAAGATCTCAAGAAAGCAGGTTTGGAGTACAACACTGTTGGGAATGACCCTTTTTGCAGTGTCATCCCCAAACCTTTTGTGGTCCACCTCCTTATTTTTGCTGAATTCATTTTTGTAGGCCTTAGGACTCCGAGTACTTGTTGTCTGCTAACCAGTGCTAAAGTGCATGTGTTCTCTCCTCTAAACATGTTAACATTGGCTCATACCCAATTTGTATAATTTATACCCATATAAGTTCCTAGTAACGTATAGTACATGTGTCCATGGCCTTTAAATTAAATGCTACAAGTGTTCCTGCAGCACTGATTGTGCCTCCCACTTAGGTAACCCTTAGAAGAATTCTCAGGCCTGCCATTGCAGAGCTTTTGCGTACAGTTCAAACTGCCATTTCAACTTGGCAAAATAAACTTTTTGCCAGGCCCAAACCTTCTTTTTAATACATAGAAGTCACCCCTAGGGTAGGCCTTGGATAGCCCAGAGGGCAGGGTGCAATGTGTTTTAAAAGCAGGACATGTACATTTAAGTTTTACATCTTCTGGCAGTGAAAAACTCTTACATTTGTTTTTACTGCAGTAAGGCTTAAATCTACCATAAAATAACATTAGGATTACCTTATTACAATTGATAATTATAATTTCAAAGGGGAAAATATAACTGGTTCAAGTTTGATGTCTCTGGAATCCCAATTTAAAATCCTAATTTATGTTGAAGTCAGATTTTAAATAACAGTTCCGAATATGCCACACTTAGAAAGTTGGCCTTTTCTTGCAATTTGGGGCCTGCAGCCTGTCTCTAGTCACATAGATAGGTGTAGTTAGCAGATAGGCTTTTTGTATTACTCCTAGACAGCCACACACAAGGGGATCTTTGGGGTGACTCAGTGGTCCATCACTGGCAGGATGGGAGGGAGGAGCTTGACCCAGTCCACTTACACTTGCATAGGCTGTGTCCTCTCTCCAGACAAAGGGCTGCATACCCCTTATAGTTAGTCTGGATCCAGAGTAGAGAATGCAGATCCTCTGTTCACTTGAAAGGAATGCCTCTAGAAATTTCTCCATAGTTCAAAGGCACAACTGTGTATAAAAGAATGACCTCACTTAACACCCCTTCACTACACTTCAGCTCTTGTGGTTACTCTGCAAGGAAGAAAACTGCTGTACTGCTAAGATCAGCCACTGTGCAGAACTGCATTCTACTGGATCCCTGCTTTGCTGTGCTGACTTGCTGCCTGTTGCCCTCTTGCATGGGTGAGTAGGAGTGACCAGCATCTCTTCAACCCAGATCCCAGAGTGACTACAAGGGCTAGGTGAAAGGCCTCTGATCTGAAGCCCCAGGGACATTATAGGCTTCTAACCATCTTGCACCTGGACTCTGCCATCTATGAGTCTACCCTGCTAAAAGGTGCTACCCCAGTCCTGGACCCTTGAAGGTGCATGCCAGCAGAACCAATGCATCTTCTCTGCTGAGTGAAGCATCCCCAAGCAGAACCGATGCATCTCCTCAGCTGAATGGCACATCCCCGATCAATAAATGCATTGTCTTTGCTGCATGGATTGGACCAGTCACAACGATCCGTTTTGCCCACTGCATTCCTCGGAACCAAAGCTTTACCTGACAGCATGGTGCATCCTAAGCCCAGCCCAGGTCTTCACACCTCTCATCAATGCCAGTCCAATGACTCCGCCTGACTCTGCATTTCATCCCCACAGCTCCTCTGAACCAATACATCGCCAGCTGCTCATCACATCCCAGATGCTGAACTTTGCATCACAAACCTGCTAAGAGGATTCTCTATGATGATGCAACAGAACCTCACGCCACAGTCTTACCACATCTCAGGCCTGATGCATCACTTTGTCTGTGCAGCCTGTCTTCATTACAGATCCATGCAACGCATTGGATCAGGATTTAAGGAACTCTGTTCAGCAGGCCTAAAAGAGTCCCTGTAGCTGGCCTGTGCTCCTTTTTGATCAGGCTGAATTTGAGACTTTATCCTGGTCCTGTACAACCAGACATCTTCAATTGGTGCCATTTTTACAAACAAAGTTTAAAATTCAATATCTCCAGTTCTATGATTTGTATTTTTTTTGTTTGGGTCTCGTTTTATATATTAAAACTTACACTATTATTCTAACCCTATTGTGGGCTCTTTTTGGTGCGTGTTCTCACTGATTTACCGTTTGAAGTGTTGCATAAATACTTTACACATTGCCTCTAAGTTAAGCCTGAGTGCTCTATGCCACACTACCAAAGGGTGAGCACAGGTTAATTTGGGGTTTGCTTGTGCCTCACCCTGACAATTGTGGTTGCTGCTTGACCAGGGCTTACACCTCAGTCAACCAACAACCCAATTTCTTACAAACATCCTCTGCACCTGCCAAAACCTGACTGAGGTAAATGCATACATATAAGCTGTTGTGTTTTAAAAGAGGCAAACTCAAATACATTTTTAATTAAACAGAGTTTATATATGATTTTCATAAGTTACAGGCAAAGTTTCTTCAACTGAAATAATTTTACAAATAACTCGAAATATTTTGATATATGGCCTAGTAAAAATAAAACAATTCTCTGTGACAGAAGATGTTTGCTTTGACAGATGGGGAAAATGTTGTAGAAATAAATCATATAGGGGCCAGATGTAGGTAGGAATCATTTACCGATTTTTAATTACCGAATTTTACCGATTCGGTAATTAAGAATCGGTAAATAAGAAGTGGGGGGTATGTAGGAACATCCAGATGTTCCATTTACCGAATCGGTAAATATCTGTATTTACCGATTCGGTAAATACCGACCGGTAATGCTCCATTCATTCCTATGGGCTTTGAAGCCCATAGGAATGAATGGGGCATTACCGGTCGGTATTTACCGAATCAGTAAATACCGATTTTGACAAGGGTGCAGGGGGTGTCACTTTGACACCCTCTAGCACCCCCAAAAAAGGTTCGGGGGCCATGTGGCAGGGATACCTGCCCTAAGGGCAGGTCTGCCTGTCATATGGCACAGGTGTGCATGCACACATGTGCATGCACACCGGAATCGGTATTTTACCATCAAATATATTTGATGGTAAAATACAGATTCGGTAAGGGTTGTGGGACTCAGAAGAGTCCCACCTACATATCAAATTTAACGAATAGGTAATAATACCGATTCGGTATTTTACAGATTCGGTAAATTTACCGATCGGTAAATTTACCGAATCTGTAAAATAAGTGGCCCTACATATCAAAGCTCAAATACCGGTCGGTAACGGCCGAAAATACCGATTTTCGGCCGTTACCGACCGACCTACATCGGGCCCTATAGTGTTTCCTTTGAAAGTAAGTACTTACAAAATTCTATCAAATGTTACTACCATAACTATGTATTGCAATTGCATTATTTTTTAGACTTATAAAAAGTGAGTTTTGGTCGCTCACTATTGAACCACGTTTTAAACCCTTGGTGTTATTCGCATTGGTCTTAATTTACAGTTCAGTAGTCAGGATACTCTGTCACAGAAATCGTGGTTTACCTTGATTGGCAAATCTTTGTACCACCTACTCAATTATGAGTCGAGTCAACCATTCTCCTTCCAACTGCAGTGGGCCTGCTGACTCTGCTTTCAGAAATCATATTCAGAAAGCCCAGATGAGTGGGGATTGTCAGAGTAAGTACACATCAGTCTGTTCACAGTATTTATAGTGGGTGCTCTGATATCCTTTTTGTCCTGTCCATCAGTGCCAGAGAAATCTGTTAGTCATAAACCTAAAACAAAATAATGATCCCCCCCCCCCCCCCCCCCCCGATCCTAGAAGAAATCTCCCAGGGTCATAATTGATTTGCTTATCATAAACAAACTCCAACTTTGTGAGTTGGTATGTGAATATCAAAATAGTTAGGCATGCAGCGGGCTAAAAATGGTGGCTGCTGAATAAAACTCCAGTGCTTTCAGTAGAGCTGCCATGACAGTGACTCCACTTAAGGCACAGTGATCACTGTAAGGCAGACGATAATCTTTCAATTTGGTGGCTGGTAGTCTGGCTGAGGTGGCAGACGAGATGGCATCCAGCATCCTGATGGACCACATGTGGCTCGCCAGGGTCAAAATTGGGCCCTCTAATTTTATTATTGAGGGATCAATAGAGATTATGGCCCTCATGTGCAAAGATTCCTTTTAAGGAATCATAAAATATGACATTTAACGATCAACAATTTGCGATTCCTTAACAGAAAAGCACACAATTGGATTTGATAAAAGCAGACAAACTTTTACTTATTAAAATTGTATTTTGTGATCCGATGTACTACTAGGTCGGTTCTCCAAATACAGAATCGTAGTGGATCGCAATTCGACCTACCTCATTCATAGGCATAATGAAGGTTGTACTTTGTGAGCCACTACAATTGGATACATTTACAGACATAGTGGACAGCTGGAGTCAGCAAACCACTATGTCTGTGATTACTCTGAAATAAAGCAATATTTGTTCTCTTAAATGAATCCCGTTTTCATTAAAAAAATGATGCATTTTAAAAAATGTAAAACAATTCCAGAAACGTTTTTTATGAGCAGAAGGTGCTCACATGGACCACTGCCTGCTCATAAAAGAAATTTTTGTGACCATTCACAACTGTTCCTTTGCAAATGTTTTACCACTTTCTTTGAGGAGATGGTTAAATATTAATGTTTTGTGAACGGATTTCGGTCGCAAAACGTTAATACATACCTTAAAGATTCGGTATCAGGAATGGATAACCTTAGTACGCCCCTTCCAAATACTGAATCATTATTTATTCCCATCACCAATTAGCGAATCATAAAGATCTAGGGGAATATGTACCAACTCATTTCCCCACAGACACAGAATGGGCAAAACCCTTTGATACATCTGGCCCTTGGTAACATCTTACCGAATCACTAATAGGCTTTAGTGAATGTATATATGCCATTTTGCGAGTTGGAAAGACTCTGATTTTATGAATCAGAGCCTTATCGACCATAAAATGGCATGATACATGAGGATCCAATATATATTTTACTACATGGAAAGCCTAATTTTCCTTCTTGTGACTGTACATTTGAGCCAGTGAAAAAAAATTGTAATTTGTATTCATCTTATTTCAATAAAAAATGTTTAGTTCCCAAAACTTCTCACAAATTGGATCAATCTAGGCCATATTAAATTAACACAGTCAGGGCCACACTGGCTGTAGCGGTCATCAGACGTTTTCCCAGGAGTCTGGAAGGGTGGGGGCCAGTTTTGCAGCTGTGGGTTCGTTTTTCTTACTGGGGGCCACTTTTGCAGCATTGATCCAATATCAACCCCCAGTAACAGAAGCAGAAGTGCTTCACACTTGCAACTCCCCCCCTGTGCCTCCTTCCCCTGCGGCGGCGACTGGTCCATCAAAATCGCCAGGACTGCTTTGGGTTCCCAGTCCTGCACCGAAAACAGTAGCATGAGCATGCACAAGGACACAAAAGGTGTTCAGATTTAAAAAGAGAGTTTATTTTACACTATGTGACCAAAATAGTTTGTGATAATATTGTGGTCTATTAAGTTTTAGATCCAGTAATATGATATGGAGTGACCCCTACTGAGTGCACCTAAACCGAAGAAGGCATTCTGTTCATGACATACTACCAAATTGCAATCCTTCTTTTGACTCACAAGGTAGAGTCATATCATCAAGGTTATACTTGTGAGTCAATGCAAACATTTTAAACCATGATTAATTGTGTTCCTGGCTAACAGTTCATTGTACATAGCACTGAGTTACATAAAAAAGTATTCTTCCTCAATACACATAAGGCATTGATATAAATCAATAGGATAATTTGAAATAACCTATAGCAGACATGTCAAATGCAAACATAGGGCCTGGTTATGAGCTTGGCGCAATGATGTAGGCTCAAAGTCGGCTCGGCTGCACCAAACCTGCGCAAGGACCACCAACTGTATCATCAGTTAAACTCGTGTTACACGAGCTCAAACCCGTGATATGGTCGGCGGTCCTTTGTCTTTCCAATGGCAGTGCCTGGAAAAGAGGCACCACAATGGGAACAAAAAAAAAAAGTACCAGCACGACATGGAAGTAGACATTCACATTGTGCTGGAACTTTGTGGGACTATTGATAGGGGGTGTATTCCTTTGGTGGGGGGACCATGGGGGGCTTTTAGGGCCCCAGTTGTTCCTCCACCCCTAGCCTTTTCATGGTGTGGCTCCCGCCATGAAATGCTGGTGGTGGATGAACTTGTAATATGCTGAGTGGGACTGCACCAGGCCCCGCTCAGCATATTGCATTGCAGCGCATTTGCCCCACCGCCAGGGAACAGGCAACAGTCATGATATAGCAGAGGGTGGACAGCCTGCACGAGTCTAGAGGTTGCAAGACCACTAGACTTGTAATCAGGCCCACGGTCTTCTTCATCCCTTTCTTGTGGTAGAACATATTTTCTTTTGTGTGGGTACATTTTACATGCCTAAAATGACTTTGCCTCTCAGTGGCTGATTTTCAAAGTGACTCGGTGTATGCCTGTTCCAGGGTTTCATTTAGGTAGATGAGTTAAAAATTATTTTGCACCTTAAAGATCCACTGCTGTGCCATAAAAACATTCAGAATCTATATTTGTGTGTAAAGTTTAAAACGGATTATGCTACATTTCAGAGAAGTCTTCAATGCACTTCTCAAGTAGATTAATATTAATATGGTGCAGTAAGTCGTATTTGATATCATGGTTTCATGTTTTAACCAGTCATGATTATGGTGTGGGACATGGCCTCCCCTGCTAAAGCATGTGAAGTTTTCATGCGCTGTTGAATGACTTTCCAGCAAGCATGAAACATGACAGTCCACCTTTGAAAACAGTGACTGTCTGCTTCAAAGCACTGTATAAATCCTGCTGTCAAGGTCTATCAAAAGTTTGTCTATCTACTCAGATATCTTCATTAGTGTTGTTGGAGCTTCTTATTTCTAAGTGCCTGTCTATTTGAGAGGGAATAGTACAATTTCTTACTTAGTGTTTTATGTGCCATGCTTTGTGTACATAAAAGGACATATAATACTATATCTACTATTTCTATTTGTCTAGGTTGTGCTGGAAAGGTGAAGGTGAATTGAGCCAGATCATTAAGCGAATTGAGGTCTTCTTGGATAATCCTCATGAGCCACTGTAACCCTCAAAGAGCCAGATAAGTGTTCTTAGTTCTGAAAATATCTGTGGTGTAATATCTCAAGATGTAGCTAAGCTCAACAACCTACCTTTCTGAATGCATCTACCCTTTGCTCAAGATTTGTAACCCAGAATTCTACTTTTCTCTTTACCAGTGCTTTCCCTGTCTTTCTATAGTTCTCACCATAAGGAGTTCATTCACTTAAAATACATTATTACATCAGCAATTTCCTCATGTGTTCCTTTGGAAAGATATTGAATTAAAATAAAATATTTCCTAAAATATTCGATACTTTCCCTTACTATTTTTGTCTCCTTCCTGAGACAGAGACCCATCCCTTGAGTTGCATCAGGATACGACACAGTGTCAACTCTTCCTAATGACTGAGGGGCATATTATCAAGGGATTTAGCTCCGCTTTTTTGGCTTTAAAAGCCAAGAAAGCGGAGATAAAATGATCTCCCTATCAGCAACAGGGTGCTAACACGCAAATTCGCATGTTAGCACCCTTTTTCTCTACGCTTCCCCTTGCATCTCTAATGAGATGCAAAGGGGGCGTTCCAGAGAAAAATAATAGGAGAAATGTTGTTAAGCGAAATTTCTCCTATTATCAAGGATTTCGCTAACCCTGTTAGTGATAAAAAAAGCATCGCTAACCGCGGTTAGCACTACTTTTTTTACACCTGGTATTTTCCTGACTTAGCCATGATATCCTATGGAAGGTGGAGATCATGGCTAAGTTTGTGAGCCCCTATCATCAAGCTAACGCCAAACTTCGAGAGATTATCGTTGGTTTTCCATCGATAATCTCTCATTTGGCAGTTATCGCGAGGATTTTTATCACTTCTGAGATAAACCTTGCTAATAGCAAGTTATCTCTGCGATAATTTCAGGCGATGCTTAGCGTTAAAAAATTCGTTGCTAAGCATCGTTAGCGATAAATATCGCTAATCGTTGGTAATATGCCCCTGAGTCCTTTCACATTATGGTGGCTTGCGTACTCAGGCAATTTCCTCTATTCTTAATGCATCCTGCCAGTTCGGGACTCACTTTAAATACAATTGGAAGTATATCTTGGGGCATATTACCAAGCAATAGCGATAATTATCGCTATTGCTTGGTTAGAGAGAAAATTTTACCGCTAAGCTGCGGCGATTTGTACCGCAGATAAACCTTGGTATTACCAAGGTTTATCGCAAATGCGATAAAAAACGGCCGCAATGCATGAATATCGCTGAAAAGTCAGCGATATTCATGCATTATCGAGCTAATGCTCTTAGCCATTTTATCCACCTCCCATTGGATAACATGGCTAAGAACTGCTCAGGGGCAGGTGTTAGCTTTTGGGGATATTCGCGCTTAGCGCGAATATCTCCAAAAGTTGGTAATAGGAGATAGCGATGTTAGCGACTGTTTCCAGTCGCTAACATCTTGGCACGCCCACTTTGCATGTCATTAGTGATAAATATCACTGACATGCAAAGTGGGGCCCAAGATGGTCGCTATCTCCTACTAGCTGTCGCTAACTGGTGTTAGCGACAGCTAGGTAATAGGGAGATAATTTTATCTCCGCTTTCTTGGCTTTTAAAGCCAAAAAAGCGGAGATAAACACCCTTGATAATATGCCCCCTTGGCTTTACATTCTCTGCCCTCTTCCATGCCATTCTCTTTCTTGTGTCTTTCGTGTGTATATATTCTAATTCTGACCATTCTAGCAGGGATGTGGAAGGGGCACTATTGTCTTGTGGGAAGGGTATCAGATTTGTAGCTTCTCAGAGATCATGCAGAGTCTGATGTGTTGCACTACTTCTGCTGCTGTTCCCAGAAAATGCAGAGAGGAGTGGTCAGATAAGTGTGGCACACCAATGCCATAATATAGATGCAGGAATTGTTGGGTAGGCCTCGCTAGTTGTTACTTAGAGAATGTTCTTATGGTCTCTAGTTACATTGAAGCAAGTAACATCATCATTACATGGATTTTTCACTTGCTCTGTAATAACAATTGATTAGTAGGCTATGTGACACAGTCTTCTGAACTGTTTCCACCCACAAAGACATAGTGGCAATGTCAGTACATCTGGTTGGTAGAATTAAAATGTAAAATAAAATAAAAACAGTAGCCATGACATGCAAGTAATTAACGCACAAAGAAAAGACACAAAAGCATATCTAAACTTTTCACAAACATGTAATTCACGCAAACACAATCACACACAGCACGCACAACTCTCTAAAACATGCTTGATTAAGCCATTACTTATTCAAAACATAGGTTCCACAATGAGATATTCGATGACAACTGTTTCACCACACCCATCACTGCCTGGACCTCATTAAACTATAAAGCAAGCACACACAACCTGTTCGCATGGGAAAATAAGCCACAGACAATGTCAGCTGATGTGTTTGTTGCACTATCTATCCTTATGGGGAACAATCAAATGAACAGTAGAGAAAGGATCCTGACACAGAGTTTCACCATCTCTGTCAAGTTTGAGGACAAGATAATGGCAAGATACCACTTTCCCTCTGGATATGGATTCAGAACTGGAATTGGAGCTCCTTTCACCTACAGCATGCTACAGTATCATACCTGCTCATTGCAAAATACACTTCTTGGCCAAAGTTATATTCCAGAGAACAAACTGGAATATGGTTGGCATCTCAGAGGCCAGTCAGTCTCAGTGTTTGCACCGGGTATTGAAATGCATTCCTATCTGATTGTACCAGTTGTTTATCATGCCTGCCTCAGCAGGACAGGCAATCAAGGCACACCCCTTCTAGGCCAATGCCTATTTCCTCCAGCTGCTTTGTGTTATGAATTGCACACATGTGTAATTTCAAACACCCCATTACAGGGTACACCTAAACACACAAGTCACCACTGGTGATCATCCAAGAAAGCATGTGATGCTGCAGGCTACAAGTATGTATCTCTTCTGGGTCATCAAATGACAGGTTCATCTTTTCACTTTTAGTAATTGAACGGCATGTGTTTGCTGGGGATTACAGTTGCTTATGGTTGCTAAAAAAAGTGCTACCAACATCCTGGCGATGCACATGCACATGAGATGTTTCATTAGTGTGACCAGCACACTTTACAATCCACTTTCCAAAAAAGCCAATGAAGGACTCTTTCTTTGCATGCCTGGATGAAATATATGAATAATGCGGGGGTAATAACCAAAACAAAATTCCACATGATTGTATTGCAGATGTTGCTTAGTGTGACCTCTTTCCTATCTCCATGCCTCCTTCAGTCATCAAGCTAGTGTGAGCAGAGGTAGTATAGTACATACACAACAAACCAAGTACTGCTATAGCATTGATTTGGAATCAAATCAGTTAATTGCACATGGGTGGTGTGGTGGGAATATATGATGTTACTTAGCATACCGTTATTCCGCAGGTATTTACTTCAAAGTTTTTACTTCGCAAATACCTTTACTACGCATGATTTTAGTGTGCATGCTTTTACTTCGCAAATATATACAGATACAGTAAAAATGTTTTTACTTTGCAGTAAATTATTATGCATACCGTTACAACGCCTTATTGGTACTTTAAAACTAAAAATTAATCGTAATAGTAACCTATCCCCTGGCAAGCACCCTGAACCCTAAGAATACCCCCTGTACCCCAAAACCTAAACGCAGCCTGAACACCCAAAAATACCCCAACACCCCAAAACCTTAAATGCACCATGAACCCTCAAAATACCCCATGTACCCCAAAACCCTAACCCACCATGGCCCATAAAAATACCCCAGTACCCCAAAACCTAACCACAGCCTGAACCCCAAAAATACCCCAGCACCTCAAAACCTTAAATGCACCTTGAACCCTAAAAATGCCCCCTACACCCCAGAACCTTAACCCACACTGACCCCTAAAAATACCCCTGTACCCCAAAACTTTAATTTGCACAGAAACTCCATTATGCGTATTTAGTAATGGAACATGCGTAGTAAATGCATGGTGAGTAATGGCATCTGCAAACTAAAATATGCGTAGTAATGGTAATACGAAGTAATGACCGCGTAATAAAGGCAGAGTACTGTGTGGTTGTACTTTATTTAATCAAAGTGATGATAATCCTAGCCTGCAGCAAAATATTGCCCTTTGATAAGGCTTGCCCATAGACCTACCTTCTACACTACTGCCCCATGTATGTTTTTGGGCTCAGGATAGTAACCTGAGGTCAAGTCTTCCCTGAGTTAAAAAAAATATGTGACTTCACCTGAGCTGCAAGTATGGTTGTTGTCCCATAGTGGACGGAGTCTATGATGAAAGGTGGACAATTTAAATATCCACAAAAAACATCCTGGTAAAGGCAAATAATGCCACAGCCAAACATGGCTGTCAGACTGGTCAGCCTTAGGGTGGTCTTCTTCCAGACAATTTGCCTGCTCAGCTCCTCTTTTTACTAAGCATTTTTGCGGGACTTAGGACTCAGAACACTTTACCACTGCTTAGCAGGTTTAAAGTGCATTCACCTCCCACTACAAATGGTAACATTGGCTTATCTGCAATTGGTATACTTAATTAATTTATATGACCCTTGTAGAGGGCCTGTAAATTAAACGCACTGATTGTGTCACCCACACAAGTAGCCCTTCAAACCAATCTCAGACCTGCCACTGCAGGGCCTGTGCTTCAAGCCTCCTGCCATTTTGACTTGGCATTTAAAATCCCTTGCCAAACCTCAAACCCTCCTTTCAGTACACATAAGTCACCCCTAAGGTAGGTCCCAGGTAGCCCATAGGGCAAGGTGCCACGTTACAGTGTGTTGTGTTGCACAAATACTTTACACATTGCCACTTAAGTTTAGCCTGACTGTTCTGTTCTAAGCTACCAACGGTGAGCACTGGTTAATTTCAAGTGTTTTTTACTTTCCCTGGCTAGATTTGAGGTCCTTACTTGCAAAGGGTGCATGCCTCTGCCAACTAAGGACCCAATGTCTACCAACAGCCAACCGAGAAGTTCAATAATTCAATTAATCTGCATTTGCATAGTGCAGCACTGTCACGCCCTAGGGGTATCTTGGCGCTTCCCAAACATCAGTACTTCTGTTTTGTCAGAGTTGAGTTTGAGGCAATTGTCTCTCATCCATTTGATTACATTGGTCATGGCTTTGCAAAAGCTGGGTTTAGCAATAGAGGGGTCCTCAGTGAGCAAGAGGATTAGTTGAGTGCCATCAGCATAGGGGATTATGTTGAGTCAGTGGGATTTGATGACGTATGGAAGGAGGATCATGAAGAAAATGGTGGAGCCGAGGGATGAGCCGAGGGGGTACGCTGCGAATGTTGGCCTTAGCTGCAGAGGTGAGGGGAGGCAGTCGAATGTTCTGTGTGCATCCTATAAGGAAGGAGACTATCCTTTTCAGGATGTTTTGTTGTATGCTGATGTTGTAAAGTCTGTTGATGAGGGTGTGGGGAGAGACAGTATCAAATGCAGTAGAGAGGTAGGGGAGGAACAGGCCCCCTGTTTTTTCACAAACAAGGAAAGTTCTGATGTCGTTTGTGGCAGAAATCAGCGCTGTTTCAGTGCCGTGGTTGGCCTGGAATCCTGATTGTGATTTGGCAAGTAGGTGGTTTTGTTCCAGTTCTTTGGTGAGTTGTTGGTTGATGGCTTTCTTGAGTACTTTGGCTGAGTAGGTGGGCAGTGAGATCAGTCAGTAATTTTTGAGTGCCCTGGGTTCAGCAGAGGGTTTCTTTATGAGGGGTCTGGCCTATGCATTTTCCATCTGTCTGGGAAGGCTGTTTCAGAGATGGAGGTCTTGAGAATGCACATGAGTTCTGTGCTTATTGGGTTGGGTCTGAGGTTGAGGAGGTCGTGGGGGCAGGGGTCAGTGGGTGGCTCATTTTGGATGGATGATATGATGGCTTCGGTGATCTGAATGGTGAGCGGAGACCAAGTGGGGATCGCATGTCTGGTGTTCCCTGGTTGTTTGTGGTTGTCAAAACGGATTGTAGTGAGTTTGGAAGTTGTTATAGATGGTGGCAATCTTGCTGTGAAGTAGCCAAAGAGGATGTCACAGAGTTCTTGGGAGGGATGCATTGTGTTCTCTGTGGCAGTCCGGTCGGAAAATTCCTTGACTGTCTTGACCAGTGCCTTTGTGTGGTTAGCCATGGTAGCGATGTGGGCAGTGATGACTCCTCTTTTGGTTTCCTTGATGCATAGGAGAGTTGCTGAGGGCTGCTTTGTGAGTGGCTCTGTCGGAGGGGTTGTTGGTGATGTGCCATTGCTCCTCAAGTAGATACCAGTTGCGCTTGGTGGTTCTGAGATCTGGAGAGCACCAGCTGGCTTGTTTTGAAGTTTTGTTGTCTGTTGCTGGTTTCAGCGGGGTGACTCTGACGGCGCAAATGGTGATCCAAGCAGAAATCTTCTGGTCAATGTCTGCTGACATTTCGGGTTCTGTGGTGTAGAGGGCCTGTGTTCATTGGGTCTTGGTTACCTTGCCCAAGTTGCAGTGGGTGGCGCTGTCATGCTTGGTGATGGTATGCTGGGCGTTGGAGATGGTGAAGGGAATCATGGTTTGGTCGGTCTAGATGAATTCAGGGAAAATGCTGAATTTGACCCTGTCGCTGGCAGTAATAAGCGTTGATTGGGTCTCCAGCTTTGTGTGTTGGATCGGTGACCAGTTGGGTAAGATCCATGTTGTTCAGGTTCTCCAAGAGGATGGGGGGGTTGGCGTAGTAAGGGTTGTCAACGTAGAAGTTGAGATCACCGAGTAGGACGTAGTGGTGGAAGTCGATCGCTATGAGGGCCATGAGGTTTGGAGAAGGCTGGTCAGTGTTCCAGGGGTCTGTATGCAAGGATGCCTTGTATTGTAATCTTAGTATTGGTCTGTAGTTGGGTGTTTTGGGTTTCCATTAAGGGTATTAGGTCGTCATTGGTGAAGGTGCATCGTATGGGTTCCTTGAAGATGATGCAAATGCCCCTGCCTTGTTTGTTGGTGTGGTCACAGTGTATTATCCTGTAGCCATCATGAGTAGTGGTGGCGATGTCGGGGTTCGAGAAGGTGTTGAGCCACAATTTGGTGATGAATGCCACGTGTGGGGAGAAGGTGGTGATGGTGATGGTGTGCCAGATTTCTGTGATGTGTTTGCAGAGGTAGCAGGATTTAAGCAGGATGCATTGCAGTGGTTCCTGGTTATTTGTGGTCATCTGGGCAGAAGCTGTGCAAGGTAAAGTACATGTAGGAGGTCCTGTGTTGCAGGTGAAGTGACAGTTGTGGCAGGTGTAGGGTCATTTGGTTGATTTCAGAGTGGTCGTGGAGAAGCTGTTGTTGTGGTATCCTGAGGCCAGGAGCTCCTTGGCAGGGTATGGGTGGGTGGTGGAAGGGCCAGGCAGTCCTGGTGCTGGGCGAGGTCCAGGCATGCACGGGAGCAGGCAGTCTTGCCTTTGGCATGTCTTCAGCACCCTGGTGGTGTTCCTGCCGCATAGTAGCCTACATAAGTAAATGCTCAAGATCAGAAGGTCAAGGGCTAATCGCTATGGACCACGAAGCGGTGTCAATAAGTAGTCCTAAGAGGTGCGAAGGGCTGTCAGGGAGGCAGGAGGGCAGACAACGGGAATGATGAAGAGGCAGGAAAAATACAGTAGGAAACAATGAAGGCTACAGACCCAGTCTAACCTCAAAAGTACTGCCTATAATCAAATTAACCCCAAAAAATAAATAAATGTGTCTATAGGTAATATTTAACCCTCGTAAATAGCAAACAACATTGACCAACAGAATAGGGAAAAGCCTAACCCAGCAGACCTCCAGACAGCAGTCTTGAACTGGAGGCAGCAGGGACTGTGATTGCAATCTCAGTCTAAAGGAGCTGGCAGCAGTGGAAAGACGAGCATATGCCCAGAATGTGAAGAGCTACACATATCTTTAAACAACACTGTCATTGTAACATGGCTGGTCCCATGCCCGGCTGTGAATTGTGGAGGGTTATGCCTGGGAATGCCTGCCCCACCATGTAAAAATTAGCCTACTGAACGTCAACCAAAAGACATCCCTGCCTTGGGGAGAGAGGAATCTCCTTCACAGAAATCTGTGATGCCTCATGGCAAATGTCAGAGATCCCTAGAAGCCACAAAGCCAATTCACCTTCTTTCGACCAGGACCATCAACATCAAAACATGGAATGTGAGGACCATGCACGAGACAGACAAGATAGCCCAAGTGGCAGCAGAGATAAAAAAAAGATATACTTGCCATGCCTTTCATCAGCAAAACCAGACGATCACTGTCTGGACAGAAATATCTGGCTCCAGGAGGAATGCTGATGAATTCTGGACATGAGAAAGAGAATGCTATCGCCAGCAGTCAATAGAGCTCTGAATGGATGGGATGCCCACTGTCCCAGAATCATCACAGCGGCCTTCCACATAAACAAAGTGAGGATTAATATGAATGTTATCCAATGCTATGTACCTACAAATTACATTAAAAAAGAGGAAACATTTTTACAACAGAGTCCAGTCGATCCTGGAGAAATGCCCTGAGAGAGATTTCACCATATTGATGGGGGACCTCATGTGCCAAGATTGGAGTCGATAATACCAGGTACCAAGAAGTCATGGGCAACCATGGCTTTGGCAACATGAACAAGAATGCTGAAAGGTTCAAGGAATTCTGCACCATGAACAGTCTGGTTGTAGGCTGTAGTGTATACCCACACAAAAGAATACACAAGACAATGTGGGCTTCACCAGACCATTCAACAGAGAATCAGATAAACTATGTCTACATTAGCAAGAGAATCTGGAGGTCCCCTCTGGATATGAGAGTGATTAAAGGAGCGGACATGGCGTTAGACCATCACCTTGTCATGATAAGGCTGAAGCTAAAGGTATACATAACACCAACATCCTAAAAAACACAGAAACAGAGTGAATAGTCAATCACCCTGAGCAACAAGTTTCAAGTCCTGCATAGAACTATAGAATTATGGAGAGACAGTAGAACGTCTATGAGAGAAGATCAAAGAAAAAGTGACATCAACCTGCTGGGCCCCAAGAAACACCAGCATAAAGAATTGATCTCCACCAAGGCTCGTAGCAAAATCCAAGAGAGGAAGGAAAAGAAATCTGCAGTCAACATCAGCTGAATAAGAGCTGAAAAAGCAAAAGCTTAGGACAAGTACACCAAAAAAAAAAAGGAATTAAAGAGAAGCTTGAGAGCAGAAAAGTAACGAGTCATAGTTGGTCTTGTCATGAAAGCCCAGGAAGGAGCAAGCCATGGAAAATTGACAGATCTCTACGAAATAATGAGGAAACTTTCCAGCAGACACAGCAAGCCAGAAAGTTAAAAACAAAGCTAGGAACGTGGTTATGGGTAATAAAGGCCAACAACGAAGATGGGGGGAAACCTTTAAATAATAGCTGAACCAGCCCATGCCGCAGCCTCCAACAAAGATACAACCAGCCGACAAGGACTTGCCAATCAACGGAATCATACCTACTAAGGTAAAACATGTCATGCTATCAAACATCTGAAAAATAGGAATGCAGCAGAACCTGACAACATTCCTGAAGAGGCACTGAAGGCAGACATTGAAACATCAGTAGATGTGCTCTACCCAATGCTTGGAAGTATCTGGGAAGAGGCCAAGGTATTATAAGAATGGAAAGAGGGCTACCTAATAAAGATCACCAAGAAAGGTGGCCTCAGTACTCTTCTACCAGCCCCAGGCAAAGCATTTAACAGAGTAATTCTGAACAGAAGGGAGAAGTCAGTGCTCATTTGTGAGACCAGCAAGCTGGCTTCCGCAAAGCTAGATCTTGCACAGACCCAATTACAACACTGCACATCATCATTAAGCAGTCAATAGAATCGAACTCCAGCCACTATGTCAAAGTCATCGACTACGAGAAGGCGTTCAACAGCATAGACAGAGAGACTCTTTGGAAATGCCTCCCCCACTATGGTGAGCCAGATAAACTCATATGAATAATCAGGACATAGTCAAATTTCAACATAACGTGATTAATGCATGTCCGGGCACAATCAGGGCAGCGCTACAGATAAAAATAGTTGCTGGGCGAGGTATTTCTTGATGTCAAAAAAACACTCGGACTATCAATTGAATTTTTAACAGACATCCCATTAACAAAGTTTAGATTAAAGAACCTGCTAAAAAAGTGTGCAAGAACATCTCTAGACAACAAGACCTTGAACAGATCAGACCTGTTCTGGGTGCATCAGGTCTTATTATTTCATATGAAACTACTGCATGCCAGCCCTATTTAAAAGCAGGTCTTGGAAGGCAAGCCCTACAAAATGTCATGAGGGTGAGGCTCTTAACTTTGCCAATACAAGACTATAGAGCCCACTGGAAAAACTGGTCATTAAGTGGGTCTGGATGTTGTCTGTGCCAATACCACATAGAATCCGCGGAACATGTAATTTGCTGTTGCCCAGCTTTGCTGTCCCCAAGGCGTTTGTATTTAAGAGCCATGTTCCTTCATTACAGCGTAAGAACATGTAAGGAGGCCTTAAGGCACATTTACATCACCATAGTCCCGATGGAGCTGGCACTCGTTGGGAAGTTTTACGCGGCTGCTGGAATGTCCTTACCATCAGGCCGAGAATTGACAGTTAAATAAATTATGTTTCCAGACCCATTGGCACTTGCAACTGCTCAGCATCGCACTTTTTAATACTATTACTGTCTATACTAACTTTTACTAGCAAAAGGATGCCCTCCGCAGTTTTGTATACCCCCTGAATGTCAAATCCTTCATGTCTTTTTTCTAAACTGACTTCTTTTTGTACAAATTTACTTATGTACAGTTACATTACAATATCTGTGCATTCTTAACCCCTTTTACAGTTTATTTATTTTATTTTAACCTTTTCTAATTTGAATTTTCTTGTTTCGCTTTTGTAAAGGATTTTATTTAATCATACAATAAAGTTGTTGTTGTTGTATTTAGAATACTCAGACACTCTCATTAGGGAATGACCTGCAAGATAGTCATGAAGGACAACTCACTGTACCCTTCTAAGTGAGGACCACAGTCTGCCAGGTTTGTTTGCTTGCACATCTTCTCTTTCTGATGTCCATAGAATGGATCTTCTACAGCAGGGAGAATAAATGGGATCCAGTTGACACCTTGGAAGGAGCTTGAAGACCTGGCCTGGACCTACTCTTCCATACTCATCAGCAGATGCAAGAGAGGTCTGTCAATCTGGCAGTCACATCAGCACAACTTGGCCTCTTCATCAACAGGGAAAAAACAGGATCCTGAAAGCTAGCATGGCCAGCACAGCTGAAGTTACTCTTGTATTTGATGTACTGGAAGAGGCTGAGGCTGTCACCTACCTGGGAAGTGTCATAGACAAGCAGGGTTGCACAGACACCAACGTCAAGGCAAGAATATGCAAAACAAGGGTTGTCTTCATTCAGCTAAAGAAGATCCGGAGCTCCAAGGATCTAAAGTAGCTAACTAAGATCAGGTCCAGACCTTCATCAACACCTGTCTGAGGAAAAGCCTCCAAATCCGGTAGCCAAAAACCATCAGCAACAATGGCCTATGGCATCAGACATTTCAACTCCTTGCTCATGAAGAAATCACAAAAAGAGACTTGGGCTGGATAGCTCTCTTCCTCTGCACGCCTATGTCAAACACCATGAGGCAAGCTCTGACCTGGAACCCTCAAGGGAAACGTAAAAGTGAAAGACCAAGAAACAACTGGAGCTGAAGCCTCAAGACTGAGTGCAAGGAGAGAAGTTACTCCTCAACTTAAATTGAAAGAAAAGTTCAAGAAAGAGAGAGCCCTGGTTGATGGCCTATACCTCAAGAGGGGTAGTAGGCCTAAATAAGTATGCAAGTACATTGTTACAACCATGTGTCGCGTTACATCTACAATAGTGACGTCTAATATGTGTACATCTAGACATCCCAATACGTTAGGGTGTGCATATGTAAATGCACATGCTTTAACTTTCCAAGATTACATAATATATCAGACATGCAGTGATAGTGAGGAATATCAAATATATTACACCATGGAGTAAGGTTCTAGGCAGTTGCTGATCTTGCCTACATTGATGTGTTCCATACTTGTTTATTTTTAAGAAAAACATATGCTGCACATGTTTATGCAAGAGACAACAAGGTGATGGATGGTATACCTGAATTAATCTCAGCCACTATTGATTAATCAGGTCACATTCCAGGCCATCACTTTTTGCTCTCCATGCCACTATAGAAAGAGGCCCGAGATGTGCATATCGAAAGTGAACCTCCGTCTGCTGGGACCGACCATCCCAATCTTCCATGCAAGAACCCCTCCAGAAGGGAACACAGGTAACTGCAGACTGGTTTTAGCCAACTTGGGACTCATCAGTAGGGTGTTTTTTGAATCCCATGTTATATTGCGCTCAGGACCAATATCAAGGCATACCAATCACAATAAGGAATCTAAGTTGGCATGGTGGGCAAATAATCAATGGACTGGAATTCAGCCCAGACATAGTCCCAGTGCTCATTTTGCCACCGGAATCAAGCTCCTAAATGTGTTTTTCACTAATGGAAGGCCTATCTCCTCCATTGGCTAAAAGTAGGTTACATTCTTGCAATATGTGATAACTTTTGATGGAGATCAGGTAGAAGTGCCATGTTTTTTCAATGAATTCTGCATGCTATTTAATGGTAAAATCTGATTTTGAGTCACAATTCTGAAGTTGCCACTTTTAGAAAGTTGGCATGTTCTTATCCTAACAATTTGTGTCTTCTGCCAGTGTCACATAACTGTGAATGGCTCTGTGCATTCCTCCCAGACAGTGTGACAGAAGGGTCTAGGTGTTGACAGCATGGCCATTCTGCTAGGATGGTAGGGGGGCAGAGCTGGACCCAGCCCTAGTTAGATATCACTGGGGTTTCCTCCAACACACACAAAGAAAAATGTCACCCAAGACTTCTTGGAGCCTTGACAGGTGTATGTAAGAATAATCAGATGTAGTAGTAGACATGATATCCCCCTACTTTGAAAGATGGCACCAACTATAAATATCGGACCTCCTGAGACCCTTTTCAGTACACTACTACACTACAGGACCTATGGACACTACAGAAAAAGTACTGTATTGTTGCCCCAGGGGACTTCCCTGCTGCTTGAGGCCTGCTTGTTCCTCAGATTGTCATGCTATTTGAGGCCAACCAGAGTGGCTCCAAGGGTCAGTTGGCTGAACTTCGGTTCTGAGTTACAAGGAAACAACAAGTTCCAGAAGCCTCCCAGCAGCTGCACAGTTGACCTGCTCCTACTGAACCTGCCTGAGACCTGCTGGCTCCCAACAAGATTTTCACTCTAACGCAACAACTATCGTTGTGCTCATGAGTGCTATACGTATCTCAAACTTTAAAATTGCATATTTCTGAACTTACTGATTGGCTGCTTGTAGTTTTTGTTGTTCTGGTTTAATTTTATTTGCTACAATTTACTCTATTGTTATAAATTGGTTTGGGATTTTTCTTGTGCTTCACTTTATTACTGTTTTTGAACTGCATAAACACTTTACACTTTACCACTAAGTTAAGCCTGACTGATGTATGCCAAGCCACCAGAGGGCTAAGCACAGGTTAATTTAGTGACTTTTGTGGTTCAACCTAACAAGGATTGTAGTTGTTGCTTGTGTAGGGGTTCTATCCCCTTCAATCAATAACATAATTCACAATATTGTACTTAACTTGTAATGAAGACACTCAATAGATAGTGTGCCACTTTTGTATACATTAAGCACCCAGCCTTAGTGACTTACAAAGCACATTTAACAGATGTATTTTTGATACATAGAAAAAGTTTTCTATAAGTGGCAAGGCACTTTTCATTCATATATGTCAATACAATTCTTTTAAATAGCAGCGTAACCAGAGCATTGTGGTGCTATAGGCAACTATATATTGTTGACATATATGTGGGTGGTGTAAATACATACTGCAGCCCACACATGACATGTAACTTCCATCCTGATGGTAAAGTTTATGTAGCTCTGGCATATTCTTACAGGAAGGTTAAATGGACCTTTTGGGTGAGACCAGTTTTGATAGTACTATTTTAGGGCCAGAGCACACCGACAGTGGCACTGAACTGCAGTATCACAGTGCCCACAGACATAACCCTAGTACAAATAGCATCCAGAAAAAGGCAACAGATGGGGAGACTATGCAGAAAAGTTGAATTTGCTACAATTGAAAAATGCAATATCGGGCCCTGTGGGTGGGAAGGCAGCACTGAAATGGAGATTAGGAGCCAACATTGGTCATACCTGATTTTCTGGTAATAAAATAGTCCCAGCAAAAACTACAACATAGTTCTGCAGCGTTCAGGAGATCAAACACCAAGGCATAGCTTACCATGATGAAGGAGGTAGGGACACTTAACATATATGGTCACTCTCACACAGAATGGCATAACATCCACCTAATGGGGTTGGTCTTCTTACATCTTTCCACTCTACAGTCCTGGAGAATCAGTAAGGCAAAGAGGAGTTAGTTGAAGAAAACCCAACCCCCTACTGTTCACTACAATCACTACAATGAGGAAAAAAAACATGCTGGGTTGTAGCATCGCAGACTACAGTGACAGCTGCATTCTCTCCCCTTTCAGGAAGGTGCCCATGCACCTAAGGCAGGAAGCTGAAGAATAGAACTAGAAAGCAGAAGATAGGGAATTATATATGATTTGAAGCATTTCCTTGGATCCTCATTAAATCTGTCTGTCTTTTTTCTGGAATTGGAGGAATACCAGAAGAGTAAAGGATAACCTGACAGAGAAGATTGGAAAAACTCTCTACAGAATATAAAGAAAAATAGGACTGGATTATCTCTAGATTGAAGCAGTAATCCAGGCATATGACAAGACTATTCCTACAACATTTAATCTGATTATAATATATGAGAACTAATTTCTACATACCAATTATGTAAACTGTTATTAGGATTATTTATTGCAAATGTATTTGCAAAAGTTTAAACATTTTATTATTATGATCGAAAAGATAAATAGAGCTCAAATTTCCATAGTTAGAATGACTGCGTAGTGTACTGAAAACTAATATTTAAGTTTCACACACTAACAATTCACATTTTTCAAAAATGAAAAATAATGTGATAAGAGAAAACTGGTAAACCTACATTCACTGTCATACCTTGGCTTGTAAAACGGTATGATGGCAATGCGATTTTGTGTATGCGGCCTTACATATAGATAGATGTTCCATAACTTCCCTCAATGATAACCACTTTTTTAGAATGCATAGACAGTGAAACAACATCCATGACTTGAATAAGTAAAGTCATTGTAATCTATAGGCTTGACTGTCAACCTTCTACTGTAGACAATGCCAGTGCATATGGTAAAGAAATGGTGCAAGTTGACTAGGTTGTCCACTCAACATCATGACCATGCAACCATGATGCATGTGCATTTCCCAAAGTTACAATAGCTGTATAATTTGTAGCACATTTCTCTCTCTCGCTTTCTGTCTCTCTCTGTCTCTCTTTTTCTATCTCTCTCTGTCTCATATATTCAACAGAGGCAAGCACTGACGCAGGCTATTCACAGCAGGGCATAAGGAAAAAGAGGAGGTCATCAGCTCAGTTAGCTTCCCTAACCACTGAAGCAAAACAGGTGAAGCAGAAGACGTTGGTACATGAGTGGAAGGATGAGAATGTGCAGTCTTCCTTCACCAAAGCTACACCTATGCCTGCTCAGAGAAGTGCATGGTCGAACATCAAACGTCTCTGGGGCTCTGGCCCACAAGAGAGATAGGTGATTGCTGCAAGCACCCCAGATGCTAGGAGTGCAATGAGAAATGGGGTTTGTCTGGCCAGGAATTGCATTTGGTTTCATGGTCTCAAGCACCATTCACTGTGAGCCCATTTCTCTTCCTTCCCCAGCCAATACCCACCGTACCATCAAGCAGTGGCTACATGTGAGTGAGCTCTCATGTGTCCCTCATCCCTCTTTCGAACCCATTAGTTCCTCAGATTGTTTAGGTGACTCGGTGATGCCAATAATCAGATAGCACAAAATGGAGGAGTGCTTTTCTTCTCATAAAGAGTCCCCACATCTGATGTGATGGGTGAGCCATAAGTCTTGATTTAGAGTTTGGCGTATGAGCTATTCCATCATAAATGTGACAAATATCCCGTCTCCCAAACTCCTAATCAGGCACATAGTGTTGTGAGTAGGGGTCGGTGGGTGACTTCACATTGCTTATGTTACCATGCAGTGATCCATTCGTATACTGGGACCACAATGTGTCTATGGAAGTCAGGCTTTCTATATTCTCAATGTTGTGTTTTTGTTTGCTGATACTGCCAAATTGGGGCCAATTGAAAAAGTTTTTCTGTAAACCATGGTATTTCTCCTTTTGGTGACATAGTACAGTCAGGTTCAACAAAACTTACTATGACAAAATATCCAATGGCAGGACATCACTTATTTGTCATGTGTAATTGCCAGACATCCATGTTATATGATGTTATTTCAGGACATGCATGGTTTCAATACATTGGCTTTCTGTGTATCCCAAAATCAGTTGTACAAAGACACTGATTAGCTTTAGTTAGATGTTCTGTAGGTGTTGGAAATGCACTTGAAGAGTGCAGATGTAAATATTGATAACATCTTTGTTGGAATTGATATGATCAAATAGCCATGACATACATGCTTGCTACATGCATTATGTTAGCCTGTGTGTGAGTAACATTATCGATATGCCAGTAGTTGACAGTGTACAAACCCAGACATGCAGTGACACTTTCTGGTTCATGGATAGATAAACTGTGTAGGCTCTCATGTGTGCCTGACATGAGTGGCCAGTTCAGATGATCCTATAAGCAGGGACATGTCAATGCAGATAATGACAAGTGGTGGGGGGATTACAGTCTCATGATTTGATTAATAGATGTGTTAGACCTGTCAGCCTCAGTGTGGTCTTGCCCAAAACGTTTTGCCTTCCTTCTCCATTTTTGGTGATCTTGTTTTTACTGGCCTTGGTACTCTGTACACTTTACCACTGCTCACCAGTACTAAAGTGCATGTGCTCACCCTTTAAAACATGGTAACATTGGCTTATCCCTAATTGGCATACTTAATTTACTTATAAGTGTATAGCGAAGTGCTACTACATTTAACCAGAGCCTGTAAATGAAATGCTAGTAGAGGGCCTGCAGCACCTCTTGTGCCACCCGCTTAAGTAGAACTTTAAACAAGATTCAGGCCTGCCATTGCAGCCTGTTTGTGCAGTTTTAAACTGCCATGCACATCGGGTAAAAGAAATCTTTTGCCAGGCCCAAACGTCCTTTTCAACACATATGTCACTTCTAGGGTAGACCTTGGACAGCCCAGAGGGCAGGGTGCAATGTGTTTAAAAAAGATGGACCTTTATGTTTTACAAGTCTTTGTAGTGAAAGACTCCTAAAATCATTTTTACTACTGTAAGTTCTACCTCTTCCACAGGATAACATTGCAGTTACGTTACTACATTCAATAAGCTGTAATTTCCTAATGGGAACAGGAAACCAGTTCATGCGTGGGGTCTTTGGAATTGTAATGAAAAATCCTCTCTAATGGTAAATTTGGATTTTAACATATAATTTTGAAAAATTAACTTTTAGAAAGTTGACTTCTTTCTTCCTTAGCCATTTAGTGCCTTTACTCTTTCTCTGGGTCGCATGACTGGGTGTAGCTGACAGGTGGGCTTTGTGTATTCCCCCTAGTCAGCCCTAAACAATAGAGAGCTTAAGTGTAACTGGATGTGCCATCACTTGCAGAATGGGGTGGCACAGCTGGGCACAGTCCTAGTTACACTTAAATAGGTTGTGTCTTGCCTCCACACAAAGGGCTGCATAACCCCTTTAGTTAATCTGGACCCAGGACAGTGAAGACAGGCTGCCTTGGGACTTCAATAGGAAACCTTAATAAGCTTCTCCCACTTTAAAGGCAAAACTGGGTATAACAAATGGATCTCGGACAATTCTTCTGTACACATCTTGACCTGTGGATACTCTGTCAGGAAGAATGACTGATGTGCTGCTGAAAGGACTGCCACTCTGCTGGACCTCTGTTTTGAAAGACTACATCTGTGCTGTGCTTACCTGATGCCTGCTGCCTTCTTGCCTGGGTGAGGACTGGACCTGCATCTGTTGAAGCCAGGAAGCAAAAGTGAATCTGAGGGCTAGTTGGCTGGGCTCCTGACTAGAGCCTAAGGAACAGAAGGCTCCAATAAACTTGAACAAATCAACTGTACTCTGCCATTTGTGAGTCCTACCCTGCCAAGTGGTGTCATCCAAGTCCTGGACCCTTGGAAATTGTCCTCAAGGTGCTCTGCCAGCCCATTTTTGGAATAGGAGAACTTATGCATAACCTCTGTTGTGTGGCACAATCCTGAGCGGAACCAATGTATCCCCTCTGCTGCAAGGGTTCTTCACGTGCAAGAGCTTCACATTGATCTTGCGGCCCACATTACAACCACCTCTGTGCAAAACTTTACTGATGTCTTTGCATCGCAAATGTCTCGTTGATGGCAGCCTCAATGAGGATGCGGGTTCTGGAACCACAGCCTCGCAGCTCTTCAGAGCCAATGCATTGCCTCTGCTGTGAAGGTTCTTCAAGTACAAGGGCTTCACATTAACCTTGCAGCCCGTATCACATTCGCCATTGTGTGAAGCTTCACCAATGTCTTTACATCGCAAATCACTTTTTGACGACAGCCTCAATGAAGATGCCTGATTCTGGCATCACCGATTTCAGCCCTTCAGAATCGACGTATCGCCACAACTGCGTGACACAACCTTGACACTGGAGTTCGCATTGCAAACAGTCATCAAAGAGGTCCTCAATGATATCAGGGAAGCTTGTATCACAGCCCCACAACTCCTCAAACCAGTGCTTTGCCTCAGTTGTGCGGTGCATCCTTGACGCAGGACCTCCCAATGCTAAGCAACTAGGGTTTAAGACATTCTTGTTCAGTGGGCCTAACTGGATCCCTGTTGCCAGCCCACACTCCATCACGGTCGACCTGAACTTGTGATTTTGTGCTGGTCCAGTGAGACCAGAAATCCACAGTTGTTGCTTTTTATGCTTTTTAGAGTTAATTCACTAATCATCAAAATTGCATATCTTCAGTTTTACTGATTGGATGATTCTCATTTTGGTCTTGTTTTATTTATTGAAAATTAATCTATTTTTCTAATCTAATTAAAGGGGGGGGGTCCTTTTTGGTGTATTTATATTGCGGTACTATTTCAAGTGTTGAACAAATACAATACATTTTGCCTCTGAGTTCACCCTGATTGCTCTGTGCCAAGCTACCCAAGGGTTGAGCACAGGTTAATTTAGGGTTTGCTTGTGAGTTCTCCCTGACAAGGAATGTGGTTCCTGCTTGAATAGGGTTTCACCCCCCTCCCATCCAATGTGTAATGCCGTATCTTGCCCTGTGTGCCTGTGGGGATGTTTTCACGTTGGACAGCCTGTGGTGCAACAATTCAGTGTGCGCCCAGAGAGTATTGATAAGTGAGATATGTTTGTGACAATGAATGACTCGTGTGAGGGTAGAGAAGACATCACTTTGTTGTATTGAAGGATGGTCTCAGTGATGAGGATGGGCTGATGTGCAAGTTCTTCTTGTGCCACTACCACCTGTGTAGTGTTTGTAGCTTCTGGCCTATCCAAGTGTGCATGCATGTGGTAGGTAGAAACAAAGCATCATGTTATTGCTTTTAGTTGGGTATGTGCTCTGAAAGAGTTCTGTTTGCAAGTGCATGAGTGCGAGTTATAGCTCATTTCTGACATGTGCACTTTATGTGGTCCCGACAACATGAACAACACAAATGCCATATGGCTAAGTTTAGTTCTGTGCACAACTTACCTGATTTAGTGATGGGTAACTTTGTAACAGGCAGGCCATACAGTTGGTGGTGATGTGTGAAGGAGAGAATATGCTTTTCCAAGAGCAGATGCAGATGGGTGATCTGGGTCCACTTCCAGGGAGTTAGGCTGCCACCTATACCCTTATAATCTTATTCTTCATCAGCCTCTGTGCATACAGCCCCATATTTTTGAAGTTCCCGATGTGCATACATCCCCTCTCTGTTGTTAACATCCTGTAACGTGACTCTTCTCCACTCCTCTAAAAGTGTGAATTGGCAATGTTGAATAAAAGGTCTTTCTCCTCAGTGAATTTCCTCTTCCCCTTGGCAAAGATGTTCTGCATGTCTGAGTCCAGCACATCACACAACACAAAAAAGAGGGCAGAATCTTGCAAGAGGGGTGTATTTGTGGAATGCCTCTTGGGGGTGGCACGTACTGTGAGCGATAGCGGTAAGGTTTGACTTTTCTGTTTCCTTCTATTCAGCGTTTTGCACTGCATAGGCATAGAAGTGAGCCTAGGCCCAGTAGGCAGTGATATGCACCATTTATAAACATGTTACTTCAAGTAACATTTCGGTCATAAATTGAGTCCACTACCTACCGCTACCATAGTGCATAAATGAACACATTATGTTCAGGAATAGCTTATACTCAGAATGTGGATAGATTAGTGCGCATACTAATGCGCCTTTATGTGAGAAGTATGCACAGTTCTATGTGAGAAGTATGCACTATTCTAGTGGGCACCTTACACCAGTACAGACAATCCTTATTAATGATAGGTTTAAGACAACCTTTATTGAAAGCTATCCTAGTGGTAGCTATAGAGTGCAAGCTTCAGGCTAAGTCTTGAAGGAGTGTAAAGCAGCTGGGTTTACCAGATTATAACTTTAAATGCAATAGAACTTCAGTAAATAGCACAATATACACTGGCCCCCAGGGAGGGGATCAAATTATATATTAGGAAAGTGGTATAAGAACCACGACTTGACTACACCTCCCTGTTAATATAGAAAAGGATGCTGTGATGGTACGACCAATCACAAAGAGAGAGATATGGTTTCTAAGGAGATGGTCTGATCCTTGGAGATAATGAGGTCCAGGATTTCCCCTTTCATGTGGGTTGGTTGGTCGCAGTGCTGCGATAAATCGTGATCATTTAGAAATGATTTGAGGCAGGATACCACTGGGTCATTGTGTTTGGCCCAATGCAGGTTGAAGTCCCCTAAGAAGATTTGCGATACTGCAAAGTTGACATTGCTAGAGATGATATCCCTTAAGTGCTCAATGAAAGGGAGATTATCTCCCGGTGGGTGGTAAAAGGTGTGAAGTTTACAGATTGGTAGGTTCTTACTTGAGATGTTGAGACAGAGATATTCGCAGGAGGAGGGGGGAGAGGACTCCACCTGAGAGATCGAGAGAGTATTCCATTAAATGCAGGCTAGACCACCACCCAAATTCAGATTTCTGTCAAGCATGACTATATCATGAGTGGGAGGTACTAGGAGGTCTAAATTATGAGTAGAAGTGGGATTTAGCCAAGTTTCGGTGAGGATGATGATATCTAAATCATTGTGTTGGATGAGGTCAAAGATATCAGAGGCATGTTTACTGGCTGAGCTGCAATTTAATAGTACACACTTGAGACAAAGCGGATTCGAGGGGGAAGAAGTCTGGCCGATATTTACCATAGTGAGGTTGTCAGAAATGCTGCATCTCAGATCGCGGAAGGATCTCTGTTCGGGTTGGGAATGATGGAGTGTATTTGCCTTGGATTGGTCAGGTTAGCATTGGACCCAGAGGAGCATGAAGAGAGATGGTCTATGCACAGGGACCCCAGATGTACCCCAGTGCAGACTTCAAAGCACTCTTGGAGTTCACCCACCCAGCCCCAATACACTAAAGCCTGTCTGGGAGGTGGTGACACCTCCCTGTGACAGGAAACCTATTGTCCAGGCCTCCTCGGCAGGAGTTTCGTTGAGCAACAGGAGGCCAGACTCGTGTCTCTGGCTGTGGCATCAATGTTGTGATGCCAGGGTTCTTTTAAACTGGTACCAGGTGTACCGGTGTGTACATGTCTCTGCCTCTAGAAGGGTGGAATCATACCCCCAAGCCAGGACTGGTGGGGGGTATGATTCCAAAGTATTTGGCACCAGACACGACATGTTTCCTTGCAGCCATTCCAAAGTTAGCATTTACCGCAAGGTTATAATGCACTTAAGAGTATATGGTCTGGCTGCATCACAGAACAACTCCGGAGAATAGATTCCGAAGGCTGCAGAGGGGCCCTGCTCATGCATGGGCCCCCTCTCACACAAATCCCAGCACCCTGCCTTCAGGAGTGATAAGGCCTGCCATAGGGGTGACTGATAGGTTTATATGTGTCGTGATATAAGGTAGATATAAGGAACCTATATCTAAGTAAGGGGTGCATACACTGTCTTACACAGGCTGCTGTAGCAGACCTGGGGTGTCATTTTGGAATGCTTCCCAGGGGTGGAAAAATACATGCTTCCACCCCTTGTTGGCCTCTGAAGTACCTATGCCCTTGGTACCTAAGGTACCATATACTAGGGACTCATAAAGGTACCCCAGTAACCAAACTGGAGTGTACCTTAAGTACATGGAATCATTTTAGAGAGGAAAACAGATATGCTGGGGCCCTGAATAGCAGGATCCCAGCCAAACTAAGTCAAATACCATCAAAACACCTGGAAAAAAGTGGGGGCAACCATGTAGTCAGATTTGACCTTCGTACACCTTTACATTTACAAATCTTATTTTATCTTTGTGAATTGGGCCACAAATTATGGATTGAGCATCCAGGAAGTCACAGAAGTTAGGTTTGAGTTTGGGGTACGCAGAGAGCCGACTTAGGCACATCACTTCCCCCTTGAGTGTACTGCATCATCCCAGGCTAATAGGAGCTTGCCACTACTTTTATATGTGGTGATGGCATTTCCCATACCGAAGTGGGCAGTTTGAAATCCAATTTAAAAGAGCTTGCGCATCTTTATATATTAGTAGAGATGCGTCAGTTCATTTGCGTCCCGTAAAAAAAACCTTTTACCACCATGTATGCGTCGCATTTGATAGAAAACGATCAGCAGAGGTCAGTAAAATACCAGAATTGCTTTCTGCTGAGGGATTTTCTTTCAGAATCACTTTAGCTTGCTCTAGATTCCAGTCCATAGAAATTGTCTTCCACGAACACCCGTAGGCAATAAAAAAAAATTCAATCTTGTACTTTCAGTGATATGACCACCGAAGGCCCTGCTTTTATATTAAAAACAGAGCTTTGGTTGATACCATTTTCCGCGGTAAGGCAATATTTATCTCCATGTGTTCCCATACCTGGCGTGTCACGCAGTGTTTGGTGCTTACTTTCCCTCCATGTCAAAGAACAGTAGGGGGCAGATTTATGGTAACTGGCGCATCCCCAGGGATGCGCCAGTTATTTTGCGCCGCTGCTCCGCCACCCATGGTGCGCCGCATTTACAATGTGGCGCACCTTGGGGCAAAAACGGCACAAATGCGTGACGCATCTGTGCCGTAAAGGTGGCGCATTGCTGGTGTTGCGTCGCAAGCGCGACGCAGCTCCAGCAAGGCTCGGGGGTGCCCCTTCTTTACAATGCTGCGTCAAGACCTATGCCTGCTTCAAGCAGGCGCAGGGTTTTGACGCAGCATTGGCCTGAAAGTGACTGAGTGAAATCTTATAGATTTCACTCAGCCACTTTTGCGAGGCGCACCTGCCCCGGAACACCCACCCTGCGCCGGAACACCCACAAGTGGCGCAGGGCTTTACAACGTGATGGGTCGTAGGGATGCTCCACGTTTACGCCGCAGTTGCGTGACGCAAACGTGGCGCATTCCCAACATAAATCTGCCCCTAGATGTTTCAGCACGCAGGCTAACTTGCTGCATCGCTAAATACATATAAGGTCTCAAAGGCGAGACCGATTGCATTGTAAATGCTTGTTCTAGGACTGGAAGGACTGAGGATGCTTAAAAAGGATGCTTTACCTTATCAATACCACTTTGTTTTTTACCCTGTTGCGATATGGCCTATTCAACTCTTCAGAAATGGGTATTATTATTTATTTCTGGGGTAGACGCGGAAATACACAAAACAGGAAAACGAAAACTGCATCTCTCGTTTGAATGCATTCTTATAGCAAGCATTTATTCCTCGACCTTCAAGCTGACTGCCATAGTGACAGTGTAAGAGACCGGTAGTAATTTGAAATACTATGCAGAGTTTCTCTAGGTATGATCACATTACAAGCACAATTTCAATAACCTTTAATTACCAGAAAAATCAAAAATGTGTCACTTGTTTTTATAATCAGATGGATACCTATAATAATAGCGTGCAGACATAGAAAGTCAGAATATGAGAACAGTCCCTAGCCTTCATTACAATCAGGCTGGAAATCTGTTTTCATTGACTCTTGTGATTGTTAATTAAGTGCTGTACAATGAAGAGCTGAATTTTGAGATGACTTCCATGAAAATCCATAAACTGTAGGAAAGCAATAAAATTGTAATTTTCCTTCAAGTGGCACTCGAGTGTCTTTTTTTTTTTTTTTTTACAGACTGGCGTCTTTGTGAAAAGGTAATGTCTTTGCCAAATGTGCCCTTGCATACACTTAACAGCTAACACAGTCAGTCTGATGGGAAAGCGACACATCCTTATAAACAGCAACTTCATGAATATTGTCTGTGCCCTGGCATATAAAATCTACTAGTGAATTCTCCAGTCTTGATTAGACTGGTCAGCTTTCTCGCTTCAGTTCTGGCCTCTGAGAACCACTTCGAACTCTCATTTCGGATACATTGAAAGGAGGGCATTTTGTCTGGTCGTGCTACCCTTATTGCAATTGGAATTTTCAATACACCGACACATTAAAATCCCATCATTAACCCAAATAGGTGTTCTCTGATCACACATAAATTTACAAATGTATTAAAAGTAACGGGTAACCTTTCCCGCATCCGGGCATATCCTCTGTTTCTATTTGGCAAATGGTTCAAGGAATTCGCCACTTATTTTGGGCATTCCTCAGTAAGATGAGGCTTGCGCTTTGCTTGATCACGTGCTGCAAAACGTAACAAATTCCAATTTCGACCCAGAAGTCAACATATATACGATGCTGCTGTCAGAAAGAATAGGAAAAGGTAACAAGAACATCCTTTGGGTAATCACAGTACTGTGTGGCATTCCCAAACAGAAATGTAGGGCATATTATCAAGGCAGGCAAAATGAAATTATTGCCGCTTTTGCAGCAGTTTTCAGCCTCAAAGCGGCGATAATTTCATCGCCCTATTAGCAAGCTGTCGCTAACATCAGTTAGCGACAGCTTTTAGGTGATAGCGAGCGCTTTGGGGCCCGCTTTGCATGTCAGCGATATTTATCGCTAATGACATGCAAAGTGGGCGTACCCAACCAGTTTGCGACTGAAAGCAGTTGCTAACGTCGCTATCGCCTATTGGCGATATTGCCGCATTTACAATGTGGCGCACCTTGGGGCAAAAACGGCACAAATGCGTGACGCATCTGTGCCGTAAAGGTGGCGCATTGCTGGTGTTGCGTCGCAAGCGCGACGCAGCTCCAGCAAGGCTCGGGGGTGCCCCTTCTTTACAATGCTGCGTCAAGACCTACGCCTGCTTCAAGCAGGCGCAGGGTTTTGACGCAGCATTGGCCTGAAAGTGACTGAGTGAAATCTTATAGATTTCACTCAGCCACTTTTGCGAGGCGCACCTGCCCCGGAACACCCACCCTGCGCCGGAACACCCACAAGTGGCGCAGGGCTTTACAACGTGATGGGTCGTAGGGATGCTCCACGTTTACGCCGCAGTTGCGTGACGCAAACGTGGCGCATTCCCAACATAAATCTGCCCCTAGATGTTTCAGCACGCAGGCTAACTTGCTGCATCGCTAAATACATATAAGGTCTCAAAGGCGAGACCGATTGCATTGTAAATGCTTGTTCTAGGACTGGAAGGACTGAGGATGCTTAAAAAGGATGCTTTACCTTATCAATACCACTTTGTTTTTTACCCTGTTGCGATATGGCCTATTCAACTCTTCAGAAATGGGTATTATTATTTATTTCTGGGGTAGACGCGGAAATACACAAAACAGGAAAACGAAAACTGCATCTCTCGTTTGAATGCATTCTTATAGCAAGCATTTATTCCTCGACCTTCAAGCTGACTGCCATAGTGACAGTGTAAGAGACCGGTAGTAATTTGAAATAGTATGCAGAGTTTCTCTAGGTATGATCACATTACAAGCACAATTTCAATAACCTTTAATTACCATTAGCAAGGCAGGCGTAGCGATAAAAAAATTCGCACTAAACGCGAATATCGCTAAAAACTAACGCCTGCTCAGACCAGTTCTTAGCCATTATATCCAATGGGAGGTGGATATTCTGGCTAAGACCCTATTGGCGATGATGCGTGAATATCGCTGGTTTTCCAGCGATATTCACGCATTTTGCCGCTATCGCCGGTTATTTTATCGCATTGGAGATAAGCGTTGCTAATAGCACGTTATCTCTGCGATAAAATCCGGCGATGCTTGGCGATAAAAAAATGTCGCTAAGCTTCTGTAGCGATAAATATCGCTAGTTGTTGATAATATGCCCCAGAGTTCTATAAAGAAGCATGCCATTTACGAAAACATTGTTATGATGTGGCACTGACGAATATTGTCTGTTTTTTTCCTTTGGGTTTCCCTTTGAAGACTTACCAGGGCCTGGGTTGATTGAGAAGCATCTCAGGTTACTTTCTAAAATTGCGCCATAGAACATACTTTCCTAGAAGGCCATAGTATATAGTGCAGATACAGGGGTGGTTCGTCCATTGGGGCGTGGGGGGAGGGGGGGTTGAGTCCTTTACCTCCCCACTGCATCATAGCAGTTCATTGGGACGACATGAGGCTGTGTCATCTCAACTGCACATGTCAGATTGGCCGTTTTTTTAACTGTGGCCCGGCTTCTGCAATCAACAGCTGAAAGGCAACTGAGAAGCAAAGTCACAACCCCTAGGGCTCCAATGGAGAGCTGTGTTTGCCTGCTCCAGCCAATCCCAGCGCTGCTCTTATGCTGTTTAGCACTGTAAGCAGCAAGATAGCAGTGCTTGGATGCCATTATTCAGCAAGAAGCATGAGGCAGGAGGAACTTCAGGTGTATTTGCAGCTGAGCCTAACGTGTGCTGCGCTGCAGAAGATCATAAAAGGTAAGTATATTTTAAAAGGGTTTCATGCAATTTTTGAAGTGCCCTACACTTTTAAGACACAGCGGCCTCCACTGTGAAGATGTACACCCATGCAATGATAGGTAAATGGCACTTGTGGACTATTGTGCCATCCACAGGTTTATCAGCAGGCAGTGACCCTACGGACAACTGCCTCCTCTTAAAAAATTCAACTGAAATGTTTAATTTTTCTTCTGAAGCGAATCCCATTTTCCTTTAAGGAAAACATACTACATTTAATTTTTTTTTATTTAAAAGCAAACACAGACATGGTGGTCAGCTGTCCCATACAGGCTGCCAGCCCTATGTTTTTAGCGATTCCTAATGAGTGACAGATTGCAACCTACCTCATAATTATTAATAAGGTAGGTCAATTGCGACCCCATTAGGAATTGTTAAATGTGTCAAGGACACATTAGTACATAGGTGTTTGCTATTTCTCAATAGCAAAACACAAACAATCACTATTAGGAAATCACAAAATGAAACCTACGTGGCCCATTGAGACTGAAATTTAAACCCCATAGAAAATAATGTAAATTTAAAATTCATTGGCCCCTATTTACAATATTTTGGCATAGTGCAGCGCTGTAAGCCTTCCTTCTGCACTCCCCTATGTCAAAAGAAAAGGGCAGAAGTGCCCGGTTCTTTGAGGTACAGCACATTCCTGTCCTCTTTTCCAGCACTGGCGCACAAATGGCTGCCATGTGCCAAAGCAGGCACCTCTTTACCAATAGCTGCAATCGCGGTGTGAGGGAATGCAGCCACTTGTGCTACGTTGCCTCACATCATATCTACAAGACCATGAAATTCCAAGCTGGGTGGCTTTTCGTGACCTCGTAGATATGGGCAAGCCCAGTGCACTGCCGGAACGTCATAAAAAGTAAACAAGCACCGTTATTTCAAAGAGTTAAATATATAAATAAAAATATAATTTTAAGTTAAAAAAAATGTATAAAATAGTGCATAATTTTAATTTAATCATAAAGTATTTTAACACATTTTTTGCATTTATAAATGAATGTAATGAGAGCATTTATTAAATATAAGTAAAGTAAATAACTTGTGATGAATTCTATATATGGGGGCTTATCTACAAGCCTTGTGCGCAGCCGGAACATCACTTTTTGTGATGTTCAGTTGGTGCACAGGACTTAGCCATATCTACAAGGCCACGTAAAGCCTCCCTGCGTGGCTTTTCATGGCCTTGTAGATATGGAATGAGGCAACGCAGCACAAGTCACTGTGTTGTCTCACACTGCGTCAGGGAGGCGTGCCATGGATGTTCTGTGAGTGTTCCCATCCAATGCCCATAGGGTTGGAAACATACACCTTTGCAGGAAGCCATACAGGGTGAAGATCCGAAGGGCTAAATTTAAAGGAGAAGCAGCCTTTTGTGGGCAAATGGTGATCACACTTGAGAAGGGCTACCCTTTGTTCAGGTAGACAGACTGGCACTGGTAGCAGACAGGGAAAACCAGGAGCCAGACCGTTTTTCAGTGGGCGTGTAGCCCCAGGTAGTCACACCTCTAGGGTGTACTACATGGCTCCTTATGACCAAGGAAGGGTTCAGACATCTTGAGACTGGGCAGAATAGTGCTCTCTGGGATTGCTAGATAGCACATATAGCCGTAAGGCAACACTGGGTGGGAGGGATCATGGTAGTCCATTGACTACCATGATGCTACCTGCTGCTCCTTGGGCTAGTGAAGAGAGGACTGTGTCTGGGGGGCCTTGCTTGTGTAAAAGTCACTCCAGAGCCCCGGACTGAAGAAGTGACTCAAGAGTCAGTTTGCTACCCCTCTGTTCAATTACTAGTACCTTAAAATCTAAAAGAGCCTGTTTAACTCATTTAGCTATCTGGGTGTTCATTTTGACAGAACTGGCTCTTGGGCTCCAGCAGTTAAGGCTAGAAGCGTACCCTTTATGAAGTCCATCGCGGACCTAATAAATATCACAAAAAACTGGGGAAAAGGCCGCCCGAAATTTTATTGCCCAGATGCATGAAAGGAAAATCTGGTCGCAAAGGGGCAGATTCTCAGAATCTGCCCCTTTGCAACTGGTATTTTTGCATTTGGGATGCATCATCCCAAATGCAAAAATCGCAATTTAAGGAATCTCTAAATTGAGATTCCTTAAATTGCGATTGCATTTAAGGAATCCCAAATTGAGATTCCTTAAATGCAATGCAACAAAGTAAAAAAATTAGCGATTTCGCTAATAGGGGGATCAAATTACCATGAAGTTGAACTTCATGGTAATTTGCAAAAACTTTGAAAATGCAACATATGTGCACAGATAAATTTCTGGGGTGCAACAGGGTATCCTTCGGACACCCCTGCACCCTTGAAATTGCATTCTCAATTTGCGATTCGCTAATTGCGAATCGCAAATTGAGAATGTCTTCCCATTCATTCCTATGGGCCTCTAGGAGGTATTCCTTAATTGCGACTCACAATTTGCGAGTCGCAATTAAGGAATATTAAGAAATATCAATTTTTTGTGCGATTTCTTCATGCATAGCATTTTGCTATTCCTTATTAGCGAATCTTTATTTTTCGCTAATAAGGAATCGCAAAATGGATGCTTGATGCAACTGGGGTATGTACCATATTTTTGTTCTAAAGAATATGATTTCTCACCAAGTGCATTTGGCAAAATAACATATAGGTAAAGCTCTCTAAGTGTTTTTCATCTCAGTTATACTATTACCATTCCTACAAAGCAGGTTGAACTACATTTAGTAACACACCAGGCATCGTATAACACTGTGTGATTAAAAACAAATGTATTTGACATGTTTATCTAGTATTAAATGTGTATCAACATATCTAGTTAAAGTTAGAAATAATGATGTTCCATGTATTTTCAAGCTTGATCCCCTGCATGAGTCATCCTCTGAGGTATGTGTGCAGAACACAACATATCAAAAAGAAGAATAAACTGTTTGACAGCTTTTACTGGCTGTGCCGAGAGTTGCATTTAACAAGTTATTTTGCAAAAACATAACCATCCGAGATGGAATAGGATTAGAAAACTGACACCATTAGAGTCTTAAATTACAGCATAATGCTGGAGAGGCTTGACAAATGTATTATGGTGATGCATGTGATTGAAATGTGATACAAAGTGAGTTCAGCCCATTTTATACCCCCTGGATGTTTTGCTTTTTGACTACACAGTTTTAGACCTTCACTGTGAGTGAGTTTCATGGGCTGAATCTCACTAACCACAAATTCTGTGGAAATGGCCTGAGAGTACTAAACACCAATGTCCACCTTTTATGATAAGGCCACTGCTATACAGCTCAGGTGAGAAATTCTGGGCTGGATACACATGAACATGTAAGCACACAAGTGTGGCATACATATGTGGGATGAGTGTATGAGACTATCATCTAGCTCAGCCTGGTATCTAAGCATAGGTAGCCTGTCACAGAAGGGACCATTCAGGGATTGGCGCAGGTCTGCTGAAGGCCTTGTATGGTTAGTGGGCATTGATAGTGTAGGTCTGTAGTGCTTACTGAAAGTCTGTGGGCATGCTGTGGGTGTAATCTGAACCACTACAGGTTTGCCATACGTAGGTCTAGGGATACAAGGCAGATATACATTTTAGAGTAATCATGTATACCGAGTACAGATACACTTTTACTTTCATGATATCTGTACTCCTTATAACACTTTAAACATTGTCTTGTTTTCCTGGCTCAGCCAACAACTGAGTTCAGGCCTTTTCCACACTTACTGGGCCATGTTAATTACTCTGAAAGCCAGCAGGTGGATCAGTGACCTCCACACACTATTTCGGGGTGGGGAGAAAATCTGCAATTGTCCAGTATTCTGTCCCTCAATTGTTTCTTTTGCCAATGTCGCCCTAAGTGGGAAGGGTATGCCCATACATGGGTCTCATGCTCACTACACCACTGGATTCAAGCTAGACTGGCTCAGGAAGGGTGATGCCCTGAAACCGGTCCCAGGATGCTTGTTTCAGGTTCAGGGAGGACCTGGCTTGGCAGTTCGGGCTAGACTGCAGAGTCAATACTGATTTGCATATGTCTGGGTCTAAACTGGGGTGATGTGATGAGCAAATGAATGATGGATTAAACTCAGATCCCTGTGACTGGGAGTGAATGTTTGCATTGTCCATTATTCCGGCCATCAATTATTTTTTTTGCATATGTCGCCCTTAGTGGGAAAGGTATGCCCACACGTGGGTCATATGCTAACTACACCACTGGATTCAAGCTAGTCTGACTGATGAATGGTACTGCCCTGAAACCGGTCCCAGGATGCTTGTTTCCAGTCCAGGGAGGACCTGGCTTGGCAGTTCGGGCTGGACTGTTCACACAAGGAACAGGGTCAAGACTGTTTTAGCTATGGCTGGGTTCAAACTGGGATGGTGTGGTGAGCCAAAGAATAATTGATTAAACCCACATCCTTGTGACTGGGGGTGAATGTTTGCATTATCCATTATTTCGTCCATCAATTGCTTCTTTTGCATTCATTGATTTATTGGCTGTAGAACTCAATGCACTTCATTTCTGCTAACAAGTGTTCAAGTACATGAACAACATAAGGTGATGGCTATGCTAACACATTTGTACATCTACATAACCCTTGAACATTTCTGGGGAAAGTGCGTAAAGCAACAAGGTACTTTCTCTGAAACTGGTGCTCTCTCAGTATATGACCCCCACCACCTGTGGTCTACGAGCTCCGCCTGAAGTAGCCAAGGAATTGCAAAACATGAACAAAATACCAGAGCACTCAAAAGGAAGTCAATACTTTGTTGTATTCTCCCAGGTGGGAACCACCCTGTTTATCTACCTTAGGTAAGACATATAGACATTGAGTCCTAGTTGTGGGATTGTACAAATATCCATATTCCATGTCAGAGATTAAACATAGCTCCTTCCAATGCTTTAGGTTCTTCTCAATTATGTTGTTAGTGTCTTTAAGTGGGTTGGAAGTCAATTTCTGATATGTGGTGGTGTCAGATAGTTCTCTTTCAATTAATCTTTTGTAGTCTACCTTGTGCATGAATATGACATTGGCACACTTGTCTGCTTCCTTGATTATTATGCCTGGTTCCAGCATAATAATAGACAACTATCTGACACCACAGCTTATCAGAAATTGACTTCCAACCCTCTAAAGACACTAACTACACCATTGAGGGGAAGGACAAGTACTGGAAGGAGCTGTTTAATCTCTGAGAGCGACCCCTGACCTTCTGGTAGGTCGCTCCCCTCCGCTGCAGCACCACCAGTGACTCAGCCTTCCTGCTGCCGCCTCCTGCCTGCTGCCTCGTGCTTGCTGCCCCCGTGCCTGACGCTCTCCCCTCTGCCGTGTGCCTGCGCCCCTGCCCTCTCTCATCATTGTACCCTTCCCTTCTTTTTTTGTACCACATGTGCCTGTGCCCCCACCCTTCTTTTTTTGTACCCTGTGTGCCTGTGCCCCTGCCCTTGATTTTTGGGACTGCTTTGTGCCCTTTTCCCACGAGTTTTCCCGCAGCTGCCCCCCCCTGCGGCCCCACCCCCCGTGCCCATTCACTGGCCACATTCCCGCCTCCCAGCTGGTCCTCCCTCCCCTTAAATGGCGGCCGGTGTGCGGCTGCGTTGCTGGTATGCCATAGGCGCGCCTAAGGCAAGCCCGTCTGCGCCCTTCCGCACCTGGACCGCGCCTAGGGCCAGAACCCCTGGCCCTCACTACACCCGCAACGCACGCCACCGCTACAATGCCAGCACCCTCATCGCACTCAACCACGGACGCACCCCCAACTGCTACAAGGCCACCCCCAAGCGCACCCACGGCCCCTTCACCTGCCAGAACTGCAACTTCTCCTGCAACAACAACACCGAGACCACCACAGCAGCAGAACCCAACCAACTACGATGCATCCTGCTCAACACCCGCTCCGAACGCAAGCACGCCGTCGAGCTCTGGGACCTACTCACCACCACTTCGCCAGACGTCGCCTTCTTGACCGAGACCTGGATGAACGATGCCTCCATCCTAGACATCGCAGTGGCCATCCCCGATGGATACAAGATCTCGCGCAGAGACCGCACCTATGGAGCCAGGGGAGGCATCGCCATAATCCACAAGAACACCATCAGTCTCCACAAACACCGACGACACCCTCGTCACCGCCGAACACATGCACTTCAGGATCCACACCGACCCCAAGACCATCCTCAGAGGCACCCTCATCTACAGACCACCAGGCCCACGTCCCCAATTCTGCAACTCCCATCGCCGACTTCATCAGCACGCACGCCCTGACCTCCACCAACTACATCCTGCTCGGTGACCTGAACTACCACTTAGAAAACAACAACGACAGCAACTCCTCCACCTGATCGACAACCTCGCCACCCTCGCACTGAGACAGATCGTCACTACCCCGACCCACATCGCAGGTCACACGCTGGACGCCATCTTCACCGCCAGCCCCCATGTTGCCTTCAGCCACACTTCCGAGCTCACCTGGACCGACCACCACTGCGTCCACTTCACCTTCCAGAAACTCGTCTCCCACCAACGCACTCTACAGATCCCCCGCAGACGCTGGGGAAAAGTCACCAAGGAACGACTAGAAACACACCTCGCACTACACCCACCGACCAGCCCCACCGACCCCAAAGAGGGGGCCCACACCACTGCGCCAACACCGTAGCACCCATAAAACAACCCACCGACAGAGACACCAGCCAGAGAGTCAGCTGGTTCACCCCGGAGCTCCTAGCCTCCAAGCGCACCTGCCGGAAACTGGAGAACATCTGGCTCAATGACAGAACACCCGCCAACCGCACAGCCCACAAAGACGCCATCCGCAAACATCACCACCTCATCAGGACCACCAAAAAAGCCTCATTCAAAGACCGCCTCGACAACAATGCACACAACAGCAAAGAGCTATTCAACATCGTGAAAGAGCTCTCCACTCCCAGATCCTGCACCAACGACATTCCGCCAGCACAAGCCCTGTGCGACACCCTCACTGCCTTCTTCCACTGCAAGATCACCGACATCCACAACAGCTTCACCCCCCGGCCGCACCCCACGGACCCCGCTACGACGAACACCCCGAGCCCCACCGACCATGACCCCCTGACCACCTGGACCAACGTGAGCACCGAAGCCATAACTAGGACCATGAGCACCATCCGCTCAGGCTCCCCTTCTAACCCGCTCCGCCACCACATCGCCAACAAAGCCGTCAGCATCATCGCACCCCACCTGGGTAACATCATCAACCTCTCCTTCGAGACCGCTACCTTCCTGAAGAGCTGGAAACACGCCAAGATCAACACCCTCTTGAAGAAACCCTAGGCTGACCCAAGCGACCTCAAGAACTTTCGGCCCATCTCCCTGCTTCCGCTCCCTGTGAAAGTCATGGAAAAGATCGTCAACACCCAGCTCACCCACTACCTAGAAGACAACAGCATCCTGGACCCCTCCCACTCAGGCTTCTGCAGCAACTACAGCACTGAGACCGCCCTCATCGCCGCCACAGATGACATCAAAATCCTACTCGACAACGGCGAGACAGTGGCCCTCATCCTCCTGGACCTCTCTGCCGCCTTCGACACCATCTGCCACCACACACTGTGCCCACGCCTCTACGATGCAGGGATCCGAGACAAGGCCCTGGACCGGACCACCTCCTTCTTCACCGACAGAACCCAGAGAGTCCACCTCCCCCCGTCCCACTCCAGAAACACCACTACCATCTGCGGTGTCCCCCAGGGATCCTCACACAGCCCGACTCTGTTCAACATCTACATGGCTCCCCTCGCTCGCATTGCCAGACTACACGACCTCAATATTATCTCCTATGCCGACGACAACCAACTGATCCTCTCCCTCACCAAAGACCCCCTCACTTTCAAATCCAACTTACACCAGGGCATGAAGGCTGTCGCCAAGTGGATGGAGGCAAGCCGACTCAAACTGAACACGGACAAGATGGAGGTCCACATCCTCGGGCCCAATCCCTCAGCGTGGGACGACTCCTGGTGGCCAGCATCACTGGGAACCCTCCCAGCACCAACCAACCACGCACGCAACCTAGGGGTCATCCTCGACTCCAAGCTCAGCATGACCAATCAAGTCAACGCTGTCTCCTCCTCCTGCTTCCACACCCTCCGCATGCTCCGCCAGATCTACAGATGGATCCCGATGGACACTCAGAAAACCGTCACCCACGCCCTCGTCAGCAGCCGTCTCGACTATGGAAACGCCGTCTACGCCAGAGCCCCATCCAAACTCATCAACCGACTCCAAAGAATCCAGAACGCCTCCACATGCCTGATCCTCAACGTCCCACGCCGGGACCACATCACCCCGCACCTGAGAGAACTGCACTGGCTCCCGTCGACAAAAGAATCACATTCAAACTCATGATCCTCGCACACAAGGCACTCCACAACACCGGCCCAGCTTACCTCAACAAGAGACTCTCCTTCTACGTACCCAACAGGAAACTCCACTCTGCCGACCTGTCCCTGGCCGCCGTCCTGCGCATCCACAAAACCACCTCCGGCATCAGATCCTTATCCCACCGCCCCCACCAAGTCCTGGAATGTCCCTCCCCCTCCCCCTACGACAGACCGCAGACCTCCCGGCATTTAGAAGACTGCTCAAGTCCTGGCTCTTGGACCACTATCGGCAGTCCCCCCCCCAGTGCCTTGAGACCCTAGCGAGTAAGCAGTGTGCTTTACAAATTCCCTGATTGATTGATTGATTGACTTGGAATACCAATATTTTGACAATCCCACACCTAGGGCACACTGTATTTATATCTTACCTGAGATACACAAACAGGTGTTGTTCCCACTTGGAAGAGTACAACAAATCATAAACTTGCTTTTGTGTGCTCTGGTAGTTTTTCATGTTTTTCAATGAGTGTTTAAATGGCTGTGCTCTCCCTTTCATCTCATTGAAATTGACATTCCCCTAATTGGTATTTTAACTTACTATGAGTCTCTAGTATATGGTACAAATTGTACCATGGGCATGTAAGTTAAATGTCACTAGTGGGCTGGAGCTATTGTGCTACCCACTGCAATGACAGTGCAAAGATGACTGCTGGCAGCCGTGGTCGGTAGTGGGAGTACTGGCCGGGCGGTGACATGGGGAGGGGCTGGGTGGGGGGTGGTAATGTATGGATTACAGATATTAACAGGTAAGTAAACATATACATAAATAACACAAATTTCGTTGCGCGCACTGCATCGCATTTGGTGATGCAGTGCCCGCAATGAAAATCGTTTTATTTATTTATATGAGAGGTTCTGCTGTCTCCATTTGCCAAGGTCAGTCCGCGTCAAGGTGAGTAGCTGTCCATAGTTGTGGTCTGTGGTTGCCTTAACTGTAGGATGGATCTGGAGACCGAGGTATGGGACCACGTTTTCTGCCCACTGAAATGGAAACTGTTCGCAGAGGTGTGTGCACTCAGTCTCCTGCATCATCAGGTCCAGGACCATGGACTTTTGTGGGTTAATTTAAAACCCTACACAAGCCCGAAGACCAAGATTTCTGTCATGGCCGCCGTCAGGGAGGCGGATGGGTGTGTGAGGTTCAAGAGGACATCGTCGGCGTACAGCATGATCTGGTGCTCCCTCCCCCCATATGAATTCGGGTCACCCCTGCGTTGCCCCTAATGCAGTCGGCTAGTGGTTCCATATAGAGTGTAAATAGAAGTGGGAACAGGGGAACCCTGCCTACTTCCACGCTCTATAGGAAAGGCGGGAGACTGAATGTCGTTGACACAATATCAGGCAGGGGGCTGCATAGCAAGCTTGTTTCCACCTGCATAGTCGAGGACCAAATACCACCCACTCAGGCACCCGGAACAGGTACGGCCAGTGTACTCGGTCGAATGTTTTTCTCAACGTCTATCATGAGCATAAGGGCCGAAGTCTGGAAGCGATAAGTTTTGCCAGGAGATAACACAATCGTTTCGTGTTATCGCTGCACCCTTGCTCCGGGAGAAATCCTGCTTGGTCTAGGTAAACTATTCCCTGAACATATGGTGCCGTTCTCTTTACATTCAACAAAGATAAGATGCACAGCACTTGGGGTCCTTGACAGGTTTGGGAATTACCGTGATAGTAGCATTACATAGCATTGCAGATGGAGTCTGGGAGCGTTCCCTGCTTATCAATGGATTTATATAGGTATGTGAGAATCAGGGCTAGATGACTTTGCTTGTACTTCTGTTCCCTATTTTATTTCGTGGCGAAAACTGTGAAGTGACCCCGCAAGACCACCTTCAATGTCTCCCGAAGTGTAGCTATGGCCATCGCTGTGGAGTTGTTGTGCTCCAGGAAGGTGGACAATGTTGCTAGAGTGGACCGGCCCACCTGTGAGGAGTTTTGTACTAAGACGCCAGTGCTGAGAAACTAGTGTTCGCGCACAGGGAAAATTCGAAAACGAATGGGGGAATGGTCAGAAAGGGCGGCAGCTCTAATATCTGCGGCCTTTGTGGCCTTAGATATCCCTGGTGTGGTAATAAAATAGTCAATTTGCGTGTATGTTTGGTGCGACAAGGAGAAGAATGTGTACTCAGGCCGGGACACCTTCCGCCCTTCCTGCAAAATGAGTGGCGAGCAGGATGGCCACCCCTGCGTTTTGGCTAGTTCTAGAAGAAAAATACTGCTGTTCAAACCAGTGGGAGCACATCCTCCGCCAGTCCTGTTGGACCAGGTGGGTCTCCTGCAACATACATATGTAGCACCTAGTGTCCTTAAAGAATGACAGCATCGCTAACCGCTTTGATGGGGAATTAAAGCCACGAACATTAAAGCTAATTATAGACACCATATCTCACGTCTTCACCTCCCGTTTCCCACCCATCCAGGTACCTCGTGGCGTTCTGCACCCCTCACGGAGGAAATCAGGGGCAAACATCTGAGAAAGAAAGGGAACAGAATACATGAAAGTGAAATATAGAACAAAATACAACATAGATCTTGAGTTCAATGATATTTCCCCCCCCCGGAGCCATACTGATCACAAATTTGTAGTCCCATGTCACTGCTGGGTAAGCACAGTGGGTTGGAAAGATTTCTCACAGGAGGCTCCGCCAGCAGGTTATATTGATAGGTCATTGGGCACTGGCCCTGGCCAGGGTCAGTCATTTGTGGGCCGATGGGCCGCAGTCGTCTAATGAGGGGTAGAAACTGGTGGAATCGGGTTGTCAATGATTACTGGTTGTAGGGCCGGCTGCACCCTCATGTTGCAAAGGTTGGAAGAGTTGTGCGCACTCCTCCCTGCTATCCGCTTTGGTCGGCTTTTTCAGCTTCTTTGACCCACGTCTGGAGGAGCGCTGCACCCGATTACCCCCATCCGGCGCACGAGTTGGGGACCCAGAGGGGGAGGTCTGCCTCAGGTCGGGCATCTCTGAAATTGCATATGCATCTGTTAGGGTACGGACTGGCCTGACCTCCTCCTTCCATGCAAACTGCAAGCGAAAAAGGTGGCCCCTCTTGGGCTCAACGGAAGTCAGTCAGCGGTTTCAGGGCCCTGCAGCTTTGCAGCATTATTGGGGATAGGTCCTGATAGAGTCCGATCTTATATCCTTTAAAGTCGATAGGTCTCAGGTCTCTTGTATTGGACATTATTATTTTATTCTGGTTGTAGTAATGTAGACATGTGAGGATGTCCTTGGGTTTGCCCGGGGTGGTCGCCGGTCTCCCGGCTCAGTGGGTCTGGTCCAGCATTATTACTTAATCCTATAATGCGGGCGCCACGTGCTTAAGCAGCCGGATATCAAAGGCCTCCAGATCTCCCAAGATGGCCCAGCCTGACACACCCTTAATTCATATATTGGAGCGTTTAGAACGGTTCAACAAGTCTTTGACCTGGTACCACAGCTCTGCGTTCTGATCGTGTAGCTCCAGGAGTTCCCGGTGAGGACCCTCCTAATCCTCCTCACGGGCATCGATGTTTGTGTTCCACCGAGTCCAGCCCTTAGTCCAGGGCAGCAACATCTTGTCGAAGACCCTTGAAATCCGTGGTGATGTTGCGATTAAGTTCTGCAAATTCCTTGCGGAGGGTGCTGAACAAGCGCTCAATGAAGGCCTGCGTTAGTGGTGTCTCCTCCCCCGTCACTGCCGGCGGGCCCTTCTGAACGGGTCCCTTGATCGTCCGAGTCCCGCAAGGCTTCGGCCTCTTTCAAGTTTGAACGGGTGAACATGTTCTTCACTGAGGGGTCTTTTTTCTGTTGATGGCGTGTGGACATCTTTACACTAATGCGGTGCCCCTTTTACGAGTCGGCCTGCCCACTCTGGTATGTCGTTATTTCCTACAGGCTCCTACAGACAAGCTGTAGCGAGACAGGGCAGCTCCCAAGGCCTCAAGGCTGTTCAGCCCCACGGTTACTGCTACCAGCTTCAGGGGGCCAGCAGGAGGGGGCATGCAGGCCCATCTCGCGTGCACTGCAGAAGACTGTAATTCAAGGCCTTCACCTACAGCTGCAGCTCCAGCTCCAGCTCCAGTGCAGTGGCCCTCAGAGAGACAGGGAATCAGTTCTGGTCCCAAGGATACTGATAATCATTTGAAGTGTAAGGACCGGTGTTTCACAAAAGTGTACTCTTCCGTGCATCGCAGTGTGGTGCCACCACTCAGCCCATGTAAACCTCTCCTGTTCCTGCTTGATATTTCTCCAAGGCTTGGAGCATGCCCCTCCCCAATGGGGGGGCAACAAAAAAATTGTGGGCCCAGTCATGTGTGCTGCACCGGGCGTCGCAGCAAGCCCAGTAGAGAGAAGGGAGGCCAAGCGCCGCGCGGTCGCGCAGTAAATTGAGGCGAGTCGGTCCACAATTGCGGGCAGCAGCAGGCCCAATATCTCTGCCCTTGCCTCTAAGCCAAGGTAGCAGCCGCGGTCCCAGCAGCCCCAGGCAAAGCTTTTGTGGGGCAGGGGACAACCAAGTCCTTCAGTACCGGCTCACCCCAGGATCTCCTCACACCCCTGGGGGCGATCCTGCAGCAATTGTCAGGCAAATGGAGGGCGTGGGGTCCGGCCTCCAGTACGTCTCTCTCTCAGCAGGCAGCCCCCACTCCTGCACCCCCACTCCTGCACCCCAGCGTTGCTCCCACCGCCCTTGAAAACCTCCGTGGGAGTGCCGGCTCCATTTCACTAAGCCACCCAGCTCTGGCCTACAGCTACACAGTTCAGGCCGCCGCACGCCTCACAAGAGCGGCCTCAAGACCGGGCCCAGCACACTCTGTAGGCTGCAACCGCTCAGGTCACCGGGCCGCTTACTCCTCTGTTTCGTCGATGTCGCGGCCCCCAGGCGCCCTCCCGGTCACCAGCCTTCTTTGGCAAGTCTCCTGAGCCGTGACCAGGTGCCAACACCCGGCAAGGGTCGATTTGGTCATGCAGGCCAGCGGAGCTTCGAGGTGTACGTCTTACACCCCGGCCATCTTGGACATACTCCCTGTGTTTAAAATGTTTTCCAATATTTTTATATTTAAACTTTAAAAATTCAAAAGTCTGCTTCTCCTTATTGGATTTTTCTTTCTTTGTCGTCATTTTATTCAATCAAATTTTGCTCTAAATTTATTAAATTGACTTGGTGTTTTCCCTGTGTTTTGTTTTGACTTTATTACCATTTTGGTACTGCATACATACTTGACACATGCTCAGTGGAATAGCAATCAAGGGGTTGAACTTAGTTTTATTTAGAATCTTTAATGCCTCAGCTGACAATGTTTTTGGTTATTCCTTGAGGTGGATATTCACCCAGCTCAAGTAATACCACACTTTTTTACAATTCACTTCTCTAGTTTGCCCTTCAAAATGCATTGCCGAAGTTACTACGTCTCTGCCTTAAAAGGTTGCTCTATTTGCTTTGCCAATGCGTGTTGGAGTTAAAATGCAAAAGAACGCATCAATACATACAAATGCATAGCCATCGATCTTAGTATGGGTTTTCTATCAAAGGAAATACATTCCAAGATGATCGCCGATGCACACACATATATCATGACACCTCCACATGTGTGTATCGTGAGGCGTGTGCATGTCTTTTGAAGCATGCACACCATGTTAGAATGGTAAATGAAAATGTTAAGGAATGGGCAAACATAGATATGATTGGAAGCGATCTGTCCTGTGGCACTTTGCAACTGCCGGCCAGGCAGAGTTCGGCTGTAAAATACCAAACAATTGTCTTTGCCAAGGATTTTTTTAAATTGTATACATCTGCATACATCATCACAGAAGTGCATGCATCACTGGAAATGTTAAAATAGGTAGTCTCCTAAAGAAAACCCATTTAAAGATTGCCAATGATGTACATGAATGCCTTGTGATTTATATGAGTGCGTGCGTTGTGACGTGCATGTGCATGCATGGTGACAGATGAGGCCATTGTTAATTTAACAATCTAACATCGCGAACAGGTATGTTAGATCAGTAAATTGAGACAGAAAAAAGGGTTTAAGATGTCGCGTAAAGCGTGGAAACTGGAGCGCGTTTCCTGCCAGCAATTTAGAGGCAGGGCACGAGTCCTAAAAAAAGAAGTGGGGGGATGCTGTCACCGGAAGTGATGTCACGACAGGAAGTGACGTCACGAAAGGTGACTTGAACCATCAGGCTCATTGTCTGGGGGAGAAATGTGAGTGCATGAGACTATAGGTGGAGTGTCAGTGTGCATTGTGTGAGGTGAAGTGTGCATCATATTGAGTTTAGACACAGTGTGAGTGTGCATTGTGTGCGTAGGTGAAGTGTGCATCAGATTGTGTCTAGCCACAGTGTCAGTGTGCATTCGAATGATTGTGCCTAGGCAGAGTATGAGTGCATCAGATTCTGCCCAGTTGAAGTGTGAGTGTGCATGAGATTGTATCCAGGCGGAGTGTCAGTGTGTGTGTGCCTGGGAACGATTGTGTCTGGGGTGCCAGTGACCATGAAATTGTGTCCAGGCAAAGTGCCAGTGTTCAGAGATTGTGCCTAGGCGGAGTGTGTGTGTGTGTGTGCATGAGATTGTGTCAAGGCGAAGTGTAAGTGGTCATATTGTGTCCAGGCCGAGTGTGTGTGTGCGTGAGAGATTGTATCTAGGCAGCGTGTGAGTGTGCGTGAGAGATTGTATCTAGGAGGCGTGTGAGTGTGCATGAGATTGTGTCTAGGCGGAGTGTGAGTGTGCATGAGAACGATGGTGTCTGGGGTGCCAGTGTGCATGAAATTGTGTCCAGGCGAAGTGTGAGTGTTCAGAGATTGTGCCTAGGCGGAGTGTGGGTGTGCATTGTGAGTGTGCATGAGATTGTGTCGAGGCAGAGTGTGAGTGAGATTGTATCCTGGCTGTGTGTGAGTGAGATTGTATCCAGGAGGCATGTGAGTGTGAGTGAGATTGAACCCAGGCGGCGTGTGAGTGTGCACGAGAGGCCAGCACAGGGGTGCCTGGGAGACTCCTATTTGCATGTGTGGAGCAGCGGGAAGGAATGCAGCTGATTAAACCCCTGCATCTGAAAGGGCCTTCGCGCTTAGAACAGCTTGCCAATTTTGTTGTGATCTCGCATATGCATAGTGACATGCACAAAAGCCCTGTCGGAGCCTGTGGTGCCAGTCATCATCTTCGAACAGAAGAGTGTGAAGTCGCTTGAAGAGAGGCACCCCCACCCCCAACCCCACATTGTCAAGCATATAGACTCTTTCCACCTCAATGGTTTAGGGGCCAATGACCTGTTAGCTCACCCCTTAGATGCAATTGCATCCGAGAAGCCAGCGCGTGAGCAGCGTGCTGCATAAGCTCCGATCTCGTCCCAGAGAGGCCAAAGAGTGAAGTCCAGCTGTTTAGCAGGGGGGACGGCGTCCACCCAGTTAAATAAGTAGGGGGACGCCGTCCACCCGCGTGGTACTCCGACTCGCGCCCTGTTTAGAGGTACTGGATATATAAAAACAAGCATCTCATTTAAAATGAGATGAGCAGTGGACAAGGGAGCAGGGCGGGCACTAGCTAGCAGTCCAGCAGTACATTGCATCAGCCAAGCCCTTTGTAAAAAATAAATATGAAATAACGTGGAGCAGGATGAAATTGGGACTGGACACATCAGATAGCTTGTGTTGATGTGTGGGTTTTCTTTTTATAAGCTCTATGTAACGCTATAGAACGCAACCTATTTACTGCAAAGTGCATCCATGGATAGCCTTCTACAATTCTGCACATTCAGCCCTTCAAACCTCGACGCTGATGGTTGGTGAACTGGAGGGCCTTCAAAAAGGGCCTTCATTCCGCTGGCCCACTGAATGATTGCCCCGAATGGCCAGGCTGGCTCTACTGAGTTTTGAGCACGGCTGTTGAAAACGTGGGCCAGGTTAAGACATCGGTTCATGCATGTCCTAACAAATGACTATATGTGTGTTGCAGCTACAAGTGTACTTCTCGAATTTAATTGACCGACTAACGCATGAATGTTTGTTGAAGACTCTCACCGAATACTTGTCACTACAAATGCAGCACCAGTAGACTTAAAAATAATATAACATTTTCAAACCTTTAATGAGAAAATGTATTTAAAACCAGTAGAGACTATTACATACTTTGTGGTCTATCAGTAATAATCTGAGCAATGTTTTCATTTGTAAAATAAGAATCTATATCAATGCCATCATCTAATTTTAATAGATTTATTTGTGAAACTGTCACAGAAGTCATGTGGTGGTGGGTATAAATGGAGGTGCACAGCATTTAGGAACAGCCAGAACAGCAATCAATCAATCAATCAATCAATCAAATAGGATTCCTTTAAAGTGCAAATACTCACCATTGAGGGTCTCAAGGTGCTGAGTAGGACGGGGAGGGGGTGGATATGCTGTTCAGTTGAAGCGCCAGGTGTTGAGGTTCTTCCTGAATTGTGGCAGCAAAGGTGATTGCCTGAGTTGCAGAGGCAGGGAGTTCCAGGTCTTTGCAGTGAGGTAGGAGAAGGATCTTCCTCCAGCTATGACCTTGAGGATCCGTGGGATGGTGGCCATGGCTAGTTGGGCAGAGTGGAGCTGTCTAGGGGGAGTAGAGAAGAAGAGGCAGGGGTTGAGGTACGCAGTTCCAGAATTGTGGAGGGCTTTGTAGTTGTGCGTGAGTAGCTTGAAGGTAATTCTGTTGTTGATAGGTAGCCAGTGAAGGTCTTTCAGGTGGCTGACAATGTGGCAGCTGTTTGGGATGTTCTTGATGGGTCTGGCGGAGGTGGTCTGGATGTTCTGCAGTTTCTTTTGGATTTTCTGTGTGATGTCCGCGTAGCGTGAGTTGCCATAGTTGAGTCTGCTGCTGGCAAGCTCTGGGGGATACACTTGAAGATCTTAATAAGCAGGTGGAGCGTGCGGAATCAGGAGAACGAAACAACGTTGATTTGGCAGTTCATTGAGAGTGAGGTGTCTGGGATGATCCTGAGGTTTTGCGAATGGTCTGTGAGTGCTGGGGGGGGGGATCCAAGCACTGCAGGCAACCAGGTGTCGTCCCCAGGCAACTTCAGTCTTGTCTGAGTTGAGCTTGATCAAGCTGTCCTTCATCCAGGTCGTGAGTACCTTCATCCCTTTGTGGAAGTTGCTCTTGGCGACTGTTGGCTCCTCTGTGAAGGGTATCATCGGCGAAGGAGACAAAGTTCAGTCTGTGGCTTCTGATGCGGGTTGCAAGTGGGGCCATGTACAAGTTGAAAAGGGTGGGGTTTAGGTAGGATCCCAGAGAAACTCCGCAGCAGATCACCGTGGGTTCTGAGTTGAAGGGTGGAAGTATGACTCTCTGTGTTCGGCCAGTGGGGAAGGAGCAGATCCATTCTAGGGCTTAGTCGTGGTTATTGGCATTGTGGAGTCTGCTGGTGTGGAGGGTGTGGTGGGAGACGGTGTCGAAGGCAGCTAAGAGGTCTAGCTGTATGAGGGCAGCAGTTTTGCCTTAGTCAAGGAGGGTGCAGATGTCTTCTGAAGTGGCGTGGAGAGAGGTCTCCCTGCTGTGGTTGCTTTTGAAGCTCAATTAGGAGTGGTCCAGGTTGTATTTAGTTTTGATGTTCTCAGAGAATTGGGTGTTGATGGCTTTCTTGAGAACTTTGGCTGGATAGGGGAGCAGAGAGAAGAGTATGTAGTTGCTGAGGTCTGTTGGGTTGGGAGAGGGTTTCTTAAGCAGGGTGGTCCAGATGGGCAGGATCTGCTGGGGTCAAGAGCCATTGGGTGCAGTGGTTGCATTGAGGTGGGTGGGTCTTGAGTTTCGAAGCTGTCTTAGATATCATTTATCTTGTGGTGGAAGAAGGTGGCGAGGTTGTCGCAGAGGTCTTGAGAGGGGGGAATGTCTATTGCCTCTGTGCTGAGTTTGGCAAATAATTTGACAATGGCGAAGAAGCCTTTGCTGTTGTGCGTGTTCGCGTAGATGCATTCCTGGATGGCTGCTTTCTTTGTTGCTCTGAAAAGGTAGTGGTGTGCGGTGACATATATATTTTGGCAGGCGGGGAAGAACCAGCTAGCCTTCTTGGAGGGCTGCTTGCCTGAGGGCTACCTGAGGTGAGTCAGTGTGTTGGAGTAGTCGGAGATCCAGCAGTGTAGGTTGCATACTGAGGTTTTGGCATCCATGGGTGTTGGTGGTGGAGTTTTTGCTGAGGGCTGTGTTGAGCTTGTCTTCAGTGACCTTGTTCTAGCTTTTGCGAGTAGACATGTTGGCATACTCTGGGTTTGGTCAAAGAGAAGAGGATGCAGTTGTGGGCAGTCCAGGGTGGCTCGGATGTGTGGCTGACAGAGATGTTGTTGCTTACAGAGAAGATGAGGTTGAGCATTTGTCCTGCTGAGTGGGTTGGCGTTGTGACCAGTTGTTGAGTCTGATGGTGGCAAGGTTTTCCTGTAGGGATGTGGTGTTGTGGTCATCGAGGTTTTCCAGGTGGAAATTGAGGTCGCTGAGTAGGATGTAGTCTGTTGAGGCAAGAGCTTGGTGAGCGATGAAGTCGGCTGTGGCGTCGTTGAAGGGAGATGTTACGTCATGAACGGGGAGGCCATATGGTAACTTCATGAATGCTGAAATAGATAATGGAGCCAGCTCACTGTAAGCTATGCCAGGATTAGGTATAAACACTAACATGTACCTGCAGGAGTACAAAAAGTTCTGCGGGTGGTGGGAGTCCCGTAATGTTCCGGGAAGAGAAGCGTCAAACTCTCCAGCAGTACGGTGTGTGGGACCAGAATGAGACATCCTCACATTGTGAACCAGAAACGGTTAAAAGATGCTCACCGTGGCGCAGATTATTCCAAATGGTTTACGGATGCAGTGCCTCGAGAAGTGCTCACGAGACGGCGATCCTCAGGGGATGCAGTAAGGTCATAGCCACTTTCGTTCCTTGTGTTCCTATTTTATTTTTCTTGAGTGAAAACCCTTTGTGTTATTGGTGATAATTACCTGCCCTGATTTCGGCTGGTTCAATTCCAGAGGGGTAGTGTTCTTAGAGCTCCCCTAAAGCTGAACTTTCATTTCTGTGGTGTTTTCCTTTCAACAAATCTTCTGCCTATCTGATACATGGATTATCCAGAGGAGGATCCAAAAGTCTGGTGGAGTTACTGAAGCCTGTGGCATGTCCTGTCCTGAGAAATAGCTTCTTCTAAGTCTGAAGTCCCTTTTATGAGACTTATTGCAATTGTCGCAAGGAGTGACTAAACATTATGAATATATTACTTTTTCTGCTCTTTCAAATAAACTGAAAAAGTACAGCGAGGAGGAATTTAGGTCTGTACAGAAAGATGTTGATTATGTGAGCAAAAAATCTTTATTTATGTTGTTCATACCTCACAATCATTCTTTATTATCTTGCTATTTCTAACAGGGTTGTTCAGAGGTCTATCTTGTGGATTCTCCACCTGTAAAATTTGGAAGTTCTTTGATTCTGGTGGGTACCACAGTACATGAATGGATGTGTTTAGTATGTATATGATGTAAACAGGATACTCTGGTAAAAAAACCTCTTCTTTTCTGTTGTTATACAGTTCTTCTATAATAGAACTACGGTATTCAGAAAGGAACAATCCATTCCTTATGTCCCATGTTGGTACAGATCATTCTTATTTTCTTTAAAGGTAATATGAGAGTAAAGCAAAACTATAGATACTGAACAGATTTTATTATTGCATCCTCTTATGGTGGTTATTTTGGCTTTCAGTTCTCCTTCCCTGCTGTCCCCATCCTTTCCTTCATTCACTTGATCATCTCAAGCTTCTGTGCTATTGTAGCTTTACAGAACTAAGACTATCAAGGGGTGAACCCACTTGAGCCATGAACCAATCACGAGGATTCAGACGGTGCACCAAGACAGGGGGGCAGGGCAGTCCCTTGTCTACAGGACTGTAGACAAGGGTGCCACGGAGTGTGGCGTTCCCGTTGGTCTGGATATGAAAGTGGAGGTGCTCCACATCAGGTGAGTAGTTATCTGAACTGGTTGTGAGGCAGAGGGTGTTTTTGTGTACGTTTCTGATGCCTCCTCCCAGTCAGTTGACGTGGTCATTGTGGATGATTTTGTAGTCGTTAGGGATGGCGGTTGCGATGCCTGGGTCTGAGGTGTGGTTCGTCAAAGTTTGCTTGAAAGTGGCAACTCTGGAGAGATGGAGCAAAGCAGGTCCCAGATCTCAGCGTCTTAAGAGGGGGCGGGTGTTGAGTAAGATGCATCTGAAGTGGTGGGATCCGTTTCTTGAGTGTGATGCTGTTTGTGGGACTGGCTTGTGGAGGCCGGCGAAAGTGAAGTTGCAGTTGCAGTAGCTGAACAGACCTTGGGTCTTCTGCAATGTGAGGTGGCAGGTGGTGGAACGTCTGGTTTTGAGGGAGTGGAGGGTGCCGGAGTCATAGCAGTGGATGATCCGAGGACCAGGGTCGTTGGTGCTGGGTGTGGTCCAGGCGTGGACGGGCACAGGCAGGCTTGCCTTTTGCAGACCTTTGGCATGCCATTGGTACTGCCACCAATAAGTAGCATCCTCTTCTTCTTCACCAAACCCACAGTACCATTAAGTAGCATTGGGGAGGGTCGGACAGCAATTGTAAGGTGCAGCTGGCATGGGGTTCAAATATTACTTGATTAAGTCTAGGAGCCAACCCCTTTGTCAAAGTTTAGTCAGTGGAGTCTAGCATCATCACAAATATTTACCCTAAGAAGTGCAAGATACACTTTAGGGGGTCAAACTGATGCGAGTTGCCTCTTTTCATGGATCCAGAATAGCATTTTTTTAGTTTAGTAAAAATAGGGGCATATTATCAAGAACGGTGTTAAAATTATCGCCGCTTTAGCGGCAGGAAACTGCAGTTAAAGCGACGATAATGGGCTTGATAATATGACCTTGTGAATTCCCATAGAAGCCCAGGTTCACACTAGAACATGGGCTTCTATGGAAATTCACAAGGGTATATTATCAAGCCCATTATCGTCGATTTAGCGGCAGTTTCCTGCAGCTAAAGGGGCGATGATTATAATGCCGTTCTTGATAATATGCCCCATGGTTGCTTGTGTTTGAACATACTTTGGACAGGGAAGTTTATTAAAGCAACTGTGCAGGAATTTGTTTTTTAAAAACCCGAGATATAATTCTGCTAATAAAACACTTTGTAATGTATTAACAAGTGAGTTTTTGAGTATCTTTTACCACATTTTCCTTTGGTTTGGAGCCATTGCCTAGACTTATTACATTTACGAAAAGTTGCTGTAATGTTTTAAGTATTGTTTAATTTTGTCTGAATATAATCAGTGAAGAGTCTGCCCACTGCACCTTTGTAAGCGGTTGATCTGCACACATCACATGGAAAAATAAATCAAATTAAAAGTAAATTTGTGATCCACTGGCTGTAGGAAGTGTATCCCTGCACACCCGCTCAACCACAAGCTCGTTTCAATAAAAAGCAATTAAATTAGGAGCAGATTTTATTGTTCGAATCCAAGTGCAGGCATCAGTTTGATGAGCACATGCTGGATGGGAGAAAAACACACTAATGAGCGTGTTTTCTAATCAAAGCATAATATCAAATGGGACTGTGACAGTCTACCAATTTCATTGTCATTCATAAAATGGAGAAAGTGACATGTTGCATAATTAAGCAGAGAGTTCTGGAAAAGTTTTGACAGGTGAAAGAGCAGTCTGTTGAAGCACACCACTGTGACTTAAAAAGAGGTGGAAATATGTTTAAAAGATCATTAGCCAATGCAAATCCCATATTTTAGGGAACTTATAAAACAATGATGTTTGTGTTGTTGTGTAGGTTTTCTATTCAAAAGAACGTTCAGGGAAATTACTATGCTGATTAAAGTGAATGTTGAATCAGAGTTTGTTTAGAAGCTTTGAAGAGCAAGCAGACAAAGCACCATTAATGGAATACGAGCCATATTACAGTACATAGAGAATTGTTTTTGTAATTACATTTACCATATCATTTACCAAGGTGTGTTACAGTAAGCAAAGGATAGTTTTCTTGTTAGTGGAAAAACTCACGAATAGTAATTAACCACAAATAATCTAAAATTGTCCAACATATCCATGGCACGTTTTCCTGAATTTACTTGTTCACATGCTTCTGATAATGCTAGTGGAAAACCCAACATTTCAAAGATTTAAAGAAGCACACACTCTTCCAAACACTTTCTATAGTAGTGCGGCCGGTGATCGTTGCTTTTACTGAACATGAAGTAGTGGCACACATGCAGTTTCACAGTCCCCCTGAGAAATTCTCTGTTTGAAACAATCTCCCATTTGCCAAAAATAAGGGAAGCAGGCGGAAGCAAAAGAAAAGTTATGCCTAATACTCAAAACCTAATTACTGGGTTTTGAGTATTAAACTTAAAGGAATATTAGGTTTGCATAAAAAAGTGTGCTCTGGCCTACTTGGTGCCACATTTATGACCCTTGTGGTGAATGTACCCTGCTAAGATGCCCTTTGTCACAGGGAAAGGGCAGGAATGTGTTATATTTATGAACTAAGGCACATCCCAGGCTTTTCCCTTTGTGCTGGCTCCTTTCTGGCAGCGTAGCGCCAACACAGGCAACCTTGCACCATCGTTCAAGGGTTCATGTGCTGCAGGCCGGATCAGTTTTATGTAGGAAGAGATACCTTCATGCACAAAAACAATCCTGAGATGCCTTTTCTCCTTCAGTGTGTGCTTCCGAATGCAGTACACCTAGAAAGATTAAAATATGAGCCAAAACAAAGATATTTCTCCACGTTACCCCTCACCTGAGGAGGCGTATCTTTTTGGCGCATTCCTAGATTTACCAGGTTCTGTATGTCTGGGAATGCTTCAAAAACAATGGCGGTTATGTGGGAACACCCACACAATGCCCATGGAACACCTCCTTTGAGCAGAGTAATGCAACGCAGTGATTTGCTCTGCATTGCATTACTTCATATTTTTGAAGCCATTTAAAGCCACGCACAATGGCCTAAAAATATGACTTTAGGTTTGTGTCACTCTTGCACCACCTTACATGGTGCATGAGCAATACAAACTTGGTCACAAATATGGCCCTTGGAGTCTGCGGGTGAACAGTATTTTAATGGATATTTTTAAAATAGAGTCATGCTATCTCTAATATGAATTTTCATTCACAATCGTTAAAAAAACACTATGAATTATGAATAGAGTGCTGCTCATAGGTGCATTTTGAAATGCAGAATATGATCCAGCTTTACCAATAGCGTGTGTTGTCCTTGTGTGATAAAATTAATCGCAAGGCCAACCAAGTCCTTAACTGGGATTCCCAAAGTCCGGAAAGGCCGAATTGTATGGCCATGCATGCCTTTGTAATGAAAGGTAACACACAGTGTGTGTTCCATGGGTGGAGCATTGGCATTCTCATGCAGCCACCCATGGGTTCTAATGCAATCCCTGACTAACTAAGGGAAGAAAACCTGAGATTGCACCAAAATGCTGTGCTTCCCTGACCCAGGCATAACAAGGAGAAATATATTTATTTCTCCTTGTTACTTCCCGTTAGAAAAGGGGGTCTCTAGTTGGCAGACGCTTGCACCTCTGTCCAAGTACAGGCCCTTCTTCCTAGTCAGGGTAAGGGATTTACACTCCTAAAATAACACCTGCTCACCCTTATGGTAGCTTGACACGAGCAGCCAGTCTTATCTTAGAGGCAGTGTGTAAAGCATTTGCACATAAACAACAATAATACAGTGAAAAAATTACAAAAGGACACCACACCAGTTTTAGAAAAATATCAAATATGTTTATACTCAAAACAAGGCCAAAACAATACAAATACAAAATACCGTACTTAAAAGGGTATATTTTGCAAGAATACTTGAAATACACATTTCTTGTGAGTCAGTAGCTCCCTCCGGGCTACCGCAATGCTGAAAACAACAGAGTCTAACAGTTCCAGCCGACTGATTGGTACGGGCCAGCAAAAGCGTGGACAGACTCTGTAACAGTACCTTTCTTGTTGCTGCTGACACAGTGATGTGAGATGGTCGTGGTAACCATCGCGGTTGAGTTGCAAAATGAAAGCGGTGCAGGGTGCGGTGTCCTCTCAATGCAGTGCAGGCAGCAGCTCGGTGGTGATCATCCAGAGAGTGTAGGTGGGACCAAGGCTTACCGTGCAGAGCGAGATGGTGCTCGATGCGGTGCTGGCAGGTTGCGGTGCAGGCGGCAGAGCTGGTAAGCGAGAGCTGGCATTGGGTGGCCCGGAGAGCTGTGTGGGATGAGGCAGTGTGTCATGAAACTTACAAGCAGTGCCCCCAGCCCTGATGCAGTCACAGTTGTTAAAGGCATTAGCAGCTACACGTCTGTGAGACAAGGATGGCAAAGTGAAGTGAGGCAGTGCAGAGTGCTGTGCCCAGAGGTCACGGTGCAAGCAGCGGCTCGGTTGCAGCGGTGGCAGTCGTCGTCGTCTGTGAGACCAGGGTTGATGTGCCAGATGTAGACGGTGTGGTCTGCTGTGCTGTTAGGACACAGAGCCAGCAACAGAGTCGGTAACGGAGTTAGTTGCGTTTCCCTTCTCTGTGGCAGCTTAAACAGCAGTTCCAGAAGCAGTATCCAGGGGTTGGTGAAGTCTTTACAGTCCATGGGGCTTCAGAACAGGAGGCAATCTCTATTTTGGGCCCTTGGAGATACTCAATAAAGAAGTTGCAGAAAGGTCAGTCCAGTCCTTTCACTGCCCAAGACAGAAGCAGCCACTGCAGGCAAACACAGCAAAGCACTCAGTCACGTGGGAGTTCCTCCTCACAGCTTCTCCAGCTCTTCTTCTTGGCAGGCTTCTTGGTCCAAAAGAGTTCTAAAGTTCCGGGTACTGGGCCCCAATATTTATACCACCAAATCCTTTGTTCTCTGGAGGCAGAGAGTGTCTTTGCCCAGCCAGAACCAGTTCTGTCCTCTCTGGTGCAGATTTCTGGCAGGAGGTGGAGACAGCATTGTCAGAGGCAGACAAGGCCCATTCAGTTGAAAGGAAATCTCCTTACCTTACTCTAAATGAAGGCCAGGCTTATTCAACCCAGCCCTGACCCATCCAGACTCTCTGGAGCCACTGCTCCTCCTCAGCCCCTGCCACCCCAAAGCCAAACAGCCAATACACATCGTAGCAGAGGCACACTGGATGACTAAGCAAGAAAACACCTATTTTGTAAAAGTGATATTTTCAAACACAGAATGTAAAATTCACCCTCACTAAAAGATGCATTTTAACCTTCTGAGTTCAGGCATCCTAAACTTTATTTCTCTACCTTGTTCCCAGGGGTGGTTATGTTTATAAGATGTTATAAGCAAACTCCCCATTCCATCCTATGGGAACAGGTAGCCTTGCAATAAGGAAAAAGATAATTGGCAGTATTTCACTATCAGGACATGCCACACACACACCAGGGCATGTCCTAGCTTTCACATACACTGCGCCCTGCCCACAGGGGAACCTTGGGCCTACCTTGGGGTAACTAACATGTAAGAAAAGGGAAGGGTAGGGCATGGCAAGTGGATGCACTTGCCAAGTCAACATGACAGTACTGAACTGCAAACAGATACTGCAGTGGCACATCTGAGTTAACTTTTCAGGGCTACTCGTGTGGGTGGCACAATCAGTGCTGCAGGCCCACTAGTAGCATTTGATTAACAGGCCCTGGCACACTCAGTGCACTTTACTAGGGACTGACTAGTAAATCAAATATGCCAATCATGGAAACACCAATCCATAAAAACAATTTACAACAGGAGCACTTGCATTATAACACCGAACAGCAGCACTAGCATAACGAAACTTCAGGGGCCCCCCCTGCAACGTACATGAAGGGGCCCCCTCTGGACTAAATCAGGAGCTCTGCTGACCGAGTATTGTGCTGAGGGGGCCCCTTGAGCTGGGGCCAACCCCCCTCCCCACAGAAAGAGGAAAATGTCTTTAAGAATTGTAGTTTGATTAATTTAGTTAATATCATTTAAGTATTCCTTCCGGCACAAAAATAATCCTGCCTGTAACACAGGCACCTTTGCAGTAAGGCACAAGTGTGCTTGCGTTGGCAGGATGCAGCTATGCCCTATGTGTTTTAAACAAAACGGTGCAAAGAAACAGCCCCATAAGAAAGAATTTCCATCATCTCTACATTCTCCGCTAAATCATGAAGGTAGAGCGTAGGGAGTATTTGTAGCACAGGCCTTGACATGCTCCTCATTTTGGACTATCCCCTCCTTTGTATACTGTCTACCAAAATTTAGAGGTCACACCTGGATAGCTTGCAATATCTCCAAAGGTAAACATTGTGATCTTTCCATAAAAAAGTACAATAAATAGGCTTTTCACTTTGCTTACTCTGAGTTATGCTTACAGAAAGGAATGGGTACTTGGAATGTGACAAACATGTCAGAGAATCTCTTGCTCTTGTAGGTGAAACATAGGTGGGGCATACCCTGATCAAACAAATACATGCACACACTAAGCTGACATTTTGGTATGATTTGCATTTATTGTGTTCTAGTTTTATGCAAATCATTTGTGTTATCATCTGAACAATCAGGACGGCAACATGTACAAATAGTTCAAGTTACAAACATTGTTCATCACACATCTCTAACCAAGTAGTCTACAACTCTCTAGGTGCCTTACACTATTATTGTATTAATGTTAATCTAGTTGCTGAGATATACCCCACTCCTTGTGCCTATAAGCCGGAGGGCCTGCACATAGGTGTCCCATATGACAACATCTCTTCTGCCAACCAGTCTGTCTCTCAACACCTCACATATTTGGTCAGTTTTGATATCTTTCGTTTCTTAGTATTTCTATGGAACAGATGGGGACATGCTCATTCTGAACTCAATCAGTTTGCAAATGCAAGCTAAAAATACAGCTTTCAGAAGAAGTATTAGGTATCAAGGATGCAACAGCACTTTGTAACGTTTAAGATTCCCTAGCACCAGACAGTACACGTTCAAACTGCTGTATGCACACTTAATCAGGAACATTAAATATTGACTGTAAAATCAAATCGCATTTCTTTGCTGAAGAAACAATTACAGAAGACATGGCGACTTTGCACTGACATAACAAGAAAACTAACGGTGAGGCCTTAATTCAGGTCTATCTCACTTAGGCTAAGTGACCCACACTATATTTAATGCACCGGTGAAGCACATGCTAACATTTGTAAAACATACAAAAAACATGAATGCATATGACAGTGTGGCAGTCACTACTATCAACTATTCACAAGACAGGTCAAATCAGAGTGTATTTTAAAAGCGGTTGAGCTTCAGGAGTACTGGGCGATCTGTTTGTTTATCTGCTGTGTGTAGCCTTCTTCCATACTGCTGTGCCAAACACTTCAGTATAGATCAGGCAATTCAGATGTACAATGCCTTCCAGAGAGTGTTCACCATTCTCTGGTATGTAATTCTTTGAACAAATTTGAACAATGTCCATGATCTTGTCATGAAGGGGCAGACAGGTATAAGCCTTCATTGTACTTCCCTTTGATTTCCAATTCACTCTGTGTGAAATATTTGGGACTGATAGAAAAATGCATTTAGGAGCACAAAAGGTAATGTAGCAAGAACACTCTTTTATGCCCTCTTACTTGCCTTTGTGAATTGGCCCTAAAAAGTCCAACTCTCTACTAACGAAAGTGCACATTCATTTTTACTTGTACTAACTATATGAATATGACCAGAGTATTTCAATTCAATTCCATTGTAGATATTTCTGTAATGATTTTCAAATGCATTTAAGATTACATACTCTTATATGCCATTGCAAAACATACCTCTAAATTCTGCCCTTCAGTTGCACAGCATCACATAAGCAACCAGCTCTAATTCCTGAATCATGCTTCCCTTATTGGAAATCTCTTAATGGAGTTCCAGTCTTGCATCTTCCTTATTAGCTGGGAACAAGTGGGAACTGGAGGTATTGAACTAGTTTTACTGCTAAATATTTGGTGTCAATTGTAGTAGTGGACTACTATAGGAGTTTTGAGCATGCTGAGCAGGGTGGAGGGGGAATAGATGTTATATCTGGATGCAAGGAATAAACCACAAGGTTCACTGGCATGACAACCTGTTCCTTCTGAATTTTGACAGTTTGGTCTTGTAGTGTGCTGCCTAGGGCATGTGATGTTGTGACAGAGATCAGAGGCTTTGATTATGTAAGCAGACGAATTACTAAGTTTGTTTCTCTATTTGAGACAGCTGAGCTCAGGTAGCTTCATCTGTTATGGGTTATTCTCCATATTTTATGAATTAGGTCATCATAGGTTGGCTGCCCTCATCATCACCTAATAGCTTGTACCATCCTCTTGATCGCATGGGGCTTGGTTAGAACTTGGTTAGGAAGGATAGTTGAATTTATATCTATGTTGTGCCGTGTGATAGATATTTGTTTCCCCCTCAGTGCCTGCCTTTTTGCTTCCCAAATATTAGGTGCTCAGCAGTCAGATATTAAAGATTGCCCTACCAAACTACGCATGGATAAGAACTTGAGGGATTAAGTTTGGAAGCACTCAGCCTAGGAAGCAGGATTAATTGTTGTTGTCTTATTAACAAGGAAAATTCAGTCCAGAGGGAACCGATATGTGAGTACCTAGACATGATAACCAGACCTCAATAACCTCCTACACAAATGCCTTCATAAATGGTGGCGCTATTTTGTAAGGGTGCAGAGACTTGAGAATAGACATCATCTTATCCTGAACACATATTGGAAAATATTCTAAGACACGTCTTCTCTGCAATAATCATTGTTTCACAAGCTAATAATTTAACAAATATGAACGTGTTCAGTTGTAAAACATCAGCAAACCCCATACATTCTCTCCCTTCATCCACTAGGTCTATAAATGCTGAGCCTCAGCTACATGAATCATGGATATACATTGCATTAGGCTTAAATAGGGCGGTGGTCATGTCATGGCTGATGGATCAGGCAGAATGCTGCAGTTCACTGATGAAAAAGTAGATTTAGGAGTAGTGTTTTATAACCTGCAGTTCCTCTCAAAAGATTGGTGGTCTTCGACAAATTGGTCTGGAGTGCTGGATATCTCTATGTTTTGACTGAATCTCACAGTATCAATTGCATTATGCATCAATGAGCGTATGAGTTTTTACAAACCAATCACATTCAGATTCACAACATTGAATAATAGCCAGGGTGTTTGTCTTTTCTATAGTCCATGACATATCTTCCATCTCAGTCTTACATACTGTCTGCTCTATGATGTAATCCAGACCTACCCTGATGCCGGCGAAGCAGCACTGGCCATTGCATTTTTCATTTAATCTCGTGCTGACTGAAAACATTAAATTCTCAGTTATTTTCATCAGCAGATTCATTTGGATTGTCATTTCTGGCACTAGTATCTTGGCTGTCAGATATGACAGTCTAATGGGACCATCTGTGACAGCGACAGTAAAGGAGTTCCTTGTCTTCTGCAAGACAGCATTATGAGATTATTTATCACTTCCCTATCAGACTTTAAACTTTGTCTCCTTCTTTTACTGACATACAGTGTGCTTCCTTGGGACTCTTGTCACATTAATAGCCCTATTTTTCTGGTTAATGGCTGACCTATGGGTATCATCCTTAGTGAAGCCTCTCACACCTCCCCAGTCTGTTCCACTTTGGGATTTCATTTATGAAAATACAAAAGTGTGTTTACATTTTGACAGCCGGTCCTGCCATGTTGATGGTACTGTCCATTAAACTTTTAATACATTGACAGTAACCCCCTTGACAGCAGTTTCGCTAATATTAGAAGATGTCCGCTTGGTCTGGAAAGTCAATTCAGGAAAAGTGACGCTGGTATGGTAAACAAAAGGTGCATTAGGACATTGCATTGTGTACTAAAGAAGTTATCTGGACATTGCATTTCAGTAAATGTGACTTTTTAATGGGGGTTCCCGTAATACTAAATAGTTTCAGTACGCTGGCTGGGTATGTGAGAGATAGGGCAGAGCCCCACCCGTATGACATGCACCGTGAAGGTGGACCTTCCTTCTCAGTGGTTTCTAGCACCATGTCTTCTGTTGGTGTTTCCTGGAGGTCCATACTGTATAGACTACTATCACCACATTGGCACGGTCGCCATGGTACTATTTTGCATAGCAGCATTCTCCTCATGCTAACTTTTGCACTGTGACCAGGCTGTGTGGGTCACTTGACACTTTGACACGTTCTGCTTGCAATAAGGTGGGGTGTTTGGTATTCGTACAAGAGCATTGGTGCTCATTCTTAACAGTTTGCTTTCTCTCACCAGTGCCTCCCATATTCCTTGGTGAGCAGAAGCCTATTGTTGCAAACCCTAATAAGCATTGATAACTCTAGGCCCAAGTAGAGGCTTTTTCTGCAACCCAACTTTAGTCTTCCAGCCCATCCTCCTACCATTGCACTAAGCACCCCTGACATAAGCCATTGGTAATGTGTTGGCCTTCTCATTTTTCTTGTTGTTCCTCTGGTGCCAGAGGGAGCTTGCAAAGGAAGGTCTGCGATAACCTTCAATGATAGGGTAAGCCATGGGTATGGTGAAATTGGTATCAGATGAAGCAAGCCATGAGGCCCTGGGTAATAGTTCTGGACCATACATAAACCATACAACTGCTCACATAGTCTTTTACATTTCTCATTTGATTTACTACACCAGGCTTATTGAGCGATTACCTCGTAGGTTTTTCTTACACCAAAATGGTCAGCACTGTATTCCTTGTGACACATTCAAGGAGTTGTTGTTGCCATTCTATCATAGAGAGCCATAAGGGCATTCATGAAAGTAGACCTGATCATGAAAAGTCTGGGAAGCATTCACGCTCAGTAAAGTTAATCGATCAATATTCTGACATTTTCAAAGTCCTGTAAAGGTTTCTGCATAAAAGCTAAGACCCTATTGGGTGGAAAGAAGGGAAGAACTTGTACTTGATCTTCTTGTTCTGTCAACCTATTATGAAAGTGACTGCAAAGTAAAAGCAAGAAGAGGCATGTATATAACAGGTTTCTTGCTTCCTGTAAGCTCAGGCTGGTTTGACGATTACAAGGTACGTATGCACATATGATCCATAAGAATTGTGATGGGATGTTGTGCACCAGGCAGATAGTGTCTCCATTTTGCTTTGATAGCTATGTGCTGTAAGATACAGAGTTGTTGAGTGACTGGGGCATGAGACCTGGTCAAATAGCAACTACAATCCTTGTCAGACTGAGGCTCAAGCTAACCCTAAATGAACCTGTGCTCAACCCTCAGGTAGCTTTGCACAGTGCAGTTAGGCTTAAGTTAGAGGCAATGTGTAAAGTGTTTGTTCAACACGTCAACCAGTAATAAAGTGAAGATACCACACAAAAAGAATCCAACACCAGATAGAACAATAGAGAGTATTTTTTTATAAAAAAAACAAGACCAAAACAACACAAGTTCAATTAGTAGTACCTGAGATAAGCAAGTGTAAAGATTTTAGTGTAAATAGTGCTAAAAAGCACCAACTCTGGATATCTGATCATGCCAAACAGGGACAAAGTCACAGGTTCAGGCCGACCGCAATGGACTTTGGGCCGACTACAGTGACCAAGTTAGGCCCTCTTGACAAAGTAACTTAAATCCTGGTTTGAGGAGCATTGCAAGGGTTTGCATCAAAGAAGTACCATGTGGCTCAAGTGATGGATGAGTTCTAAGATGTGGCAAGGCAGCAATGTGAGGCCCTGCGTTGTCATCGAGGATCCCGTCAACGAGGGCTTGCAATGTCAAGTCCGCCATGGAGGATGCGTTATGCAGTCAGGGCGATGCATTGGTTCCAAGGAGATTCGAGGCTGCGATGCAGATCTTTACGACAGTGAATAGCCACACAGCAATTATTATGTATAGGTTCCACTGGTTCCAAAGAGAATGGCAGAGCACCTTAGGTCCACTTCCAAGCGTCCAGGATTAGAGTGGCACCACTTAGCAGGGTAGACTCACAGATGGCAGAGTCCCGGGGCTGGGGCTGAGGTTGTTGGAGACTTCTGTCCCTGAGGCTCAAGTCAGGAGGCCAGCCAACTTGCCCTTGGAATTTCTCTAGGGTCCTGGGTTCAACAGATGCAGGCTCAGTACTTCTCACCCAAGCAAGAGGGCAGCAGGTCAGCACAGAAGAGCAGCATTCCATCAAAGCAGCATCAAGCACAGTGTCAGTGACAGTCATTTCAGCAAAACAACAGTCCTTCTTCCTGGCAAAGTATCCACAGGTCCAGAAGTATACTGAAGAGTTGTTGTCTGAGGTCCAATATTTTTACCCAGTGCCTACTTTAAAGTTAGGGAAGAGTCTAGAGATTTCCACCCCATGAGATGTCAGACAGCCTCTTCTTTCCTGTCCTGACCCCAGGCTCTCTACGGTCAAAATACCCTAGTGAAAAGCCCTCTGTGAGAGTGCTCAGGCAGGGTCTTTGTGATGTGTAAGTGTGGTAGATGACAGCTCTTCCACCGCGTTTTCCCAGCGAGGCCAATCCTGTCAACACCTATCTTCCCTTTGTCTCATTCTCTGTGAGCAATATAAAAAGACCAACTACCAGCTACACCTAGGCATGTGACCCATGAGCAGGCTGTAGGTGCCACATGTTTAGGACAAGAAAATGCCAAATTTCCAAAAGTAGCATTTTCAGAATTGTGATAAAAAAACTGACTTTCCCATGAGAGAGAATGTTTTTATTACAATTCCAAATAAACGAAACATGAACTGGTTACCTGTTCCCATTTGGAAGTTACAGCTTAATAAATGTAATAAGGTAGCCTCAAAGTTATCCTATTGGAGAAGTGGGCCTTGCAGTAGTGAAAAACGAATTCAAGAGTTTTTCACTACCAGGACATTTAAAACTTAACAGTACATGGCCAACTTTTTAAACACACTGCACCCTACCCTCTGGGCTGTTAAGAGTCTGGCCTAGGGTCACTTATATGTATGAAAAAGAAAGGTTTGGGCATGGTAATTTTTTTTTTGCCAGGTAGAAATGGCAGTTTAAGACTGTACAAACAGTTTGCAATGGCAGTCCTGAGACAAAGTACTACTTATGTGGTTGGCGCAATCAGCACTGCAGGCCCACTACTAGCATTTAATTTACAGGCCCTGGGCACAGGGAACACCAATTTACTAGGGACTTACACTTTTATTAACGGTGCCAGTTGGGTATAACCCAATTCTACAATGTGTTAAGGAGTGAGCACAAGCACTTAAGCACTGGTTAACAGTGGTAAATTACTCTATGTCCTAAAGCCAACAACAACTAATTCAGAAAAATAGGAAAAGGAAGGCAGAAAGTCTGGGGATTACCTTGGAGAAAAGGGCCAAGTCCAACAAGTGCTTAATCTCATAAACTGAGTAGTTCTTCTCTGATGTATTTAACTATTATGACGGAAAATCTATAGGCTGTAGCTGTGAAGGAACTGCTCTAACAGCAGTTGTGGAGACATCCTCATTCATTCTACGGTTCTTCAGAATCCACATGGTTCAGGAAGCAGAATGTGCTAAAGTGCTCTTTCTGTGTTTGAAAGGCAGATTAACAGGAAAAGGCTAAGAGGCACTGTTGATTATTTTGAAGAAGCTGAATTGCTTGACATATTACGCATAAATACTTATATATGAAGTGTCTATGAAAATTACCAAAACCTGAAAAATGTTTAAATGGTTTTAAGGTTGATGACAGGGGACAAGCCAGAATAGCTTGCACCTCTGTAGGAGTAAGATTCATATGAACCCTACATCACAATTTACATACTAAATTCTAGAAAATAAGGGCTAACTTGGCCTCTATCGTAGTACACATGTGGGGCTGGTTCAATAAATGGATTTGACATTGTACTAAGGAATTGCAAAATAAGGCAGAAGTACAAGGTATTGAGGCCATTAGATCACTATAATTACCTACATTTGGTCCATGAGCACTGGTAGGCCTCTTTTATCTTGGGTTTCTAGGGCTGGGTCTCTGTGAAATAGTACAGCAATCTATTTGTGTGAGGCCACAACTTCAAATGCATATTATTTATTGCCTGTGTCAAAGTGTCTTCTCCTGATGTCTCAGTTATCTGTCCAATTCTGGCAGCTGAAGGCAGATATACCTTCAGAAGTGGATCCGCAGTAGTAGGGCTTAACTCAGGAAGTTTATCAGCTAGGTCAGTATGGCCTGCCTCATAGTTAGGGAAACAGAAAAGTGGGATTCCAAGTGTGTTGAAATGACACAAGGGCAGTAATCAGTAAGACGTTTTCAAGGTATAATGTGAGTCTATGTTCTCCTAATTTACAACAGCCACCCCACTGTAAGGCTTCCCATGTGAACGGTGGGCAGTCATAATATCGAGTCTTTTATTTCGACTGGACAGAATATCGAGTAAAAAATATAGAATGGACATAATATCGACTAGACATAATATAGCCAACAAAAATATCGAATTTAAGGTAAGTTAATATTAATTTTTATTTTTTGTGTAATATAAGTCTGTAGCGGGTTGTGGGTTTATAGGGGAATAGGGTGGGAAGTAATTTAATTATAATTAATTAAATATGTTAATTTATTTATTGATATTTATTTAGAATTAATTGTTAATTAATTATTAATTGGTAATTAATTAAAATATAATTGGTAATTAATTATAATTGATTAATTGATAAATATTTTAATTTTAGTAATTTATTTTCTGTAGCGGGTTGTGGGTTTATAGGGGAATAGGGTGGGAAGTAATTTAATTATAATTAATTAAATATGTTAATTTATTTATTGATATTTATTTAGAATTAAGTGTTAATTAATTATTAATTGGTAATTAATTAAAATATAATTGGTAATTAATTATAATTGATTAATTGATAAATATGTTAATTTTCTTAAATTATTTTCTGTAGCGGGTTGTGGGTTTATAGGGGAATAGGGTGGGAAGTAATTTAATTATAATTAATTAAATATGTTAATTTATTTATTCTTAATTATTTGGAATACATTGTTAATTAAATAATAATTGGTAATTAATAAAAATATGATTGGTAAATAATTTTAATTGATTAATTGATAAATATGTTAATTTCATTCATTTATTTTCTGTAGCGGGTTGTGGGTTTATAGGGGAATAGGGTGGGAAATAATTTAATTCTCATTAATTAAATATGTCATTTAAATTATTGGTATTTATTTTGAATTAATTGTTAATTAATTTTTAATAGGTAATTAATTAAAATATAATTGGTAATTTCAATTTTTCAATTTCAAAAAATCTTTATTTCGGTAAAGGATTTACCATAAAAGACATATAGACCATACATTTGTTTAAAAACTGTTGTTTGAGACAAGACATATGAAGCATACATTTTTAAAACTGTTAATTGAAAAAGGTTTATACAATATAAAATGTCAGAAAACTAAAAATTGCCCGTACCCGAATTCAAGTTCAGTTTCTTAGGAGCAATAGGATCAATTGCCATCCCTAAGACATTTCCTTCTGATGCTCCAGCTAGCGCCCAGGAATTTGGCCACCGCAAACACAATATAATCAGACAAGTTGGTTTTCAGAACTCTAAAAGCAGGCAAGCACTTCACAAAACCCAAGTTTCTACATAGTGGGACTATCCATTGCTTGCGGATCTCTCGGTAGGCAGGGCAGAAAAAAAGGATGTGGAGCTCAGATTCGTTGGAGGACCTACATGCTGGGCAAATACTAGTTGCGTCCTTGCTCCATTTGCATGTAAGTGATCGAATGGGAAGGGACCCATGTCTCCACTGCAGATATAATTTCCTGAGCAGGGGAGGGTGAACTTTGTCTAAAGTTGGTTCAAAGTAATAGGTTGCCTTGAAGGACATAAAGAGATCTGACAATGACCCGGGTTTTAGTTCATTAAAAAGTAGAATTAGTTTACTATCCTGGTAAACCTTAGATAGTGCCTTTTTGGAAATTAGTTGGCAGGTAGCCAGGGGGTCAGACCACATTTTAGAAAGTCCCAAGCCCTCCAATTCCAGTTTAATAAATTTGAGCCATTGGATTCTTCCAGCGTTCGGCAATGCAAGCACCTCCTGAAGTCCCTGTCTGTAAGTAACCAGTTCTGGGGTTACCCAGAGTCTGCGCCAGTAAGCCAGTGGACGGAAAGCCAACTCATCGTCTAGAGGGCGCAGGCCCAGATCCATCCTAAGGGGGACTAGGGGCGTACTAGGAGGTAGTCCTACAAGCCTTCGGATAAATTTATTCTCGGCTTTCAAAAGGTCAGATGTTCCTACGTGCCCCCAAAGTTCAGCCCCATACATGGCAGCCCCCTTAGCCTGTGTTTTATAGATCTGCATTGGGGGACCGATAGGCCTAATTGAAGATTTATTGTTCGCCAAGAGGCTCGTAATGCCCCCCGAATGTTGGGTTAGTTTAAGGAGGGCTTTCTCAAGGTGCGAGTTCCAAGATAGTCTGTCATTTATCATAATACCCAGATATTCAAAGGTTTTCACCCTCTCAAGCTTGGTGTGTGCAATTCTGGGGCTAAAATGAAATTTCTGTTGGGGATTGAGGACCATGAATTTGGTCTTAAGAGTATTAATTTCCAAACCATGGCCCTCACAGAAGTCCACAAAGCCGTCGAGAATGCGCTGGATGCCCGCTGCAGATTTTGATAGCAGTAGGGTATCGTCGGCAAACATAATTGCCGGGACCCTTGTAGCTGCCAGCTTGGGGACGTCAGAGTTAAAGATCCCCTCCAAATGAGAGATAACCCCGTTGACATAGAGGCAAAACAGGGTCGGTGCAAGCACACATCCCTGTCTTACCCCCCCTGCCAACGGGGAACCTCTCAGACAGTGCACCCATCCTGCCACATCTCACCTGAGCAAAATTGGCGCTGTGAAGGCGAACTATCATTTTTAGCAACCCCTCAGGGACTCCCATTTTAGCCAGCACCTCCCACAGCTTGGACCGGGGGACCAGGTCGAACGCCGCCCTCAGGTCCACGAATACAGTATAGAGGCTGCCACCCTCTATCTGCACCGTTTTCCAATAGATGAGGACAAGCCGAAAGACCTGGTCGGTGGTTGAGACCTTCTCCCTAAATCCTGCTTGGAAGGGACTCAGAATATTACAGTCTCTGATCCACTCAAGCAGGCGATTTAACAACAGCTTGGCAAAGAGTTTTTGTGACACGTCAATCAGGCTAATTGGCCTGTAGTTGGCCGGTAGCAGCGGTGATCCCTTCTTAAAGATGGGGACTATCTCTGCCCCCGGCCATGTTGAGGGGATTGGCATGCCATTCAGGATTAAGTTAAATAACACCCTGAGATAAGGAGCCCAGATCTTAGGCTCGTGTTTGTAGAGGTCGCCTGGCAACCTGTCGAGGCCCGGGGCTTTTCCAGCAGGCAAGGCCATGATTACCCTGGCGACCTCCTCCACACTGAATCCATCCGTACTAGCTACACTTCCCGTGTCTAAGTGCAGTGCATCTTCAGGTGGGGTCATCGGGGGGTCACTGCTGTGTGTTTGATAGAGATTTTTAAAGTGTTCCTCCCAAACAGAGGGTGCTATGTTGGCCTCAACTGCTACAAGTGGTTCAGCTGAGCCGTGCTTGACGATTTGCCAGAAAGTCCGAGCATCTCGGGATGCAAGGGCAGCTGTCATTTTGGTCCAGTTTCCCTCATCCCAATCTACTTTGGCTTCACGAAGGGCTGATTTATACGCTAATCGTTTGTCCCTGATTTTATTTGGAGTGTCTCGAACCTTGAGTGATTGCAATAGTGCAGCCTTCGCTATCCTACAGGGAGCGCTGAACCAGGTGACTCTTTTCTGCTTGGGCTTCTTGTGCCTGGCCACCGGGTTCAGGACCCCTGCCAGGTTAGTGCATAGCTCGGAGTGAATAGCCCCGAGCTCGCTCTGTTGTACTAACATACAGGGGGAATGGTTAGTTAGATCGGAGTTGCCTATGGAAGGTGATACTAGATCATTAACTGGTTTGATCATACAGCGCTCAACCTTCTCAAGGGCGGGGACAACCAGGGCATACAATCTTCCGATGTTGCTCGGATTTTCCAGCATTTGTGCCCATTTAATTCTGCGTCTATTGCTGGTCAATTCGAGATCCACCAGGTGCAGTGGATTTTCGTCTGCCTCGGTTTTGTGTAGCCCATGTAGCTCGAATCTTAGTGAAAGAGGGTTATGATCGCTATCAGATCTTGGGATTACTCCAAATTCTTTTACTTTGTCCCAGTCCCTGACCGAGACCATAATGTAGTCGATGCGTGACTCGTGACCAAATCTATTAAAAGTATGTTTTGGTGGAATATCCCCTTTTGTTCGGCCGTTGCAAGCCCTCAATGAGTGACTTAACGTGAGGGACGTTATTTGAGTAGCGAGTGGAGTCCAGGCCTTAACCGGTGTCTCGGTCAGAGTAGGGATGTTCCACAGTTCATCCTCTTCACTAGTTATACCCTGCAGGTGATCAGGGAGGGGTTCATATTGATGGTTGAAATCGCCGCCTAGGATTATTGGGGAACAAACGGTGAGCGAGTCAAGAAACAAGGCTAGATCCTCGACCGTTCCTGAGGTGGCTGCTACCCCCACCGGTCTTGAATATAGATTGACCAGTGTTACTTTTACTCCGGTTGGCCATTCCAGAGATACACACTGGAAATCCAAGGAATTGGTCTCCACGTGTGTGGCCCTGCAACCCAAGTGGGAGCCAACCCATATCAAAAGGCCCCCTGATGGGCGGCCCTTACCTCCCCATTTTGCCTGGGTCTCGAAGGTGGCAAAACCCGAACGGAGATGTTTTTCCCTGGCCCACGTCTCCTGAAATAGGCATATGTCATACCCCTCGATGAATTCCCCCCATTCAAGTGAATCTACTTTATTGTCTAACCCAGCTACATTCCAGGAGAGTATGGATATTACTCCTGTGGTCTGTGGTCTACCAGTAGTAGATAATAGCAGGGAGCATTCATGTGGGGTAGATGCTCCTTGATGGGTGATGAGAGATTCATCTAATGGCGCCCGCCTTGGCTCTGAACGAGCCTGAATAGGGGGGCTAAGCTTGTCACTCTTAACTGGTTTATGTGTTTTATTTTTGGCTAGCTTTAATGTTGTGATATCATGCCTACCAATCCCTTCAGTAAAGTTGTAATCCACCAAGAGGTTTTGTAGTGGGGGAGGGACCGGTTGGCTCGATGATAGATTTGATATGGTTGATGGTAATAGACCTAACGGATGAAACGTGCGACTTGCTGAGACGGGTGCAGAGACTATGATGGTGGGCAAATGCGGGCGTCAATCTACTTGCTCAAGGCACCCATATCTGTTAGAGGTCGGTAGCCCGTTCCAACCCCCGTATGTGTCCGTCCAGTGGTTGGGTAACCTTCCCTTACCACCCTTCCTCTCTGGGATCATTCTCCAATTCCCTCCCGGAGTCGAATATGAAAGGGGGGGATAAAAATAAGTGACGGGCCTAGATACTATTGGTGTAATTGTACAGTTATAATTCCAGGAGTGTATGGCATGGGCAGTATTTGGGTCCTCAAAGGAGACAATCACGCAATCGCCGCTAATGGTCTTTTGCGTGGTGCCTACCCATGGCACCCTGCGCACCATAAGGATTTTGCTCCTTAGGTGGTTAGGTATTGGCCTATTAGCACTGAGCCAGTGGATCACTTTGTTCTTCAAGGAAACAAAGTCCTCCTGCTGGCTAGTAGTCAGTTCTGCGACACCAGTCAGCACCACTACATAGGAGCTTACCTCAGGGGGAAGGTCAACATAACCCAGACGGCGAATTTTATTAGTGTTAGCTCTCTGGGTTGTGGGACAGTTGGAATTGCAAACATTGTAGTTCGAATTTGGCTGATCTATCATGGGTGGTGCTAGTTGACCTACTGTGACTGGAGTTGATGGTAAATTATTAACCATCGATTGATTAGTGGTTATCTGTGCCCTATGTGGAGGGACATGTGTGTTGGCCTTGTGCCTTGGTTGTGGGGTCGGTTTGGTTTTGAGGATAGCATTAGTGGTTACAACTGGGGGTACAACAGTGGGGGGAAAGGGGATGGCATTGGTAGATTCCGAGGGCCTAGCCCCAGGGAGAGCCACCGGGACAGCGGCAACTGGGACTAAAGCGTCAGGTTGTACCGTGATGGCACAAGTCCCATGGGAACAGGTTGATCCTTTATCCTGCATACTTATGGTTGCCAAGTTCAAGATGCTTTTTTCCGTTTCCAGGAGCTGGGTTTCAATTAGAGAAAGTCTTGCTTCTAGGGGGGAAAGCAGTTTTTTGAGTGTTTCCCACACGATTGTTAAAAACTCAACGTCCTTCCCTTTTATGGTGCAGAGTGGAACCCCAGTAGTATCACTTTCATTTGTGGAGTTATCATTTTCATGTACCATTGCCAGTTGTGGAGGAGTGACTTCTGATCTCATTTCAGGGGATTGGGGAGTAGTCACTAGGGGGGGAACTAGGAATACCTGAGAAGGTGCCTTGGTTAATAACTGGGCCTTCGCTATCTTGGCCTTTTTTCTTAAATATGACGAAGTATTTTTGCGCTTCCTTTTATTAAATGGACCATTTCGTGGGGTGACAGGATTCACTCCTTTTGGTGGTGCAAAGTTACATTTTTGTACTGTTGCAAATAGACCCTCCCCAACCTCCTTCTCCAGCTCAAGGATTACACCCAATTTGGCTTGTGGGGAAATCGGGGATTTTTGGGGAGACCCCCCCTGCAATGTAGGTATGATCACTATTTGAGGCTGGTGAATGTCTGCAAGTGTAACAGTTACTGTGGTGTCGAGACCTAGTGGGCGTTCTGGAGTTTTGGCCCAGGCAATGGGCCCTAGGGAGGATCTTTTAGCTGCAATTAACTCCTGCGACAGTCTTCGTGCAGCGTCCAATTCAATAGATACCCTGTGCTGCATTTTCGCGATCTCGGTGTCGATCGCTGTGTGGGTTCTAGTAATAAAATCGTCTAATGTGCCATTTTTCAGTTTGGACTTAGCCGCTCTGTCTCTAAACTCGCGGGTTGACATGGTGAAAGCACCGATAAAAAGTGTGACAAGATGGTATCCGCAAGGGAAAGCGGTGGGGCCAAATAAGGTGGCCCAGTCCCGTCTCTACCTGCCTCTAACGGCCTCAAACGGCCCGCTCTTAGCCCGGTCTTCGCCCCGAGCTGCGTCCCGCGCTGCGGGAGTAATGTGATAAGATATAGGGGGCGTGGAGGGCGGGAGGTGGGCCAGCAGGGAGAGCGGACCGGAAGCTGTAGGTCGGTCTCGCAGGGACTCCTGGTTCCTGGAGTCCCTGCACGCTCGCAGCCCCGCTGACACCACTCACCCGGTACCGCCTTGCAGCTGAAGTTCTTCCAGAGATGCCCCTGCGCCTCCCAAAGCGAAGCGGCACCCGCGGAGCGGGTGCGGCGAGGTGTGGGCGGGAGGGAGGGAGAAAGTGCCTCGGAGATCCTGGTCAGTAAAGTGCCTCCGTGCTAGTTATCCGTGTCCCACAGAGCAAATGGCAAATGACGTTTTGAATCCACTGTAGGCGGGGGGCGGGCCAGCAGGGAGAGCGGACCGGAAGCTGTAGGTCGGTCTCGCAGGGACTCCTGGTTCCTGGAGTCCCTGCACGCTCGCAGCCCCGCTGACACCACTCACCCGGTACCGCCTTGCAGCTGAAGTTCTTCCAGAGATGCCCCTGCGCCTCCCAAAGCGAAGCGGCACCCGCGGAGCGGGTGCGGCGAGGTGTGGGCGGGAGGGAGGGAGAAAGTGCCTCGGAGATCCTGGTCAGTAAAGTGCCTCCGTGCTAGTTATCCGTGTCCCACAGAGCAAATGGCAAGGGACGTTTTGAATCCACTGTAGGCGGGGGGCGGGCCAGCAGGGAGAGCGGACCGGAAGCTGTAGGTCGGTCTCGCAGGGACTCCTGGTTCCTGGAGTCCCTGCACGCTCGCAGCCCCGCTGACACCACTCACCCGGTACCGCCTTGCAGCTGAAGTTCTTCCAGAGATGCCCCTGCGCCTCCCAAAGCGAAGCGGCACCCACGGAGCGGGTGCGGCGAGGTGTGGGCGGGAGGGAGGGAGAAAGTGCCTCGGAGATCCTGGTCAGTAAAGTGCCTCCGTGCTAGTTATCCGTGTCCCACAGAGCAAATGGCAAGGGACGTTTTGAATCCACTGTAGGCGGGGGGCGGGCCAGCAGGGAGAGCGGACCGGAAGCTGTAGGTCGGTCTCGCAGGGACTCCTGGTTCCTGGAGTCCCTGCACGCTCGCAGCCCCGCTGACACCACTCACCCGGTACCACCTTGCAGCTGAAGTTCTTCCAGAGATGCCCCTGCGCCTCCCAAAGCGAAGCGGCACCCGCGGAGCGGGTGCGGCGAGGTGTGGGCGGGAGGGAGGGAGAAAGTGCCTCGGAGATCCTGGTCAGTAAAGTGCCTCCGTGCTAGTTATTTAGTAATTTATTCATTTTGAAATTGTAAATTAATTTATTGTTAATAGGTAATTAATTAGTATGAGTAGGCAATTTTTATAATTAAATAATTTTATTTTGTATTTATAAATAAATATGTCATAGTTTTTTATACACAAGTACAATAATGTATTTATTTGTAATTGGTATTACTATTTATGTTATTTATATCTATTTGTGAAGTATTTACTTTCCCTATTATTGCACTCTCTGAAGTTGGAATAGTAATTTTAACCCCTACGCTATACAACACTTTCCCTAATGTTGCACCCACTGGAGTGGGTATGCAACGTTTACAACGCAACTTTTACTATGCACTACCATTACAATGAAACTTTTACAACGCAAAAACTTTTACAACGCATACATTTACAAAGCATGTTTTTACAACGCAGATACCTTTACAACGCATACCATTACAACGTAAGTATTGCTAAGTATATAATTATTTATAAAATGTTATATGTTTGGGTTTTTGGGTAAAGGGGTATTTTTAGGGTTCAGGGTCAGTTTTCAGTATTTGGGTAAAGGGGTATTTTTAGGGTTCAGGGTCAGTTTTCAGTTTTTGGGTAAAGTGGTATTTTTAGAGTTCGTGGTCAGTTTTCAGTTTTTGGGTAAAGGGGTATTTTTAGTGTTCAGGGTCAGTTTTCAGTTTCTGGGGTAAAGAGGTATTTTTAGGGTTCAGGGTCAGTTTTCAGTTTTTGGGTAAAGGGGTATTTTTAGGGTTCAGGGTCAGTTTTCAGTTTTTGGGTTAAGGGGTATTTTTAGGGTTCAGGGTCAGTTTTCAGTTTCTGGGGTAAAGGGGTATTTTTAGGGTTCAGGGTCAGTTTTCAGTTTTTGGGTAAAGGGGTATTTGTAGGGTTCAGGGTCAGTTTTCAGTTTTTGGGTAAAGGGGTATTTTTAGGGTTCAGGGTCAGTTTTCAGTTTTTGGGGTAAAGGGGTATATTTAGGGTTCAGGGTCAGTTTTCAGTTTTTGGGTAAAGGGGTATTTTTAGGGTTCAGGGTCAGTTTTCAGTTTCTGGGGTAAAGGGGTATTTTTAGGGTTCAGGGTCAGTTTTCAGTTTTTGGGTAAAGGGGTATTTTTAGGGTTCAGGGTCAGTTTTCAGTTTTTGAGGTAAAGGGGTATTTTTAGGGTTCAGGGTCAGTTTTCAGTTTTTGGGTAAAGGGGTATTTGTAGGGTTCAGGGTCAGTTTTCAGTTTTTGGGTAAAGGGGTATTTTTAGGGTTCAGGGTCAGTTTAGGGTTTTTGGGGTACAGGGGTACTTTGTAAAAATAAAGTAAAATTACATTTAAATTACATTAATTAAATACAATTAAATAAAATAAATTATATTATAATATTTTAAATTAATTTATATAAAAAAAAAGATTATATACTTACCAATACTTACGTTGTAATGGTATGCGTTGTAAAGGTATATGCGTTGTAAAATCTTGCGTTGTAAATGTATGAGTTGTAAAAGTTTTTGTGTTGTAAAAGTTTCGATGTAATGGTAGGTGTTGTAAAAGTATGCGTTGTAACGTCATACATCCCTGGAGTGGGAATAGTGGGGCATATTATCAACACAGGCGATAAAATTATCGCTGCTTTTATCGGCAGAAAACTGCCGCTAAACCCGCTTTTGCGGCAGTTTTCTGCCGATAAAAGCAGCGATAATTTTATCGCCTGTGTTGATAATATGCCCCAGTAATTTTAACCCCTACGCTATCCAGCGCTTTCCCTACTGTTGCACCCACTGGAGTGGGAATAGTAAATTTTACCTTTACGCTATCCAACACTTTTGCTAATGTTGAACTCACTATAGTTGTTACAATAAATTTTAACCATTTTCTATGGTACGCTAAAAATGTTATATATGTTTATTTAATAATATGTTTTTATATATATATATATATATATATATATATATATATATATATATATATATATATATATATGTATTATTTTTGGTGATATAATTTTTTTAATTATAGAAATTATTTATTAAAATTAAAATTTTAAAATAATTATTTCTAAGTTTATATTAAATATATTTATTACTATATTAGTTTTAACTTAATTTTAAGACATTTAAAAAAATTGATATTTTGACAGTCTATATTTTTGTAAGTCGATATTTTGGAGTCGATATTTTGGTACTTACCTGTTTGTAGATAGGGAGTCAATATTTTGTCACTCGATATTTTTCACTCGATATTTGTGTATCTCGATATTTGTGACATCGATATTATGTCAGTGATCCCATGTGAACTAATGTGCTTGCCCCTTCTGCGTGGGCAATTAAAGTTCTCTTTTGTCTCTTTGAGTATGTTTTATATTGTCTCCTAATGTATTTTATGTCTGCAACAATATAGTGGGCTAGCACACAGTACTCAAAGTCAAACCTAAATCTAGGGAATGTTCCAGATATTTCTGTGTACTCTTTTAACAAATAGCACAATGAAGCCCCATTATTCATCTGAAATGGTGGAATGGGTGAATACAATATCAACAAATACCATGATATCTGCAGGCCCGACAACAGCAATACCAATAAATGCAATGTCAACGTATGCAATAACCTGTGCCTGCATACCAATGTCAATACCCATAAATGCAATATCAATGTATGCCATAATCTATGCCTGCACAACAGTGTCGAAACCACCAGTAACAATGTCAATGTATGCCACAATCCAGTCACACATAACAATATTGTTACCAGTAGAAACAATCTTGATGTATGCCATGATCTAGGCATGCATACCTATTTCAATATCAGTAAAGGCAATGACGATGTAATCTGTGACCACTGTATGCAATTTGTTGAGAATGTCTTTAAAAATGATATCAATGACTGCCATATTATTTTCAGGAGTTCTTGTGAACTCTCATGATTGCTGTTGAATTCACCCAAGGTGACCTCGCAATCTACCCTAAGTTAAAGATATGTGGTCAGACAGGTCCTATGACCCCAACCAATGCCTATCAAGTGACAGGCCACAGGTGGGGTCTCACTTAGCCCAGAGACAAACGCGCACCGTGGGAAAACGCTGATCGATCCCACAGATAGATAGTTGCTCCACAAACAGGTCAGAGGAAATTGGCCACAATAAAACAAGTTTGGCTAAAGACGCGCAATCCCCAAAATACCAAAAAGCTAGATGCCACATGTAGGTAGGAACACTCAGCCAGTCAGGACATATAATGCACACCAAACAGAGTGATCATGCGCTCCCCACACTGAACATATGAACACACACACTGGCCCATACTAGCTCTCCCCTGTTCACATATGACTAAGATTCTTTTTCAAGAATACCCAATTTGTTTATTGTACCTCATGAAATGTATAAATTACAAGTCAAAACTTGTACAAAGGGAGACTTTCCTCAGACATGCTATGTTGAGACTCTCCCGGCTGTTGTGTTTAATTAAACGAACATGTTCCGGTTTTGCTAAATACCTCTTGTCTTTTGATTTATTTAAGGTAAAATTATGTCTAAGCAACAGGAACATTGGGGCATATGCATCAAAAATCGGTATTACATGTCCTTAATAGCGGAAAAATAAGGAATCGCAATTAAGGACATGCAACCTGCGATGCATCAATGAATTCGGCATTAATTACCGAATCGGTAAAAATCGGTATTAAATAGCGAAACAACGTCAGCGAGGCTAGCAAATACCGAATTAGCAAATACCGAATCGGTATTAGTGAATCCGGTATTTGCGAAATCGGTAATAGCGAAAACATCACAACCAGGAAGTAGGACAGTCCATGCTCCATTCTGTGCCCGAGGAGCTCAGAGGAGGAGGCAGAGCACAGGATCTGAGGAGCCAGACTGAACCAGCAGCAACCAGGACTGGGCAAGCAGGTCAAGATGGAGAAGGAGGCCCCCCAGCAGGGAAAGGACACACACAGAAAGAGGAAGCGCAAGTTCTCAGACAAGGAACTCGAAATCCTGTTGGGTGTGTGACCAGCAACAATGACAAACTGTTTGGGAAGTTGTCGCTGAAGGTGCCTGAGGCTGAAAAACGAAAGATGTGGCTGCGCATCAAGGACAAGGTCAATGCCTGCGGAGTCACCCACCGCAGCATCGACGATTTAAGAAAACGCTGGTAGGACCTGCGTAAAAGGGCCAAGGAGAGGATTGCGCAGAGGGTCAAGGATGCTGCAGGCACAGGTGGGGGTACATCCAATGTGACACCTAACACAGCCCTGGAGGACCTAGTGGAGTCTACCATAGAGCCGGAAGCTGTTGTGGGGGTCACCCATCTGGACACCTCTGGTGCTGCGGAAGGAGGACAAGGTAAGATGCAAGGCAGCGTAGCAATGCAGCGTGTAGTCAATCCCTGCCCACTCCCCCATGCCAGACCCAGTGCACATGTAGCCGTGCCTCAAACACATAGCCTCACCACAGTGTTGCACCATGGGAGTTGTAGTCAATACATGAATGAGTGCATATCTGACACCAGAGGTGAATGAAATGAATACAGCAGCAAAGGGCCAAATGTCTGTCCAAAAAACAGCTTTATTTATAGACAACAATGCTATATCCACATACAATACATTTATATTAACTATGCACTGTTTCACACACAGATGCATCCCCCATGGATTCTGACGGCAGTGACCGCCTCGTCATCTCGGAGTCACCAGTGCTGACCGATGCGGAGTGCTCACAGGGACATGAAGCCATGTCCTCCCCTTCACCACCACCGCGGACAACACCTCCACCATCCATGCGGCAAAAGACACCACCGCCACCGCCTTCCTCACGGAAAAAGACACCACCACCACCACCACCACCATCCTCGCGGGCAAAGACACCACCACCACCACCAGTGCGGTCAACGCCGCAGGGCAGATGTCCCCTCCCTGGTCGAGATGGAGTCGGAGCAGAGTTCAGCACCCCAAAATGTCCCACGCCAGGCTGTTGTCACTCCAACCACCCAAACTGCAGCACGTCAGCGGGTCAGACAGAGGGCTGTGCCTCTGGTCAGGGCAGCAGCAAGACAAGTGGATCTGTCCGAAGGGTACGGAGTTGTGGAGGCCCGGATGCTGCGTGTCCAGCGCCTGCAGGGGAGACACATGGGTGCTATGAAACTCTCCATGACAAAACTGTGCAACAAAATAGGCAACATGACGGACAATGTGCGTGAGCACACCACTGCAGTTGCTGCGGGCAACAATGAGATCAAGCTTTGCCTGCAGGAAATGACACGTGCCATAGTCACACGCCAACAAAGTGAGCGCCGGCGTCACAAGCAGGTCATGCTCGCTTTGAATTCCACCAACAAGGCCATCAATAAGCTGTGCAACAGCACAGCACAGCTGTCCCGCAGGTCCGTGTCCCTACAAGTGGACCTAGGGCATTATTGTGGGGAAGTGGCAAAGGCCCTTGAGAGGGTGACCACTGCAGTGGAGCAACTGCAGCCTGGGTCAGCCAGTGTCAGCAGTGTGGGAGTGGATGAGGGGAGTGAGGCAGCTTCCAGTGTGAGCAGCGTCTCCCTGCCGGAGACTAGCGGGAGGAGGCGCAGTGTGCGCAGCGCAACTGCCACTGACACCCATCGTGGAGAAGCAGAGGAGTCACAGGACAAGAGACTGGGGGTACGCGGCAAACGCAAGTAGACATGTGGCAAAGTCAGACTATCCATGGTGACGTAACCATGGCCCAACTATAGTGCCACATGCATCACCCGTGTTGAGAAGGAAAAATTTAAGTTTAACTTCTACTGCAGCTGCATCATGTTTGAGTTACATATTTCTGCACCTGTCAGGTGTTCATTTCCATTAAACCCTTCCAAATCAAATACTGTTGTCAAGGCACTCTCTTACCTGTCTCAGAAATGATGCTGTGTGATGTATGTCCGCCTCCGTTGCCCTTCTGCTGTGTTGGGCACATGCGCCTGTTGGTGTTGGGGGGGGGTTGCTGTGTACGTAGTTCATCCTCTCCGTCCACCTCTATGGGTATCCCCCTGCGGGTGGCGATGTTGTGCAGGATGGCATATACTGCTATGATCTGGCAGCAGGTCACTGGGTCGTACTGCAAGGCACCTCCAGTCTTGTGCAGTATTCGGAAGCGACTTTTGAGGATGCCGAAAGTACGCTCGACCACATTCCGTGTGCTGATGTGTGCTCTGTTGTAGCGCTGCTATTGCGGTGTAGCTGGGTTGAGGTAGGGAGTCAGTAGATATTCACGCAATGCGTAAGCGCTGTCACCTGCAGGATGGGGAGAGAAAGGTCATCAGCATGAATGCAATGATACATGTGGGGATACAGTGGACGATGATGCATCAATATGTACCTAGTAGGTGTCCCTCTCCAAATTCACCGTTGATCAGGCGCCTGTGGAGGCCACAGTGACGGAATATGTAAGCGTTGTGTGTGCTCCCGGGGAATTGGGCTACAAGGTCCGTAATTATGTACTTAGCATTGCACACAACCTGCTTATTAATAGAATGATATGACTTCCGGTTGCAGTATATGTATTCGGTGGCTGATGGAGGACAGATGGGGACATGCGTGCAGTCAACACACCCTATCACATGGGGGAATTGTGCCACCTGGTAGAATTCCCGTTTGGTGCGGGTCAGCTGCTTGGGGTTTGTGGGGAAGGTGATGTGGCGATTCATGAATGTCAGCATGGCCTCTAGGAACCGGTGGAAGAAGCGTGATAATGCGCTTTGCGACACGCCTCCAGTCTCAGCTATTACCCCCTGGAAGCTTCCAGACGCCAGCAGGTGCAGGCAGCATAGGACCTGGACATGGGCTGGTATGGCGTTGGTCCTACGGTTCTCATGCTGCAGTAATGGTTCCAGATCTGCTATTAGGCGCATGATCATGGCACGGTTGAGTCTGTACTTATCGTACACCTGTTCCTCGGTCTGCCCCAGCAAAGTGATACGCACCCTGAAGACCCTGTCCTGGGTCATCCTCCGGCGCTGAGCCTGGGCGTTGATCCTCCCCCTCCTAGCAAGCACATAGAGGGCAGCCATTTTGGATGACTTGTGGGGTTTCCCAGGGCATATGTGAAGGGTTACTGATTGTCAGCACCTGCTGAGATATTTTTTTTTTTCTATCCTTCAAATAACTTTACCTCCTGATTCAGATTCCCCTTATTTTGCTCATGCTAAATAGCGATTTTTGCGTTTTTTGGTATTAGCGATTGTTCATGCATTCCATTGCGATTCTTTAATAGTGATTCGGTATTACCGAGGTCAGCTTTGGTGTTCGTTATTTCTGATTGTCTGATTAGCGATTCGGTAATTTACCGAGGGTGTGTTGTTAGCGATTCTTTATTTTTTTGCAATTTTTGGTTGATGCATGGCATTTTCAGGTTTAGCGTTCGGTAACGGCCTGTTTTACCGATTCAGTATTTTACCGGGAGGTATTTTGCTTGATGCATCTGCCAGAAAGTTCTTTGTTTATCTTAGCATTCCATCTAGACCTTAATAATGTTAACCTTAGTTTTCTGCTCATCAAGATGAATATATTTTTTCTTTATTATGCCAATGAACTTAAATTCAAGCCTATGGAACATTCTTTTTGTATTTATTGCATTTCTCGCCATGGTGAGTGCTTCATCAGAAGTAGTGAAGAAAAACAAGCAGAACAGACATATATCACATGTATGTTTGCAATAACTTTGAAATTTTTTAATTTTGTTGAAGTGTTTAGAATCTTCCATTCATTTAGCTATCCAGAAATTAAGTAATTGTTATCCAGTAATATATACATTTATTTAGATTTGCTTAAACAACAAAAACATAAAACATTGCAGGGCATTAGCATATGAAAAATCTGAGCAACATAGCGGAATATTTTAGAAAGTTGAATGTCTGTCGACTTAGCCTTTGGTTACAAATGTACACGGTGTCCACATCATAGATAGCATCTTAGATAGTGGGAAATTATTTGCATTCAATCATCTGTCATGTCTCCAATGTAGCCTTCCCATCCACCATAGACCTTGAGATGCTTTTGAGGGCAACACCTAGCCTCATAAAAGGATACCTCATGTGTCCATACTACACATCCATTACATAAAATGGGGGAAAAGTTGACTTCCCCCAGTTCTATAGAATGTCTGTTTTACTCATTGTGATTAGGAGTGCTTGTGGTGCCCTTATTCTCTATTAGATTTAAGAAAGCTATCTTTGGGTTAGGTTATATTAGCCCTTTTAGTATGGCATATAATGTGTGGCAGATCCTCAACCAGAAAGGCCTATGGTCTTGGCAAGACAATACCTTATTGAGAAGCAGTCTGGACAAGAGCTCTCTGTATTTGCCATAACTTTTTGGGGGTAAGATGGACTCTAAGCAGATATTTGAGCTGTATCTGATGAAGTCAGTTCATGCTTGCAGCTTCCCGTGCGTCCTGAGTGCGAATATCAATACCTCATCCTCAAAGAGGCCGATGTATATCTCACAATTTTTATATAAGCAGGATACTTTTCCTAGTCCGAGGGTTTGAGACATGGTAAATTAGGCTTGAGGGGGACTGAACTCAAGGATATACTAGTGGTCATATAGATAAGGCTCCATTGCATGGTGTAGTTTGAGCTAACTATAAAACAGGGCTTGAAATATCCCAAATTGCTTCTTGATTTCTAAAAACGATTTACCTACCCTATGTTGCCATACACCCCGGGACGGAGCTGCCTTAAAAGCCTCACCCTCTGAAGCCATCACAGGCAGTTACTTCTGGAAAAGAGGTACGCAGCCAGGTGCTTGGTCTGTCAGTTTACCCACTAAAACAATTTGTTTGTTGCAGGCCTTCCACATTTCTATGACACCTTTGTTGCTGGGGAGTTCTAGCCAGTAGCTTCCCACCATACAGAAAGTGATTTGGGGAACTGTCCCCCGTATCCCAAATTTTTGATGCACATGGTGAATCTGGAACTGCTCCAATATGGGAGGAATAAATCCAACCAGTCACCACAACAGTGCTTGGCCTTATAGTAAAAAATACAATATATAATTGCTAAGCATGTTAATTTGCTGCATTTAGCAAATGGGACATAGCATGACACTTGATTCCTACAATAGAGAGGCATATCACAAGTATTTTTGCAAAGATTTTGACTTATGCTATTTAGAGATGTTAGCTGATATAAATTACTTTGTTTTGAAGGGCGATTCAGTTTCAGAATGTTTACTATGAGTGCCTAATAAAGTTCTGGTTGGGAACCTCCTCTGGACTCTGACACTCTCATGCATCTCAAAGTGTGCCAGTGGAGCAATGAGAAATTTCTAAAACTCCACTTGGAATCAGTTTGGATCTGGGGATTTACTCAAGGATATCTGTTTAACAGCTTCTAAGATCCTAAGTGTAGTAATGGGATTGTCAATCGAGATTTTCTGTCCCTAAAAATCTTGGCATACATATAGAAGCCATGTAGGAAGAGGGAGCGCCAATGTTCAGGGTACTGTAATGTTGTGCAAACATGTGTGCTATTTTGTAGGATTGAGGGTGGAGACATCCATCCCTGTCCAGGAGTCAGTAAATATATCTAGGTACTACCTCCCTGCATGCCAGCCAGTATGTCAGTTTACCTGTTTTATCTCCTCCATCGTATAACCCACCTTGTGCTACACGCCACACCTTATGGGCCATATCCTTTCTAGCCTCTTCATGATGTGTTTTCACTAGGGTGAGTCCATGTAGAGTAACCTTGATGAAGTTTGATCTATAGACTCCCTCCAATGTTGAAGTATACATTGTTGTTCTTTCTTGTGGCATGTTACTGAGGTAATACCCTTTCACCACATTACCCCCTTGTAAAGTCATAGTGTGACGGGAACACTGCTCTTCCCAGGGCATATTGAAGTCTCCAAATACAACTCAAACAGTCCCCCACCCAGGATGAACCACTGGAGATTTCAAAGTTCATTCAGTAATGACGCCCATCTCCTCGTTGGTTGAGGTTGTTCTGGGCACTACATAATTGTGTGGCCCCTGGAGACAATTAAGCTGTCCATGAGAGCCTCCCTCCTCTGTAACTGTGTCATCCTCTGAGTCTGGGATCATCATTCTTCCCATTCTGGCTAATTGTGAGCAGGCCTTGCCCCATACAGTGCGGCGTCACTTCCTTTGACAGAGGGCCTGTTCACCACTCCAGTTGTCTTGATCCTCCAGAGGGATCCTGGATGACCTTTAGCTTAGTTGCACCTCAACCCTTTCTATGGACTCCTCAGAAGAATTGAAGAAGAAGTCATGATTCAAGAAGATTTTCATCATATTGAAGGCGTACATCAACATTTAGTGGAATTCCATAGCCCTTTGCTTCCTCTTTACAGCTTCAAAAGATTTTCAGATCGTCTGAAATGTGTTTGTAAAATCCTGATAGATGTTGATGTGGTGTAATTCATACATCACTGTACCAGGCATCCTTGTAGCAGCGAGGTCTTTTTCTATATTTTTATAGGTGAGGATGCTTGCAATAAATTGGGTGCTGTTGGGCTACAGGTGGCATCCTTCGGACGGTAGACCCACTCAATGATGAAACACTGGGACAACTTCTCTTCCTGGACCCACTCTCAGATCCCACACTCTAGGAAAGGGGTGAGGTTGCACTCATGGATCTTTTCAGGAAAACTACGGAAAAAAGGTTGCTGTGCTGTTCTCTGCGTCTTCAGTTCTTCATTCCAATAGTTTCATCACTTCAGTCAGCTTGATGATCATTTATTTCATTTATTTTAATGATTCTTCCATTTTTGAAAATCTGGGTTCAATTGTATTCCTTTCCACAGCCTGCTGCAGATCTTGGCGGAGGAGGGAATCATTGTATTGCACATCTCTGACTCTAGCAGTTCCTTGGAGGAACGCGTCGCTCCTAAGACCTGGTCAATAGGGTGTACATATTCAGGCATCTTATGTGTCAGAGCTGACGTTTCTTCAAGAAGCCTTCCCACTTGGGCCTTACTTGTGACGAATGGGCATAAGCCAATTTGTCCAGGGTGCATTAACATGGGAACTGAGTGGACTTATCTTTGACTGTTATCATTTTGGCTTTATTGATTCCACAGGAGAATATATGAAGCGCACATGTTTGCTCAAGGTCCAAGGCAGCCTGAAACTGACAATTTATTAATTTTATTTAGGAGTTTTATAAAGCGCATGGCATTACGCACACCGGCGTGTCCCCGCGCTGACAATGCTACTGCAAATGTTCCTACCATTGGTCACCGCCAATTTTTCTATAGCCAACTGACTTGAGTCCTCACACCTCCTCTTGGCGCCCAGAGTTACACAAGCAATCCCCTTTCATTGATGGGGAGAGGGCCCCCTTATGACCCGACTGTTTCAAAGCAAACAGTCCTCAGCCTAGGCGTTTCTGACATCATCTTAGAGGACCTCTCCCCATGATTCCCATGACCCCTAATGCTAATGAGGATCCAGGATACCAGGCAGTGGCCTCAGCTCCTCGGCCCCAACAGGATCCAATGCCCATCTCAATGTCCATTCAATATTTCAGGTAAAAGATATAGGGCCTGATTCACAAATTGCACTTTATAGTACGTATTGAAGTCCTACAGTAGTACTACATACAAAGTACTGTTCACAAATTGCATTTTTGTAGTAACTTACATGCGTAACTTACACTTTTGTTGCAACCTACACGTGTGGCTTTCCCTTTTGCAGTAACTTACACGTGTAACATACACTTTTGTAGTAACTAACCCTTTTATAGTAAGTCCAGCATCACACATAGTCAACAATTGGCACTGCAACACCCTCACACGGACAATAATAGCGGTAGGGACTTAAAATATAGCCCCACAGGATATAATGTTAAATTATATTATTTAAAATAGTTACAAATATGAAAAAATATAAATGAATGCTCCAAAATAAAAAAGTTCATATGTATTATTTAATTCTAAAATATTCAATAACTTTTTTAACTTTAAAACATAATGTAACATTATATCTTATTAAAAATATCTGCATTCATTTTACTTAAACGTGTATATGATTTGTATTAATCATTGATAGAAAAAAATATTGTTTTTAAGTTGGGAATTCATTTTTTTATGTTAGTGTATGAAATATTTAGAAACATTTATTTAAATATATTTTCTGAATCCGCACATGCAAAGTTTGAAAAGGTCGTCAGCAGTGGCGGACGATGCAGGAAACCACATTTTAGATAAAGATATTTTATTTCTTAAAACTGGTATGATGTCCATTCGCTTTCTTTTCTCTTTTACTGAGTGTTTTGAGCACAAATACTTTACACATTGCCTTTGGGATAAGCCTGTGTGTTTGTGCCAAACTACGAAGAGGGTGAGCAGGGTTATCTAAAGTGTGTATCCCCATTACCTTGACTAGAAACTAGTGTCTCTACTTGGAGAAAGGTGCATACTTCTGCCAATTAAAGACCCCCATTTCTAGCATTTCTCTTTATGGAAACCAAGTACCCCATTGTGGTACTTGAATCTCTAAGAATAGCAAACCAGAGAGGTTCAAGGTCTACTAGGGCAAGGTGGTGTGGGCTTGTATACCCCACTGGTACACAACAACAACACCTGAAAAAAATGTTCACTCGTGGAGTTTTCCTATAAAAGAACGTTTATTACATACAGTATTCAGTACAATACATTACTTAAAAAACATATGCAATCAGACAAATGCCTTTGTCGACATCCTCAGAGCAGGTTGCATTCCCAGCTTGCCCTGAACCCACAATTACAATCTCCCCTGCCTCTACTAGACAAAACATCACAATATAAGGGGGAGTCAGTATTGATAAGGCAGACCTGCTGACTATTTCAGGGTGTCAAAACATCAGTAAAAGCATTAGATATAATTCACCATTGAAGTCAATATGGGTAATACCAAATTCAATACTATTTATTATATATAGAGCCCTGGTCCCACTGGGGCACTCACATGCCTGTTTTTCACTGGTGTCACTAGGGAGCTTCAATACCCCCAGCCCCTGACGGCTCCCCTAATGCATACTGCGTTACTGATGTGGTGTCCAGAAGCTGGCTCAGTATTTCTGTCTCTCACCTGTGGTCTTTGCAATTGGGGGAATGATGTGTTGGGTGATTCATGCTCTGCTAATGCACAAGCATGGAGAGCTGTAGCAGCCACCCAATGTGGCCACCAGAAGAAGGTCCCTCTCTGGGAACTTTCCCTTGATGTAGGTCAGTGCCACCTATGTTCTGATTTTGCGTCCTTGAAAGATGCTGTCACCTGAGAAATTGGGCACTGTGGTATGGGGACTCCAGGTCAAACATGATCTCAGGATGTTTTCCCTATCACTCCCCTTCCCATTAAATGAAAATGAATGTGGATGTGCAGACCTTGGGGCTAGGTGCTCCGGATGGGGAATTTTAGATTACAGCAGAGCACCACATGATTTGTTCTCCACCTGGTCCTTCGGTTTCCACCTTGCAGTGAGCCATGAAACCTGCAAAGTTGGTGAATGTCCCCAAAAGAATGTGCCACATGCATAAAGAACTCCTGACAATAGATGGTAAGTAACATAGAAGAAAATAGACAAACCAACAGTTAAAACTACTCTATTTAAAAGAGGGGAAAAAGTAGAATAGAGCAATCAGAAGAAGAACTCAACAAACACTAAGTAAGCGCAAAACATTGGGGAAAAATCACAGCAAAAATATATTGTGAGGTGGGTGCTGATTCTATAGGCAAAAAGTAACCAGAATAGTTGCAATACACCAAACCATTGAATACTGTGCCTTAAAAACTAAAGAAAACCAGAAACATAAACAAAACAGTAATAGGATGCCATCTTGGATCAGGATAAGGTGGATACACAGAATGTTAAAACAGCCATCATGGGCTAGTATAGATAAATTCCACCCATTTCTATGGCGGAGATCAGCCTTGCTGGCTTCTCATAGGGGCATATTCTCAAGGAACTATTGCTGAGTTATCAAAACACTATTGCTGAGTTATCGGCACTTTATGGCAGCCAAGGTCGTGATAAATGTATCTCCCCATTCTGAAGGTGGTGCTAACAGCTCTTATCACCAGTTTACCAGCAATAGCAGCCGCAAAAAACATCGACACAGATGACCCCGGCAACTGTCGCTAATGAGATGCAGAGTAGGCATTCCCGTGCCAAAAGCCGCAACAGCAACGCTCTGCAGCATTCTCAACGACCAGCCAGATTGGTGACAAGATCCTAAAACATGCAAAAAGGCACGCTAGCAGCAGGAAATAAACACCTGCTCTGACCTGGTGTAAAGTCAAACAACAGCAAAGGGTGCTCAGGCCAGAGCCACACCTGAAGGGTAACAGATGCCATGGAGCCACTGATCTTGCAGGCCGGACACCCAAGAGGGCCACAACACCCACGCCACCACCCCCAGGACCCCTGGGTCCTACCCCAGGAACCACCTACCTCCCTGGACCAAGATATTGCACATCAACCTCACAAAATTATGAATGAAAGCATTCGCCTGATGTCCCTCCTTTACAGCAATCAACATACATGTGAGTACAGAAAATCTGAGTCATTCATTCACCATTGAAAGTCCAAACAAAATATCACATTCAAATTTGTCTCCAAACAACTATTTTGGTGAGACATGGCGGCGCATCCCTGGACAATCTGTGAGTCACAGCCTGCAAGACAATATCCCAGAGAAGAAGGTGTGTCAGGCACTCATCAAAGGACAGAGAGAAAGAGAAACAGAGAGAGAGAAAGATAGAGAAAGAGAGAGACTGAGCAAGGAGCGCAAAGCCAATCGGGCCCTTGGCTCATTCATACATGCCAACTGCTGCGTGTGTTTTCACAATTGGTGTACCCTAAATCTAAGGCCTGGCATCAAAGTCAGCACAAAGGCCACATCACATTTCAGAAAAGCAAGCAAGAGTTAAACTAAAATTAGGTATGAAAGCTCCTTTGTCTCAATATACAAGGCGAAAGGACAACCTTGGTCCTGAATGCGGCTGGCACACCCTGGGTGCGACACCATACCAGCCTGCGACAACTCCCGCACCATGAACTGCGCAAATGAAAGACCTACGTATCCACACCCCATACACACTTGTCCCTGCTCAAGCTACACATGCAAGGGATACCCTTGACACATTGGTTAAAAACAACCCATACGTCCAAATGTTGCACACGCATATGACTCATTGCTCCGAGCTGTGGTATATTGTCCACTGAACTGCCGCCGGTCTGAGGATTGCCTGTTCTACGAGAACAACAAAAGCAATGGCAGACAATCCCAGACACATGCACAACCCCTGTCATGTGGAACTGTACCGGTCACGATTGCTGCATCTGTTGCGATCGGTTTCCGTCTGAGTTTCCGTCTTGCCTACCTCACCTGCGTCCAGCCCTGATTCCACTGTCGATCATGCACATTCGAGTGGCCCATGGAGGACTGCCTATCCAATGCAACGGTAGCTGAATTGGATTAAGACTTGACAGTGCGCCCCTGTTGGCCCATGAACAGGAGTGTCACCGGGATACCCGTGCATGGGATGCCTTGATCTTTGGCGGATGTGCTGGCAGTTGTGCATGGGAGATTGCACAACTCCTCGTGTGCAGTGACCACATCGAGGTTTCTTCCCTTATTGGTCTGTATTGTGTATTGGTGAAACGGCGTGGACTGAGCACATCTGTCCGGACCAGTTAATGGATTGGCTTTTCCTGCTGTTTCTTGAACTCGACAACGACGTACTCTTGGAACAGATTGCCCATGAAGCTGTGCTCACATTCATGTATGAGTAACTACGTTCCTGCAGCCACATTTGATTGTCACCCACAGCACAGGTCCCCACACCTTGTTGCATCTTGGGGAATGCTCACATATCCCACCACAACAGTGGACATGCCTGCCTTCGCCTGGACTCAGAATGCATGTGCGTGGAACTACACGTGTGTACACACACCTGTGCAAGGTGATTCAGTCCCATGGGCAGAGCAGCACAGTCTCGTTTGGCAGCGTTCCCAATTCAGACATACTGCTGGGGGAAGAGTACACACATGGCAATGTAGTACAACATAACCTTGTAGGACCCTTACACCTGCTCACTGTCAGCAGAGGAGACAGTCGGCACAGTCCGTTGGTACAGCACTATGCCGATCCCATGGGCTGTGAGTCGTGTCCCCTGACACTGGGCAATGAGCAGACGCCAAACAGTACAAGACTTGTCCAGCAAGGCAAGGTGGGCTGAGACCGTTGCCATCTGTAATGATTTGTGTAAATCTTTGCTTCCCCATTCCTTGCACCTCGACATGTTCCCATGCTCCGTGTAAGTGTCTTAAGCATTTCCCTGCATGTTGTGGCCCTTGCCCGTACTGACACGCACATGCTAATAAAGTCTACGCAACTTCACTAGTGTTCAACTGTGATGAGTGTTGATTAGAATGACAAATCGTGTGCCTCAATGAGCATTGTCCATACACAGGGAGGGACTGACTGATGCATGTACAATGGGGGTGGGTCCTTTTTGACAGCTCCACCTCTGTGTGCCAGACATTGTGTTTTGGTTAGTTGCTGGCAGACCTGTGCACTTACGTGTCTTCAGCAATGTGACTATGGCGTCCAACTTCTGGCCATGTAGAGCAATGTTATACATCAAAGCAGACTGTGTCCACACAGATGTGTGTGAGTAGGTATGCAAAGTGATGTTCTGTTGTCACATGTGATGGAGGACACCACTTCTGGCCTGCTTCCGATTTTTACACACTGCCCTATTTGATGCATGGACGTGTGCCAATGTTGGGGGTTGCGAGATTGTTGTTCATGTGCAATGAGGCCACAGCTAGTTCACACCTTTACAGTAATCTAAATGGCCACGTGGCTCAGGGTCAAACATGAGCATTGATGTCATTTACCAGGGTGTACATTCTTGTGCAATGAATGTCCCTACATCCATCTATACTTTCATACTTGAGTGAATAATGGACATGACACATCTTTGTGATTTAGAGTGTTTCATTCACATTCTGGTGAATGCCAGAGCTGGAGCTGTACATGGCCATGCCAAGCCAACATTACATAATAGCCCAGTGGTGGGCCAACCAGAGTCCTTTGAGGAATGAACAGTGAATTGGAAGAGGGAGATTACAGTCAGCCGCTGGATCGGTGAGTCGTTGGTAACCAGTGAAGATATGGCAGTCCATGTTGGGATCCAGATGAATGTAGCAGAGTGTTCCGGGGACAGTGGGAGGTTTGTCCCAGGGCATGATGCATAGGGCTGAACCAGGCAGGGACAGACCGTATAGCGGGATGGATGCTGCTACCTCCTTCCTCACACAGTCATTACCTTCACATCTTACTCCTCCGATATGTCTTCTGTGTCCGGTGTGTCAGGTGTGTGTGGTGGTATTATGGCTGCACTGTGTGCCACTGACGCATAAGGGTGCAAAGGTGATAGAGTTGCATCTCTGTGTGCTACTGTCACCTCAGGGGTCGGAGGTGTGTGTGTCAAAGTTTCCTTAGCAGTTATCTGGGACAGGCTCATTGGCAGCAATGGCAAGATGAGGAATTGCAAGGCATGGAAGATCCCAGCTACATCGCACTGGTGTTTAGTCGTGGGCCATACTTCCGGCCTGCATCGGCTCTATGGTCTACATTGTCCTGCACATTTGTGCCAACTCTGTGCTGTCATCGCTGTTGCCTGTCTAACTACACAGTTTTTGTATCCGAGTAATGGCCACAGCGATGTCAGCCAAGGATTGTTGGGGAGCATGGTGCGGACAGTGGGTGTCCGTTAGGGACTGTAAGTGGTCCCTGATGGGACTCAGACACCCACGTAAGGCATCGAGTTTGGCTGCCACGAGCACAAAAGACACCCACAGCTGATCAGCCATCTCCACCTGGGAACCCAACACACGGCGTTGGAATTACATGTTTGGTCAGGGGTCTTGGGAGGCAGCTGTGGTGGTGTGTGTTTCCTGATGTGTGGTCTGTGCAGGGGGTGTGGTGCGGAGGCTGTCCATTATGTTATGTTATGTTATGTTACAATGATTTTGTATAGCACAAATCACCACTGGTCTCTAAGCGCTTTCACAGAGAAAGTACATAACCTGCTGCAGTCCAAGATGCCATTCCGCCATCAAACCCAATTAGGGTATTGATGTTATCTTTTTAAAAAATGAGTCTTTAGATTCTTTCTGAAAGAAAGTAATACCGAGTCTCCCTACAAGGTTGCAGGCAACTCGTTCCAGATTTGCGGAAGGAGTACCGACAGAGCTCTGCCACCTTTAGATTTGAGCTTAAATCTAGGTTGGATCAATTTGCAGGCTTTGCCAGAGCGCAGAGCTCTAGCCGGAATGTACTTCCTCAAGCGCTCTTCGATATAATTAGGAGCCTTTCCAAAAATGGCTTTGTGAGCTATGCAAAGACATTTGAACTGCACTCTAAATTTAATAGGCAGCCAGTGCAGTTTCAAAAGAAGGGTGGTCGCATGAGAGCTCCTCGACAGGGAATAGATCAACCTGGCCGCATCATTCTGCCCAACCTGCAGTTTCTTCAGGAGTTTCTGTGGAAGGCCTAGATACAGAGCGCTACCATAGTCCAGCCGAGAGATGACAGTGGCGGATACTATGGATTGCAATGCAGAGGCAGACAGAATGGGTACCAGCTTCCGGAGTTGCCTGAGCACTCCCATGCAGGAACCTACCACCCCCGAGACTTGGGGAGCCATAGATAGATCAGCGTCAATCTTCAGGCCTAGACTTTTTACCACTGTTCCGGGAGTTGGCGTTATCACTAATTCTGAAGGCCAAAACAGCTCACACCAAGGATTTTCTTGATTGGTAATAACCAGCACCTCCGTTTTCTCAGAATTAACTTTCAGAAGGTTGCTGGTCATCCAGTTTACAGTGAATCTAAGCAAGCTCTTTACCGATTCCTGTGCCTCCTTAGAATTCTCCAACTGAACCAGCAGTTGGGTATCATCAGAAACGCCGAGCGTTTTTTGGATGGTTTCCATTACCATGGGAGCTGAATCGATTTGCCTCGTGATACCTCAATATATATAGTCTTACTCTATAGACTTAGATTAACGCTGCCTATTCTATAGACCTAAGGACTAACCATGGATTCGCCTTGTGATACCTTGAAAATTATTTTATAGACTAAAGGATATTTACGTTTAGTCAAAAGGAGAATCACTATGAGGTCTAGCATAACTTTTTAAAAGAAATTGAATGTGAAGCGACTGATGCCCTCCTTTCAATGAATACCAGTGAATTCATACACACAACTCTAATGAGGTGTTAACTTGAGCAATTAGGATACCTAGTGAAGACATTCCACTTGGTCTCTTTCCTGCAGGGGTCATCAAGAACCCTTGGCTGCCCCTTCATAATTTTTAGTCCTGATGAAGACTCGCATGGCCCAGTTCTAACTCACCTATAGGCTTTAAGACGAGTCGAAACGTCGACGCTCTCACTTTGTAAACCTGGACCCTAGTACACTTTACTTTGTGCAAACATTAATGGAAGTCATATCCAGTTATTGAAAAAGTGTTTACAACTGAGCTCTAAGGCCAGATTCTTGTTAGGTCGGTGTATTGTGCAATCGACCCTGCATTGTGAATGAGTTTATGTTATTCTCTGATTGTATTTCCTTCTTTCTAATCACTTCACTCTGATCCAATCACCTTTTCTTTTGCCCACTTCAGTGGGGTAACCCATATGGTTCTATCAATCAATAATTGTGATTTTTTCGCATCGGATTGAGATAGAATGAATTAAAAAATTGTGTTTTTTGTAATTGTTGCTGTTGCTTTTTCTTTTTTGTGTACTTTGGACATTTATTGATTTGAGTTGATCTGAGTGACATGCTCTAAAATGCTATAAAATATTGATTGTGTATTGATTGATTTAGTTCTCTTAAAGAAAAGGTCACGTGATCGGAAGCCCACCTGCCTTGGGTGAAGTAGGCCATGTTCCTCCAGGTAGCCAGCCAGCGTATTCAGGACTTGTTTTTCCAAGATCTTTCCTAAGAACGGAAGTTGAGAAATAGGCCTGTAGTTCTTTAGAGCCTTAATATCCGCTCCTGCTTTCTTCAGGAGGGGGATGACCCTGGCTTCCTTCAAATTCGCTGGGAGATGTCCAGACTCTAGTGACCTATTTAATAAACTCAACAGCTGTCTTTCCAGGCCGGGCAAGGCCATTTGAAATATTCTGGGGGGGCACGGATCCATACTCGATCCTGATTTAATTTGGCAGGCAATAGCTGCCAAACTCCCTACATCCAAGCATGGGATGCTGTCCAGATTCCAGGTAAACTCCTGGGAAATAGGGGCAGCTAGGAGAGAAGGATCAGCTGAAATTTTTGTGATGTCCCTGATGATATCTTGTACTTTCTGGAGGAAGAAACTCTGGAAGGTGTCACAGTCCGGGCGATCATTTACTGGGGCTTTACTATCCAGCTGCGTTAGTTCCCTCAAAATAGCAAATATCTCACTTTGCTTGTTTCCTGCACGTCCAATTCTGTCTTAAAAAAATATTGCCTTCCTCAGCAGTATATCAACCTTGTGTTCTGACAGAAGTGCTTTATAAGTTTTAGACTCTGCCTGGCTATAATTGAGTCTCCACCTCTGCTCCGATGCCGGAGAACTTGTTTTTTTCCTCTTAGTGAAGCATCAAACCAAGGGGCTCCCTTCCCTTTTTCTCTGGTCCTCTCCATTCGCTCAGGGACCAGAGTATCCAGGGCAGCGCGAATCCAGGCCATAAGGGCTGTAGTGTCTGAGTCTAAATTTCCCTTGCTCCTCTCTAACGGTGGAAAGGAGAGAAGCGTGGAAATCAGAGACTCAGCTTCCACCTTCTTCCAGGCTCGAACCTTTCTCCAAAGTGGATCAGCTATTGCTGGTGAGATGTCGCACGGAACCCAGCACTTAATCAAGGAGTGGTCTGACCATATGCATGGGCTAACGTCAGTTATCTGTGCCCGGGGTATAGAAGACCAAATCAGGTCCAAAGTGTGGCCCTTAATGTGTGTGTGGCCCACCAGTAGTTGTCGCAGATTAAGCGAGGTTAAGTTAGTATCAAACTCTGCCGCTTTAGGGTCTCTGGGTACCTTATCCCAATGATAATTGAAGTCCCCTACCACCAACAGAGACTTGTATCTGGATCCCACATCAGTTAAGAACTCCAAAAAGGTTTCATTAAAGTCTGGGGAACTCTTTGGTGGGTGGTATACTACCACCTTCATAATACAGGAGGATTTCAATGGGATTTTTATACCCAATAGCTCAGCGCTATCACAGTTTTCAGCGACAACCTGTGTCACCATTAGAGTTTTTTTTTAAATAATTCCGACTCCCCCCCTCTACACTCCTTTCGGCGGTTACAGTCGTTGGAGAATGTCTGAGCATATGTGCAGGTTGTCCTCTTCATCATCACTGATGAGATTTGTGGTCTCCTCTGCAGTAGGTGTTGATTAGCCTCTGCAATGTAAAGGGGAGATGCAGGTTAACAGAGTGTCTCATGTATGTTGCCACTTTGTAGATGTTTACATACAGACTGCATGACAATGTACTATGTGACTGTTTTGGTGGAGCTGGCTATTTGATGGCAGACAGTGGAAATTTCGACTACATGGTGGATATGTGGTTGTACTCGTACATTATCATCTCACAGTGTCATGCAATGCCAGATGCGAGCGGCCAGTTACTACGCACAAGCTGAACCTGTTGTGTCCTCTGTCCTGTGGTGTAGGTGTTGCACTTGGTACCACGTTGCCATCAATGTTGATGTGCTGTGATTGCTATGTGTGTGTGCTGCATTGTGGGAGATTCGCCCCTGCAGCTCTGATTTAGCGGACTCTTATCCCTTTGAGGCGGTGTGCCTTTGAATCGTGTGCTTTTCGGGGGCTGGGATGTTTGCGACTTGGGTCATTTGTTCTCTAGGACAGATGTGTGGTCTTGTGCATTGTTTGTCTGCTGATGTGTTATGGACATCATGGCTTGTAGGTGCACGTGGATGTGTCAGAGTGTAACCTGCTCCTTTACGGATGTGATCCACACTGGCCACCTCAATGTTGAATCGTGCACCATGTAAATTATTTTTACTGCAGCCATGCTATCGGTCATGCAGTGTCACTTGCATAGTCAGTGTGGCTCACAGAGCTGCTGCTTTTCTGGATTCAGCACATGTGCATGGGTAGGTTGTGGCATTGGTGATATGGAGGGGGTCCATTTGTGCACATTGTGGATGGGGCCCTGCTTGGCTTTTCTATGTGTGCTGCAGTGTGCCAAGGGTATCGGGGACACGTTCCACCATCATTGTGCGTGTGCAGTGTGCTACACATGATTGTGCATGTGTGCCATTGTGACCATCTCACCCTTACCCCCAGTCTCTGGTCGTTACTCACCCTGTTGTTGTTGGGTCACGTCATATCGAGCTGTGGCCAGACCCCCAACTCCTTGCACCGTCTTCACACTGATGACTGTGGCCTCCATTTCCTCCAGCTCATCCAGCTCCTCCTGTGGCGCAGGACTCCCACCTCCAGTCGCCTTTGCAGCCTTCCTGTTGGCAGCGAGTTTCTGTTTGGTCTGGCTTTGCACATCATGCCAGCTCCTCTTAACCTCCTCCATTGACCTCCTTGACACTCCAACTGCATTAACTTTGTTGACGATGGACTGCCATATTTCCGTTTGTGTTGCCAATGACGCAGTGGAGGTGACGAACAGTTGTTGGTAGTGTTCTGTCACCTCGGTGACAATGACCCGGTCTTCCTACAGACTGAACCCCGTCTTTCTCTTCCCCTTGCCCTTTCCCAAACATGGGGTCATGGCTGGTCCTCCGTGAGGCTTATGGGGTTCGGGTTGTCCTCTGCACTCGGTCCAGGTGCATCCATAGTGCTATGCAGTTTCCTTTGGTTTTGGAGGGGGTTTATTTGGCTGCTTTTATAGTGCATTTTCTCGCATGACGTGTGGAAATTGCAGGCCTGTCACTGGTTGTCGCTGATCTTTGTATCATGATTTGGGCCATCGCGTCTTTTATGGGCATTCGTGTTTCACATTTTTTGTGCGTCGTGTTGATTTTTACACGGTCATTTGGCGCGTTATCCTGCTACTATCGCATGGTGCCGCCCAGTTGGGAATAGAACGTAAGAAGGTGTTATTTTGTCGCAATAGACTTCGATATGCAAAGTTGCATTAAGCTAAATTTGCGATGTTTATCACACGTTGTTGTGAATATCCCCCATAGTGTTTTGCCATGAAACGGAACAATGCCTTCTGGTGTAGTAATAAAAGTTCCCTTAGAAAGATAGAGAAGTCAGCCGTAATTGCAGTGCAGCAGTCCCCACACACTCCTGAAGAATGTCCTCGACTCTGGTAGTTGGTCCTGTTGAAACACGTGATCAAGAAAGAGAAGGGTGCTCTTTCTAAACTTTCTCTTCTTGTATGAAATATACTAATTGATTGTTTTGTGAATCCCTTACAGACGTTTAGTGTTAGGAAGCACTACATAAATAAAATAAAAGCCCTGGCAACAATGGATTGGAAACATCGTTGCATATTCGTCTACTAGAGACAAAATATGAACTTTCATTTCTGTTGCTGCAAAACAGCAATGAACTCTACGACTAAGCTTAAAAAAATAAACTTGGTACGTGGTAACAAACTTGTCCACTTACTCTTGCGAAGAAGTAAAACGGCACTAAAATCACATAACCAAACATAATTTCCTTAAATGTGGTTCGTGGTGGTTTGCATATTACCAAAAAAAGCCTAAATGTTAATAAAACTTCCCGGAAAGATAAAACCACTGAACTGCGGGAGCTGGAATTGTTTCGAAAAATAGTCGCAGTTCTGTGCCGCTAGCAAAATTTCAATTTACAACCCGTACAAAATATTCCTTTCTAAAAATAAAAAAATCTAATTTTGCATGTTTCGTTTTTCAGTGGCAGAATTGTTTTGGCCGACACTGCGAACAAACACAAAAATATTAAAACATGCAATTCAAGCACTCGTAAAAATATGTAATATAATTGTGCATACCACATTAATATCAGCAAGCATTGTAAAAATACACTAACAATTTATGCAATTCGACCCCTAATAGTTGAAGAAATATGTAGACAATGAAAATATGTTATCTGTGCAAGGCAGAACTTTTGGTAGAATCCTTAAAAAAAACACAAAGAAATGGGACATAATCTTGTAACTGTGTATGACAGAAGACTTGAAATTTTACTTATATTATTTTTCAGGCCTTGGATGTAATTTGCCAGCTCGGCTCGCCTTTTATGAGCGGAGATGACACAACTCAGGGAAACAGTTGAAGAAAAAAATCGTTCACATTATTAAACCCGTGAAATTACTTTTACTTTCCTTCACAATTATAAAGTAAAATGTCATCAGATGGTATTACATTCCATCCAAGTGCTGCAGGTTTATATCACTTTTTTGACTCGAGTGCCGTGTTTTCGATCATATGAAAGATATGCATTTCCTATCATTCAGAATTAAAGTAATTTTGCTGGAAACACTTTCAATTATTCCAAGATTTTTTTTTTCTGTGCTGAAAAAAATGATAAAATATTCATGTGTTCCAGCTCCAAGCAGCACAATCAAAAAGTATCTTTTCATTTAATGCTGAAATACTTCTCAACTGTGTATCTAAGAAATAAGATAGCCTTATTGTCCGAAAATAATGAGATTGCTGCACCTCAGGTAAAGTTTACCCTGTCACATGTAATATGCACCCAGTGCATTCCATGTATATTTCTTTCAGCTTTCCAGTAATGATTAGCGACGGTATGATAAAGTCCAGGCATTTTTTCCCAGCCATGAAAATGTATTCACTAGTGTGTCCAGGCTACATTCTCAGCAAATGGGTCATTTTTTAAAAGCTGTCCAAGCCATCTAACACCCAAGGGTTTAGGGTGTTGGCTCTTGGAGTACAGCAAAGATAACACTGACTTTTAGAATAACCACATCTATTCCACATAACAAAAAGTACAACATAGATATGTACACCCCTAATACTGCACAAAGGATATAGCTCAGGAAGAATTACTGGCCTGTCTTGTAAGATCAGCTAATGCACTGGTCTCTTTATTTTTACCTTTACCGGCTAATCATGAGACGCGTTGTAATCCGAAATGTTATGCAAATAAGAATTTCCATCCAAACTGCGACGGTGAGTTGTACCAGAAAACCCACAAGTACTGGAATTGCATATTTCGCTATTTGTGGCATGTCCTTACTCTTAAGGGCTAAAAAACACCCTAGGCCATCAGTGCAAAGTAAAAACAGGAAAAGGGCCACAATGCACCCCTGACGAACACCTTGAGTCGACCAAATGTGGGATGTACATTCAAGTGTCCCAATGCAGAGTCTCCAGTGGAGTGGAGACACCTCTCTGCAAGCTGTATTTCTTTTGCCATAACACCCAGTGTTTGGGCCAAAAACACTTCAACTGTGGAGCCTCTTGGCCCAGAAGGCTGAATAGGCAAGGCAGGTCTTACCTTTCAACATCCATGTGATGGGTAAATCGACAGTAATATCAGTCCACCACAGATCTCTACAAATCACTACAGATCCCTATAGAACCCGGCTGCTGACCTGTTGCCCTGCTGCTCTCTGTGGCCCGTGCAACCCCTCTGCCCCCTCCCCTAAAGCCCCCCTAGGAGGTCGAATATGGACAAGTATAGATCTCAGAGAACAGCCCTAATGACAAAAGTTCTTCTCAATTCAATTGTCTTAGACTTTAAACGCCTTTAATTCCTTGGTCTCCTTAGTTCATTGGGTCCATAATTCAATAAGTCAGTTGGGTTAACTTGACCAGACACCTGACGAAGGACACTGAGCGCCTTGACCACCAACAACTATTAGCTGTCCATGCTCCAGAAGGGAATGAGGAAAGAACCCCTCTCCAAGGAGAGATGCTGGAAAAAGCATTGCCCCTTGACCCCCTCCCCCCCTTAGCTCCCCTTGGGACTAGGTGTAAACACTGATAACGGTAGTAACAATGAGAACACTGTCTATGTACTTACCTTCCACTCTCATGAGCCTCTTTCCTTTTTCAGCCGCCAACACCAGTACCCACCAGGCTCGGAGAGCAGGAATCAGTGATATGCGACTGTTGACAAAGTCATCAGGTAACTCATCAACCATAGCGACTGAGGACACAAAGTCCCAAGACTCCTTGTGAGTCCTTGAGTCATGATTAACATAGCGTCGCTGCCACAAAGTGCTGAAGGGGTGGGCATGAGCACTGCATCAACGTAGCAAAGACAGCATCAGGGCATCAGAAAGGAAGAGGAGAGAGTGAAATAATCAAATTTAAAATCCCCAAAATCCTCCGTCCATATCTCAATCCTTCTCTGAAGCTGAATAGCAGAATATTGGTATGGAATTCCTGTCTAGAAGACACAGGATGCTAAGAAAATTTGACTATTTTTCAGAAATACACTATTTGGATTAAGAGCTCTCATGTACCTGAAACCTACATATTACTACACTCTCTGACTTAATGATGGACGTTTCATCTTTTAGTCTCTCCTATCTCCCCCTCCTACCTACCACTTAATTCACCATGATTCTCTATCCTCTATATACCTGTAATACAAATAAGCATTTGCAATGCAATTGTTCTCGCCTTTGGGACCTTATAAGTATTTAGCTATGCAGCGCATTAGCCTGGGTGCTGAAAAATCGACTATTCTTTGACATGGAGGGTAAGTAAGCACCAAACTGTATGACTCGCCAGGTATGGGAACACATGGAGAGAAATATTGCCTTTCAGCTGGAAATGGTATAGTCCACTGCTCTGTTTTTAATCTAAAATCAGGACCTTCTGAGGTCATATCACTGAAAATACAGGATTTTAAAAAAATATTATTGTCTACGGGTGCTCATGGAAGACAATTTCTATGGACTGGTATCTAGAGAATGTTATAGTGATTCTGATATTTACTGACCTCTGCTGGTCGTTTTCTATCAAGAAAGTTCTATCTGGCAGTTGCCAGAAAAATTAAAAAAAGAAAGTCCCTCAGAAGAAAGCAATTCTGGCATTTTACTGACCTCTACCGGTCATTTTATAGCAAGACGGGTAAATAGAGGCAGTTGAACAGAAAAAAAAGCCCCTAAGCGGAAGCAGACAAGTCCTAGGACTGATCCCCAGAGCCCACAAATTACATACACATATACGTATATACTAAAGTATATAGAAGAGGTTTCAAATACTCGACCTAAAAAAGCTTTACTCAAAAATGTATGCTGTAAATCATGTTATCTACGGTAAGCGTATGACACAAATAATGTTTGAAATATAAAAGAAACTACCAACCAATTTTCACAGCTACTCTTTATAAAAACGTAATTTAAATTAAATTTAAAGAATTAGCAGTTACTCCACAGACACCGCATTGCTACCTTGGTGCACTGATGTCATATGAAAAGCCCAATTAAGGTAAAAAGATTTGGCCCACAACAACTAAAGGAAACCACACTGATAGACAGCAAAAATTGGACTTGTAATCTGAAAAACAAAATCTAAGTCTGCTGACATTGCTAATAAGAAATAGTTCTCCCAAATAACTTGTGCAAAAGGTGAATTTTTTTTTCTGGATGTACGTTGTTACAACGCATGCTTTTACCACGCATGCTTTTACAACACAGGTTTTTCAACGCAAGTCGTTACAACAACTTGCGTTGGGGGGTGCTGGATAGTGAATAGTTTAATTTACTATTCCAACTCCAGTCCCCGTGGATAGTAGGGAAGGTGTTGGATAGTAAATTAAACTATTACCTATCCTAGAGCGCCCCCAGCGCAATTCGTTGTAATGACTTGCGTTGAAAAACCTGCGTTGTAAAGGCACTGCGTGGTAAAAATTGCGTCGTAAAGGATGTTTCCCGTTTTTTCTAGGCATCATAAAGAAATAAAGACAGAGAATAGGACATCTTTGGAATGCATGATCAATGAAAAGGCAGACCATATTGAGGTGTTGTGTTTCTATCTAGGACCCTAATTTGATATTCTCGATTTATGCCCTCATATGGTTATAATAAATAATATCCTTGTAAAGGCATAAGAATCATATCCATATTTAGTAATAACCCATGCAGTCCAAATACGGCAAGGCTACTCCCCTAGACTCCTAGAAAGTACAACGCGTTCTTTAAACAAACCAAGCCTCCAGCAGCCCGGGAAATCCCCCTGCTCTTGTTTTGATTTGCACAAGAACTCCTAGAGTCCAGAAAGAACTGTTAGTTCTTAGTGACGTCTTATGTCCAACCTTACGTCAAACCCGGCACCTTTCAGGTATAAATATACCAAAGTTGCCTTAAGCAAACACACAGTGGTTTGGAGCAGAGCGGCTATCTACTTACCCAAAGCCCAGCTAATGCGAGAGCCAAAGGAAGCCACCCCTCCCCTTTTGATGCACTGAGAAAGACGCTGTCTTTTTTATCCAACCGAGAAAATTCCAGCTCCGGTGTTTCCAGTCACCCTTGCGGGTTGATGGGAGATCGTGTCCTGAGAAAGAGATACAAGACCTCCTTCATTCTATAACCAAGGTACGGAGCTGACTAAACCCTTAAGAGAATTCTTGATTCAGATTCCTTGGCAAAAACCAACTTAACTTAAACTGCAACTTATTTACTCCTTCCCACGTATTAGGCTTAGGTCAGGTACACCGGGGTAGGCGTATCTTAGAAGCACCAGTTGAGTACGTTAGTCAATGTTTTTATGTATGTATATATTTTATCCATTTTAAAGTATCATATGGCTAAGAAACCATATCAATGCTTTTACACAGTATTATTTCATAATACTACTTTTACTGTACGCACTTTACTTCATGATAAGTATTGCAATTGTGGCAATTCATTTCTCTTGCATGAGAAAGAAGACTGCTCAATAAATAACACCTTTTATTGAAAACGCCCGTCTCTCTATTTCTCTGCACTCTGGTGAAACTAAGTATGCACGATTGACTGTGTGAAATAACCGTCTATTGTTTTCACACGACTCTAGAGATACACTCTTTATTCTGAGTGAGCAAAGTTGTCATGTTTATGCGGTTGTCAGAAGCTAATCCTTTCTTGTCTAAATTCGGAGAGTTAACTCTTTCCTGAACATTCGAGAAAGTTTCTAGTGACCTCTGAGCTAGCTGGCAAAACTAATTAAATCTAATATAGTCAGTAGAGACCTAGTCGACCTCAGTCCTACGTCTACACTGCTGATTATATTATTCCAATGCGCAGAGCCTATTGGGAATAAAGGAACTACACTACATGGCGCCCAATGTTTGGTAAGGCGATAAACTAACACAAGACATTCGAGTAACTCAGTCGTGCTTTTTCACACAGACCCTTTTTCCCGTAAAAACTCCAAAAGACGTCTGGAGTGGTTAAAGGTTAAAATCCACCGGAACTTAGTAGGAAGAGATTCCTATGTATAGTTTTTGGTTTAGTCAACGTTGAAGGATACAGTGTTCCAAAATATTGTGCACCTAATCTTTGTTTCCCTTGAAACTTGATCTGCAACAAAAAATAAATTTCTGTCAGTGAAAATTGTAGAAAGTGACGATGAAACAGAGAGAGATAGAATAGCAGCTCAGCTCTTAGCGTATGACACAACTATCCAGCAAAATGACCCGAATGCTATAATCATTCCGGTAAATGTAAGAGGAACTATAACTAAAAAACTTATAGAAAATGGAGTATCATCACAAGGTGATACAGTCATATTCGTGGTAGAGGCCCATGAATATCGGCAGACAGAGGTATTCTATTCATGGATACACTTTCCAGTAGCAAACGCTGTGACACACAAATTCCACTAATACAAAATAGAGGAACCTCCGGATGAATACGCTCTTTTCGAGGACGTTGAAATCCCACTAACTTACCAAGAGCACATGCTCTGGTTTAAAGGCGCCCTAAAACATCAAAATCACATCACCAGGCTCGGTCCACTAGGTAGACCAGGAGCCACGTGGCCGGTTCTAGCCAGCTACACACCACATCCAGACATTGAAACAATGTCAGACCAGGAACTTTTAGCTCAGCTAAAACTACTAATTAAAATACATAGACAATTGGTCCAATATGTCATGCGCAATTCAACAGTCCAACCAGCAATAATAATTCCACTAAACACCCCTCACCAGGGGAACACAAATAAAATCACACCACAGAATATACAATCAGCCATTAGCAAAATACCCGCAAAACAGGAACAAATTCCATTCTGGTTAGCACAAAAAATCACTCAAATAGAGGCAGTATTTCCTGATACTACGCCTACTGAGAAACACAGAATTCTGACCATCTGTCTTCCAATGGGGATCGCACCACATGTGGAGGACTGTGACACTTGGGGCACAGTCTTTGCTTCTATATACACAAAACCAAATGGTATTCCGTCCATGGTGGTAATAACAGATGTGCTAAGACAGATTCAAAATGAATACGGTCCAGAACCTGCTTTAACTCTGGGTATGAAATTACTAAAAGATTTCAAGCAGGTCTCGGCTATATTATTAGCCAACATAAAAGGAGAAGCAGCATCTGTGGCGATCCGCCAGAATTTGAAAGAAACAGATATAGCAGAACAACCATTTGAACTTGCCAGAATCATTGAAAAATCCTATGAAGAACTAGGAAGAGATAGTTTGGGTGGGAAACCAGTAAAACCCCAACTAACTGAAAATCCTGAAAAAACCTTTATTAAAAATAATCTAAATACTCCAAAAAAGAGTTGGCATGGAAATAAACAATCCACTCCCAGAGAAAAACGATTCCAGTCCAGAGGAAGGTCTCCTCAACGGAGAGAAAGATCTCCGGACCGTGGACACAAGTCTCCCCAGAGGGAGCCCTCTGAGAAAAGATACAACCTTAGAGATAGGGATAAATTAAGAAAACCTGATAGATATCAAGATATTGATACATGTCCCTCTCGATCTTTTCAGACTTCCTCACAGAAATCGGAAAGAAGAGGACGGTCAGAACACAAAGAAGAGCACGTCAAGTCCAAAGACAAGGAACCTGCTCATCAAAGTAAAAAATTACAATTTCCAAGAAAGAAGGTAGCCAGTATTAAAATAAAACATGCCGAGGATACTGAGGACACAACTGAAAAACGGAGAGTGGGCCCAGACAATGCTAGACAGCGCAGCAGAAGTGACAATAGCTCGCAAGATCCTGTTGAATCTTCTGGAGACAGTAGACACGAATGAATACATTCAAGTGGAAACTGCAGACACCAGAGTTAGCAAACCCCTTAAATTATATGAAATAACATTACGTATAGAGGGGGACAAGACTAGGAAAGTAAGGGGTCTCTTTTGGGACAACCTTTCGAAAGGCTATGACATCCTGTTACCTGAGAAAGACTGGCCGCCAGAGTTTGTCAGGGAGTGCCCACATGGCGAAGAAATGATTATGCCTGCCTTCTCAAATCATATTCCAATTCATAAAAAATACACATTTGCAAGAAAATGGGCAGTGGCCCAAGCTCCTGCATTATATAAAAATCATGTAGGATGGGATGAGGATTCTCCTCCTCACAAAATCCAGTTAAAAAATCAACCCACTGCACAGAGGCAGTACCCAGTTAAACAAGAAGCTAAAAAGCAAGTCAGGGAGATCTTAGATCAACTTGAATACCAGGGGGTGATTGAAACATGCACCTCACAAATGAACAATCCTTTGTTTCCTGTCTCCAAGCCAGATGATTCATATCGTCTAGTTTTGGACTACAGACACCTAAACTCCTGTTGCAAAACATTTGCAGTACAAAACTCACACAGTGCAGCACTAATGAATAACATCGTGCGCAAAAAATATAAAATGACATTAGATATCTCTAATGGATTCTTTTGTCAAAACATTGCACCTGAAAGCAGGTATTTGACCGCTTTCTCAATAATGGGATCACAAAAACACGTCTGTTGACTCCCACAGGGATTCAAGAATAGCCCAGGATTATTCTCAGCAAGGGTAACAGAGTTACTACAAATATATGATGATGAGGCATTATCCTATGTCGATGACATCTATCTCACAGATAGAATTATCAAGTGAAGGCAAAAGCCTAGCAGACAACTTCTTAGAGAAGTGTGCTGTACTCCAAGTACCAAAAACGCTGAAGAATTTACAATCAATACTAGGTTTCCTGAATTTCGGAAGAACATACATTCTAAATTATGCAGAGAGGGTTAAACCTCTCTATGAATTAATAAAACCTGATTTCAAACCAATCAATTGGACTCAGAAACACACAGAAATTTTAAGATCATTGCAAACAGACATGTTAGCTAAAACAAAATTGCAAACACGCGAAAATGTACGCAACCTTGTAATCCGAGTCATCCCAGGAAGATGCGGATTCACGTACCTAACCTCTAATGAGGAAGAAACGGTACCAATAGCTTACAAATCACACTTGTACACACAAACGGAAATTAAATTCAGTTCTACTGAAAAGATTCTAATAGCAGTTCAAACTGCTGTAGCAAAAGAAAGAGCCCAAGCCCAAGGCAGGAAGATAACTGTTTTAACAGCAGAATCAGCCCTTGAGGCATTAACAAGCCCACGCAATTTGAATGCTGTGGCATTAGATCCAAAATGGATACAATGGGAAAATTCTCTTGCTGCAGAAGACGTGAAGCACTATTTTGACCCAAATATGAAAAAGAATATCCTCTGCCAATCGAAATTCTGCCTCTCGAACAATACACATGTGTAATCTACATGGACAGATTTGCACAACATTATGATGTGGATAAAAAATCCTACAATGCAGCGTGCACGATTGTTAAAGGTCGCTGGCGCTTTGGTAAATTCAGACCGATAGCCACAAAAACTGAATCACTCAGAAACTGTTCAGCTCAGCGAGCTGAAATAAGATCTTTAAAGATGGCGCTTGAAAATGCCGATGGTGAATTCCCGACACTAATAGTGTGCGATTCGCATTTTTGCATCAGGTCTTACAATAATGACTTGCAGAGCTGGGTTCAAACGATTACAAAGATGACACAGGTGCCACAATAAAGCATAAAAAGCTTTGGGAACAGGTAGTTCTTTTACAGAAAGAACTACAAAAGACTCACGTGATACATACACTGAGTCATCAACGTGATGGCGTTCACGTTGCAGGGAATTCATTGGCTCTCGTAGCCACAGCGGAAGCAGCTCAACCGGCTTCCGTAGCCACAAAAAAGCGTTCAGATAAATACATAGACGGTGAAACGATGATGACGGTAAAAACGTCTTTGAAAGGCGACTGTACAGAATTACCTCTGAACTATCCACTCACTTATACATACATAATTGATGCAAACTCCGTTCCTTTTGCTCAAGTCCCTGGAGTCGGGGATAGAGTAATTCCAAACACGAACCTGAGAGTCTTATTGATAGCAGACGCACACATGGGAGAGGGTTTAAGGCACCGAGAGATCGTGAAATCTCTAAAAGAATTACAATCAGAATACTGGTGGCCGGGGATGAGCCTGCAACATTACAAATTTGCAAAGGATTGTCCAGACTGCAACCGAGATCGCAGTCGTGAACCGGACCAGACTACTGCCAGGACACCTTTATTAGAAAGCATAAGGCTATCTATACGCAAAAATCCAGCCGGAGAAATGCGTTCCCATAATTATTAAGACAAGGATCACTTAAAATGCAGGCCCCAGCACTCGGCTGACGCCAGAACTGTTATAAAAGATTTGCGAGTCTTTATCGGCACATACGCAATTGGCATGCTACATTCTGACCAGGGTCCTGCGTTTAGCTCTCGGGCTTCCAAGGAGGCCATGGCCAGCATGGGCATTGCATCGCAGTACTCTTCTCCATTCCATCCTGAGGGAAATGCGGTAGTGGAAAGAAAATCTGGGACATAAAGCAATCTATAACGGCGAGGGTATTAGGTTCGGGTGATGGGTGGGTCAAACATTTAACAAGTGTCCAACGTAGTCTTAACAATTTGCCAAGAAATTCGTAACCAAAGAAAAACAGAATGACATCTTAACAACATAAGTCTGTCATAATACAATCCATAATACAAGATATACGATCTATTTGTTTATCTTTGGATTCTCAATTTTAGAATCCAGTCAGTTCGTAAAGAACGAGATGGAGTATGCTACACATAGGATAGAATAGTCTGTTCTTTAGTTTTAGTCATTATCCCCTGACCTCGGTTACATCGTAGATACTAGGGAATAGTCAGTTTTTTATTTTTAGTTATCTTTGCTGATATCAGTCGCATCATTGATGACGACAACACATAGGCAGCTGAGACGGATAACCTCATCAAATACTTCTATATAAACGCGACTTTTCTAACGTTTGTAAACATCTCGTTAGACGATTGCAGCCGCCAGAACCACGCTTCTCGCCGTCGGACTGACAGAGCTCTTTGAAATAATGTTATGAGGTAAGAACAATATGCCGCCTTCAGAACTTTTAAAACTTTTTATCCGACTACACTATATAATTAAGATTTAGTATCTAGCTGGCAAGAACTAATATTACATATCTTTCTCGATATCTTTATCAGGAAACTAAAAAGAAAGAACTTCCTCATATCAGGAGGAATTTTCTTAGACCAGAGGGTACATTGACACCCATGCAGGTAGATTAATACTTTGATCCTCCAGAATTTTTCTTACTACTAGGGTACTTGATTGCCATACTAGTAATGTATGTTCTGCTCTTTTTTAGGGACCTATCAGTTTTTTATCCTGCAAAGTATCAGTCACTCGGTCACGTTAACGGCGAGAAGTTTAAGTCATTTTTTGAGTCATACCAGGTACGGGTCGCTAGAATAATCTGTACAAAATGAATGAAATTTAATAATCTAAGGGAATATTAATACAGTTATTTATTCCGTTTCCCTTTCTCGGTTCTTTTAGACCCGGCTTCTTTCAATCAAAAACCACAGAATATATGTAACCCGGTATGCAATTTGGATACTAAGTTATGGTAATTACCTACTTAGATTCTCTTTATCTCATAGCAGTTATCCATTAATATATGTAAAGCAATATACTGCTAAAGAAATAAAGATTGATTCCCCGTTTGACACCCATAAAGTGTAAACGGAAACGAGTTCAGGGAGACAAATGAAGACAATCAACTATGTCTTATATGTGAACAAATAGTACTTGCTACCTAGCGGTTGATACGAATAAAGACTGCCCATCATAAACTGGAAAACTCTTGTTATTACCTGTTTTCCAGAGCTCTAAGACCTGATAAGCTGTCAATCCTTTGGATATTTCTTGTTAATTAGAAGAAACGTGTGAAGAAAGAAATTAATTGAGCCATTTTAGTTCTTGTTTTAATACATCGGTTTTATATGTAAGTATATAGGCGAAAAACTCTCTTTGTTCTAATCGTACATAGTAATTGAGAGATTCTTCAAAGAACCCCTATGTCCATTGTTTAACTTACTGTTTAGAACCAGATAAACATATATAGAGATAATGCAATAATAGAAATAATATCTTATAACTGGCTCATTATAGAAAGTGTCTCGTTCATTTCATCTAGAAATTGAATATTGCTTATATAAATGTATCCATCCATTACCTTCTTCTTTTTTTCTTCCTATTCTTCTATTTCTTGTCTATGTTTGGAGATACACGGGAAATTGAATTAAAATGTTGATTGTTATAATTGTTTTGGGAAATGATAGGTTAAATGAAGCTACCTGTTGATAAATGTGCTTTTTTAAGACAGTGTTAATGCTTTTTAAGAATTGTGTGTAATTATTTATCTCTGTATTTTTTACAATTCTATCTATAGAAAATACGTGGCTCCTCCAGAAGAAGGCGCTGGTCGCCGAAACGCGCGTCAAGAATTATTGTGCCACTTCCTATTTATGAATTACTTTTGTAATGAGTTAATAATTGTGTATTATATTGTATTAGAAATTTTCTTTATGTATAGTGATTAATCTATCCCTTATGATTTTTTTATGTATATGAAATTCATGCTTTTTAATATATATGTTAATAAATATCAGAATCTGTTTTCACTGGTAGCTCTCTTTCCTTTAATATCTTCGTGTTTATCACCGAATTCTAGTTATGATTGCCTAGGTTGTTGCTTGCCAATCAGCCATTGCAGTACTCTTCTCCATTCCATCCTGAGGGAAATGCGGTAGTGGAAAGAAAAAAACGGGACATAAAGCAATCTATAACGGCGAGGGTATTAGGTTCGGGTGATGGGTGAGTCAAACATTTAACAAGTGTCCAACGTAGTCTTAACAATTTGCCAAGAAATTCTCTAAAAGGTCTCACTCCCTACGAACTATTGTTCGGTACTAGAATGCACATTCAGGATCTAGATTGTCACACTTCAGTGGTAGAAGAAAAAGCCTTTGATATCAAAGACCGTTTGGCTGTTTTACAGGACTTAAATGAAACAAGAAGAAGTCTGAGTAATATAAAGTTAAAGCCAACAGCCACTGAAGAAAAACCACGTGTCCCAGCAAGACCTGTCTGAATTCCAAAGATTGGGGATCTGGTCAGAGAAAAGATCACGGTGAAGAAGGAATTTGGGCCTTCTTACAGAAAAGCAGTACCTGTCTTATCTGTCAGCGGAACAAGATCAGTAGTACTACCGCCCCTTGCTAGTAAAAAGGAGAACCGAGTTGTATCCATCGACCTGGTAAAACCACAATCATGTGGCCAATAATAAGTAGTAGGCCCATTGGACTCCCAAGAAATAGCAGAAGACCAAATTTTGCTACAATCCAAGAGTTTCAAACTGAAAGACTAATCACATTTGATAAACCTGCAGTGAATAAAAAAGGACTATGCAACAAAGCCATGGAACTTGTGCCTCTTTATACCCGAATTGCAACAGTTTGTCAAGAAACACCAGTCTACAACGATGTATCCTCAGACTATGCTAATGAAACAAAGAAAAATCCAAAAGCAAATGAAAATCCTGAAGCAATTCCAACAATTGACAGAACTGCATCTGGCTACTTCATCAATTTCGATGACTTTCCTGAAGATCCAAGCGAGCATGAAGAAACGCCAGCAACAAAAACTTTCAAAGACAAAGTGACTGAACTATTTCACCAACTAAAAGAAACATATCTGATTTCACCATGGATTGAATTTTGGATTGTGTTAGGTGTACTTTTCCTCCTGCTTTGGCTCATCATGGTTTTATGTTTGGGTAGATTTATTGATGGAAAATATAGTACAATGGACACAGCAAGTCAGAACATCATCTTGGTCCTAAAGCCTCACACATCCTCTCACATCGAGAAAAGAGAACTGTCATGAGTGAACATCACAGCCAATCCAATACCCGGTGGGGTAGCATGGGACAAAACGGATTATGAAATCTATGGCCCGATTGAGCTCTTGAAATATCTACACCAGTTTAAGGTTTCCTTAAGTGACTTTGTGACACCAAGCACTTTCTCTGATGATTGGGACTTTGAAAACATTAATAATATGATGTCCGATTTAGTAATGTCAGCAAAATTTACAGAACATGATTATTTGCAGGGTTCATCAAATTATGAAGAGTTATATTGTTATAATCATTTTGGTGATCACTATTTGCATAAAACTGCTCAGCCTAGAAATGTTTTAACTTATAATCAATGGGAACATTGTCCAACTCCGCCAAAAGGCAGCTCGAAAACATTTTATGAGAAATTCCAATACTTCTCAGGTTTTAACAACAGTGATCCAGAAACGTTTTATTTCAAAGTGTTAAATAAGACAGGAATGAAAACAATGTTGACAAATACTAAATTGATTTATTCTGAAAGATTTTATGACAAGATGTCTACATTTGGTTTTGAATTTTGGAAAAAAAACATTGAAACAAAAACCATCTGGGGTTCAACAGACTGGCAGGTACAAGGTCTAGAAGCATTATTTAGAGCCTGCATGATCCCAGAACAAATAATATTTCTGAATGACACAATTCAACAAACTACTTGTCTTGGCCTAGCTAAGATAAAAGACTTAAATAAACCGTCTATTCCAAAGCCCATACCTGATAGTAATAGCACTAAAGATGTGGAGATAGACGTATCCCATATTTTATACCAAAACAGAACACATCCTGATTGGAAAAAATGGTTGATCTGGCCCAAAGACACAAATAACTGTCAAGATAGATTCCTGAACAAAACACAGGGGTTTAAACAGAACAGGCCAGACCCTAGACGCTCCCAAAGACAACATCCAGGGATAGTTACAACATACAGTGTAGGGAAACTTTGCCTCGAATGGCTACAGAAATCCACACTGGCTGAAATTAAGCAACACTTGACTTTACTTAAAGACGGTGCTGACTTGCGTGATTTCATAGTGGGACCACGCAAACAGCGTCAAAAACGTTTCATAGCGGCCGGTATATACGCTGCATACAACGAAGCTTGGAAAGAAACACAAATTGAAACAGCTGAAAAAATACCAGAAATTGATCGTATTAATTTGGAAAAATCACTTTCTGTAGTGGACAATGGGTTAATGACTCTGTCCTCCAGAATATATTCACTGGACAGCATTGTATCATCTGCTATTGATATAATAGAGCAGGACTTGCTAATGTTACAAAAAGGTCAGTCCCAATTGCGTTCTATTGTACAACTTGGCTGGACGTTGCAAAATCTGTGTTCAGGCTACGTGCCATGGCATTTAATCAACACAACTTCATTATTCTCTATCTTTAACCTTACTGATAAACAAATCAGTTTGGCACAAAAAGGAGCAGACTATATGATTCTAAGCATTGAAAAACTTGAGAGATTACCATTGACAATGTCAGAAAGACCTATCATTGAATGGATAATACACGGAACAATTACAATTCCGATAACAACTTTCCAGTTCAAATATTGCCAAGAGTATATACCAGCAGGCCAGTATGAAAGGTTGGGTAAAGGATACATCAAATCAACCTGGGATTTACCTTACACACACAAATGTTATAGTGAAGGAAAAAAGGAAGTATTCCTTAGGGGTAACAATTGTAAAAAATCACAAAGTGGTACACTTCTGTGTCAAGGTATTAACTTGCATGGAGCCTGCGAAGGGTCTTCAAATAACCTTTCATGTCACCTGCATGGCACTCCTGCAAAACAGATAGAGCCATTTTTCAGAGAGCTTTCCAACGACAGTTATGTTCTAATAAGTGACCACAGCTGTTGTGGCATGGTGCCAGGAAAACCCTATCTCGTAACCGTCACTTCCAGGGTCATTTGCTGTATGCAAGTATTGTATCCACACAGCAATCCAGACATGAAGGCTGCGTTTTGGCCTTCTTTGAATATCTCTTCTATTCGAATTGATACTTTAAGCAGAATGAAATCCATTCTTTTACAGGCAACTGTGCCTTTAACCTCGTCCAAAGAGACGTATGATCTGCAAGTTGCAAGGACAGCGGCAGAGATACATTCCCTATTATCAACAAATTGCCCACGTCCATTTCGTAGAAATGATAAGTCAATTCTTAAACAAGTCTGATACCAGTGGCATCGCACATGTATTTAGTGGGTGTTGTGTTTCTATCTAGGACCCTAATTCGATATTACCGATTTATGCCCTTATATGGTTATAATAAATGATATCCTTATAAAGGCATAAGAATCATATCCATATTTAGTAATAGCCCATGCAGTCCAAATATGTCAAGGCTACTCCCCTAGACTCCTAGAAAGTACAACGCGTTCTTTAAACAAACCAATCCTCCAGCAGCCCGGGAAATCCCCCTGCTCTTGTTTTGATTTGCACAAGAACTCCTAGAGGCCAGAAAGAACTGTTAGTTCTTAGTGACGTCTTATGTCGAACCTTACGTCAAACCCAGCATCTTTCAGGTATAAATATACCAACGTTGCCTTAAGCAAACACACGGTGGTTTGGAGCAGAGCGGCTATCTACTTACCCGAAGCCCAGCTGATACGAGAGCGGAAGGAAGCCGCCCCTCCCCTTTTGACGCACTGAGAAAGACGCTGTCTTTTTCTCCAGCCGAGAAAATTCCAGCTCCGGTGTTTCCAGTCACCCTTGCGGGTTGCTGGGAGATCGAGTCCTGAGAAAGAGATACAAGACCTCCTTCATTCTATAACCAAGATAAGGAGCTGATTAAACCCTTAAGAGAATTCTTGATTAAGATTCCTTGGCAAAAACCAACTTAACTTAAACTGCAACTTATTTACTCCTTCCCACGTATTAGGCTTAGGTCAGGTACACCGGGGTAGGCGTATCTTAGAAGCACCAGTTGAGTACGTTAGTCAATGTTTTTATGTATGTATATATTTTATCCATTTTAAAGTATCATATGGCTAAGAAACCATATCAATGCTTTTACACAGTATTATTTCATAATACTACTTTTACTGTACGCACTTTACTTCATGATAAGTATTGCAATTGTGGCAATTCATTTCTCTTGCATGAGAAAGAAGACTGCTCAATAAATAACACCTTTTATTGAAAACGCCCGTCTCTCTATTTTTCTGCACTCTGGTGAAACTAAGTATGCACGATTGACTGAGTGAAATAACCGTCTATTGTTTTCACACGACTCTAGAGATACACTCTTTATTCTGAGGGAGCAAAGTTGTCATATTTATGCGGTTGCCAGAAGCTAATCCCTTCTTGTCTAAATCCGGAGAGTTAACTCTTTCCTGAACATTCGAGAAAGTGTCTAGTGACCTCTGAGCTAGCTGGCAAATCTAATTAAATCTAATATAGTCAGTAGAGGCCTAGTCGACCTCAGTCCTACGTCTACACTGCTGATTATATTATTCCAATGCGCAGAGCCTTTTGGGAATATAGGAACTACACTACAGAGGAAATGTATTAGAAACACAAAATACCTTACTCACCATTAATGAAGTACTTTATTGTGGTCTTATTAGGCCAACCACGTGGAACAGTTACAAGCACCTATGGGCATATTTACAAAGAAGTGGCACAACGCAGTGCTGCAAGCATAGTTACTGTGCTGCGTTGCATCATTTTGAGAGTGCATAGATGTGCCATACCTTCAAAGAAAGTGCATAGTTCTGGCATAGTTCTAGCACAGTTCTACTCTCTGAGGTGTTGGTGCACTTTGGGCTGCTTAGTGCCAATGGAGGTATTCTTGTGCCATAGTGAAAGGGTGTCTCTGTTGTGGTCAGGATAGTTTTTGTGGTCAGGATATTTTTTGTGCAGGAAGGGTACAATTATGTGGCTTTGGAAATTCCAAAAAAGGAGTTTAATCGAAGATAATTCTGAAAAGCGATGCAACCATGACAAAAATGTGTAAATCTTAGCCTTAGTGTCCAGATACTAAGATACAATTCCTCAGGTTACAAAAATAGACACACTCCAAAAAATGCACTTACATGGGGAAGACAAAATGTTAAAACATATAAAGAAGAAGAATGGAAAGGGATGTTTAGCTTAGCGCATGAAGCTATAAGATTACGGGGGAATTTCTCCCTGGGCTACTCTTGAGCTACAGCTGGAATTATGGTTATATAATGTGGGAGCTCATTCACTGCACTAATTTTATTATATTTTTGGCATCACTCAACTTGAAAACAATTAGTTACTTTTAGCGATGTACTGCAAACGCAGCAGGTAAGCAGCAAAGTTAGCTCTCTACTAGGATTGTGCTGCAAGTCTGAATCTCACACAAAGGTGTAGCTAGGAGTAGGGACTGTGGGTGCGTGCAGACACGCTTCCTTTCTTCCATGGTTCAACCCTTCCCCAGAGGAACCAGCTTCCACCGGGTCTCTACCCTTCAGTGAAGGTTTTGATTTACAGGCTAACTTCTGAATCTCCAAGACTTGTGACACTCTCACCTCACGGTGATTGACGGTGGAGGGCAGAAAGTCCGGCAATATGAATTGCTCATTTGCAGCATATGCCCAGCTCAAAATGCGAGTATGAATGCAGTCTGTCCATGGAAGTACGTTATCACCTATGTCCTTGTCTAAAATGAGTTTAGAAAGCAGCCAAGCAGGTAAGATGCATGCACTAATGTTTAGGGGTGGCTGGAAAATGTTATTCCGCTGGCAGATTTAGCAGAACTTCGGTCACTCCACTTACTCTTGAACCCAGAGCTCCGGCCAAATTCCACAAATCGCCACGTTGCAAAATTTTGATCCCATTCAAGAAATGCAATGACAATAGGAACAACATGAGGCTCCAGCAAGAGAGATAACGAGCGAAATTTGGCCTACCCTACCCTTAGTACCCTAGCGTGATTTTCGGTCACTAGGAAGCCTTCAGGCTCTATTTTGTAGTGCGGGCGGTTGTGAGTGGTCATGTTCAGAGGGCTGCTTTTAGAATAGATTTCCTAAAATGTGACTTTCAAGTAACTACTTTATCCCGATGGTTTAGGTAGATTTTTAAAGTAAACACATTTGGGCTTTTTTCAGCAGGAAGGAAGTGCCAGGAGGCACAAGCTTCCTCCTCAGAAGCTCCTCCCAGTGCTTTGTCAATCCTTTGGTCGGTCACTTTTCATTTGGGATTTGAGGGGAAACGATCACTCTCTTCTTTGTCTGCAAACCCTACTGCATCTACCATTGTTTTGTTAAGGATTTGGCTTTTATTGAGGAATCCAGTAAGTTAAAGAAATGTTGGATACGTTTGTTGCTTGATGGAGGGCATGCTCCAGTATTTTGTTACCTATTCCATATTTACATTTGATTGTGGGTGGCCTGAAGTTGCAGTAGTGGCCAGTTTTGCAATACCTTTTTAAAATTTTTCCAAGGGTAAAAGTTTACACAGGTTTGGTAGGGCTGGGGTTCTGGTTTTAAAACTTTTAAAGCACTTTTTCTCTATTTTCTTATTTATTGTTCGAAACTTTGCACCATTATTTTGCTCATTTTACTATGGACCTAGTCTGCCCATACCATGGACCACAGCCAGACAGCTTGCTATTGTCACTAGGCGTTTGGTGCATATATATTAAACAACTGTGAATGTGGTATTTTTTTTAACATCTGTTGATTTAAGGATGGCCTTGGATTAAATGCAAAATGTCTTTCTTCTGTATTTTATGTTTTTCTGCAAAGTGTTAAAGTATTTTGTTGAGGTAATTTTTGATCCCTTAAGATGTTTGTTGTAGGTGAATTATTAAAGTTGAGAGATAATTTTCATTTTTGGCAGCGCTGAATTTATGGCAGTGTTTTCTTCTTTTTTTTGCCATGCCTCCGTTTGTTGCTGGCCAAGGGGCAATTTTTTGGTGGCCAGTGTGCGTGTGGGTTTCTCATAGGCAACCATATTGTGTTTCGTCTCCATCCCATGTGGGAGGGTTGCCATTTTGTTTTGTGTAGTCAGTGTGTTTCATGCCATAGGCATTCATGTATTCTTTGTTTTCCCTGCTTTTGCCCTTGGTGGCCATGTGGCCGGCAGTCATTTTGTAGTCAGCGTGCTTTGCTTTTGCCATATGCAAAAAGAGCAATTGATGGACAGAATGCAGAACACTGTTGTACATTCATCCCAGTACAGAGATCTGGACCTAAATCCATAATTTTTTTGCTCTCCATGTCATTCCAGTTTGAACCCAGCCATATGCAAATCAGTCTTGACCTTGCGCACAGTGGAAACAGTCCAACCTGAACTGCCAGTCCAGGTCCTCCCTGGACTGGAAACAAGCATCCTAGGACCGGTTTAGGGGTTTCACCCCTCATCATCCAAGATAGGTTGACTCCAGTGGCATAGACAGCACAGTACCCAAGCCTGGGCATACCCGTCCCACTCGGGTTGTTTTTACTCCCCATGCCATTCCGGTTTGAACCCAGCCGTATGCAAATCAGTCTTGAACCTGCGCCCAATGGGAACAGTCCAGCCTAATCTGCCAACCAGGTCCTCCCTGGAATGGAAACAAGCATCCTAGGACCAGTTTCTGGGTTTCGCCCCTCAGCAGCCAGGATAGCTTGACTCCAGTAGCATGGAGAACACAGGACCCACGTCTGGGCATACCCGTCCCACTCGGGCTGGCAAATGCAAAAAGAACAATTGATGGACAGAATTCCGAACAATGTCATACATTCACCCCAGTACAGAGACCTGGGCCTAAATCCATCATTTTTTGCTCCCCATGCCATTCCAGTTTGAACCCAGACACATGCAAATCAGTCTTGACCCAGCGCCCAATGAGAACAGTCCAGCCTGAACTGCCAGGCCAGGTCCTCCCTGGACTGGAAACAAGCATCCTAAGACCAGCTTCAGGGTTTCACCACTCATCAGCCAGGATAGCTTGACTCCAGTGGCATTGAGAGCATGTGACCCATGTCTGGGCATATCCGTCCCACTCGGGGTGACAAATGCAAAAAGAACAATTGATGGACAGAATGCAGAACAATGTCATACATTCAACCCAGTACAGAGCTCTGGGACTAAATCCATCCTTTTTTTGCTCCTCATGCCATTCCAGTTTGAACCGAGGCATGTATGGCTGGGTCCAAACTGGGGTGGCTTAGTGGGCAGAAGAACGATTGATTAAACCCAGATCACTTGACTGGGGAGAATGTTTGAATAAATCAGCTTTCCGTCCATCATTTGTTGCAGTTTCACTGTTTGCCCTAAGTGCGATGGGTATGCCCAAATGTGTGTCCCTTGCTCCGTGTGCCATTGGATTCAAGCTAGCCTGGCTGATGAAGGGTGACATACCCCGAAACTGGTCCTAGGATGCTTGTTTCCGGTCCCGGCAGGACCTGGCTTGACAGTTCAGTCTGGACTGTTCCCATGAGGCAATGGGTGAAGACTGATTTGCATATGGCTGGGTCCGTACTGGGGTGGCATAGTGGGCAAAAGAACAATAGATTTAACCCAGATCTCCTGACTGGGGGAGAATGTTTGAATCATTCAGCATTCCCTACATCTTTGTTGCCGTTACACTTTTTTCATCCCAAGCGGGACGGGTATGCCCATACGTGGGTCCCTTGCTCACTGTGCCATTGGATTCAAGCTAGCCTGGCTGATGAAGGGTGACATACCCCGAAACTGGTCCTAGGATGCTTGTTTCCGGTCCCGGTAGGATCTGGCTTGGCAGTTCAGTCTGGACTTATTCCATGAGGCACACGGTCAAGACTGATTTGAATATGGCTGGGTCCAAACTGGGGTGGCGTAGTGGGCAAAAGAACAGAGGATTTAACCCAGATTTCTTGACTGGGGAGAATGTTTGAATCATTCAGCATTCCATCCATCATTTTTTGCTGTTACACTTTTTGCCCTAAGTGGGATGGGTATGCTCAGACGTGGGTCCCTTGCTCACTGCGCTACTGGATTCAAGCTAGCCTCGCTGATGAAGGGTGACATACCCCGAAACTGGTCCCAAGATGCTTGTTTCCGGTCCAGGCAGGACCTGGCTTGGCAGTCGGTCTGGACTGTTCCCATGAGGCACAGGGTCAAGACTGATTTGCGCATGGCTGGATCCAAACTGGGGTGGCGTAGTGGGCATAAGAACAATGGATTTAACCCAAAACTCTTGACTCGGGAGAATGTTTCAATCATTCAGCATTCCTTCTATCATTTGTTGCAGTTACACTTGCTTTTTCCATAGGACCACGTGTGATTTTTGTTGTTCATGCTTTTGCCCATGGGGTTGCACATGGTTGGCAGCCAATTTGTAGTCAATATGCTCTGCTTTTGCCATAGGCCTGGATGTGTTCTTTTTGTCCATGCTTTTGCCCCTGGTGGCCATGTGGCTAGCAGCTATTTGGTAATCAGTGTACTTTGCTTTTTACATAGGCCTGCATGCGTTCTTTGTTGTTCGTGCCTTCATCCTTGGTGACCATGTGCCAGTGCGGTCGTTTTGTGTTCCTTCTATTCCTCTTTTCAAAGCCAATTTCTAGGGTCATTGATAGAAGAGGCCTATACATTTTTATTTTTTCATCATTTTTTCTTTTTGCCCTGATGTGAATTTAAAGTCCTGTAGTATGATAGTTGTATTTATAAACAGTGTATTTTTACATTTTGCTATGCACCGCCTTGTCTCCCGTACAATTTCTCATAGTCCCTAGAGAGACATCAACAACATAATTATTCCATTCCCCCCTGCACCCGCCGCCTGCCATAGGCCATGGGCCCACACCAGGAATAGTTTTTAAAGATGATTCCATTTTACTCCTGCACCCAGTGCTTGCCATAGGCCTAAGGGAAACACACCGGTAAAAGATTTTTAAGGATTATTCCATTGTTACCCTAACCTGCATTGGCCGCCTGCCAAAGGGGCACACCAGCAATAGTTTTTAAAATGATTATTCCATTTTCCCTGCCCTGCACCTGCCACCTGCTATAGGCAATAGGTGCCCAATAGCAATTTTTTTTTTAAGGTTTATTCCATTTTCCCATGGCCTGCTTCTGTAGCCTGTCTTAGGCCATAGGCGCACACCAGCAAAGTTTTTTTAAGTATTATTCCACTTTCCCCCGTAACCCCACCCCGTTTCAAACGCCTTCGAGGCACGAAAAGTAAACTTTTGAATCTGTATGTTATTGAATTACTCTGTCATTATGGTTTGGAATTAATACGCTATTGTTAATTATTTTTTAATGTGACCTCTCTAAAATATTTTGTCTGTAGCTTCAAACTTTAAATGCCATGTTTGGCTAAAATTATTTTTGTTTGTCAGCTTTTAGGTGCACAACGAATCATCAGACACAGTACAGCTAGAAAGAAGTCCAGCAGTGACACACACCAACTGAGTCCTCCTCTGCTTCTGCAGCTAAGTGGCAACTGCCAGAGCTAAGAAAGAACTTGAAAATGGCTCCAAAGAGGGGTGTTCCTGGCAAGAAAGTGTCCAGTGGGGAGACGAAGAAGGATATTGCCAACACTGGCATGCCAGCCTCCACCTTTTTCAGGAAATGCAGTGTGCCAGCTGCAGCTGCATCATCCTCTGGGCAGCAAAAGGCTGGTAGAAGCTTTCCCACATCATCAACATCACCCCCAACCAAAGACTACGCCCAAGTCCATGTTTCTCAGAGATGCAGCCACTACAGTCTAAGAGATGAGCAGTGACTTTGAACTGGATTTGTCTCATCTGCAAACTAGTCCCCAGTTGTCACAGTAAACTATACAATAGGATCCACAGCCAGCAACAGTCCTTCCTGAAGTAGTAGCAGAACCGTAGGTTGAGCTTCCTGATAAGCAAGATGCTGCTCTTCAAGCATTGGCGTCAGAATATCCAGAAAGAAAAAAAAAGGTACTCCATCATCAACTCTCAACTCCCTTCTGATGATCTAGACATGGACTGGACCCCAGTTGAGTCTGAGATCCACCCGAGGGACAAGGGAAAAGAAAAGTTCCTGAAAGACCTAGAACCATGTAAAGTGACAGTGATGAGGATGAGCCAGGTTTTGTCAGCATGAAGGGTGACTCAGCGGACACTGAGATGAAGCCTCCTATTGAACCTGCTGAGAGGGATTTTGTTCCACCACCACCATGCCGGCTTCCATATTTGTAAGCTAACAATGAAGACCTGCATCCACCTCTACCACAGTTGAAGTATCCCCTAAAGAGAGGCAAGCAATACAGCCACCTACCTCCAGTTCTTCAGGCATTCATAGAGGCATACTGAAAAGTTCTCCTTCCCAATTTGGAACTTCTTTATGATTAGCAAGCAGGAGAATAACATTGCAATATACTTCATTTGCCACTTGAGTGTTTGTCGAGGTAAGCCAGGTTCACACTATGGTACTGGAGGCTAAGAGTCCCATTTGAGAAAACATCACACATTCTAAGTTAGCTGCTGATGGTGGTGATCAGAGTAGATAAGCAACTGAGTGCACAGTTATGGAAGAATAAGGTGGTCATGTGGAAAAATTGAATGACGACATTATACAAATCAGCCTTGTCACCTGTAGTGTGCCACCTTCGCCTGCATCAGCATCCTCCTAACAGCACACAACTCAGATGCAGACACCTACGTCACAAACAGTGATTCCCCAGAAATGCACATTGAAACCACCACCTCCTGGTTCTTTTTCCTGTGCCAGTGGCACCACAAAAAAACCCATAATCAAAGCTACTATTATGGTCATGTTTAGGTAGCAGTGGTCCTACGAATGCAACTATCCAACAGCACTTTTGTACTACCAGAAGCTGGTTAAAATGTTAGTGCTGACCTCATATCTTTTTTCTGTGAAAGAGTGGGATTTGTGGAAATTTGTGGTGTTCATCTACCCATAGTGGAAGGTTACCAGTGCAACCTATTTTGCCAGAGTTGATGTACCGTACCGTACCATCATGATGTACCGTAATTGGTTAGCAGAGCTATGGAGCGGAGTGCTGTTCACACTATCCACCTGACAAAAGACATATAGACCTTATTACAGGACCACATTACTAAAACTGGGCCGTTTTACTCCACGGAATCCCATAGAGTTACTGGAAAACTCTTCAGAATTCTATGGAGTTCCGTAATCGGGTGAAGCTGTAATGCATTTCACAAATGAAGCTGCGAAAGCAGCAGTTACTTCAATATTCCACAAGATGGCAGTATGGACATACAGTCAGAATTATTGATTAAGATGTCCGTGATCAATGGAAACAGGACAATAGATTTACTATCTTGCCCCACCATTTGAATACCCTGATTCTTCTCCCAATGTTTGAAAAGATTACGAAGTATTATTCTCGTTCTGACTCTCTCTGAGTTGGCCTGAGGCTATAACCAAATTGACCATCCATGATGGCTGCCATGAGAAATGAGCGATGGATGGTCCATCAGCTGCTCAATGATACTAGTGATTGGGCGAGTATGCTGATGATTGCCCTGGGGCACTGTGCCGACATCAGAGGTGCACGGTAGATAAGGCTATGGCAGGAGGACATTTACAGGAGGTCAAAGAAATGTCTTGCTGGAGTGCACAAGGTTTGTCTTGGTTCTGGTGCGTGCATGGACTTATTATTTATTTGGTGTTCGGTGTAGTCCATTTCCTGAGAGGGAGATCCAGGGCTTCTGCAATGCATGCCTGAAACACCCACAGGCAGTGCTCGCACTAGCCGGCCAGGGCCCCGCTGCTAGTCACAGCAATGCCAGAGGAGTAGGGCTCCAACCATGCACAGAAGTCTCAAGTTGAGTTGAGGCTGAATTTTGCAATACATACAGTTTGCCCAGGGCATTTAAGTGGTACCAGTGTGCAAATAGTATTGTTAGGAAATCTTGTGAGAAGCAGAGTTAGTGGAGAGAGGTGCTTGGGAGGGGACAATTGGGAGGGGGTGATGATAGAGTTGTGTCCCAGTGTGTGCAGAGAAATATCTGAACAAATATGAATGTCCTGTTAGCAAAAAATTATAAAAAAGACTTTTGGTTGCACGCTGTTCAAATAACAAATTGGGCGCTCACCTTAGTGAATTGCCGGTAATCATTCACGGCAAGACCAACCCCAGAGTCAGGAGGTGTACTGATGAAGGACTGACACGGTTCAAGGAGCTGTGTGCTGGGTGCAGTGCAGATAGTCAGGCTTCCAAATAGGGTCCGCGGAGAGGCATGTGCTTCCTCTCTGTGGCTGACACAGTGCACCCTAAACTACAGGCTGTAACATGAGACTAAGATTAGCGGCACCTCCTCCTTCACCACCCCAGCTACGATATCTTCTTTTAAGGGGACAGGCGTGAACAACATGGATTCGCTGGCGAGGGGAACTAACATTCTTATATTTCTGATCGTGCTTCTTGCAGCCTGTTAAACGTTCCTTCCCAGGCCACATATGTCACTTTCCCCTTCCATTGCCTCTCCCAGCCATCCTCCCCTTGCCTCAGGCTGGTTGTGGCTTGCCTTAACGTCACAAACATCAACACCACACACACAGAGGATCCTTTGCACAATTAGTTGTGGGCTGAACAGCAATAAACTCTGCTCTGCGGGCAGAGCGGAATTTTTCTTGAACTCCACGCTCCGAGTGGAGCGCGGAGTTGCAACAAGTCTGTGAACTCCGTCCGCAGAGTAAATTTTACCACCCAAGGTTACACATTACCTGATCAGGTCAAGCACTTGATTACATGTGTATCACTGCACATTGAATCTCTTTTGTGGAGGTAAGGCAACAGCTATCTGCATGTCTCTACACTGGAGAAAGTTTTATAGGCATTCAGTGGCTTGCAACAGTAGCAATGTTCACAATGGAGAAATCACATATAGCCGCAAACAACTTAAAATAGTTGAACAATGGCAGTAAAATAGTCAAGGCCAAGGCAGATGGTTCATATTTCCGGGTCCTGTGTTTGGCGAATTGTATCAACATTATTGTGCAGGCCTTTCCGAAAAAAGAAGACATTGTCAGCAACATACTGGCCATCTGTAAGAAAATCATTTCTGTCATTCTTTTAAAGTCTGGAAGCAGTTGAAGATAGAGTACCAATGAAAGCTCTCATATAGGAGTTGCCAAAACGTTGCAACTCAACCTATTACATGTTGCAGCATCTGTTTGAGCAGCGCAGACTGATCACATACTATGTCCTTCAAAGTGGAAGGATGCAAATAGGAAAAGCATGACCATGAAAATGGGCAAATGAGGGCTTGTCAAATGCCTAACCCAAATGCTACTTCCTTTTGAGATTTTCACACAGGAAGCCAGCAAGGAGGATATTGTGATGAGCCAAGCAATCTTGTGGTTGCATCTGCTTTAGGACCAGTTGAAAAAGGTGTTGCAAGGGTTTGCTGGAATGAATGAAGAAGCAAATGATTTGGGCCAGAGATTAATCCTTTGTTTGGTTGTTCTTACAAGGCTGTAAAGAGAAATCATGTCCTCCAAAGAGTACACATGTGCCATGGTACTTGATCCATGGTACAAAAGAATTACTGGCCACTTTTATTCCTTTTTCAGAAGGGGATATATCACTTTACAAGACTTGGATTCTTGATCAAGCGAGAGATCTGGAAGAAGAATGGCTAGAAGTTATAGCCCTGGGCAGAAGTTATGACATGCAGTCTTCAACCTCCACAGCGGGCAGTGCTTTAGTCTCACAGCCATCACCATCATCTCCAGCCACACCAGCAAGAAAACAATTGAACCCAACATCTGCAACGACTTGGTTTCAAGTTTAAGGGCTTAAGTCACGTGCAGAGGTGAAGGCAACAGAGTTTGAGGAAGTGACAGCACCAATGGCCACTTAGCGGAAGGTCCAAGACTATCTTGATGGCCCAAAATAGGTCTACCTGGATCAAAACCCATTGGTCTGTTGCTAGGGGAAGATGCAACAATGGCCAGAGATCCTTAGGCTGGCAATGAAGTATCACACTTTTCCAGTAGCAAGTGTGTCTTTTGAGCATGTGTTTAGTGCAGCCAGTGCAGTTGTCACAGTCAGAAAGACTAGTCTCTTGTCTCGAAATGTGGAAAGATTGAACATAGTAAATGTGAACCAAATCTTCATACCACAAGATTACACTGTTGCTGAAACAACACAGAAGGAGCAAGACGGCTACTGGTCAGACTTAAGTGTGTTAGTTCTGAGTGAACCCCCTGAGTTTGAGGATGAGAGGACAAACTCTGCTTCCCTGACTAGTAGGTCACAACAGAACACTCTACACTATTGTTGAAATGCGTTGCAAAAAATTGGGATATATTAGAAGAACATTTATATATATTTGGCGTTTGACTTATGCTGCTCTGGTATTTCTTCACATATATATATAATGGATTTGGACCAGTAAGCACAGACTAAGCCTCCACATTCGCTTAAAAGACATGAAGATAATGCCTCCTATTCGGATACTTTTTTTTCATTCTGTAGCTTGACTGCCAGTAAAGAACAATAATTATACAAGACTTCTCTTGTTTGTTGCTTCCATGGGAAAAGAGAAGATACAATTGACAAATGTGTACCATGTTTAGCAAAGGTAATTAATATTGAACCAGTGGGTGATATACTGAGTGAATGATGATTTGTGTGGTGGCTGGGAGGATGTCCTGTTGTTCAACTAATTTGTAAACTTGATTTGTAATCTTTAGGGCCATATGGATGATTCTGCCTGAATAATTGTCTTGTTTTAACTCTTTACTATAATTTTATCTACATGGTCCACTCTTTCCCTGTGCTTTATTCAGGATCCCTGGAGACCTGTCAGTTTAGTTAACAAAACTACATAAAATACTTGAACTTCTTGTGCTCTTCTTGTTCAACACTACAGAACTGTCTCCCAATCTCATGTGAGTCGGAACTCGGAGTCAGGACAGGACTACCCCAACAGCTAGAAGAAGGAAGTTAATGCCTATATACTTCAATAGGAAACAACATGACTCAACAAGGCCTACTCAGTCCTGTGGATGGGAGACAGGAGCGTTGATTTGTAAAATGCTGAGTAGTATGCTTGCTGAAATTTCAAACTCCTCTACTTAAGTGGTTGTTGTTTGGGGGAATGTCACTGGACACACATGTCAGATGATGGATGCACTCAGCTGAATGTTAGAACAATTGACATTTGTGAGATTGTAGGGCATGTCGCTACTTGTCTGGGATTGGTTGGTAATAGATTGTTCTCACTTCTCAGTTAATCGAATATGACTGCACCATCCTATGTAGTAGTAGTAGTTTATTGTGTGATTATTTAAAATCATTACAAAATTGCATAAAACAAGTTTCACAATAAAACTGTGTTATCACATAAAAAAGGTTCATTGGTACATGATAGAATTTTTAAATACAAGGTGGTTTAACTAAGGTAAAAAAATGTCTTTTTGTATTCCACTAACATAAAAAAAAGTAATTATCACAAACTGCAATTTACTCATTGTTGGGGATTTGCTGCTAGCGCTTGATAGACCTATAATCACGTTTTTTTTTTCAACCAGTGTTTATATTCGCTTGATCTGCTTGTCGGAGTAGTTTCCTGATTTGGTCAATATATTTTACACCTTGACAAGACAGAATGTTTGATGAGCCCTCAATCCATCTAATCACAGCTTGTCTGCATGTGCGAATATTTAGCTCATTAAAAATCGATTTTAACCCCTTGCAAGCTGATGACGGCCCCCAGCCGTCATGCACTACGGTGCTCGTGTGCTGATGACGGCTGGGGGCCGTCATGACCACACCCGCGATCGGAATGTGCCGCACAGGCGCAGAATCGCGGCAGCATGCAAGGGGATTTCAACATCGCTACTCCAGTTGGCTATCAAGTCACAAGACTAGACAGATCGTCAGGGAAAAGAGGGGGGGGGGGGTAGCTATTATACATCGAGCTGAGCTAGCCACAAAAACCGAACCGCTTGATTACAACTGTGCGGAAGCCCTTGCCTTTACGATTTCTCTCTCTCCTATACAAACTTTTAAAGGAACCCTCCTCTATCGACCACCCACCTCACGTACGCTCTTCCTAAAATCACTTAATCCTTTATTAGAACCAGTAGCTGCCAATCAGGACTACACCATACTGGGAGATTTTAACTTCCATTTGGAGAAGGATAACGATAAGGACTCGCACACGCTGATCTCTGACTTTCTGGCCGCTGGCTTAGAACAGAAGGTCAATACAGCCACCCATCAAGCAGGGCACACTTTAGATGCCTTATTCACCAATACCGCCCACATTACTATTTCTACAGTGCTCCCTCTTACCTGGACAGATCACCTAGCTGTTAAATTTACAATCTCAGTCAAATATCATAAGAACCCCTCCACTAGCACTCGCCCCTCGATCCTATGTCGCGACTGGAAAAATATTGATGTCAGTGCCCTACACAACATCTTGGAATCTTCGATTCCCGAAGATAGACCCGATCCTCACGAAGCCTCCCAGAACTACCAACGCTGGCTACTAAATGCATTAGATCACTTAGCTCCCAAGAAAAAATTGCAGCCAAATCGCATCAAACCTTCTGCGGCTTGGTTCTCGGAGTCATTACGGCTCGAGAGACAACGCTGCAGAAATTTGGAGCGGCGCTGGCGCAGGAATTATGATAATCTCGACAGAGAGACCTATAAGAACGCTCTGACTAGCGATAGAAAGCTGATCACTGCTGAAAAATGCGCCTTCTACAGCTCACAAATAGAATATGCTCTCAATTCAAACAAACAACTGTACCAGGTGGTAAAAGACCTAGCCAATCCTCCTGTCCCCCCCCTCCATCGAACCTTCCCAAAAATTCTGTAACAAGGTGGCGGACTTTTTTCAGGCCAAGGTCAGCAATATTTTTGATAAATTTACCTCAACATCGACCACAGATACAGTCTCCCCGGAGACCTTTCCTCGGTCACCAAAACCAATCTTTGAGGCTTTCATACCACCTTTATCCATGGTGGAGCTCATAAATACTGTTAAGTCAGGATCTTCACTGGACCCTTGCCCCCCACGTATCATCAAATCAGTATCCGATCTAATAGCCCCAGTACTTACCAGCATCTGTCATGCCATATTTCAGACAGGTGTGTTTCCCGCAATCTGGAAAAAGGCAACTGTAACACCTCTTCTGAAAAAACCCGCACTAAACCCCTCAGAGCCCAAAAACTACCGTCCAATTGCCTCTCTCCCCTATCCCTCAAAAATAATCGAAAAGGTAATGAACCAACAGCTGTCGACCTTTATTGACCAGAACGATCTGCTCGACAACACGCAGTTCGGGTTTAGGAAGGGCCATGGGACGGAGACCGCTCTGATAAAAGCGGCGGAGGAGGTCAGGATCATCATGGACAGGGGCGGCGCTGCTATCTTAATACTCCTGGATCTATCCGCGGCCTTCGACACGGTCGATCATTTCATTCTGATCGACCGTGTCGCCGCCCTCGGCATCCAGAGCAGGGCCAGAGCGACGCTAGCATCCTTTCTGGCCAACAGGATACAGTCCGTGAAGATGGGAAGTTTCAGCTCCCCTGACTTCTCTCTCCCTTGTGGTGTCCCCCAGGGCTCCTCGCTAAGTCCGACACTTTTCAACATCTACGTGTCGGACTTGGCGAGGGTAATCAAGTCATTCGGCATAGGGCTAACATCGTATGCCGATGACACACAGCTGGTCCTGGAGATACACAAAAATGGAGAAGCTGTGGCAGCGAATTTTCAGGCAGGCATGAAGGCTATCAGTACATGGATGAACCGGAATTGCCTAAAGCTAAATTCCGACAAGACGGAGGTAATGGTCTTTGGTGAACTGACTCCGTCTTGGTCTCCGGTCTGGTGGCCTTCGGAACTAGGTACGCCTCCACTGCCAGTAGCCAATGTGAAAAACTTGGGCGTGCTTTTCGATAGTAAGCTCACGTTCCTTAGTCACGCCAATGCCGTGGTTTCGGCTTCTTTTTTCACTTTGAGAATGGTGAAGAAATTGCTCCCTTTTCTTCCTCCTACTGCTGGTAAAATTTTAATGTCTTCCTTGGTACTATCCAAGGTGGACTATTGCAATGGCCTACTGCTCAATGCACAGGAACAAGTGGTGAGCAAGCTACAGCTTGTTCAAAATGCTGCTGCAAGGATCCTTATGGGGATACCGAAGTATGCCTCCATCTCTCCCACAATTCGCGAGCTACATTGGCTACCCATAAGAAGTAGGATAAAGTTCAAGGCTATGTGCATTACTCACAAGGCCTTGAACAATAATGGTCCTGACTTCTTCAAAAACGCTTTCAAAATGTATAAACCCAGTCGAACACTGCGGTCATCCACGGCCCTACAGCTCCAAATTCCTCCAACAAAAAAGGTAACATGGGGAGATAGACGTTTTGTAGTGGCTGCGTCAAAACTATGCACCAGATTCCTTCCCAGATTAAGGAACACACTTCGCTGTTTTCCTTCCGAAAACATCTTAAGACATGGCTCTTTAACCAGTAACATCTCTTCGCAACCCTCGTAATCTGCATACACCAGCGCAGAGACACCGTAAGGTATTTGTGCGCTCTAGAAATTTTAAAAATAAATAAAGAGGATTTCCTTAGTTCTTTTACAGCTGGGCACACACACAACAGATGTATTAATGTTTTGTCCGAATAACCACATAGTTGACATTTCTCAAATTGATACGTTTCCAAGATGACATTAAGTCCTTCGAGTCATGGATTCCCAGCCGATAGTACATAAAGCTCTTTTTTATCTCAGAGCTGAAATGGGCTGCTAGGTAGGCTTGGGGTTTTGTATGAGTATATGAATTTACTACTGTCCATGCATAGCGTTGTTTGGACAAGATGTTTATGTCTTCCTGGAACGATTTCTTCTTGGTGGACAGATTACTGACTTTATTAAACGTTGTCTTTTCTGCCATGCTCTCCCATACTGCTTGGGTCTCTAGCTCCACCAGTGATTTCCTCAAATACGCTCCCCGAGGTGTAGGTACTTCTTGCACCATTTGTGCTTTTATCTCATCCCAGCATAGGTTGTTCAGTATGCCCGTCTCTGATGATCGAAATTTATGGCAGAGCTATGCAAAAGAATTCATGCTCCAGAACTTCTGATTTGGGAGGCCAAATTCTAGCCATACCTGTACGGGGGGATGCTGACTTGGGAATATTAAAGACAGCTTTGTTTATCTTGGTCTGGAGCTTGTTCTATAACTCTGCCTCTTTGCCATGCCATGTTTGTAAACCATAAGACAGAGTAGGTAAAATTTGTGCTGCCATCACTTTTAGGAGGTGAGTATAAGCCGGACAGCTCAATTTTTTATTCAGCAGTCGAAAAGCAAAAATTATTGATTGGGCTTCAGCACTTAGATCCTGTTTGTGGACCTTGTTTGAGGTGCTGCGCCCCAGTTTTATACCTAGATATTTATAGGAGGCTTGCTCTTCCACTTGATCTCCCTTGACATACCATTAAAACTTGTTTTTCTTAGGGTCAACTAGGTGCACCACCTTTGTTTTCTTTTTTTTTAACTCTAGATTTTCCTGGTCCAGATAAAGTACTAAGCTGTTCATTGCTCTTTGCAGGGCAACCGGACTCTGGCTTAGCAATACTATGTCGTCCGCATATTGTGAAAATGTTATTGGCTCTTTGGCCAACATTGGCGAATGGTTCTTTGCTGATTGCATATGCTCGGTTATGTCTGCTAAGAACAAATTGAACAAACTCGGTGCCAGGATGAAGCCTTGTTTTAAGCCACGCTGAGTGTTTATTGTTGCGGATACTCTACTTCCATCGCCTAGTTTCACTCTGGCCCAAGTTTCCGTGTAAAGGGCAATCATTGCGCCCAATATATTGATCGTTAGCCCCCAGGGTTTTAATTTTCAGGTCGACGAAACATGCAAATAATTTTGTCTTCCTTTTTAGTGCTTTCCCGCTCAGAAGAGCCAAAGTTGTCAAATTTGTAGTTGTTCCCATTACTGACCTGAAAGCTGTTTGAAACTTTGGGATTATATTCTTCTCATGCATCCATTCTTGTAGGTGAATAAGTAAACATGATGCGTATAATTTGGCTTCTACGTCGACCAGGGATATCAATCTATAATTTCTGGCTTGGTGTGAATGCCATTTTAAATATTGGGTGGATTATGTTCCCTCCCCAGGACCTTGGTAAGATCTTCTGATTGTAAATGTAGTTGAAAAGGGGTGTGAAATAATGTTCCCAAAACTCAGGTGCATTCTTGAAAAGAGCATTTGGTAGCCTATTTGGTCCTGCTGCCCCCTCCGTCCTTAATTTTGTTATGATTCCTTTCAATTTTTTGTTATTGACGAGATTTTCTAATACGTTAGTGCTGATCTCGAGCATTTGTTCAGAGTGGCCTTCCTGTGGTTGGGGACTAGGATGTACTCCTCCGGGTTCTTTCAAGACCGTGGCTTTATTAACATGGTTATAGTCCAATTTATTGTACATGTTTTGAATATATTTGATCCACGTGTCTTCTCCTATTCCATTGTCTTGTTGGAGTCTTGAGCTCTTTGTCACATTATTAATTATTCTCCAGAATTCCCTGCACCATCCTATGCTCTTCCCCATTTGTCCTCATCCACCATGAAGCTTACCTTCCCGTTGTTTTCGCAATAGTGAGAATTACCTTTTTTAATTCCACCATCCATTTTGGCATTTAATTAGTATAATTTGTCTTTTCTTAGAAATAAAAATGTGTAGGGCTCAATGGGTTCTCCCTATTTCATATTTCCCTAACCTAGGTAACATAACAACTAGATAGCTTGGGTCTGTGGGGCTAAAAGACTGTTTGCAATGCATTTAGCAATTAAACTGCTTCATTCTATGATTTCCTTCCACAACAGATGTGCAGATGATTTGCTGCTCAAGGAATTGATGAATGTGTGTTTGTCTTTTTCTCCCCTTTCCCCAACTCTAGTTCCCATCCATTTGTCAAGCTCCTAACTCTCAACCCCCAGGTTGTGTGATCCATTGAGGTGAGACTTTAGAATTTACACCATGAACGATCACACACTTGACTGGGTGGCTGTGGTGAAGGTGATGCCAGCTTAATGTTACGATAACTTCTTCACTAAACAATAGCTGACACCATCCCTACTTACCCACCCAGCCATGAAGGGGACATCATCATCATAGGGTAGACTCTTAGATTTATGTTTGTCCCAGGATAGGTAGTACTAGTGTGCACTATGTGGCCTGATTCACAAAGGTAAAGTTAAACTATTGCTGTACGTTTACTCTTGAAGTGTTACTATACTACCACCACTAACTTGACTAGTGGTATTTTTACGATAAGTAACTAACTAGTAGTAATAGTAGCTCGTATTAAAGTGATAGGGGTTAGTTACAACTTGTAAAGTTGCTACTCTTAAAGTTATTGATGGAAAAGTTACTTGTTGTACACTTACACTGTAAGAGTAAAGTAAAAACAAAAAGTGTAAGTTTACCTTTGTGAATTAATCCTTGCGTTGTTTTGCTTACAAAATCTAACTATGGAGTAACCTAACCTTCTCTTGTGTTCTGACTCTAGTACTGACTTGAGGTTTTTGTGAGTTTCGTTTTAATTTTTAAATACATTTGATAGTTATACTTAACTCCCGAGATTACTTGTAAGTTACTACTGCTAGTTGTTGTTTGTAATGTGACTTTTTTGTCCCTGTGATCTGCTCTCAGGCTTTAATTACCCACTAACTATGTGTTTTTTATTTCAACATAGTTTCCTGTGATGTATAATTCTTCTGAACAATCCTACAGTTGGAGTTCACCTCATTCGGAAGAGGTGGGGTGGGACCTCACATTGTGATGTCTTCCCTGTTAGCACTAGCCCAATATTACCCGCAGCATTAAGAAGGCCCTTAGGATAACCCGACAATAAGGTTTGGGAAGATTGAGAAAGGTAGCAGGCATCCATTAATCTATTCAGGATAGAAGAACTAGTTAATACAGTATACTGAAGTTTTTCCTGGGAAAAAGAGATTAATATAATTGTGTAACAGCCACGGAAGCGCACAAGCCTGTTCTCTGCAGCATCTTAACACTGTGATACTCAAATCTACCTCTTTCCCACACCCCTCCTGCTCTTTCCCTCCTCCATGAAAGAGGTTAAACCCAAGACTTTGTGCACACATTGATGTTTCTCAGGACTTCCATACCTCAAAGTTGCACAGCACGATGGAACCTCTGAAACAATATTATATACCATGACATATTGAGTTACCCTGCAAAAAAAAAGGTGTAAAGTGCTCCGATACCCTCGGGGCTGGCCAGCGCTATAAAAAAATTCTCAATAAATAATAAGTGTATGGTGTTGGCCCATTAGAGGTCAATTGTTACAGAGCGTAGAACAGGGGAAGCCATTAAACTAACTGGTAAACAGTATACTTGAGTGCCTGGGTGCTGCAAAACCTCATCAAGTATTAAAGCTAAACAGAATTCAATTAACCAGTTTTCTGTTCCCAGTACCACTTTGATGGCGGGGAATAATTACTGAACTGCAGGAAGAAGTAACGTATTCAATTATAAATAGTTGGGAAGGGACTTCAGAAGGGAAAGTCTAATGGGAAAAAAGTCAATGTACAGCATAATGTGTGACGATTTCAGTGAGGGAGCGTGGCTGGGCACCCGATGGAGAAGGGAGCCTGAACTTGAGCTCCGACTGGTGATCCCCCATTACAGCCCATCCTGCCTGCTAAAGTGGGGCCCGGTCAGAAATAAACCCACCCCAGGACGGGTCAAGGAATGGGGAACCGGCAGATAGCGGCGAGCGAGGGAAAACAGGTTTCCCTCCTTGAACACTGCGACAATTGGAGGAGATGCGGGGACAGCTAAGATGGCACCTGCGAGCTAACATTTGCGACAGAGGAGGCAACTGGGGTCTATCAGTGGCGTTAAGTGGAAGCAGAGAGCCCCGGGACACCGAAGTGGACTACTACGACACAGGCGGAGCTGGACCCGCGAATCGGTGGCAAGGGGTAGAGAATCCAGCTGGCGAGGGGATCAGGAGGCACAGAGGGCCGAGAAAATTGTGCCTTTACCCTGAAGGTAGGCGTGGACGAGCCTAAAGGCGCTGAGAGAGCCACCACCTTGATTTGCTGCGAGCCCGCGGGGGGCTGTAACTGAGGCCTGCTGCCAGGGGTTGAGGCCGACTGGTGCGAGATGTGACCCAGCTACTAGACCTGTTGAGTGGAGGTGTGGCGGCTGGGGCCCTAAGTCCAGGAGTGGCTGAGGCCAGGGATCGGTGCACACTGAGATGATCCCTGACACCGGAGGAGTGGCAGCTGGGGTGCAGTGGCTGGGACCCTGGGCTAAGGCACAGCTGAGAGCGGCTGCAGAACCCCGCGAGGCAGGAGGAGTTAGAGGGGACCCGGGGGATTTGTCGAGAGAACGAGTGGCGGCAAGGTAGACAGCAGCAGGGGCGAGGTCGAGGAGAGTCTACATGCAGTGAGTGGAGCCTGCTTGAGCTAGCGGAGCCACAGGCGAGCCAGAATAGTGAGACTTTGAGACCCTCGGTCTGAGGCAGCGGGCCCAACAGACAACTAAGTGGGAAGAAGGACTGCCACAGAGAGTAGGCATTGGAAATCGGGGCCCTCATAGGGGGCCGCCTTGGCAAGTGTGAGGGGACCACAAGTTGAGGCGGCCAGGAGGGAAACAACCTTTACAACGCAACTTTTACAACGCACTACCATTACAACGAAACTTTTACAACGCAAAAACTTTTACAACGCATACCATTACAACGCATGTTTTTACAACGCAAGTACTTTTACAACGCATGCCATTACAACGTAAGTATTGGTAAGTATATAATTATATTTAATATTTTATATGTTTTTTTTTTTTAAGTTTTCAGTTTTTGGGTAAAGGGGTATTTTTAGGGTTCAGGGACAGTTTTCAGTTTTTGGGTAAAGGGGTATTTTTAGGGTTCAGGGTCAGTTTTCAGTTTTTGGGTAAAGGGGTATTTTTAGGGTTCAGGGTCAGTTTTCAGTTTTTGGGTAAATGGGTATTTTTAAGGTTCAGGGTCAGTTTTCAGTTTTTGGGTAAAGGGGTATTTTTAGGGTTCAGGGTCAGTTTTCAGTTTTTGGGTAAAGGGGTATTTTTAGGGTTCAGGGTCAGTTTTCAGTTTTTGGGTAAAGGGGTATTTTTAGGGTTCAGGGTCAGTTTTCAGTTTTTGGGTAAAGGGGTATTTTTAGGGTTCAGGGTCAGTTTTCAATTTTTGGGTAAAGGGGTATTTTTAGGGTTCAGGGTCAGTTTTCAGTTTTTGGGTAAAGGGGTATTTTTAGGGTTCAGGGTCAGTTTTGGGTTTTTGGGGTACAGGGGTATTTTTAGGGTTAAGGGACAGTTTTGGGTTTTTGGGGTACAGGGGTATTTTTAGGGTGCTGGGTTAATTTGGGTTTTTTGGGGTACAGGGGTACAGGGTAAAAAAAATTTAAAATAATTAAATTAAATTAAATTAAATTATATTAATTACAATTAATAAAAAAAAAAAATATTATATACTTACCAATACTTACGTTGTAATGGCATGCGTTGTAAAAGTACTTGCGTTGTAAAAACATGCGTTGTAATGGTATGCGTTGTAAAAGTTTTTGCGTTGTAAAAAATTCGTTGTAACGGTATGCGTTGTAAAAGTATGCGTTGTAACGTCATACATCCGGCCAGGACCCCGAGGGCTGCAGAGAGTGTTAGCAACGCCACCTGCGAGGGGGCCTCAAAAGACTTGCTACGTGGGAGAGGCAAGTCGGGCCACTACAGGGGGGTGCTTAAATACTGAGACCCACCTGGAGAGCGGATCAAGGACAAGCGGGAGAGCGACAGCACACAGCAGGGGCGGGCATGGTTGCTATCCCAGCAGAGGAGCCCTGCACATCGGTGTCTGTGGTATGGTGGGACGCCCAGATCTGTGATGGGCAGAGTCATCAAAAAATGGGAGGTGGAGTGCCAGGAGTCGGTGGGTGGAGGCAGCGGGGAATCGAGAACACCACTGGGGGCAGGTGGCTACAGGGCCACACCTCAGGACGAAATTTCGCTGCATGATATACTGCAGGCTATAGAAACCTCGCGGGCTGCAGTTGAGACCAAAATCAACACTCTACGAGAGGACGTGGGTCTCCTCCGGGCAGACCACAGGAAACTGGCAGAACGAGTCACAACAGTGGAGGAGGAGGTTGGGGGCCTGAAGCCCCAAGTCCAGGCATCAACCCATAACGTCACAGCCATAGAAAAGAGAGTTAAGTGCTGGAACAATGGGCCATGGATGCCGAAAACAGGGCAAGGCGAAACAACATACGGGTACTGTGGTGGTTTACCTCAAGAACTGGCTTCGCAGAGGTAGCGCAGGAAGGCATATCACCCTATTTTGCACTGGAGCGGGCCCACAGGGTCCCGGTGCGGCAACCTCCACCTGGGCGACCTCCCCAGCCGGTGGCGGCTCAACTCCTATTTTATAAAGATATAGACCACTTGTCGAGCCGGGCGCTTATTAAGGGCCTCCTAAAGATTGAGAATAGTGTGGTCTGGATCTTCCCAGACTTCTCCAGGGAGGTGCAAAAGCAACACGCGTTGTTTGTCACGGTTAAACGAAAGATGCGTCAAATGGAGGTGTTGTACTCAATGGTATTTCCGGCCCGGCTGCGAATAGTCCATGTGGAGGACACCAAGTTTTTCAATACTCCACAAGATGTGTGGGAATGGATAGAGGAACGAGGCCGAGAGACAGGAGGCCCACTGGCAAAGAGCAGTGTGAGCAGGAACATGCACGCTCCCCCGGGAAGGGAGGGTCGCTCAAAGGCCATCGGTCACAGGCTGAAGTACGCCGGGACAGGGAGAGGGCTGTGGCGGCCATAGCCTGTCTGAGCACATCGAGTCCAAGGGGAGATCCCTCCCAGTCGGGGAAGGATCACAGAGAATCTGACTCAGATACCAGCTCAGCTACCATAGTGGATTAGTGGATGACAGCCAGACTCTACCGGAAGTGACCCCTAGAATGGCGGACGACCTATTCTGAAATGATCATGTCATCACTTGAAGGCTGGGCAGCCTGCCTAAGAGGGGAGGTGATAATAGTCTGCGGTTCCATTGAGAGCCATTGCAACTATAGAGAGTGGCATGAGAGCTCATTGAGGAATGGGGGGATCTGGAGGGGTGAGGAGGGAGGCTTCCCTACAAACGGAAGCTCACCTAGCTACCACCTGAACGTTAGACATTTGACTGTTACGATGCCTGAAGGTAGTTTGGATGGGGGAGAATCTCTCACTTGTCCTGGGGAGGGGGAGTTGGGGAAATGTACTTGTTCACAGTTGGGAGAACTGCTGTTTACAGATCCACGGGGACAAATGAACGATGGGCCTGAGCATGGGGGCCGACCAGAGGTAGCGTGATCATTTAGAGATGATGGCTACCACATCCTATAATCTCATATCTTGGAATGTCCGGGGGATACATTCTGTGCTTAGGTGCTACAAGATCTTTTCACATTTAAACAGATCCACATAGCGATGCTACAAGAAATGCACACACTAGCAGCGGAGGGGGCAGCACTACACCGCAGATGGCGTGGGCCTGCGTATTATACTTCCTACTCCGCATATGCCAGGGGACTCTCATCTGGATCAGAGCTGGGGTCCCCTTCAAACACACTGGGCACAAGGTGGACCTGGACGGACGGTACTTAGTGGTCACGGGGCAACTAGATGGCCAGAACATAACGTTTATCAATATTTATGGTCTGAATCTGGACCAGGGACTATTTTTAGAATGACTGTCAAGGACCCTGGTGCTGTATCTGACGGGGACGATAATTATAGGGGGGGATTTCAATTGCATAGCAGACCTGACGCTCGAACTCTCGCACCCGCCTCTCAGGGATTCTCCGGCACATAGGGTGGCCAGGGCATTTAGGGAATGGCAGTCACAATGGAGGCCGGTGGATACATGGAGGTGCACACACCCAGTAGATAGGGGATATTCCCATCACTCGCAGGTACATGATTTACATATAAGGCCCGTTTTTGGGCTCTCTGGATGTACAGGTCCGATTAAGCGGTACAGAATATCTCACCAGAACCGTCTCTGACCATAGCCCAGTCCTGACCAGATGGTGCTGGGTATCTCAACAACAGCCCAAATACACCCAGAACTCCGCCAGGAGCTTCTGGAAAAGAAAGAGGAAGTGGCCAAGCAGGAGGAAAGGCTGAGATGCTTCGATTATAAGAACTATCTGGACAGGACACACGGTGAGAGGGATAGGGCGAGCAGATTGCTGGCGTGGTTGGCCAACCCCACAAACAGGGGGAACACAAGCATAGAGATTGCGGGTCCGTGAGGGGAATCTTCTCTACCAACAAGACGCCATCAACAACAGATTCGGTGACTATTACGAACAGCTCTACAGGAACTCGGGACCCCGACGGGAGGGGGACATAGAGAGACACCTGGCAGATCTCCCACCGCTTCTGCTGACAGCGGAGGACGCGGACCAACTGGGAGTGGCGATATCAGAACACGAGGTACGAGTAGCTATCAAGGCGCTAGCCAGGGGGAAGACTCCAGGTACAGATGGGTTACCCAAATAATTTTATGCTGCATATGTCAATGAACTAACAACCCAAGTTAGTAGAAATATATGCAGAAGCAGGTGAGAGAGGATGCTTACAAGCCTCCTCGCGAGAGGCAGAGGTGGTACCGTTACTAATCGCACGATCTCTGAACAATACCGGGTGGAGAGGGCCATGCACCAGAGATTGTCCCCTCTCCCACCTACTCGTTGCCTTGGGGGTCGATCCCTTGGCTTGTGCAGCAAGGTCAGAGGAGGCTTACTGCGGACTCACACTGGGGAGCAAAGGTAAGCCAGGGCATTGTACGTTCTTGCGCCATGCGGGTGATGACCTGCCGGGGGCACGGAGGATGATGGACGAGTTTGATTACTTGTCGGGCCTGAGAGTAAATTGGCAAAAATCCAACCTGCTCCCTTTGGCGGCAGATGTACCTCTGCCGGAGGAGCTCGGGGAATCTCAGTGCTTCCGCTACCAGGGGGTACACATATATATCATGACATGGTAGACGTGATAGAGGGGAACATTGAGAGAGCGCGGCGGTCCCTCAAAGACAAAATGGCTTTCTGGGGGAAGCTTCCACTCTCTGCAATGGGCTGAGTTTCCCTACTTAAGATAGAGGCCCTTCCCCGGTTACTATATTTCACAACACTACCGGTGTGATTCTCGGCGACATGGTTTAGGGAGTTGGACTCCTGCCTGTCGACCTTCATATGAGGAGCGGGCTGGAGACGAGTATCCCTTAGCACACTCAAGCGAACTCGGGTGGAGGGAGGCCTGGCAATTGCCAGATATGGAAACATACTATCTGGCAGGATAGCTGCAGCGATTCATCCAATGGGTGGCGGGTGGTCTCGACCCGGAGAGGGGGATACCGCCCTTCACCCCACACAAAATGGTGGTGTTCTGCACACTGTTGGGGACAGTTGGCCCGCACCAGGTCACTAGTGTGGAGCACAAAGTGATCTGAAAGTGCTGGAACAGATGCATTCAGAAGACCAAAACAAGATGCCCATACACACCACATATTGAGATGCAGTTGTTGAGAGCTCGTCCACATGGGGGTCAATGGCATGGGTTAGAGGGATGGGTGCAGGCAGGGGCCACTGAGATAGCAGATCTCTACCGCGATGGAGAGTTGCTCTTCTAGGACTTTAGCACGGACTGGTGTATTCCACAAGGGCACTTCCTACTGTATTGAGCAGTTACGACTGCTCTGAGGCGACATTGGGGTACGGGCACGACGAAACCAACCCGACATGCAACCCGCGCATATATAAGCCTTGAGGGGGGTGTTATTAATGTGGTGGCATGTCTGAACAGCGCCATAGGGCGAGATTGTATATTGCTGCTAGACAGATTAAGAAATCCGTGAGAGGAGGACTTAGCCAGGCCCCTGGCGGACAAAGACTGGGAGCATGTTCTGGAATGGGCAGCCAAGGTCTCCTGGAACGCACGCTTTAATTTGGTTAGCTTTTACACATTCCACCAAGCATACCTAACCCCGGACGCATTATTAAAACTTTGTGGGAGCGGAAGCCCAATGTCCGAGATGTGCAACAGTGGGGGTGACTTACCTCCACATGCTGTGGAGCTGCACGTCTTTAACACAGTACTGGCAGGAGGTGACACAGGTGATGGCTAAAGTCACGGGGAGGGTAATCCCTTGCACGACAGAGCATGCCCTACTGGGACGGTTCACAAACACAGCTAAGACTAAGACTGCTGATAGGTTTCAGGACCTCGCCTTTGTACTTGCGAAACGAGAAATAGCTCAAAACTGGAAGAAGGCAAATGGTCCCAGCCTGAGTGGATGGAAAAGGGAGCTGGTTATGTGGGCTGGGTGAAAGTAGAGTCCAGAAGGCGGAATGCACAGCAAGGGATAGGTAGGGAAGAGAGGGCTAGAGCCTGGAAGGCATTGGTGGAGATCATGCACAGTATTGATAGGGATTCGGGCACTTCCACTCCCGAGCAATTATCGCAACAGGACCACATTAACCGAGGAGGACAATGAGGGGCCACGAGGGAGTTACAGACAAGGAGAGGCATAGACCACACTCCTGACATTGGTGAAGTTGAGGCTGACTGGGAGGAGGTCACGGGCAAATAAGGTGCTCAGGTTAGAACAAGGGAGGAAGGCACCTGGGCTGGAGTGGATCTACCCGAGAGACAGCAGTGCAGGGGGGATGGTATGTTTGGAGGGGTTGTTGGGGCAAGGGAAGGAGGGGGGTTAGGGAAGGCAATTATGCAATAATTTCTTTCTTATGAACTGGCAACAAGCAGAAAAGAGAGAGTGAGAACAATAGCATAAACTCTATGAGTATGTAATTGTCTTGAGATGAAGGTAGTGGAAATGTATATGACCTAAATGCCAATAAAATATGTTTTTTTTAAAAATGTGTGACAATTTCAGGGGACAGATTCTTGTATCACTCTCATCTAAAAAAACACAATGCTAAGCTACGGAAGCAATACAAAGACAGACAATTACAAAGAAAAACCTAAAGCCCATTTATTTTTTTACATTCAAATCCCAACCTCTCCACCCACAACAGACTCTCCCTCTCAAAGCAAAAAATACAAATGTCCCATTCACTCTTTCCCCAATGTCCTTTCTACCGTGCTCACCCACAAAAGGTCCACCCCCTCCTCAAGCAAATACCCCAAGCGTTCCATTTATCCTTTATCCAACTTCCCTTCCTACCCTCTCCACCCACAACAGACCCTCCCACCAAAATGATTTCAATTAAAAAAAGGCTTACGGGCACTCATTTCGGTTTTAATATCGGCTATCTCCCGAGCCACGTTTTTCTGCCTGTGCCTGAGAAGTGGCAGCTCACGTAGGGCATGGGGAAGGAGTTGGTCAGATTTTGATGAGGAGGGGGGCTGATATTGTTCCAGCTGGCAGTGGACCCCAGCATTAGGTGATATTGGCATTGTCATAGACATGGCTGCACTGAAGTCGGGCCTGGATGGCTGTCCAAAGATTTGGCGGCTGGTACCTCTTCTTCTTCCTTATCTAAGACCACCAGGTGGTGACATTTCACTTCCACAGACTCCAACTTTTGGAGCTGCAGCCCGGCAGCTATCTTCTGCTGAGATGCTGGTGCTGGCCAGTTCCAGCAGCAGGAATAGATATATCAAGAAAGTAGAAATAAAAACATGAACTGTGATGCTCAGTGCACACACTTATTTTTAATTATTTAAAGTGGTACAGGATCAGAACATTGGTGGTTTCTTAGCAGTACCGGTCGGCAGTAGGTGTTTCTGTAGGGCGGTGACGTGGGCAGGGGGAGGGGCAGGGTGGGGGTAGTAATGTATGGATTACGGAGATTTACAGGTAAGTAAACATTTAAATAAATAAAAAGAATTTCGTTGCGTGCACTGCATCACCAAATGTGATGCAGTGCGCGCAACGAAATTCGTTTAATTTATTTTAATGTTTACTTACCTGTAAAACTCCGTAATCCATACATTACTACCCCCCACCCTGCCCCTTCCCCTGCCCACCTTACCGCCCTACAGAAACACCTACTGCCGACCGCTACTGTTTCTTAGGGCCATTGGTATTTAATTTTGATGTTATGATTACACACAGCACATGCATCACATAATGAAATAGCACTGACTACAAGGAATTAGTTAAGCCAGAAACCAACATAATCAAAAAGTGATTTTAGTTTAATGGATTTCATAGTGAAACTGAACAGAATTTATGTGTGTTAATTAACCCTGGGCCTTGTTCGCGAAGTAGCGCTATGCGTAGCTACGCGAAGTGCACTTTGCACTACACGAGCTACGCGTAGCAGTACGCGTACTACGTAGTACCCTGTCCGCGATGATTGCCCACTGCTGGATGCTTGTCCGTACTGTGCAATCATTGAAAACGGCATCTTGCACAGTGCGAGCTGTCTTTTACTGCCGCTCGAGAAGATTTTTACTCGAGCGGCAGCATTCTCAACGCGGACTGGTAGTCTCTCATCGTGAGCGGTCGCAAGCATATATGACCACTCGCAATGTGAAATATGTCTTCCTCATGTTGAGGATCTCGCCGGAAGGTTCATTTTCCATGCTTGAGATCGGCAACTTGATGTTGCTGATCACGAACGAGGAAAAAGTCTCGCCCGGATGTCATTGTGCATGCTCGCGGTGGCCAACTTGCCGTTGAGGACCGCGAGAAAGCAAAAAATGACCGCTGCACTATGTTACGCGTTTTTGCACTGTGCTACGTGCAGTTCGCATAGTGCAAAGTAGCGCAAACTTCGCAAACTACGCGAGCGTAGAGTAGTGCTTTGCCCAGGGTTAGTGTTAATACGTTAATTTAGCTGACATTAATGAGAAAGAAGTATATATTCTGCACATTTATTAGTATTTAGGCCTGGGCGGTAAATTCCACTCGGCTGGCATAATTTGGGTAATTTCACGTTCCGCGGAGAACGCAAAATTGCCCAAAATTCTGCGTTCCGCGGCTTTGCAAAATTTTTGCTTGCTCGCGATCTCAAAATGCGTGTTGACGAGATATTTCCCCCTGAGCAAGTAAACAGCAATTCGAACAGGAAAAAAGCATCGCGAACAAGCAATTCCACGTGTTCGCGGAATTTCTGCATGTTTGCGGAGATTTACCGTTTCGCGGAGTTTTGTTTAGTGCGATTACGCAAATTCCGCCCACCCCTAATAATATTTGACTATGCAACTATAATGGAGCCATACTGGCTGATCTACTTGCTCTGCAGCATGCTATGGAACAGATGTAGCATGTTATGATATTAACCTATAATTCCAACAGCCCTGCTCTTCTCCAATTCCCTCTTCAATTTAACAATGAGTCCAACCTTAGGAGCTGATAGAGTCTGGCAGATGGGATACTCCGTCACACACATGGTGGATAACCGATATCCCATCCGCCGTAATATAGTAGACAGTACATAGAATATAAATGATGCACTGATATACAGTGAACAGGTTTTTTTTTATTTGTCACATTTTTACCTGAGTATCCCATCCACCAAACTCTAAATCAGGCCCTTAGTACCACATTACACCCTAGGCTCCATCACAATTTATTTTCAACAAATGCCTTCACTTGGCAGTGGGAAACTTCAGTCTACAGGGAGGTACGCTATAGGGCTTGGCTAGGTAGAGGTTTATGGAATGGTTGGGTGTCACTGACCATGTACTATGCCTTTGCTTCATTGACAGAAGGACCAATTGGAACCAAAAATCCGTAAAGAAAGCCATGAAGTATAAGTCACTTGGGCAGAAAAATGTGGCACATTTTGAGCTATAATTTAAATTTTTAGGTAGACTGGGACTGAAATAAAGAATGATGAAGTGAAGTACTTGTAGGTGACTCAGTGGGCACTGAGAAAAACACCTTGTCTTCGGTTTAGGTATTGTAGATCATCATGCCGCAGCAGATGCACATTTCACCACCTCTTCTGCAGCACTGAAATAAACCGTGCTGCAATTTTAGGTGGTGAAATGCCATGGGCAGGGACTTAAGGTGATGGATAGGATATCTGCCTCACTTAACAAATACAGTTTTGTCAATAAGAAAGCAAGGGGTCATATCACTTGTCCCTGCTCTACTGGGACGTCCTCCCTCCGACCAGCTGGGAATCAATCCTTATCTGGATAGCACTTGCTGTGGCAGCAGTGGTGGTCTGTGCAGCTTGAGCATAACATAATATTTCTACTTTAGATAACAGATTAGCTACCTAAGTACTTATTTTGCACAAGGTACAACAGCAATATCTCGCTACAGGTAGGTTAGCTATCTATCAGTATCTTATTCTATCGAAAGTATCACTTTGGGAGGTGTGAGAAGTTGGCCTGGCATATGCTGTCCCTATTCTAGGGGGCACCTTGCACCAATCCAAATGACCCTTATTGACGGTAGGTTAAAGACAACCTTTATAGAAAGCTATCCTAGTGGTAGCTGTGGAGATCAGCCTTCAGGCTAAGTCTTGGAGGAATGTAAAGCAGCTTGTTTTACCAGTCTATAATCTTGTGAATGATCAAATGAAAGGAGAACGAAACCAGGAATATATATAAAATATATGTATTTATTCTAAACACATCCCTCTAGTCTCTTTATGAGGCTAGAGGCAAAAGTACTTTCAGTAAACTCAATAATACACAGTAAATTAGCTCAATATACGTTGAGCCCTAGGGGTGTACCAAAAAATATATCAATAAAGCGGTATATGAACCACGACTTGCATAGATACAAGGCCTAGAGCCTTCATAACTGCTAGGGCCACCAGGAACCACTCAAGGTAGTGACACAGGGGATCCACGGGGGACGCGTGCAATGTCTAAACACAGCCGCGAATCACCGTTAAATTCTATGGGGAAAGTCGCGGTTGGAATTTTAAGAATAAAGGACACTTAGAAGAGGACTTCGAGCAAACCTCTTTAGAACTAGATGGTTCTAGAGTCAACACCCACAGGAGCACTAGAGTACTTGAGTTACCTCACCCAGGGAAGCTGGGTGCATAGGTGTCTTTTGATGTCGGGTTTCGTCGTTGATTTCAATGGCGATCTGCTGCAAAGTGCTGCTGGTGACCAAGTGGAAAGTGTCCAGAGTGATCCAAGCCTGGATCGAGGATGAAAAGAACCTGAAAGCAATGGGGACATAGTCTGGGTCACTAGCTAGTGACCAGAGGCACGATTGTCGAATGCCCAAAGATGTCGGTGCATGCAGGTGAAGAAGGTGAAGTTTGTCTCTTCAGCCACGAGGACCAGGAGGCATCGATGATGACCAGGTGCTGGATTTGAGCTGTCCCACAAAGTATGTCGAGTGCTGCAGGGTTGGTGCCCGGATTGGACCCAACAAGCCTTGGCAAAAGCAACCCAAGCAGAAAGCAGAGATTGGCTTTGGTGCAGACCAGCAAGGTCTGAGGGACTCACCCTTTGGTGGTTAGTCAGAGTACGTCTGGAGCAACCAGTGACGCCCAAGGAAAAGTAGAGTTACCTTCCTGGGGACCCACCAGTTGACGAACCAGGGATGGCGAAGGAGCCTCAAGTGGAAATGCAAGAAGTAGGCCCACGGAACACAACATGTTTCCATGCAGCCATTCCAAAGTTAGCATTAACAGTGAGGTTATAATGCACTTAAGAGTATATGGTCTGGCTGCATCACAGAACAGCTTCAGAGAATAGATTCCAAAGGCTGCAGAGGGGTCTTGCTCATTTATGGGCACCCTCTCACTCAAAACCAAGCACTCTGCCTTCAGGATTGATAAGGCCTGCTATAGGAGGTTTATATGTGTCAGTGATATAAGGTAGAATAGGTAACCTATACTTTAGTAAGGGGTGCACAAACCACCTTACCCAGGCTGCAGTAGTAGTCCTGTGGTGCCATTTTGGAAGGCTTCCCAGGGGTGGCATAATACATGCTTAAGCCCCTGGTAGGCCTCAGGTACCATATACTAGGGACTCACAAGGGTAACCCAGTAACCAATCTGGAGTGTACCTAATGTACCTGCAATAAATTTAGAGAGGAAGCAGCTAGGCTGGGAACGTGGTTAGCATGGCCCCAGCCAGACTAAAGTCGAAAAACAGTAAAACACCAGCAAAAAGTGGGGGTAACCATAGTAAGCAGATCCTACTCTCCTTCAGGAGGTTCACTGTGTTTGTTGATTGACAACATTTTAAAAAACTGGTAGTCATTGAGCCAACCAAAAACCTTTTTCTCCCAATGTTTGGGTATAAGGGAAAGACATAAGGCTATGAAAGGTTCTGGTGTGGAAGGGATGGCAAAGGCCAAATGGTATTTGTTGAGATATATCATTCCTGCAAGATTACACTGTCATGGATTTGCCAACATTAGGGGTCCGTGGCCATGACCACTCTATCTCTGTCCCTGTGCTTTTTGATTGTTTAGTCAAAAAGGCCTTCTCAACCAACATTTTTGGCGCATAGAATACTTGGCCTGGTGTGATCCTCTTTACATTACCAAACATCTGTTCTCGTCTTGGTACTACACAAAAAAAGGATGTAAATCAGGGGCATGGGTAAGCTTACTGAGAAAGAAAGCAGAGGGAGCATGACTTCAGCAGCCAAGATGCCAGCTGTGACCTAGATCCACTCTGATGGCCCTTTTGCCTATCTGCTGAAATCTGCCACCTGGCAGTGCAGTTCTTTTCCCTCCTGCTAGGCTTGGTGGGGAGGAGCTCAGGATGATTGAGTTTTTTCCACTTGGGGTGCAGAGACACAGTTTCAGACTGTGATGACACAACCACACTGAACCACTTTTGGAAAGGCTGGCTGTGGATAAAAAACAATCCTGCGGCATGTGGGGACCCACTCAGTGGCAATCACTGTGGCAAAGCAGAGGGCACATGGGTCACCATGGAGGGTGTCAAACCATGGAAGCCAGTGCAATGTAAGACTGGTGACCCTGCAGTGTACCTGGGAACTTCCTTTCTTCTCCTTGTGTCATTGCTTTGCCCTTTGATGGCCCATTAACTCCGGATTTCTGCTTGGCCCCTCAACTGTGCTACCACCCCCTGGAGCAGCAAGAGGGCCCGTTCTGATCACTGGGTCTTCCATTTGAGACTTGGGGGAGTCCCTTGCACCACTACACCTGCCTGTATTTTACCTGGTGGATACTGGATCCTATTACACAGCTTGTGTGTGACCTGGCAGAGGGGGGCAATGCCTAAGGATTGAGGTGCCCCTGACTGCCTCCCTCACCAGTGTTGAGCCTGTGGGTTGAGGGACCGCGTCCTCGGCCCCCGAAGATCCAATTCATTGCCTGCATCAGAACCAGTGACTGCGTTGGTTTCGCTTCTGCCCCCCTTGACAGGTTGTTTTGGGGGAGCCTGGACTTAACCATGTGCCTCATTGGAGAGATGTTTGCCATGGGGGCAGACGCTACTATGTTTATGAGAGGCCTGGCCTCAGGTGTTCTGTGCTTTCGACTGGCTCACATTTGTCCCGGTCACTCATTCTGCCCCACTGGAGTAAGTGGGCCATAGTGGAGTGGTTACTCTCCCACCCTGAACATGCCAATGGACACCGGCACAGGTGAAGATCAATCAATGCACCAAACACACTGTTAGAGCCCTCGAGGTCGATGGACCACCCCTGTATGTTTGGTCCTACCGCGTGGAGACCTCCATGTCATCCTTAAGGCAAGTCAAGATTCCTGGGTAGCAGTGAAATCCAAGTGGTTGGATGTGTTTTTATTGCTTCAAGACCTCTGGAATGTCGCTTGTCAGGTAAGGGAGGCTGAGACTAGGGTGTCTTCGGTGGAAGATTAGGTGGCCACCCTGAAGTTGCAGGACTCCAAACTCCTTTCCACAATGGCGTCACTAGAAGAATAAGCCAAAGATTCTGAAAATCAATCACAGAAGAACAAACTCCAGTTTGTGGGCACCCCCAACTGCGTGAATACATCTGGCATGGATTGATTGCTCGAAGACTAGCTGAAGTAGTTGATTCCCATTTACAATTCTTTCCGTGGTTTGTGATGGAGAGAGCTGCTTGATCTCTGGCCCATCAGCCACATCCCAGGGCTCTTCCTCCAACCGACAATATCCCGTTACCTTAACCATCGAGACCGGGACGCCATCCTCAGCGAGGCCATTAGGACTTGAGCTTTCAGAACGCTATGATTCTGATATTCCTGAATAATATCCATGCTGTTCAGCAGAGCAGGTATTCGTCTGAAGATGTAAAGCAGTACCTTCGGGCTTTCAACTTGCAATACATGCTCCTCTCCTCAGAGAGATAAAAAGTGTTATTTAACTACTCTACTTCCTTTTTTGACACTGTGTAGCAAGCCTTGGAGTAGGCGACAGAGCAGCGGGTGGTCAGATGGACTGGAACCTCTGTGGAGGTCATCTCACAAATCGGGGTACACCCTACCCTCCTCCCTGCTAAACCTTCCAGGAGGAAATGTACTTGCTCTCTGAAGACTCACTCCAACCCAAGGGTGAGGCACGACTCATCAAGCCCGAACCGAAGGGCTATGGACAATGACAGCTGGCCCTGACTCCTCCACTCTTGGCCAAGCTGGACCTTTTCAGGTACCAAGAAGAGGGTGCCACGGGGTTTCCCTGATGATCTAAATGCCACCTTTGATGTTGCCACTCTGGTGATTGGGAAGGGAAGTGGCTCACAATTTCTTCTGTTCTTCCTCCCCGTATTTGACTTATTTTACTTATTTGATTTGATCTGTGTTCAGTTATTCTTCCGGAGTGCCAGAGTAAATTGCTACTCGCAGAAAAGTACTTTGACAGCTCGCCAGGGGTAGTAAGCGCTATATAAATACAGTAACAATTTCAATTACAATAGTGTCATGATGTGTGAATTCCTGCTGTTGTGTGCTAGAATGCTATTGAGGGGGTCTCTGAGAGCCTTTCAGCAGCTCTAGGCCCCAGTGATTATTGGTATATCGGGATGGGGTGACAGATGCTTCAAGGTGAAAATATGGGGTGGGGGAGTAGGTGGGCAATGCTATTTTGGGTATTTTGTTTGTGTTTCCGTTTCTTTTAGGTTTGACCACCTCTCTTGCATTCCACATACACAAATCTGTGTATGCATTCCCGCATGTTTGCCCAATGTTTGAGCCTCACAGGGTGGTTTCATAAGCAATGGTGGTTGGGTTCTTTCATCAAACCTTAATGGCCTGCTGGATCGCACCAAGCAGTCGGACACCCTTTGAAATGTTAAAAGATCGCATCCTGAGGTGCTTATGCTTCAAGAAACCCACTTGAAGGGCTTCCACTGCCCCTTCCTGGGTCACTGTGGCTATGATAGAGTGTTCCATGCTAGGTTTTCCAGGGGCTCCCAAGAAGTTGCCATTCTGGTTCCCGTTGGTGCTCGTGGCCTCGCATGGAAACTCTCAGGGTCGATATGTGGGGCTTGAGGTTTGACTAAAAGGTAGAAACTATAATTTATGTATCTGTCTCTGTCACCTAGCAGCAGCTCTAATCCACGCTGCAGACCATATGGGCCCTTCTGTTTACCCTTCCTCAGGAGATCATACTGATTTGGGGTGATTTTAATGCAGTTCTGAATCACGCCTACAATATCTTTCACTCTCCCGACAAGGGGGTTAAGCGTGCATCCGGTAGCTTACCCTCTGAACGGACTCAATGGGGCTTTGCGACACTTGGCTCACATGGCTTCCCCTTGGGTGAATTCATGCATACATCAATGGGTCACAAAACCGAATCATGTATTGATCAGGTTTGGCTACCGGTGTCAGACATCCTCCAGCACACAGAGATTGAAATACTCCCAGGGGGAATTTCGGATCATGCCCCACTACTGTTTAAGGTTGGGGCCCCACAGGGGCCATGTGACCCATGGTTGAATAAACACTTGCTACAGCACAGACCAGGACTGTTCTGACTTTGTGTAGTCTGAAACTCAATCCCATTTTGAAACAAACAATGCATGGTGGCCTTTGGGAGAACCCTGTTGGCTGCCAGTAAACCTGTGCTCAGGGTACTGATTAAAGGGTGTGTCTGGTGTGCAGAAACGAGCAAGCAGTCACAAACAACTGCCCTTGAGACTCAGATTACTTCCCTGGAGTGACATATGCACTGATGGCCCTCAGTGATTCTAGACCGTGGCACTGGTGAGGTCAAATCTGCATCAGATTTCCATGGAGTAGGCCAGCTGTGTTGGAGTGCATTGACACAGTTTGTTTATGAATGGGGAGAAAAATTCAAGAAACTCCTTTACTGGCTGGCTGAATTCTGCTTCTAGGGTGGTGCCCTTGATTTGAGGCATCTGAGGCAGCCTCCTTGAGTGGGCCTCGGAAGTTTCACAACACTTTGTGGACTATTATCAGTTGCTCTACGTGGAGACACTGAGGCCCCCGCGGAAAAGCGTGCACCCAATTCTGCAGTACATCCTATTGCCCCGAACTCCCGGTCCCCGGCAGAGTACCTCGATTGTCCGATTGGAGTCTAGGAAATCAAAGAGGCACTGTCCACCATGGCCCCTGGAAAAACCCCAGGTCATGGTGGATTTCCATTGGGGTTCCTTAAGCAATTTACCCTGCTCTTACTCCCCCAACTCCTAGTGCTCTATGCAGAGGTGGTGAAGTTCTGGGCATTTCCCCAAGAGTTTGACTCGGCAACTATTGTTGTAATTCCCAAACCCTTTCTGCCACTGGATCGATGCTCCTCGTACAAGCCCATTTCCCTCATTGATGTAGAAATCAGGGTTTTTACGTTTTGCAAAGATCTTGGCTGCGTGAGTTAGACAGGCCCTGCACTATTCAATTCATCGGGACCAATGTAGATGTATGCCTAACAGGAGCACCCGTCACTGTATCTGGAGAGTCCAGGTGGCTGTCTCTCAGCCTCACTGCATTTGTGGCCCTACAGCTATGCTTCTAATTGACTTTGAGAAGGCCTTTGATACTGTCTACTGGTCCTCTTGGAGGCGGAGCTGCAAAGGACGGGACTAGAGACTCACTTTTGTAGGCTTGTTGCCTCCTTTATGCCAACCCATCCACCCAGGTCTGAGTTCAGGGACCCTCTCACCACCCTTCCCGATTTGAAGGGGCATGCGCCAGGCTTGTCCACTCTCCCCCTTGTTATTTGGTCTTGCGATTGAGCCCCTGGCGTGGCTCATTAAATGCGATGCAAGGAGGGGTGGTCCTGGAACGGTGGACCAACGGCGCATATTGCCTTATATGCTGATGCCATTCTGGTGCTCCTAAAGAACCTGCAGACGTCTGTTCAACGCTGAATGGAAATCCTGCGTTTATACCATGACGCCTTCAGACACAAGGTTAAAGCAATGAAATCCCTATTGATGCCAATGGGTGGAAATGAAAGTTGCTGTTAATGGAGAACGGCTAGCCTGATATGCATTTAAATACATAGGCGTATATGTTTCCCAAATTCTAGAATTGGCCTGGAGATTCAACTTGACTTCGTTGGTTGCCAGAATGAATAGAGATATGCAGCAGTGTGGTGCTCTGCCACTGAATGCCATATGATAAGTAGCCGGAATTTAAATGATGATACTGCTGTGTTTCTTTTACACCTTCACAAACTTTCCGCACCTGATCCCCAGGAAATGGTATCAGGAACTGGCTTCGAAGGTTGCACTTTCTTTTGGATGGGGAGCCATTCCTGGACAACATTTTGGAATAGTCATCACTCTCCATACAATGTAGGAATGGGCATGGTGGACCTGTATGGCTATTATTTAGCTGTGCACCTGGCTGTTACCAAAGACTGGTTTTATGGGGGATGGGATGATCCCGCTTATCAGGTGGAAATCTCCTTGCCGGGACTTGAGGAGTTTTTAGGGCTTGCTTTACAGGACCCTGATACCACCGACTAACCCCAATGCGGCAATGGACCTCACTGCATCACACTGTCAGGCTCTTGGTATTTGTGAGGAGGGACACTATAGGCATCATCCATCTTGAAGCAGTGTGGCGTGCCGATGTCGTACAGTAATTCCCAGAAATGCAGGAGCAGTACCAGCTCCCTCACGCACAGTTCCACTAATACTTGCAATTGCACCATGCCCAGCTGGCTAATATTCCCCTGGGTACGCAAGTTACTTAATTCAACCACCTCAAGGCCAAACTCTTGATGGGGAAGCTGGGCAAGGGGCTATTTCTCAGAACTACCAGTTTCTCATTCTTAATGCCCCAGACCTCTTCCCCAGTTCACACAAACTGTGTTAGGCTTGAGCGGGCGAACTAGATGATGACAACTGGCGTGAGGCCCATTTGGCCCCAGGGGAACTGGCTATTTCTGCGTGCTTGCAGATGGTCCAACTTAATGAACTGAATCTCGCATAAATGATTCCCCAGTGGCTCCAACCAGCTAGCGGGTCCTTCAAATACAAATGTTGTTCCGCAGCTGAGGCTGACTTTTTCCACATGGTTTGGGCATGTCCATTACTAATTGCCTTTTGGAAGGAGATTCAGGGAGAGATCTCAGAGATTCTTAGGCGTCATATTGACCACACCCCAGGGTTGCATTGTTGGGGCTGTTGGAGAAGATGGGAGATGTAATGCTTGTACTGTTGCACTGTACCTGTGTTGATATGAGGTCTTTGGTCATGTTGTTTATTGATGTTGTTGCATGAATAATAAAAATGTGGTTATAAAAACCGAAAGGAATCAGAAGAGAGCTACAGACAGGTAACAAGAAATGTAGAAATCACAGGGATAACAAACATTAGAATGGGAGTTGAAAAACAAAGAGTATGTATAAACAAGACCACAATTTTACTAGTGGGAATAGAAAGTAAGAAATAATAAACATGACCTACTGGGGACAGCAGAACCATCTGCCCCGGCCACAGCACTAGTGGCGGTCTTCCCACCTGCTGCTGCGCTGGTGGTGGAGGCAGACCCAGGTGCCCTCTTGCCCTTGGGTGCCTATGAAAGAAAGAAGATAAAATACATTGATTAATGGTACTCTCTCCCAAAAAATATTTTAGCACGCACAGCATTGTAATTTTTGAATCAGATAATTAATTCCTAGTTTCCTAATCTAAACCTAAAATTATATTTTGAACTATTCATGCATTCCAATGAATGATCTTTGTTTCTCTGCCCCCTTTTGATGGGTCAAGTCTATCTATCTATCTATCTATCTATCTATCTATCTATCTATCTATCTATCTATCTATCTATCTATCTATCTATCTATCTATCTATCTATCTATCTATCTATCTATCTATCTATCTATCTATCTATCTATCTATCTATCTATCTATCTATCTATCTACCTATCTATCTATCTATCTATCTATATATCTCTCTATCTATCTATCCATCTATCTATCTATCTATCTATCTATCTATCTATCTATCTATCTATCTATCTATCAATATATCTATATACCCAAAATTAACTTAATTCACACATATAATTTACATTTTATAATAAATAAACACATTGACATTCTCTATAAATATATTAGATTTATACATACTAACTTACTCACATTGTGATGCTCAATTATTATCAATTGCCGTAATATATATATATATATATATATATATTAATAATAATATATAAAAAGAAAAATTGATGGACAGATGCAGAACAATGTTATACATTCACCTCAGTACAGAGATCTAGGCCTAAATCCATCGTTTTTTTTGCTCACCATGCCATTCCGGTTTGGACCCAGCCATATGCAAATCTGTCTTGACCCTGCGCCCAATGGGTACAGTCCAGCCTGAACTGCCAGGCTAGGTCCTCCCTGGACTGGAAACAAGCATCCTAGTACTGGTTTTGGGCTTTCAGCCCTCATCAGCCAGGATAGGTTGACTCTAGTGGCATGGAGAGCACGGGACCCACGTCTGGGCATACCCGTCCCACTCGGGGTGACAAATGCAAAAAGAACAATTGATGGACAGAATGCAGAACAATGTCATACATTCACCCAAGTACAGAGATCTGGGCCTAAATCCATCGTTTTTTTGCTCACCATGCCATTCCTGTTTGGACATAGCCATATGCAAATCAGTCTTGACCCTGCGCACAGTGGGAACAATCCAGCCCGAACTGCCAGGCCAGGTCCTCGCTGGAATGGAAACAAGCATCCTAGGACCGGTTTCGGGCTTTCAGACCTCATCAGCCATGATAGCTTAACTCCAGTGGCATGGAGAACACGGGACCCACATCTGGGCATATCCGTCCCACTCGGGGATGACAAATGCAAAAAGAACAAATGATGGCCAGAATATGGAACAATGTCATACATTCACCCCAGTACAGAGATCTGGGCCTAAATCCACTGTTTTTTTGCTCACCATGCCGTTCCAGTTTGGACATAGCCATATGCAAATCAGTCTTGATGCTGGGTCCAATGGGAACAGTCCAGCCCGAACTGCCAGGCCAGGTCCTCCCTGGACTGGAAACAAGCATCCTAGGACTGGTTTCGGGCTTTCAGCCCTCATCAGCCAGGATTGATTGACTCCAGTGACATGGAGAGCACAGGACCCACGTCTGGGCATACCCGTCCCACTTGGGATGACAAATGCAAAAAGAACAATTGTTGGACAGAATGCAGAACAATGTCATACATTCACCCCAGTACAGAGATCTGGGCCTAAATCCATTGTTTTTTGCTCACCATGCCATTCCAGTTTGGACCTAGCCATTTGCCAATCAGTCTTGACCCTGCGCCCAATGGGAAGAGTCCAGCTCGAACTGCCAGGCCAGGTCCTACCTGGACTGAAAACAAGCATCCTAGGACAGATGTTAGGCTTTCAGCCCTCATCTGCCAGGGTAGCTTGACTCCAGTGGCATGTAGAGCCGCGCGACCCTCCTCTGGGCATACCCGTCCCACTCGGGTGATAAATACAAAAAGAAGATAATTTGTTTGCATAGTACTTTTCACCCTAAGTGGGATGGGTATGCCCAGACGTGGGTCCCTTGCTCACTGTGCCACTGGATTCAAGCTAGCCTGGCTGATGAAGGGTAATACCCAGAAATTGGTCCCAAGATGTTTGTTTCCGGTCCAGGGAGGACCTGATTTGGCAGTTCGGTTTGGACTGTTCCCATGAGGCACAGGGTCAAAACCGAATTGCATATGGCTGGGTCTAAACTGGGGTGGCATGGTGAGCGAAAGAACGATGGATTGAACTGACTGGGGGTGAATGTATGATTTACTCAACATGCTGTCCATCATTTGTTTGCATAGCACTTTTCACCCTAAGTGGGATGGATATGACCAGACGCGGGACCCTTGCTCACTGTGCCACTGGATTCAAGCTAGCCTGGCTGATGAAGGGTAATACCGAGAAATTGGTCCCAAGATGTTTGTTTCCGGTCCAGGGAGGACCTGATTTGGCAGTTCGGTTTGGACTGTTCCCATGAGGCACAGGGTCAAAACTGATTTGCATATGGCTGGGTCTAAACTGGGGTGACATGGTGAGCAAAAGAATTATGGATTTAACCCAGATCTCTTGACTGGGGGTGAATGTATGATTTATTCAGCATTCTGTCCATCATTTGGTTGCGTTGCCTGTGCTGTGTGTTCCTGTGTATGCATGTATGGCCATACGTCCATGTATGTGTTGATAAGAAAGAAGTGGGACTTGGGACTCCAGCAGCAGTCTTTTTAAAGGGATTCCCTTGGATTCTACCACAACACATTTCTTGTGCATGCAAAACTTGTAATTTGTGCACCTTTTCGTCTCTTATTGGTACCTTTATGGAGGGTGCCCTGATGAATGGCAAGAACGGACTCTGAATGATTTAAGTCATATCTGGCATTTTTATTCTTTCTTCCGCCTTAGTCGATGGATTGCCAGATAGTCTTGTGGGAGGCTGTGTGGTCAGTCAAACTAATTCTGGTTTACAAAGAACAGACAGCGACTATGCTCGTACTGCTCCAGATGTCCCCAGTGTATTTGTTGGAAATTGTACTGCTTAGTAGAGTGTCCAGTGCAGCATACTCTGAGTTCACTAATAATCGAACCAGGTGAACCAGAAGTTACTTTATAAAAAGCACACTTCCAGTCATGTGGAAACATAAAGGAGTAAGCCTGTTTCATGTTCTCTTCTCTTTTTGGGATAGATAAAATACACTCTGACTGGTATGTCAGTCTACATACTAAACATGTATTTTTAACGTGATTTAATTAGAACAGAATGCATATTCAATGAACATTGTTTTAATCCTTTTTATGATGGGCATTTGCGAGCTGTTTACCTGGTTAACATCCGTTTTTTGGTTCCAATGAGCCACCGTGCAGGACATTTGTGCATGCATGGGTATGCTGTGACAGGACCAAGAGCCATAACGGAGTCAATCACTGCTTTTTTACGCCCTCCTCTCCTCCGCATACACGACTCCAAGAACAAGATATTATTTAGCTCTTTGTGCCTAGATCACGTTTAATTGCTTGATATGTCATCGACATACCGGACTTTTATATTTAATTGTTGCAGACCAGAGAATATTCCGATCCTGCCAAAGTTTCACGCTTTAACTCAACTCCGAGTTAAACGAGGCGAGTGCTTTCAAGAGCTGTAAGTGGACCACTAAACAGCCACAATGTGCAGCCACTTCTCCCCAAACTGGAAAATGGCAAAAACGAATTCTGATAACGGTAGATTGGGAGTGGGAATCAGCTTCTACAATGTGTGAAAAAGGACATGAAGTCATTTTTTAGGAGATGAGTGGTTTCACATCTTCAGCAGCTTATGTACGTGCATAATTGTTTATGATTCCAAACAAACCTTGGTATATGCTAACGATGTAAAAAGTCCAGAACAAATCAAAAGGCTGTGGAATGTGTAAATGTTAGCATTTGCTTATGTCTGTAGCAATATTTCCATATAACATCTTTATTTAAATTTATGTAAATAGCTTCACATTCCTCCAAGACCCTCATCTTAATAATAATCAAGCGTGGGTTTCTAATCCAACACTGGCAATTAAAATTGATTCGGGTTCTAACTGAAAGTATCATCTCTTTGTTCTCATTCATCCATCCCTCAATGCAGTAGGTCACTCAACCTTGCCCTCAAGTATTAACTCATCTACCTATAGGCCCATTCTTCCATTCATGCATTTGTCCATTCACAAAGTGCACACAAAACTTGCCAATCAATGGAGGGGCACTTTAAATTTAATGTAAGAGCTATTGACTTTTCCAAAGATAAATGTATGTTTCCTGATTCACTTGTTCCCCCTTGCCCAGGGAATCTGGCCAATCTTTTTTTCCTTTAACTTCTCATTTTCTATTTCCCATGATCTTTGTTATCTAAAGCCAAATATTTGATTTAATGTTCCATATTAACAAATGTCCCTGCTACTCGTAGAGTGCTGTGACTGCTGTAGTTGTCACATTTGCAGCATAGTGACAAACGCGCAGTTCTTGTGTGCATATAATGACATGACGAATTTTGGAAATGGGGTTTAGTTTGTAAAATGATTATTGGGTATTCGATTTTTATCTATAGCAGATTTCTAATACATGGTTGCAATAGAAAATGTCTGTGGTGAGTGTAATTGTCCCTGACAGCATGAAGTCCCCCAATTTGTTTTGCAGATATCTGGAGTGTCCCTAAGCTACAGTCAAAATGGATAGGTAACACAAGCACTGGTTGACACCTGGGTTCCCGCTGGCCCTTCAGAACAGTATTTGTCAGTGTTCAGTCTCTGCTCTAGGCCAGTATTTGGCAAGTATTAGTCGTCCAGAATAGGTATTAGTACTTGTTCTGTCTCCATTTCCCTCTAGTGCTGCAGATGTACAGCACTCGAGAACCAGAAATTTTACTTTTAGGGACTTTGCCTCCTGCCTGTATTGGACCGGTACTAGCCTCGCTTTTGAAGTGTTGTCAGGACCTGTACTTTAGCAACTTCCTCTCAAGTCTGAAAGTTAGGCTTGAGGAACCATGTTTCAGTAATCTGAAGTATGGAAAGGAGCAGATCTGGTGGGACTCTAGCACTGACGTCCTCGAGATCCAGACTAGGACTTGAAGAACCTTAAGCTGTGGGGCTGTGCAGGAAGAAGAGACTTGGGCCTGCGTCTTCTGGTACTGCCCCTTACCAGAAGAGAAGAGGCTCAGCAGAGTCTTCAAATTGGTGGAGGATAGACTCAAAGAAGAACCAGCCCAATAGGCACAAACACCTACAGTCTAACTGACCTGGAGGAAATACCTACAAGTAAGCTTCAGCACATGCTGTGCCCTTCAGGCTTGTTCACCAGTGTTAACAAACAAAATTGCCACCGCCCCAACATTAGGGTTTGCTTTGCAGAGAATGCTGGGCTCATGGCCCAGAGTTTGAGGATATGTGTGGCCTAAAGAATACAATACCTTTTTGTGACTATCATGTCCACCTGACATTGAGTGTTTCTCTCTTGACTTGCTGGGGGACCTTTGGCTATCAATGTGTGTCCCAATAGGAAATTAGTATTTTCCCCTTCCTTCTTCTGGCATGCCAACCAGTATTTAGCTTTGTTCACGATAAACTTGGGACCATATCTTAAAGATTTAGCTCAAGTCTGATGGTAAAGAATAATCATCTGCACCTGGCGGCACCCCTGCTCCAAAAGGTTCCATGGAATGTGAAGCAACTGCAATGGAAAGTTCAACTTGACCTACGACAAAACACAGGTTCCTGAAGTTGCCTTCCTCCTTTGTGTGTCGACTCCAATTTTAGAACACATCTCTCAGCATCTTCAGACACTCTGCTTGAACCATTATACAGTGAGATGTGCTCCAGGACCTGTAAACCTGTGCAATTTCTCCCTTCCACCATTGATGTGAATTCACAGTCTCCAGAAAACATACCCTGAATGGCGTGCAAGTCTAGTTCCATTGAGGATTGACTTCTTTCACTTTGATTTATCCCTAGGATGGAGGCCCACGCCTAGTGACTCTTGACTTCACTTTCACATTGTTTCACTCAGGGGCGGTAGCCCACAGTCAGTCCCATTGACCACTGACTTTACTTATTTTATTTCATAAACATTTCTCAGGGGGAACCCATAACTTCTTTTCCAGTCAATCCTTTACAACAGTTGCAGCTTGAAACCCTCACCACTGCTAGACTTCCAATGTCGCCACTGTTCGGGGCTGCCCTCTATGCCACTTTCTCTTTATGAACATTCAACAGTTGTGCCTTACCATGGTGCCCCATGGGACACAGATCTACCTCTGACATTGCTCTTATGTGTATAAATGTTTTTTTTACACTCACCCACACTCAAGTTGATATTAATTCCAACAGTCTTATGTCTTGAGAAATGTATAATGAAAACATCGAGTCCAGAGCATTGTCTAGATAGAATCCATTTAATATTATTTGTGTATGATGTAATAACTTGCATACAGCTTTTCAAATGATATCTTTTCCATACATGAAAAGTGGTAAAGCACACACACACGGCTGTTAACTAGAAGCTGGCTGCACTTTTCAATGCATCTAGAAAATTGTTGCATTACATATTTTGGCTTTTTTACGTTACAAAATCTGGAGTAGCTCAACTTCGTCCACTTCTGATAATGCAGCTCTGAAAATGTTATCATAAATATGTATTACCTAGTGAATTCACTCGACAGTCATTTACAGATTTGTACAATGGTTTTGATAAGGTTGATCACCTCAGACTCTTGACAAAACTCCATAACTGCACACTGAAATTTGAGAAGGTGATATAAATTGACAGAAATAAAATCACACAATACATTAGACTTGAAAATGGGCAGAAAGAACATTGCACTCTAGAACCATTGATTTTTCAGTTACTTTTTTATTTTCTCCATTTTCTTGATAAAGCTTTCATAGTCGTTATCAAAGTGGGTATACAATGGTTTACCTAATCTAGAAGAGATTTTAATTTCTGAGGCTCTTTAAGTGCCTGAGGGTCTTTTATTTCTCATCTGGCATGCTATGTGTGGCCTCCTACAAAAGATATGTGGCCATGATAGTTCTACGTCCCAGGTGTACTACCTGCCCAGAAGAGTTCACCGACTGTCCCTCCCCTGCCAACTTGTCTTTGAAAGCACATTAAATGCTTTTCTGTAAGCATCATAAGCCTGCACAATGCAACGTGTTCTAAATGAGTATGGCTCTCTGTCTATTACTTATTATCCTTAATGTTCATGTTATTGTTATTTGTTGATTACCTTTTTGTCCCATTTCTCTGGGCTGAGCTCTCAATTCGACCTTTGGATAGCGTGCACGGCTGCATAAAGCAAGCCTAAATTAAATATTAATTTCTCTAATTTGCAAATGCAAGTTCTTCAAATGTAGTGACTGCAAAGATACAAAATCATCTTATTTCCCTCTGAATAAATATCTCCATGGACTGAATCTAAGAAGTGTTTTTGAGCTCTAGTACTGCAGCTCTGCCTACGTTTTATAGTATAGAAGCATTGTTTCTAAGCTATATCTGGCTACATTAACAATATACTGGGAAGAACATACAGTAAACAAGATTTCTGATTTTCATCCTTATTTTTAAGAAACGTTATACTCCTGGATTTGGATCAGAAACTCGACTAAACAGAATCTAGGATCCAGCCATGAAGGTATTTGCATAATCATCCGCCAGGCATTCCTCCAACAGATGTTGTCTTAAGAACAGCTTCCTAGCTTTTAGTGGTGCTTCCGAAGTCATTAAATTATCAAACGATATTGCCATTTTGCTGGAAAAAGGCTTTACTTCACAAATCTGGGCATCGAGTTGACTACTTCTGTGCGTACAGTGTCATGCTGTCCCCAGGTTCTTTAAATATTTAAAGCGCTGTTTTATATTTTCATAAAGTAGGTCAGTATACTGATGATAATTCTATAACATACTCATATGTTGCTAACTTTCCTCCCTTCTGCAAGTTTAAACAAAGACCCCATCAATGTCCTTAAGGAAGCTTGCTCCACTTTCATAGCTGCTTGTTTGCTAGTGTGTGTCCTCTTTTAAAGACGACACTGCATTTAATGTTATATGCACGTTTTCAACACGAGAATCTTAGATTTGTTTTAGTTTCTCAGCTTTACAAAATGTAAAATGTGCGTGTACATTCCCCCTAAAAAGGTTCTTCCGGAAGAAGTTTGCTACAAAAAAATGTGTTGTGATTGTATACTTCCTCTAAAAGCAGTTTTTTTTTCGAAACCTACTACTGCAGTACTTTGCAATGTTTGCAAAATTTCATTACGGTTTGCAACGCATTGAAAAATAAATTCCTAAGAGGGTCAAGGTCAGGCCTAAGATCTTGGGACCGCGAAAGTGCTGCACCAACTGAAGCCTTCCCTGCTCCCTCCGCCCACACCACGAGGGTCTTTCTGGAAAGATCCCCCGTTACTACCAAGCTGAGGCGTTCTCACTAATCCTGCCAAATATCTGCCTCTGAGGGGACAAATATACCTCTGAGGTTCCGGATTCCCCTCTGCATTGAGAGGTCTTGGAGTGTTCCTCAGATGCGAGCCTTCCCTGATCATCACCAAGGAGCAAACCAATTGGGAGAAATATAGAATGGACCTACTGGTCGGTGCCCTTCATGGATCCATACCTGCTGTCCCATGATTGAAGGGATGCCATCCGCATGTACCCACTGAGTGCACAGAACACTAATGAGCAGAGTGACTCCTGCCTGGCAAATCTGGAATATCCGTACAGACAATGGACAGTTCACAAGTGGCCACCTGCGCACATCTGACAACAGCACAAGGTAAGTATCAAAGCCAACACAGCAGTTGCCAAAGTGGGTTATATGTACAACTTCCTAATGAGCCAGACTGTTGACAGTTTCTGTCTCCTAGTTGATAGTCTGCATCTGCCAATCCCTTTCACCGATAGGAAATGTTTTGATGTCTTCGAATGCTCTATTTCATGGAACACCTGTATGTTCAACACTGTCTGAATATGGCAACTGAGCACTTAGACGTCAGAGGCATTGTCCACCCGGGCTCAGCAGGTCTGCCTTAAATGTTTTAGCATGACATACAATTTCTGACTAGTGACATTTCCACATGACTCCCACCAGGATGATCTAATAGGGAGGACCCTGCTTTATATTAACAATAAACATGTCTCTATTACTTTTTTAGATACTGACCTAGGCATATGTCTGTAATGGTCTTGGCTCTTCCTTCCTCGCATTTTGCATGAAATGAACATATTTTGCATGAATTGCTCCAGATTTTTGCCCTATCCCGTTTTGCTAGTTGTAGAAGTCTGTGCACTTAACCCCTGCTAACCAGTAGGAAAGTGCCAGTACTCGCCATTTAAAGAAAGTTTTGAGAACCCCCAAACTTTCTCAACACCTAACTTTAATGGACACAAGGAGCGCCAATTTTTTTAATGTAACCAAAGCATCGTGTGGTAGCGCATTCCCATTTACAGACACGCATTTTCCATTGAAATGGCCAATACATTTGCACAGACATACAGTTTTTACTGATAAAACTATACAGTTCAAAGATGATAATGTGTGGAAAGCGGCTTTCTGTGCATATTTAGCATTTGTGGATCACCAAGTAAGTATTTTGAATTGTTTTGATCCCATTAAAATCTAATTCCTGCACTCTTCAGAAAAGCATACAAAAGTGCTCAATATTTGCTTTCCGAACTGCTGAATGCATACAGTTGATTTATAGGTATTTATATTTTGATGCGTATCGTAAAAAACAATATCCGACATTGTAACACAATTGACTTTAAAAATTCCTCTCACTTTGCAGTTAGAGAAAGAAAAGTGAACACCTGTCCCCATATTAAAATAATAAAGCAGCCTGACATTTGAAAATGAATCATCTAATGTGGAAAGTTAAACACAGAATTTAAAGGCATCTTTATGCCTTGCTCTGACTTTTGCGACTCACCAAAAATTAACTGGCAACCCACCAGTGGGTCATGACCCACAGTTTGGGAAACACTACCATAATATATGGTACACGATGTATGTATGGCACTTAAGTTAAATGTCACAAGTGGATTGCAGTACAAATTGATCCATTCAGTACGGTGGCAGTAGCAAACATGGCCTAAGTTGCAGTGTGAAAGTGTGAAAACTGCAATTTGATCAGTTAAAATAAATGCATTTGACAGCTCAAAACCTTCCTTTTAAACATCATAAAGTCACACTTATGTAGACTTTAAAGCCAATATGGAAGGGTCTATTGTATATAAAAGCAGAGTGTATAGAAATTATTGTTAACATATCCGTTCCACTAGATAGAATCCAAAAGCAATTTTCACTGTAGGAAATCTGGCTAGCCCATAGAGGAACATATCTAAACAGTCCTTCAAGGGACACAGAGAAAGAATGCTGCATTTCTCCTTGAAGGCCAATTTATTTATTTATATTTTTCTGAGGATTTCTCCTCAGTCTCCAATATAAAGTAAAAAAGATTCCTGGCTGTCTGCCTTGATTCTGCCACTTAGACAGAAAGTACATTTTCCTGGAACCCGCAGCTATGATTATCACAATGGATGAATAGTGAAACCACTAAGTAAATAGAACCTGATAACTTGTAAGATCTTCAAAACTCTGGTGTATCTACAATGCAGGAAGTGACAATGTCGCCATAACATCCACCCCTGGGTTAGTCAAAAAAACGGAGGTCTTTCTTTGTGATGCCCTCACACACCCCAGAGAATGCCATGGTTTATCATTGGGCCTTGCTCCTCGTCGGACCGGCGCTACAATGACTAACGGGCTCCCATAAACAGGGCTCTTTGTCAGAGATCTTTTGAAGAAGCCGTAAGGTGCGTGTGGGTGTGAGGTCTGGGTAGTGCACGGGTAAATGAAGTAAAACAGGTCAGGAGCAGTCCTACTCTGAACTAGTTTTAATATTAAGGTAGCTCTAACCTCATTAAAAAGTGTGGGAGCCCTAAGTGGATGTAATGTTCCTAAAGGGCTGCTAAAGTGTAGTGGGTCAACATGTTTCTTGCCCCATTTGCCCCTAATGGGTCAACTGGCACTTCATCAGGACCGGAAGAAACTAAATTGTGAGTGGTGCACTACCGTCTGGGTATATAATTATGAATTAGTTGCCAGACTCGGTAAGGGGTACCCTAGTAGGCTAGTACTGGGATAGTGTAGACTAGGGGTGGGCGGAAGTTGCAAAGTTGCCCTTCGCAAAATTCCGCAAAACGGCAAGAAATCTCAGCGAGCACGCAAAATTTCACGTGCTTGAGGAGATTTTGCTGCGCCTGTTATAATCTATGCAGGGTCACTCTCAGGGTCAGACGAGCATCGTGCCAGCCAGAATGAATCCTGCCCTGCAAATCTATCCAAGAAGATGCCACCGTTTTGTGCAATTCCTCTACTCAGCTGGAGTACTTCTACTGGCTAATCAGTAAGTGCTACTGCGTTTGATAAATGTATAGTGCTTTCCCTACACTACAGCTGCGTAAAGGGACAGAAGAGTTGTCTCCAGTGACCATGTGTCTGTAACTTTGTTACCGCACCGAATGGCGCCAAGGTCCCTTGATTGAGCTGTCAATCATAGTGGGTAAATGCCTGGAAGACGTTGCATACCGCTAGTCTGTGTGGGGCAGTGCTGCCTTCAATGCGAGTTCACATGCCTCTTGTTTATAAAGGGTCAGAGGCCGATCAGAGCAGCAGATGAGGAGAGGAGAAAGCAGCCTCCTGGTCACAGGAACTACACGGGGATTGCGCTCGAGAAACTCATTGATGCAAAGACCTCCATCAAGGATTTCAAAGGTAGATATGTGGCAAAAGCTCACAAGCCCAGCCTCGACCGAGCTCACGATTTTTTGGGGCTGATTAATGCGTTACTAAATTTGATCATCTACTCGGGCTCCTGCAAGTGCTTCCTGGTGAGGCTTAAAAATATCTCATGGCCCCCGAATACCGTTCCGCCACGGATCACAGAAGTTTCGACATTTTCACGTTCCACGCGGAACGTGGAAATGCTGAAATTTCGCAAGTTCCTTGGGCGGAACAGAATTTACCGCCCACCCCTACTGTAGACCTGGTGAGAAAGGGACGGAAGGGAAAACAAAAGGGGGACAACCAAGTAGACATTAAGGGCCAGATGTAGGTAATCTCAATTTACCTATTCTTAAATACCGAATTTTACCGATTCGGTATTTAAGAATAGGTAAATGGGATGTAGATACATTTTCGGTAAAAATTACCGAATCGGTAAGATTTGGTAATTAAGAATCGGAATTTACCGATTCGGTAATTCCCATTTATTCCTATGGGCCTGGAGGCCCATAGGAATGAATGGGAAGCCATACAGTATTACCGATTCGGTAAATACCGAATCGGTAATAGGGGGTACATTTTCAAGGGTGGCAGGGTGTCACATTGACACCCTGTTGCACCCCTGAATAGTGCATGGGTGCACATGTGGCACACATATATGCTCTAAGGGCATGTATGTCTGCCACATCGCACTGTTGGAAAAGCAAAATATTTGCTTTTTCTAAGGTTTTCGATATTTACCACCAACTTGTAGTTGGTGGTAAATAACGAATCCTTAAATGTAAAAAGCACTCACTTGAGTGCTCCCTACATTTCGGATTCAGTAATTTACCGAATCGGTATTTTAAGAATTCGGTAATTTACCGATTCCTTAAATTACCGATTAGCGAATCCGAAATGTGGCCCCTACATCTCAAATGCCCAATACCGATCGGTAACGGCCGACATTCGGTAATTTCGGCTGTTACCGACCGGTATTGGGCCACCTACATCTGGCCCTTAAACATTAAAAACAGGAGCTTGTGTCCTCGTGCTCCATCAACAGTAATAATGCCAGCTTTAATTAAACTGTAATGAGGCATGCACATTGCATGTGTGACTTAGCGCTTTTTGCTTGCTTGTTGCTGATCAATGTGCTCCAGTGTTGCAAGTGCTATAGGGGTAAATTAGTGTAATCCTCAAGTATCAGTTGCAGTGGTGAGGAGGACAAATGAGTTGTGCATCATACTAGTTTACAATTGCCAGTTTGAGCATAATTAGGCAGAAAGGCATAGATGCATCAAGGTAAAATCCGCTCGCAAAGGGGCAGATTCTCAGAATCTGCCCCTTTGCGACCGGTATTTTTGCATTTGGGATGCATCATCCCAAATGCAAAAATACCGGTCCCAATTTGCGAGTCGCAATTAAGGAATTGTACGAAATCACAATTTTTTTAGTGCTTTCTTTATGCATTGCATTTTGCTATTCCTTAATAGCGAATCGTTATTTTTCGCTGTTAAGGAATAGAAAAATGGGTTCTTGATGCATCTGGGGGAAAGTAATTAGTAATCGTACTCGTATCTGGTATCCAGCATGTCCAGTTTAACCTGTTTTTTGAGCAGATGTTGGATTGCCAGTCTCGGTGGTCATTCAAGAGGACCATGCATGCAGTGGGGAACTGATAGGGGAGGCAGAGTACATCATTGCTCTAAGGCTGTGGAGAGACTAGGCATGTATCAAGAACGTGTGAGCGGTTATTGCTTACTAGAATTCCAGATTTCGATGAGATACTCACATCGGGTGGCAGACAACAATCGTGAATCCTACCCATTGCTTGTGGCCCATGCTGGTTACTTCTGGGTTCTGTTTTTTTATTGAGAAGTGTGAGGCATGAATAGGTTGGCGAGATAACCGGCGCAGCCATCTTGGGTTTGAATTTCTCAAGTTAGCTTTATTGAACCAAGTATAGCGAACACTACGTGTGCCATCTAGTTCAATAGCCTCATTTGGCTCTATGAGTGTTATGAACAGGTGGAAGTGTAAGCGCAATTCCAGTTTTGTCAAGTGCTGTGATTAACTGTTGTATTACAATCTGGAGAACATCATGTGGCCAATTTTGGGATAGTGTCTAATGCCAATGTTTGGGGCTTGGGGTGTTATGGAACAGGTCGGTGTTTAAAACCCATCAAAGAGATTGACGTTTATTGTTGTGGATGGATATGGTTTGGAAACCACCGGGCCTTGAATGTTGATTGTGTTGTGCCTGACCTGCTGTCAAAATTTAGCACACCTTAGTGATGGTACAGAGGTTATGACCAGTTTGTTTTGTAGAGGAAAGGCAGGAAGTAAAATAACTTGTGACAAATGCGCTGTTGTCTTGTTGTTAGGTAGGTGGCGTGGCACTTGTCAGTTGGGTTGGGCATCATTGGCACTGGTTGCTAACTCAAGTGAGGGGTAAGTGTCTATGTTGAGGTATTGTACATGAATGAAGGTAGTGCAGGTGATATTGGAAAATAAGGATGATTGGAATGGTCATCCCTAATGGTTCAGTTCTGCCCATGGGATATCATTGTTAAGCCCCCTATTGTGCATTCCTAGTTTGAAAACCCAACAATGTTCTTTCCTAAATAAAGCTTCTTTTGTGATGTTGGAAAAAGCTTCAAGGATGGTCCAGTGTAGTTCATTTGGGGTATGGTTTTGGTCGACATAGTGTGCACACATCTTGGTATTGGTCTTTCTGCACCTGATGTTACTTCTATGTTCGGTGATTCTTGTTTTTTCTTGTCGTCATCCCTGTATACTGAAGGTAACAGGGGCACGTGATTAGATAAACACAATTGCGTGTGTTACAGTTGGTATGCCTGTTTTGATTCCATGTCCAGTTGTTAATGGAATGTTTTTGGTTGCTGAGGTGAGGGGACAGACTATACATTGTCCACAAGGATAATATCCTGTAACTGGTGGAAGGTTCCATAGTATATTGGGGGGTTATGGTGTATTCCTTTTTGGTCTCGTGTTGATGAGTAGGTCTTTGATGTTTGAGGTACATTTGAATGCAAACCTAGACTTGCTCAGAGATAGTTCTGGAGTATTTTCCAATAACATAACATAATTGATTCAGTTGTGTAGGTTGTGACACATGTAATAAGGTCAGACTTAAGTTTGGGGTGTGTTTCCAGTAACGCCGACCTGTGTGTGTTACGGGCTCTTTTCAGGGCATTTTTTATTGTACTGGGTAGGTATTGTCTCTCAGCGCGGTGTGTACTCAATTCTGATGCTTGACTTTTATATTCTTCTACATTACTGCAGTTTCTATGTATACGTAAAAACTGACCTTAGTGTAGGTTCTCTCTGAGAGCATGACATCCTCCGGGGTGTGTGAGGGCATCACGAAGAAATTCCCCCCTTTCCCCACACATCCAGTTAGGAACTGCACAACCCTTTGATACACAGTCGCCTTCGGGAGCTAGTGTGCAGGACCTGTTTAAATATACCTCCCAGGCCCTCCTTTGTTGATACTATTAGTTAAAAAATCATCACACAGATAGGGAAGGACTCCATTTGAATCACAGAGGTTTTCGTAAAAGACAGGCTCACTTTGAGATAGCACCATAAGCTGATACCTAGGTGAAGAGACAACAATTTAAAATGCTTTATAAGAATGTTTTCAGTTATCATTGCACAATTTTCCTCAACCTGTAGGATCGAGCCCTCCACTTGAACATGCTGGAGGAATTTCAGGCATTTTCTGTCATAATGATTCCTGGGGTGGGATGCTTTCCCAAATTTGTGTTATTGGAATGTTTTATAATTTGATGTATCCTTGATGATGCTGAGGGTGCAGGAGGCAGACACATGGTACACCCTGCAATGTTAGTGCTCTTACAACGTACGCTACACTTTTATGATTCAGACCCAATTTCTAATATTCATGTGCTCCTGTGGCCAGGGTGCTGTTGGCTGGTGAGGCAGGCATTTAGCTCACAGACTTAATTAGTTAGTGCGAGAATTTATAAACAGAAAGTTCTACTGTTTTCTCCCCTCTTTTCCCAAAGAGTAACTATAAGGAAGTGGGTTGCGTACCATTGAGGCCACTTAGATTTTTGCTTTTTGGATCACCCGGTGCGTAAATCTCTGCTGGGAATGAGTCTCAGTAACAGTATAACAGTCTCCGTTACTATAAGCTCTGGTAAAATGGACTTGAGTGGTAACCAGCAGTGCCCACCTTTTAATAAAAGGCCCATTACTACTCAGCTATGCACATGTGTACAGTGCTGAGCAAGTAGGACTACAGTCTAGCTCAGCCGAGTATCTACAGTCAGGTGGTGTGTCACAGATGTGATCCTTAATACATTTTTTATGGCCTGTGTAGTATGGCCTGTGTAAACCTTATGGTTTGATTCAGCATTCAACATTTTCTTTCCATTTCATTGTTATCAATGTGTAAATTTGGGGATCCTTACTGAAAATCTGCAGGGTTTAACTATATTTACACCGTAGGAGGCAACTACACCAAAGTACACTTTCTTATTAGCAGGGTTTAGAGAAGAGTGTAACACATGCCTCCATAGGTAAACCAGGGTTCTCATGTCACATATAAATTAATGTTATTGATATTTGCACTCCTTTAAGTGCCTTATGATTGGTAATATTCCTCTGAATTAGCCCTTAATTAGATGTTGGCTCTGTTCCAGAGAGAGGAAAGAGATGGGGTACAAACTGCATTAGGCAATTATAGTTCACATTGCATGACATGCCTGAAAATTCCCAACTACATAGAAATAAAGGGATGAAGTCAGAGCTCTGGCATCCACTCACTGGTGTAGATTTTATTTGAAGTTTTAATGGAAAGGGAGCCGGTTGATGTGTCAGTTAAGAATGGAGGTTAAGGCTCTCAGTAAGCTATGACCAGTGACCACTTAAAGTCACCCTTTTGATAATTACCAAGATGCTGTGCCAGAGAGATTGGGCAGGGGTGAGAGATGATATGCTACATTTGGAATGGACAGAGGGACAACCTTTCTAGCACTTTTCTCTTTCACTTAAAAATCCATGTACAAGGGAGAGATTTTGAAAAGCATTGGTTTCTGCAGGACACCAAGGAAGGCTGATCCCTTATTTATGGACACTCTGGACTGGTACTGTGGATCTAACTCTCCAGTGCAAATGCCACTGGCCATCCCAAACCCTCTGGGGAACCATAGAGGGGTAGACCTGCTGTGGGACCCTGGAGGAGAGGGCTTCACTGGAATCTTTGTGGACTTGTTCTATTGGTGGGTGACCCCCAATAGGCAGACCCCATGCCTCCTACTGAACACACAAGTGCCCTTCAAGTGTCCAGAAAGGTGTGGGTCTGAAAGGCGCAGAGAGATCATCATTGAGAGCTATAAGGTTCAGTGGGAGAAGACCCCAGGCAAAGAGAGAACCGGGAGTCCAGACAGAGAGTCCTCTGTGAGTAGCTAAGGGGCAGAATGGCAGGCCCTGAGCTCTCCCTCATCAAATGAAGAGTACATGAAAATCAAGCTCGTACATTCACTACCTTTTAAAGGCCAGGAAGTCTAAAATTATCACTAGTAGTTGCTGGAGCATGCCACCAGGAGAAAATCATAATTTATCCTATTTATATTGATCTGCAAAGGGGACTCACGTATCAGCATGTCATTGTTGAGCTACCTAGTAGATCTACCGAGGCCATCGGGGCAAGAAACTCCATACAGTTTGAATCATGGTACCTACAGGAGCCTTGATGAGCTTATTCCTACCTGGGGACCAATCAGACTCAAGCTTGTGGTGTCCCCTACCCCAGCTAATAGATTTCCTTTGGTAAGGACCAGGGTCCAGAAGTTGAAATTGAACCCTGGACAAGTGCGGCTCCAGCAGGCAAACATGAAAGCCTCCTGGGGGGGATAGTCAGTGCAATGGCGTTAAGGAGAACTTTGACCTTCAGGGTCAGGCCAGCACACTGCAAGAGGTGCTAAGTGCTGTCTGGTTCCTGGGGAGAGCTTAGGTTTGTGTAATTAACATTATTGTGCCTGACCCCAACATGCAAAATAAATGAAGCATGAGACCTATAAATCTGGCCTATCCACAGATCACTTTTCAGATCAATAATGCTATAACACTACCCACAAAACGGTATAGTATTAACAGTGTATTGCACAGAAAACTTCCACAGAAACCAACCAGGATTAGATTTACTAACAATTCATGCAACACAGTGCAGAAAAATGATCAAAATGTGTGAAAGGGAGAGAGCAGAACATCACCATATCTACAAAGATGTAGCACCGTTTCTCTCCCCCCTTGCCCTGGGCTTTTGAGCCTGTCTTGCACCATGCCCTCACCCATGTCCTTTGTTGCAAAGGTGTGCACGGAGAGTATAGCATACATTTTATACTGGAAGGGTATCCTTCCAGTGCAGAATAGCATGCTTAGAGATAGTTTCAAATGTATCCACCATTGATCCTGCTGTTTACAGTAATGTTGAAAAAGCTAGTAGAGGCCAAAATAATCTAGAAGGGGAGAATCTAAAGAGAGGAGGTAGATTTAGTGGTTTGTTGTGTGGGCTTACATTATAGCAACAGCCAGTCACCCAGAAGGAGTAAGCACATCTTTCCGAAGCCCCAACTACAGACAGTGAAGATTATTCAGCTTCTGGTGTGCCACTGAGAGGGACCAAGATCTTCAGCCAGCAAGTGGCTGAACGCACGCTTCCCCTCACTTTACACACATCTCACAGGCTCTCCCATCAAGTAGTTTCTCCAAACAAATCTTCCTGTTACTTCTCAGAAGTCTAAGTGAGCACGTTTTGCACATGCCATTCCTTATCATCTTTGTGTGACATTGCCCTGGTGTTGTGTGTGACACATTGCTAGTGTTATGCTATTCTCTAATACTGTCAGTTCGTACAAACCTTACCATGCATCATACCCGGCAAAACAAGTCACTCAGCACACACCCCTAGAGCCCAGTATTTTTTGTAACTTTTTTTTGTCCTCATATGTGACATACCAACAAAGAATTATGATCAGGTATTATCAGTTTCTGAAGTCGTACGCCCAGAGCCTGCTAGGCATTTCTTCCCCTGATACACCTTCCTTCAACCATTTTGTAAGGTTAATTGATCACCCCACCCTAACTCTTGATGGATGAGGATGTCTTAATCCTTAGACCTTTTCACTGGAATGAGTGATGGTTAGAGGTGTAGACTAACAAGGGTTCTCAGGTGCTAACTCTTTTTTTGGACCTATTTATACAATCCAGTTTGCCTATACATCTTGATGATTTTAACCACCCTGCACTAGACGGTAGTGTGCTGGAAACCCTGTTAATGCAGATTTCCCTTCGTGCTATTATTATCAGCGTTAGTAAGAGTTGCTCTAGCAGTTTTCCAATTCCTCCCATTAAAACACCCTCTCTACGATTCCAAATATGATCATAGATAGGCTTAACTATATTCCCTTTTTCATGAGAACTGTTAAGATCTTACCCACATATTGCCAGTAAGCTTGAATTCCTGGGCATTGTCAAAATATGTGCACATCATGTGCTTTCTCCAGTTAACACTTCGGGCAACACTTAATTTTTTCTCCCATTTTAGATAATCTCGTAGGGGACCTGTAAGCCCTGTGTAAAGATGGTTTCTTCTTAAAGGTGCATGTCTAACAAAAGACCAAAGTCTAGTCAGAGATACTTGCCAAACAGATGGTAAATCGGTTACCGGTAGGACTTGTTTACACATTTGGTCCGGCAGCATGTTGAAGCCGTCTTCTTCTTGGACAAACATCCAATAGCACATGGTCACCTCTTTCTTTTATGAGTTTGTGCTGCAGATGTTTTTCTCCCAGTGCGTTAGGGGTCCTACATTCAATTGGTCTTGAACCCAGATTGCTAATTGCAGATATTTGAACATGGACAGCGCGTTGTTTGTTTTCTTTGCTAGGTAGTCCAACAAGATTGAATTAGCATCATCCATCAGCTGTCCCCATTTTTCTATCCCTGCGTCAAGTAATGCGTTAGCTAGCCAGTCAAGCAAGCACAAAGGAGTTCCATGGAATTTCCAAATTGGGGCCGTTTGGCTATAATAGGGCATGCCTAGGGTTTTCCTCACCTGTATCCATAGCTTACATGCTGCTTTCAACGCTCTTAACCAGACCTTTTTAAAGAATTTGGGGTGACCAAATTTAAAGAGAAAATAACTTCCTTGTTCTGCCAAATCATTAGTTAAAGCTCCAAAGCAAGGCCGCACCTGTTGGTTGTTCTACGTTGGCAACATTCTACCGTTTTTCAATTGAAAGGCCCAACAATACAATTGAAAGTCTGGGAAGGGTACTCTACCATCCATGTTTCTTCTTGCATAGCTTCTTCCAAGCTATTCTTATGCCTTTGTTCGCCCATATACAATTTCTAAATTTCCCCTGTACTTTCCTGAACCACTTAGCCTTGAAGTGTAAAGGCAACACGTTGAATATGAAAGTGAGCTTTGGGAGGATCATGATTTTGATTAGGTTGGTTCAACCTATGATAGATAAGGGGCGGTGAGACCAAAGTTGTAATATCCTCTTTGTTTCCTTCATGAGGTTTGCGCAATTTGTCTGAACTATTTCTTTAAAAATTTTCGCCACCTGGACTCCAAAGTACCCAATTTTTTTTTATAATTTTTTTCCAGGGTAGCGTCTAAAGATACATACCAGGCCATTATCTCAGATTTTCCTCACTAACCAGGTATCCTGCTACTCTCCAAAAGTCTTTCAACATGTGCAAAATAATAGGGTAGGCACCTATAAGATCTTTTGCATAAATCAATAAATCATCAGCATAAAGGGCCTCTTTCTTGACCCAATCTTGATATTGGAAATGAAGGATTCCCTGTTCTCCCCTAATTCTTCTTGCCAAAGGCTCAATATATATATTGAACAGTAACAGGGATAGGGGGCAGCCTTGCAGAGTACCTCTACCTATGTTCAATTGGGTGGTAAGGGACCCATTTATTAAAATCTTTATGGAAGGGGATCTATAAATATATTTTGGATTGCATACTGAAACGTACCCATTTGTAACCCATTAATTCTTAGGACTGCATTTAGAAAGGGCCTATCAAACGCCTTAGTGGCATTCACTGTTATGATAACTAAGGGAAGTTCTTTATCAATGGCCAAATCAATAGCACATACAAATCATGAACAAGGTTATGTAACTGTCTATTCTTCATAAACACTTTTTGAGATATGTTGATTTGCACTCCCATTACTCTATGTAATATTTTTGCCAGAATGTTTGTGTATAACTTATAATCATTATTAAGCAAAGATATTGGCCTATATGACTGACATTTTTGGGGATTTGTGTTTGGTTTTAAGATTAATCATATTATTGCGTCATTCCAAATTTCAGGTATGGGGGCTTCATCTATATATGTAGTATTGAATAAAATGGTCAGTACAAGAGCAATTTTCTCTGTTACAACTTTATATAGTTCACTCAGAATTCCATCTGGCCCTGGGGTTTTACCTTTTTTCAAATGCTTGATTGTATTAAAGATTTCTCCTGTACTTATTCGTTTATTGAGATATTCCTCTTTGTCTTGAAAGTTTTGGAGGGGGATCAAATCACAACCAGTTGTTAATCTGCTCTTCTGTCGCTAAGCGATCTTCACTGTATTGATAGAAGCCGATAAACGCCTTCCCAATGTACTGATCATTTTGACATCTTTCCCCAGTTCCTTCCAATACTACTTCTTTAATTGAGTGTCTGGCCAGATCACTCCTTGCCATCCAGTCTAATAATTTCCCATAGCCATCACCATATTCATAGTGTGCGAGTTGGCTATCATTCAATTTTTTTGTATTACCTTCTCCAGGTGCTCTATTAGATCTCTTTTTGCTTCATCCATCTGCCTTTGTATTTTTATTATTATATAAGGAGCGACTGCTTCATGCAGCTCTTTTTGCCAGACTTTTATTTTCTGTTCTATCCCCTTTATTTTATAATTATTTTCCCTCTGCCTATACGCTGCAAAATTAATTAGTCTCCCTCCAATGCAGGCTGTGTCAGTATCCCAAAGTATTCATGAAGGGGCGGAGTCCATATTTAGTTTTAAAAAATCTACGGTATCCTGCTTCAGTTTAATTAAAATCTCCTGTTCCTCTAGTAGGGACCTATCCAAAGTCCATCTGGACATAATTACACCACAATCCAGTGATAGCTTCAGTTTCACTGCAGAGTGGCCTGATAAATGTTCTGGTTGACGGGTGACTGCCATTAATTTATTCCTTAATCTAGTGTCAATCAGAAAATAATCTATGTGGGAGGCATGACCGTATTTTTTGTTATGATATGTGAAACCCCATTTTCTACCCGCTTTATATCTCCAGGGATCTATCAAGCCCAAATTCTTCATTATATTCTGGATAAAATCCCTCATTTTAGGTATATTAACCTTGGGCCTGAGGGAAGGTTTGTCAATATAGGGACAAATAATACATTAAAATCTCCTGCCATGATGATGAGATTTTCATTGTCTAATAGTTGTTGAAAAACTTCCTGAAGGGAGGATGGGTCATCTATATTTGGACCATAATAGGTTATCAGAAAATATTTTATGACATTAATTCTAACTATGGCGATTAGCCATCTCCCTTTAGGATTGATATAACATTTATTAATATGACTTTTATCAAAAATGCCACACCTTTCACATTACAATTTTGATTTGTACATGCAAACTGAATAATCCATCTATGACCCTTATTTATTCCTTCCCACTCTACCAGTCGATAGTGTGTCTCATGTAACATTATGATGTCATTATTTGATTGTTTTGAAAATTGAAGAATTCTCCTTCTTCTGCCTGGTACCCTTAAACTATTTATGTTCCAGCTTGAAGCCCCCAGGCTGTGAAACATTTTAGAAGGTGCTATCTTCTGTGATCTACCCAACTCAGCATGCCCTATTTTAGTTTTGTCTGCCAAATGTGAGGACCTTAATTTTTTCTCATTTACTCCCACTGCTCCCCACCCATTGTAATATTTACATTAATTGTGAGGTACAAACCCACGTTGAACTCCACCCCCCACCCAGAGGAACCCTAGCTTAACCAAGCAGGGCATTTCATCATGCCCTTCAGCTCTCACCACGCCGGATTATATTCATGCCTCTGATTCATCTGCGGACCATTACCCTAATGCTGAGTCTTTATTTGTTTAATTAAATTGTTAACTTCTGCAGGCTCCACAAAATTATACATCTTGTTATTCTACATTATTCTTAATGTAGCTGGGAATTTTAATTGAGCCGTGTCGCCTAAGGATTTGAGCTTTTGTATATGTTTACCTAGCTCCCATTGTTGACTTTGTGTCTTCTTCGCTATATATGAATGAATGCGGAAAGACCACTCATCTTTTGTGTATGAACTTACTTTTAACGCCTCAGACAGAATAATTTCTTTAGTCGAGTAAGTGTTGAAGTTTATGAAGATCTTCCTGCATGTATCTCTGTTAGGGTTTCTTTTAAACGGATCCCTATGTGCTCGCTGTATGTCCTGTTGAAGATCTAACACCCTGAATGTTGGTATAAATTCTTTAATCTGCTGTGGAACACTGTGAAATATAAGGGAATAAAATCAGATTGATCTACACTAAGTGAGTCATTTTTTTTGTGGATTCCTAAACACAAGAAAATTGATTGAAGAAGAGTGCAGATTGCACGGAGGATGAGAGTAACTTTAACATGATGCTCTCTAGTGTTTTTTGTAAAAATGTATTCTTTAATCAAGTTTACGATGAATTCCTTCCGGTTCCCACCTTCTCTACCCTCAGGTATATTAAGAATTCTTAAATTATTCCTTCTGGAATTTTTCTCTAAGGCTTCACTCTTTTCCTGGCCTGATCTCTCACCCAGTTTAAAAAAGGTTATCTCTTTACTGTTACCTGCTACTTCCTCTTTCATGGTTTCAAAAGATTCTTCCAGGTTCTCAATTCTTTTAGACAGGTCCGTTAATTTATTTTCAAGATTTTCACAAGCATCGCATATTTTTGCTTGACTTGCTTGGGAGATTGCACATCTGTTTTTAATCTCCTCTAAGAGTGTGTGCAGCAGCCCCCCTAATATTCTCCTGAACCGTAAGGTGCGGCTGTGTACCCTCATCTAAGAAAGTCGGAGTCAACCCTAGTTCTACTGTAGTCGTAGTCTCAGAGCATACTTTACCTTCTGACAAATCCTGAAAACTGTTTACTAGAGGCAGGTCCAAAATTGTTCCAACTTGGTGGCGTTCCATACTATCATTATTATGTACGATCATACTATCAGTGCTCTCCAATGTAAGTCTAACAAGCTAAACCTATCACCTGAAAAAACATGTAATATCTCAAGGAACATATTAAAAGAAATACCATGAAAGTTTCAGCACTCCCTCTTGAAGAAAGTAAATCCATTTTCCTGATGAAGACTTCAGAGTAATCATACAAGCCTTAGCTCTTTCTTGCATGGATAAGGGAACGGATAATGGATTGTGCTCGGCAGCCTCCCTGGTACCACTATAGCACACCTAAAATGTATCCTATATGGGAGGCTCGGCTCATTAAGGGAGTCAACTAAATTTAATCACATAACCCCCCACTTAAAATATGCCTATGTTGGCTGCTAGCTTCAGCCCAGACCAATGTCATGACAAGCTACATCCTTTATATAGCCCTTATCAAGTAGACCCCAGCTTACCTGGCATGTCTGTAGGTCCACACCAGAAAAAGAGCTTCTATATCATCAGACTGGAGACAGAAAATTTCAAGACAGAAAAAACAGAAAGCCGTTCATACTCGCAGGATCTAGAACAGCATCCCTACCAACATTAAAGCAGCCCCAGCTCTCCTGTAAACAAAAATACATCCTGAAGACACACACCTTTAACGAGCAATAATACTGACAGTACAATCTTACTTTTAGCTTTCTCCAATGACTGTATACTCCTGGGACCAATGCCCTCTTTTCACTGCTCCACGGTTCTTCAGCTAGGTTTGCCATCTACAAATACCAGCACATACATATTCATCAGAGAACCATCTGCAACTACATATCCAATATATTGCAAATGTAACTTACACACTTCTGTGTGCTGGTGTTTGCCTGGTGTGGACCACATTTACAAGCATTCCATGGGTAAAGGAGGGAATTAGAAGACCACTTCCCAATTTAAATGCTATTTATAGTGCCAAAGACTCTAGTACCTTAAAGTGTGCGTAGGCCAAGGATGGTCCTGACCGTAGACTGAAGGAGCTGAGCAGCCCCCCCCCCCTCCATCATCAAGGTATTTTATATCGTGGGGAAACGGAAAGCCTCTGCTTCTCTATCTGTGTTGGGATCTAGTAAGAAACAGAGGCATTCCTCTTTGCTTAATCATTTCCTCAATGTTTGATACCATTAATGATGAAACTGGTAATGCAAAACAGCACCTAAATGTAACTTCTAATGAATCATGTTCAACTATTTCTGCCAAGAAAAGTCTTGTGGTTGAGGTCCTTATTGATAATACAAACCATCAATGACTGGATTGCAGTACAACTGCAGTACCGAGGAATGACTCGCAATGTGCCCGCTGTCAATGATGTTGGATACAAATTCTTTATTTAATCAAGAGATTTGTCCAATTTTTCTGACTCATTGGGAGCCAACATTGTAGGCACATCACAGGGTTTATTAAAATCATTTCTCAAACGAACTACACGCATGCTTTCAACCATCACAAATAATTATTCAAAGACTGCCCAATGTATTGTTTTCTGGGAGGTCTCGACAATCACAGACTCTTCCTTTTTAGGTTCCTCTGTGCTTGAGAAATCTACAATATAGCTTAAAAACTTACATCCCTCCTTCACTTTTTATTGGTTCATACGCTTGCCAGTTTTCTCTTCTCAATTTCTATTAGTTGTAGCCTGTTCTTCCTTCTGTGTCTCCCTGATCAGTTTCTGGTAGGCTAACAACCAGTGGGGTAGCAAGGTCAGGTGGTACCTGGTGCAGAAAATTTCTTGGCACACCCGGCTGGACAAAATGGCATAAATATGTGTTTAAAACACATATTTTTGCCATTTTGTCAAGCCGGGGCTGACAAGTGTCATCACTGAGGTGGGTGACAAAATGGCAAAAAATATGTGTTTAAAACACATATTTCTGCCATTCTGTCACCCACCTCAGTGATGACAGCCGGGGCAGCCCGCACCCACTGCACACCCCTTCCTACGCCCCTGCTAACAACTCATTTCCATCCGTGTTTATGGTTCAAACTTTTTTTTTGGTTACCGCTGCACACTGTCTACTTTTTACATGTTGTTATCTTTACTGCACCTCCATATAGCTCAATATTTTATGCACCTGCTACTGACATCAATATGAAATCCGTAGGTCAAACATTTGAGTCTCTGCATCACTGAATTAGAAATTGATATTCAGTATTAATAATTCTGTTGGGTTTAAACACCAAAAACTGCTATATTGTACTACTAAACAGGCAGCCACAAATGTAGTTATCTTGCAAGCACTAGAGTCATGATCTATACGATGGTGCAGCAGATGCAGTGGCACCAGGGCCAAATGTTGTCAGAATTCCTTTTTACATCAAATATTGCTATATGTTACTACTAAACAGGCAGTCACAAATGAAGTTACCTTGCAGGCAATAGCGTCATGACTGAAATGGTGAAGCAGGTGCAGTGGCACTAGGGCCAAAAGATGTCTTAACTCCTTTAAATACCAAATATTGCTATATTTTACTATCAAACAGGCAGTCACAAATGCAGTTATTTGCAGGCACTAGCATCATGCTTTGATGGTGCAGCAGGTGCCGCCACACCGGGCCCATCAGAACTTCTCTAAACACCTAATATTGCTATATTATACTACTAAACCGGCAGTCACAATTGCATTTACCTTGCATTTAAAAGGGGCATGATGTGAATGGTGCAGCAGGTGCAATGGCACCATGGTCAAAAGCTCTAGGGCCCACACTAAACACAGAATATTGCTAGCTTTTACTACGAAACAGACAGACATAAGTGGTGCAGCAGGTACTGTGGCACCAGTACCAAAAGCGTTATTCACCCCACTAAACACTGATTATTGCTAAATTTCACATTTAAACAGGCAGCCACACATGTATTTACCTTGCAGGCGCTAGGGTCATGATTTGAATGGTGCCGCAGGTGCAGTGGCACCAGGGCAAAAAGTTGTCAGAACCTTTCTAACCACCAACCTTTGCTATATTTAACTGCTAAACAGGCCGTCACAAGTGCAGTTTCCTTGCAGGTGCTAGGGTCATGATTTGAATGATGCAGCAGGTGCAGTTACACCGGGGCCCAAAGCTTTAGGATCCCCTCTAAATAGTCAATATTGATATAATTTACTACTAAACAAGCTTTCACAAATGCAGTTATCTTGCAGGCAATTGAATCATGCTTTGAATGGTTTCTAACAACAGGCCCAAAAGTTGGCAGAACTCTTCTAAACGCCTAATATTGCTAGATTTCGCAAGTAAACAGGCAGTCACAATTGCATTTATCTTGCAGTGAAAAGGGGCTTGATTTAAATGGTGCAGCAGCAGGTGCAGTGGCGGCGGAAGCAAAAGCTCTAGAGACCCAGATAAACACAGATTATTGCTAACTTATACTACTAAACAGACAGTTGCAGGTGCAGATATCTCACACGTATTAGGGTTATGGATACAACGGTTCAGCAGGTGCAGTGACACTGGAGCCAAAAGTTCTGGACACACCTTTAAACACCAAATATTGCTATAGTTTACTACTAAACAGGCAGTGACAAGTGTAGTTCCTTTGTTGGGAATAGGGTCATGTTTTGAAGGGTGCACCAGATGCAGTGGCACCAGGCCAAAACATTGTCACAACTCCTCTAAACATCTAATGTTGCTATATTTTTCTACTAAACAGGCAGTCTCAGGTGAAGTTACCTTACAGGCAATAGGGACATCATTGAAACGGTGCAGCAGGTGCAGTGGAACTGTGGCCAAAAGCTGTCACAGCTCCTCTAAACCTCACAAATTGCTATATTTTATGACTAAGCATACAGTCACAATTGCAGTAACCTTGAAGTGAAAAGGTTCATGATTTGAATGGTGCACCATGTGCAACGGCAAAGTGGTGAAAACCTCTAGGACCCACTTAACACAGATTATTGCCACATTTTACAACTAAACACACATTCAGAAGTGCAATTACCTAGCCGACACTAGGGTTATGATTACAATGCAGTGCAGGTGCAGCAGCAGGTGCAGTGACACCAACAACTCTATGCACACCAATAAACACCACATATTGCTATATTTTACTACAAAACGGGCAGTGACAAGTGCAGTTACCTCCTAGACAATAGGGTCATGATTATTATGGTGCAGCAGATGCAGTGGCACCGGGGGCTAATGTTGTCATAATTCCTCTAAATCCCAAATATGGCTATCTTTTACTACTACTACATAGGCAGTCACAAATGCAGTTAACTTGCAGGCACTAGGGTCATGATTTGAAAGGTGCAACACATGCAGTTACACTGGGGTCCAAAGATATAGGAACCTCTCTAAACACCAAATATTGCTATATTTTATTAGTAAAAAGGCAGTCACAAATGCAGTTACCTTGCAGGCAATAGGGTCATATTTTGAATGGTGCAACAGATGCAGTGGAACCAGGCCCAAAAGTTGTCATAACTCCTCTAAACACAAAATATTGCTATATTTTACTACTAAACAGGCAGTCACAATAGGAGCTACATTGTAGTTAAAAGAGGCATTATTTGAATGGTGCACCATATGCAGTGCCACCATAGTCAAAAGCTCTACAGACCACACTAAACACAGATTATTGCAAAATTTTACAAGTAAACAGACAGTCAACGTGTAGTTATCTAGCAGGCACTAGGATCAAGATTACAATGCAGTAGGAGGTGCAGCAGCAGGTGCAGTGACACCAAAAACTCTATGCACACCACTAAACACCACATATTGCTATATTTTACTACTAAACAGGCAGTCACAAGTGCAGTTACCTTGTAGGCGATAGGGTCATGTTTTGAATGGTGCATCAAGTGCAGTGGCTCCAGGCACAAAAGTTGTCATACCTCCTCTAAACACGAAATATTGCTATATTTTACTACTAAACAGGCATACAAGATTGCAGTAAGCTTGCAGCTAAAAGGGGCTTGATTTAAATAGTGCAGCAGGTGCAGTCGCACCGGAGTCAAAAGCTTTAGGGACCCCACTAAACACAGATTATTGTTAAATGTTACTACTACACAGACAGTCACAAGAGAAGCTATCTAGTAGGCACCAGGGTCTTGATTACAATGGTGCAGCAGGTGCAGTGACATTTGGACCAGAAGCTCTAGGCACACCACTAAACACTAAGGGGTCCATTAGGATGTAGGGTGGATTGCCACCGCCTGCATGGCGGTGGCGATCTGCCCTACATCCTTCCCCGCCGCCACCCATTTACCCTCCGCCATTTTAGTATGTCAGGAGTACCGCGGCGGATGGGAAGACTGTCTGCCGCGGAAAAGAGTTTAATATGATGGCAGTGTCTGCTAGACACCGCCATCCATATTAGCATGGGGGCACCGCCACGGAAAGGCATGCAGATCATGCTTTTGGGGGCCCGTTGCAGGCCCCAGGGTATTGGGGATGTGGGGGGTGCACATAGAGGGTACCTATGGTACCACCCTGCATTGTCATGGACATGGCGGCAGGCACCCAGCGGTGCCTGTCACCTTGTGCATGACAATGCGTGCAGTGCATTCCCAGCATTGTGGCGGGCGGTGCTGTGAGCACCATCCGCCACAATGCTGGGAATGGAGGATGCCACCGCCACGGTGGCGGTGGCATCCTAATTGCCATTGCGGGACCTCCGTACCACTGGCGGCCGGTCCCAGCACCGCTAGGGTCCCGCCATCCTAATGGGCCCCTAAATATTGCTGTATTTTACAATGAGCAGACAGTTAGAAGTGCAGTTACCTTGCAGGTAATACAGTCATGATTAGAATGGTGCAACAGGTGCAGTGGAACCAGTGCCAAAAGTTTTCATAACTGCTCTACACAAAATATTGCTATTTTTTTTACTAAACAGGCAGTTAGAATTGCAGTTACTTTGCTGGCAATATGGTCATGATTGAAACGGTGCAGCAGTTGCAGTGGGGCCAGTGCCTAAAGTTGTCAGAATTCCTTTAAATACCAAGTATTGCTATATTGTACTACTAAACAGGCACTCACAAATGCAGTTATCTTGCAGGCACTAGGTTCATGATTTGAATGGTGCAGCAGGAGCAGTGGCACCCACCCCAAAAGTTGTTGAACTTTTTTTCTTACATTAAAGCTGCACATTGTTTACTGTTTACCATTGCTTATCTTCCCCTGGCTGCACACATTTAAAACATGCTTGTTTAACTCTGCTTTAGAGGGTGGAACTTTTAACTAATTTTCACATTGTTCATGATATTGTTCCGCTAATAAAATCAAAAAAATAATTCCGAATCATGTTTTTGTCACTAATAACATTGCTTTTTTCTGTGTCATTTGTTTGTTGTTGGTGCATTATGTAGTGTAAACCTGAACAAAGTGATTGTAGTGCTTTGAATAAGCACGCTCCACGGTGCTATGAAGGGATGTATTAACCTCCTTTATCTGTTGGGACAATTTCTGTCACATTACAGCACCAGACAACTGCTGCAGAGTCTTGGATTGTAAGCACGGTCATGTCCCTGTTCTAAAAGTATTCCTCAAGTTTTGTGAGTGCAGTCTGTTCCTTCTGCTAGCTGGGAATTAAGGCTGTATAGTTTCAAGAGCAGTCAATTCGAAAATTCCAGTTACAGGGCATTGTTGTTGCATTGCATCAGAGTTTGTCTTTTGTGAGCAAGTGTGTTTGGTGACTCTATGTGAATTGTGCTGCTGTTCTTTTTTCGGAAGATATCAATTATTTTGGAATACTCTTTAATGAAAAAAACAGTTATTTTCTTCTTCTTTATGTGAGTTCTCCACTTCTTAACACCAATCGTTTAGCTTACTTAGTAGGTAGGTGGTAAGACTGGATTTTTTTCAGACAGCCTTTACTGTGCAGATTATTTTGTTCTAGCTCCAAAAACATTGTATATTGCTTGCTGAATTTTCATTTGGCCATGTGAATAAGCAACGTGGCAATTGAGTGATATTCTATAAACTAAAGCAGGAGTTGTTTCTTTTTTTTGTCCTCATATCATCTCCAATCAATGAATAAGAACCATTCCAGATTCTAGAGAACCATGTGCTCTTTTCTTCAAGCAAATTTACTGGGCTTCCTCAGGCGTTACTTACTTCATAGCCCAATTGCTTTAAGAAGATGTAATCATTGGACGGGTCGATTTATTAAATCTTCAACATATCCCAGAAGTCACTGCCATCCTTTCTCTTATTTTTCCTCCTATATATCTTCTCAAAAAAGCCCACCAAACTTTTCAAGCATGTCAAGAAGGTGGGGAGGCTTGAGCCCATAGTATACATATTTCCCTTCTTGTAATAAAAATTAAGTAGAACAGCAGACTTCTTTGTTTCACGTGTAGAGAAGAGCCCTCCAAGTCCTGCTGCCTTATGCCAAACATGATGAAAACAGTGCTTACCTCCATGGTGATACCCAATAGATGTGAAATGGTCTTACCCACGGCAAGCCAGAATTCTTCTAACTTTGGACAGGTGGTGAACATATGCATGTCATCAGTTTAATTTCTTCCACACCACTTGCATTTGAAGTCACCACGTCCCCTATTTTTGCCAACCTTTTTGGGATCCAAAAAACTCTATGAAGGTTAGAAAGACGGTTCTTCCTTAGTGTAGCAGAATTAACTGCCAAATAAAGTGAAGATAAAGATACTTGCTATAACTCTTCCAACTCTGCATCCAGTAAGTATCTATCTCATGCAGAGAATGGTGGTCTCATCTTGTCTTTGGCTGCTGTGAGTAGATGCTGGTACCACTGAACCACTTCCTACTTCTTTTCCCGTTGGTCTTGGAGGTCGATTTCCATTTGGCTGGGTTTCGTTCCCGTCTAATCCTGACTCTTAAGCCATGAGTTCACTTAATACATTTTGAACCTGGAAATTCTACATTCAGTCTTATTACTCCAATATTCCCAAGTTAGATTCTGCCCCTCATCTAGCAGTTGCCCACATCTTTTTATACCACTCGGTTTTAAAGGGTTCATAAGAGTGTCCAGCAGACATTCCAGGGTACCTGGGGAATCCCATATGTGAGACACCTTACTATATCATGCAGTGCCCAAAATTGATCTAACCTCAAACCAGGCATTTGCTGCTGCTTGGATACATTTTAATCTAACCTTCTTTAAGTATTTTGGTGCCCCAAATTTGTAGGAGAAGCCTTCCTCAGGCAGTCCCAAGAGCATTGCTCTAGACATAGTGCCAATTAAGGTCTCATCTGGACAAGATACTAACATTCTGTTGTTCTTAAGCTGGAAAGCTCAGCAATATAGTTGAAGATCTGGGAGCCCCAACCCTCCTACTCCAGCCTTCCTCCTCAACTTCTTCCAAGAAAGATGAATTCCCTTGTTGGCCCAAACAAAAGATGTTATTTTCCCCTGCAAGCTTTGAATGTTCTCTCTATCAACATTTAAGGGGATATTATCAAACAGAAAGGAGACTTTGGTTGAGAGAAACATTTTTACTAAATGTATCCACCTATGTATAGACAAAGGGAGGTTCTGCCATCTTTTTAACAATTTTCCTATATCGTGGCTCATTTTTTAAAGGTTAACTGCAGCAATCCTCTCTCTATCTTTGGGTATTTTTAACCCCATGTATTTCATTTCTGTGACACATGCTATTTCCCCCTCATATTGATTCCAAATCAGTATTTCAGTTTTTTTCTTTGTTAATCCTATATCCTGAAAATCCATCAAATATCCTTGTCTTAGCCATAAGTTGAGGTAAGGCTGAATGTATATCTGAGGTAAAAAACATTAAATCATCTGCGCATAGCACAATTTTCCTAGAATATGTCTCTACATTGAAAGCTTTTATTTCTTTATTCAGTCTTAAACTTTGAGCAAAAAGCTTGATATAAAGATCAAAAAGAATATGCACGGGGGGCCTTGTGTTGTCCCCCTTTCTGTTCTCACTGGTGGTGATAGACTGTCATTCTTTAAGATTCGGGCAGTAGGGGTTCTACAAATCTCATCTAATGTATCCATCAGAGATTTGCCCACGCCAAAGTGATCTAAAACTGACATAACATATTTCCAACTAACACGGTCAAATACATTAGAGGCATCCACGGTCACAACCGCAGGTGGAGCACCCATGGTTATGGCTAGATCTATTGAGCCTATCAATGCATGATTCAGCTCTCTAAATTTTCTCTTTGGCAAAGAGCCTTTTTGATCCTCAAGTATTAAATGTCCCAATGCTCTATTCAGACGACTGCTAAGATACTGGTAAAGAATTTATAGTCACAGTTAAGTAATGCAATTGGGCTAAAAGATTGGCACTGTAGGGGGTTCTTACCGGGCTTAAGAATTAGTGTTACTGCTGCTTCGTTCCATGATTCCAGGATTTGCATGCCTTCTACCAATATGAAGTTAAACAGCTTAATCCAAATTGGGATAATCCAAACAGCAATTACGGAGGAGAACTTCCTAGGAATCGCGTCAGGCCCACAGCCTTGCCTCTTTTTGCTTTTTTAATTGCTGCCTGAATTTCACTACCAGTTAGTTCCTGACATAGATAATGTTGTTGTTCTAGAGATAATTTAGGAAGATGTTTTCCTTGAAGCCAGGAATCTATATCTGCTTTATTTGTTGCAAGATCTTCTTTGCATAATTTCTGAAAAAACACATTAAAGACCTCTCTTATCTTGCAACTCTCTTTTGTTATAATGCCTGTGTCGTCAACATTATTCCTGCTAATTTAGGGGTCAATGAGGATGGCGGACAGATGGCCAATGTGTTAGGGGGTGGTGTGTGGGTGCACTTGGGATGGTACCCATGGTACCCCCCTACATGTCCCTGTAATAGGTGGCAGGCACTGTGCAGTGCCTGCCATACAGTGCAGGGACATGCAAGACATGCTTTATTGGACATTGCGGTGGTGCTGCTGGCAGCAGCAACCACCGCAATGTTAAATGCTGCGATCCGACCGCCGCGGTCAAATTTTGACTGCAGAGCATACTAATTGGACTAGCGGTTTTCCCGCAGTCCTAGCAGGTGGTGTTTACCCGCTACCATGGCGGTCAGATTGATTTTCCGACCGCCAACCTAATAGACCCCATAGTTTTGATTCCTTTCCAACCTTGTTTGCTAAGCCAACATTTTTTCACAAGAATTCCCTGGTACTTTGCTCTGGCTCTACTAATTTCCCACTGTTGCATTACCTCCTCTTCTGACTTTACTCTGCATTTTGTTTGCAACTTCTCTAGTGTTGCAACTTTCTCCTTTCTTTCCTCTTTACTCAATACATCAATTTTTAACAGCTTCTCTATTTTCGGCATCCCTTCCTCCAGTCTGGAAAATTCCAATTTCTTTATCATTGCCCAATTTACTGATAAGCTTTTAAGAATCCCCCTTTATATTCATTCTATACTCTGTGCAAGGGGACAGATGTCATATTCCAAGAGAAAAAACTCCACTACACCATACACCAGCTTTGCCACTATCCCCCCAGGAGTAAAATCCTTCTGTAAATTATCCACCTCCTTGCCCCTTTTATGTCTTTCAATTCAACTTTTAGAAGCACAGCTGCGCGGTCTGAAAGATGAATAGAGAGATGCTCTATTCCTATGTATCAAAAAGAGAGGGGGGGGACCAAGGAACTTATAAAGGTCCAGTGTCCGTGCTCCGAAAATCAATATTTAAACAACAAGGAGGATAAAGTTCCTATGCCAGGGTGCAAAAAGTCACCCATGCATCGTGGTGCAAAAAGTCACCCATACTTAAAAAATTGGAAGAAAAAGAAAGGAAAAAGAGAAAGGGGGATTCCTAGGTATAAAAGACCCAAAATTATGAGAGGGAAAGACATTGTGTTTCCTCTGTTGCCCTCACACACCCCGAAGAGTGTCATGCTTCATCATCGGGCGTTTGCTCCTCGTAGGGCCGGCGCTGCAATTCCCTACGGGTCCCCCGAAGGGTCACTTTATCGGAGATCTTTTAGAGGAATGCCGGATGATGCATGCGGGTGTGCGGGTAATGAGTCAAGAGGAGGGTAAAGAAAAATCGTGCCAGTGTGATAGATTGAAATTAAAACAAGGGTAAACATGCAGCAATATGTTTAAAAGTATACCCTTGGCAGTCAATACTGCTAAAAATGATTGACCCAAGAGGCCTATTATGCCTAGGTGTCAATTGTCAAGGTCAACATGTTTCGCGCTTCCATTGCCCATAGGTCGTTAGCGCTTCGTCAGGACCATAAAGAATATGTAAAGTGCACGTGATTTAGTGAGTATAAAAATTACCCTCTTATCTCAATCAGGGTGGAGTAGAACCTGTGTACCCTTATCATGGTCACAGCTAATAGGTGGAAGCCACTCCTGAATGAAGCCCTCTTATCTCAATCAGGGTGGAGTAGAACCCGTGTACCCTTATCATGGTCACAGCTAATAGGTGGAAGCCACTCCTGAATGAAGCCTTTTCCTTTATTCTGAGGACACTGGAGGTCGAGCCCCATTCAGTCCCTGGAGCTAGGAAGGAGCCTGTAGGGCCTGCACTTCTTCCATCCGCCGTGCTCTCGCTCTGAGGCCTGATGGACGCGGGTTTCCTCCCACGGGAGTTTCTTTCTAGCGCCTCAAAACGAATGAGCGGCCTCAGTGAGCCCAGGCCAGGTCACGGTCCTCTCGCCCCTTTCTCTTTTTCCTTTCTTTTTCTTCCAATTTTTTAAGTATGGGTGACTTTTTGCACCACGATGCATGGGTGACTTTTTGCACCCTGGCATAGGAACTTTGTCCTCCTTGTTGTTTAAAGATGCTCTATTCCTACCATTTTCTCCGCCCATATTACATTGGGTGATACTTATTTATCAGCCCCCGGGTAGGCCGAAGGGCTTTCTCGAAGCATGTGGTGATGCTATGGCCAAATGAGCTTTGCGCTTCTCCCACTACATGATTCTCGGGGATGCATATCTGCATTTGGACCATCAGGAGGCCTTGGACTCAGCTGTTTTTCTTGATCAATCGGTGCAACTAAGTCAACTGGTCTCATTTCCGACTCATGAAGCAGGCCACACTCTTGATCCCATCTGTTCAAATTTTCAGGTGGATAAACCCTTGTCTGTTTCTTGGTCAGACCACTTCCCAATTGTTTTCACTTGGGAGGTGGCCAAGCCAGTGCAGGTTGCTGCCTGCCACCGGCCTCTGGCCTATAGCAAAATTGATCCACATCAGTTTTCCAACTAACTGGTTGCCTCCAGACCTTCCCTCCACGATAATCTTGAGGGATATGTTAATGTGTTTAACACCTGGATCTCAAAGTCAGTGTCAGCATTGGCTGCGCCCTGTCGTTCCAAGTTGGTGAGAGACTCGCCCTCTAAACCATGTTTTCCCAGGAGCTGAGGGACCTTAAACACAAATTCAAAGTCTTTGAGCGGGCTTGGTGTTCTGGGGGCTATAGTCTGTTGGCTAAATTGGCACTTACGGCTAAACAAAAAAGTTATTATACTTCTATTGTTGCCGAGAAAAGTCTCTACTATTTATTTATTTATTTATTTATATTCTTGTATAGCGCAGGACTCGACCCCCGAAGGGGTATCTCCGCGCTTGCGCTTTTAGTTAAGAATTGCCCAGTTGGTCCATGGTCTATAGGATGATTGATAATTCATAGTTTTTAGGAAGTCGAGAATAAGTACGTTTTTAATGATATCTTTAAGGATGAATAATTAGTGGTTTGTTTCAGAATTGGGGGTAGTGAATTCCAGAGGATAGGGCCCTTGCCACACGGATTGATCTATCCAATAATAACTCAAAGGAGATTTTTTCTATTGTCCAAAATGTTATGGCCACCAGCGCACTGGTTTGAACAATGCCTGTTTTAATCTACCTGGTGTGACATGCTCTCTCAGTTCATTATGGACAAAATTTGTAGCATTCAAGCTTCCTTTTCTGTCCTGGAGGGAGGGCCTACAGCCGTTTCTTTGGTACATCCAACGGCAGGCTTGTCTAATATGTTGTCCACTTTTGCGCAGGTTGGACAATCTACTACGTTAAAAATTCTTAAAGCCTTGAAATCAGGCTGCCAGACTCCTTGCCAATGTGGCGCACACTATTAATCCGGAAATCAACCAAATCATTAATAGGTCCCTCAGCGATGCCATAGTTCCAATGTCATGGAAGCAAGCATTGATTCTCCCTCTCCTCAGGAAGCCGACCTTAGACCCCTCAATACCCGGGAATTACAGGTCTATCTCTCTCTTGCCTAGCCTAACTAAGGTCTGTGAGAAAGTGGTCACTAACTAGCTTACCAACTTTGTGCAGTCATTTGGCCTGTTGCATCCAGCTCAATCTTGTTACCGGACGACCTACAGTACGGAATCAGCCTTGGTAGAGGTGGCAGAGGCTACTCAGGAGTGTCTGGACGCCGGCGGGAGGGCAGCATTGTGTCAGGAACTGACATTGGAGCCTACTATACAGAGACGTGAACTACATTTCCCAGAAGTCCTTCTGGGTGAAGCTAGTAGTTATAATCACTTGACACGCCGTTCACGTTGTACGTGATTCTCCTTTTCCCCCGGACGGTTGGATTGGAGTTAGCTGCCCGTCTTGATTACCCACGACACTTCTGCTGGTTCTGTCTGCGGTTTCCCGGCTGGGAAACGAAGCCTCCGTCGAAGCCATGGTTCGTGACGGCTATCCTTTTTCCTGCTCACACCAACAGGTGTGGGCATTACCCTTCCCGCTAGCGGCTGCAGCGGGGAAGGAGGAACTTTGCTTGGCGAGGTCGAGCCAAGCGATTCTGGGCTCCGCAGCGGACATCTGTCTTCCCGCTGGGTTTCACGGAGTATTCTGCCGTTGTTAGCGGCTTTTCAGGACACGCATTCTGGCCATTACTTAGTCCGGCGAGACTCACTGGATTTGGACTTAGGTTGTGGCAAATACTTCCCTCGGTTTGTTGTGCTTGCTTCTTCGTTGACAACCCTATGGTCCTGGATGTTCTCGTTTCAGGTGTCCCTTCCACTGCTGCTCCCTCCCCTACCTTCCCTCGCTTGATTACCTCTATGCTCTGTGTGTTCTTCACTAGTCAGAGTGTTGGGACATCAGGAGGTGGACCCCTTTAAACATCATCCTGATCGTGAGGAGTGCGACCGGATCGTGTCAGAATCACGTACCTATGAATACTTCTACTCCCCGTCAGGGTGTGGCTTAAAGATGGCTACATTGGATGATGTATTGCAGGCTTTAGTTTTAGTAGGAGCTGGCTACGTCTCGTGCTGAAACTGCAGCCCTCAAAGAAAGGATGGATAGGCAGGCCAGAAATCCTTTTGATGCTTTGGCAGGGGCTTCACAGATCCTGGTAACCGTCCCCCCACCGATACCATTGGCAAGCCCTGAGAGATATGCAGGTGACCCGCATAGGATTCAGGCGTTCCTTACTCAGATCACGCTGCAATTCTCATGTAGACCTGCATCATTCCCTACCAACCTCTCGAGGGTGGCCTTCGTGATCTACCTCACTGGAGACGCTGCTAATTGGGCGGTTCCTTTGGTGAGAAATGATGATCCACTTCTCACTGACTGGGCAGGTTTTCGCAGAGAGTTTGAGAGGGTGTTCGATCGTAGGGCCAACACACTCAGCGCAGATCGTGAAATATTGGATTTACGCCAGGGCAGGATAGATCTGGTTTCTTACATGACCACGTTTAACAGGCTAGTGGTGGAAACATCATGGCCTGAGGAAAAAAGGATGGCTTTATACTATCAGGGGTTGAGCGACAATATCAAAGATGTCTTGGCTCAAATAGATCCCCAGCCCACCACTTGTAATGATTTGATCAATCTCACCCTACGTCTTGATCATAGAATGGCGGAAAGGGGTGGAGATAGGAAAAGAATGGAGAGAACAGGAGGGAGTGGGGAACAGGACACTCATCCACTTCCAAAGGAAACAGGGGCGGAACCTATGGACATAGGAGCCATTAGACCCCCCTTTAACAAAATCCGAGAGAGAAAGCAGGCGAGCCTTAGGCCTCTGTATGTACTGTGGCAAAAAGGGGCATTATGTGAAAGACTGTACCACTAAACCTAAGAAAAGGAATCCCACATACTCAGGTAAACAGTTAGCTACCATAGCCGTGGAGGATCCTTCGTTTGGGGAGGTAACTAGTGGGAAAGTTCAGAGCGAGGATAGTACCCCGCATGATTCACAGTTGCCATCACTAGCTGTTTCGGGGGTAAAGCACACTGAACCACACATAGTTCCAGCCATGTTCCTCAGGTCAGGGCAACAAAAACATCAGACCAAGACTATGATTGACTCCGGGGCGACTGGCAACTTCAAAGACTACGGGTTAGTACATCGGTTGGGACTAGTGCGAGTGCTTAACACAAAACCCGAGACACTATTGGCAGTGGATGGTACACCCTTAAAATCCGGTCCCATCACTGAACACACAGAGCAGGTGGAATTGATTCTCGAAGGGACACCACATGATCATGTGGAAGACATTGTATTGAATATTATAGAAGCTCCTCAATACGAGGTTATCTTAGGTATGCCATGGCTATGGCTGCACAATCCTACCCTAGATTGGAGGAAGGAAACCATCAGTTTCAATGAGGAGGAATGCCAGGTCACCTGTCTGAGAAGCAGCGAATCTCACCTTATGGCACTAGCACAGGTTGTTCAGATAGCTACGGCAGCTGAAAAGGACGGTCTATTGCCTCCGGAATACCATCTATATAGGGAAGTCTTCAGCGAAGTAAAAGCAGAGAAGCTACCACCTCATCGTGACTATGATTGTCGGATCGATTTTGTAGAAGGCGCGGTCATTCCCTCATGTCGGGTATATGCCTTATCAGATCCAGAAACCAAGCATCTTAGGGCCTATCTTGACCACTTCTGTTCCATTGGGTTTATACATCCACCTTGGTCCCCAGCGGCCTCTCCTCTGTTTTTCACGGCTAAAGCCAATGGCGAGTTAAGGGCATGATTCGATTATCGCCAATTGAATAAAAACACCGTGAAGAACAGATACCCGCTTCCACTCATCCCGGTACTGTTGGACCAGGTGAAGTAGGCCAACATTTACACTTGCCTGGACCTAAGAGGGGCGTATCATCTGGTCAGGATACGTGATGGTGATGAGTGGAAGACGGCCTTTAAGACCCGTTTTAGGCTGTTTGAGTACTTGGTTATGCCATTTGGGCTGTATAATGCCCCGGCGGCTTTCCAGTACCTTTTAAATGATGTTGAGAGAGCACAAATCTGAAAAATGTAGAAGTGCACCATATTTACAAGCACGTTGTATTAGTTTAGAATAGAATACACAAGAGTGTCAAACTTATAGAGAGAAGATATATATATGAGTGTTTAAGTTGAATAGGGATACATATATCAGTGTGAAAAACTAATGTAGAGATTTGTAGAAATGTTAGGATGATGTTAGAGTCTCACGTTATGGGGCTGTGTGAAAAAGAAATGTAATTCTGCAAACCATGGAAATGTGTAGGCCACATGGCATTTCACAAGAAACGAAAGATGCTGCTACACTTTTAAGTAACTTGGATTCTAATGTCATTTTACTGCAAAGTATTATTAATCATAGAATTGAAATGTTTTAAATAGATGTGTTACATTATAGTAATGTGTGTTAGTTAGAATACTGTTTAAACAAAGAAATTAAATGTGCTTAGTGTAGAGGCCCGTTTCATGTAATTTTAGTAGGCCTAAATAGATAAAATTGCTTCTTTGATCTGTATGTGCTCGTTAGAGAAAAGTCGTGCTAGACACTAACTGTGAATCCTGTTACATGGTTTACGACTTTGAGATATGGTGGAGGCCGGAATTTGGGGCCCACAGAGAAAGTGTCTTTTGCAGGTGCGAGGGGGTTTTATCAGGAAAGTGATGAATAGACTTTTGTTCAGAGACGCCAGGCACAGGCCTGTAGGAGTCTTCAGGAATTTCTAGGGGGTACCGTCTTGCTGGAGAGAAGCCTGGGAAGCAAGGTCAACTTTAACGAAGGGTCCCGAGGAGTACCAGCATGGAAGTTGCCGCCAGAACCAACACCACGTGAGAGGCGTCTCCAGGGGCGTTCCTATTGGAAAAGTGATTTTGTATTAGGGACAGCACCCCGGGGTGGAGTTAGAGCAGACGATCTGAGGAACCTAAGAGAGCGGATGGGTAGGCAGATAGGGAACTGCAAGACTTAGACTCTGAGACAAAGACTAAGGGAAGTGTGTGATCTTCTTTGGAAGTCACCACGGCTGATACCTTTTTAGGTAAAGATCTTGTTAAGTAGGGATGTCACTTAGTCTAGTGTAGGGACAGTCTAACCTGATTTCTTTCCTTTCTGTAAATGACTCTAAAGTTGCAACTCGTAGCTATTCTCGCAACTTTAATGACCTTTGAGCTGATCTTGGTAATTCTATTCTGTCGACTACGAGCATTTAGAGATTTTATGTTTATCTTGACACCTGTTTATCTTTTCAACCTCATTTTGAGATGTCTGTATCTCCAGATAGCTTTGGTTTTATAATAAACTTTTAAACCTTTTCCAGTGGTAAGTGGTTCTTTAGAGTGGCGTAAGTTCTTCCTTGATTAACCTAGTAGTGGATAGCCTTTTCCTCAATGACAGGTACCAACGATTTAGTCGACCTGAATTGGGATCTGGATTAACAGCAATAGGCCAGAAATCCCTTGTTAGCAGTTGGTAGCAGAGTAGGATTGTTACCTTCTTGAGGAAGGTGATCTAGACTAGGTTAGTTTACCCCAAGGTCCCAAGAGATCGAGAGGTGGCCTGCCGAAGAAGGTGCTGACGGAGAGAGAAAAGCAGCAGTATCGGACGAGAGTGAGTATAAAAAGGGTCATGCGTGGACAGATTGCGGTGTTTTGTGTTGTATTTGTATTGTAATGTCATGCGGAGTTGTGAGCGCGCGCAACCTGGTAAAATCTTAAGTTCGGGGTAGAGCTTAAGTGGTTCGGGTGTATCGAACATCCAGAGTAACTGTCGACCAGAGTAAGGAGGTCATGAGGTACCATTGACCGCCGCAGGACTGAGATAGGGGGAGTGTAAGAGTGAGTGTGTGAGTAACGTACGCTGGTCGAAAGTTACTGTGTGCAAGTAACCTATCAGAGAAGGCGATTGTCTGGACGTACAAGAAAATACATTTCGTCAGTTAAGGTGACAATTACAGTTAGACTGTGGACGTACAGTCAAGAAAAGTGATCGCTTGGACGGAAGTAATAATTTTTCAGAGTATGAATGGGACGCATGCATGACCGCGGAGACGAGCTGAGTAAGGAGGGGAACTGCTGCGAAGGGGGACGAGTGACGTCAGCGAGAGCCGCGCTGAGATAGGCCGGTTAGTGAGAAGCCATGCTGTGATAGGGCGGTTGGTGTGACGTCAGTGAAAAGCCGCGTTGTGATAGGGCAGTTAGCGAGAACCGTGCTGAGATTGGTGGATTGTCATTAGGAAGTAAACAAACGCGGATGAAATAGAAATTCTGTAGGTTTTTGAACATGAAGTGTTTTAAATGTTTGAGAGGGATTTTTAAGAGAAAAAGAAGGAACTCTTATTACGGGGAAGAGGCACCGCCAGAGGGTACACCAGCTTACTATATGGCAACGAATGTTGGCTTGCATACTATACTATGGATTAGTGAATGGAGCAAGATTTCAGAAGGGAATGAGGAACTGACGTTTCCTAAGTATGGAACGTTTAGGTTAGAGGCTTTACATCGGCTGAAAGCAATTATGTCCTCATTGAATCCTTCGCCTAGACCAACACAATTTGAGGCCCTTAATGCGTGGATTAGGGCGGCACACGATAGAAATTTGAACAGGCGCCAAGAAAGGTTGAAGCGATCAGTGAGGGCAGTGCGAGATGCCCAATGGGATGCGGACGCCAAGAGATGGAGAGTACAGGCTATTGAGGTGGATAAGTTGTACCCAGTGAGAGAGGTGTCAGGAGAAAAGAGGCTCATGGAAGAGGATGAGGAGAGCGAGTCGGAGGACAACTTGATAAACAGACTGCTAATAGATAGACCGCCTCCGAACGTTGGGGAGACAGAAAGTAACGAACTCCCGAGGGGAGGTGGGGCCGCCATAGAGGGGTATAGACCGCTCCCTATATCGGAGTGGACACCTACCAAAGGTGAGGAGACACCTCAACCTAGTACAGTACAGAGTGTAGTCGGAAGGTTTGTGGTACAGAAGACGCCAACCACTGAGAAGGTTGAGTCTTACGGGTTGCCAGACGCTCTACAAGTACCCGTTACCATAGGTCCTATAGTATCGATTTACAACCCCGAGACAGAGAGGAAGAACAGATACGGTTAGACAGAGAGAGAGTTGAAATGGAAAGGAGAAATAACATGACGAATGCCTGGAGGCAATTGCCAGGACCAGTGACGTGGAGCACCCCATTTGATTCAGCAGTGGGTCCCGCAGCAGAACAGGGGGGTCAGAGAGGACCGATGGACCTGAGGGGACCACGGCCGAAGTCCTTTAAGGAGCTGAGGGCCGACTTGAGAGAATGGGATGGGTCCACAGAAGCACCAGCCCACAGGTCAAGAACAGGGGCTGAGTGGGGAAGTCGAGGCGATGGAACATTGTCTCACTGCGGGGCTAGCCCAAGCAGTCAGGAGTGGGACGGTAAAAGTCAGGAGAGTAGAGGAGTCATACGTCATACAGACAGAGGAAATGAGCAGGAGCAAAGAGGCAGAAGTACAGAATGTGGGGAGACGTCCCGTCTCATTACAAGCGAGGGAGACCGAAGGACACAAGAATACAGGGATAGGTTTAGATGTACTCACCATGCACCTAATGATAATGTACAGCACTGGAGTCGTGGGAGCATGGGGAACAGTGAAGGATCTTGCCATGGGTCGAGAGATCAGGGACCACCGGCAAAGGATGAAGAAAGGGGGAATAACGGAATGTCTTACCATGTATCTAGGGAAACCATGCAGGATGGGACTTGTGGGATTATGAGAAATGGGAAAGTGTTTCACCATACACCCAGAGAGGATGGAACTGCATGGGACCTGGAGAGATGGGAACATGGGAGGACTCCCCATAACTCGCCTGAGCCTAGATGTAGGACTCGGAGCTGGGTTGGGAGAGATGTGAATGGACCCCCTAGAGCTAGCATACTGAAAGCTGCAGTAAAGGCCAAAAGACTCGATGTCACTAGTTTAAAAAATGATCTGGATGAGATAATAGATGGGACGTTAGCCTTAGAAAGGATTGACTTGTACGAACAAGATGAGTTACTGTTTATAGCAATTCATGAGAAACTGTCTGAACTGGCAGAGAAGTATATGGTAGATTTGTCCAGAACAAAGACATTACAGAGTAACCATAGGTTGCAGTATTCAGACCAAGACTTAGATGAGAAGAGAACTACAGGATTAAAAACACACATAAGGGAACTGATAACAGGAATAAGAGCGTGAAGAGATCTGGACAAATGGGAAGAGAGGTGGTCCAAAAGGGGTACTGTCAGACGGAGCACGAGTGTGATGTCTCCGGAAGGAAGGGTAATGCAGATGGAGGCATATCCTTTGAGAGAAATATCGAATGGGAACTATGAACATGTGCCCTGGAGTAGAGGAGATTTGGCTGCATTTACCAACTCATTTCCGAAGTTAAGGGACAATCCGGTTGAGTGGTACAAGCAGGTAGAAAGGTTTGTGAAGATCTCGAAGGTATTGTGGATTGATTTGAACACCTTGTTTGACATTGTGGTGCCAGGAGATTTGTGGACAGCATGCAAGACTGGTGTCGAGTGGCCAACGGTAGAACCAGAAAGGAATGCTGCTACAAATGGACCATCTGAAATTGTAATGTTGAAATACGATAGGGTAATGACATGGCTGAAGGAAAAGGTGCCGCCACAAGACATAGATTGGGTAAAAATAGACCGAACTAGACAGGAACCCAAGGAGACAGTTCATGAGTATTATGAGCGATTGCTGAAAGCATTCAAACAATACAGTGGACTGGATGTAATGGATCCCAAGGATATAGGACAGTTTGTATCAAAGTTTGTTTTGGGGTTGAGACCTGATATTTGTCTGATGATTCAGCAGCATTTAATTTGTTGGCAAAACAAACCATTGGATGAGATTTTGAGATACGCAAGATACTGTAGTGATGAGATAGAGTCCAAAGCAAAAAAATTAAAGGAAAAATTGATGGTGGTGCAGATGCAGTCAGCTGCGAAGGGAGGACAGCAGCAACAGGGAACAGGGACAATGAGACGGAAATCAAACAATCAGAATAGGCATAACGAGGAAAACCCTAGACCTAGGATAGATCTTGCTACATTGAAAAAAACGACGAAGTGCCACCAGTGTCACCAGGTGGGACATTGGAGACGCGAGTGTCCCTATAACCCTGAAAATGGAGAGATAGAAGTAGAGGAGGAAGTTCAGGAGATTCCAGTTCAAAGGGTGACAGTGTCAAGAAGTAATGCGGCCAAAGGGGGGACTTCGGCTCCACGAGCTCAGTTCCCTCAGCCACCAAAGATTACGACTGGAGCGAAGGTCTATAGACAAATGCCTTTGTTCACAGGTAAAGAAGAGTGTTACTACGTTGATCCCTTGACGGGACAACGTGTAAGCAAAGAAGAGGACTGTACCCTCGGGGCAGTTCTGGAAGTGGATCAAAGGGGACCATTTGTTGAGGCTGAAGTGGCAGGATGTCCCACAACATTCTTCGTGGATACCGGAGCTACTCGATCAACTTTGAGATCAGCAGTGGTTCCGGATCTACCAATGTCGGGGGAAACAATTCAGGTGGTAGGAGTCGCAAACAAGAGAATGACTAGCCCTTTGACGGAACCAGTGTCAGTGAAAATCGGAAACTACATGAATGAACATCAGTTTGTGGTGTGTGATTCTAGCCCTGTGTGTCTGTTAGGAAGGGACTTATTGTGCAAATTGAACTGTACCATATACTGCACACCTCAGGGAGTAGAGGTAGAGACGACAGATGATGACGCTACCTTCAAAATTGTGAACTCAAGAACATGCATAGAACTGTATCCTACTCTGACTGTGGAGGACCTTCCTTGGGACTTACGCGAGGCAGTATCATCCAAAGTATGGGATTTTACAGGAGAAGAGATAGGATTGGTCAAAGGGGTAGAGCCAGTGAAGATCATAGTGAAACCAAATGTCGATTATCCCAGAACGCCACAGTACAAGCTGTCCCAAGAGACGATTGCAGGAATAAAACCTGTGATCGACTCTATGATTCAACAGGGAATACTGAAGGAAATCATGGGAAGTCCATGCAACTCCCCGATTATGGGTTTGCAGAAACCTAGTGGGAAATTTAGAATAGTACAGGATCTTCGAAAAATTAATAACATTGTTGTTTCAAAAAGGAGGCCAAGCTTGAAGCCAGCTCGAGAGGAAACTCTTGCTCCTATATCCGAAGACTCGGATCTGGACGAAGGTGCACAGGGCCAGGAACAGGAAGGTCCAAGGAGATCAAGGAGGGTGCGAGTGCCTTGCAGAAGATACGCTACTCCTGAGTGGACCTACCTCGCTACAGATGTCCGAGGGACGCAGAACTGGGAGGGTGAGGAAAGTGACCCTGACCAGAACTGACCCAATTATAACTGTGGAAGTAGAGTTGCTGATACCAGGAGTGGAGGTCGAAGGGCTGCTGACACTCAACATCGTCTATCCTCCTCTTCTGAGCGGAATAGGAGAATTGATCCTAAACACAGTTGAATTTCCGTGTTGCTGTTCAAGGTGTCCAATACTTGAGGGAATCCTTCTTCGTTTGGAAATATTCGAGCAAGTGGTGGCAGTTCTTGGAACACGCATAATTTCGGATTGCTAAAGACTTTGCAAAGAACTTTGTAAATACAGATTGAGAGATAACCTAACGTCAAGAAGAAGAAGAAGAAATTAGGGATTTCCATTTTAGAGGATGGAGAAGGACTAAGGTTGTCTATTGCTACAGAACTCAGAGACTGTTTTGCGGAGGGGTTTTTCAGCTTCCAGGTGTGGTTCGAAAGATTGAAGAAGCAAAGAAAAGAGACTTTGTACTGTGAAAGAAAACAGAGCTACACTGTCTTGAGACCATTGAGGCTGGCAACCCGAACCGCAGGGCAAAATGCATAGTAGGCACACTTTTAGTGGTAGTGATTTCTCTTATAGTTTTAGTGGTTACTGTATCATATGTAGTGGGACATGAAAATGATGTGAAAAAAGAAAAGGAAGCAAAGAGTGTATCAACACATAAGCCTCCTACGGCTGGCAAACAGGGGGAAAACACAGCGAAAGAGAAAGCTTTGTTAGATGCTGAGATTAAGAGATTACATGCAGACGAATCACAGGGAAATTTTAAATCAAATGCTTATGCCAAATTGCTTTATGAATACATTGATGTCATGGAGGCGAAGAACTGCTATGTCTGCATGCAGTTGCCAGCCTCTGTAGATGAAGGCATCAGGTATCATCATCTTCCATTGACTTATGGAATCACGTGTAGTTTGTTGCTGAGCATATTTTATGAACGTGAGGGGTTTGAGTATTACTTCTCGAACTTTGACTCGATATTGCCAGAGGTGCCAAATTATAAGCACCTCAATAAATGGGATTATTACAAGAGTGAAGACAGGTTACAGAAAGTTTTCCTTCCATGGAGGACATTAGATACTTCACATGCCCGAAGAAATAATTTGACTTGTAAAGTGTCAGAAATTGAGAAAAAGTTTATAGGGCAGGTGGATGATCGATACAGGAGACAAAAGATTTTAAAATCTTCAGGACAGTGGAAAACAGATTTTACCGAGGAAGAAAGGGCACATCAAAGAAAAGGTAGCAATGGTCCAATAGCTTTAGACCGAGAGAAAAGGGGAAAGCTGTGTATACACGGAAGTCAAACATATTATGAGAATGTGTTTGTGGGAGAAGTCAGTTGTGAACATGCTTTCCAATTAGAGTATTACTCCAAAGATTTCCTAAAAGAAATGCAGGTGATCCCAAATGTATATTTTGTCTGTGGGAGAAATGCATACGTGAAACTACCAGATAATTGGTATGGATCATGTTACTTAGCAATTATCTTCCCCAAAATATACCCTGCTGAGGACTTAGAAACCAAAAAGAGAGGGAAACAAACTAGAAGGAGAAGGGATGTAAGCGCTGAGGAGGTAGTTGGAGATGTATTTGGTGCTATGTTTCCTATTTTGGGGATAGCACTAAATGATGTTAAGATAAGAAGATTGGCAACAGTTGTAGATAGACTATCCGCCAGTACTGCTAGATCTTTAATGCTGGTGGAGGGAGAGATGCAATCGATAAGGGCAGAACCGACTTGCTCTAGACGTTCTGTTGGCCAAAGAGGGAGGAGTCTGTAAGGCTTTGAAGGTCCAGGAATGTTGCACTTACATTCCAGACAATTCAAAACCTCTAGAAAAGTACATTCGAAACATTACTGAAATACACCATGAGATAGAGGATTTGACAAAGGTAACAGTATGGGAAAAAGTAGGTCAAGGAATGGGTAAAGTTGAAGGTTGGTTTGCCAACCTGGGAAAGAATATCATTTGGTACATATTGAAACCTATCATCATAATAGTGATTTGTGTAATCGCTTTGTGGGGGTTGGTGAGACTGTACAAATGGTATAGAGCGAACAGGTTGCAGAGATCCATGCGAGAGCAGGGGAGGAGATTAGCTGCGATGCAGGAGAATCAGTACCGGAGTCTGAGGGCTCTAGAGGAGATGAAACGAGGGGATATTGCAACGACTTCAGTTTGATACTCTATACCTTAGAGAGGGTGTTGTGATGATGATGACTAATGAAAGTCATCAAAGGGGGGATTGAGAGAGCACAAATCTGAAAAATGTAGAAGTGCACCATATTTACAAGCACGTTGTATTAGTTTAGAATAGAATACACAAGAGTGTCAAACTTATAGAGAGAAGATATATATATGAGTGTTTAAGTTGAATAGGGATACATATATCAGTGTGAAAAACTAATGTAGAGATTTGTAGAAATGTTAGGATGATGTTAGAGTCTCACGTTATGGGGCTGTGTGAAAAAGAAATGTAATTCTGCAAACCATGGAAATGTGTAGGCCACATGGCATTTCACAAGAAACGAAAGATGCTGCTACACTTTTAAGTAACTTGGATTCTAATGTCATTTTACTGCAAAGTATTATTAATCATAGAATTGAAATGTTTTAAATAGATGTGTTACATTATAGTAATGTGTGTTAGTTAGAATACTGTTTAAACAAAGAAATTAAATGTGCTTAGTGTAGAGGCCCGTTTCATGTAATTTTAGTAGGCCTAAATAGATAAAGTTGCTTCTTTGATCTGTATGTGCTCATTAGAGAAAAGTCGTGCTAGACACTAACTGTGAATCCTGTTACATGGTTTACGACTTCGAGATATGGTGGAGGCCGGAATTTGGGGCCCACAGAGAAAGTGTCTTTTGCAGGTGCGAGGGGGTTTTATCAGGAAAGTGATGAATAGACTTTTGTTCAGAGACGCCAGGCACAGGCCTGTAGGAGTCTTCAGGAATTTCTAGGGGGTACCGTCTTGCCGGAGAGAAGCCTGGGAAGCAAGGTCAACTTTAACGAAGGGTCCCGAGGATTACCAGCATGGAAGTTGCCGCCAGAACCAACACCACGTGAGAGGCGTCTCCAGGGGCGTTCCTATTGGAAAAGTGATTTTGTATTAGGGACAGCACCCCGGGGTGGAGTTAGAGCAGACGATCTGAGGAACCTAAGAGAGCGGATGGGTAGGCAGATAGGGAACTGCAAGACTTAGACTCTGAGACAAAGACTAAGGGAAGTGTGTGATCTTCTTTGGAAGTCACCACGGCTGACACCTTTTTAGGTAAAGATCTTGTTAAGTAGGGATGTCACTTAGTCTAGTGTAGGGACAGTCTAACCTGATTTCTTTCCTTTCTGTAAATGACTCTAAAGTTGCAACTCGTAGCTATTCTCGCAACTTTAATGACCTTTGAGCTGATCTTGGTAATTCTATTCTGTCGACTACGAGCATTTAGAGATTTTATGTTTATCTTGACACCTGTTTATCTTTTGAACCTCATTTTGAGATGTCTGTATCTCCAGATAGCTTTGGTTTTATAATAAACTTTTAAACCTTTTCCAGTGGTAAGTGGTTCTTTAGAGTGGCGTAAGTTCTTCCTTGATTAACCTAGTAGTGGATAGCCTTTTACTCAATGACAGGTACCAACGATTTAGTCGACCTGAATTGGGATCTGGATTAACAGCAATAGGCCAGAAATCCCGCGTTAGCAATGTTATGAAGGATTCCATAGACCAGTTTATTGTCATTTATATTGATGACATTCTGGTGCATTCGGTCTCTCCTGCACAACATGTAAGCCATGTGATCCTTCTCCTCAAAAAGTTACAGGAACATGACTTGTTTTGTAAACTCAGCAAATGTGAGTTCAGCGTGTCTGAGGTTGATTTCTTGGGGGTGATACTGAGTCCCAGTGGTTTTCGGATGGCTGAGAGAAACGTGAGGGCAGTCCAGGATTGGCCTGTTCCCAAGAATGTGAGGGAAGTGCAATGTTTTTTGGGTTACTCGAACTATTATCGAAGATTCATTTCGCACTTCTCTCAGTTGGCATCTCCTGTGACAAGGTTGTGTAGGAAGGGGGTTCAGTTTTGCTGGAATCCTGAAGCCATGGAGGCCTTTGATCAGTTAAAAAGGTCTTTTTGCACTGCTCCTATCCTGAAACATCCCCAATCCGATGTTCCTTTTGTAGTGGAAGCAGATGCTTCGGATGTGGCCATAGGCGCGGTATTATCACAAAGGGACAAGAACACAGGGCAGCTACATCCGGTAGCATTCCTCTCAAAGAAATTGAACACGGCAGAAGCCAATTACACTGTGGCAAAGAAAGAACTCCTGGCCATAAAGAGGGCTTTCCAAGAGTGGAGACACTATCTTTGGGGGGCTCAACATCCGCTCAAGGTCTACACCGACCACCGTAATTTACAGTTCATGAAAACAGCCAGGCATCTATCCCAACGACAAATGCAGTGGATGCTGTTCTTCTCAGAGTATGAGTTCATAATCACCTTTTGTCCAGGGGCAGAAAATAAAAAGGCCGATTCTTTGTCCAGACAAGTCGAACCGGAATGTCCTAAGCAGAGGAACAGAGGGCTATTATCCAACCCAACAGGGTATTGTGTTTGGTAACGTTAGATCACTTCTTTGAACTAATCACCAACGAATGGTCTCCAGCACAGTGGCAGACTTGGGCCAACCAAAGTGTGCAACTAACCCTCAAGCATGGCATACCCATGTATGGAAATAGACTGTTTCTACCTACTCATGACCTCCGTTTGAAGGCTTTCAACTGGTGTCATGATGCAGTCACCGCAGGGCATCCGGGTCAACTGAAAACTGTGCGACTGATGCAAAGACAGTTTTGGAGGGAAAGTTAGGTCAAAGACGTGAAAACATGGGTGGATCAATGCGAGACTTTTGCCCGAGCAAAGGGGGAGCAGGCCAAGAGCAAAGGTATGTTGATGCCTCTGCCAACTCCATCTCAGCCATGGCAAACAATTAGTTTGGACTTTGTGTTAGGTCTACCTATGGACCAAGGATACAACGCGATCTTAGTGGTAGTGGACAGTCTGACTAAAATGGGCCACTTCATTCCCTGCAAGAATCTGCCTACGGCGAGTCAACAGCACAAATGCTGTTAAACCAAGTAATCCGTCTGCATGGAATTCCTAGGGTCATCATCTCGGATAGAGCTCCTCAATTCGTTGCCCGGTTCTGGCATATGTGGTGCAAGGCGTTGCACGTGGAAGATGCCTTGTCCACCAGTTTCCACCCGCAGACAGACGGACAGACCGAACTTCTGAATCAGACTCTCAAGAAATATCTAAGGTGTTATGCTGATGAGGCTACGGAATCATGGGTATCCTTTCTTTGGCTGGCCGAACTATCGTATAACAATGCGTGGCATAGTTCCACAGGAAACATGCCATTTCGAGCCAACACAGGGTTCCACGCAAATACCTTGCCATTGGTTATTCCTAGTGACGTGCAGAACCATCCTACCGTGGCATCGCTGATGAAGGCTCACCATGGTATCCATCGAAAAATCAAAGGACACCTAGATTGGGCGAAGGAAACCTACAAAAAATGGGGGGAAAGTCATCGGCGAAACGGACCGGAGTATCAAGTGGGGGACAAGGTGTGGCTCTCCACCAAGAACATACGGTTCAGGTATCGCAGCATATTCCATCCGCGGTATATAGGCCCGTATGTCATCATACGTAAAATCAACCCAGTGACCTATAAACTGAAGTTGCCGGCATCCCTGAGGATACATCCAGTGTTTCATGGCAGTTTGTTGAAACCAGCGCTTGGCGGTCATTGCAAGGCTGCACCCCCGGTGATGAGGGATGGGCAACTGGAGTATGAAGTGCGACGCATACTGGATTCCCGGTACCGTCAGGGTCGGCTGTGGTACTTGGTGTCATGGAAGGCGTATCCGTCGGAGGATGATTTGTGGGAACCGTGCTCAGTGGTCCATGGCCCCGTGCGGTGTACCTGTTCTATTCTAGGTTTCCGGGGAAGCCTGGTGCTAAGAGGCGCTTGGAGGAGGGCGTACTGTCAGGAACTGACATTGGCGCTTACTATACAGAGACGTGAACTACATTTCCCAGAAGGCCTTCTGGGTGAAGCTAGTAGTTATAATCACGTGACACGCCGTTCGCGTTGTACACGATTCTCGTTTTCCCCCGGACAGTCGGATTGGAGTTAGCTGCCCATCTTGATTACCCGCGGCACTTCTGCCGGTTCTGTCTGCGGTTTCCCGGCTGGGAAATGAAGCCTCCGTCGAAGCCGTGGTTCGTGGCGGCTATCCTTTTTCCTGCTCGCACGAACAGGTGTGGCGTTACCCTTCCCGCTAGCGGCTGCAGCGGGGAAGGAGGAACTTTGCTAGGCGAGGTTGAGCCAAGCGATTCTGGGCTCCGCGGCGGACATCTGTCTTCCCGCTGGGTTGCCCGGAGTATTCTGCCGTTGTTAGCTGTTTTTCAGGACAGGCATTCTGGCCGTTACTTAGTCCGGCGAGACTCACTGGATTTGGACTTAGGTTGTGGCTGATACTTCCCTCGGATTGTTCTGCTTGCTCCTTCGTTGCCAACCCTATGGTCCTGGAAGTGCGGGTAAGCTTAGGCATTCTGGCCGAATGCTCCAAGTATCAACTTATGTTTATTTTCCTTTAGTTTTCATCCTATTGCTTGGACTTCGTTTCGTTTCTGGGCATGCCTTGAATGCCGGAGTGCTGACCATTTTCATCGAACAGACTAATACTGAGTTAATACTCGAGACTTTTCTTACTCAAAAGCCTTATTTGAGTGTTGTGAGTCTAATCAATTGGGGAGTGCGAGTTATGGTATGTAGGTGTCTGGATTGGCTTGATTGGTGCATAACAGTAAAATGTATGGTGGTGTTTTGTTTGGTTTTCTTGGAACACTTGCTTCAATGATGAGAGAAGCATCTCGTCATTTCTGAAGACAGTCAGGAAGGGACCATCTCCGGAGTTATTATATATAAGGTGTGTTTGGGGTTCAAGCGAGAATTAATGAGAGTAGCTAGAATACCTTCCTGTACTTAATCATTGTATGTTCTCATTTCGGGTGTCCCTTCCACTGCTGCTCCTTCCCATACCTTCCCTCGCTTGATTACCTCTAGGCTCTGTGTGTTCTTCACTAGTCAGAGTGTGGGGACATCAGGAGGTGGACCCCTGTAAGCATCATCCTGATACTTCAGGGACAGAAATTGTGCATTTTATTTTGCCACACCTTCAGGATGGTGGGAAACATCAGTTGAACATTAGCCCCTAGCCCTCTCAATTCCTCCATTCTGTTTCCCAACTCCCACTGCCTGTCAGCAGTCTCCCTGGAGATATCCAATCTAATTTTAAAAGTAGCTCCAATGCTTGCAGTGATTTTTTTTTCAGGGCTAGACTTAACAGTTTCTCCTTAATGATGTAGGATAAAAAGTTTACCAAAATCTTTCAGGGATTTTTCTGCGCTGAGTATATTTTAAAGTGGTCTCTGTGCTGGATTTCTCCCTCAAGATTGATGAGACCGCCGTCCGGTGGGAAGGCACTTCTCAGAAGCTTTATCACGAAAGATTTGATGTCTGTCCCTTCTATTCCTTCCACAACTCCCAGGATTCGGATGTTGCTGCTCTTGGTATTGTTCTCCAACCTTTCAAGTTTTCAAACAGACTCTTCTCTCTTTGTTTCAAGCTTAGTACTTCTTGAGTATTTTCTTGGACTGCTGTCGGGAGCCCTTAAATCCCACATTCCAAATCTCATGTATGCTGTGCTAGGCTCTCAATCTTTGACTCTAGACTGGAGCAAGTCACCTGGATCTCTTTTTGGTTTGACTCAGAGATTGAAAAACGCTCTTTGATTTCTTGTGTTAGTTGGCCTAACATTCCCTGAACTAAAAGGGCCTCGGTCGGAGCCTTTCCTACTGCATCGTAATATACTTGTTGGATTCCTTTCTGACCGCCTCATTACAATGGAGGTGGTCGGAAAGGAATCCTGCTGTTCATTCCATCGAAATGTGGCCTGTAATCCCAAGGGCGGCTCTTTCCAACCTTGGGATTACGATGTCCTGTTTTGGCTGCCTTTCCGTGCCAGTCTTTCCCACACAGAAAGGCTGTCGGAACTCACATGTGGGGGCCCCCAGAAGGGTGGTACTTGGTTGGTGTAGCATCCAAATTGAATTATAATGAATGATTGAATTGTGTGAGATCTTATGGTATCAAAATGTATCAAGAAATTCGGGCCATTGACCAGTGTCATCTTGATGTTATTCTTCATATGTGTTTATGGGCAGCCATCCTACTTGGGCAGAGAAACAGAGAGCACTCCTTGGTTGGATTGTTATGACTTTGAAGTGTGAGTTTATGGTACGGCCTACAGGTTTATCTAATGTGCAGGTAGTTGAGTTAATTTTTTAGATCAATTTGATTCCTTATGTGTGGGAAAATGGTCCTCTCTGAAGGGTTATCCCTAAAAGTTTTCCTTCTTCCTCCTACTTTTCTGTGTCTCTGTTTGCTTTGGACTCTGAGCACCTTACCACTTCTGACCAGTGCTAAAGTGCAGGTGCCTCTCCCCTAATCATGGTAACATTGGTGTATATCTGACGGGCATATTTAGTTTGCTTGTAGGTCCCTTGTGAAGTGGTATGCCACATACTAAGTACCTGTGATCAAAATACTACTAGTGGGTCTGCAGCACTAGTTGTGCCACCCACACAAGTAGCCTATTTAAAACTGGCTCTGTCCTGCCTTGCAAGGCCTGTGTGTGTGCAGTTTACTTCCATGTCAACTTATTTATTATTTATGTATTGCATTTCTAAAGCACACTATCACCTGACAGGCATCTTGGCGCTCATAACCCAGTCTGGCAACCTCCGCAGGACCTTAATATAGCTAACCCCTAAGTCTTAGGAAATAACCATGTTTTAGGATTCCTTCTAAATGGCAGGAGATCACTGATTTGTCTCCGCTCAAAAGGTAAGGAGTTCCAGAGCTTTGCAGCAGCGATCCCAAATGATCTACCCCCTGCTCTGACTTTTTTAAATCAGGGGATTTTTATCAGTTTAGCCCCAGATGAACGCAAAGTTCGAACAGGGACGTACCACTCAAATTTGCGTTGAAGGGAGGGAACTAGGCATTTAAAACCAGTTGCCAAGCCTTAAACTCACTTTTTATTACACATAGGGGACACAGTCACTGCTAGCGTAGGTAATAGGTAGTCCTACGGGCAGGGTGCTTGGTAAGTAAAAGGTAGTATATGCACTTTTTTGTTTTACATGTCCTGATGGTGATAAACAGGTATATTTGTTTTTCACTACTGTGAGGCCTACTCCTCTCATATAGCATTGGAAATTCCTTAATACACCTTTAAGTGTAATTCCGGATTAGAAAGCAGTAGCTGCATCATGTTTCATATCTTTAGACTAGTAACTAGAAATCCTTGTAAGAGGTAACGTTAGATTTACCATTACTCTTTTAGAAATAACAATTTTAGAAAGTAGACATATCTTTGCCCTTAGCGAGGGGTGGGTGGAACTCGCAGACTTTTACTCTGCAGAATTCCGTGAAGTTATATAAAAACTGTGTGAGATTCTGTGGAGTTCTGCCCACACCAGTATTAACCTTCTCTAAATAGAAAGTCATTTAAAGTTCTCACTTCTTCCACTATGTGGCACTCTAACACCAAAGGAAGAATGACTGAATCCTCCAATAATGTCCCGAGTTTTATTTCATGTATATTTTTTCTCAAATACACAACAGCACAGGAGGAATTAGAAGACATTATATGACTTAAAATGTTACTGGAAGGAAGAAAAATATTTTACACTGAAGGGATTAGGAATAATCTGAGGCTTCTCATGATTGACACCTGAACATGGCTCAAAAGAAAACCTCCATAGGAAAACCATTTAGATAAATATTTGCAAAGGTACTGAGCAAGATTTACCAAGAATGTAAGACCTGAGAGCAGGGCAGGTGGGATGAGTTGTTTGCTGCAAGTGCGGTTTCTAGAGTATGGGCAAGGGTGGGGGATAATTACTTTGACTGGAGGTATAGGAATAGGAAATGAATAGGAGGTTAATGTGCACCCTCTCCAAGGTATATTTAACAAATGGGCCTTTATATGTCCTAACCATCTGTGACATTTAACTATATCACCACGACCCAAAGGCACCACTTCTCCAATTTAAAACCTGACCATAGTGCCATGAAATGAGAGTGGTTGAAAATGACCTTGCATGGTGCTATGATGACTGAATACTTGAGGGCGAATATAGCCCCCAATGGTCTCATAGTGAGAACCTTTCCTTGTCTCTTCTTGGACGATGTGGTATTTAAAAAAGAATGTCACGGAAATGCACTAGGGATCAACTCATCCTCATCATTAATACAGCAAAAAGATTAGCTGATGCCCTCCTTACTCGAATACAAATAGCAGAGAGGATCTCAAGAACACTATTGTAATGACAATTTACAAAGGCAAGCTTACCCAGATCAACAATGAGCTGGCTGAAAACAAAGAGTTTCTAATGAAACAAAAGATCAGTAAACTGCAAAACGATATTCAAAAGTTTGAGAGGGAAAAGGTCTACCCCTACCTTAAAACAGACTTTACTTCCAATAAAACCAGTTAATCCTCAGATGAGAGTACAACTCAAGCAAGATGGGGATCCTCCTTGAGCAGCGATTCCAGCAAGGGTAGCTGGGGCAACAACAATCCTAGATGTACAACACAACAAGGATTCCCCCACTACCCCATGTAACCGTATCAGGGACCGCCTATATGGCAATTCCCAGTGTACCATCAGGGACCACCTTGTTACCCACAGGGGCCACCACAATTCTTTGCTGGGAACAACCAGCCTTTTTTAGGAAGAGGCTGGGGCAGAGGAAAAGGAGGAAGAAGAGGGAATGCCAAACAGGTACACTGGCAGGAACAACCCTCGAACTCCGTAGAGACGAGGAGCATGACCAAGGGGAAGAAAAACTATAAGTGAATCTCTACCCCAGGCACCTCACTGAGACCGAATTATTAGTCCTACACAAAGGCCTAGACTATGTGTCCACTAAAATTGATCGGTTCAGAGATCAATGTGAAATACACAGCTTCTTTCGCAAAGTGAGGCTGAATGCATTCTTTAAAGACAGACCTTCACATTCCAGAAATGACACGGGGTTACACAATCCCTCCAACTTCACACCAAACAACAGCATGGTGCCTAATGACATTTTAACTTTTGAGCAGGCACTGCTCAAAGATTTGACAATGGACATACCTAACATCCCATTTCCCAATTTCTCCAAAGCGGAGTAGACAGTAGCAAGATCCCTCGCAGACACCCCTAGCATAACTATCAAGCAGGCCGACAAAGGGGGTGCAACTGTAATCTTGTCAACCATGGATTAAGACACTGAATATCTACGACAACTCAGTAATGTTAAATATTACACCCTGATTACTGACACCCCGACTTAAAGATTGACCACACTAATCTCCACCATTGTTTTCACAGCAGAAACAGAAGGCTGGATAAGCAAAAAAGAGGCCAAATTCCTTGTTACAAAAGATCCCATAATGCCTTATTTTTACATTTTACACAAAATAAACAAGGGCGTTAGACCAGTACCAGGGAGGCCCATTGTGTCAGGGATTGGCTCACTTCTGGAACCTCTCTTCAGATTCTGTGACCATTTCTTACAGCCCCTAGTTAAGGAGACACCTTCTTTCCTTCTAGACACCACAGATGTACTAAGCCTGATGGAGGGATTCCAACGACATGACGAGATTAACCTGTTGGTAACCCATGGACGTTGAGGCATTGTATACCAACATCCCCCAATGTGCCACCCTGGAGGTAATTGAAGATTCCCCCAATTCCTCAGTTTGGGATTCACCTACACCGGAGTCATTTATCATAGAGTGCGCCAACCTGGCCCTCACAGAAAACTTTTTTTAATAAAAGAACAAACTCCACCATCAAACACAGGGCACGTCAATGGGCAGCACATTTGCTCCAAGTGCGGCCTGCCTTTACATGGCTGCATTCTAAACTAGGCTTATTTTCGATGTACACAACCTCTACTTGAATAACCTTATATTGTGGAGGCGTTTCATCGACAATATCTTGATCTTCTAGAAGGGAGATAGGGCAAGCTGTGATGAATTCTGTGTTTGGGTCAACACACTCTACCCCTTCCTTAAATTCACTCAGGCCATTTCAGATTGTATGGTCTCCTTCCTCGACATCAAAATCGTTTTGACTGAGGGTCGTTTGATGACAAAACTGTATAAAAAGCCCACAGACTGTACCAGTCTCCTTTTGTTTAGCAGTCACCACTCCAGTGCACTGAATGGTAAATGGTAAAAAAATTTATTGCACAGTTAATTAAAACTCTCAATTTAAAATGCATAAAAATTGGTTATCAAACATTTAAAATTATTTGCGTAGTGCATATTGTCGATGAGTCAGTTAATGTGCTTCGTTTGGATCGTGGGCTCAGAGTTGCTCGGGGCAGTGACTGGCTATTGCACATTTACGTCTTTTTGTGCTTCATTAATTCTTTTTGCCACTGCGTCAAGGTATTTTGTAATTCTGCAGTTTAATTGGGTCTCTTGTGGATTGAAGCACAGTTTGACTGCCTGTCGGCAGGATCTAATCCCCTTCTGGTTCCATATTGCACGTAATAGTGTTCTCCTTAGGTCCGTTAAGCTGGGACAAATACATATTGTGTGGGCTAGATCTTCAGGGCCTGTTTTGCAGAGTCGGCAAGTTTGGTCGTCCTGAGTCCTCTTCCATGGAGCTAGATGAGGGAGAATTGGAAGAATGCCTAACCGCAGCTTTAGGAATTTTTCTTTAATCTTCTGTTTAAATCCTTGATCTAAATACTCTTGGGGCTTTAAAGTTTTATAGTCGTTTAAGACTAACCATCCGTGTGCCCTTTTTGCCAGAGTTTCTTTGTCTTCCAGTAATGATGTTGCCCCTTCTTTCCGCTGTTTGCTTTTGTACCCCAAACTACAGACGGATTTGTGCTGCTGAGACATAACTAGGAAGCTGAAAGATTGACCTATAGGTTCTGGTGAATACTTTGTCTATTGTCAGCGCGTCTTTTCCAAAGGTTGGTTCGCTCCCATATGTGAGAGTCGGTTGGAGACGAGCTCTCAGTACCTGCAGGAAAGGGTCGAGCGTGTGGTCAGGCAGAAGCTTCTTCAAGGATTTCATCGCAAGGAAGGTCATGGTTCCTTTTCAGTGTAGCGATTCTAATTGAGGTTTAAACAACCCTCTGCTATCCAATAAGACACCCAGGTACTTGTAGCACGTCACTTGGCCCAATTTGTGTCCATCCAGGAGCCAATTGTTCCTCCTGGCCTTCTTGTAGTTCACAGCCATGATTCTTGTTTTATTCAAATTGATGGTTAGGCCGTTTCGATTCGAGAATGAACTAGTAGTGTTCAGAAGATGTTGGAGGCCTGTTGGAGTGCGGCTTATTAGGACAAGATCATCGGCATAGAGGAGGTTGGTCAGCGTAATGTCCCCTAGCCGCGGGGCGTGTGAATTGGTACCGTCCAGTTCCCCTGGTAGATCTGCCAGGTAGAGGTTGAACAGGGTCGGGGCTAGGACGCACCCTTGTTTCAGGCCTTTGGAGGTGTTAATTCGCCTTGAAAGGTGCGTCCCGTCTCCCAGCTTGATCTTGAGCCACGTGTTGGTGTGAAGTAAGATGAGTTGCCTCAAGAGGGGGTGGGGTATCCCCCATTTTTTAAGCTTTTCCCATAATTTGCCCCGGTCCACGTGGTCAAAGGCTGAGCTATAGTCTATGAAGCACAGAAACAGCGAGTTTTTTCCTAATTTTGCCGCGTCTATTAGTAGGGATAGAGCCATGATATTTGTGGAAGTGCCCTGTCCTCTGCGGAATCCTGTTTGGGTCGGTGGAATTATGTGCATTGTCTCTGCCCATGAAGTCAGTTCTTCTAATAGTATGCCAGCGTAATATTTGGCCTCTATATCTAGTAAGGCTATCAGCCGATAGTTGGCAGGATTGCTCCTGTCTCCTTGTTTGTAGATAGGGCTTACAATAGATCCTTTCCAGGATTCTGGGCATGTCTCTAATTCCAGTGTGCTCGAAAAGAGTGGCACTAAGATATCACTCCAGAATTCGATGTTATGCTTCAATATTGACGGTGGTATTCCGTTTGGGCCCGGGGCTCCTTCCATTTTCCCTTTCTTTATTTGAGTTTTTATCCGATTAGTAGTTATTTTGATGTCGTTTTCAGTGTTAAATGTTAATGTGCTATTTTTCTTTTCTCCCCCTGCCTTCTTTTGGTCTTGTTGTGCTCTGATGTTTTCTTCTGCATTTCTGGGCCCTTAGTCTACCTTCCTTGTTTCACTGATCTCCGTGATAAGCTCATTTCCTTGTGTTGTCGAACCTGTAGAGTTGTCTAAGTTTGGTTGATTAAAATGATTGTGCAGGTAATCTGCCCAAACTGGCTCTGATATATATGAGCTTATCCCGTGGTGCCCTGGCCGTTGCAGGCTATGAATTTGTTTCCAAAAATTGGCGCTGTTTTTTTGTTTTGAATCGTGCTTTATTTTTACCCAAAGCTCGTCGTTCATCTGCCTTTTGTTCTCCCAGGTTGCCTTTTTCAGACTTGCTTTTAAACCACGTAGAATGTAATGTAGGGGCTCTTTTGTAGGCTGTGTGCGCAATTGCTTCAAAGTTTGCTTGATGTCCCTTTTGAGGCTTTTTATCTCCGGTGTACTTGTCTTTCTCAATGTAGCCTTCGAGGGTTTGCCTTTAGACGCCATTGGTTTTGTCGCATGTTTGATCCCAAGGGCCTTCGTGAACCCTTCCCAGGCCTCTATTTGGTTTCCGGCAGAGGTCCCTTGATGTATTAGTTCCTTTACGTCAGTAGACAGCGCCTCAATATTGTCTTGTTTGAATCTAATGCGTTTGAAGTCTGTTGTATGTTCAGAGCCTGCGGTTGCCCTGGCTTCTTTGGGGTTCCCACTAAGATGTTTTAAGACTATTTCTTGTGGCAGGTGGTCGCTTTGGTCGCTGGCGCCCAGTTGATATGAGCTGATGACGTCAAATAGCGGGAGTGTTACAAATGCGTAGTCTAAATAGGAGGAGGTTGTAGCGGAGTGGTAAGTTGATGCTGGGGGGGTGTCTTCTGTATACCGTCCGTTCAGCGCCCTTAAGTTTAGTTCCTCTAGATCTTTTAGCAATTGAGTTGAGCATTTTGTTCGTTTAATTACCGGCACTTGTGCTTGCGCTGGGATTCCCCATGCTCTGTCGAGTTCACATGATAGTTCCTCATCCGCGGTTGTTCCAAGGAGAAAAAGATTGAAGTCTCCTGCAAGGATTAAGTCCTCAGCTTCCCCCTCATCCAGGATTCTTGCTGTTTCCTTGGCCAGCTCTCTTGCACCTTTCTGCTTATGCTTCGGGTGTATGTAGGAGTTGATTATTACAAGAGGGCGGTCCGGCTTCCTAGTGTTGAGTCTAATAACTGCCGCCTGTAGCACATTAGGAGTTATGGTTTTGGCTTTTATTTCCCTCATCGATCTGATTGATGATATTGAGGCAAAAATCATCAATCCTCCTGAGCTGTGACCAAAGGTTGATGTCCTGGTCGCTGGGGAAGTTTGCATCATATATCCTTCCAGGGATATTTCTTCTACTTCCCAAGTTTCCTGGAGTAGTATTAGGTCAAATGACCTTAGGTACCTTAATGTGTCCTGGTCGTCTAATTTGTCAGTCAAACCGTTGATGTTCCAGATGCAAATTCTGAGGGTGATCGGATTTTCGAGGCCCGGGGGCTCTGCTGAGTATTCTTGTCAGTGCCCACCTCTGTTTGTTATTGTTCGCAGTATTATGTCGGAGTTCAAAGTTGGAAGTTTTGTTGTTGCCACTTCGATGTGGGAAGGCCTCCCTTGGTAGCCTGGTGAGTGACTGAGTGCTCCTTTTAATATTGATGAAGCTTTGGGGCGATGTTCTTTTCCGCCTTCATTTAAAAAGGGTGTTGGGTAGCAAGGCCTTCTGCCTAGTTCAAGTTTTATTCCCCACTGGGCAAATTTGGTCAACTTTCCTAAGATACGGTTGACCAGGTCATTTGATGACCATGTCGTCTTAGTTGTTTCTGATTTATTCTGCACTAGTGCAGGTAGGAATTCGAGTTCGAGTAGGTCAGTTGAAGAGATGCCCTCCAGGCCCTCAATTGAGTTTATCAATTTTATGATGTTCCCTCTTTTCAAGTAGTCCACTCTGCCTCTAGTTTTATATTCTGGGATGAATATTAGTATGTCTGTCTTGTTAGATGTAGTGCCGCGTGGTTCTTTGACTGCCGTGAGGCCGGGGTCATTAGCCCTGTTGAAAGATTGGTCAAAGTTGTAGTCTGCTATGACTGTGATTTCCCTTGGTTTGAGATTTTTCTGGTCCCCCTTCATAATCGGGGGGCTCTCACTTTGGGGCGTGATGTTGTGGCTCCTGGCTACGCCACATTCATAGATCTCCTGCTCGGGGCTTTTCCGCTGTTGTATGATTTGTGTGTCTGACTCCTCCTTGTGTTCAGGATGATCTGTTACTAGTGCAGTTACTTCTATTGTAGTTGTAGTTGTTTTTTTAAGTTTGTCGGAGGAGTTTTCCTGATCCTGCTTCAGGCCCAGCAGGCTCTCGCTTTGAGACACAAAATTTTGGCTCCTAGCTTCACCGCGTTTGTGGGGCTCTTGCTCAAGACTTTTCCACTGTTGAATACTTTGTGTATTTAACTCCTCCTTGTGTCCCGATCCATCAGTTATTATTGCAATTGTTTCTATTTTGTTTGGTTTTTTGGGTTTGTCGGATTTGTCTAAGGACCTTGAGGCGATCGATTTTTTCCCTGGAGTCATTCCTTTGCCTGTGGTCAAGGTCTGCTCAATCTCATTATGGGAGGATGCAGTCTCTTCTTTTGTCTCTTGATGGTAGGACTCCTGTAACTGACTTTCCTTTCCTTGAGTTATGGCTATCATTCTCCTGTTCCTGCCTTTCCTTTTTTGTTTCCGGCGAGTTCGTGAATTTATAGGTGCTACTGTGCTTTCTGTTTCGGGAATCTTGAGAGCTGGGATTAGATTTTTTGGCGATTGAGTCGCTTGAGGAGAGCTGGTATTCCTGGTTTGGAGGTGTTTCTTCTCTGCCTGAGTCTGATTTCCGTTCGCTTGTGGGTCCCTAGTCTCGTTTCCCGTAGTGACTATGTCTATTGGTGTCGGTGCCTTGAGAGGTTTCAGCTCGTCCAGGAGGTTTTCTAGAATAGTTGGTAGCGTTGATAGCTTATTTATTATTGGGAAGCAGTCACATTCTGCTTTTGCTAACGCTGAAAGTTCTACTGCTTCCTGTCCCCTTTTTATGAGACCGTTTAAGTCGCCTAGTTTCCTCTCAATTCCTGACGTAAACTCTGCGAGTGTTTGTAATATTATTAATTGCATATCTAGTTTCTCTGATTGATATTGTAGTGCTGTTGCCGATAGTTGTATTGTGTTTAGTAGATTTGCCCAGAACGTGATGCACGAGCCTTTACTCTCGTTCTCCGGTCTGGTGGTACTGGGGGTTTTACTGGGCTTTAGATTGTAGGCCGTCACTAAGTCTTGCCACTCCTGTGATGCAAGAAAGGTCATGTCGTTGGCTGTGGTGTAGGTGTTCTCTTTTTTCTGACTTTTAGGTGTGTTTGGTATGTTAATACGGCCTGTATCTCTCTGCTCTGTAGGGGCCGTTTGATGAGTGTCTCGCGAGCTTGTGAGCATCGGTAGAGGGGTGCTGGTCGGTTGAGATGTTGCTCCCATTCCTTCCTGCTCACTGAGAGCTTCTTTATGCGATGATCGGGATGAGAGGTCGCCCCAATCATTTGAGTCTTGAAATTGGAGGATAATGGAGGCGTCTAGTGCTCCGGTTAATCTTGACCCACTTGGAGAGGTCTCCTTGACCGGAGAGCTTTCTGCTATTATCCTTCTGAGCGGAGTCTGTGTGTTTTGAGCGCTCTTTAATGCTATATTTGGTGGACTGCTAAACTCCGCTGGCTGGTCTATTGTCTTGCGGGATGTTTCGTATTTTTCCTTATTAGTTGTTGGCCCGATTTCAGCTTGTACCCTCTGGTGACTGTTGATGTGAATGTCCGTCATTACAAGTTTTAGGGGTCTTTCTGCTTCCGATTGTTGTTGTACTTGTAGTGGGGAATATTTTATCTTCCCAGGTTCCAAAGGAGTGGGTAGTTGTTCCAAGTTCTCGTTTTAAGTAAAAATTGCCGCTCCAGGTTGTTTTAGGAACGCAAATTTCGTATAGATTTTCGGTTGGTAAGTGTGTGAAGATTTTGCAACTGGTTCTCCATCTATAGTTATGAGGTCTTCAGTTCTGGCTCTTTTTAATCCTTTCAATGATTTGCTTTATTTTGATGCCTTTTTTTTGTCCGTGGTGAGTGCGGGATTATTGTCTTTAGTAGGATCCAAGCCTGTAAACCAGAGGCAGCCCATATCATCATTAATTTCTTTGCTGGTTTTGGTTTCATTGGAATTGACTTTTTCCTTTCCGTTTATTGTTGAACTGAGATTGTCATCTGTGGGTGATGGAGAGGTTCCAGCATCTTTAGTTGCCCCCCTTTTCCGTCTGGGTGCTGGTTTTGTGAGGGACCTTCTCACTTTTCCTGACCTCATGACTGTCTGAGAGCTAAAGATGGATTTAGATTGTCGCTCTACGTTGCTCTGGTTCTTAGCCCCCCCACCGCACAGGCCTCTAGAGCTATTGCGCAGAAGTGAGTGCCGATTGCGGCGTGGATGGATCTTGAATCAGTCTTAGGGCGGTCTTTAGAGGCTCCTTTGCCTTAGATCGCTGCACACTCAGCTTTGGCTCTAGCACAGAACTCCCCAGCTGTGCTCCAATAGTCGAGTGTTGTATTGAAAGGAGCCTTGAATGGTAAATGCTTAGGCCCTTTTTGGCATGGTCAGATGTAGATATGCTTTTCGCGACCCTGAGCCTGCAAGGTTTGTTCAAAAGAAGGCTTTTGGAATGAAAAAACCAGTGCCTTGTGGCGAGTTAGTGTATTTTCTCTTGGGACACTCTCTGGTTAAAAGGACATCGCAGAGCCCCCTTTTTTTTTGTTTTGTTACTGTAGTCTACTGTAGTCTACTGCCACACTGTGGTTTCACTAATTAGTTTTTGGGTCCTACCTTAGATGCCGGTTCTGTAGTTGGCTCACCGAGGGAGACTGTAGGCTGAATGGAGCTGAATGGTCGGAGCTGAATGGAGCTCCTGGTGCTGCCTCGGCGGTGTTGTTTTTGCAGTGCTCCGCACAGCGCTCACACCCGCTGGCAGCTCCTCACAGGTGGGGAGCCCGAGGCAGACCAGGTCGGGTCTCACTCGACTGCCCTCGGCAACACAAACAGCAATGAGCCAAGCTGCTGTCCTCTCCGTGCCACGAAGCTCCACTCAGGGAAAAGTGCAACCAGACAGGCAGGCAGGCAGGCGGACGAGCAGGCGAGCAGGATACCCCAGGTCACTCACGCCGCCGCCGCCGCTGGGGGTTTTGGTGAAGCTTCGGTGCCTTCCACGGAAAGGGCCGCAAGACGGGACAAGAGACAGTCACGGTCTAGGCGCGGCTGGTGCGCGACTGGGGTGGCCCCGCAAACTGTGAGCCGATGGCAGCGCTGGTGGTACCGGAGGAACAGGAACAGTACTGAAGCAGTAGCACTGGAGCAGCAGCAGCGGTGTTTTCCCCCGTTGGTGTGCGTCTCTGGCTCGGTCTCTGGCTCGGCTCGGCGTTCTCGCAGCTCTCTGGTGCTCTCTAGTGGCAATCACAGACTGGGAAAGATGTGGGGCATGGGTGCACTGAAAGAGAACTTACCATTCGGCCAATTCCTCCGGATTAGGAGGAATTGTAGTTCTTCTGAAGACTACAATTCAGAAGCTTGAAATCTAGCAACCAACTTACATGCACGACAGTCCCCACAACATAAGCTGTTACAAACCATGAAGAGAGCTAGACATAATAACAGAGAGGCCTTATTGGAATATAATCACAAAGAACCAACTGAGACACTCTCATGTGTGACATCCTTTACTCCAGACTCCAATAGGGTTAAAAACATCATTCATAAGCACTGGGGCATCCTCAATACTGGTGATTTACAACTGCCAACACCCAGGTTTGCTTTTAAGAGAACAAGTAACCTTAAAGACATATTGATCCACACTAGACCTAAGATCAGAACTGTCCCAACACAGAGAGCTCTGTGAGATCTCCCACCAGTCCTGGGACACCACCCCTGTGGCTCCTGCGCAGCTTACCCACTTACCAAACCCACTAAAGAAATCACCTTCTCGAATAACTTTAATTGGAAACTGTCAAGACATACCAACTGCAACACCACCAATTGCATCTACATGCTTTCATGCCCCTGCTGTCTCTGGTATGTGGGCAGGACCACCAGAGCCGCTAAGACACGCATGAGCGAGCATAAGAGCAATATTCGATGCCACATAGTTACTACCAAACTCTACACTCACTTTGAGACTGCCAGACACACTTGCGACAACATGAGTTGGGTGATATGGGAAGCACATCCATCCATTTCCCCAGCAGCCTTCTTTAAGATCGAACAAAGATGGATCTATTGTCTGGCCTCTGATAAACTCGGGCTTAAAAAAGATATCCCCTGGAGCAGCCTTAAAAAGACTTAGCCACACCCTGTGTGACATCACACATTACTGTTATTCTATCGCCTCACTTTGACCCACCCCTGGCGACGCCCCAATCTTAGCCTATATCCCAGTCACGCGGTATTTGCATCTTCCAAGATGGTGCCTATATTGATTCAGGATATTGTGCAACAAATGTCCTCCTTACATGTAATCACATGCTGTTTTGCACTCTTTAAGATGGCGCCCGGAGTGAATCATGATACCCTGCCAAGATGGCCGCTACATCCTCACACTCCCCTCCACCGGTATGGTTTTTCCCCCTAGTCTCCGGCTCCCTTGATGTGAATCCGCCCGCACTGCATGCGATTGTTTAAACCTCATGCCAGGACTGGATCACTACCTCCCGGATCCGGCAGTGTGCTGTAGGTCACTCGGCACCTGGATGCAGTGTGGTCTGGAGTTACAATATTGGTAACCTGTTCGTACGAGGACACTCGTAAGGCATAGGCCTGGGCGCCGATTATTGGTGCCAGCTGTAAATCCCTGAGTCTGGGTACATACTCCCCGAGTCTGACCTTTGAGCTCCGTTCACAGGCACCCTGCCAGTCCGATGTACGGAGCGGCTGCCTCCCAGCTGGGGGGCCGCCGCCTGCCGCATCGGCTGGGTGGGTCCGGGTGGCATGCCATGGGGCCGGGAGCAACGTCCACCCATCTGTGGGACTGACTCTGAGCCGTCTTACTTCTGCCTCATGCTACAAGTGGAGGCTGATAACCAGGCTACTGATACAAGCGTGTCCACGCTACCCGCTCCCAGTGCCTGCATTTTTAAATCTGTTCTTTTATGGTCCCCAGGACACCAATACTTTTCCGTGTCCTTCACCTGCCGTGATTTGATAGGGCCAATTGAAACTTAGTTATTGGTGAGTTGATTTTGACTCACCAAGCTGCTACTTCTTTTATTTAATTTTATTCTCTCACTGCATGATTTTGAACTGGCTGGGCCTCAGATTTAGTCCAATGACCATTGCGGGGCAATTAAGGTTAACAAATGTGACCTTGTGAGCAACTAGTACGAAATTGTTGATATGCACATATCTGGTGTTAATCAGGAGGGCTATGATGGCAGGTTGCTACCAGAACTGTTGTTCGATTATATTGAATCGCTTTCATTTCTTGGTTTCTCATTTCAGATTGGCTGCTGCACCAACAGTAACTTTACCTCTTAGTGTCACTTACTATTATAATTAGGCTAGTACACCACTATGCATTCATATTTTTAGTGTAGAGTTACTTTCATTTTAGGTCCTGATAAATTGCCACAAAGATCGTCCTGACTTAATAGGCAAGAAACATGTCGACCAGACGAGACTGAGCGCAACACCCTGCAGCATTATTGCAGTGAGTCACTAACTCCATTTTTAATCAGGGGGAAGGCAGGATTATTAAAGTCTAATTTACCTGACTCAACCATTTCCCTGTTTTACTTCACACTTTTGCACTCCTACACTTCCAAGGCTCCTTACGCCCACTGCACCATATGGCAAGGAATGAAAAGATCTCCGCCAAAGAGCCACTGCATAGGATGCCCCGCCGATGATGAAGCATGACACCCAGCAGGCTGGTTGTGTGAGCGCCCTCATTCCGAAAGGAAGGACTTTCCAGTCCCTCCCCTTTCTCACCAATACTACCAGTGTGTAGTCAGGGACATTTCCAGTCCCCCTTCTCTCCCTCTTAGCCCTTCGAATATCAGGAACTGCATACCCTTTCTCTTTATGCATAATGCATGCGGACGACAATTATGAAACCAGGTGTGCTAAGTACAGCATGCATGCAGCAGTTGATTAGGTTTTTAAGGTCCGAATAACACTCCGTTTTCATGTATGATTTTCACAGAAAATGACTATATCTAAAGGCACTCTCTCTGCATTTGCTGCATGTATGTTTACATAATACATTGTTTGCCCAATCAAAGTGTTCTATAGTTCAATTTAGACTCAGCAGGTTTGGTCCAGGGCTCAGGACTCTGTCTGGAATGTGCAGGACCCAAGACCCTCAGTGTCTCTTTCAGATGCTAATGAGTTTGGAAGGCAGCCTGGTGAGCATTCCATCCCCCACAGCAGGGGACTGTGGCCTTTAATTAAATATCTGCGTCTTAGCTCTTCTCCTGGGAGGGGCCACCCGGCATCCTCCCACTGTGGGGCCAACACACCTGGGGAAGATGATCACATTAGTTATCTATAGAATCTGGGGAGCAACCCGCCCCTCAGTGAGTCCCCTTTCCCATTCTCCCACAAGAGACAGAATTTGAGAAGCTGAGAGAGCTTGGGGGCCACAGTTCGCTGTGGGCTGACTGTCAGCACAGGACAGTTTTGTGCATTGCATGATTTGTAAGGATCAGGTCATACTTGCATAACCTTTTACAAGAAAGGGTTTTGGTATGCGTGTGGCTCTTCAAGCTGATGTTTAGTGCACCCGGCTGGATCGCATTCTGCATGATTATGCGTGAAACACAGCTTTTGCCTCAGCAAAGTGAAAGAGGCAGGCACTGGGCACAATCCACTCTCCTGGTGCTCCTGCACGTTTCACAAATCACAGCTCCAATCGGAAGAATAGTCATACAACCTGTTCGTGTTGGCACAGTATCTTCTATGTCCTGGGGTCCATTGTGACACACAGTGCAGATTAATCCTGCCAGTGGCAGGAGCAGCAGAATGTATTGGTAATTTTACGTTACAAGAGTAACGCAGAATAACTAAATTTCTCAAATTCCGCTGGCACCCACCCCTAATCTTAACTTAGATCTGTGTGCCTGCATCCTGTCTCCAATAGAGATATGGGGTGGGTGACAGCTACACTTTGTGCATTGCGTCTAGACAGCCACAAACACAGGAAGGGTGGGTGTGACAGAAAACTCATCTGCATTCATCTGCATTCTGATACATTTTCCTGGGCAAGAAGAGAGAGGGAGAGGTGACACTTACACGTGAGTAGGGAGTGTCTTGTTTCCAACTCAAAGGGCTTATCACACCCCATAGATAGATTGGCAGACAGGGATGGATTAAAAAGGGAACTGTCCCTTCAAGGGCCTGCTTTGAAGTCACCCCGCACTGCAAAGGCACATTTGGGTATACGTATTTGGACTCTGACCCTATCAAGACAGTACACTACTGGACCTATGAAGATCTCTGCCAAGAGTAAGAACTGCTGAGCTAAAAATATTGCCACTTTGCCTAACTACTGTTCTGGCAATTCTGAAAGAACTACTTTCTGTTTTGCTGAGCTGCTCTTCTGCCTGTTGATCTCTGCCCTGCTGAGGACAAGGACTGGACCCATCTCACTTGAACCGAGAGTGGCTCCAAGGGCATGCTGGCATGCCCCTAGTTATGAATTTTTAGTGCCATCAAAGACTTTCTGCAACTCTGCAACGGCACCTGGAATTGGTGAGTCCTGCCCAGCCAAGTCATGAAAATTCAGTCCTGGGCCATAGAAAGGTAATTTCTGCTACCAGAACCATCAACGTTGATGCAGTGGTGACTTTGAAGCAATTGGAACCCCAGCATTGCCCTTTGAGGGCAACTCAGGAGCCGATCGAATATATCAATTTGACATAAAGTGCAGCAAGTTAACGACGTACATTGCAGCTCTACTACAATGCAATACCTGCTTTCTAAAGAGGTTCTTCATCTCCTGTGCGGATTGGCGCAGAGGCATTGAGACTTCAACATCAATGCTTTGCTCCATCCAAAGTACTCTCTCAGTAGAACCTGAATGAGTACTGTAGCCGGCCTGCCCTCTATCGTGGTCAGGCTGAACTTTGGATCTACCCCGGTCTAGCCCAACCTCAATTAACCTTTTAGTACTATTGACTTGTAAGCACTATTTTTGGTTTCATCTAAAAAATCACATCTCCGATTCTACTTATTGGATTTGTGCCATTTTGGTCTTCATTTACTCATAAAGTATTTTCTATATTTCTAAGCCAGTGTGAAGTAGTTTTATGGTCTTTCATTGTGTTACTGTGGGTGTGTCACACAAATCCTTTGCACAATGCCTCTTTAGATAAGTCTGTCAGCTCTGTGCCAAGCTACCATAGGGTGAGCACAGGTTATCTCTCAGTGTGCATATAACCCACCCTGAATAGGATTGTGGTCCCTACTTGGCCAGGGTGCATACCTCTGCCAACTTGAGACCCAACTTCTAACATTATGTATTTCTAAATTTTTTAAGGCAAATTTAAGTGTTTGGAGTTTTCTAAAATAATTAGGAGCACATTAGGCTAGGTGAGGAGCCGTGTACTTTTATGCATAGGTGAGGAGCCATTTGCTATTTTGCCTGGTGATTTTGATAATAACTTAGGCTCAATGACATGAAATCTTGATTTTGTGTTTAGTTATGTAGATTCTCTTCAAGCCATTAAAAAGCACAGGGAAGTCCTGTTAGAGTTTTTAACTTAAGCTAATGTGTAATGCTAAAGATATGTTTTCCCACCTTACTGTATTTTGATTCTAGGGGTCGTTAAAGTATATTTAATTATATTCTTTAGTCATAGCTAATTTGTTATGGTGTTTTCCTCTGTTTTGGTTCATTATTTCAGCAACTATCATTCCCTGCATTGTAATTTGTTTGGCCCTTTTAAGTGCTCCAATAAGAATGTAGACATTCCCTACAATGGTGCGGCTGTTAAGACTGGTGTTAGATAGTTCCGGACAGTCTGTTAACATATGTATTTCAGGAGAGACAATTTATTCTTGAAAGGTGTCTTTTGGTCGACGATGATTATACTTGTTAATATTGGCAAATGCAATGCCAATGTACACCAGGATATATACAGGCACAACAACGGCAATACTAATAAATGCAATGTCAATGTATGCCATAAACTATGCTTGCATAACAATGTTAAAACCAGTAATGCTATAACAACTGTACACACAGTAAGTAATGAGAATGTCGGTAAATATTATATCAATGACTGCCATCTTATATGTACATGCTATAATGAACTCGAATAGTTGCTGTCCAATTTACCCAAGATCACTTTTCCATCAAACCCGAGTCAGAGAGACATGGTCAGACAGGTCCTGCACACCAAACCCAGGCCTACCAATTGATAGGTCACAGATGGGATTACACTTAGTCCGAAGACAAACGTGCAACCAGGGAAAACCCTGATCAGTGCCACAGACTCCACAAACAAATCTGAGGAAATTGGCCCCAATAAAACACCTTTGGCCAAAGACTCACACTCCCAAAATACAACAAAGTGATATGCCACATGTAGTTCGGAAGACTCAGCCATTAAGGACACATTGTGTGCACCACACTTGGAGATCACGCATTCCTCATGCAGGACATCTGGACACATACACACTAGTCCACACTAGCTCTCCTTGAGGTCAAGAACTACCTGTGTCCCCGTTATCAGATGGTTGTACTAATAACTCATGTCTAGTCCTGGACCACATGATCTGTAAGAATGTGAACTCATTTTTTTGTACCTCATGAACTGTATGTATAATCCGCCAAACCTTCTGTACATTGAGACTGTCTTCATATGCTTCACCATCGATGCTCTCCAAGTCTCTGCATTTAATTAAACCAACTTGTTCCTATTTTGCCAAAAGTCTCTTGTCTTTTGATTTTTTCAAGGAAAATTCAAATCAGAGCAACGCACATGAAACCTAAATTAATCAGAAGGGCTTTGTTAAGATTGTTTCTTTGCTCCATTGTTATTCTTACTTTACACCACGGGCTTGAAAGGCATTTGAAAGATCTGTGGCAGGACACATGGAAAATGTGCTAACAGATATTCAACTTTTATTATATGCGGATGACACTGAACTCTCATCTAGGGATGCTATAGGTCCACAGAGACTGCTGGATGGTTACGTTAGATTTATGGGGGACTTGGATTTAAAAATGAAAGTGGCTATAGCAAATGAAACTTTCACTTGTGAGTATATTTAAACGTATAATGTACTCTTACATATTTGCATTACTTTATTACTTTGCAATTCACAAAATCTGAGTACAAAATACAAAAAAGTGTTACCCTTTAGTCTCCACCTCCGACAAAGGAACTGAAGCCTAACTATGAGTGTAACTTACTGCTAAAACAAGGTAATTCATTTAGTAGCACACATGGTAGGCCCCCAGTAGTGCAACCTCATCGATAAAAAATAGTGCTGGTAGGAAACTAAAAAAAACTTCATAGGAAATAATGTTAAATTAAACTAAATAATTTCCAGAAAATAGATAAAATTGCAAATCTATATAATTTAATGTTAAAAAGTACATATTTGAATTGAACTCAATTATTTTAATAACCATTTTACATTTAAAAAATAATACAACTGCACATTATATTGAAATATAGTTTTATTGTTTTCATAAATTCAATATATCACGTTTAATAATTATTATTGCATAGTAAAACATATTTATTAAATCTAGTTGAAAATGTACTTTTTGATTTAAACTTCAGAAAAATTGTTTACATTCAAATTATTATATTTTCATTCATTAAATGTTTAATTCAAAATTAAGTTAGTAAGTAAAGTATTTATTGTGTGATTATATAAAATCTTACAATATTTTAAAACAGAGAAAATATACAAACTTTTACTTAAAGATAAAAATACACATTATTAGGTGAGTCAAAATCATTATAAAAACATCAATTAATAATACATACTTTGTAATACCGATAAATCATTCATTAATACCCTATGTTAACTTCTCTGATCAGTCTGGGAGATCTAATTTCTTTCTTATTGTTAATATAAACTTTGCAAAAGCCAATTTCAAAACGAAGTCATTTGGTTGTAAACATCTTATAAGTGCTTGTCTACAAGTCCTTATTCCGTGGATGTTAAAATGCCACTTAAGCGCAGTTTTTCTTTCTTCCGTCAAATTTGAGCATATGCAAAGCAAATGGATAATATTCTCTTCTGCCAATTTACATAAACGGCAAGACATTGGTTCTATTGTTTGAAGTCATGTTATTACATAACTAGGGGGTATATTATCAAGGGGTTTATCTCCGCTTTTTTGGCTTTAAAAGCCAAGAAAGCGGAGATAAAATTATCTCCCTATTACCAAGCTGTCGCTAACACCAGTTAGTGACAGCTAATAGGAGATAGCGACCATCTTGGGCCCCGCTTTGCATGTCAGTGATATTTATCACTAATGACATGCAAAGTGGGCGTGCCAAGATGTTAGTGACTGGAAACAGTCGCTAACATCGCTATCTCCTATTACCAACTTTTGGAGATATTCGCGCTAAGCGCGAATATCTCCAAAAGCTAACACCTGCCCTGAGCAGTTCTTCACCATGTTATCCAATGGGAGGTGGATAACATGGCTAAGAGCATTTGCTCGATAATGCATGAATATCGCTGACTTTTCAGCGATATTCATGCATTGCGGCCGTTTTTTATCGCATTTGCGATAAACCTTGCTAATAGCAAGGTTTATCTGCGATAAAAATCGCCGATGTGCGGCGATAATTTTTGTCTCTAAACAAGTTAGAGACAAAAATTATCGCTAGTTGTTGGTAATATACCCCTAGATCCTGGAAAGAGGCCAACACATGCTTTAAAAAAAGTATTTTTAGCTTCAAAGACCAAGGGGTTTCTAAATATGACTGAACCTCGAGTAAAGTATACCCCTTCATTTGTGACCATGTGTGGGATCTTTTTGCAAAAATTCTTTGTCGTTATACAACAATAAGTGTTTTGTTATTTTATTAAATAGATTTTTTTAATGATTCTGAGGTTTTTGGCATATCCCAAATCTCATGAACTGAATATTCATCCAAGACAGATTGTAGGTATTTCCAAAACTGAGATTTCCGATTTGTTTGTATTTCCTGCCTCAGGCAATTTGACATTATCCATTTTTATTCTATCCAACATTTTTTTAAATAGGCCTTTCCTAGCAATTAGCTGATTAGTTAGCCCAAATTCTAAGCTAATTTTTGCAGGAGATGTGTTGTGAGGAAGGTGAAAAGTGATTTAAAGGCATTATTGATAGTTATAGAGTTATTCACACACAAAGCTTCACTACAATATGTTAGTGATGGTAATAATTTTGCCAATATTACTTTTAAAAATGGGAAGTAACTCAGTCCCCCTAAGGACTCCTGCAAAGTTCTACAAGCTGACAGTAGAGTGTTAGTTTTCCTTTGCATATCGGCCTTATGTAGGTAAATGAACCTTTATCATCAAAAAGAACTCAGAGATATTTATACAATCTAATTTGCTCTGGCTGTAGGTTCTCGAGGTAACATTTATGGTTATTCTCTATATCAGGATTTTTGTTGAGTTCCATAATTTTTGTCTTGTTGACATTTATAATCATGCAGTTTGCTTGATAATAACTTGATAACCTATTTATCAGCCGTTGTAATCCCACCTTACTTTGACTTAATAGAATAACGTCTTCCACATATAATAGCTTTGAAATATAGGTGCTGGCTAATTTTGATGGATGTGCATTCACTTTGGCACACCCTTGCTGTAGACCCATGGTAGTTCACATGTTTCTCGAAAAACAGGAAAGCAGTGGCATCTGGTGACATTTGAAAATGGTGAGCGTAACGTTGGACATGATTTTTATATAGCGAGTGATGTGAACAAGATCTATGGACAAACTTGGGGTCCAGGGGGAGTCACTCTCCCGAGAAAGAAATGAAAAAAAGATTGGCAAATGGTGCATTTTAAAGCGAATGAATATAGCGATAAAGCAAGGCTTATTAAGCAGTGGGAACCTAAAGAATTTAAATATTAAACACATTAAAACTGTGCCATCTTTTCTTGCATTCATGTGTTCTACATTTACTGTAATGTGTAAATTGTTCTGCATGACAACTTTAGCCCTTTAAAATATATGCTTGCCCTGTGTCTTTCACTGCATGTAGCATTAACTTTGGAAAAATATGCTCTAACTAGACTTTTCTAGAAGCACCCGCAAATGCTAGCTGTAACCAGTTATTTAGTAATATGTGCAGACAGGTCTGCATATGTGAGATGAAAAAGTGTGTGCTCTCTATAAAGGAACATGCCAAATACATTTCTGTGATTCCCAGAGTGTGCCAACAGACCGGTATTTTGATTTCTCTCTGTGATGTTTTTATCCAGATAAAAGGCATAGCAACTGATATATGCCTAAAGCTTGTCATTATGATAGGCTTTGTCACTGAGTGTTAGCTGCTTACGATAAATGAGTAAAAAAATGATTTTTATAAATAATGAACATTGGAAATGTTTAAATTCTGAAATAGTGAGTCTTTGAATTAAACAGCATTGAGGTCTGTTGAAGGAGTTTTGGCCTTCAATTATGTGTGGGGAGAGGTCGTCCCAGACACATGTGGTTAGTCCCCTGCTTCCTTCAGTGTTACCACTAGATATGGATCTGGGCCACTCTATACCCACAGTTAAATTAATCTCCTGGAACATTGCAGGTATTCGGTCTAAATTAACAGACGAGGTTTGGATGGAACATATCAGGGGTTTTGATGTCATCTGCTTACAGGAGACCTGGGCCGAAGAAAGTATTGAGATGGTTGGTTACCAGGCCTTTGAGGTGCCCACTACAGCATAATTGTCGGGGAGGGCTAAAGGAGGGTTGGTAACCCTAATCTCAGTTAGATTTGGTTCCCTGAATGTCTCTTGTGTAGGATCCTCTCAGTGGTTCCAATTGATTATGATCACTAATATGCTGCAGATGAGAGTCCTTCTTATAAACTGGTATTATAACATTTTTGACCCAAGGAATTGTGATGTTTTAGAAGCCCTGCAAATGGAAATTGCTAATGCTTCTGGGAAGTGGCAACCTTTATGTGCTTTATGGGTGAGAGATTTAAATTATACATCTTGTGAATTTAGTAACAAAAGAGTTTGTGGTTTCTTGTACACTGATGACCAGCCCTTGGGGCATTTCATTCACACCCCGCAGGGAGAGGCGCTGAATACTATCATCATCGAGAATAACCTGGTCCGCCTGAATAACAGTTTTTCAGTCCACTGCACTACTTTTGTTGATGGGGGTAGGTAAAGTTCGATTGATTTTATGTTTATTTCTATGGAATGCTCCTCTCTGGTGTGCGATTTCCATGTGGCTCCGGAAATAGCAAGTGACTACAACCCATTGATTGTTTCGCTTCAAGTAATAGCAAGAACCTCAGGGGGTGATGGACGCTCGATTCATTACAATCATAATAAAGGTGTAAGAGTAAACTGGGGGAAAATAAATCCAACACTCTTTGAGGAAGAAACAGTCCTTCCTAAATTAGACCTGATTATGGCTTCCTTGGAGCAGGATTCTTAATCATCCATAATTGTTCAGATTTACGAATGGCTTTGTGCTAATGTAGCTGAAAGATTAACCTGTCCAGATAGGCCTAAGCAGCACCATGAGGCACGTTGGTTTAATGTAGAATGCTCTAGAGTCTATAACATTTAGAAAATTGCTCTAAAATCACACCACCGAAATATAGAACAAAAAAAACATGTGAGCCGTCTATATAAAACCACCATCAGCGCAAGGAAAGTGGAGTTGAGGTGCATAGTGTGGGATGATTTGGAAAGAGCAAGTGCTCTTAGAAATAGCAAACATTTCTGGGCCATTATCAACCTTCCCCAATTCACTGAAGAAGTGGGAAAAATGAAGCCTATGATCCTAGGTGATACCTGGGAATCACACTTTGAGCCCATTTTTATTACAAATGATAGGGAGTTGTTGATGTATAACGAGGATCTCCCGGTCGATATGAGAGAGGCAGTAGAGCTTAGTGTCTCACTCACGCTGACTGAGGTGGAGGAGGCACTTGCGAAGGGGATAAGTAGGAAAGCTCCAGGTCCAGATGGAGTGCCATTAGACCTTTTTAAGTTAAACATAAATCTTTGGGCACCCCTGCTTACTCAGGTCTTTAAATAGGTAGTGACTGGCCCAATTCCAGCATCCTAAAAAGAGGCCATAGTTGAACCCGTGTTCAAAAAAGGGAACAGAAATGATCCTGCCTGCTATAGGCCCATTTCCCTAATCGATTCTACCGCCAAAGTATTAGGTAGGGTAATCCTTGCCCGACAGGAGACCTGGGCGACTAGCAGGGGTTCATTTAAAAAAACAAAAGCAGTATGGGTTCCGGAGGGGACTTGGAACTACAGAGCAGTGCCTACATTTATCCCTGATCACTGGCAAGTACATGAGGGCAAAGAGTGGTTCTATCCACCTTGCCTTTATGGACTTGTCCTGTGCATTTGATACTGTGAACAAGGGTACATTTTTGGCACTAATGTTAGACATGGGCTTTGAAAGCGCTCTAATCCTGCTTCTCAATAGGTTACATACCAACACATCTGTTTCCATAAGATTTTGCTCACAGGGGAAAAAGACAAGGCCCATTGCCTCAACAGAAGGAGTCAGGCAGGGGTGCATGAGCTTGTTACCTTATACAAGGCAAAATGCATTTCAGTTGCATTGCATCGAATGGGGCGGGGGTGTAGGGTTACTAAAGAAGCCGCCCATTCCAAGTGGTGGAGAACAAGTTCATAAAACGTCTGTTGATGATTCCTAGCAGTGCTGCCACCTCATTTTCTCATCAAGAAGTGGGGATGGAATATATAGAAGATCACATTGGCACTGCCCCTTGCTTCTGTGGGCCAAGCTCTGGGCCTCAGGAGAGTTACAGTTTTCAAGGGAGATCATCGAAGACTGTATTAACTCGGACAGGTTCTTGTGGATCCCTTGGCTTCGGTTTGTGAGGGATAGGTTATTCCAGATCGGGCTGGGTGAGTACTTTGATACCCCATCATGCATCCCCACTAATGCGAAGGGCAAAATTAGAGACGTGTATGGTGTCTGGGCAAAAATGCACCATTTACAAATGAGGCACCTGGCGCCAGTTGCCCTTTCATGCATAAACAGCAGTATTACCTTTCCTTTACTATGAACAGCCAGTTGCGTTTTCTTTCAACAAGATTCTGTCTTAGCACGTTGCACTTTCTGGTAAGGTTCCCTAAACAATCCGGGTGGATAGACAACCTTACTTTACCCATGCGACATTAGTCCTACCCAGAGCACTTAGCACTTTTTTCTTTTTTGTGCGCTTTACAAAGATGCAAGGAGCAGATTTTTGGTTCCCTTGTTAAAGAAAATTCACCCATGTACACATTGAGAGGGCGTCAGACATTTGCAATCATTGACTAATCCTGTTATTTGCACTGTAGTATTACATTTTATCAAATCAGCAATGGGCATTAGGAGACAATATGAAGTATAGGCCCTAGGCCCGAGTCATCTCCAGGCTAGAATATGGCTGCTTCATCCTCACAGGCCTACCCAAGAGCTCTCTGGCACCCTTGAAAGCCTGCCTCAATGCCGCCGCCCGACTTCTAACTGGCTCTAAGAAGTACAACCATATCTCACCCCACCTTAAAGCTCTGAACTGGCTTCCTCTTGAGGCCAGAATCCAGTTCAAGCTGCCTTGCATCACCCACAAGGCTCTTTATTCCAAGTCCCCTGCTTTTCACACCCAGAAACTCAAGATATCTGGAGGAGCCAGAAACTCCCGGTCCCCCAGAGACCTTTTGCTCCAACCTGCTAGCTTCAGGAAAAAAAAGAACGTACAATCGCGCCTTCTCTGGAGCTGCCCCAGGAATATAGAACTCACTCCCACCTGCCATCAGAAGAATACTGTCTCTAGCTCACTTAAAAAAAGAGGCTAAAACTTTCCTAATGGGCAAATTCCTCTTCTAACGCTAAAGTTACTATCACCTCCATAACCTGGCTTCACCTATCATTAGGGTATTATCCCGGGGCCTTTTCTCCTTATGATACCCACCCTGCACTTTCGAACAAACCCCCCTGGTGTTGAGAGTACTTCTCTAGCTTAATGTATCGATTTGTTCCTACCCCAAAATGTATCCAGATATTATGATTGTTTGTTCTACCATATGCTGTATCCACATGTCCCTATCTCTTTGACTTTTTTCCCCCCTATGTCCTTGTATCCCACCTGTTACTTCTGTAAAGTGCTCTGATACCCTCACGGGTCTGGTTCACGCTCTATAAAACACTAAATAAATAGTAATTAAAGGGGAATGAGGAAATGAATCATGATAAATAGGAACTAAACTCGACGGTCATTACTTCATCTATGTACAATCATGTTTTTAGTTTGCATATGAACTTTTATCTCTTTTATAATATTTTTAAAGGACAGAAGAATGTATTTTAAACTTGAATTGTATATTTTAAACTTGGACTGTCTTTTTGGATGAAACGTTTATGGCTGATGGTGTGCTTTATGTTGGATATTTATCCTCTTTTTCTCTGCATACCATGTCCTTCTGAACAGCTTCAAGCCCCTCTCTTTCCTCTTCAGCATCCTCTGTTTACTCTTCCCCAAATGCCCTTCCACGCATCTTTGTCACTTCACCGCCCCAACATGCACTGCACTCCTTCAAATTTAAGCACTTTAATTTCTCTTACTTTTGCCTTGGAAATATTTTGACATCCGTATACCCCTTCACACACATATCCACAGAATTTTAGTTACAAATGAAATGCACAAACAGTGTTCTGTGTGCTCTGTAGAGAGGCCAACCCACTGACAGGCACTTTGTTTGGCTTTAGCCTTAGTGCCTGAGCGCTCAATCAACTCCTCTCATAAACACCTAGCATGGCTCAAGCATTCAAAGTATGAACACAAAAAAATGCAGATAAAAAACAAAATTATAAAATAGCTAACTCAGTGGGAATGCAAGATTAGTAAAGCATGTCAAACAAGAGAGAAATTAAATCGCTGAGATGCATTCCCTCAACATTTTTAACATTCATTGTTTGCAAGTCGAGCCATGTTTTAGGCATCAGTAGTATCTTAGAGGCATGTATACAGGGCCAGTTTTAATGCCATACATCAAAGAACTGGCTACTCTAAGCTCATGTTATACAGTAAGCACATATCTCTCCATTTGGGCCTGATTCAGATATTTGGATCCATTTCGCAAGTGAGCAAATGCCACAACTCCATTTCTAAAGGAGCTAGCAATGTGCAGGGAGGGCCTGGGGTGTCACAGTGAGGGAGGGTAGAGCGATGAGGGGTCTCGGCTTAATATACAGAACACAGCATTAGCTTGCAAACACTAACCATATCAGAAGTGCTTGCATCCACTCTCACATATGATGAAAGGGAGGGATCTGCGTCTTATAATGACGGATGTCTGAAATCATGCAGGGATGAACTCTCCTACGCCCGAAACCGTGACGCTTAGTGCGTCACTGGCCCTACAGTGCGCATACAACCAGATGCTTGAATGACAATGAAGGGCTTTAAGACAGAAAGCCTTGTGTCATGCATCACATTGAGAAAGTTGATTTACTGCCTGTCTTTCATCTCCTGCTTCAAAGCGAGGTGAGGCAGCCTGAAACAGGCAACCCAGACTTAAATACATCAATTCATTTAGAGGTACGATCATATGTCTAAATAAATCATTCTATCTTATATTTTTTTATGTAAATTTGTAGGAATTTTCAGAGGGGCGTAATCCCACAGCCCTAATGGAGATACCGGCCCTGCAAGAACCATCAGTTATTCAAAAGCTATCCCAGGTATCAGAATAGAGTCATTGGGTCGATTTCAAGGAAGAATATGGTATTCCTTGGCCTTTTAACTTTTCCCAAAGTAGCTGTCTCTGCACACTATCAAAAGCTGATATAAAGTCAACAAAACACAGATATAACGGTTGCTCTTTTACTGTATATTTAATCGATTAACACTGATAGAGCTAAGATATTCATTGCAGTTCCTACACCTTGTATGAAGCCTGTTTGGTTAGGTGGAATTATATGGCTCTCATTTTCCCATGAAGTTAGGTTTGAAAGTAGGATCCCCGCAAAGCGTTTGGCATCTGTATCTTGCAAAGTGATTAGTTGGTAATTGAATTGCCAGGTTGGGCCCAAACACCTTTTTGTATATAGGTGGAAATAACGAGCTCTTCCATGATTCTGGTATTGACAATGATTCACAACTTTCTTGAATACTTTCATGCGTTATTTAGCCCACACACTGGGGTTTTCCTTGTATAAAGCAAATGGTATCCTGTTAGGGCCGTGAATACCATCTTTTTGTTTTTGGATTAATTTACATACTTGATTTTTCGTTATTAGGGTTTCGTATTCTAAATTTCAATCCTTATGTCAATAGACATTTTGTATAATTTCCCAGTTAATATTTAGGTGCGTTGCTATAAATCCTATCCAGTCAGCTTCACTTAAGATGACACCGTTGTTTTGGTTAGTCGTAATAGGCCATTTATCAGTTTCCAAAAATCTTATTCTTTTTCCTTGTATACAATTCCTTATCCCCGAGTGTTTGCTTTTCTTGATTTTTTTTCTCCCCAAATTACCTGTAAGTCATGATTAATAGTTTCCAATTTTCATCATATAACCATATCATCCGCATGCTTCTTTAAAAGTCTCTGGAGCCTATTGAGAGTTCTTTTTAGGTTGTGATTTGTGTATGATAACTTTATTTTATTTCTTGCTTCATCTTGATTCCTTATTTGTTGTTTATTGAAGGGTTTTGAGACATCTGTGGCTACTAATTTTTTTGTAAAGTACCCCCAACTTTCAATTGCCATCAAAGATTCATCTTTAAAGTTTTCCTTAGCCAATTTAAGTGCTAGTAAGTTGGTTGATACTTTGGAATTGTCTTTCCAGTAATGTCTCCTGTAATTAACTGTTTCCGTCATTTCTGGTACATTCCATCATTCCTGGTACATTAGAATGATTCAAAATTAATAGTGCTAAAGCATTTTTTATTTAGTCCTATATATATGAAAAATATATATATATATATGAATAACATTAATTTACAATTTTACTTATCATAAATTATTGTTAATAATTTTCCAAGTTTGATAAAAGGTTTAACGTTTTCCTATACCCTACCACGCAGAAGTCTCTGGCCCAACTGCTGAATCCTCCTATTGTAACAATGGTTCAGTACATTTTCGTAAGCTGCACTCAATAACAGTCGAACATTAAGCTTACCTGTCTGCCATGAGTGTTGACCTCATCGGCAATAGGTAGAAGATCTGACCACTATCTACTTTCTAAGAAGTACCATCTATATGAACTGGGCATGCACCTTGGTGTTGTGTGCAGTTGATAAAATTGACTGAGGTCAAGTTACTGCATAAGCTATTGTACTTTACTTCTACATCTGGTGATAGGTGAAATATAACATATGAGGGGTTGATTCACAAAGGTAACTTACTCTTTTGAGTAAGTTTACTTCATTTTGGTATTCACAAAGTGCACTTCTGTTGTAATTTACACTTTTATAGTAACATACATTTTGGTGAGAAGTCTAGAGACCCGATTCACAAAGGTAAACTTAGACGTTTGTTCTAAACTTAGACCAAACATCTTAGTGTATCACTTTGGGAATTTCCAAAGGGCATTTACGAGTACTATCTCCATGTCCGCACTCTGGGCAGTGGTGTGGCCCAAGAACAAATATAAAGATAGTACTAGTAAATGCCCTCTGTGAATTCCCAAAGTTGTAAGCTTAGAAGTCTGGCCTAAGTTTAGGTCAAATGTCTATGTTTATCCTTTGTGAATCGGGCTCTAGCACTATACATGGCCAACCCATGGTACTGCAACTGCCTCTTACAGAAAAAAAAAAGATGTAGGGCTTTGAAATAAAATCCTATAGGAAATAATCTTATATAAAATGTATTATTAAACATAGTTAAAATATGAATAAGTATCAGTTAATATTACATAATTATAGGCATATTACATATTTATTATTTCATTTTTGAATATTAAATAACCTATTTGAAATTTAAAATAATATAACAACAAATGTTATCAACTTAAACTGTTTAGTGAATATTCTATAATTAAACAGAAACATAAGACTCACTGACTGTGCTTTAAAGAGGTCTGGCTGAAGGTTCCAATACCTAATCTATTGGTATCGGCATATCATATCATGTCAGTGATGATAACTGTTCTATTGTAACAGGTGTAACAAGCATATCATTAAGTGACATAAAATAACATTTTACCCTCTATTTTGAAATAAATGTATCTATTAATATCAGTATGCAATTTCCTTTGTCTTTAAGCTAAGGTGCTAACCTTTCGGGAAAGGGCAACTTGTAAAAATATATTTCGCATAAATCTCTACCGTGAATGTTGAATTATTTATAAGAGTTATTTTGCTCTCCTTTCCAAAGCATCTACAACATCATATTTAATTCCACATTTAAATATATACTCACGAGCCACCCAGAACTTAATAATCCTTGAAAAGTGAGCTTTGAAAATGAATAAAAATACCTTGTTCATGCTTCTGAATAAATAAGTAGTCTGTTTTAAAAAGAACAAAGTATCCCTTTCCTAACATTTCAAAGGCTCATCTATTTGAATTGTATGTTTTATAATATTGCAAAGTAATTTCCAACTTCTTGATATACATTTTAATGGCAAATATAGTGCTGCTGTGGATTACTTTTGTATGAATCTTGAGGTACCTAATTAAAAATGTGTTAGCATAATCCAACTTAACAGAGCACGTAAAATAAAATTATATATATATATATATATATATATATATATATATATATATATATATATGCATAAGGGTGTGTATTTTTCTATAGTTATATATAGTTATATATAATAATTATTGTCACAACAGTTCAAAGAACAACGCTGCGCACTCAGGCTCCTTAGATTTTCAAAGATTTATTTTTCCATGACCCTCAGAAAAATGAAAAACTAACAAACGAATTTCAGCCACCTGACCTTCATTAGCTCAGTGATTTCAGTGGGCCACTGCCCAATCCAAGGTTATCCGGTCAGATCTCATCCACTCATCTGCAGACTTTTGAGAGGTCTCAGGTTGTCTGTTCAATCTACTCCTCCATGGTACTCCAGGATGTGGGACATCAATTTGGTGTTGCAACTGTTTGCAAAAGTCTCCATTTTGCTGTGATTGACTCTTTGCAAAAGAGTCTCAAATGTGATAGTATTGGACCTCCTGGAGAAGCCATTAACCCAGGATGGATTTTGATTCTTCATCGCCAGACGCATTAAATGTAACACATGCCTAAAACACTTCCTTGCTTTCCCAGACATTTTTAAACTCTGGGTGGCAAGATTTCTGTAGGAGTATGAGGATATATCCAGAGCCCTCAGAACTGGGGGGGTTGAGCCAATCAAATTCTCATTTCTATCACTAAACCTAATGTATTGGTTCCATCCCCCCAGACGAGCTAGATGAGTCAGATGGGTGATGCAGGATGCAGGGTGTTGGCACTTCTTTCATCAGTGCCCATTCGACCAGGTGAGCGATGTCTTCCAAAAGCAGACTTGAGGACATCATCAAGGCAGCTGAGTGGCCTTCAGATTCCACACTCAGAAGTTATATGTTAAACCAAACTCAGAAATAGCTACATTGGTAAGCGTTAAACCAGCATATTCTAAGCCTCTGAGTCCTGACATAGAATGACAAGTTTCCTAGCAATCAGAAAGGGAAGTTTCAGTTCTATTAAGGACACAGAAGTAAGGATTATCCCAGCTGGAAAAAGTTTCCTTATGCCCTCCTAGAATGAATAGATGTTGCCACTGTTATACTGTAATCATTTAATTATTATTTATCAAGTACTTATTATTTATATACTAGTTATTTTGTAAGATCTTTGTCAACCATGAATTTATGTGACAGGTTAATGGGTTTATTCAGTTAATAATGTTGTGGCAGGATATTTTGCAGATCAGATAAGAGAAATTTTAATGACTCCATTTACAGCTCTAGAAGACAAGGTCATAGGTCAATATTAGCACAGAATGTTTTGCAAGGGCATAAACAAGTTGGAAACAAACTTGTCAACTTTGTGAAAGGTCTCTTAGTTTATTTTTTCATATTGATGACCTCCTCAACAATGGCAGGAAAAGCTGAGCACAAGTTACAGGTACTCTACAAAAGTCCCAAGACACATTATTAAGGACTGAGATTAGGCAGACATGGGCTCGGAGTCAGGATTATTACTGTTAAGTTATTGGTTGAATAATCATCATTCAAAAGATATGTCAATTCAAGATGCTGATCCACACCTACAAAGCCATACACAACCAAGGACCAGCATACATCAACCCCTGCCTGAACTTCCACCAACCCTCCAGACACCTGCACTCCACCTCATTCTCCCTTGCTCATACCTCCCTCATCCACCGAAGCAACAGTGGATAGTAAGAAAACTCTGATTAGCAGGAAAAGGGTGATGAAGGTTCCTGGTAAACACATTTTTTTTCTTTGATGGCCCAAAGAGAGATTCTGAGTGACTCTTAGATCTTTGCTGTGCAGTTCACAATTGATACTGCCTGACCCAAAGATGGATGCCCTCGAGTGAATGCAACCTCTCCTCACTGCCTGCAGCCCCCGAGGCTCACTGGAACACTAGCTCTTCCTCGGGGTAATTGAGCGAAGGAGGCTCTAATCCACAAAAATGGTCTGGCGGGGGGATCAGTTCTCATCCAATACTGCCTGCCCCTAAGCTGGCTGACACCGGAATACTGCCCACAGGCAATTGCATTGACTTTCGCGCCATACCTCGCTGATACGGCACTTAGAGCAATCCTGCTACAAATCATGACGACCCCAGGCCCACAATCTGTGCAAAGCCTGTCAACTCAGACCATGGGTCACTTCAGCATCCCTTTACTTAAAGGATCAAGCCAGCCGGCCCCAAGATGGTTGAAGCCAGAATCCAATTGACATAAGGTGATTTCGCAGTCTATTTATGGCACAGACTTGTCCCCTACAAACCATCAGAGGGGATGAACCCACTGACACCCATCGCCTCCTTCACGCGCTGCGAATCTCCCTTAATCTAGCCTCATGGACCCTATCCCAGCAAGGCCCTCCGCGCGCTGCTCGTCCTCCCAGCATGCTCAGCTTCCCCCAGAGTGTCCAGCCTCCCCCAGCTGACTCTCCCTGATAAAGGCAAATCCCGCACCATAACAGAAGTATGGCCCCTCACTCTAAGAATAGCAATAATGTCTCCAAGCACTCAAATTTACAACAACCCCTCTATTTCAACCCACATGAAACCGCAAGGAACTAACTCCTTCGCAATTATCTTTCCCCCGAACCTCTCCCCAAAAGTGAAGAGAAACTTTAAGCATAGACTAATCAGACAACACCCAGATACTTTATCCGTTGACACTTACCACTGCCCCTCCAAAGGGCAGATAAAGATGGATCTCATCTTTCACACAGATAACCCGGATAACTGGAACACCATACTAAGAATGCAACTTCGCATCTCCAAAATGACGACCACCTCACACAGCTGCAAACTGTCAACCTCTCTCACTAATCACTCAACTAGGAAAGGGAACACTTCAGTGACCATTTACTCAAATGGCACAATTTTGATCCAGGCAAACAATGAGAACTTAGAGGCCTTTGACTCCCTCTTCCCTACACTCTGAACCGCCCATCTCCACAAACTCCAACCTTCCTTGGTCCCACTTCCTTCCCCGGACAACCTGTCCCTCCAGATAGAACACACTTTCATTTCCAGTCCCCTTGCACTCGCCTCCCGAACCTCTACTCACTCCAGCGCCCCTGCGAAGCGCATCCTCTTACCCTGCGATGACCATCAAACCCAACTGCCCCCCCAGTCGCACCAGCAGGAACACGCGAACCCTGCACTATGGGCTCTGGCCCCAGACCTTTAACGCACCCCTGTAGGACTCACGTCCCCCACCCACTATGCCACCCCTGCAGAAACCATGAGGCTGAATTCGCATTACAACCCTTGGCACCCCTCAGCAAGGGCCGATAAGAGAGCAGCAAAACAACACAAACAGCAAGAGACACGAACAGCAAAAAACAACTTTACTCAGTCCAGCCCCCTACTCCTCAGGAAGGTCCTAACCCAGCCATCAGCCCCGGAAAACATGGCGCACCGGCTGACCCTCTTAGAAAGCCAGCTAGAAATAATAGTACTGGGCCTAAACGAAATCCTAGCCAACCTCGATAAATCCCGACAACCCCAGCTACTCCAACCTAGGTCTCCTACTCTGACCAAACTTCCGAAGCACCGGATAGGGGCTTCAACCACCCACGAGACTCAGCTACAGTGTCCCATTAGATCTGACGTAGAGACCTTGCCACTGAGACGCACAAAAAACATAGCCCCGCCTTCCCGGAAACAAAGTCTCCCTAGAAAAGAGGTTGAGACCCAGTCACGCAGACTTACTGGGACCACAGCTGCACCGTCTGAAAAGACACAGACACGTAGACTTACCAGACCCATAGCTGCAATGTCCGAAGAAGATTGCAGCAGCCCTAGCCTCCACTTACAACCCTGCTCCCACAACCTACCCCAACTCTAAAATCCAAGTAATCACGGGCGTCAGAAGAGTCTACCACCTCACAAAAACACTCAGACACCCGCCCCTCCTCACCTCCATACCTAGGGCCCCTCCGGGAAATAATCTCAGCAAATCAGGGTTCTCCGCCAACTGCTTGCTCATCAATTGCAGATCAGCCACCAAACATGCAACAGAATATGCAGAAGCCATCCTATCTCAAGACATCGACATTAGGCCCGATTCACAGAACTAACTTAAGACAAAATCCTAAACTTACTACCATTTTGGTATTCACAGAAGACACTTACTCATTTTGGTATTCACAGAAGACACTTACTCATTTTGGTATTCACAGAAGTTAGGATTCCTAACTTTAGGACTCCTAAATGCCTTCTGTGAATACCCAAAGTCTTAAAATTAGGATTTTTCTCAATTTAGTAGTAGTAAAGTTAGGACTCCTAACTTTAGGACTCCTAAATGCCTTCTGTGAATACCGAAAGTCTTAAAATTAGGATTTTTCTTAATTTAGTAGTAGTAAAGTTAGGACTCCCAACTTTAGGACTCCTAAAGGCCTTCTGTGAATACCGAACGTCTTAAAATTAGGATTTTTCTTAATTTAGTAGTAGTAAAGTTAGGACTCCTAACTTTAGGACTCCTAAATGCCTTCTGTGAATACCGAAAGTCTTAAAATTAGGATTTTTCTCAGTTTAGTAGTAGTAAAGTTGAGAAAAATCAAAAATTTAAGACTTTCGGTATTCACAGAAGGCATTTAGGAGTCTGAAAGTTAGGAGTCCTAACTTTACTACTACTAAATTGAGAAAAATCCTAATTTTAAGACTTTCGGTATTCACAGAAGGCATTTAGGAGTCCTAAAGTTAGGAATCCTAACTTTACTACTACTAAACTGAGAAAAATCTTAATTTTAAGACTTTCGGTATTCACAGAAGGCATTTAGGAGTCTGAAAGTTAGGAGTCCTAACTTTTGTGAATACCGAAATGAGTAAGTGCCTTCTGTGAATACCAAAATGAGTAAGTGCCTTCTGTGAATACCAAAATGGTAGTAAGTTTAGGATTTTGTCTTAAGTTAGTTCTGTGAATCGGGCCCAATGTGTTTATCATGGAGACTTGCTTAGATATGTTCCTGCCTCCTGGTTTCACTATCATAAACAAAGATAGGAAAGATCAACGTGGTGCAGGTGTAGCTATCATTTACAAGGACCACATCGACATAATGGAAATGGACGTATGTAAATACACCTCCTTTGAATGCCTTACTGTTAACATCAAAACCAAGGACAACAATCCAATAATCTGTCACCTTCTCTACCACCCTCCAGGTAACACTACCACATTCGGGGAATATTTCTCCGACCTGATTTCACACTGCGCACTCTGATACGCCAACAACCTAATCTTGGGTGATCTGAACCTACAATGGAACGAATCGAGCAACACACTAATTCAAACCCTAAGCAGTCTTCTATGTGACAATAATCTATTCCAGCATTGCACCGAGGAAACGCACAACAATGGAGCTACCTTGGATGAAATCATCGCTCAGTGAGATGCAATCACCATTGACTACATTCTTCCTGTGGACTGGTCGGACCACAACATGATCCTATTCCATATCAACCAAAAAGTGCTATTCCGGCTCCCCTCACAAGACCCACCCAAATGGTCTAGAAATCTCATCAAGATTCCTCTGGACGTCATGGAAGAGAGGCTAAGTACGCTACTCCCCAGCGGCAACAAGCTTCTCTCTACAACAGATCTCACTTCGCTCTACAATTCGAGCATGGGGGGCCTGCTGGATCAACTAGCTCCCTTGAAGGATAAAAAAAGCAGAGCCATGCCCTCCAGATCATGGTTTGACTCAGACATTAATGGAGAAAGGAGACAAATAAGAGCATACGAAAGTCGCTGAAGGAATAATCCTACCAAAATCCACTGCGATCAAATCAGATCAGTCCGGCAGAAGTACACCACCCACATCAAGGTAAAAAATCCACATTCTTCTGCTCCGCTCTGGACAATGCAAAGAATAGATCCAAGGAGCTCTTTAATATCATCAGACAACAAACATCCAAACCAGCCACGTCCACTGTTCAGGCATCCAAAGATCTTTGTGATAACTTTGCCAACTTCTTCAATGATAAGATTTCCAAGATCAAGCTCTCTCTGGTAAATACCAGCCCCCCCTTCTCAATAGCTGCGCGACTAGATCCCCTGGCACTGCTCTCTCACCCCTCACCAAACCCTGGTTACTCTTCCACCCGATCCCTGAAGCAGAGATAATCAACTTGATCTCAAACGCCAAGCCCTCTGTGCACGTCTTAGACCCTTTTCCTACGCAAATGACCAAAAAACTGAAATGCGACCTAGCCCCACTTTGGTGCAAGATTATAAACAGTTCCCTAAATACCGGAATCGTCCCAGACTGCCTCAAAGTAGGTCAAGTCACCCCTCTGCTGAAAAAACCTGGCCTTGATACATCAGATCTGACCAACTTCAGACCCATCTCCAACTAGCCAAAATCCTAGAAAGATGTGTACTACAACAACTAACGCAACACATGGAAGTATCAACTTTCTTGACTCTCATCAATCTGTCTTCAGGAAAGGCTGCAGCACAGAAACCGCGAACCTCAACATCATCATCGACGACATCCACGAATCTCTGGACTCTGAAAAATGCTGCCTCCTCATTCTCCTCGACCTATCGGCTGCATTCGATACGGTAGATGACAAACTCCTTATCAAAGCTCTGCAAGAAAGGGTAGGGCTCGATGAGATAGTCCTCAAATGGTTCTCCTCCTTCCTGCATGAAAATCAACAACTTTGAATCTGACCTACACCCAATCAACAGAGGAGTTCCTCAAGGGTCAGTGCTCTCCCCTCAACTATTCAACATCTACATGCAACCCCTCACTACCCTACTCAAAGAAGCCAACATACCCTTCCATCTGTATGCCGAAGATACGCAGATCTACTTAGAAATCTCATCTGCGAAGGACATTCAAAGGCTCAATGGCATACTACAGGAAGTGCAACTTTGGTTGACAAGCAATCACCTAAAACTGAATCCTGACAAAACTGAACTACTCCTCATATCAAGCAAAGCAAAGAACCCCCAAATGGTAGATTGGCTAAAAACTATAGATGCGCTCAATGGAAACCTCACCCTGGCGGACTCTGTTGAATCACTAGGCATCACACTAGACCCGAAACTGGACATGACCAATCATATAAAGAACTCAGCTAAGAGCGCCTTCCTCAACCTAAAGTTATTGAACAAAATTAAACCTTTCAACCCACCCAAAGATCTCAAACAAGCCACTCAATCTTTGGTGCTGTCAAGATTAGACTACGGTAATGCTGCCCTCACAGGAATTCCAAAAGCACATCTTGCTCCCCTTAAAACCACTCTCATCGCGGCTGCCAGAATGGTCACTGGACTCAAGAAATACAAGCACATCTCACTGGCACTCAGAGAATTCAAATGGCTCCCTGTCAAAATGAGGGCTAATTTCAGAACAGCTTGCCTTACTCACAAAGCCCTACACACAGGCAAACCGGAATATCTGGCTGCCAAAATAAAACAAAGCAGGTCAGAACAGGAACCTCAGAAGCTCAAACACACTTCTTCTCATTCCACTGAAAGCTCGTAAACAAAAAAACAGCAGCCAGATAATTTGCAGGAAACGCGCACAAAATATGGAACTCTATTCCTCCCCACATCAGAACTAACCCCTCCTTTACGAGTTTCAAAAGCCAGCTCAAAATCCTGTTCCTCAATCGATCCCTAGTGAACAGATAGGAGCTGCTGGAGCGCTAAATAATCGACTCCGCACTCGGCCAGACTCTATGCCTGCCAGTCCTTCTCTGGCACTATGTCTTCTCAGTTTTTGTACTCCGGGATTGTTCTCCATCATTGTATTTGTGTTTTTACATGTCCTATAATTGTTGTTAAGCGCTCCGATACCCACCGGTCAGGTCAGCGCTATATAAAACTCCACAAATAAATAATAAAATAATTCCATGTATGTGTAGTGATTTAGGTATGTAGGAACAGGCAGATTTACTAAGAAGTCACACAAGGCAGCAAGACAACTTGCTGTGCTGCATTGTCTGACAGGAAGAGAGCTTGATGCACCATATTTACTAAGATATTACATCTTAGTAAATATCTCCCTGCGCTGGCACACTGTGGGCTGCCTAGCGGCAACACAGGCAGCTTTGCACTATGGTGCAAGGGTGCATCCATTGCGCGTAGAATTATTTCCTGCACAAAAACAATCCTTTGAGTAATTTTCCTCTATCTATGTGTGTTGCAAATGCAGCACACACTCAAAGAGAAAGTAAGGAGGAGCAATAAAGATATTTCTCCTTGTTAAGCCTCATTTGGGACGGCATTGCATTTTGATGTAATGCCAGGTTTCCTTTACTCACCATAGTATATCTGGGATTGCATCGAAATCCATGGGTGGATGAATGAGAACACGCATGCTGTACCCATGGAATGCCTTCTCAGCACAGGGTAACACAAGGCAGTGCTTTGCTTGGCTTAGTAAATCCTATTTAAAGGCTTTTGCAGATTTGCTTCACCTTGCTTGACACAAGGGCCATGCAAGCCCTAAGTAAATCTGCGCCTAAGTATGTAGCAGCAAGATTTATTGTGTGATACATGTATTAATGCATGGACCACTGGGATGCATTTGGCATGATGTGATGGAGAGCAGATACAGCTTCCCTACACAGTGGGATTGTAATGACTGCATCCCTGTTGAAACAGGGTGGAGAGCCAGAACTTAAGTGAGGCAGGATGGAGAAAAGGCTACTAAAAAGATTCTGTGAGGTCCTTTTTAGCAATGGGCAGCTGCTTAGTTCTTCCTGAGTGATGACACAAGATGGTAGAAGTAAGGGGTAGGTCATAGGTTTGCCTTATTAAAGGTGTCAATACTTCTAAGCAGGTGTGCTCTTTTGTATGGGCCTGATAGCCAGGTGCTGAGATCTAACATTTCACGGTGTCATTGTTTCAGATACTTATGGTTGCAGCCAGCATTATTGCTACTGCTGTGAGAGACATCACCTAGCACTAAGGCTGTATTTCTAAAACCTTAATAGCGGATCCACATTCACCATCTGGAAAATATATTAAAATGGAATGTGAAATGATTGACCAGCGGGTCACAAGAATGGGAGTAACAAAATATCTCTGTTTATTCAATGTCTTATTTCGTAAAATGTATGTGATAACATCTATATAAATAAAAATGTAACTGTTCGTTTGTTCAAAATCTCAAATCTCCGAAAGTTCTTCATCGATTGCTTTGAAATGTTGACACAACGTTGCATTCAAATACATAAGTGTTTTTATATACACAACGTTGGATTTGAATATGTGCGAGTCAAATACGGGCGTGTTTTTAATCGAAAGCACAAACAGACATAAAAATGTTAATGTGCATTTGACAAAAATCTTAAATCTACGAAAGTTCTTCACTGATTGATTTTAAATTTTGACACAACGTTAAATTCAAATAAGCGCATGTTTATATATACACAACGTTTGATTTGAATACGCGCGTATCAAATACCCGCATATTTTAATCTAAAGGAGGAACAGACCCCATCGATTGGGTTGCTGCGCGACAACTACAATAGACACATAGAGACAATAGTTTACATATATTAGGATGGACAGTTGGTGTCAGGATGGCAGACCGGGAAGTGGGTGGAGGGAGGGGGAGGAGTTGGTTCACCTGGCAACATTAAGAAAGGATGCATAGAGACAATGGTCTACATATATTAGGATGGACAGTTGGTGTCAGGATGGCAGACCGGGAAGTGGGTGGAGGGCGGGGGGAGGAGTTGGTTCACTTTGCAACATCAGCGCGTGTTTATATATACACAACGTTGGATTCGAATATGCGCGTGTCCAATACAACCGTGTTTTTTAAGCGAAAAGCCGAACAAACCCTATCGATTTGGTTGCTGCACTACAAATACAAGGGACGCATTTATAGACAATAGTCTACATAAACTAGGATGGACAGATGTTGTCAGGATGGCAGACCGGGAAGTGGGTGTAGGGGGGGGAGAAGTTGGTTCACTTTGCAACCCGAACAGACCCTATCGGTTTGATTGCAGCACAAAAAATATAAGGGACGCATATAGATAATAGTCTACATATATTAGGATGGACAAAAACATATTGTATACCCACAAGCATTGTGAAATTAAACATATTAGAAACGTGCACTTACTCTTTTCTTTTTCTTCCGTTTAACCAGACTGAGCCACAGCAACGTGTGGCCGGGTACAGCTAGTAATGAATAAACATATCTGTGAGTTTCTTTTCTTCTGTGTCTTTGATGCCTATATTTCTTCCTCTGATTTAATGAGAAAATTAATGAGAAAATTCATTAATATTTCAATGACATTCAGCGCAATTAATTATCGTCCCATTAATTTGCTGTGACAGAATACTTCCTCTAAAGGCCCGAAAAAGTACAGGCCATCGAAGGAAGGACTTCATACCACCTACCTTATCTAGAGTAAAGCCTGACTGTAAAGGACAGGAAATAAAATAATTACCCTGTCACCCTGCGAGAAAGCTCCCAGCATATGGGGCCATTTGTTTTTTGTTATTCAGAAACAAACATCAGCATTGGGGGTTTATTTTTGGGAAAACAAAAACAAAATTGAAGTTTGCTGGTGGCCAAATGTCTTGCTGTACTGTCCTTCAAATGTTTCATGCATAGACAAGAACTGCCATGCCAGCAGTGTCTGTCAATGTAGAGAGTTATCTAGAGGGCCAGTGGAGAACTCTAAATTTGGCAGGCATAGATCTCACAAGCTCAATATGTCGGAGGTATTGTCCTCCTTTCTTCTGATGGAGATAGCTCCGTCCCTGAAAGTCTAATTCAAGCCCATAATATTTCTTACTTCTATCATGAGATGAGAATGGAATGAAGCCTCTCAAATATATCGTGTTGGTCACTTCATTAGGGGCCATGGGCAATTGTTATTTTTTTTCTTTTATAAAAAACACCCTAAATATTAAAAAGATGGCTTTATGTTTTTGAGATACTACATTTCCATATCCAGTTTTTGCTTTTACAAATCATTGTTTTTCTGGTGTTTTCCTTGGATTTGTTTGATTTATCTAACGCAGATTTATTAATTCCAGAATGCACTGATATGCTGCTGAAAAAAAAGTTTTCTCATAACATCAAGCCTTTTGGTAATCCTATTACTGGCCCCTATACATTCCCATGGCTTTGTGAGTAAGATTAAATCTATATTTTTAGTAGAGTTAACAGCTTTAACTTTTTTTGATTTGATTTTGATTGATTTGAAATGCATATTAACATCCAGCTGATGGAAACTGCGGAACAGCAACTTTGGCTTAACAACTCCTAATTTGGTTTTAGAAAATACTATAGGACAGAAATAGCCTCGATATTAGCCACTGACTATATCAGGCGCATGGTGGATGAGGTGGTGCGGATACTTAAGCAGCATTTGATACCATCTCGCCGACACCGCTGCTATATAGACTATATGGTCAATGCATCTCTTATCAGGCGTTAGCCCTCCTGTCCTCTTTCCTCAGGGAAAGTTCACAAAAGGTGAAATGACAGCACTTCCTCTCAGAGGCCTTTACCTTACTTTGTGGAGTGCTGCAGGGCTCATCATTGAGCCCTACGCTTTATAATCTCTATGTGGTACCCTTAGCGGCTGTAATCCATTCCTCTGGATTGGAGGTAGTGTTGTATGCTGATGACACTCAGATCTTTGTATCAATCCCCAAGAACTCATGATCGATAGCAGAGAACATCTTTGGTTGCATGACTAAAGTGGCAGATTGGATGTCATGTAACTTTTTGGGGGACAAGATGGAAGTTATGATTTTCGGCCCAGGGACTACAAGCTTGAATAGTAACTGCTGGCCACACTCCTTGGGAATCTGTCCTACTCCAGGCAAGAAGGCGAAGAACCTGGGGGCATATTCTCAAGGACTTCTCGCCGAGTTAGCAGCACTTTATTGCAACCAAAGTGGCGATAAGTGTATCGCCCTATTCACAAGCTGGTGCTAATATCCGATATCACCAGTTTTCCTGTGATAGCAGCCGCAAAAAACATCACCACAGATGACACCGCCAACTAATGCTAATTATATGCAGAGTAGGCGTTTCAGTGCAAAAAGCTGAGACAACACCACTTCACAACATTCTCAACGACCACCCAGATCGGCGATAAGATCCCAAAACATGTGTTAAGGCGTGTTAGCAGCAGGGATTTAACACCTGCTCTTACATGGTGTAAAGTGGGACGACAACCTGCACCATAAAAGGGAGCCCAGTGCAGAGCCACACCTGAAGAACAACAGATGCCATGAGCTACTGATCATTCAGTTCGGACACCCAAGAGGGACACAACACCCATCGTCACAACCCACAGGACCCGCCCCCCGGGCCCTATCCCAAGCACCCCCTCCCCCCTGGACAAAGATATTATACATCAACTTCATCAACTTTACGAAATCATGAACAAAACAATTTGCCTGATGTCGCACAATTACAACAATTAACATTGATGTGTGGTCAGAAAAAGGAGAATCATTCATTCATCTTTGAATTTCCAAACAAATCATTTTATTCAAATTAAACTCAAACAACTATTTGGAAGAGTTATGGCGGATCTTGTCTGGACAATCTATAAGTCACAGCCTGCAAGACAAAATTCAAGATAAGAAGGTGTGTCATGCGCTCATCAAAGGACAGAGAGAGAGAGAGAGGAAGGGACAGAAAGAGAGAGAGAGAGAGGGAGTGAAAGGTAGAGAGGGAGAGAGAGAGAGAAAGAGAGAGGGAGAGAGAGAAAGAGAGAGAAAGAGTAAAAGAGAGAGACAGAGAGGGGGAGAGAGAGAGAGAGAGTGAAAGGAAGAGAGGAAGAGAGAGAAAGGGCGAGAGAGAGAAAAAGAGAGAGAAAGAGAGGGAGAGAGAGGGAGAGTGAAAGAAAGAGAGTGAGAAAGAGCAAAAGAGAGAGAAAGAGAAGGGGAGAGTTAGAGAGAAATAGAGGGAACGAGAGGTAGAGGTAGAGAGTCAAAGGAAGAGAGGGAGAGAGAGAGAAAGAGAAGGAGAGAAAGAGAGTGAAAGGAAGAGAGAGAGAGAAAGAGAGGAGGAAAGAGAGGGTGAAAGAAAGAGAGAAAGTGAAAATGAGAAGAAGTAGAGAAAAAGAGAGAGAAAGAGAGAAAGAGAAAAATAGGGAGAGAAAGAGAGAGAGAGAGAAAGAGAGTGAGGGAGAGAGAGAGAGAAAGAGAGAGCGAGAAAGAGCGAGAAAGAGAGGGAGAGAGAGAGAGAGTGAAAGGAAGAGAGGGAGAGGGAGAGAGAGTGCCGACAATATGGACCCAGGCCTCACTGCTCACCTGCTGCCACCGGTGTCTTCAACCACATGCAGGTATACACTGCATCCACCTGGTCCCTTATCTGAAACAGAGTCCAGATTTATAAATGGCTCATATAATTGAGTACGCAATCATTGCTTGCCCGCCCTTGCGCACACAGGCTGCTGCACGCCAGCCCTTCCCGCCTCCCAGTGGTGATTGCCCGCCCCTGCGCACCCAGGCCTCACTTCTCACCTTCCGCCAATGGCTTGTCGCCAAGAGGGCCCACCACGTGCTGGTGAAAGCTCCAAGTCCAGGACCTGTGACCTTGGCAGCCTACACATCATGCAGCACCATGTCACACATGTGATTCTAAGTCTTGATTTCGCAATGGCAGAGATTATATCAGTGCATACGGCATCATCGCAAGCCGCGCACCCACTCAGCTCTATAGGTGCCACTAACACTGTGAACTGCGTGGCAACGCCACGTGGCAGTGGCCCCCACTGCCTGCTGGCTCAGGCCTTCACTGCAGGCCAGGAAAGCTCACACAAATCCTTATTAGTCCGGACCGCCAGGACAGTGCATCATCGCAGGCTGCACACCTGCTCAGCACTTAAGGTGCCCCTACCTCAGTGCACCGAAAGTCACAGTCCCGTGGCGGTAGGCCAGTGCCGGCCGCAGTGTATCCGGTGCCACCAACTCTGTTTAATGCAAGTCATGGACCCTTTATGATTGAGTATTGTGGTGCAGACTCCATCATGTCACCTCCGGCAGTGGGGAATGTGATGTGGTAGGGCCCTAGGCCCTCATGCATAAATAATAACCACAGGGATGCACCCAGATAGAGAGTGGAAATGGCATCGAGCACGTGCGTCCGGCCCATTTTATTGGTATGGTCACATGTCCTGTGATGCCTGTGCTGGATGGGTGTGGTGTGGGTGTAAATCAGCCCTCAGGGAGTCGCTGTGGCATGCTGCCAACTAGACCTGGTACTACAGGGAAGACCTGGGAGATGTAGCGTTGTTGTCCCTCCTGTAAGCGTAAGCGTAAGCGGAGTGGTCTGGCCTGGCGTGTGCCAGTCCAGTGTAGGGGTGTGAACAATGACCATGGGGCTCTGGGTGTGGTCCTGTCCTGGGCTGGACAAGTAAGTAACTAATGTGTGTGTCTCTGTTGTAGTCTCGGCACCACCCAAACTGCAATCAGTAATGTTGCATCCTGTGACTCAAGTCCCACAACATGAGCAAACTGAACGTAAGGGGGAGTCACTGACCCTACATTCATCTATACTTCCACACTTGAATGATCATAGACATGACACTTCTGTGTGAATATGAATGTTTAATGCACAATCAGTGGAGTGTTGTAGCTGGAGCAGTACAGGGCCATGCAAACCCCACATTACATTGTTGGCCCATGGAGGGCCAGCCAGAGTCCTTTAGGAAATGACAAGTTCATCGGAAGAGGAAGAGTTCGGTCCGCCTGTCTGATTGCTGTGTCATTGGTAACCAAACAGAATATGGCAGTCCATGTTGAGGTCCAATGTGAGTGTCGCAGAGTGCATCGGGGGACAGTGGAAGGTGATGATGCAGAGGGTATAAGCAAGCAGAAACAGGCCATATGATGGAGATGCAGGTTACTGCTTCCTTCTTACCAGTAAGGCAGTCATACACATCTTCATCCTCTGCTATTTCATGTGCCTCACATGTGGGTGGTTGGTGTTCTGTCTCCAGCACTGTGTGGCAGTGACACCTCAGGGGCAGGAGGTCGAATGTCTGCCGCTCCATGTGGTACTGACACTTCAGGGGGTGGAATTGTAGATGGAGTGGTAGCAGCAGCATTCATCCGCGCCAGGCCTTGTGGCAGCAATGCCATGAGGAAGGTCTGCAGGGCATGGAAGAACCCAGTTATCTCTTGCTGGTGTGCAGCAGTGGCTGCTGCTCTTTCCGCCTGTGTCCGCTCCATGTTCTCACCATGATCCTCTGCATGTGTCCCAACTCCCGGGTGACATCGCTGGAGCCACTCTGTCTGGAAAGTAGTTCTTGTCTCAGAGTCAGGACTCCAGCAATGTCAGCCATGGATCGTTGGAGAGCATGGAGCGGACTGTGGGTGTCCGTTAGGGACTGTGAATGGTCCCTGATGGCACTTAGACACCCATCTAGTTTGGATGGCTTGCGGTCAAACCCCACCCACAGCTGTTCAGCCATCTTCTCCTGGCACCCCAACACACGGCGTTGGAAGGCCATGTGTTGTTCGTGGGGGGCCTGGGAGGCAGCCATAGTGGTGGGTGCTGCCTGCTGTGTGGTCTGTGCAGGGGGTGGGGTCTCCTCTATGTAGCTGAGCTGCCCTGCTCCTGGAGGTGGGTTGACGTAGCTGTCAAAAAACTCTTGGAAGGCGTCGGTTTCGAAGGTGTGGAGGTTCTCTTCATCATCAGTGAAGAGATGTTCTGTCTGCTCTGCAGGAGGTGTTGGTTTTCCCTCTGCAATGTGAAGAGGAGATGCAGTTTAGAATTGTGTTCACATGTATGTTGATGCATTGTACATGTTTACATACAGACTGCATGACATGGTACATTGTGACTGTTTGGGAGGAGCTACCTATTTGATGCGGGACAGTGGACATTTTGACAACATCACGGAAGTCTGTTTGTACTTCTACATTATCAACTCAAATTTCCCTGCTATGCCAAATGTGATTGGCCAGTTTCTACACACAAGCGGCACCAGTTGTGTCCTCTGATCTGTTGTGAACGTGTTGCGGTTTGTACCACAAAGTTGTCAATGTTGATGTGCTCTCCATGTTATGTGTGTGTGCTGCATTTTGAGAGAGTCACCCCTGCAGCTCTGATTTTGCTGCCCCTTATCCCTTTGACTTCTGTGCTTATACAGTGCTGAGATGTTGCATACCTGGGTACATTGGGCTCTTTGTGGGAGTTGGGAGTCTGAGGCATGGTTTGTCCGCAGATGTGTTGTTGATGTCAGGGGTTGTTTGTGCACTTGGATGTGTCAGAGTGTGACCTGCTCCCTCCTGATCCTCACTCTCCTCTGGTAGAGCCCTAAACGCATACTGTGGCCGCTTCCCGGTGGAGCCGCACCGACAGCTATAGGGGAGATTGGCCCTGGCACTCCGCTATGGCCGTCACCTACCCACCTGGATCACGGTCATTTGTCTTGTTTTCTTCTGTTTTGTTTATTTCTCCATTATGTAATTTCTGTGAAACTTTTGTAACTTGAAACTCGCTGTGTCCTTATGTAAAGTGCTCTGATACCTCCGGGTCTAGCCAGTGCTATATAAAACTCAAGTAAATAAATAAATAAATAAGATCCGCCCTCAGCCACCTCAGTGTCGGGACGTGTAACATTTCATGATATATTGACTGCAGCAATGCTATTCGTCATGCAGTGTCACTTGCATTGTCAGTGTTGCTCACAGACACACCACTTTGCTTGGTTTAACACATGTGCATGGGTAGGTTTTGATATTGATGGTGTGTGAGAAGGGCCCCCTCTGGGAACATAGTTAATGGGGGCCTATTGCTGTTTCTAGGTGTGCTGCAGTGTGCTAAGATTATCAGAGACATGCTCCAGAGTCACTGTGGGTGTGCACTGTGCTATACTTAATTGTGCATGTGTGCCATTGTGCCCATCTCCCCCCGTCCTCCCAGTCCCTGGTCGTTACTCACCCTTTTGCTGTTGTGTCAGGTCATGTCGAGAAGTTTCCGGTCCCCCAACTCCTGCCTACGTCTCCACACTGATGACTGTGGACACCATTTCCTCCATCTCATCCAGCTCCTCCTGTGGCGCTGGACTACCACCTCTAATCTGCATTGCTGTCTTCTGGTTGTTGGCAAGTTTCTGCTTGGTTTTGTGCTTCACATTATTCCAGCACCTCTTGACCTCTTTCATTGTCCTCCTCAGCACTCCGACTGCATTCACCTTGTCTACGATGGACTATCATATTCCATTTTTTGTTGCCAATGACACAGTGGAGGTGATGAACAGTAGTTGATGGTGTTCTATCACCTCTGTTATCAGGATCCTGTTTTCCTGCGGACTGAACCGCGTCTTCCTTTTCTTCTTGTCCTTGCCCTTTCCTGACCCCAAGGTCCGAAGCTGGTCCTCCTTGGGGCTTGTGGGGTTCTGGTTGTCCTCTGTGCTTGCTCCGTTTACCTCCATTGTGCTGCGCAGTTTTTCCTACTTGTATAGAGATTTTTCCCACCTGACGTGTGTGAATTGCAGGCCTGGCAAAGATTATCGCTGACTTTTTTTTTCGCGGTTGGGCCGATCGCAACTTTTTTCACATTGGGGTTTACATTTTTATCGCCGTCCCGGTGACTTTATCATGGACATTTGACACGTTATCGGGAAAATATTGCATATTACCACCCTATTCTGAATAGCACATTAACACAGAGTTATTTTCCTGCGATATGAGACATTGCGTTAACCGATTTTGAAGATGATTATCACACGTTCTTTAGAATATCCCCCTGGGAGTGCTGATCGACACTGAACTCAACTTTAGTGTTGAAATAAATTGTACTATTTCTATCTGCACCTGGATTATAGGGTGGCTGTAGAAAATGTTTCCTTTCATCCAGCGGCCGGCACGTATGCAGGTAGCTCTTGCCCAAGTAGTGTCCAGACTTGACTACTGTAACTCGCTGTACTTGAACTCAAACAAGAATACGCAGCATACACTCCAGGTGGTGCAGAATGCATTGGCAAGACTCGTTTTGGACATGCCTAGAAGGCAGTCCGCTCGGAAGGTACTAGAAACCCTGCATTGGCTCACTATCAGTAAGCGTATTAGCTTCAAATCTCTCTGCCTGGTACATAAGGCGCTTTATCTTACAAATCCAACAAGATTGAAAACCTTGCTTAGTTTGCAATCCCCTTGCAGATCTCTCCGCTCATCGCTTCAATGGTTGCTTGTGGTACCTAGAACCATAAAAAAGAAATAGGGCGATAGAGCATTTTCAACGGCCGTGAGCAAACTTTGGAACTCCCTTTCACTAGATGAAAGGGCCATTCCTAACCTCCTGCCCTTTAGGAAGGCTCTCAAGACATGGCTATTCTCCGTGTGATGTTATTTCTGAAGCTGGTCTACTCGTGGATCTCTTCCGGACATTGATTTATAGCGCCTTGATGCCTTTGGGCGATTGCTGTGCTTTATAAATTGCAAATCACAATCAAATCAAATGTCTGTCAAAATATCTTGAAAACATTCAAACTTTTGGGACCTTTGACTTAAAGTTAGTGCCTGCACTTAAGCCAGTTTTAGCACTAAGGGACTCATTTTGCAAAATCACAAGGCTTGCAACCACAAAAGTACTTAACATTAAGTAGAAAACCTTTCTTATGAGTTGGTATTGTCATTAGACTAGTGAAAGTGCTGTGTGGCATTTTAAGCTCCGAGTGAATTTTCCCGATTCATGCCCTCATATAGGTACAATTCACATTGCCCTTTATATAGGCATAGAAATCAAGCCCTTATTTAGGCATAGCACATGCTACCCAAATACAGGCATGGCTACTTCCACCCGTACCAAATGTCACAACGATTTCTTGGAAAACCAGCTGAAGTAGTTAGGGAACCTCCCCTTGCTTGAACATTAATTTGTCTAAGAACTCAGTTACTTTACAAAGAACAACTATTCCCTAGGGGTTCTTTCCTGACGTTCATATGCCCGACTTTACGTCAAACTATGGCATTCCTAAACACCTTCAAGGTATAAATATACCTTCACTTGCTCTAGAAAGATACGGTGGTTCGGAGCAGTTCGAAGACCTACTTGCCCAACGCAGCTCGCTACAGCAAGTGCCGAAGGAAGCCAACTCTCCAGCTGACGCACTGATCAGGAAGCTGCCTTTCTCCTGCCAAGAATCCAGCTCCAGTGTTTCCAGCTCCCCTTGCGGGGTGTTGAGAAATTGAGTCCAGAGACAGAGATACCAGACCTCCTGTGTCAATCAACCGGGGCCTCACGGAGCGTGTCGTCTCCTCCTGTCAGGACATAATGACCCCTCAAAGGCGCACCAACAACGGGGTAATTGGACAAGACAGGACAGGAGGAGACGACACGCTCCGTGAGGCCCCGGTTTATTGACACAACGACTGAAGGGTCAGTCATATAGGAGCACTCACATGAGGAGTTTGTCCATTAGACCTCTACCTCAAAAGCTGGTATGAGAGACAGACGCGGATTGAGGTCTACCAGAACGGTAAGTCCAATACTGGTGCTTTGGCGAAGTGTCTGATCCTGAAGAATTTGCACCAAATTTCCATGGCAAAGAAACATGTTGGCATTTGGTAATGGTATGCATGACTAGCAACCTGCCTATTTTAATTTGACAGATCACACTTAGTGAATAATAAAGGGATTGCGATAAGAGTGTGTCTGCCAATTTTAATCACTTTTTGGTCACAACGTGGAGTGTGATCGTCTGTCACTTCACTGCACCTACATTTTTCTGCTTTGTCTTTCTTTGGACACTTTTTCTTTCGGACAAAATGACCACCGATGATGAGAAAAGTGGGCATATCTGGTGAGTACCTACCAGTTACCCCGTTGGTGGTGCGCCCGTGAGGGGTAATTTTGTCTTTGCACATTTTTTCACAATAATTGTGTTTCATATGGTGTCCTGCTTATTCAGGAAAACATTTTGGTACTGAATGTATTTGGAACTTGGGGAGCAAGACTTCAGCTACCATCTGGTTCTTGTAGTCTGTCTTTTGAAAAAATGTTTTTAATGAGAGGCAAAAAAAGTGTTGCAAACTACCTCAAAAGCGATAAAGTAGAGGAGTAATTGTAATGTAGAAAACGACAGCAACGTGCACACGGTATAATCGTAAAAGGGTTGCCTCAGAGACCGGGCCTTGATGCATAAATGATTTTTGAGTGCAAGGTGACCCGTGGTGTCTTTTCCCTCTGTGCTCCTTGTTGAATATATATACATCAGTGTTCCTAAACCTACTGGCCAAACAGTGCAGAATTTCTCCTATTTAGACAGCAACCGTGTAAATAGTGAAATTGTTCTGCATGGCTTCCTGCCAAACAGTAAAAAATCTCTATTGTTTAGCCAGGGGTCGGGAAATTAGTGACGTTTTTCTGCTGTTTTCATGCTGCCAGGCAACCAGCACGGAATCTCTATTATTCAGCCAGCAGCTGGGTAAATATTTAAGTTGTCCTGCCATTTGCACAGCCCCAGGTGAACAATGCAGATTCTCTATTATTTAAGCAATGACCAGGTAAAGAGTGAGGTTTTTCTGCTATATGCACAGCCAACATCAAACAGTCTGGAATCTTTACTAATTAGCCAGCGGCTGGGTATATCATGATTTTTCTCTGCTATTTACACCAGGACTGTTCACCTGTATCCACTGCCGCTTCACCTCAACTCCAGGACTGATTTCCACCACAGGATCTGACACAATGCCGTCCACACCGACCAAGACCCCAATGGACCAACTCAAATGCCTCCTGCTCAGCACAAGATAATTCTGGAAACACACTTCTGAAATCTGGGATACCATCGCCACCATCACCCGTGTCGTAACCTTCATCACAGAGACATGGCTCACCCCAGCATCAACCTCAGACATCTCAAGAGCAGCACCGATCTGCTAATAGATCAAATACTGTGACTGGACTAAAAGACATGGAGGCGGAATAGCAATTAATCACCTGCACCATCACACATAAACTTCCCGCTCCGCACCGTCAACAACACCACCATCAAAGGCACCCTCATGTACAGACCACCAGAACCACGTACCAGACTGGTAAATACCATTGCTGAATGTATCACTGTGCTCTCCATTGAATCCAAACACTATGTCTTCCAGCTTCCATCCAGACGACTCCACTGACACCAACTCCACTGCACTCCCGGAGAGACTTCACAACATCAGCATCAAGCAAAAAGCCACAGACCCTACTCACAAAGCAGGAAACATTCTGGACCCCATTTTCATATCTAGCAAAAAAAGTCAATGCGACCACACCTCAGAACTCCCCTGGTTAGACCACTCCATCACACACTTCACCACCACCTGTCATGCCCGCACCATCCTCGACCAACACAGTGCCCCCTTACACAGCTGTTCCAAGGTCACTCAGAAACAATGGATGGACACCCTCAGTACCACGTAGCCCATATACACCACCAACGTGGACCGCCCAATACATAACTTCAACGATAGGACCACGAGTTCCTCTGACCAAGTCGCATCCATCAAACAAGCCAAAACACACAAACCTGCTAAAAACAAGCCAAAGGGTACACCCTGGAGCCCTGCACATTAAAACACAAGTGCTAACAGCTTGAAAGAAGATGGTGCATCAGCAATGACCACACCGACAGAGATACCTTCAAATTAGCCCTCAAAGACTACCATCAACAGATCAAAGTGGCAAAAAAAGAGGCCTTAACCCACCAGATCAATACCTGCGCCACCCAAATCAAGGTACTCTTCACCATTGTCAGAGAGTTTACCTGCCAGTCAGCCACTGAAATTTTGATCTCTCCTCACAAGAACTCTGCAACACCCTTGATGACCATTTCCACAAGATATGAAAATTTCAATCTCCACCCTCCAACCTCCGCAGCCTTCGATCAACGACCACAGCTGACATCCACTCAGCGCATGAAAACAGCTCAGTGCACCAAACACAACCACTTTTATGAATTCCATCCACTTGGGAGCACCAACTGACCCCTGCCCCCACTACTTCTTAACCTTGGAAGAGACGAGATCAGCCACCAACTAACCACCATCATTAACGCCTCACTAACCACAACCACCTTCCCCGATGCCTGGCAACATGTCAAGATCCTATCCCTCCTCCCAAAACCCTTGACAGACCCCAACAAACTCCAGAACTACTATCCCATCTCACTACTCATGTTCCCCGCCAAAGTAATGGAGAAGGCCAACAACTTATTGAACATCTGGAAAGAAACAACTTGCTGGATCCTTCCCAATCCGGATTCAGAACCAGTCACAACACTGACACAGCTCTGATCACCGCAACAGATGACATCAGCACCGTACTCGACAGAGGAGATTTAACCACCCTCATTCTGCTTGACCTCTCCACTGCCTTTGACACGGTCTTCCACCACACACTCATTGATAGCCTACACCAGATTCGTATAACCGATGATGTGCTAAGATGAATGTTCGCAAAAAAAACGGATTACCGGATAGAGGACCTAGTTAGGGTAAAGTTAAATTGAAATGGAAGGTCAGGTATTTATGACAAGAAAGAGCAAATGCTTTCTTGAGTCCCCTCACACACCGTGGTTTCCCACCGGTGACATGCTTCACCTTGGGCTCTTCTCAATCCGCTGCGGATGAAGGCGTGCTTCGACTTGCGAAATTACATAGGAGCACTAATAGGCGACTATGTGTGGTGCAGTATTTGGTGGAGTGGATAGAAAATCTAAAAATACCTGGCTAGTGGGCGAAACACTTTATTCTAGCTCCTAGTCGGTATGTTAAAAACAGGGGTACTAGACAACGATGTAGCCATAAAGAGTTAAAAGTCTCCTGTGTTGGTCAACATGTTTTGAGCCTCCCCACGGCTCTTCGTCAGGACCACACAGGGGTTAGCCCTGTGCGTTCCACTCCTAAGTGACCTAAAAGTGAGGTAAATAAATAGTTAAGTGAGGATGTGTACACACCCGTAAACATCCTTTACAATGAATTTGTCATAACGAATACTTGTACCCTGCATTCTTTCACTATGCATACTTTCACTCCGCAAATACTGTCAGTCCGCAAATACTTTCACTCTGGATACTTTCACCCCGCAAATACATTCACTCCGAAAATAAATTCACTCCATGCAATCTATGACAACAAAGACAAGAGGAGAGAAAAATTATAAAAAAAGGTGCAGAATGTACCTCTAACTTAATTATTTTATTTTAATTTTTCACTCGACTCTTGAGGGTACTTACTGTCAATTCTCGAGGGAGAAGTTGCACACATGTCGAAGTAAATGTTGAAGTCTCTCTCCATGCGGAAGAAAATGAAGAAGATATTGAAGAAACTTACTTCTATTGATAAAATGGACGTCGCAATGCTTCAACGATGTAGAGTGGCTGAAGAATATTACCCATGATGTTCCCGTTTAGAAGGTAAGTGTAGGCTATTGACGCTAACATAAGTCTCTTTTTTATTTTTAGTATTCTTGTTTTCGAAAGCGGTAATCCTTTTTTTGATACTTTTACTTTTCAGAGCGAGTAAAACGGGAGGAGATGCAGGAGAGATCTGCGGGAAAGTTAGTTTGATTTTCTTTGGAATAATTGATCTAGAAATGAAAGAGTAAGGATAGAAATAATGGAAATAATGTCTGTTTGTTATAAAAAAAATAACTTTATTCAGAATTTCATTGTAGATTTTATGGTAACATTTATTTACATAAAGTTTCGTATTTGAAATGTAAATAATTTATACTGATAACATATTTCAAAAACAAGTAAGTGTCAATGTATTACTCTTGTTTTTCCTGTCATCCCGTGCCAGTAGGTAAGTGACTATATTAAAAAAAATGCAGTTATTTGCCTTTTATTTTTGTTGCAAAAGCAAACATTTTTAAAAACAACGTGGAAATGTAATTTATTATATTTGCATGCATTTTTTCGTCATCTTTGCATCGTTATAAAAACATGCAATGTCATGGTATTTGCAGAGATAAAAATGTGTTGTGATGGTATGCAGACTGTTTTGCTGCGGAATAACGTCATACATTCGTACACACCTACAGTGTGTGCACTATAATACATACGATTTTAATTCAATTGATCGTAGTATTTCAAATGAGGTTCAGATTAGTCCTATGGTCTGGAGGGGTTGAGGGGCTCGTATTCATACTTTGAGTGAGCTTGCCTCCGCAGTAATTCACCTACTCGTGCCCCTAGAGACTACACCCTAACTAGGTCCTCTATCCGGTAATCCGTTTTTTTGCGTACTTGATTGAAAGGAGGGTGGACCTAGCCTAATACCCTCTACCTCACCCTGTTTTTGAAGTGTGCTCAGATGAATGAATGCCATCCTTTCTTACAGGACGCTCCTAAACAGTCCGCCTCCCTCCCTATACAGAGCAAGCCAAGCAGAGCATCTGTGGCTTTCCCCAAGGCTCATCACTCAGCCAAATACTCTTCAACGTCTACATGACTCCACTCTAAGACATTGTCAGATCGCATTACATCAACATCATCTTCTAAGCCAATTACACGCAGATTGTCTTATCGCTCTCTTATGACCCAACCACAATGAAGATCAACTTCCACAACTGCGTGAAGGGCATCTCAGCATGGATGAAGGACAACAGCCTAAAACTTAACACAGGGAAGATGGAAATTCTCATCTTCGGCAAACACACCACAATCTGGAGCAACTCCTGCTGGATGTCGGAACTTGTGCCTACCCCATGCCGAAAGGCCATGCTTGCCACCTCCGCATCATCCTAGACAGCGAGCTCTCCATAAAATATCAGGTCAACGCCGTCTCCTCAGCCAGCTTCCGATCGCTCCGCATGCTCCAAAAAAATTTCAAGTACCTCCCCATTGGCACCAGGAAGTCAGTAACACATGCCCTCATCCCCAGCTGACTGGACTATGGCAATGCACACTATGCAGGCACCACCATCGAATTAATGCAGAGACTCCAGATGATCCACAACGCAGCTGTCAGACTGAGCCTCAACCTGCCCAAGAGAACCGACATCACGCAGCACCTGAAAGACCTCCACTGGCTCCCGGTCCAGAAGAGATGCCATTTCATGCTCCTGACGCATGCCTACAAAGCCCTTCACAACCAAGGACCCACCTACTTCGACCACCTGATACACTTTCACAGTCCCCCCCTGGAACCTCCACTCCGCAAACCCTGCCCTCAAGCAGATCCCTCGCATATGCGACTGCTGCATCGAAGGACGCTCCTTCTTCCATCTCGCTGCCAAAGACTGGAACACACTCCACCTCCACACCGTGACCTTTCTGACCAACTTCAGTAAGGGGCTCAAGATTTGGCTCTTCGAATATGGACTGCAGCAAGCCCTTGGATACCCTCGCAGGTGACAGCTGCGCTCTATAAATACTACTTGATTGATTGGACAGTTACTGGCTAAATAGTAAAGTTCTTTTGCTCTGAGCATGGCTGTTGACGAAACAGTGCAGAATGACAACGTTTTAGCCAGCAGCTTGGTGAATAGTGAAGTTTCTCCGCTATTTTTCAAGGCAAACAGCCAGATTATAAAGCATTTCTATTATTTAGTAGGCGGGCAAGTAAATAGCAGAAAAAATTCACTCTTTACTCGGCGGCCCCATAACTAGCTGTTACCTTTTTTTACATAGCCACGAAGAGAAAGAGGGGCCTAACACATTTTTATGAAAAATGAAAGCAGATTTTATCATGAGCCTTTTAATTACTGGCAGCCAATCCGTGTGTTTAAGAATATCAAATGGGATTATGTATGTATTTCTGGATAGACAAAAGTCAATATAGGATTCTCCTAGGACTGGATATTGACATTAGTTACTCCGGTCCTAAGATAGAAAGAGGACGATCCTTCAAGTCTCTACCCAATGTAAAGCAGACATATTTCCTGAGCCTTGAACCTGTTACAATTTTTTTTAAACCACTTTTAAAAAATAATTTATATCATACATTACTCCTTCTCCCCTAATATTAGTAATGAGTACTAGTGTGCAATAGTGCTATCACTATTCGGCTTGAAACCAACTTAACACAAAGAAATCAGACTAACACCATAAATATTGCAACATCAATGTATTTTCTGAAAAAAAGGGAACTATATTTAAGATTTGTTGATCATCGCAAACTGAAGAGGATTGGGAAACCCAAAGCATCAGCTTATTAAGTATATTGTGTTGTCATGTCGTAGTGACCACATTCCTTATATGATGTAAAGAAAATCTTTGGATTCTGTCTCAGAAGCAGACATTCTCAAAATAAAAACACCCAGGGCCTCATTTATGAGAAATGACACATCGCTGCATGAAAGCAGCGATGCGTCACTTCTCAGTGAGCCCTCCTTGTGACATGATTGATGCGTCATATTTATAATATAACACATCATGTCGCAAGGAGTTCCAGATACGTCAGTATTTCTGACGTATCTGTAAGCGCAAAAGTGACGCATTGCTGGAGTGTGTCACAAAAGTGACGTAAAATTCAAGGTGGTTTGCGCACATCGTCAGAGTGAGATTTGGATGAGGACGGGGAAGTAATTAAGGATAAATAATTAGTTAGAGGTAGCCCCAGGAGGTCTCTTTTAATTGCTAAGGAAATGGGAGTAACATAATTAGTGTCTAACCGATGATGAAAACAAGCCGCGTTCCACCAAGAGCGAAAAGTCACATTTGTTGCAACTTTCCAATTAGAGGTGATGAGATGGAATGCAATAGCTATTAATAGGTCGAGGAGCTTATAGTGTTGTGAAGATTGGGACCAAAGAGGGGAGAGAGTACCAGGAAGACATGGATGATCGAAAAAGGACTCCGAACATGGAAAATTGTTTGAATTTGGGACCAAACGAGTTTCCAAAACTGGGAAATAGGGGGACATTCAAATAGCATGTGCTTTAAATCAGCAGAAGGGTTTGAGCAAGACCAACAAGTAGAGAGGGTATCTGGTGAGAAGGTAGACAAAATCAATGGAGTGAATAAAATCCGATAATGAATTTAAAAAAAGGGTTTGGGTGGTATTGGCAGCTCTAGAGGACTTATGAATCTTAAACCATATTTTATCCCAAAAGGGTACCGACCAACTTTGAGATAAATCTTTTTCCCAGGCTAACTCAATTTTAGTTTTAGGTCTTTCTATGAGAGATTGAAAGGATTTATAGAGAAAGGAAGCAGAAGGAGAATGATCTAATGAGGAGGAAATGAATTGAGGTATAGTGGGAATATCAGTGGTAACGGGTAATGATTGAATATATTGAACAAGGACAGGATAAAGCAAGTCATATTGTGCACGAGAAGACGGAGGAAGGGAGAATTGAGATCTAAGATCCGAGAAGGGAAGAGGTTGATTATGAGAAAGAAGTTGAGAAATCCATCGTAAACCTTTGGAATGCCAAGACTTCCAATATATAATACGATTACGAATTTGAATATGTTTATTATGCCAAATAGGTTGGAGATTGATGGAATTAAAATAGGGGTAAGAGGAGGATAGAAAAGGTAGAAGAAGATTACGAGAATGTTAAATAACAGGGTTTCGAAGAGAAATTAAGTTGGAAGAAAAAGAAAGAATTTCCTGCAACTCAAAAGGAAAGAAAAAGGAAGACTCTATTTTTAGCCAAAGAAGGGGATAAAACGAGAGATCAGTGGAAATCCAACTGGCAGCTTGCTTCAATGAAAAGCAAAAAACACAGTTGATGGACAGAATGTAGAACAATGTCATACATTCACCCCAGTACAAGGATCTGGGCCTAAATCCATCGTTTTTTTGCACTCCACACCACCCTGGGTTAGACACTGGCTATATGCAAATCAGCTCTGACCCTGTGCCTCATGGGAACAGTCCAGTCCGAACTACCAAGCCATGTCTTTCCTTGACCGGAATCAAGCATCCAAGGACCGGTTTCTGGCTATAAGCCTTCATCAGCCTGGATAGCTTGACTCCAGTGGTGTGGAGAGCCTGGGACTCACGTCTGAGCATCCCCAGCCCACTCGGGGTGTATTGCAAAAAAGACAGTTGATGGACAGAATGTAGAACAATGTCATACATTCACCCAAGTACAAGGATCTGGGCCTAAATCCTTCGTTTTTTTGCACTCCACACCACCCTGGGTTAGACACTGGCTATATGCAAATCAGCTCTGACCCTGTGCCTCATGGGAACAGTCCAGTCCGAACTACCAAGCCATGTCTTTCCCAGACCGTAATCAAGCATCCAAGGACCGGTTTCTGGCTATCAGCCTTCATCAGCCTGGATAGCTTGACTCCAGTGGTGTGGAGAGCCTGGGACTCACGTCTGAGCATCCCCAGCCCACTCGGGGTGAATTGCAAAAAACACAGTTGATGGACAGAATGTAGAACAATGTCATACATTCACCCCAGTACAAGGATCTGGGCCTAAATCCATCGTTTTTTTGCACTCCACACCACCCTGGGTTAGACACAGGCTATATGCAAATCAGCTCTGACCCTGTGCCTCATGGGAACAGTCCAGTCCGAACTACCAAGCCATGTCTTTCCCAGACCGGAATCAAGCATCCAAGGACCGGTTTCTGGCTATCAGCCTTCATCAGCCTGGATAGCTTGACTCCAGTGGTGTGGAGAGCCTGGGACTCACGTCTGAGCATCCCCAGCCCACTCGGGGTGAATTGCAAAAAAGACAGTTGATGGACAGAATGTAGAACAATGTCATACATTCACCCCAGTACAAGGATCTGGGCCTAAATCCATCGTTTTTTTGCACTCCACACCACCCTGGGTTAGACACTGGCTATATACAAATCAGCTCTGACCCTGTGCCTCATGGGAACAGTCCAGTCCGAACTACCAAGCCATGTCTTTCCCAGACCGGAATCAAGCATCCAAGGACCGGTTTCTGGCTATCAGCCTTCATCAGCCTGGATAGCTTAACTCCAGTGGTGTAGAGAGCCTGGGACTCACGTCTGAGCATCCCCAGCCCACTCGGGGTGAATTGCAAAAAACACAGTTGATGGACAGAATGTAGAACAATGTCATACATTCACCCAAGTACAAGGATCTGGGCCTAAATCCATCGTTTGTTTGCACTCCACACCACCCTGGGTTAGACACTGGCTATATGCATATCAGCTCTGACCCTGTGCCTCATGGGAACAGTCCAGTCCGAACTACCAAGCCATGTCTTTCCCAGACCGGAGTCAAGCATCCAAGGACCGGTTTCTGGCTATCAGCCTTCATCAGCCTGGATAGCTTGACTCCAGTGGTGTGGAGAGCCTGGGACTCACGTCTGAGCATCCCCAGCCCACTCGGGGTGAATTGCAAAAAACACAGTTGATGGACAGAATGTAGAACAATTCCAGGCTCTCCACATCAATGGAGTCAAGCTATCCAGGCTGAATGAAGGCTGATAGCCAGAAACCGGTCCTTGGATGCTTGATTCCGGTCTGGGAAAGACATGGCTTGGTAGTTCGGACTGGACTGTTTCCATGAGGCACAGGGTCCGAGCTGAATTGCATATAGCCAGTGTCTAACCCAGGGTGGTGTGGAGTGCATAAAAACGATGGATTTAGGCCCAGATCCTTGTACTGGGGTGAATGTATGACATTGTTCTACATTCTGTCCATCAACTGTGTTTTTTGCAATTTTCACCCCGAGTGGGCTGGGTATGCTCAGACATTAGTCCCAGGCTCTCCACACCGTTGGAGTCAAGCTATCCAGGCTGAATGAAGGCTGATAGCCACCAACCGGTCCTTGGATGCTTGATTCCGGTCTGGGAAAGACATGGCTTGGTAGTTCGGACTGGACTGTTCCCATGAGGCACAGGGTCAGAGCTGATTTGCATATAGCCAGTGTCTAACCCAGGGTGGTGTGGAGTGCAAAAAAACGATGGATTTAGGCCCAGATACTTGTACTGGGGTGAATGTATGACATTGTTCTACATTCTGTCCATCAACTGTGTTTTTTGCAATTTTCACCCCGAGTGGGCTGGGTATGCTCAGACGTGAGTCCCAGGCTCTCCACACCACTGGAGTCAAGCTATCCAGGCTGAATGAAGGCTGATAGCCAGAAACCGGTCCTTGGATGCTTGATTCCGATCTGGGAAAGACATGGCTTGGTAGTTCGGACTGGACTGTTCCCATGAGGCACAGGGTCAGAGCTGATTTGCATATAGCCAGTGTCTAACCCAGGGTGGTGTGGAGTGCAAAAAAACGATGGATTTAGGCCCAGATCCTTGTACTGGGGTGAATGTATGACATTGTTCTACATTCTGTCCATCAACTGTGTTTTTTGCAATTTTCACCCCGAGTGGGCTGGGTATGCTCAGACGTGAGTCCCAGACTCTCCACACCACTGGAGTCAAGCTATCCAGGCTGAATGAAGGCTGATAGCCAGAAACTGGTCCTTGGATGCTTGATTCAGGTCTGGGAAAGACATGGCTTGGTAGTTCGGACTGGACTGTTCCCATGAGGCACAGGGTCAGAGCTGATTTGCATATAGCCAGTGTCTAACCCAGGGTTGTGTGGAGTGCAAAAAAACGATGGATTTAGGCCCAGATCCTTGTACTGGGGTGAATGTATGACATTGTTCTACATTCTGTCCATCAACTGTGTTTTTTGCAATTTTCACCCCGAGTGGGCTGGGTATGCTCAGACGTGAGTCCCAGGCTCTCCACACCACTGGAGTCAAGCTATCCAGGCTGAATGAAGGCTGATAGCCAGAAACCGGTCCTTGGATGCTTGATTCCGCTCTGTGAAAGACATGGCTTGGTAGTTCGGACTGGACTGTTCCCATGAGGCACAGGGTCAGAGCTGATTTGCATATAGCCAGTGTCTAACCCAGGGTGGTGTGGAGTGCAAAAAAACAATGGATTTAGGCCCAGATCCTTGTAATGTGGTGAATGTATGACATTGTTCTACATTCTGTCCTTCAACTGTGTTTTTTGCAATGCTTCAATGAAAAAGCACAATAAAATCAGGGAAACTAAGTCCGCCATGAGACTTATCCTTTTTCAGAGTAGCAAGAGCTATTCGAGAACGTTTGCCTTTCCCCAGAAATATGTGCAAAGTAGAGTCGATCCTGTTAAAATAATAACCAGGAATGCGAACAGGAATCATGGAAATGGTATATAGTACAATCGGTGATAACATCGTTTTAATAGAATCAAGGCGACCCCACCAGGAAAGGAAGAGAGAATTCCATCGGGTAATAGCCAAATCTAATTTTTTGATTATAGAATCAAAGTTTATTTTCAGAGTATCAGACAAAAGAGGAGCAAACCAAACTCCTAGATATTTAATCTTAGAAGGTTGCCAAGAGAAGCCAGATTGTTCGAAAAGATGTTTTTGACATAAATTATTTAAAGGGAGGATTTCATATTTGTCAACATTAAGACAGTATCCAGAGACTTGAGAAAAAGAAGAGACCTGTTGAAGGAAGAAAAGAAGAGAAGACTGAGGGTTAGAACAATATAAAAGAATGTCATCAGCATAAACTGAAAGTTTAACTTGTTGAGAGCCAAAATGAAACCCAGAAATATTATCATCAAGTCGAATTTTGGTCAGAAAAGGTTCCAAAGCTAAAACAAATAGTAAAGGAGGCAATGGACAACCTTGTCTAACACCTCCCTGTAAGGGGAAGTAATCAGAGACCATACCATTAGCAGAAATAGAAGCTTGAGGACCAGAATAAAGCAATGAGATAAGAGAAATAAATTTAGGTGGGAAACCAGCCCATTGGAGAGCATGAAATATAAAGTCCCAGCTAATCCTATCAAATGCTTTTTCCGCATCTAAAGAGATAGCGACTAAAGGATAATTGAGCGAAGAGGCTTTACTTAGAACATTAAAAAAGACGCGTGAATTATCAGAAGAAAGTCTCCCCTTGACAAAACCCGATTGTTCCGGACCAACTAAATCAGGTAATAGTGGATCCATTCTAAGAGCCAAAATCTTGGCAAAATGTTATAGTCAGTATTAACCAAAGAAATAGGGCAATAGTTTTTGCAGAGAGAGTGGTCTTTACCATCTTTAGGGATTAAACAAATCATAGCTTCTTGAAACGAGCCTCGAGAGGAGCCGGAATCTAGAAAGGATTGAAACAAAAGTAATAGATTTGGTTGAAGAAGAGAAGCAAAATGACTATGAAATTCAATGGTAAATCCATCGGGGCCAGGTGCTTTCCCGCGACGTAAAACGGAAACGGCATGCGAAATCTCGGCAAGTGAAATGTCCAAGTCTAAGGACCTAAAATCAACGTGGGTGGAAGGGGGTGAAGGTATAGATTGAAAATAGGAAAGAAGATCGCCCGAATCTGGGACGGATTCAAGGGTGTATAGATTTTGATAAAAGGTAACAAATTCAGTTAGAATATCCTTGTCTTTAAAAAGAGCAGCACCGGTAGGACTTTGAACAGATTCAATTCTAGTCCGCTCTTTCCGTACCTTCAAGTAATTGGCAAGCACTTTTCCCATTTTATTCTGCCCTCCATAATAGTGGGAATTATATTTTAATAAGAAATTGGAGGCCGCGTCCGTAGTTAATTTATTAAAAGTAAATTTGGCATCAATATTTTCTTTAAGGGAGGATTCAGTGTTGGATTGATAATATGCATTTTCAAGAAGTTTAATTTTATTAAGAAGTCGGGTCGATTTAGCTTCCATGAGCTTTTTCCTCTGTGAGACAAAATTGATAATAAAACCTCGAGCAGCTGCCTTAAAAGAGTCCCACACCATAACAAAGGAGGAGTCTGGGGTATGATTAATCAGAAAAAATTCAGTGGCAGAATCAGTGAATTTAGTACAAAAATTGGAATCAAGGAGTAAGGAATTATTAAACCTCCATCGGCCTGGATGAGGGGAAAAAGGAATGAGATCAATATCCACATGAACGGGTGCATGGTCTGAAATTGAAATGGAACCAATGTCAGAGGAAGTAGCAGGTTGGGCTAAAGATTTACTTAGGAAAAGGTAATCTATACGGGATTGGGAATGGTGGGAAGAGGAGTAGAAACTATGGGGCATATAACCAACAACTAGCGATAATTATCGCTGTGTTGGCTTAGCGGGAATATTTCTATCGCCGCCCTTCACCTGCTTTTATCGCTGAGATACCTTGCTATTAGCAAGGTTTATCTCAGGAGCGATCAAAAACAGGCGAAATGCGTGAATATCGCTGTCAATACAGCGATATTCAGGCATTACAGTGACAATGCTCTTAGCCATGTCATCCACCTCTCATTGAATAACATGGCTAAGAACTGGTCAGGGCAGGCGTTAGCTTTTGGAGATATTCGCGCTTAGCGTGAATATTTCCAAAACTACGCCTGTGTTGATCGATAGCGATTGCAGCGACTGTTTTCAGTCGCTGACATTTTGGCACGCCCACTTTGCATGTCATTAGCGATAATTATCGCTAACATGCAAAGTGGGCCCCAAAATGCCCGCTATCGCCTACAAGCTGTCGCTAACTGGTGTTAGCGACAGCTTGGTAATAGGGCGATAAAATTATCGCCGCTTCAGCGGGAAGAAGTCCTGCTAAAGCGGCGATTATGGCCCTTGGTAATATGCCCCTATATTCTCTAAGGTCAGGATGACATAATCTCCAAATATCTACTAAAGCTTTATGATATATGGAAGTAGTAAATTGAGTGTGCCTTTGGACGTACAATATTTAACTTTGGAATTTCTATCAAGAATAGGGTCAAGAACTTGATTACAGTCACCACCAAGAATAAGATAATCATCATTAAGTGAATACAATTTTTCAGAGATTTTAGGCCAAAAAGATTTATCAACACCAGTAGGGGCGTAAACGTTGAAAGTAACTATAGGAATCTTATCTACAAGTAATTTAACAATCACCCAACGACAATGAGCATCATATTCATGAGAAACAATGGAAACATTTAATTTTTTATGACATAAAATCGGGAAACATCCTTTACAACAAAACTTTTACCACGCAGTGCTGTTACAACACAAGAATTACAACGAAAACCTTTACAACGCATTACACTGGGGGGGCGCTCTAGGATAGGGAATAGTTTTAATTTACTATCCAACACCTTCCCTAGTGTCCACAGGGACTGGAGTTGGAATAGTAAATTAAACTATTCACTACCCAGCACCCCCAAGTGTAATGCGTTGTAAAGGTTTGCGTTGTAATACTTGCGTTGTAACAGCATGCGTGGTAAAAGCATGCGTTGTAATGTCATACATCCCATAAAATCATAACACCATTTTTCTTGCCCACAGCAGGAGAATTAAATACGTGACCCACCCAACATCTCTTAAGCTTAGAGGCTTCATTATCTGAAAGGTGGGATTCTTGAAGTAGGGCAACATCAGTCTTAAGCTTGGCAAGATGAGACAACACCCGTTGCCTTTTAATTAGATTAATCAAACCTTTAACATTCCATGTAGTAACTCGGAATGTAAATCAATAGAAAAGTATGAACATTAAACTTAAGATCACGAGAGCAACCAAGAAATAATGTAGAGAAAGAAAGTAAAGAGAAGAGTGATAGAATAAGAGAGAAGAGAAGATGAAGGCAAGAAAGGAAGAAGGAGAGAAAAACGATGAGATGCATAGAGAAAGGGATAAGGAACAAGAAGACAGTACAAGTCAAATACAGATTACTGAAAAACATACTTACGGAAACAAACGAAAAACGAGGGTGACGGCACCAAAAGACGACGACGGTAGACAACGAGAGCAAGCACCGAACAACCACTGCAAAAAACATCAGGAGTGTACGAAACTTATGGGACACATCGGGAGAGGTAGGAGGAATGTGACATCTGTAAAAAGAGAGAGGAAGATATTAATTATGAAGAGGAAACATGAGAAGGGAGGAACAAGCAACGGTCAAAATACAATTAGACAAAGGGAAAATGTGAAGGAAAAAAATGCTGTAAAAGTCATATAGAAGTAGACTTATGAAGAGGAAAACATTACACTTCAGGTAAAAAATCGCGCGAAAATGAAAAACAAAATAGCGGCCGGAATCGGGAAGATCGAGTCGAGTCGCGCTGAATTTAAGAATGGAAAGACATCCAAATGCGGTAGAATTCAGAGCGCTATGCTCACCTCATGCTCAGACATCCAAATGTGGCTTTTGTACTGAAAATCCCCCGGTGATGCCGCCGAAAAGTGAGCAGGAGCGGAGGTCGGTGCAGGAGCCTCGTCCCTACGCCGCCATCTTAGACGGTGCGCAAGCCACGCCCCAGACCCACCTCTTTCTAAGAAACAAATAGGAAGATAAACATGGACGTCAATTGGGGGTCGCCAGGGGTTGAGACTGTGATGCATGGTTTGCACTTTGGGACCCCTAGCTCTGCCTTTGTGACCCCCCTGACACAGAAGTCAGGCTGTGCCAAAACAGAAAAACAAACTAGGCTCAGCCGTGATTACGCTGTGCAGTTCCTATGCGTGTTATGTCTCCCATAGCTCTTTAGGTTTCTGAGGGACTAAGGTGGGAAAAGAGGTTGGGACCCACCAGCTCCATCTATGCCATCCTGATCCAGTAAACAGCCTGCTTTTGGCTCGGGAAAGAAAAGGAGGATAGTAATTCATTTCCTCTAATGTCAGCAAGGTGTGCACTGCAGAAGTGAGAATGACTGCAAAATGAGAGTGCATGTTTTTTACATATACTGACATGGGGCTTCGAGTCCCCCAGCGCAGGGGATTAGTGTCTCACCGATTACTGTGCTCAGTGCAGGTTAGTAACTATGTCTACAAGTCAATCAATCAATCAATATTTATATTTGATTCAGACCGCGACTGAGGTCAACAAATATAAATACATAAATATAAAAATAGTTATGTTTATTCTTTCAAAACAGCTTTAAAATCTTATTAAGAGCATAACAGGTTATAGTTAATTAGGTTGGCATATACAAATACACAAGTTTAATATTTTTTAGATTTATGCGCTTTTAAAACAGCTTCTACAAACTCTAAAAAACTTCAACAAGTTATAGCAGACAAAATCGTTTGGGGGACACTTACACAGCGTGATTAAATCTTGGGTTAAAATAAAGTTGTATCTAATAAGAATAGACTTTAAAAAGCGTTGCTGAGCCTCTATCAAAATTAGATTTGGACAGATGAAAAGTACATGATAAAGATCTTGTACTCCACCATTGCACAAGTCACAATTTCCTGACGGATTTTCAGAAGAGTTCCATTTTGAGGAATAAACTTTTATGAGGTGAATTCCTAAACGTAAAAGAAGAATGCACCGCTTTACTCTATGCTTCAACTGAAACTGTAAATAGTGCTCGGAGTTATATATATTATATTTTCCACAAATGTTTTATTATACTTTAAATGGTTACAGTACTCCTTATCTAAATCAAAACGTATTCTCGGCATCATATGTTTTAAAAAGAGCTTCAGATGCACTGGAGACCAGGCCTGCAAAAGTGCTACGGTGCATCGGGATGCCTCGAGGACTATATTAAGGTTCCTATTAAAGGAGTGCTGTGCCAATTCTAATTTAAAAAGTTAAAAGTTTCCATTTTTAAAATGTATCCTAGGGTTCCAGGAGCTGCGTGTAACAGGTTAGAGACCCACCTTATGATATATTAGACACTGCTCGACCTGGGAAACATCATTTACTACGAAGGAATTACCCCGCATAACGTTTACCACGCGTCACTCACCACGAAAAGGTCTTTTCCACGCGTATGCTTTCAACGTCCGTCTTTACCACGCGAGTGGTATTCCTTCGTGTCGTTCTGCCTGTACGATCTGCGTGGGCTTGGGGGGGGGGGGGCTGGGGGGGCTAGGGGGAGTTGGGGGGGGGGGCTAGGGGGGGTTGGGGGGGTCTCCCCCCCAAAAAAAAAACAAGCGGATAACAATAAATAAATAAGAAAACTTAAAAAACGAACAAGGAAATAGCCTCACCAACAAGGAGACGTGTACGTCATAATTGAAGTCCTTTCACAGTTTTGATAGACGTGTTTTGACGCTTGTTTCCGTGGTCGGTGGAAGAAAGGGCTGATGGGGAAAGACGTACAGGGGTCAGATAAGAATCTAAACTTTATTAATTAAGGTATTATTTAAGCGCATTATGAAAAAAATAAAAATAAAATGTAAGGGAATCTGTTGTTTTTAATTGTTTAAAACATCGATCTTTTCCTTCGTACTGCATGTAGCCTATCAGCATCGTTATGTAAATTTAAATGAGACGTGAGATGTTTCGTAACGTTCATTTTGCGGAGTAAAAACATGCGTTGTCAAATGCTGAGTGGTGAAGACACATGCGAACTAAAGTTCGCGTGGTAATGCCATGCGTGGAACTTGTCTTCGTGGAAAAATCATATATTCGCTCGACCTTCTATACTCATTAATGAAAGTTTGAGACGTAAGGCTTGTATGGGAACTGATTAGGTGACCTTTATTAATTTCCCTAGAATGGCCCCTTCTTTCAATTTTATTGGTAGCCAAGATTGAATTTGTATATATTCCAGAAAACAAGATAAAACCGATGGTATTTTCATACTATAAACCTCCATCAGGGATTTAAAATGTATAGTTCCCAGTTGAACAATAAAATCTCTGTTGTGCCCTGACATGGACATCTGCCTTTTACCCGAGATCCTGGAAGTGGGGAGTGTTTTGAAGGGTATATGAAAAGATGCAGCCCAGATATATTCTTTCACTATCTCAATCGAGTTACCTCCCAGTGTCTATGTAAAAGGCAGAAATTTCTTATTCCTCTAAAAGGTCAAATTTAGGTTTTAGAGATGTTAGGAACCAAAAAGTTTTCGTTTGCGTATCAAAATAATTTGATTACGTTTCTTTGTAGGCCAATTGGAGTACGGTCCATATAAAATGCCATCACCGTAAATTAGACTATAAATGTTGGTATGCGCTAGTTTGGTGGAAAATGATTAATTTGCGAAAAGCACCTGGTAGATCACTTGTGTAAATGAAGAATAACTTGGGGGCGAGAAGGAAACCTTGTTTCAAACCATTCATCGTAGGAATTGGACTAGCTAGGCCCCTTACTCCCACCATGTTGTGGTATGCAAAGAAAGTATTATTGTGTGAGATCGTGTGGGATCCCTAAACTCTGTAGCTTTTTCCATTGGCCTATGCACGCTATCAAAAGCAGTCGAAAAATTGCTAAAAGTGCAATAAACTATTTGTGATTTTAACACTACATACTTATCAAGAACAGTCTGTAGGATAGCATTATTGTCCGTAACTGAATGTTTTGGGTGGAAGCCCATCTGTGTAATAGGGATTACGTTATTCGAAAATGCCCAGTCTGTTAGGTGGTCCAATGCGCATGCTGCAAAGATCTTTCCAGTGGCGTCTAGAAGGGCAATTTGTCTGTAGTTGACTGGATTCGATCTGGAGCCTTTTTTTAACAGGGGGACCACAATGCTCCCCCGCTAGGATTTTGGGATTTTCCCTGTTTGAAAACAATAGTGAAAAAGAGGGGTTAAAAATGTTCTCCAGTCATCAGGGTTTGATTGTAGGACTTTGATCGAGATGTTGTCTGGACCCATTGCAGTAGATGATCTGCAGATTTAATAAAAGCAGAAATCTGTGTAGACTAGATAGCTAACTTATCCTGAGCCGATTTACACTTTCGACTGGGGCACTGGCTGGGTGAGACTTGATTTTGAATCATAGGTTTATATAGTTTCAAGATGTGTTTTTCCCATTCAGATGATGAGACTGTCAATGCTTGTATTGACTTTCGTATCCCCATTTGATTAGCTACAATACTCCAGAATACCTTATTATTTCCACATTTTACCGCAGTTTGAATGTCAACCCAGTTTTCATCTTTTTGATCTTGCATTTCTTTCTCTTTGTTTCTTTGACATAGTGTTTCCAACTTCCTTATTTCTCAGTGTGTTGTGCCATAGAAAGATAGAAATTATAATCTGGTCAAAATATTTAAGTGTACTGACACATGATCTGTTTGTTTTCCATATCGATGGATTTTGCCTATAACGTGGCCAGTTATATTTGCCTGAAGGATAGCTACGGATGATTGCACTGTATCTTCAAATCTGGTTATAGGGTTGTCTTCTTCACTTATTAGATTTCAGTAAGAAGGAAGAAATTGCAGTGCTCATTTTATTGATTGTGTTGGAATTCCAATAGATTCTTCCTAATTTTTGGTTTAAGTCTGTTAGGCCATTTAAAGAACATAAAGACCATGGGGAAGGAGATCTCGATAACATTTCAATACCCTAAGTCAAATATACATGGTCACTTTTGTGAGAGTACTGGATGTTTAATGACTGAACCTTCACGAAAAGATCTATGCTGCAAATTACGTAATCTAAGATAGAAGAACTGCAGTTACCCATTCTAGTAAATGCTGCCTGGATTTCAACTTCTACTCTTCGTTGCGGACAACACAGCTAATCGGCACAATGTGAGATAATAGCAGTTTTCCCTAGGTTGTCTGCCCTTATCTTGGGTGGAAAAATGTGGATTGGAATTGAACAAGCTGCCTCTTGTGTTGACTTCCTCCCATTGTTCACTAGTGCAATCGAGATTTTCCCATTAAAGTACTCAGCAATGACCGTCTGAGAAAATCACCTGGATTCTAGCATTTGGTCGATTCTTGCAAAGGATTTTTCCATGTGATGATCATTTGAAGAGCCTGGTGGCTCATATATATATTAAAGAGTAGTAGATCTAAAGCAGGCTGCGTACTTTTGTTCCAGTACGTAATGTTGAGGCATTGCACGTTCGGCAGAGGGAGCTCTATTTCTTCATGGTCCCAGTCAATTTCTTCTTTTAGGAGGATCGAGAGACCTCCTCTTGCATGGCCCTTTCTTGAGGTCTCTGCTGTGTTAATAAATACAAAATAATCCTTTTGAAAGAAAGGAGCTAGAGCCCATGTTTCTTCCAACAAAACTAAAGACGGGGTGTTTTCCAGTATGAAAGATACTTTTGCTGATGTTTCTCCGGCTATATTCCATGACACCATTTTTGGGTTGCTCCTAGAAAAGAAGTTCTAGGTCTTTGCCCAGTTTATTGCTCTTTATGTAGCCAGCGATCCATGCCCATGTTTTTCATCAGACTTGGATGTCTTTTTTTGTGTCTGGACAATTTCAGATCTGGCACACTTTGGGCCTCATTAGGATGGCGGTTTTTCCGCATCCTCCGGGCCGGCGGAAGTGTCCGCCGGCCTGGAGGATGCGGAAAAACCGCGGCGGAGACTCCAAAGACCCACCGCCAAATTAGGATGGCTGGTGGGTCTGGAATTCCGTCCGCCGCTTTTCCGCCGTGGTCGACTTCCGACCGCGGCGGAAAAGCTATAACATGGCAGGCGGTGTCTATGAGACACCGTCCGCCATATTATGATGTTGGTGTAAATATGCTTTTCCACGGCGGCTTTTCCGCCATGGAAAAGCATACGGACATTCACTTTGGGGGCCCGTTGCGGGCCCCCTGGGTGAATGGGGGGTGGGGGGTGCACATGGGGGGTACCTATGGTACCCCCCTGCATTTGCGTACACAAAGCAGCAGGCACCGTGCGGTGCCTGCCGCTTTGTGCATGTAAATGAAACACATGCATTTTTAACATTGCGGCGGGTGCAGCTTGAAGCTGCACCCGCCGCAATGTTAAAAATAGAGGATGTGACCGCCACCCTGGCGGTCACATCCTAATCAGCACGGAGGGAACGCCGCAGCCCCTGCGGACGTTCCCTCCTCCTCAAGGGTGGCGGACGGACGCAAGTCCGTCCGCCATCCTAATGAGCCCCTTAGTCTTTGAGTGAAATCATTAGGGGGCCATCCGTTTATATCCCTGGATGTTTTGCTACCCTTGAATTTCTGCTGATTATTATAAAGAAGAACCATGTCCTGATCAATCCCTTTTGGATATTTGTGGAGGGCGGCGATTTTTTCACAGGATATGTTGAAGCCGTTTTTATGGAGAATGTCTCTTTCTTTTATTAGTTTAGAAGGAATTAAATTTGACCAGAACTCGACAATTGCCACGGAAGAGAGGAGTTTATTTGGGAATGCGACCAGCTTTATTTCTGCGGTGGTGGGTGGTTGCCAAAAGCTCATTTTATGTAATAGGTCTACTATTTTCCCATGATTTAGTCAACCATTGTCACTGGGGAATAAATCTGTGAACCCCAGAACACTTGATATTGATTGTTCCCCACCGGCCTGTGCTTTTTTATTGGTCAAATGCTGTACGATATCAGAATGAACATGCTTTACGAATTTTGACACACAATTTGGTGCAAGAGGGTTTAGGGCTTTGTGATCTTCTTGAGTTTCAGATGGAGCAGGTTGTTGGGTTATGATTTGAGTTGCATTTATGGCTTTCGTATTGAAGCTGATTTCTTCATCTGTCTGCTCTCTAGGGCATAATTGAGGAAACTTTACTTTTCATGAAGATCTCCTTGGTATTCTTCGCTTGCCTCTTTTCTTCTAGTTATTATTTTTGTTAATTTTTCCCTGAATATTTTTCCCTTTTTTAGTTTGTAGTGTTGTTAAATCTATTTGGTCTGTTTGTTTTGAATTAAATGATCCCTCAAAGACCTTTTCATCTTTTTGAGAGGGAATATTGATCCCTCCTTTTTGAGACTTTTGTGCAAAAATTGGAAACATTGAAGTAGTATTTTGGACGGTATCCCAAGGAGTAGTCTCTGATGAGGGGTTCTCAAATAGTTTATGGAGAGAATATGTTTTTCCGCAGTTAGGACTGTTAGCTTTCTGTTTAATAGTTTAGCCCCCGTCTGAGTAGCCCTCTGCTTTTTTCAAGTAGGAGAGATACTAGGCATTGGAGGGATGTAGAGATGCTTATCTTCTTTGACCTTATCTACTTTTACACTACTGTCAGAATATACCAGCTGGCACACATGATTGAAGACTTAGCAGACTCCACAGCAGCAGCCCTTGGCAATGAAACAGAAGACCCTAGTGCTATGAGAGAAGCAGTAATACAAAACAGAATTGCATTAGACACCATCCTTGCCAAAGAGGGTGGAGTCTGTCAGGCCATTCATCAATCTTTCTGTGTATTTATGTCAGTAAACAGCAACAATATATACCATGCGATAGACAACAGACACAAGGTACAGAAAGTGGCAAAGATTTTACACACAGGTGAACAGTGCGGTTCCATTTGAAGTTGGTTTCGGGGTTGGGGTTCCTGGTTACTAGAACTCCTAAAAATAGGAGTAGTGGGACTTCTCACCTTGTATGTGTGGCATTCATTTTATATGATTTGACATTGAGATAATTCAGTGAAAATGGGAATTATATACAAATAGATGAATTGCTTTTATCATGTGGCAGTCTTAAATAAGAGTTTGAACTTTGCATTTTTTGAGCTGCCTGTAATGTTACACATTGCAAGGCTTGCACAACGAGTACATTTACATGTTATTGCTTTTTTGCCGACTTGCATTAGCAACAGGCCCTGTAGACTTCAACAGTGTACTCAGCCACACCAGCTAAGGTAGACCATTGTGATTGCATTTGGGCGTAAATGTAAGTGTTAACTGTTTGACTCTAGGTATGAGGGACTTGTCACGTACACATAGGGTGGTTTCCAATCTATTCTTGTCTAATGATGTACTGAAAGCTTTTGAGCATAGATGTTTCTCCACCACCTGCCCTAACTTGAAGACCTCAACATGAACTGTTACTTATGAGAAACAGTAATGAAATTGTGTGGTTTGCCACTATAAATGCTTGTGTTTTACTTCTGCTATTCTAGCACTCTGGACCCATCAGAGGTTCAAGCACATGTTAAATACCATTTCTTTATCTCACTCAGTTGGTAGTAATGGAGTTTGGATTTGGGTCCTAGAGATTTTTACACTCCTACACTATAAAGATTGGAATATTTGAATAGATGGAAATTAGAGGCCTTTTACGGGTGGTCAGCTGGGTTTTGGGACCTACTTTTTGCTTGCATCTTCCTCTTTATCTTGTATACTATACCAGTAAAGCAAGCGTCTATGTCAGACAAGCCTTGTCTCCACACCAACCTTTTCCCTCTTGAATCTTGGCTCTTTCAGGTCGTGGCTCTTGCTGTGATGGGTTGCCGGTACTGCCATGCCACAGCTTCACAGTTTTCCAGCTTACAGACCCAGAGGTATAAAAATCACCTATTCTGTTGCCTTTAGTCTGCTCAGACATTTCTCTCCAGAGCCTGATGGCTGTGAACTTCTATCCCAATCATGCCACCTTAGTTGGTGGATGATTTCCCCCCTTCATTCTGGGACTAGTGCCTCGTGTTCAGTGGTCTCTCTCATCCTCATTCAACTCCTTTCTGGTCCCTTTTGGGCAGACTGCAATCTTAGGGCTATTCTATGATGGCTAGCCTTCCTAAACACTGATTGCCACTAATCTAGAGATGAGTGGAATGGGGAGTCATGGAAAAATTACATTCCCAAAGAGTAGGAGTCAAGCTCTTCTGCTTGGCAGGTTGGTTCTGCATGCTAGTTTCCTTAACTTGACTACACCACCATTGAAAGAAGGGCAAGCAATGATGGCATGTTTTATTTTTCACTGTTTATTACTATTACTGAGTCTAACTTAGTGGTTGCTATTAGATTTGTGTATTGCAGGTGACAACCTCTCACATTTAAAATCAACACTTAATTCAAACAACGCCTGTTTACTCTTTTTGTCTTTGATAACACATTCTTTTCCTTCCTGAGGTATGCATGCTATATCATCTGTGTTCTTTGAACAGAACATAGCACATGCACCACCACAAGACAGGCATGTTTTAAATAACTGTTGGTAAAGTGAACCAATTAGTAGGAAGTCCTCTTCTCGAAAGGATGTAGCTCATCATTCAACTTAGAGTGGCATGTTTCATCACCGGGCCCCTTCTCACACTTCTATCTTTGGAAAAAAGAGGTGCCTTGCCTGGGCTGTAGGGGACACTTTGGGTGTAATACAGCAGAGAATACTACTGATTTTAGGGGGTTCTTTTGTGATGATATTGGGAACTTACCTGCTGCCACTGCTGCTCCCGAACCGGTCAGAGGGGACCGTAAAAAGACAACATTGTACCATACACTGCTCCCGCCCCCCGGACTACACTTCTCAGCACTCCCTGTGTGGTGCACGTTCACGGGGAAGTATCTAGGAGGCACTTTTTAAGCACACAGAGGCTCCTGCAGCGTGGGACGCGCGCGGGCGAAGCCCGGGCCCGTCCACACCCGTCAGAGCCAGGAGGAGGCAGGGCTAGGTCACCCCCCCTTCACGTGATATATCGAACTTCTCGGGCCACTTGGGACATGGTCAGTTCTTTTTCGATTTTGTACATTATTTTGTAGTGTTCATATATATATATATATATATTTGTGTTTTATAATCTACCGAGCTGTCATGAGTAAAGGTAATTGCAAGGGGGTAGGTGGCCCGGGGGCCGTAGGTACCTTGGACGCCTTTCTTACGCGAGCCGAGTCCGCTCTAATACATGAGATTGAGCTTATGGAACTGCGTCTCTCTTTAGATCCCCACGCACCTTTTCCGAAGCCCCCCTACCAGGCCCTCTACTAATCGCAGACATACCACCTGCTTCTGCCTTGCCAGTAGTCTCTATGTCTTCACCTTCCCAACTAAATGATATATCTAATTCAGCTCGTATATATCACCTCCTCCACCCCTTCCCCTGCTAAGATTCTCACGCGTCATCAAAGATCTGCAAAAACCAAGGATGGGGAGGATACAAACCCAAACAAAAAAGGAAAGAGTGTGCATTGCCCCAAACTACTCACCAGGCCTCAAAGTGGCTAAAACAAGAGGGACAGCTTGGGGCAACAAGGGTGGTCTCCAAGTAGCTATGGCCTCAGGTACTTTGAGTCCGGTAGGTGGTAGTGACCTAGCTAACACTCAAAAGATGTCCAATGATTTTGAGGATTGCATCATAGCAAAATTTAAAGAGAAACTTGCAGTCCTGCTGAATCCCCTAATTACAAAACTGTCTGGCATTGATTTAAGACTGTCTAAGATAGAGCAGCACCTTTTTTCCCTAAAGCCCTCATTGTGTACTGGAAATTCTGGCGGTCCAACTGAACCAGGTCCACTAATGATGCACACAACAAGATTGCCTGCCACTGAGGTTGGCTGCTGCACAAATGCTGTAGTGTCGGTTCCTATCGGTAATGTTTGGAGTGTACCGACTATTGCAGCTAAGTCCGGCCCTAGGAGGGAACAAGTAGGGCAACAAGTTCAAGGGATGTCACAGGGCGGCTTAGCAAGCCCGAGTGACTCCCTTAACTTATCACCCAAAGCCACGCCTTATACAATTATACTTTCCAATGTGCCAGTCCTTCTTCTGTGGGATGAGGAGCAATGGTCTTCCCTTAGGAATAAGGTACTTCATTTGTTGAATACAAGAACTGGGCTGGCAATCATTTATTTCATGAATTCAAAATGATACGCAGAGTTCCATGGGTAGGGAAATCTTCTAGAAGTGACTGTGTTGTGTTGAATTTTGGGTCTCCACTAATAGTCAAAACCCTTTTGGACAGGGAGGGGGCCAGGTATCAGAGTAGGGATACCATCAGTATTCTGCCACTGTTTTTTTTATCGCAATACTGCAATGCAAGCAACACGAAGGGATGGTCCTAGGGACATAGTACAAGTACAAGTTCCCTATGATTATGATGTACCAAACTATAATATATTTGAGCCCTTCTCTAATCTGGAGGATATTGATTGACTGAATAGTTCATTAGTCTCTGCTACGATCTTGCCACTAACAGCTGACTTGGGAGAGGGCAATGGTCTCAGGGACTTTATTAACAAAGGTAGTACCCATCTATCTACCCACATAGGAGTGGTATGGGGTGGGACTGCTGTTCAAAAACAGTAGTGGTCCACTCGGTTGAAGGGGTTATTCCTCCTTTGGTGAAGTGCGGCTCAAGCCAGCAGTTAGGTAACAGCACCAATCTGAGTGATATAGCAGATACTAAATTAGTATCATGGAACATTGCGGGGCTTTCACAGAAAGTAGCCTCTGTAGATTGGTCCATATTTATTGAGGAGAAAGGCATATTGTTCTTCCAAGAGACCTGGGCCGTGGACCAAGTATTCCGCCATGGATATTTAAATTTTTCCAAAGCAGCGGAGCAGGGGCAGCGTGGTAGACCGAAATGGGGACTGACCACCTGGGTAAGACAATGTGACCAGCTTAAGTCGGAGGAGATCTATATTGACTCCGAGGATATTCTTATAATTAGGTTGCAGCGGGTAACAACCCAGACCTTTTATTAAAAAATGTTTATTCAATGGGTTTACAAGGTGGTAAAGCCTCCCCTACGGTGGCACTTTTAGATTCTTTTTTAGTAGATCACAGAGGAGACCAACATTTAATAATAGCAGGTGATTTTAATTGTACATTTGAATCCCTGGACTTCCACGATTAAAATTTTAATGAAGAGGAGGATGCCGAGTGGCTTATTCCTCCGCTGGATCTTCCCTTCAAAGATGGATGAGTGCGGCACTCCAGTTAAACGCTTTTTGCCTGGAACAAGGGGTTAGTGCTGTTAAGGGGAGATCAGTCTCCGACAAACATGGTACGCCTACCTTTAGATCTGAGCGGCGTACCACTCGAATAGACTTTTTTCTACTCAATATTGAGTTCTGGCCAAACTTACATGATATGGTGGTCCGTGAAAGGCCCGAAAGTGACCACAACCCACTATTACTTTCCTTATGTCCACTGTTATCCCACCATGGAGCAAGGCTAGCGCCACCTATAGATCATGTTGAGGCCCAATTGACAAATGACTCTAGACGAGTCAAATGGGCGAATGTGAGCACAAAGGTAGAGCAAATGGAACAAATGAGCAGACTGATAGTTAACGCCCTAGGTACCCTACAGACATGTGCTACCCAGGAAGAGCTCAATTCTACTGTTGTCCAGGTCCATGGGGATCTTTTTACTAAGCTTAAAGGCTATTTTGCTACCAAAAGCAAGAAACCCATGATCAACTCGGGCTATAAAGCTGCCACCTGGTATAATACTTCTTGTCGCAAGGCTTATAGGAGCATAGCAGTGGCAGTTAGGTCAAAAAGACAGGGAGAAAATGTACAAGACCAGGGCTGTATATAAGGTAGCTCAACATCGTGCCAAAAAGGACTGGGATGAACAACATTGAGCAGAATTGCTCAATGCATGTTCGGAAAGAAACATGACTGCTTTTTGGCACTTAGTTAAGTGGGGCAGAGGGCCCCCTAGTAAGGTGCCCACGAACCATGTAGAGCCAGATCAGTGGGTTTCTTATTTTAAAGCACAGTTTGCAAGTGATGGAGATATACAAGATCAGTTTGTTCTGCCTTCCCCTATTTCCACTTTAAATTTTAGTAAGAAAGAAGTGGAAACACACACTACTTCTAGCCCCAAGAGGCAGGGCGCCGGGGCCGGATTGCATTCCCGCTAACCTGTTCCTCCATGATATAGACATGTGGGCATCATATATTCATCTTCTTGCGAATGCTATCGCTAATGGAGCACCTATGCCCAGCACCTGGGCAGGAACAATAATTCTCCCCATCCACAAAAAAGGGGATTACTCCATTCCTGGGAACTATAGGCCTATAAGCCTTATTGATTGTATCCAAAAGGTGTAAGCAAGGCTGGTTTTGGGCAGAATCCAGGCATGGTTGGAGGAACATGCAATCCTATCCCATCTCCAGGCGGGGTTCAGGCCCTGCACCAGTACTGTAGATCAGGGGCTAAGGTTTATCCTCATATACTGGCGTACCGTAGTACTAGGGAGAGGCACTATTTATGCAGCATTTGTCGACCTTAAGTCGGCATTCGACCTCGTCCCCCATACTAAGATGTGGTGTCGTTTCTTGAAGATTGGTATGCCGTTGGATATTTTGGCTTTACTGATCAAGTTGCACACCAGTAATTTCGTGCAGGTGAGATGGGATGCGCGGGGCAACACTACCGAAATGTTTCCAGTCAGGAAGGGGGTGAGACAGGGGTGTGTGTTAGCGCCCACCCTCTTCTCAATATATATTAATGGGGTAGTGCAGTATTTTGATAACTTTCCCACGGATGCACCATCCTTAGCTGGATCTAAGATCCCTTTACTCATGTTTGCCGACGACACTCTCATTCTTTCCAAGACATGACGGGCCTCCAAAGTGCCCTTACGAGGTTTGAGAAGTTTTGTGAGGATCATGATCCCATTGTTAATGTGGATTATACAAAATACATGGACCTACAAAATAATAAGAATACTGTGGGTGCTGTCAAAATGAAGGGTGGAACTTTAGAGCAAACTGAGATTTTGTCTTATCTAGGGGTTACAATTGACAAAAAACTTAGCTGCAAGCCCCAAATAGACCTGCTCACCGCTAAGCACGCGCAACTCTCAAGTGCTCTGCTGAAGGAGCAGAGACTATCACACACCAAACTAATTGTTCCCGTGCTACATCTTTATACCTCCAAAATTGGTGCCTCGATCCTATATGGGGCAGAGTTGTGGGGGCTATGCCAACCTGGACCCTCTGGTGGTAGCGCAGAGCACATTTTTTAGGTCAATAATTGGCCTCCTGCAGTCCACCCCGTTACTATCCCTATATGTAGACCTGGGTTGCCATTCGGTTAGAGATGTGGCACACTATAGGCTTGTTGCATACTGGAGGAGGCTTTGGGTGACACCCGAGCTTACACACTATGCACTGGCCTTGTTAGAAGTTAGAGAAATGAATGTCTAAAAAAAATCTTGTGGCTAAGGTGCGTTAAAAATATACTTAGTGAGATGGAGATGAGCGGCCTCTGGACAGCACCTGCCGAAAGTACATTTCCAACTAAAACCGAGTTTAATGCAGCGTACTGGAACATGATAATCATGAGGCGGTTCTCAGCCTAGATAAACCCCTGGTATGCTTCCAATAATAGTAATTGCCCCTTTTGAGATGATAAGAAGGAATCACTGGCACACATGTTTTTTGCCTGCCCAGTGTACCACAAGCACAGGTCCCGAATGGTTGAAACCTATTTGTTCAAACATTGGGACCAGGTCCAGCAGCGAGGCATTTAGGATCTTAAAAACATCTCTGGAAGGTCCTATAGTCATCGCTGTTGCAAAGTTCCTGGGCTGGGTATGGGTGATCCGTTGGAAAGCAAGAACGACGAGTTAAATGTTCACGCTTATGTTTTGTAGGCTTATACCAGCAATTTAGCACTATGCACTTTATTTTATGATGTTGCCCCAAATGGTGAACAATGAAGGGTGGTCCTCCAGACAGTAGTGTTGTTGGGGTGAGACTTAGTGTTTTTTAGTTTGTTATTGTAATATCACGAAATTCCAGGGTGATTGTTTTAAATCTAGTCAACTATCTTTTAAAAATGTATGTTGGATACCTTCTGTTTTTATTCCCATGTATGTTGTTCTGACTTTTATGATTTTTTTTTAAATCGAAATAAAGTTTATGACTGAATGGTTATAGGTGTATGTGTGCAAAGGAGTGCAGAAGTATAGAAAGGATAAAAGTATCTCCCAATTGATGCTTTATTCTCCTCCCCAGTGAGTAGAGGGTAAAAACACAAATGTGGATTAATTCACCACATGAAAGTGGCCACCATGTTTCTACCTATCAGACCCTATGAAGTAGGTGTTTATGAATTATTCTAGACCAACTTAACCTCTCAGCCAATCAACATCAACTACTGAAATGATTAATAAGTAACAGCAAAGACAGCTAGTCATTTGTTGATTGAATCACATACTGGCTGTTCTTCTTGCCTCATTTTGTTGGGTTGAGAAGCCTCTACTCAGAGCACATGATCAACGCATAAACGGGCCTCAGATTGGGCCCTGTTTCTAGTATCTCCCCATACTGAGAAGATTGTTCATGCTCTTACACTTCCTAGTTAGCAGTCTTATATTGTCCTTGCTGTGTCAGTGAAGACAACCACTAGAGATAGTGAACTTGTCTCCAAGATAAATGGAATGTTGGTCAAGAAAAAATACTACTTTTGGGTGAAGCACTCCTAAACAAACATTTAATGTGAAGTAAATCCAATCTGATACCAAAATGGAGAGAAAAACAAGTTATTTCAACTGATTTCATCCCAATAACCTGTCGTAGGAGGAAACATCACAAACTGCTTGTTCTCGTAGATTAAAATCATTATTTATATTCTGATTCTGCAAGTCATGCAAAGCAAACAACACATTTTGTCCGAAATCATTGGGACTTTTTCAGGGCAAAATATGTACGGCACCAACTAGTGCCCTATTCAGTCAAGCTGGGTCCTACTAAGTTTGTTAGTGTTGTCCAGATAAAAGAGGTCACATTCACATTGGATATGGAGTAAGCAGTTTAAGAATTAGTAATTTTGGATACAGGTAAGTACTTCAAATAGAGTCCCGCATTTTGAAGTCCCTTAGCGGGTCACCAAACAACCATGTGAGTAGTTGCATGTGGTTGTTTGTTCATCTACAAGAACAAGCAGTTTGTGATGTTTTGTCCTATATGACAAGTTATTGTGGTTAACTGTTTTGAAATAACTTGTTTGTCTCTCTATTTTGGTGTTAAGAATGCCACACATTATAAGTTTGTAATGCTCCTCTTGCATTCTGTCTCTTCTTGCAGTTGTCCTCTCACCCCTCCACTTTTCTCATGTCCTCCTCCTTTATACCCTGATGATTGGGGCCTAATATACAAAGCCATTTTGTGGCAGCAAATCCTGTGATTCACAAAATAAGAAGGCTTGTGCCAACAAAATGGAAATATGTTATCTATGACACCTATTTTGTGGCTCAGTAAACAGGTTGTGACGGTAACACATTTGGAAAAGTGGAGGGACCCCCTTGAGACTCCTTTCCATTTGTGAATACATTTTGTTGCAGAGTAGGTTTTGGAAACAAGAACCACTGGCAACTCTCCATCAAACTTCTAAAAAAAGAATATATTTTTATTGTCAAATGCATTCCCACTGCCTTCAAGGAAAACGGGTTGCATTTTTTATATTTTTTTATTTTCTTTGTCTAAATGCAATAACAGATAAGGCGGTCTGTTGATCTCAGCAGGTCCCCATCTCTGTGATGGCCTCCAATTGTAGTGGTTTGCAATTCATCTCATGAATTTTGATGAGGTTGATCGGATTGAGACACACTATGATTCAGAATGTATGAACCGACCGTTGGTGTATAGGTCGCTTTGCAACATTCTTTTCCATTCGGAAAAAGTTGCCGCGCAATATGTGACCACTTTTTGGAAGTAAAAACATGGTGCATAAGGCTCTATGGGGCCGATTCACAGAACTAATCTGAGATGAAATCCTAAACTTACCACATTTGGTATTCACAGAAGGCATTTAGTAGTAGTAAAGTTAGGACTCCTAACTACTACTAGAAACTGAGATAAAATCCTAACTTTACGACTTTTGGTATTCACAAAAGGCAGTTAGTCGTAGTAGTAAAGTTAGGAGTCCTAACTTTACTACTACTAAATGCCTTCTGTGAATATCAAAAGTAATAAGTTTAGGAATGTATCTCAGTTTAGTAGTAGTGAAGTTAGGAGTCCTAACTTTACTACTACTAGTAAATGTCTTCTGTGAATACAAAAAGCAGTACATTTAGGATTTTATCTCAGATGAGTTCTGTGAATCTGCCCCTAGGTGTTTTTTGAGCTATGTTATGCATAGTAAATAAATGAACATGTTCCAAACCAGAATGAAGGCTTAAAACATAATTTGTCCTTTGCTATATTTAAGTCATAACCCTATCTATTTCGCAGAGGTTTTTAGTATTTTCTCAAGTGGAGATTACATCTTTGGAGCTGGATGGAACAGGCAGCATTGAACAGACTGGATTCAGTAATCTGCAGCTGGCACATAGTAGGTGTGATGTTGCTAGCAAAATTCTTGCCAATGTTGATGATAGGTGTCTGTTCTCAGGTATCCACTCTTTACTCTAGCAGACTCATGGAGACCATAGGGAGGAGATACGTGGAAAACTGAGTACATTGTTAGTGGATCTACTTCGATACTGAAATTTAATGAACCCAAATGAGGAAACATGAGGAGCTGAAGGATTAAGAGATATTCCATTAGAAATTTACATAGGGACTGATTATGCAAGAGATAGCTGCCCCAAGTTTCTTCTGCTCTTCAATGACAGAACACATCTGCTGTGGCAAGAGAAGCAGGGGAGCAAGTGCTAAGTATTAAAATAACCTAATCATTTAAGTTGTTTAGATCAAGATTATTTCCATAAGGGATATATACTGAACATAAGAAATAATGAATAGAAAATGATTTTGGCTGGAAGGGGAGCAGCAGAGGCAAAGCTGCTCCTCTGTGAAAAAACAAAAACAGTATTCCTTTATAAATTCTGACTCCACCCTCCTCAGTAGTCTGTGAAAAAATTCACTTGCTTTGCTTGCTTTTAAATTTACTGTCAGCAGAGCAGGATCAGAATGCATTCATTGATGATTTCACAGCCCTTAAAATAGTGTCTGAACCTTGATTCATTAGTTAGAGCAACAAAATTGAATTACTGTCTTAAAAACATAAATAGGCTGTGGGGTTTTAGGTTTAAACCTATATTAATTGATAAAACCGGAGTGTGCCCTTTCAGAGCTCGAGGGCCTTTGTTTGACTGATATATATATATATATATATATATTTTTTTTTTTTCGAGTTTTATATAGCGCACACTCGGTTCCCCATCTTCGAAGTCGACCGCTCTATCCGTAAGGCTACATCCTCTCCCAACTTCTAAGCAGTTTCCTTAGTAAACACGTTGCTTAATAACTTGCCATTTGCAGCAAACTTTTACTACACATGCACCATTTACAGCAAATGCATGTGTTCTTTCGTTTTGTTTTCACAATTTTTTAGTGTGAAATGCATCCTTGCATCCAAAAGTGATGCAAGGGCGCATTTTCCAGTGTCCTGGCACCCTCCATCCAAGAAGCCACAATAATAATGATCCTTATGCCAGATAAACATCCCAGAAAATAGGGATCATACTGTCCACTCTTAATGGTTAATATGGAGCCTACGACATTTTATAAGACCCTGCTGATGTGCCTACATTGGATGGTGACACACTTGGTCGGAGAATATAAGTGTGGTTTCATGCCATGCAGAGGTACACTCATGAATCTACATTGGCTATTTCATGTCCTTCATGGTACCCAAACTGAGAAGGAGAACAGTGCTTTAGTGGCGATGAACATTGAGAAAGCATTCAACACACTAAATAGGGACTACCTATGGTTAGTTTTTCAGTGTATGGGGTTCGGTCTACCGTTTATTCAGTGGGTAAAATTGTTGTATGTCTGCACTATAGCACGGATCTGCACAAAAGATATTGTGTCTGAAAAGATAGACATTATGGGGTTAATTTACAAGCCCCATGCACCGTTGGTGAAACATTTTTTGGACGCACCAACAGCGCAGTGTGCTGGCCGATATTTACAAGGCCATGCAAAGCCACCCAGTATGCCTTTTCATGGCTTTCTCAATATTGCCCCCTTTCACATATTACTTTGCCTGAAAGGGCCATTCCATGAGTGTTGCTGTGGGTGTTCCCACGCAACCCCATGGAAGCTGATGCATTTCCAGATTTACAAGGTTTTGTAAACCTGGGAATGCATTGGAATCCTATACCTCCCCAGGGAAGCCGTAAGTGTGTCATAACAAGCAACAATACCTTCATTTCTCCTTGTTTTTTGCTCTTTCTATGTGTAAGAAATCGCAATCATTGTTTGTGTTTGTGCGGAAAGGTCTTTCTGCAACTCAGGTAGCCTTGTACCACGGTGCAAGAGGGTCTACATTGGTACATAGCAGCCCATTGTGCACCAGTAGAGAGGAAATAACAGGGATTGCATTGTATTGCTGTACATATGATTCATCCCTGTGCTTTTAAAATGACCCAGCTCAACTCAGCAAGATGGCTTATGGTGCTGTGCTGCATCATTTCCTTGTACATGAAACCCTATGATAGGGAGACGACAGTGCTGCTCCCATCTTTCCTGCTTTTTGTACCGGCCATGGAGCCCATGGCCCTGCGTTTGCATGCAGTGCTGGCAGACTGGGGCTTAAGGATGGGACATACCACGCATATTGTCTCAATGTATGCAGGTGATACCCTTGGATACCTGAGGCAGCTGGATCACTTGAAACAATTAAATATGCTCCCTCCTAGCCTGTCAATACTTTTACATGAAAACTTTACATTTTTTTAAATTCTTTCATATATTTGTACTCACAACAGCGACACAAGACATAGAATTCTTCATTGTTTTTATAATTTCATAATTTCATATATTTTATATCATTTCGGTTTTCTTATCTTTTTTTGTATATCTTTTCTTCATTAGGATATCAAAATCACTAGTATAAGTTCATGCCAAAAATAAAATTAAGACAATTATTAAATACAAATTTTATATAGAAAAATACATTCAGTAGAGAAACAAAACAACCCCTGGATTAACTTCAATAAATAAATCATTGATAAATGTAAAGTTTTCATGTAAAAGTATCGACAGGCTATGAGGGAGCATATATAATTGTTTGAAGTTTATCTCCCCTCTTCTTCCTAGCCTCGAAAGTATTTCTGATAGAGGGGTCCCCTTTTTGCAGCTGGATCACTTAATCCCCCTGGTGCGTCAAGAGCTGACAACCTTTAGTGAAGCCTCAGGGCCCCGGGTTAACAAAAGCAATACAGTCCTGGTCCCTCTTGGAATTTGGAAGTGGAGGAACAGGAGGCTCTACCTGTTGTGAGGCTTACTTAGAAGATGCAAAGGTTTCACTACATTTGTATGCCTCTTGCCTCATCGCCCAAGGACCAATATAATAAAAAAAATGAGTAGAGTAATAGAAGGCCAAGACTCCATAGGTTTCTGTAGTACACTTGCAACTTTAGTTCTCAGTAGGGTAGCACTTTGTAAGATGGTATTTCTGGCTCCATATAATCCAGAACTCCTCCAGAGGAAGACCTTCAATGAAATGAAGGGATTCCTGATAACACTGGTGTGGGCAGGCAAATGGATTAGGGTCAAAGTGGACACATTAAAATTTGACCGGAAATGTGGAGGTATGTGATGCCTGGATCGCCAGCCCTATGATGGGGTAGGAATTCTGTGAGGATGAAGAGAACTGGAAAAAAGGATACCGAGGGGAGTGATGGAGGTGATGGAGTCCTGCCAGAATTTCATCAGTGGTACACATGTGCTGGAAGATTACCCCTTCATGAGAGACAGGTGGCACTGGCACAGAAAAGGCAGTTAAATACTCAACGCAAACCAACATATGCCCAATTGCTACCAATATGCGGACTGCAACCCTTCAGAAAGCTACAGAGAGATAAGGGTGCCCAATTGTGTTGCTTTTGGGACTTATACCAGGATGGGATATTCCTTACACTTTCTGAGAAGTGCAGAAGGTTAAACCTGAGTGCCGGTCAATTCTTGCAGTTTGAGAAGCTGTTCTCCATGATCTTTGAAATATAGACTGACTGCCGAAAGGAAGGACTAGATCCATTTACGGATTGATATCATACCTTTATTCCACACTAAAGTGTAACCGATGGTGTACACCACTAGTGGCATGGAAGCAGTAGGAGGTGGCTCTACAAAAGCTTCTCTCAGATCGAGAATGGTAGAAGGTGAGTAAACATGTGCAGGATGAGGACAAGAAAGATAGATTCAAACTCACACAGTTTTACTATTTTCACCAAGCGTACCTTACACCTCAGCAGCATAGAATAGTCAGAGCTAAACCTGAGATGTGTCAGAGGTGTGCTGCTAAACAGACAACATTTTATCACATGACCTGGGTCAGCCCAACACTGTGAAACTATTGGGTGACGGTGATGGACAGTCTTACTAGAATGATGACAATGTGCTTGACACATGCACCTAAATGATGCTTAATCAGACTAATGCCCACACCAAAAAAAAGGTAACAATATTTGCACTATATTTGCAGCACTGGGCCTTTTCTTTGCCAGGAGATGAATAGCTATACAGTGGACTGCGTAGCCCCCCTCTTTGGGCAAGTGGAAGGCCGATCTGCAGGAATGGGCAGTGGTTGAGGAATGCCATCTGCTCAAAGTACAGTGTGACAAAATATGGAAAGGGACCTGAATATGTGAGTTGGCATGACAGATCAGTTGAAGAAGCCTGTGGGGACTGAGAAATCCCAAATTATGGTGGATGATGGGGAGGAACTTCAGCTGCTGAGTCCCTGCAGGAGCAAAGTGTGTAGATGGAGGATACTGATGAAAGAGGGATGGGGACAGATGTTTTGCATGCATTGCTTCCATGCATTGCTTGCAATGAATGAGGAGGACTACGGTGGCAGACCGCACAGAGGGTGTGCAGGCCAAACTGTTATGGTTGTGATGCCTTACACAATTTTTATGAGACCTGGGTATTGGAAAATCTGTACCACTATTAACAGAATATGTCTAATTTGACTGCTACACTCAGTTGTTGTGATTATAATGTTATTTTGTATAAACTGCAAAAAGCTAATAATTAAAGTTAATATTAAAAAAATAACCCGTTTTCCCCTAAAATATAGCCCTCAATGATGGATTTGATTTTTGCAAAACTATTCGTAATTTAGGGTAATTTTGCCATCATTTTTCATAATTATCCAAAAGCAAATACTGTGAATTTCATTCACCCCTAGGAAAGACTTTAAATGCAATGGGTGAACCCAGAAGCTATATTTCTCGAAATATGAGAAAATCATGAAGTCTGCAGGATCACTTAGGTTTGTTCCCAAGAAGAAACAAAAAATGACACAAAAAAAGAAAAATAACAAAAGTGAAAAAAAGAAATGGACAAAAAAAGATATTGGTTTATTTTTGAGCGAAGGTCAGTCTACCAATGTTCCACAATATCTACAAGAATCTTCTGGTCACAGTAATTGTTAGCTGTCCTAACATACACAATACCCAGTGCCATCAATAGAGCTGTGGCTGACAATGCTTTTTCATTTTTGCCAGTTTTCCTACGTGAAGGTATCGACCTTGATCCATGCAAGGCACATCACCTTCGATTCCCACTACTTTTCAGAAATTCCAAGGGTGTAGCCTGGCCATCACTCTAAATACTCTAGATATTTCTCGGGTAAGGTAAAAGGAATTTGTGTGTTTTTGGATATGCTTTTGATATTTGGCATTCTGAGTAAGAAAACATGTTGTTATCCCCACAAGCGACACCGCTGTGGATTACACCAGAGATCTAGTGTAATCCATCATTTAAAATTTGGAAACAGACCCTAAGATGTTTTAAGATCGAGAGGATCTGCTATTATACACCCACCTCTGCCTCACTGTTATTATCCTCAATTTCATCAGATGGAGACAAATTGGGATCTCAATAGTAGGTGATCTCTATGACCAAGATTATATCTATGCATTTTCTGGATTGGCTTGGAAATATGTGCTCCCTAAAACTGATTTTTTAAGTTTTAGCAAGTTCAAGATTTTCTGCTGAAAAAGATGCCTCAAGTCGTACCAGCCAGAAATACGTTGATTGAAGCAATTGGCCACAAAGATAAGATAGGTAGCCTTTACATGTATTTTGTTGAAACCCACAAGGATGATTTGCTATCCCAAAATCATAAATGAAATACTGATCCTTGTCAAGGTGGAGAAATTCAGCAGGAATTGAGCGAGATGGCGGAGGAAATCTTGATTTCTTCCAATTTGTAAGAACAGCACTTTAAAACTATTTTTAACCTCTATTACACGCTGGCTAAGATACTTAAGTGGGGTGGCACAAACAATGGTAAATATTTTCAATGTCGGACTGCAATGGCCGATACTCTCCATTTTTTTTTTTACATGCCCCAAATTAGGTCAATTCATCTGGGGATTGGAGGCTTTCTTAACCTATTTGATTGGTAAAGCAGTTGCTAACACACCCTTAGAGATGTTACTGGGCTCTCAAGGGGGTCAGTGACAAGGCGGGCTGCACGGAGCACTCTGTATTTCATATTATGGCAACAGTGGTAGCCCGACTTTGCATACCCTTGGAGCCCCTTTCTTTTGAGATGTGGAGAGCAAGAATTTATGCTGTTTTCAAACATAATATGTTAAAGGAACACGGAGAAGGAAATTAGGTTTAAGAATTTGATGGCCAATGGTACATCATATCAATGCTGAATAAAATGTGATGTTAGAAGTCTGTATGTATTTATCAATCTGGAGGATTTCTATTTTACTGATGTTGTGTTGTTTATGAATTTTTATGAATCATTAAATAGGAGATATCTTTTGATGATTTTCTTATGCTCCAAACAGAATGTGTTTTTATCTGATTGTGTTTTTTCATTGCAATAAAATTGAAAAAATTTAAAAAAGAAAAAGGTCTCTAGTTTTCAAAACTGCTTGAGGTTGGTCACAATGAGCAACAATGTGGTAGACAGATCTTATGAAAAAAGAGAGAAAATTGAAATGTTTTATTTGACGCTTTGATGAATGAGCCGGAAGAGAGTTGCAAAACCCCCAATTCCTTCCCTGATGGTGCTCTTGGGTGGGGTTGCCACCCAATGATAAGACAGGTCAGCCATTCCTTTGCAACCAGGGAGGGACATGCATCCACCAACAAAGGAGTAAGTCAGAATGAAATGAAATTAAATTAAATGAATGAAATGAAAAGAAGTTTTATAGAGCGTGATTGCTGCCCTAAGGCGTCCAAGCGCTAAAGAAAGGTGGTGCTACCTGGTGGGCACAGTCAGCAGGAAAAAATTAGTCGTGTTTGTTAAAAAAAAAGGTTTTGAGCTGTTTACAGAAGGAGAATAAGTTGGGGTTGGATCTAAGATAGAGAGGGAGGGAGTTCCACAACTTGGCCGCATTGTAAGAAAACAACCTGCCTCCTGCTCTGGATCTCCTAATTCGGGGGACTGTAGCCAGAAAGGCATGAGTGGAACGGAGCTGTTTGTTAGAAAAGTATGGGGTGATAAGAGAGTGGTTAATCACCAGGCCAATCTGCCAGTAAGCTTGATGGGAAATACACATAGATTTAAAATTAATTCTCTCCCTGACACGGAGCCAATGCAGGCTCCTCAGCCCAGACTTTACTGAGAGCATGCGGGGAAGCTAAAGCAGCGTGCGTGCAGCACAATTCTGAATCAGCTGGAGTTTCCGCAGAGTGTATTCAGGTGCACCTAAGTACAGGGCATTGCTGAAGTCAAGGCGAGACTGGATCAGGCCTTGGATGACAATTTGCTTGGCTTCAATAGGTAGAAGAGGAAGAATCCTCTTCAGAAGTCTAAGTAGACCGAAACAAATGGCTGATAGTTTGGTTGCCTGGGTATTGAGGGTTAAAGACTTATCCAACCAAACACCAAGACTTTTTATATTATCTTTAGGTGTAGGAGGTGTACCCAGGCAAGAGGGCCATAAGGAGTTAATAGAAGACGCAGCGGGGGGCCAAGGAGCATAAGCTCAATTTTATCTCCATTAAGTTTGAGACATGATGCAGTCATCCAGTTTTTAACTTCCTCCAGACACCTCTTCAGACCAACCTGCGCTGGTTGGCTGTCTCCATGCGCAAGAGAGACCACTAGCTGAGTGTCGTCCGCATACGTAATGATCTTAATACCATATGGACGGACGATCTCAGCCAGCGGTCTCATATATACGTTGAATAACGTAGGGCTCAACGATGAGCCCTGCGGTACCCCACAGCCCAGGGGTTTACTGGAGGATACAGTGTCTCCTTCAAAGACTTGAAAAGTCCTGTTGCTCAGAAAGGATTTGAGCCAGGTTAACGCTTTCCCTGACACTCCCACGCTAAGAAGTCGACACAGTATAATCCTGTGATTCACCGTGTCAAACGCGCCGCTCAGATCGAGGAGGATGACTGCCACCGATCCCCCCGATCCAAGATCCCTCTGGTTTCCTCTGTTACCACGAGCAGGGCGGTTTCCGTTCCATGTTTGGGACGGAACCCCGTCTGAGTGGTATCGAGCAGATGGTTACTCTGGAGAAACATTGTCAAGTGTGTGTTAATGTGTTTCTCGAGGATTTTGCTCACCCAGGGAAGCAGAGAGATAGGGCGGTAGTTGTTAGGATTGCTGGAGTCTAGATTTGGTTTTTTTAAAAGCGCTCGCACCATGGCTTGCTTCTAAGTAGGCGGGACAATACCTGAGGACAGGGAGGCATTAAGTAGATCCATAACAGTGGGAAGAATCACATGGATAGCTGCGACCAATGTGCACGGAGGAGCTGGATCACAGGGGGAGCCTGACTTTACTTGACGCATTATAGGTTCAAGTGTCTTTAGGTCCAGCAGGGGGAACTGATCTAAGGTGTCTAAGAGGGGGTGAGCAGCTTCTGAAGGTGAAGATAATCCTCAGGCGGAAAGATCTAAGTCAGCATCTGGAAATGATAAATAGATTTGGTATATTTTTTGATAAAAGAATTCCGCCAAATCATTACAATGGGCCAGTGTATTGTGATTAGAGGCAGGGGGTAGAGAGAGCTTAGTAAGAATTTTTAATATTTGATAGATTTCCTTTGGTTTCGATTTGGCCGTCATGATTTTTCCTGTATAGTAGACGGACTGTGCCATTTTTATCTCTTGTTTGTAGGCTCTTATCGCCTCTCTACATGTAATTTTGTCCGTTGCAGCATATCCCAGGCGCCACCTCCTTTCTAGTTTTTTGCATTGTCGTTTTTTCCCTCTGAGCTCCGCCGAGTACCAGGGGGTGGTTTTCCGCATTCGTTTTAGGGTGGTTTTACAAAGAGGGAGTGTGGCGTCAAGGGAGTTCGAAATCCAGTTGTTATACTCATTATTGGCTGATAGGGGATCCTGAGAGGGTGAGGGTCTGGGGATCACAAGAGTATTGGCCCACTGTTCTAAGGGGAGTCTGGACCAGTTTCTAGATTTTCGCGGAATGGGAATTAGAAGAGAAGGTTTATATATGGACCAGGTGAGAGGGAACAAAACGTGATCGGTCCAGGGGAGACGAATAATAGAGCCTACCTTAAGGTCAGCACAGATGCTAAATACAGGGTCCAAAAGATGACCTTTAATATGGGTGAGAAATAAGACAAGTTGCTCCAGCTGTAATGCAGCTAAACTCCCTGCTAACTCTACTGCGATATGGTCATAATTATTATCAAAATGAATGTTAAGATCGCCTAGCAGCGTGAAGTTGGAAGGAATGGTGACCAGATCAGCAACAATAACGGGTAGAGCAGTGTGAAACTGTTTTGGTGGGCCAGGGGGACGATATATAAAGGTGCCCGAAAAACTGTTATTCGGGGAAAAATCAATAACAAAGGACATACTTTCACAATCTGGGATAGAATCGAAAGTACATCGGCACGTATACTGATCTTTATAAGTAATTGCCAAGCCACCTCCTTTCCCATGGGCACGATCTTTTCATGTAATCTGAAAGCCCTGAGGTAATGCTTGTACTAGATCAGGTTCGGAGTCTGACGTAAGCCAGGTTTCAGTCAAAAAGACTGCATCTGGCATAAATTCATCTAGCAACAATGCAATTTAGAGCCTTGCGCTCGGGCAAAGCCTCCAACTTGACTCAGCCCAGATTTGAGCTAAAATCCAAAGGGGGCAGGGCTTTGTCCGTACTTCTCCTGCAAATCTGGAATGAGTTACCAGCTAGCCTTAAGGAAGACTCGCAACTACTGTCTTTTAGGAAGAACTTGAAGACCTACCTGTTTAAAAAGATAACATCCACGCCCTAATCGGGGTTGGAGGGTGCAGAGGTTCGGGAGGCGGTAGGTTATGTACCTGTTCTGTTGCGAGCGCTTAGAGACCAGTGGTGATTTGCGCTATACAAAAACATGTTAACATAACATAACATAACAATTTCAAGGCTGTGTTTGGGCAGGGACCTACAATTCAAAAGAAACATTTTAATATCCCGCTTATCATCTTTGTGCAGTGTAGCATTCAGCTTAACGTTACAGTGAGAACTAACAGCGGGTAGGTCCAAAGGATGATAGGAGTGACGGCAGCTGGATTCCACTGGGGTTCTTATTCTAAGGAGGGAGTTTGAGCTATAGTGCCTTTTTTGTCCAGAAAAAGATGCAGGGGTCGTGGCCCCTTGCCCCGGCCGGCCGCGGATGGGCGCAGACGGGCTTGCCTTAGGCGGGCCTTTGGCTCGCCTGCGGCGCGTCCGCTACGAGGCCGGCGGAGGGTGCTCATCATATGCCGGAAAAAGAGGGAGGGGCCGAACAACAATGCCGGCAACCCGGTCTAACCCCAGTATGGCGGCGTCTTTTCCCCGTCCCAGCACCTATTTGGCTGTAGGGGCAGTATGCAAATGAGGAGAGGTAGGTCTGTGCAATTTAAAATATCAACAAAATAAAAAGCAGTTTTAAAAATTCGGCAACAGCTAATTCTCCCGGCTTTCTGCCTCAGGAGATAGCAGCCAGTTCTAGTGACGCACGTGGATGTAAGCGCGATTTAAATACCGATGTCAGGGGCCGGGAGGTCCCAACAACTATGCAGGCAACCCGGTCTACCCCCAGTATGGCGGCGTCTTTTCCCCGTCCCAGCACCTATTCGGCTGTAGGGGAAGTATGCAAATGAGGAGAGGTAGGTCTATGCAATTTAAAATATCAACAAATAAAAAGCAGTTTTATAAATTCGGCAACAGCTAATTCTCCCGACTTTCCGCGTCAGGAGATAGCAGCCAGTTCTAGTGACGCGCGTGGATGTAAGCGCAATTTAAATACAGATGTCAGGGGTCGGGAGGTCCCAACAACTATGTCGGCAACCCGGTCTACCCCCAGTATGGCGGCGTCTTTTCCCCGTCCCAGCACCTATTCGGCTGTAGGGGAAGTATGGAAATGAGGAGAGATAGGTCTGTGCAATTTAAAATATCAACAAAATAAAAAGCAGTTTTAAAAATTCGGCCACAGCTAATTCTCCTGGCTTTCTGCCTCAGGAGATAGCAGCCAGTTCTAGTGACGCACGTGGATGTAAGCGCGATTTAAATAGCGATGTCAGGGGTCGGGAGGTCCCAACAACTATGCCGGCAACCCGGTCTATCCCCAGTATGGCGGCGTCTTTTGCCCGTCCCAGCACCTATTCGGCTGTAGGGGAAGTATGCAAACGAGGAGAGGTAGGTCTGTGAAATTTAAAATATCAACAAAATAAAAAGCAGTTTTAAAAATTCGGCAACAGCTAATTCTCCTGGCTTCCCGCCTCAGGAGATAGCAGCCAGTTCTAGTGTCACAAATGGCCGTACATTGATACAGCAATACTGCCCATAGAAAACATCGGAGGTAGGAAACAAAAATCGAAAGCAAATAATGTTAAATTAGGGTAACTTATTTTACCTTTAAAAATAACTGAATTTAACAATAAAACAAATATATCAAATAATAGATAACCAAAAAAATTATAATGTTGTATTATAACATATGTTAACATCCTTTCATAAATGTAAACAGTAATGTAACTATATTTGTAACAAAAAATAAATTCATTAATTATGTACATAACTTCATAAAATTGCTACCACATAATAAAAGATATACATTTTCCTATTTCAGGTGGGATTTTTTTATTTAAATCTTTCAAAAAAATATTGAATTTGATATGCTAAAATAATTAAATATTTAATTGAAAGCTTACGTAATAATGCTGTCACATTTTTCAGTTCTATCTATATTTTTTAATTATTTTAAATTAATATACATATATAGATAACATTAACATATTTTAATTAATTTATTTTTAAGCTTAAAAAACATTTAAATGTTTCCCTATATTATAAGATAAGGGGATCTCCTCCCTGGCCGTGGAGACCTCCACCTTCTTTTGAAAAGTTACAAGTAGTAACTTTAAACTCATGAATTAGGCTCCAACTCCTACATTCAGTGGGTGAGGACATATAAGTCTGCACTTTTGAGTAACTCTACACTTGTCACAGGTGAATAGACAAAAGTCATAAAGTTACTCTGGAGTATAAGAGTAAACTTTTATTGGTTGATTTACTCACATGTACGTTTATCTTTGTGAATAACCCTGCTAGTATTTAGTGGTTTTCCAATTCATAGGGCAGTCAGATTGGAGGTAAACCCCTAATGGGCGCCCAGGGGGACCGAAAGACTGTCACTGGCCAAAGGAATTGGAGGGAGGTGCCCGCTGCAAGGACAGGCCAATACTCACCCAATAGACTTAAAAGAAAATCCCTAGTAGCCTAGTGGATGTTTTGGCCCCTCTGATTGCAGATTAGGGAAAAAGCACCGATCTGTCCCCACAAGGGGACATAATACTGCCAATGGCTCAGGGGTGTTAGTGCAACTTGAGGGTAGACTGATCAGCCCTCAACCCCATTTCATTTTTAAATGTTTGCTTTGTTTCAAGTGGGCTTTCCACCGTTTTTGGCTGGGTCTTAGTGAGGTAAACCCCTATTATACTCTGTCAGTTAGATAGAAAGAAAGCTGCCTCTGGCCTTGGGGATTGTGAGCTGCTCAATAATCTAGTGGGCCAAATTCCCAACCGTGCTTCCTTAGTTTTCTGGTGATCGAGTGTCTTCCCTACACAGGGGCGGCAAAATTGAATTATGCCTAAGTAATCTTAGTATTTCAGTAATTTTGCATTGCTCTTGGGATGCAAAATTACCTAAAAGTGCACAATACACTGATCCACATGATATAGAGTAACTTGTGGCAGAAATGACTACTCAAGAGCACAGAGGTAAAGCATGAGCAGCTGCTGTCAGCTGCTGTTCCTGGTCAGTTGCTGCAATTAGCACTATTTTCTTACTACAAACGTCCCCTGGGGGTCATTTTGGAAGTGAGGGTGCATTTAATGGACTACATTCTACTTGGGGACCTGAACTTCCACCTTCAACAACTGCAACAACCCCGACTCATCACTCTCCTCGACAACCTTGTCAACCTTGGACTGAAGCAGCTGGTCAACACTCCCACTCACAGAGCTGGACACACCCTCAACCCCATCTTCGTAGGAGGGACTAATATCCGCTTCAGCCACACAACCCATCCCCTCTGGAAGGACCACCACTGCGTCCACTTCACCTTCAACACCACCACCGCACCTAAGCCTGCCCAGCGCCCGCCACGAAAGAACTGGAGCAAAGTCACAGAGGAACACCTCAAAACTACCCTCCTACAAGACCACCCCAGCGCCACGACGGATACCAACTCTGCAGACAAGGAATTTCACCCTTGGATCTCCTGCTGCGCCGACAAGCTCACACCCCTCCTCCGCCCCGCCAGAAAACAACATCTGAAGTCTGCCTGGTTCACCACAGAACTACAAGAAGCCAGGTGCACCTGCAGACGCCTAGAGAAAACCTGGAGAAACCAGAAAACCTCGGAATCATGGCTCAACCACAGGAGCGCCCTGAAGGAATACCAGCAGCGCATAAGAGACACCAAACTTACCTTCATAAGAGACAAAGTCCAGACCAACACAACCAATGCAGAGGAACTGTTCAACATCATACAGCAGTTAGCCAAACCCCCCAGCGAGGCCACGGACATCACACCTTCCCAGGAACTCTGCGACAAACTCAGCTCCTACTTCCATCTTAAGATCAAGGCCCTCTACGACAACTTCAGCTAACAGATGCCAGGCACCATCCCCCTCGACACCGCTGCCGACAAGCCAACCATCATGACCTTGAATCCTGTCACCCTCGAACACATCACCTCTACCATGGTGAAAACCCACTCAGGAGCCCTGCCCAGAGCACATATTCCACAGTGCCACCGCCACCATCTCACTCTAACTAGGATGGACCATCAACACCTCCTTCAGAACCAGCATCTTCCCAGACGACTGGAAGCGGGCGGAGGTCAAATCCCTCCTTTGACACAAAGGACCTGAAAAACTACCGGCCCATCTCTCTCCTCCCCTTCCAAGCCAAAGTCACCAAGAGACTCGTAAACGCCTAGCTGACCGCCTTCATCAAAGAGAACTCCATCCTAGATGCCTCCCAGTCTGGATTTTGCAGCAACCACAGCACATAGACCGCCGTCCTTGGCACCACCGACGACATCCGCATGCTACTCGACCATGGTCACACTGCAGCCCTCATCCTTCTAGCCCTCTCCGCAGCCTTCAACACCGTTTCACATTGCACACTCGCAGCCAGACTTCACGACGCTGGTATACAAGGAGCCGCCCTTGATTGGATCTAATCCTTTCCTTCCGGCAGAACCCAGAGGATCAGACTCCCACCCTTCCTCTCCAAACCCACTGATATCAACTTCAGAGTGCCCCAAGGATCATCGCTCAGCCCCATGTTCTTCAACATCTACATAGCACCCCTTGTTGCCATCGTCTGACAGCATGGGCTCAGCATAGTATCCTACGCCGACAACACCCAGCACATCGCAGCCTGGATAAAATACAGCTGTTTGAAGCTCAACTCAGAGAAGACCGAGGTCCTCATCCTCGGACTCGGAGCTCAATGCTAGGATGGACCAGCCCACCACCCACATTCCTTTTTTGAAAAGAACATGTCCTAGGGCCCCATTAGGATGGCGGGCGGATCGAACCCGCCGGGCCGGCGGTAGCCACCGGCAGGGGCGATCCGCCCGCCATCCGTGCACAAATGACACCCCACCATAATAGAACGGCTGGGGGGTCTGCGGCGGACTGAATGACCGCCTGCCACTTTTCCGCCCGGTCGACATGTCGACAGGGCGGAAAAGGATTCTATATGGTGGCGGTGTCTAATAGACACCGCCAGCCATATTAGCATGTGCCTTAACAGATGCCTTTCCGTGGTGGCATTGCCGCCACGGAAAGGCTTGTGGAGTCTGCTTGGGGGGGGGGCTGTTGTGGCCCCCCGGGACTCTGGGGGGTGGGGGGTGCACATGGGGGGTAACTATGGTACTCCTCTGCAGTTTGTGTATGGAAGTACACAACATACCTCCCTAACATTGTGGTGGCGGTGCTGAGAGCACCGCCCGCCACAATGTTAGTGATGCAGGATGCGCCCACCACTGTGGCATGCGCATCCTAATGGCACATATGGGACCCCCGCCCTTATGGTGGGTGGTCCCTGGTTACGACACGATGGCGGGCGGACCCCTAGTAAACAGAGGGCCTTCAGCGATAATGGGGCAGGTGGATTGGAGGTAAACCTCGCAATATGCTCCCAGGGGGAACGAGAGACTCTCTGTGCCACAGGGAATTTGATTCCACCTGGTGCTAGCCCTCTACTCAACACCATTTAAAAAAATAAATCCTGGTGGTTGCTGCAATAGGCTTTATGTCCCCTGATGGTTGCAAAGACTGCATGTAGCCCAGAGGTGGTGGGAAAGACCTATAGCCAACACAGGCTGACTTCTACCCAATTCTTTCTATTTAGATTTATTTCCTTGGCGTATGGAGGGTTTTCCACCCTGGTAAGGCAGATTGGTGACCACCCGCCCCCTCAATTTGCCCCCTGGGAGGGGGAAAAAGATGTCTGAGCCTTGGATGGGTCTAAGAGCTTATACCAGGATGTAGGATATCTCCTCTCATCCGATAGTAGGTTGGCTACATTTGAAATTCATAAACTCAAATAGGAATGCACACAGAAAGCTGTCCCAGGCACAAGTTTCCATGTGGATTCCTTTTGGAATCCTTTGGAAATCACAAAAATCCTCTTCGTCTGTACAGGGTTTTCATTGGAAGAGAACTCTGTGCATAAGACTAACCACACTTTGTAACCCCTAGAAAAGTCCTGAATCCTAGTCCTTAAGAGAGATTTTCAGGGGCAGACATATGCATATTTGTGGCAAAAATCTCAGCATCCGAACAAGGGCTCAGGCCTTCCAGGAATCACTTTGTAAATGTTTGGCAGACGTAGCTGAGATAAATTTGGGAGTAAGGTTATCTTATGGCTGAATTTACCTTTTGTGCATATACCCCATAATCCTTATTGTCTCATTAAGAAGGGTTTTTGATCCCCCCAGGAGCTGGATTGGACTGATTGGGGTAATCCACCCAAATTTCTTCCCAGAGACCAGAGGGTGGGGTTGTGATGACACGTGCCAGGGGCAGACGCTTCCCTAAAGATAACTTAAAAATCGTTAAATCCTGCTTAGTGGTTACAGTTCTGTGGTGAGCCACAAATGGAAATCCTGTAGGGAGAATTAATTTGGTGTTCTGCCACAGGTTTACCTTTTACATATGGCCTTTCCAAGTATGGTATTCTGAAAAATGACTACCACGTCACCACGACATTAAGCCTATGCAGATATGTATAAATGAGCTATTCCTAATACTACATGTATATACTTTGAACATATATGTCTTCTAGGTACATCGATGTGAAATGATTAACCATATTAACTGCAGTTTTGCAAACATTGATAAAAGAGAATACATCAGAGGGAGCACAATTTACTATTCTAGTTTCAAACCAATGAAAACTAGGTAACATATAAACAAATAGATAAATAAATACATAAATGGGGTGAGGTGTACCATTATAACTCCAATTTCACAAAGATAACATTAAAGATACATTAAACAGAGGGCTGAGATTTAAAAATCTCACTTCTGTCTATCAATATTTGGAGAAAGTGCATACATAAAAGGGGAAAAGATATACTATTTTAATTCCAACCGAAATAAAATTTACATAAGAGCATAAATAAATGTGGTGCAGTTGACTAGTCTAACTTTAGTTTAACAACAGTTTGGGAAAGAGCATACATTAAAGGAAGTAACATTTTAGTTGAACACAATTTGAATAAAGTGCATAGATAAATGGGGCCAGATTTGCTATTCTAACTCTGTCTTACAAACATTAGCAAACGTGCATAGATTGTGGCTATGTTTACTCTTCCAGCACCAGACCGAATCAAATCAAGTAAGAAAAAGTGCATTAAGTCATTGTGAATATGTTGCAACAAAAATTAGGTGATATGACTAAAATAAAGAGGTAACGTTTACGTTGGACCAGCCCATCTCTTCAGGATCACCCCCACATGTGTTGCCTTTTGCACCTTATGGTATACTCTGCTTGTATATTGCCCATGGGCATAGAAGGTTGTCTTGTGACATACTTTTAGAAAGTTGGCATTTGTCTGCTCTTTGCCTATTGTGCCTGCAGCCTGGCCTGGCTCATATGACTGGGTGTTACTGACAGTTAGCCATTGTGGATTCCTCTCAGACAGTCACACAGTGGAGAGATTAGGTGTGCCTGAATGGGCCACTCTGCTGAACAACTGCTCTGCAAGACTGCTGACATGCTGGATTGCTGCACTGTCTGGCATGCCATTCTGCCACCTTCTGCCTAGATATAAGGACTAGATCCTCAACTGTCACAGGACATCCAGAGTGACTCACACGGGTTAGTTTGCTGGCCTCCTTTTCAGAGCCACAGTAACACACAAGTCTTCCTTCATCTTGAACCGGCACCTGGAGCCATCCCAAGTGGTGCTCCTCCTGTACTGGACTCTTAGAAGTGGCGCTAAAGGTGTCCAGGCAGTCAAAGTCCAAAGGTGGGGACTTACAAAGATTTTGGCTAAAAATTGCTCTGAAAACCAGCAGGAGACTGGGGCCAACCTACTTGCCTATCCACCCGAGGTGCATCAACGGCCGAATTGACTTTGCAGCTTCTCCCACTATATTCTTCTTGGCAGCAACAAATCCATTTCAGCGGTCCTTCACCAAAGGTGTATCCAACCTTGTGGAACTGTCTTCACTACAGCCCTATCCCACGTCCCACTGGAGATGTTCGACTTCCATTTCAAAGACTAAGGGGCATATTTAGGAGAGGCTTGTGCTGGCCTTAGGACATGTACTGTGATGCAAGGCCGGCGCAAACAGTAATTCGTATTTAAAGCAACGCATCTTCAAAAATGCATAGTTTTTATGGTTTTCATGGGCAACGGTTGTGCTGTACTCCGCTACATCACACATTATTTAATATATGCAATGTAGGCGTTCCTTTGCAACAAAATCTGATGCAAATGTAATGCAGTGGTATTTTGGGGTGTAGCACTGCATCACGCATTGTGTTGAAGTGCATCAGGAAGCAAGTAATGTGCCAGAATTGTCAAACCAGGCGTAGGAATTTATGTACGTGGCATAAAAACATAAACATCACAAAACACTTTGGCAAACCAATTATGCTGTGGAGGTCATCATACCAACACAGCGTACCTAGGAGAGCACCACAACTACCACCATAACCACCACCACGTAGGCAGTGAAGGAAGAGGGAGGATTTTGTCCGGCAGGGCATATCCCTCATTGACCACAGGTTGGAGAAGGTCATAGAGTTATACAGACTCAAGAGGGAGTCCATCATGCTGGCATCAGGTTCCTTCCAAGCCACAACAGCCAAATTGCCAAGAATTTCACAGGGAGTATTTTCTATGTTTCTTCCCTCTGTTTTGGATGCCATAATTAAACTCACGCCCCAGTATCTTCTTTTCCCCAAAACTACACAACAACAACTGGCTACCAAGCAGTGATTCTATATCTTAGCTGGATTTTCTAATGTTCTTGGTGCAATCGATTGAACACATGTGCAACTGGTGCCCACTGTTGCAACATCCCACCTGTACAGTAACGGCAAGCAAACGTACTCCATCAATGACCAGACCATAGTAGGTCATCAGGGAATGTTCATAAGTGTGCTGGCTAAGTATCCTGGGATGCACATGATGACTTCATCTTCAGCCACAGTACCATCAATGAGCAGTTTCAGAATGACACATACACAAATGGCCTGATCATTGGTAAGGGAAGCAGAAATATAGATCATACTAACTAAAAAGTTAAAATGTATGACATAACAGCCATCTCTGTGTTTGTGTATGGATCTCGTGTCATATGCACATAGTGGCAATAGCTAACTCCAACATGTAGACAATGATGTCCCTTTGTGTCATTGTAGGAAGGTAGGATCCTTCTGCATGGTTACTACCACTTTTTGCCTGGTGCTAAGCTACTATTAACTAGTCTGACTGGGATCCTGCTAATCTGTTATGTCCAGTACTTAGGTACATCCCAGATTGGATACTGGGGTACCCTTATCAGTCCATAATAAATGGTACTAAGGTACCCAGGGCATAGGTACCCCAGAGGTCCCCCATGGGCTAAAGCATGCATTCTGCCACCCATGGGAGACCTTTCAAAATGGAACACAGGCCTGCCATTGCAGCCTTTGTAAGATGGTGCTAGCACCACTTACTAAAGATATAGGTTTCCTATTTCTAGGGTCACTGCACTTAAAACCTATAAGTCACCCCTATAGCAGCCTTATCAATCCTGAAGCCAGGGTGCTAGGTTCTAAGTGTGAGGGTGCCCCTGCATGAGCAGGACACTCCTACAGCCTACGGAGTCCATTCTCCTGGGTTGTAAGTGAAGCATCCATATACTATATAGAGGTACACTGCATAATTACATGAGGAACATCTCGAAACTGGCTGCAACGAATCCTATCATGTTTGGTATCAAACATGTTGGAATCATACCCCTACAGCGTAAACAGTGTTAGAGATATGATTCCAAGCACTGGAAGAGTCCTTCATTAGGCTCTCAGTGCTCCAGGTACTAGTCTTCCTGAACCGGACAGCACAACATGGTTGCTGCCGACCAGAGGTACGATTCTGCCTTCCTGCTGCTGACCTAAGCTCGAGCAGGGGAAGGCAGAACAATAGGTATACAGTCACAGGGAAGTGTGACCACCTCGAAGACAGGATTTAGTGTATTGGGGCCAGGTAGGTGTGCTTGCCAGCGCCACTCAGTCTGCAAGAGAGGCACATTTGGTGTCCCCTTGCATAGTCCAGTTAAAACCAGCTTTTGGAGCCATTGGCTCCCCCTCAGGCGCGAAACTGGACAAAGTACATGAGAGTAACCTCCCCCTGTCCAGATCCTTGCCTGGGAGGGTCCATTAAACCGTCCGAACCCTTTCTTTAGGGTACTTAAGGACTTTCCTGTGGGTGGGTCCCTAGCTTCTTTTACCGTCTGGGCACTCTGGACTTCGTATGGGTTTGTCGTTGTCTCTCTTCCAGTCTGCTGCATTGTCTGTGCCTGCGCACCATTCAGGAACCTTCCAAGGCCTGAGGGCATCAAAGACAAGCCTTTGCAACTGCAAGTTAACATAGTGCACAGGGGTTCAGTTATTGCAGCTCCAATGAGGGACACTGTCCTCAATCCTGGTGAGAGGGCAGGGGAGGCCTGGGGAGCTGTGGTGAACCACCACCTGTGTTGCAGAGCCTATCAGAGTCCGGAGGAGCACAGGATCAGCAGACCTGTAGACTTGGTTGCAGTGCCTGCGATTGCAGGGAAGTGACCCCTTTACTTCAAGGGAGATTCCTTTAGGTGTCTTTGATGCCCTCAGGCCTTGGAAGATTTTCGGGCTTCAAGTAGTTCCAACCTCCAGCATCTCCTGTGACCTGAATCTTTGGCCACACTGCATCATTTTGCATCGTGGCCTGCATCTTTTGGTGAGCTGCTTGAGGTACTCTTGCGACTACACTGCCTCCGGCCTGTGGGTCAATTTGAGGGTCACCTTTGTTTTTCTATGCGCTCCCATGATACCTTGGGGCCCACCATGCCTCCCCTGCTTGTGGTGAGTTCCCTGAACCTTGCTGGTCCTGACGTTGCACCTTCCTCGACTTGTGCATTGGTTGCATATGCCAAGGTTTGTTGGTGCTCCCGCTGGACACCAACCCTTCAGCACTCGACATTCGATGTGGGACAGCTTGTGCATGGCTCCTGGTCATCCTCGACATTGCCTGGTCCTCACAGCTGTAGAGTCAAGGTCCTCGTCAACTCTCCTGCAACTCCCGGCATTGGTGGGCATTCATTTTCCAGATCTCCTGGTCACTTCTGAATGGCATACACTCCATCCCCTCTGCTTTGAGGTACCTCTCACCTAGAATCCACCTTTGTATTCCACCGGACACTTTCTCCTTCTTCAGCAGCGGCACTTTCCTGAAGTCCTCCTTTGGGGTTGACAGCAGTTTCCGGCACCACTTCACATCTATGTACCCGGCTTCCCTGGTGTAGGTAACATGGGTAACAGGGTATCCACAGGTGGAGTGTCTCTCCAACCTTCTGTCTTACACATGGTTTCTTCAGAGTCCACTGGGACGGGTCCTTAATCTTTAGAAAATACAACTGCGACTTACACTTTGATTTGTATAGAGCACACAGTCGTGTTTCCACACTGCACACCTGCTCAGTGGGGTTCCTAGTCACTCACCTTGGGTTGTTCCTTAGGTCCTGAGCACTTCTACGTCCTCTTGACATTGTCTTGACCCGAGTCATGGTTCTAATACCACTTTCTTAGTATATGGTTTGGTCCCCCCCGGGGCCCACTGTGTAGTCCATACTATGTACTGTATTTCTATGCAAAGTATTGTGTGCATTGTGTTTATCTCTGGGTAGGAGATATCTAAATGTGTTAGAGAGTATTATATAATAAATACACATTTTTATAAATTCCTTGTGTGGTTCTTTCTCACGTAATCTATAATCTAGGAATGCAAATCTAGGAATGCATTCTGAGCTATACCTTAGAGGGCTTTCTATGGTTGTCTAAGACATCTTAATTCACCATAAGGGTTGTCTGAATCCGTACAGGGTGCCCACTTACATTAGTGGACATCATATACCAGGCCCGCTTCTCACAGTCATTCCCTCACTAATCCTGTAATGGAAGTAGCAACATTTAACTGTGAGAAGTATCAGTGGCGTCACTAGGGGGGTGCAGGGGGTGCGGACCGCACCGGGTGACACCGTCACATGGGGTGACACCGTGCGCCTCTGCTTTAAATAATCGTATTGCTTTGCTACATATCAGGAAGCGACCTTGCTTCCTGATATGTAGTAAAGCAATAAGATTATTTAAAGCAGAGGCGCACGGTGTCACCAACCCATTACCCGGCCGCAGGCCAAGATTATTATTAGGCTGTTGTACAGTCGTGTGCAGACTGAGGTAAGGAACACGCCTGTGCTGGATCATATGCAGATGCGCGCTGTGACTCGGGTTTGACATGTTATTTATCACAGATCAGGACTTGACGTATTAACTCTGCAGCTTTCGCCCAGCTGGCAGTGGGTGAGTTGGTCTCAGAGGGCAGTTTTCGGACGGGAGGTGGTTTCTTGTATTGGGGTCCACTACAAAATTTTCGTTTCGTTTTAGTTGGTTTTCGGGGTAAACGCGCAGAGCTGCGGTGCTCTTGGGCAGCAAGCATGACCCAGGCAGGCCACTCTGAATATGGCTGTATCTAGCATGAGGATAGAAGCCCGGCGACAGGTGGCTTGTACGTTATTCCTGTGTTCTTGGGCAGAGAACACAAGGCAGCACGCCAAGTCTAGGATTACTTTCAAGAAGCGCTTGGCATACAGTGTGGTGCAACACAGGGACATTTTCCATCCATTATTCCAATACTCCAAAATGTACACTCCCCCGACTTGGAAAGCCATCCACATGATTTGCACGTGCTGTTTTTCACCCTCTCGTCCTCTGGCTGTTCAGCACCGAGCCCTTTCTTAGATAATGCGTGCGCTATAAGTGCAGTAGCTCATTCATTCATTTAAGGTATTCATTCTGGCGCCAGCACGCAAATATGGCAAGCACGGCTTAAAACATGTTTAGTTGTTATAACTCACGCGAGCCTCACCTTCCAGTGGCTTTTCACTGCGCGCCATTTATTTCAAAGCATATTAATCCAGGAAGGTTTGATGCTGCAGGGGCAAAGGTTTATTAGCTGCAACCCCGCGTAGATATCCAGCCAAAACTAACACGCAGCCCACTCAGTCTTCGGGAATTGGGGCATAGATACATATTTATCAATGCTGCAAACTCAGTCCTGAGCAGAGCACGCGCGGTCTCAGGGCACAGAGTGCTCCCCCTCTTACCAGGATTCTGTCTTTCCAACTATGCATTGCCCTCTCAATGCAGTATTCTATGAAAAACGACTGCAGTGAAAATACTAAAGCATAAGATACCCATGAAGAAGAAATACTGCCAACCATAAGTGATGTGTGCTTCTTGCATCAATCATAATCAAATTTCCATTTCTTGGCACTTATAACCCAGGTGTTTTTGGTTCCCCCAATTTTCGAATATATTTGTACACTATGCGCTGTAAATTATGACACCTCTATTTACTCGCGTTCCTTGCAGATTAACAAACAGTTTGTTCTTCATATTGTTTTGAGAATTTTTCTAGGACAAAACCTAAAAAAGCAAGGAGTAGAGATGGTATATCATCGTTACAGTAGCAATTCTGTTACTTAAAACTCTTGATCTTTAGTGCGTTTGATAACTCTTGTACATAGATTGCTTTGAATGAAAAGATCACTGTCTCGCACACAGAATACACGTGTACGCGTGTGTCATATTGTGATGAAACAAAGTATGCCAGACAAAGATCTTGAGTCTATCGTGTCCATTTCCCCGGTAGAGGATGATATATAATGGTATTGCTTTGGGCACTCCCTTCGTAGTCATGCCAGCTGATGAGCTTAATATTCAGCGTTTAGTGTGGGGCCTTTTGAAGAGCGTATAAGCTTCACTATTCATGCTTTCAGCGTTCATACATTCAGCCGTACTCGCTGCCTCATCTGTGTTTGAGCCTGTGACATCTCTGATGAACTAAAACGAGAGGGGTCCCTTGAATCAGGATCCTAATGGTTCACCTGTGATCATCATGAACACAGGGTCCACCTCTTCATCCCAGCGCTACATTAATGTAAGGGTATTACATGTAACTAGTTCAAGGGTCTGGCATCCCTCTAATGAACTGGAAGAGGTATATATTTCTACACCATAAACTCCTAACTTGGACCATCTTGAATGAAGGCTTTTAGGGAGACCTGGTGCGTTGCTCTATCTCAATCGGCTTGCAACTCCAAATGCAGTGCCAAGCAAGACACGTAAAATCTGCAAGGTCTGCATCGTTTTCGTTCCATTTAGAAGGGCTCGCTGAAGGCGTTTGGTAGTATATCAAAATCTATTGAGAGCGTTGAAGTCTATGAGCTGTGTCTTTGATCTGTAGAAACTTCTTTTGTTTGCTCACAGCAGTACCGCCATGTCTTAATAGGAAAATCCTTCTCTATGTCAGTCTTCCATCTCGTTTTAGTCACATCATCAGCTGCAGGAAACATCTCCTCAGTTATCCAGTGTAGTTTGGCCCCCCTATCTGCTGTTGTTGTTTGGTAAGTGTCAAGGGAATAAACTCATTTGTACAAGTGGAAATTCTTTCCATTCTATTGAGGCCACATGTCGCGTTCTGAAACATGCAAATATGACGAACTGACCTCAGCCAGTAATTTGAAATGTTCTAGTGTAAGGAAACTTCAGTTGTGGAAGAGTTGGCAGAGTTTAGTGAGCTCAAGGTGTTTCAATGGGTACATCGGACTTTTCCAATGTACCTGTTTGGGTAGCTCGGTGGTCAGTGTTTCTTTATCTAGTTGGTATCGCTCAATAGGGAGATGTGGTTCAGTTCAGTTATGCCCTTTACCCGAGAAGTGTGGCTCAATGGTTAGAGCGGCAGACCCTGATGCAGAGGTCTAGCCCAGGACCAGGGTTCAATTCCTGCCTCGGCGGGTCTTGGGCTCAAAATTCCACGGACCTGATAATTCTCGCCTCGGTGCCTATTCCAGATATGGAGTCCCACTCTGAAACTCTGGGCAATAGCTTGCTTAATCTCCACAACGCTGAGGATGCCTGGCCTCCACCTTGGGGGTGCCCAGGAGTGGACACCTCACAGGGAAAGCCAGGATGGGTTCCACAGCGGTATTCGTACAAGCGCCTTGAGACCCTTTCCTTGGATTTTGCAAGAAAGTGGGTTGACAGAGAGTGGCATAATTCTTGGGAGAATGTCAATGATTTTTTTTAAAATTAGTAGTTCTCTATGTGGGTTGATTATTTCTGAGATGAACTGAGAGAAGTGGGACCATATGCTTTTTTGATGGAGGCTTTGGTAACTTTTTTCAGGAGTCCCAGGGCAATCGGAAGTTACTGCACCCAGTTTGTGTGAATCAGAGCTATTTACTAATTTCCAACCTAGATCTTATTCCTACTATTGCATCCAAAAGTGACTGCAAGTACATCCCTGTAGCACCTGACTCTCACGGCAGCAAAGTTAAGCAGTCCAAGGCTTACTTTAGAGGGTGGTGTGGGTTAGAAACTCAGCAAGCATCAAACAGCAGTTAATAAATTACTATCCAGGCACTACCTTGGTTTATAAAAAAAATTACCATTCATTATTTCTACTCACACAACTAGGAATACTAAGAGTAATCAATAGAAGGCCACACATTAACTATTCTGGCCTCTTGGTGTTACAGAGCAAATGGAACCATTACAATAGAGCGATCATTTTAGTTTGCTTAGTGGGCAGTGGGTTGAGACACAGAAAACTGCCTGGCAATGGTTGTATCAACACAGAGTTAGTGGTTATTAAAAGTGGCTTCAGGAAAGGCCTGAACCAGAGAATAATTCAATACGGTGGAAACCAGTGAACTAAGTATAACTCCGCCCAGACGCAGAGTGAACCAAACTGCAGTCAAGTGAGTTTATATTGAGCAAATACAGGCACAAATGCTCGCAAATTACAGGGGACAACGCTGGACACGCAGATGAGTGTCCTGAAACTCGCGCAGGGTACCCCTAGGTAAACAGTGGAAAGGGTGCAGACTGGAAGACAAACCCGCTGATGGCACATGAGGTCCATGCGGTAAGTTGTGAGGGGGTGACACCATGAGTTACCCGCACCGGGTGACACCAACCCTAGTGACGCCACTGAGAAGTATTGTGCCATCTCTCATTGTGTGAGTGGACAGACCCACATTTTCTGCTCTGGTTAGCAAATCAACAAACAAATTATGTGGTTTAAAAGTAAAATCAATATGAGTGGAAAGGGTACATATTAGCTAAGTCTGACATGCGTGTGTGTTCAGTGGTGTATCTAGCCTCAGTAATTAGTTAAAGTTCTGATAAAAAAGTTGTTGTAGAAATCATATGTTCCCAAATAAATGTGTCACACATGGTACAAAATTTTTATTTTGACCAAAGCATCAGGGGCGCTAATTGAAAAGGAGTTGTAATTTCCATTTATGTCATGCACGGTAAGTGTAGTTTCAAATCATGGGTAAATGATCCTTCCAGAGAATTCACACTGAAGCCTGGGGAGCCACCGTCTATCCGACCCAGGAGCAGAGGATCCTATGAGGAGATCGCCTGGAGAGAGTGATGCACAGTGGGGATCATGTTGAGTGGTTCCTGGGGTGCTGTGTGAGATTCTGGTCCATCTCGACCGTGCACTGATTTTGACCTGCTAATGCCAGGTGGGGGCCGTGGGGAAGAATATGGGTCAATGCCCTGGTGCCATGGTATGACCAGATAAGGGCTGTTTCCCTGTGCAGTGCTGTGGCCTGAAGATAGCTGTAGCCTGTATGTGCTACTTGCTCCCCTATACTCGAGGTGGAGGCCATTGTGAATATTCAGGACTGGTATTCTGGTGCATCCCTTAAACAAGAGGAGGGCAGTCCCTCTGTGCAGAGCTGACAGGAATGAGTTGTTACTCTGTGTGACTCCGTTTGCAAACCTCCTTCTCCTGGGAGAGGCCCTGGTGAAGTAAAAGACCCACAGCGTCAGCCCAGAATCCACAGCACCTTCAGCAACCTGCATACCTTGCATCAAGACCACTTACATTGATTTCACTATGGGTCCTGTTGCATTCAGAACTGGAATGGAGACTGATAAAAGTGACAGGTAACTGTCCCCTCGGACCTGTTTGCTCCCTGTGGCTGGTCCCCTAGTGGAGTTGATCCACCCAAGAGTGCCTAGATATGTGTTTTCAATTTGCTTGTCGTGGCTTACCCAAAACTGCATCACTGTCAATTGCAATGATTTAATGTAATGAGTGAAAAAGCATTTAAAAAATCATATCTCCGAATCCTTCCACCAGTTCTTCCGATGTCTATGGAAAGACAATGGTACACTCTATTTCTATAAATTGGGGTTGGAGTTTTATTGGGTTATGTGATCTTCTTATTACCCATTTTGGTACTTTTTTATGTTTTATACTTGTTCCTTTGATAACGCCTGATTGCTCTGTGCCACAGATGCCCAGGACTGGGCTAAGGTTTTTAAATTAAACCTAAGCTAACATAAGCTAACCTGATGTGGAATGTCAGATCTTAAAGGATACTCTTGGTTACTGCACGGGAACAGAGATGCTGGCTTCAGAATCCACCTAAGGCAATGATTCCAAGCTCAACTTGTATACGTGAGACTCCAAACCATTACCTCTGGGGGAAGGGGAAATTGGATAAAATAACAAATGACAAGAAGAGATCCTCTTGGGTGGCTCCGCCTGTACGTCCGACCTGCAGACCTTCAGTGACTTGGAAACCTGTATGGAAGATATTACAATATCTTAACTCTGTACCTCTGATTTCCCTCTCTACTCTTTCCTATTATTCTCCCTGGTTCTCACCTACCATTTCTGCCAAGAGTCTTGCCCTCTCTTCAGTTAGTTTTAAGGCTTCGGATTTTCTGCTGAACTTCTTTCAGTGATTTCTTCCTGCAATTCACAATGGCACCTTATGTTAACCTGACCTTTCCTCTACCTGCCTCTGTCTTTAGTCTTACACTCTCTCTACTCACTTTCTATCAGTTCTCTTGTTCCGTTATCCAGTAAGCCTGTTCCTATCTTCTGATAGTCTTGTCTTGTTAACTGTAATACATTTAAGGTAAACGTTACACAGGAATTCCTACTCTACTACTGCTCTGTGATATTTCTTGCGTGGTATTCTGACTTACTATTTCTCTCTGTGAACCTTTTTCTCTTCTTTTTCTAATTGTTCTTCATGTATTCTCTCTTAAGTTTTTCGTTATTTGCTGCTTCTTATTCTAGCTTGTCATTGGTGCGGTTGTCATCCACAATAGCAAGGTAAGTATTATTTCAGTCTTTACTTCTTGCTAAAACACATACTTAACGTTATTTCACTTATCTCTGGCCTTCTTTTCCTTCGACAGATGTACCGACGCTATGAGCATTCGCCGGCGAGCGTGTTTCCAAACTCCTTCTGAGTCAACATGATACGCTGAAATTCTTCGGGTTCTTTTCTCTTCTAAACTCGCCTGGACTCTGTTATGTTTAATATCGTGGCTTAGGGTTTACTTCTAGTCACGCGACCTAAACAGATTCTGAACAGGGGGAAGGGGCTTAAGCTTCACGACGGAAACGGACTCGGGGAAGGGAACTTAAGGCACGCAAACAGAAACGGACTTGAATAAGGGGCTAAATATTCCGTTTCTCTTTTACACCGATTCTACACTCGATTTTCTCTCAGGCTCAGACCGCGCTTCCACTTCGGGTAACGCCGTCGGTGAAGTGCGTAGTTTCGAGCCTTCACGCGCTTCACCTGAGCTCGGCTCTTGAGACCCTAAACACTGGACCGCTGACCGCGGAGCAACACAGCGGCCATCTTGAGGTTCCATTTCTTAAACAACGTGGACCAGGAACTTATCTTTGGCTCAAACCTTGTCCGATGATTTCGTTCATAGATGGTTGCAGCGACTTGTAGATTTGGGGTCCTGACAGTACCCCCCAACAAGGTAGAATCTTTCCCCCTTGGTTTTGTGGGGAAGCGTAGATGAAATGACATAACCAATCTGGGAGCATGAACATCTTCTTCACGCTCCCAGGATCGTTCTTCCGGACCATACCCTTTCCAATCTATGAGATAGAACAGTTCTCCTTTCACACTTTTTGAGTCCAAAATTTCCTTGACTTCGTACTCGGTTCCTGTCTCTAGATTAATGGGTTTAGGGGGTATGGTTTTCCGCAAAGTGTCTTGGGCCTTCTTCAACAACGAGACGTGGAAAACTGGATGTACTTTAAGTCTCGACAGTAAGGCTAACCTGTAGGTTACCTGATTTATCTGCTTTTCCACTGGGTAAGGACCAATAAATCTAGGCTGGAACTTTCTGTTTCCTTTCAACCTTAAATTCTTGGTACTCAACCATACCTTATCTCCTATCTCCAGTTTTGGACCCTCTCGCCTCTTCTTGTCTGCATAACCCTTATATTTCTCTTTCGCTCTTTGGAGACTTATTATGGCCTCTTGATGGATCTGTTCTAAATGTGACACCATATCTTGAACTGCTGGGACTGATAAGTCTACCTGTCTAAGGGTTGAATTTGGATGTCTCCCATAATTCATGTAGAAGGGAGAGAAACCTGTGGACATATTTTTGGCGTTATTGTGGGCGAACTCTGCTGCCCACAAATAATCTACCCAGTCCCCCTCCTGCTTCAGAAGAAACAGTCGTAGGTACTGTTCCAATTCCTGGTTCACTCGTTCAGTTTGACCATCTGTCTCGGGATGATAGCTAGTGGAGTATCTTACTTCAGTTCCTAAGCTCACCATAAAAGATTTCCAAAAATGGGAAATAAATTGTGTTCCTCTATCAGAGATCACTATCTTGGGTATACCATGTATCTTTACAATATCTGTACTAAAATGTAAGACTAGCTGTTAAGCAGATGGAATCCCTTTTAGTGCTGTGAAATGTGCCATTTTAGAGAAAGAGTCTACCACCACTAATATCGTGTTATAGCCCTTACTAAGGGGTAACTCTGTGATGAGGTCCAAGGTTACAGTGTGCCAGGGGTAAGGTGGTGTTGGCAAGGGTTGAAGTAAACCTTTAGGGGCTTGCCGTTCAGATTTTCCTGCGCACATACCTCGCAAGTCTTGATGTAGCTCTCAATATCATTGTGCATCTCTGGCCACCAGTAATGCCGCTTGATTAATTCCATAGTTTTAGAATCTCCTTTGTGTCCAGCCAACTTCGCATCATGATTTTCTTGAATGACCTGTAACTGGAGTTCTTTCGAAGGGATATACAAACGTTCATGAAAGTAAGGGAGGTGTCCAACTATTTTTCTTCCTTCTTCCTCCTTTAACCAGGCTTCCATCGCTTCTGGCGTCATCTTCTCCAAAATACTGGTTTCTAAACCTATGGAGGTGGCAGCACCAATTATTTTCTCTCTTGGTATAATAGATTGATTCTCCATGGGTGTCTTTTGATTCTCTGTGCCAATTCTGGACAAGGCATTCGCCTTTCCGTTTTGTGCTCCTGGTCGGAAAGTAATTATGAAATCATAGTCAGCGAAATATAGTGACCACCTCAACTGTCGCGGAGTCAAGGTCCTAGCTGTCTTCAGGAATTTTAGATTGCGATGGTCAGTAAAGACTGTCACTTGATGCTGAGCCCCCATGAGATGATGTCTCCACTCCTTAAAGGCATCCTTTATCGCCAACAACTCCTTTTCTGTGATGGTATAGTTATACTCAGCAGGAGATAATTTCCTTGACCTGTAGGCCACCGGGTACAATTGCCCAGATACCTTATTGCGCTGAGATAGAACTCCTCCAACCGCTTGGTCTGAAGCATCTGTTTCTACGTAGAAAGGTTCAGTGGGATCAGCATGCTGAAGAATTGGAGCTGTAGTGAAGTCCTGCTTTAGGGAATTGAAGGCTGCTTCTGCTTCCTTGGTCCAATTGAATTGAACACCTTTCTTCAATAACTTAGTAAGTGGCAGAATCTTATGAGAAAATGTGCTAATGAATCGGCGGTAAAAGTTAGCAAATCCTATGAAACTTTGGACATCTTTAACACTTGCGGGAGACTTCCACTGCACAACCGCTTCAATCTTTCGTTGGTCCATAAGTATTCCTGTAGCGAAATAACAAAACCCAAAAATTACACTTGTGTCACATTAAAGGCGCATTTTTCCAATTTTACAAATAGTCGGTTTTCTTTCAAATTTTTCAAGACACCCTTGACCTGTTCTGTGTGACTTTCCTGGTCTGCCGAGTAAATTAAAATGTCATCAATGTATACGATGGCGCATTGGTCAATGAATTCTTTCAGCACATCGTTAATGAAATGTTGAAATGCCGCCGGGGCATTACAGAGCCCGTAGGGCATGACTTGGTACTCGAACAGTCCAAAACGGGTTCTGAAGGCCATCTTCCACTCGTCGCCTTCTCTCATCCTGACTAAGTGATAGGCCCCCCTCAGGTCGAGCTTCGTATACACTTGGGCTCCTTTCACTTGATCCAATAACACCGATATCAGGGGTATCGGATACCTTATCTTCTTGGTGATCCTATTGATGGCTCTGTAGTCAATACAGGGTCTCAAGTCTCCTTCCTTCTTCGGCACAAAGAATAGGGGCGAAGATACTGGGGAGTGAGAGGGCCGAATAAACCCGTTAGCTAGATATTTATCTAGATCAGGGGTACTCATAGTACGGCCCGCGGGCCGGTGGCGGCCCGGCAAGCCTGCCCTGGCGGCCCGCGGACCTCGCAGACATCGTACCGGTGTTTTAAGAACACATTTTTAAAGAATGTCTGCAAACACTGCCGGGTGCAGCAGCGACACTCGGAGAGACTCTGCTGACCTGTGGGGGCCGGGTGATTCAATCCAGTGATAGGCAGAGCAGCAGAGTCTCTCACACACACACAGCCGCACCTGAGCACTTAACACGTCTTTAGAAAGACCATTTGCATGTTAGTGGAGCTTTGTGAATTTTACCTCTTCTTAGGCCCCTGCAGCTCCGCTCTGCCTATCACTGGAATTAATCACCCGGCGCCCACAGAGCGGAGCTGCAGGGGCCTAAGAAGAGGTGAAATCAACAAAACTCAACTAACATGCAAATGGTCTTTCTAAAGACCTGTGAAGGAGCACTTCGGGTGCGGCTGGAAGCGGGAAGCTGTCTCAGCCCTGGCAGACACACAGTCATGTTAGCAGTCTACTCAAGGTGACATTTTACCACAAAGATGAACTGCTCTAAATTTAATGCAGCTAGTTCCTCCAGTATTGAGTCAAGGGCAGTTTCCGATATGGTGGTGGGGGTCATGCACTTCTTCATCCTGCTTGGGAGTGCCCAAGAAGAGCATTTGTCTATGCTGCTTTTGGAGAGACATGCAATGATTTTAGCATTAGAATATAATGCATCATAGTGTGGCAAGGGTCTCGGAACACCTCAGGGTTCACAAGGTTGGTGGCACTCTGTCTGGAGTGAGGGCACATAAGAGATGCTACTTCCAGAAAGTGAAATGAATCAAGATTAGCCACTGCTGAGAATTAGTCCTATTGAATAGGAGTTCATGGGGCAAGAGCATTCTGAAGTTAGTGAAACTCTTTACGTCAAGGGAGGTAGAGGGAGGGAGGGAGACAGAGAAATGGAGACAGAGAAAGGGAGACAGACAGAGGGCAGAGGTCGACAGAGGGAGGGAGGCGGGAGAGGGAAGCAGAAGTGAGGGAGTGAGGGAAGGAGAGTGAGGGAGGCGGGGGAGGGAAGCAGAAGTGAGGGAGTGAGGGAGTGGGGGAAGGGGAGTGAGGGAGTGAGGAAAGGGGAGTGAGTGAGGGAGTAAGGAAAGGGGAGTGAGGGAGGGAGTGAGGGAGGCAGAGGGAGGGAGGCGGAAGTGAGGGAAGGGGAGTGAGGGAGGGAGGCGGAAGTGAGAGAAGGGGAGTGAGGGATGGAGGGAGGGAGGCAGAAGTGAGGGAGTGAGGGAGGGAGGCAGAAGTGAGGGAGTGAGGGAGGGAGGCAGAAGTGAGGGAGTGAGGGAAGGGGAGTGAAGGAGCGAGGCAGAAGTGAAAGAGTGAGAGGAGGGGAGTGAGGGGAGGGAATTAAGGGGAGGGGAGTAAGGGGAGGGGAGTGAGAGAGGGAAGGGGAGTGGGGAAGGGGAGAGAGAGACGAAAGGGGAGTGGGGGTGAGAAGGAAAGGGAGTGGGGAGGGACAGAGGGAAGGGGAGCAGGTAGGGGAGTGAGGGAGGGAGTGAGGGAAGGGGAGTGAGGGGAGGGAAAGAGGGACGGGAGTGAGGAGAGGGAAAGAGGGAAGGGGAGTGAGGGGAGGGAAGGGAAGTGGGGAAGGGGAGTGAGAGAGAGAAGGGAGTGGGGAGAGAGGGAAGGGGAGTGGGGAGGGACAGAGGGAAGGGGAGCGGGTTAGGGGAGTGAGGGAAGGGGAGTGAGGGAAGGGGGAGCGGGGGAAGGAGGGAGTGAGTAAGGGAAGGGGAGTGAGGGAGGGAGAGAGGGAAGGGGAGTGACGGAGGGAGTGAGGAAAGGGGAGTGAGGGAGGGAGAGAGGGAAGGGGAGAGAGGGAGAGTGGAAAGGGGAGAGTGGGAAGGGGAGAGAGGAAAGGGGAGAGAGGGAGAGAGGGAAGGGGAGTGAGGGAGGGAGTAAGGGAAGGGGAGTGATGGAGGGAGTGAGGGAAGGGGAGTGAGGGAGGGAGTAAGGGAAGGGGAGTGACGGAGAGAGTGAGGGAAGGGGAGAGAGGGAGAGTGGGAAGGGGAGAGAGGGAAGGGGAGAGAGGGAGAGAGGGAAGGGGAGTGAGAGAAGGGGAGTGAGGGAGGGAGAGAGGGAAGGGGAGAGAGGGAGAGGGGGAAGGGGAGTGAGGGAGGGAGAGAGGGAAGGGGAGTTAGGGAGGGAGGGACGGGGAGAGAGGGAGAGTGGGAAGGGGACTGACAGAGGGAGTGAGGGAAGGGGAGTGAGGGAGGGAGAGAGGGAAGGGGAGAGAGGGAGAGTGGGATGGGGAGTGAGGGAGGGAGAGGAGGAAGGGTAGTGAGGGAGAGGGGAGAGGGGAGGAGAGAGGGAAAAAGAGAGAGGGAGACAGAGAGAGAGGGAGTGAGACAGTCAGAGTGAGGGAGAGAGAGTCAGAGTGGGTGAGACAGAGGGAGACAGGGAGAGAGAAGGCTGGAGGGAGGGAGACAGAGAGAGAGAGAGAGAGATATAGAGGGAGTGTGACAGAGATAGAGAGAGGGATGGAGGGAGGAAGACACACAGAGAGAGAGAGAGAAAGAGATAGAGAGAGAAAGAGAGATGTGTGTATGCCGGGTCTGGTGGCTCAGTGGACGAAGGCGTCCGCTGCAGGGACCTGTGTTCAACCTCATGGCCACAGTTTTTTTGTTGTTGCTCTAACCCCGCCCCCTCCCCCACTGACCCCGCCCCCACCGGAGCGGCCCTCAGACCCAAACCACAATGTAAATTTGGCCCCCGAGAGAAAGTTTGTGAGTACCCATGATCTAGATACTCCTTGAGGTGACAATTTTCCTTCTCCGTCAAGGCATATACTCGACTGCAGGGCAAGTTGGATCCCGGTTCAATCTCTATCTTGCAGTCATAGTCTCTGTGTGGAGGTAATTGTTCCGCTTCAACTTCGTTGAACACCTCATGGAACTCCAAGTATTCTTCCGGAACTTCTTGAGCGTTGATTACACATATCGAACCTTCCAGTTGACATAGGGAATGAGATGGACTGACCTTGATCTCCAATCCTCTTTCTTTGTGTTCAAAACAGTTTTCCAGGCAGTATTTCGAATTCATCTTAATAGTTCTGTTGCTCCAATCAATAGTGGGGTTGTGCTCCGTGAGCCAAGGTAGGCCTAGGATTAATTCAAATTGGGGAGCATCTATTAAGTTGGACTGAATCCTTTCTTCATGGTCACTATTGGAGGCGAGATGGATTACTTCAGTGTGGCTAACTATGGGACCTGAAGACAAATTTGTTCCATCCACAGCCCTTACAGATTCGCTTTTACTCTTAATTATTGCCTGTATTCCCACCTTACGAGCAAATCTCAAATCACAGAAGTTTCCAGTTGCGCCAGAGTCTATCATTACCGACACCCCTGATAAGGTTATGTGTCTGAATTTCACTTTCATTGATAAATTTAGATGAGGAGCTGCCGACTGTAGTGTATTCGCCACGTGATGTTCTTCTGGAGCCTTTTCTAGAAGCGCACCCAGCTGTTCGACCCCTTCAACAAGTAGTGCAACTAGTTTTCCTTCGGCTTGTAATTGGTTTTGGGTTTCTTCGGGCAATTCATGACAAAGTGGCCCCCAGCTCCACAATACAAGCATAAATTAGCTGTCCTTCTTTTTTCCTTCTCTTCCCTCGACGGAGGACCACGAATCGTTCCAATTTGCATGGGTTCTTCTCCAGAGGAACCTTCGTTACTTCTACTGGTTTCAGATCGAGCCCGATCAAATCTTGAAACTGTCGGTCGGAAATCTCTTCTTTTTTCACCCTTCCTCTCCCCTTGCCGGAAATCTATCTCTAGTACAAGGTCCACCAACGCAGATATCTCGGTGGGTCTATTTGGAATTCCGGCCAAGGCGTCTTTTAGTTCGTCTTTTAGACCGCGGTAAAACACTGCTGCTCGCTTACTCTCGGGCCAGTTTGTCTCTACCACTAGCTTGTTGAATTGGGCCAGGTAACCCACCAGATCTCGGTTTCCTTGTTTCAAATCTAGCAGCTCGTTGTCCACGACTTGTGATATTCTTCTTCTGTCAAATATTCGTAAAAACTCATCTTTAAATTCTTCATAGTTTCTTGAGATTGGATCATTTCTAGTTATTAGTGGCATGGACCAGGCTGCCGCGTCCCCGCTCAGATAGGATAATGCGAATGCGACTTTGGACTGTGCGTCAGGGAAAATTGAAGGGCGGCACATGTAATGTAAGGAACATTGAGTTATAAAAATCAGCGCCTTTTGCAGATCCCCACTAAATCGCTCTGGGGCTGCCAGGGGTATTACTGGGGACAAGGAATGGATAACTTGGGTAGTCAGTTTATTTGTACTATCTGACAAAGGACTCTGGGTTTCTAGTCCAGTACTAAGGGGCTGTCTAAGTCTGTGTGCTAGTTCTGCGGTTTCCTTTCTGGCATTCACAATCTCTAATTTTAGATCTTGGTTCTCCACTCTGACTGCACTTAACTCTTTCTGTATTGTGTCTAAGATTACCCCCAAACCCTGCAGGTTTATCCCTTCTGCCATCTCTGCTCAGGTGCAAGGTGCAACTTGGGCACTTCACTCTGTCAGATCTTAAAGGATACTCTTGGTTACTGCACGGGAACAGAGATGCTGTCTTCCGAATCCACCTAAGGCAATGATTCCGAGCTCAACTTGTATACGTGAGACTCCAAACCATTACCTCTGGGGGAAGGGGAAATTGGATAAAATAACAAACGACAAGAAGAGATCCTCTTGGGTGGCTCCGCCTGTACGTCCGACCTGCAGACCTTCAGTGACTTGGAAACCTGTATGGAAGATATTACAATATCTTAACTCTGTACCTCTGATTTCCCTCTCTACTCTTTCCTATTATTCTCCCTGGTTCTCACCTACCATTTCTGCCAAGAGTCTTGCCCTCTCTTCAGTTAGTTTTAAGGCTTCGGATTTTCTGCTGAACTTCTTTCAGTGATTTCTTCCTGCAATTCACAATGACACCTTATGTTAACCTGATCTTTCCTCTACCTGCCTCTGTCTTTAGTCTTACTCTCTCTCTACTCACTTTCTATCAGTTCTCTTGTTCCGTTATCCAGTAAGCCTGTTCCTATCTTCTGGTAGTCTTGTCTTGTTAACTGTAATACATTTAAGGTAAACGTTACACAGGAATTCCTACTCTACTTCTGCTCTGTGATATTTCTTGTGTGGTATTCTGACTTACCATTTCTCTCTGTGAACCTTTTTCTCTTCTTTTTCTAATTGTTCTTCATGTATTCTCTCCTAGATTTTTTGTTATTTGCTGCTTCTTATTCTAGCTTGTCATTGGTGCGGTTGTCATCCACAATAGCAAGGTAAGTATTATTTCAGTCTTTACTTCTTGCTAAAACACATACTTAACGATATTTCACTTATCTCTGGCCTTCTTTTCCTTCGACAGATGTACCGACGCTATGGAGCATTTGCCGGCGAGCGCGTTTCCAAACTCCTTCTGAGTCAACAGGATACGCTGAAATTCTTCGGGTTCTTTTCTCTTCTAAACTCGCCTGGACTCTGTTATGTTTAATATCGTGGCTTAGGGTTTACTTCTAGTCACGCGACCTAAACAGATTCTGAACAGGGGGAAGGGGCTTAAGCTTCACGACGGAAACGGACTCAGGGAAGGGAACTTAAGGCACGCAAACAGAAACGGACTTGAATAAGGGGCTAAATATTCCGTTTCTCTTTTACTCCAATTCTACACTCGATTTTCTCTCAGGCTCTGACCGCGCTTCCACTTCGGGTAACGCCGTCGGTGAAGTGCGTAGTTTCGAGCCTTCACGCGCTTCACCTGAGCTCGGCTCTTGAGACCCTAAACACTGGACCGCTGACCGCGGAGCAACCCAGCGGCCATCTTGAGGTTCCATTTCTTAAACAACGTGGACCAGGAACTTATCTTTAGCTCAAACCTTGTCCGATGATTTTGTTCATAGATGGTTGCAGCGACTTGTAGATTTGGGGTCCTGACATGGAATCATGATATTGTCTACTTGGTGAGGTTTCCCAACTATAACATATAATAATCCACATTGTCACCAACCAGTTCAGGATATCAGATGTGAAATTGTGTACTAAATTGGGCAGAATAATGTTAGTATCTGTAAATGTGATGTCAATGTATGCTATGATATGTGCATGCATAACAATGTCAATACCTGTATAAGACGATGTTGATGTATGCTATGATAAATGTATGCATAATTATGAGAATGTCAGTAAATATGAAATCAATACCCGCCATGCTATATGTGCACGTAATAACGAACTTGTGTCATTGCTGTCGAATTCACACAAGATGAATTCCCCATCAACCCTGAGTCAGAAATACTTAGTCAGTCAGACCCTGTGACCCAAAACCAAGCCCACTGATTGATAGGTCACAGGTGTGGTTATAGTTAGCCCGAAGACAAATAGGCAAACAGGGTAAATCCTGATCAATCCCATAGATAGGAAGTTACACCACTAAGAGGCTAGAGGGTATTGGCCCCAATAAAATGTGTTAGACCAAGGTGCGCATTCCTAAAATACAACAAAGTCGGATGCCACATGTATTTAGGAACACTCAGCCATTCAGAATACAGGGTGCACACCACACGCAGTGTTCAAATTCTCCCCATATGGACATATGGACACATACACAATGGCCCACACTAGCTCTCCACCAGGGTGATAGCCACCCTTGTCCCCCTTATCAGATGGTTATATTTATGATTGATGACTAGACCTAGATCTACATGCTTTATAACAATGTGTAATCATTTTATTGTACCCCAAGATCTGTATATATTACCAGCCAAAACTTCTGCACATTGAGACTATCTTAAGACACAACTCTGTTGATGCTCTCCCGGCTGTTGTGTTTAACTAAACCAACTTGTTCCTGTTTTGCCAAATGCCTCTTGTCTTTTCATTTTTTCAAGGTAATTTCATATACAAGCAATATTTTGTCGAGACAGCCCGGAGGGATTGGTTTATTGAGTCTGACTGCTGCCACAGGACAAGGACCCCTGCCCAAATTAAATCAAATCTTCGCAACAAGAACAGTGAGAAGACACCATAATTGATTAAAAGTTCTGCCCTATCCGCAGGGCAGAGGTCCATCTAAAGGTCGCCATCACAAGGTAAGAGACCACATCTGATCCTTAGTCCCAGCATGTGGTATGTGGCAAACTAGGGCAAGCACCTAATTCACTCTTTCTGTAATAATTACACTAAAGAAGGTGAAGGTTGTTTGTACTTTAGTTCGCTTAAACCGCTAAGCATTACACAGATAGTACGCATAGGCCCTGCTTGTGATATAGGGTCACCACCTTGGTTTTATTTTTTAGTGGAGTTTTCTTAGGGATTGTCAGTTTCTTTACACTGGCAGTGTCTGAAACAAGTGAAGAGATGTTTTTTTTTGCTTGGATCGCTGAGTGTTACACATATTGTACGCCTGAACACTGGGTGTGATATAGGTTGTAATTCAGATCAGGGAAAAATTCGGACCTTGGTGAATAAGGTGCAGCTTGTGTTTGACCAAGAAGGGCTAATATTTGTCAGGTTGTTTCTTTTTCTCCAGACAAATCATTGCTGTTTTTGTCCCTGAGCCAATACTCACAGACTATTGGGCTCCTTTAGCTCCGTGTACCTTACAGAGTATACCTTCTCCTTGGGCAGTAGGCATTAGCAGAAGGCTAAGATTTTAAAACAAAACAGTATTTTATTCTGTCAATTTTTTCTTAGGTTGTTTTTATTTATGCACAGTTGATGTTGTGGTGCGGTTAGATTTTGCAATTGTATTTTATGTTTAAATGTCATGTCTTGTTAGTACATTTATGTGTTTATTAAATAATAACTGTTTTTCCCAGAAATAAGAATTCCATATTTGCTATTTCCTTGCTAAAAATCAACTCATACTTTTCTGAATTAACCATTGCACTTTTTTACAGGTTGTTACTATTTTATTACATTGTTTTTTTTAGAACTTATAGAGCGCGCAGATTCCCAAAAAGGGTCTCCCTGCACTGGACAAGGCAGCAAGCAGAGCCATCGCGGCAGCTATGTCTTCAGGAGCTTACGAGAGGTAAGCAGTGAGTGACGGTTCCTAAGAGCAACCGGGAGAGCATCCCAAAGTTTCGCGCCCTGGTAGGAAAATGAGCGACCCTTCATGCGAGTAACACGAAACCTGGGCATTGTGAACAGTGAGAGGTTAGATGATCTCAACTGTCTGGTGGGCACATAGGGTGTCACCACGCCTTGAATGTATGAATGGGCCAAGCCATGTCTGGCACTGCACATTTAGCATAAGGCCTTAAATGCCATATGCTCACTAACCCTAAGCCAGTGTAGTTTGTGAAGCAGCAGTAATATTGAGGCATATCTAGGTAGCCAAAAAAGAAGACAAGCGGCTGCATTTTTAATGATTTGCAAATGACGGATCAAGGATTTGTCTGCGCCCAGATATAGTACATTGTTGTTGTCCAATCAGGATGTCACCAAGTCTTCATCACTGTTCTCTGGGCAGCTGGAGGGATTAGCCAGAGGATCTTTTTGAGCCATCCGAGGACAGAGAAGCAGGTGGTCGTGACCTTAGACACCTGAGGCTTAAGGGAAAGGTTGGTATTGATGATGAAGCCGAGATTCTTAACCTTAGTTACCAGATTAGGTAATGGCCCCAGAGAATCTGGCCAATGATTGACTACTTAAAGTTCTGGGTTATTTCCCAGAACCAAGACCTCAGTTTTATTGCCATAGAGCTTCAGTGCATTTCTGGTCATCCAGAGGGAGATATTTCTCAGACCAAACTGGAGTAACGAGGGATCTTGATGCTGAGCATCTGATAATGGGAAGATAATCTGAGTATCATCAGTATATTAGAAGAGGGTGAGTACAGACTTCTCAATTACGTCTGCCAAAGGGCGAACATAAATGTTGAAGAGCAGTGGGCTCAGAATGGATCCCTGAGGAACACCAGAGATCAGAGCTAAATTCTTGGATCTTGTATTGGCCGAGGAGTCCTGAAAAGTGCAATCTTTTAAAAAGTGGGTCATCCACCTCAAGGCCAAACCTTCAATGCCTGAAGCCTCAAGTCTATCTGTCAAGATGGAATGTAACATAGTATCAAACTCCGCACTTATGTCAAGCAGGATGAGGGCGGCTGTACCTATGGACTGGGCGATATTTACAAGCACTCGTAAAGCCACACAGGCTGTTTCTACAAATGCTTGTAAATATCATGCAGCAGGTTGTGCCACCGGTGTGTCATGCAAGAAGACACACCGGCGGCACAAGGGGCTTGTAAATAAGCCCCTTAGAACCAGAACACACATATGCCTGCTGAATGCCCCAAGGCTAGGTGGAAAGTCGGCCTGAACCACATAGGGACAATGGCAGTAGCAATCAGACTGTTTGCACCAATGGCACCTCCGTGAGTGAGGAAGAAATATCGACGAGTTGGCCCGTGCCATTTAGTGAATTTTCAATGACGGAAGCCCCCTACCTGTTACCAAATAGGGTGCCCAGGTGAGCGACCTTTGTAGGATATTTGGCATGCCCACCTAGTGGAACGATACCCCAAGGAGGTGTCCCCACCTGTCACTTGGAAAAAATCCAAGGGCCTAAAGTGGGCAGGCCACCAACCATATCCCCATCCAGTAGCCCACTTGGAAAGGCCAGAAAAGGGCAAGATCACCCTAAAGAGGGCTGTGTCAGCTACAAGCGTGCAAGTGGTACCAGGCTTCGATTAGACTCAGCCACTGAACGCCAGAGGTTTCCAACAAAGTGCTAGCACCAGAAGGCATAGAGGCTGGCAGCCTCCAGATCCAACAGAACACCACTGTTGTTACCAAAGCAACCACAGGACCGACTATTGCCACCTAAGAATATATTATGAGTAGAAAGGAATTGTCCACAGCCTAATCTTAAAAAAACGTGTAATTTATCTTCTTAAAGGGGAAGCACTCCCTTCCCCATTGTGAATGGGTTACCACCAGTTTTAAATGGTGGTAATGTATTGCAGTTTTGCAACTAGAATTCGGTTGCAAAACAGTAATACATACCATACCAATTAGGCATTTGAAAGGGACGCCCTAAACGCCGCTTCCATATACCGAATTGCAAATGCTAAATTTGATTTAGTAACAATAATGAGAGGAGATCCCCCTGGCAGAGAGAACGAAACTGGAATCAACACCCATCAGCAGCCCATCTAAAACTTCTCTGCCAGGCCAGAAAAGCCTATAATAGGAAAGTCCTCAAGTCAAAAAAAGAATTCTTCAGAACAGAACTGGAGAACACCAAGAACAGACCGTGCAAGCTATTCGAAATGGTCAAACACCAATCCAACAAACTGACAGAAACCTCTAAAGAAACCTCCAAATCTGTAATATCATGCAAGGAATTTTCCTCCTACTTCTCCAACAAAATCACTGCCCTAGGAAATGAGCTGAGATCCGCCTCTTACTCCCTATCCCCTATGGCTCCGCTTCATCCCTCCATGCTGCCCCCACGGACATCACCCAAAAACGAAGTGCACTGGTCAAACTTCAAAGTTTATGATGAACATTCCATTTTGAAAATTCTATCCTCCTTAAAACTGAACAACCACTTTAATGACCCTTTCCCCTCTAACAGTCTTGCCACTGCCTCTCAGGCTATCATCCCTAGTTGAACTGTAATATTCAGTGCTTCCCTCCAACATGGATCGATACCTGACTCTCCTAAACTACAGACCTATTTCTAATATCCCACTCCTAGCTAAAGTTCTGGAGAAATGTGTGCAACAGCAGCAGAGACAACACATCACCAACTTCCATCTACTTGACGACTTCCAATCCGGGTTCAGACCTGGGCACACCACTGAAACCACCATTCTCCACATTGTGGATGATGCCCTCCAAGCCCTTGATGAAGGCAAAACTTGGCTCCTAATCCTCCTAGATCTATCCTCGGCTTTTGATACGGTCAAACACGAAAAACTCTTTGAACTCCTCAAACTCAGAATGGGATTGGATGGCCCTGTTCTTGAATGGTTTAGGTCCTTCCTCCAGAACCGTTCGCAGAGATTCCTCATCAATGGTGCCTTGTTCGCTCCTTCTCTGATCACGGTTGATATCCCCCAAGGATCAACCCTGTCCCCTACCCTCTTCAACCTTTACCTTAAACCGCTTGCAGAAGTGCTTCGCACCGCCAACATCTCCTACCACATGTATGCTGATGACACCCAGATCTACAACAAAATTTCTTCTCCTGAGGACATTCTTTCCCCAAATGAGGCATTGAAACTGACTTTACATTGGCTCCCTCTAACCAGCTCAAACCTAATGCCAACAAATATGAATTGCTTCTAATCTCCCCACCCAAAACCAACCCTGACATCCTGAAATGGATCAAGTCGGTCACAGCATTAAACTGCCCACCAACCTTTGTGGACTCTGCTAAATCCCTTGGAATAACCCTAGACTGCAGCTTGAATATGCGTGGCTACATCAACTCGATTGCCAAAACAGCCAGATTTTACCTGAGCTATCTAAGAAACCTGAAACCTTTCCTTGACACTCCCAACCTAAAAATGGCAATCCAGGCACTAGTCATCTCCAGACTGGAATATGGATGCTCTACCCTCGCTGGTCTACCCAAGATCTCCCTGGCCCAATTAAAAGCCTGCCTCAACGCTGCCGCCATACTCCTAGCAGGTTCAATGAAATTCGACCACATCTCTCCACAACTTAAAGCTCTGAATTGGCTTCCCCTCAAGGCCAGAATCCATCTTAAGCTGGCTTCACTCACAAGGCTTTATACTCCAATTCCCCTGCATTTCTCGCCCAGGAACCTGTGATATCCAGAGGAGCCAGAAACTCCCGGTCCACCAGAGACCTCTTGCTACAACCAGCATGCTTGCGAAAAAAGAAAAGTACAATCAGCCCTTCTCTGGGGCTGCAGCAAGAATTTGGAACTCACTCCTGCCTGCGATTAGACGAATTGCGTCTCTGGTGCGCTTCAAAAAGAAGGCCAAAACGTCTCATATAGGCAAATTTCTCTCCTAACTCTTGCCCTACAGTCATCTCAGCGACCTTGTTCTATCTCTTACTACGGCCTCACCATGCCTTCTCTGGATGATATCTACCCGGCATCTCTGGGCCTCCCACCATGGGATCTGAGACCACTTGTTTCATATAAATTGTGTCTACCTGTTCTCATCCCAAATGTATACACCCTGGGATCTGAGACCACTTGTTTCTGTAAAAAGTATCTATCTATTTTATCCTTAATGTATCTACCCCTCCTAAGTTCTTTTGTATATAAGTTGTCTATCCTGTAAAGAGCACTGATACCCTTGCAAGTCTAGTTCGCGCTCTAAAAAAAACACAAATATAAATAAATAAATAATTACATTTGAAAAAGCATTTTTCAAGTCGCAAATGGACCGATTCTGTGAATCAACACAATTGCGACTGGAAAACTGCTATGTACATTAAGCCCTTAGTTCTTGTATTTTAGACAAAAACACTCAATTTTACACTTGTAGTACCTTTCCAATGCATTATGAGAGTTGTAGTACCAATAATAATATTCATATGTTGTGAAACACATGTAAAATAGTTTTGCTTTAAGAATATTATCATTCACAGTTGTCAGTAAGGAGAGAAGTTATTTTGAATTAGCAAATAGTTTTTATTTTTATTTTCAAGGTAAGCAAAAGAAGTATAGTAAAGTGTATCTATGTATTTCTCACAGATGTATCACAACAGCTAGAGCATGACACTGAGCAAGGTGGCACAAATGAAAGTCCTTGTGATATGGAGCAATACATAAACATGCCTGCCACACAGAAAAATCAAGTAACATTCAGAAGAGAATCTCGGGTTTCACTACTACCTTAATTCCCTGGATGTAGCAGATGAGTGAACTACATCCAGGGAAACCACTCCAATATCTTTGAGAGCCAGACAGATGAATCGCAGCATATTGCAGCACCCTCATATTGCCACAGCTTCTCGTAATGCTGGTCTCCTTGCTGCAGATAATGATTCAGAGATATCTTCATTGTTTGGGGTTAGAGTCCTCAATTCAGTCTGCAGCGCCTGCAAGGAATAAATATAAAATCTGTAAATCACCTTGTAATGTGTATAAATCGCACAATGTCACAATTGCTTGATGGGCAAGAAACATTTAGAAAAACAATTGAGGATTGTCAAATTATGTTTAATGAAAACTTTGCTAAACTTTCGGAATCCAGAGATAAGCTTGTAACAACAATGCAACAAGTCCGCTCAACACAAAGGCATAGGCATCACCACCTCAAGTTGCAGTTTGATACATGAAGCAGATCCATTAACCGTCTGGCACTGATAACTACCAATTTACCCAGGCGCACTGTCAACAGAAACTGAGATAGGTCACTGCTATTGTGATGTTGCCAGTGGCTTAGTGCAGGTGCCTTAGAAAATATGCAAACCAGTATGATATCAGAGCCTCCAGATTTAGAGATAGGCAATAATGAACAGATAACCAGCCCAAGTAGCCTCTCTGTGCCCGATGTATCAAACCTGAGGCATGTGCAGCATCATACATGTAGTGCAGATGTTTGTGATACTTAACAGGCAGGTACTGCTGAGATAAATAGTGCAAGCAGAGGAAGAAATCACTAATGTGGTTGTTGTCTTTTCCTATAAACTTAACTTCTTATAAAATACCAAACAATTTTGAAAATTGTTGTTCTTGATAAATATTTTACAACACAAAATGAGTATGAATCGTGAATAAAATAAATATTCTGATTTATGAAAATCATTAAACATGTAGTCTTGATTTCATTTTGAATATTTTTTTTTGACAACCTTAAAAATAGTTAAAAGTGATCTCTGCCTTACGTATTCCAAGCTCAGCAGCACGAGAGACCTGTTATAATGTTAGCAGTCTAGTGGTTGTGGGTGGAGTTAGGGGAGGACAGGAAGAGGAGGAGACAGAGTGAGAGGAGGGCAGTTAGAGTAGGGACAGGGTTGAGACAGGTTGCAGAGAATAAAGCTCCCGAAAGATTAGAACCTGTGTCTGTGGTTCTTTGTAGCACGATGCTACAACTGGCGACGAGGGTGGGATGAGCAAGATTGCAGCCCACAGAATCGTGTGAGAGCACCCTGTCCCCTGCAGCGTCGAAAAGAGAAAGTCTGCTGCTGTATGTGATGCTGCCAGCCAAAGAAGAGATAAATAGTAGGTGACCCCGCCCCTCCTGTAATTGTGGGAGCCCAGAGGGAGCCGCTACCACGAGCGCTGAAACGCTCGAGAAAAGAAGAAGCCTTCGCGCCGAAAACGCGAGCTCCGCCTGATGCGTGAGTTTTGGCACGCTGTCGGCACCGGAGAGCAGGAACTTCGAAAGGGAGTTGGGAGCCTACCCCAACCCAACCTGACGACTGTAGTGGCCAAGGAAGAGTGAATCCTGGGGTGGATCGCCCCACGAAGGCCTGCTGCTGAGCGCGAGAATAATCAGAGCCTGAGTGAGCTCCGACGTCGGAGAATCTCACGCCGGATGCGTGAGACTTGGCACGCCGTCGCCGAAGACCCTGCAAAGTAAGGCGGGAGCCCACCCCAACCTCACCTGGTGCCAGCAGTGACCAAGAGAAGGTATCCTGGCCAGCGTTGTGGCCTGAAGCTGTCTGCCGGTGAGTCCAGAGCAAGTGAAAACGAATGAGCAGAGAGAGAGAAAGCCTCGTGTATGCTTGCAGTGACGGTGGCCATCTTGAAGTCAGGCGGTTGTCAAGACAGACCCCTTGATCATCATAGAGCGGCCATTTTGAAGTCAGGCATCAAGCAAGAAACAAGCATTGGCAGCAGAATTAAACAAGCATTGGCGAAGAAACAAGCATTGGCGTCAGAAAATAAACAAGCATTGACAAACGGAACAAGTAGTGACGTCAGAAAATAAACAAGCATTGGCAACAGAAAGTAAATGTCAGAAAATAAACAAGCATTGGCAACAGAAAGTAAGCAAGCACTAGTGAAACCAAGCAAGTGTGACAAAGACACAACCAAGCACTGCGAAGATGTCCAATAATGATGGCAATCAGCAGCCAGTGGCCGATGTTAGACCTAAGGCTCCAGGTGGGTCGCACCTGCGAGCACCCGAACCTCTCCAAGTGACCACTGGGGGAACCATGGGTCCTAAATGGCAAGAATGGTTAGAAGAATTTGAAGATTACATCGAAGGATCAGAAGTGATCGTGGACAAAAAGAAGTTGATTGCCCTGCGCAGCTTGGCGGGGCGGGAAATAGTCAAAATAATCAAAGACCTTCCTGCCACGGAAGCGGACACCTACGACAAAGTGCGAGACGCCCTAAATAAAAGATTTCTTCACAAAAAGAACGTCGACTATGAACGACATACATTCCACTCGGCTCGTCAAGGGAAGGAGGAACCAATGAGCGCTTTCATGATGTGCCTGAGGAGACTAGCCAAGCACTGTGCCTTTGATAATTTCTCGACAGATGCTGCAATAAAGTCGCAAATAATTGATGGATGTCATTCCGACCAACTGAGGAGACAGTTACTAAGGAAGGAACATAGCCTAGACGACATAGAAGAAATGACACGAGTCTTTGATCAAGCGGAAGAGTATACAGCCGACATCGAAACAGGACACAAAGGAAGCCGCGAACAAGTGCGACGTGTACATGCTAAAAGTGACCATCGAAGGAGTTCGAGAGACAGACAATGGAGGTCACGTCCGTCATCTCGTCAAGAGCAGTCAAGACACCAGCGGCGGGAACCATGGAAGAAAGAGAGAAGACCCGAGAACGTGAGGAAATGTTTTCGTTGCGGGTATGACTACCCCCATGTAGACAGTTGCCCTGCCATGGGCCAGAGATGTCGGAAGTGCGGTAGAACTAATCATTTTGAAGTAATGTGTGGGGAATATAGCAAAGAGAGACGGAGTGGAGCCACAAAAACAGCTCAGCCCGAAACAAGAAGAGATAACTCGAGAGTGTCCCGATCCAACACCCGAAGACACCATGCACGAGCGGTCCAAGAACAAATTGAGCAGTCGTCTGGGTCGTCACGCTCCAGCCGGGAGTCACGTCGGTCCAGGTGGGAACAGAGGTCACCATCCAAAGAATCCAGGCCTTCATCCAGAGACTCAACATACACCATTGAATATTTGAACTTAGCCGCAGATCCAGACCAACTTAAAACATATCCTCGGCTAGACATTAAAGTTGGCAATCATGATACAAAGTTTGTACTAGACTCGGGCGCATCCCTGAACTATATTCCAGTCACCGAATATGAAAGAATGAGTCCGCGTCCCCCTCTGTCCTTTGCACCAGTCAGAGTTTTCACATGGATGGCTAAGAAGCCACTTCCCTGCCTTGGGAAGTTCTCGACGACTCTGAAACATGAGGACACAACCATCTCTGCAGTCATCCACGTTATCAAGGGCCCAGAAGCGGACTGTCTGCTGAGCCTACCGACAGCTGAACGCCTTCACCTAGTGGAGATCCTCTTCAAGGTCAGCGGAAACCAAGATGTGACGCGTCAGTTCCCCAGACTATTTCAAGGGCTAGGCAAGTTAAAGGACTATCAAGTGCGGTTGCACATCAATGAACAAGTCAGACCCGTTGCTCAACATCCTCGACGGGTACCATTCCATCTACAGACCGCCGTGGAAGAAGAACTCCAGGATTTGCTAGCCGCTGACATCATCGAGCGCACCGAAGGCCCAACACCTTGGGTGTCCCCAGTAGTTATCGTCCCCAAAAAGGGCACAGCCAACAAAGTCAGACTCTGTGTGGACATGCGCCTGCCCAACACCGCAATCGAAAGAGAACGACATCCGGGCCCACACTTGAGCGATATGATCTCAGCTCTCAACGGGGCGAAGGTGTTCTCCAAGTTGGACTTAAATAAAGGATACCACCAACTGGAATTAGAGGCCAAGTCCAGATACATCACCACGTTCGCAACTCATCTGGGGTTGTTCAGATATAAGAGACTCAGTTTTGGGGTCTCATCAGCAGCTGAAATATTTCAAGAAGCCATTCGACAAGTCATCCAGAACATTCCCAACACACTCAACTATAGTGATGACATCCTTGTATATGGTTCTGATCTACGAGAACATGATATTGCACTCAATCGTGTTTGTCACGCACTACTGGAGGCAAACCTGACTCTAAACAGAGAGAAATGTGAATTTCACCAAGACACATTGAAATTCTTTGGTCATATCTTCTCAGGCGCTGGCATGAAACCTGATCCCGATAAAATTGGGACTCTGAACAACACCAAGAGTCCCCAGGACGTCAGTGAGCTCAGGTCATTTGTTGGGATGGCCAGTTACTGTGCTCGGTATATCAGGGACTACGCAACAATCAGCCATCCCCTCCGCCTTTTGACCAAACAAGGCCAACCATTTGAATGGACTCCCCAATGCGAGAAATCATTCAAGGAGATCAAGAAGGCAGTGGCATCTGCGGATCACCTGTCATATTTTAACCCACAAAGAAAGACTGAGATAACCGTGGATGCTAGCCGCGTCGGGCTTGGAGCCATCCTGGCGCAGTATGACAACGACTCAGATCCACGGCGAATCATTGCATATGCGAGTCGTAGTTTGACTGACCCGGAGCGGGCATACTCGCAGCCCGAGAAAGAAAGTCTTGCCGTAGTGTGGGCATGTGAACATTTTCATGTTTTCATATATGGTAAACACTTTACTTTATTAACAGACCACCAAGCTCTCGTCACCATTTATGGAAACCCACGATCCAAGATGCCCCCTAGAATTGAGAGGTGGGGCCTAAGGCTACAGGAATACACATTTACCATCATCCACAAGCCGGGGAAGTCAGAAAACCCGGCTGACTACATGTCCAGGCACCCACTTACATCGTCAGTCTCTAATTCCTCCATTGCGGAAGAGTACATACATTTTGTGACTGACCAAGCTCTACCTCCCGCTATCCCAATGGACACCATCCGAGAGAGTACTGCCAAAGATGTTGTCCTGCAGAAGGTCCTGCACAGGATTCGGCACAACAAGTGGAGACATGATTCTAAGGATGAAGAGACTGATCCTATTATCAAACAAGAAATGCAAGTTTTCCAACATGTGTGCAGTGAACTGTCAGTCACCACTGATGGCATACTGCTACGAGATCAACGAATTGTGATTCCCACTCAACTACGACAAGGAGTAGTTGCCCTTGCCCATGAAGGACATCGGGGCATTGTGTCAACCAAACGTGCATTAAGAGAGCAAGTGTAGTTTCCATATCTCGACCAAATGGTGGAAGCCACTTTGAAGGACTGTCACCTCTGTCAACTCACAAGCAAAAGTGACCCTCCAGCACCACTCCACATGACCCCTCTACCACCGGGGGTGTGGCAAGAAATTGCTACTGATTTCTATGGACCCCTGTCATCGGGCAAATATGTGCTGGCCATCATTGATGAGCATTCTCGATATCCCATTGCATACTTTGTACCGTCTACAAACGCCGCGAGTACTCTCAAAGTACTTGATGAAGTCTTTGCGGCCTGGGGTGTTCCCTCAAAAGTGAAGACAGATAACGGACCCCCATTTAATGGACAAGACTTTGCAGCATTTGCAAAACATCTGGACTTCCATCATCGCAAGATCACACCCCTCTGGCCACAGGCCAATGGAACATTTGAAAGATTCATGGCCACGCTCAAAAAGACTTTCCAACATGCGACTGCGGAGGGAAAAGACTTACAAGTGGCACTCAATGAAGTCCTCCGAGCTTACCGGACAACTCCTCACGCGACCACGGGGCAATGCCCGGCGACACTCATGCTGGGACGTCCCATGAGGAACCGTATTCCAACGTGGGAAGGGGCCTTGCGACCATCATTGTCATCCACTCAAGACCATCAAGAAATGATAGAAACTGACACGCGCCGGAAAGACAAAATGAAGTCATATGCAGATCGACGGAGCAGAGCAAGGTCACTCTCGTTACATGAAGGAGACCACGTGCTCGTCCGGCAAGAACAGCAGAGAAAGACCGACTGCCCATTCAAGGATGAACCGTTAGTGATTACAAAAAGGAAAGGAACTATGTTGACTGCAGAGTCAGAGCAGCAGCGAATCACGAGAAACATCTCGCACTTCAAGAAATTGCCACAAGACACCACTGGAACCCTACTGAGTAAAATGGACACTCCTGGTTCTGAAGCACCGCAGTCAGTTGATTGCGAAAACACTGTTTCAATCGATGTGACACGGAACAATACTAGTCCGAGAGCCAAGTCGCCACGACATCATCGTGACACACGTCCACCCAAAAGACTTATTGAAGAAATGGACTAGGAAGTCAGTGTGCTTATTTGTTTTGTTACAAAAGGGGGAGATGTTATAATGTTAGCAGTCTAGTGGTTGTGGGTGGAGTTAGGGGAGGACAGGAAGAGGAGGAGACGGAGTGAGAGGAGGGCAGTTAGAGTAGGGACAGGGTTGAGACAGGTTGCAGAGATTAAAGCTCCTGAAAGATTAGAACCTGTGTCTGTGGTTCTTTGTAGCACGATGCTACAAGACCCCTCCTCGAAGGACGATTATGCAGCATTGCACATGTAGGTATGAGTTTTCAACATCTTCCTAGTTCTGGAGTGCTCCACCACTCTTTTGCACTCTTGTGCAGACACCTGAAGTGTACTTTTAGTGCTTCAAATCTCCCCTCTACAACAGAGCCTGTCCTTTTTGTTAGGACAGTTGTGTCTATGCTCACTCCTTGTACTTGGATTTACATATTGTGTAAAGATCCAAGGCTGTAATGCATATGCACTGTCTCTTTAAATGTTAAGGATGCCAATTTAACCATTTAATACAAACCCTGTGCGACTTAGCCAGTGATGACCATAAAGCAGTGTGCTTAATCACTGGGGACTGTAATACAAATATTTTTTTTAACACATTTTATTGATTATTAAGCAAAAGCAAGTCTCAAAATTAATCACATACAACCAATCGATAATATTCATGGAATTTCGATCTTCCTGTTGACAAAGCTGCCTTCTTTAAGTTAGGCTGGATAAAAGGAGGTGTCAATCTTTTCTGAATGCGCATTCTTAGTAACAACATATCAATAGAAATGTGGGTAGCTATCAAGTCAGTTCTAGGTAAATATTTTTCGTGGCGTACCTTTTTAATCAACCAACATTTGTCCAACTAAACACCCTCCCTTTCCCAACCACCTCCCTCTGGGCGTGTCCTGGCTGTGCCTAGTGTATCTGTGTATATTGCAACATATTAATGGTGTGGGATGGTGACCCATGTTAACTTATATTTGCTATTCTTGGGCGCTCCTTCCCAAACTCATTGGCTGGTGGCTAACTACTTGGGTGAAGAGTATGGTTTGAACTAGGTGCCAGCCGTGTGTAGTGCTCTATCAGGTGTTGTCTAGGGTCTTCTCTTGAGAGGGGGTTCCAGGTGCATCAACGATGCCACCAGCGCCTCCCGTGCCCTGCCTGCTTTCACAGATTCCCTTCCTCTTCTGGCTTCTCTTAGTCGTAGACCCCTTCATAATCTGCTCATCGTAATACCTCCTTTTTCTATCACTCTACAGAAGGCCCTCCCTGGGATTTCCACTGTCTGGCAATCTCTCTTTTGGCCAGAAGGAGCGCTAAGTCCTGAAATGTACTGGTCACTTTAGGTTTGGAGGTGTCCGGGAACCAGTGTAAGAAACAGTGTCCCGATGTACAATGAACCTCTCTCTCAGTCACTTCGGCTAATGTGTTTGTCACTGCTCCCCAGTAGTTTACCAGCTCGGAGCATGTCCAAAATATATGCAAGATGTCAGCCCCTATTTCCGCGCACTGCAGGCATTTTGAGTTTTCTATCAGGACGTATCTATTTATTCATGCAGGTGTGAGATATGCTCTGAGTTTATCAACTGGAACCGGGCATTCCTAGATATCTCAGGAAATGTTCCACTAGATCCATCCAGATTTTCTCTTCGATGGGAACCCCCAGATCCTGCTTCCAACACAATTGCAAACTGTCAAGTGCGGGGGATGTCTTTTTCCAAAGCAGGCTGTATAAGCAAGTGACTGCTTTGTACCTCCCAGAGGAGGACACTACATATTGGCACCTGTTCGATAATGATGGTTCAGATAGCCCTACCCACTGGTGGTTGCGTATTGCTGCAGAAAGGGCTCTGTGTAACAAGAAGTGGCCCTGAGGCAAATCATAGCGTTCTCAGAAATCCTCGAACGGCAATAGTGAGCCATCTTCAAAGAGTGCACTGATAGTGGACGCTCGAGCTGCTGTCTGTACCCTCAAACCTCGCCAGTGCCCCGCATGTGGCAGTTCAATAAGGAAGTCCAGTGGAATGTCTGGGGCATATTGGCATCTTATTTTCAGCCTTTGCAAACTCCTAACCCAACACTTGAGGTGCACTCTGAATTCAGGGCCGTCCTTCACCCCCGTGATGGTCAGCCGTAGCACTATGCGGGAAAGAAGGCCCAGGTCCAGCCCAGCAGGGTCCCGATGGTCTGTTCTGTGCACCTTCTCAGCCACCCACTATGTGAGCCACTGTAGTTGTGCTGCTAAATAGTAACTTTCAATGTCCGGGAGTGCTAGGCCACCCATCGCTTTAGGTCCCTGAAGAGTGGCTAGTGCCACCCTACACCTGTCCGCTACCCAGATAAAGGTCGTTATTAGTGATTTCAAGTTTTGGAATACCCCCTCCGGCATTCATACTGGGAGCACTACAAAGAAATATAATAACTGAGATAGGTTCACTATTTTGAATAAAGGCGATTCTGCCCACCACTGAGATGGGGAGGCTGGCCCAGAATTCCATGTTTGATTTTACACTCAGATTGCTTTCCCTGTGTTACCTTCCAATAGGTCTCCCGGTTCGAGGTATACATTAACCCCAAAGTACGGCAGACAACTAGTTTCCTGTATCACTTCCTCCACTACTGACGGCCTTTCTCTCTCTACCTTGGTAGGAAACAGGCAAGATTTTCTCCAACTAACTACAAGGCCAAATACCCGTCCAAACTGTGCCAGTGGCTCCTTTCTCCCATAAAAGTCCTCCCTCACCATTCGAAGGAAAAGTAAGAGGTCGTCAACATATAGTGCGATATGGGGAAGTCTACCCATAGCCAGGGTGAATAGGAGGGAGGGATAAGGGTCATCGCTGTCTAGTTCCTCTCCCCACTTGGTAGATGTTCAAGATCTTTCCCCCTGTCTGCACCCTAGTCCTGGATTCTGTACACAATAGAGTCATATACATTGAAATCCTCCGCACACGTCAAGGGTGTCTCAAATATTTTTCAGATACGTAGTGTGAGCACAAAAAATATACACATGGGGGAATCCTTTTATTGTTTCTTTAATCTCAGGGTCTTCAAACCGCCGACACGTGTTTCGTCGCATACATGGGTAATCATCCCGCAACTTTATCAAGGCTAAGTCCTCTAAGAAATAATCTTTTATTTGTGGTGATAATTCCGACCCACAAAGGGGTTTCTGTATTTTATGACGTCTATACGCAGCTGAGTGTATACCAGAGGGATTCCAATATGTCCCCAAAGTTTCCAGCGGGATTCTAATTACAGAATGCCTGAGCGTCGTTCTTCGATGTACTCAGAGCGCGGGACGATTTCCCATGTATGCAACGAAACACGTGTCGGCTGTTTGAAGACCCTGAGATTAAAGAAACAAGAAAAAGATTCACCCATGTGTATATTATTTGTGCTTACACTGTGTACCTGAATAATATTTGAGACACCTCGATGTGTGCTGAGGATTTCAATGTACATGTATTTAGTTGACTTAGGTCACTAGTTTTGGGGAGGTCAGTGGTACTCCTCACCTTGCAGCACTATCACTTAAGATTAGAAGGCTATATAAATACGTGTGCTACTCTCCTGTGTGGCACCATCTTTCCTAAACGTATACCACAGACCATTAACCTTACAATAGAGTGATCCAGCTCACAAAGCCTAGCCCCAATCCAAACTGCTGCATCACCCTAAAGAGATGCAGCCATTCCAGACTGTCAAAAGCTTTTTCTATATCTACTGCAAACATGGTGGCCTCCTCTTAACAGTAGGAATCAATGGCCATCACTCGCAGCAGCCTCTGAACATTAGCAGCTGTGCTACAACCTGGTATAATACCTTCTTGGTCCTGATGGATGAGGGTCATCATGTGCGGGAGTAGTTGTGTGACTACTACTTTGCTTAGGATCTTAAATCCAAATTCAGCATTGATAGGGGTCTACAGGCAGCTTTAGCAATGGCCAGCTCTCCAGGCTTTAATAATGGGATAATCAGGGCCACCCTCATGGACATAGGCAGTTTCTTACTTTGTTTTGCTAAATTATAGAGCTCCACCAGTCTGGGACCCAGCACCTCAACGTACTTAGCGAAGAATTTAACTGGTAAGCCTTCGGTGCCAGGCATTTTATTCCTGGCCACAGCCTTAATAGAGGCCCTAACTTCCTGAATCTCTATATCCCTTCCCAAGACTCTGCATCTTCCTCAGTTATGGTTGTTAACCTCATGGGCTCCAGAAAGGAATCAATATCTTCCTCACTGCCTGATACCTTGCTCCAATACAGAACAGTATAACAATCGCAAAATTCTTTGTTAAAATCCTGCTGTAGGAAGAATGCTGGCTTATGCCCGACCCTGAGCTACAGAATTACCAACCCCCTCTTAGCAGGATTTGCTAGCCAGGCTAAAAGCTCTCCAGAATGGTCTCTTTCTGCAGGCGCTCTGATATAATACTTTCTGTAATCAAAACAGCAAACTTTTCCTTGGCCCCCATTAATTTCTATTGCACTTCACAACGTTCTGGTCTATCTTTCTCAATCTCTCTTAGTTTTGGTTCCACTGACTGAGTCTCCCTTAGTAGGGTCCCTTGGATGCCCACTACCTTAGAGATACATCTGCCCCTAATCAGTGCTTTGAAGGCATCCTATTCCACTAATGTGCTTGATGCTATTCCATCCTTCTCTACAAAGTATTCTCTATTGCTGTTCATATTGCTGATTGAAACACTGGGTCTTCCAGGGATTCTTGCTTTAATTGCCAAGTTGGGATACATGGCCTAACTTGTGTCCAACTGAATCCCAGCAGGATAGGGCTATGGTCCGAGATTGTCCTAGCTAAGTACTCACTGGCAATAATGTGATCATGGACATCAGGTGTACAAAGGATAGTGTTTAGCCGAACTTGTAAATCATGTAAGTGTGAGAACAATTAGCAGTCCCTCTCTCCAGGGTGGAGCGTTCTACACAAGTCAGTAAGACCCCATTTGTGTTTACAATCATGCAGAGCCTCAGCAGTTCTGACTATGAGGGACTCCGGCAGAGGGGGGTAAGAGCAATCTAATATCGCATCTGCCACACAATTATAATCTCCACACAGAATCACCGACCCCAGGGCTTTAAGTGGGATGAAAAAACTGGGGGGTTTCTCAAAGGGGCGTGGCCTGTGTAATTAGGGGCGTGGCTTTAAAACACTGATGCAAAAAAACTATATTTGGTACAAAAGAGGGTGGTGATGGACGGAGCATCTGAACCAATCAAACACTCACATCCAGTCAAAAGATCTGGGTTTGATCCATCACCGTTCTTTAGCCCACTCTGCCACCCCAGTTCAGACATGGCTATATGCAAATCAGTCTGACCCTGTGCCTCATGGGAACAGTCCAGCCCGAACTGCCAAGCCATGCCTTCCCTGGACCGGAAACAAGCTTCCGAGGACCGGTTTCTGGCATTCCAGCCGTCTTCAGCCCGGCTTGCTTGAATCCAGTGGCAAAGTGAGCAAGGGACTCACGTCTGAGCATACCCTGCCACACTTATGGCGGCCAAAACGGTACAAAAGGGGGCGGTGATGGACAGAGCATCTGAACCAATCAAACACTCACACCCAGTCAAAAGATCTGGGTTTGATCCATCACCGTTCTTTAGCCCACTCTGCCACCCCAGTTCAGACATGGCTATATGCAAATCAGTCCGACCCTGTGCCTCATGGGAACAGTCCAGCCCGTCCCTTGCTCACTTTGCCACTGGATTCAAGCAAGCCGGGCTGAAGACGGCTGTAATGCCAGAAACCGGTCCTCGGAAGCTTGTTTCCGGTCCAGGGAAGGCATGGCTTGGCAGTTCGGGCTGGACTGTTCCCATGAGGCACAGGGTCAGACTGATTTGCATATAGCCATGTCTGAACTGGGGTGGCAGAGTGGGCTAAAGAACGGTGATGGATTAAACCCAGATCTTTTGACTGGGTGTGAGTGTTTGATTGGTTCGGATGCTCCGTCCATCACCACCCCCTTTTGCACCGAAAAATCTGTGTTTAGCATAGTGTGCCACCCCACTTGTATTTTGCTGTTTCTGTCATTGCATCCAGATATGTGATACATGTAACATCATACCTACAACAAGTAAGGTCGTTTGGCTTTGTCAATGGTTATTAGTTGCATAAGATAAATACCCAAGAAAAAAAACAGACAGCCTGTGCCAGGGCTCAAAACAGAGCCCGATAGAGACCCGTTTTGAGGCCCCATTTAAAAAACTGCCGGTGCTCAGACCCCTTGAGACCCGGCCCACTTAAAGCCCTGACCGACCCTACAAGGTGTGGCACTAAGACTCTGAAAAGGTTGCTAAAAATGAGATTCAGTCAACATTCGGACCGTAGACACCAATTGTCCAAGGCAGACACCAATTGCCCAAGGCAGCACACATGGAACCAGCAAAAACTATGCGAAATGAAGCATTTCTCCTTGTTCTGGCTGTTTAAGACCAGGTTTTTCCTTGTCTTAGTTTTAGCATTGCCTTCTATTTTACGCTGCTCTTGTAAATAGGGGGCAGCATCAAAATCAATGGGTGTTGCAGTGGAACTCCCACCACAACACCCATTGCCTGTCCCTTTCACGCTAAGTGTAGCATGAAAGGGTGCCTTATTTACAAGGCAGTGTTAAGCCACTTGGCTTAACGCTGCCTTGTAAAAAAGACAAAGCTCCTTTCCCATCACAACATGACTAAAGGTGACGTACTGGTGGCGATAGGGGCTTGTAAATATGCCCGAAGAGCCATCCTGAGAGGAATAGCTCTGAAACAGTCATTCTAAAAGAAAAATAAATCTTCCTAATGAGCTTTCCTGGAGATACAAAAATATTATTATACCCTGGTTCTTTTAATTTTCATATGATTTAATTAATGTGGACTCGTATTGAGACATGCAGATGCCTTGGGTGTAGTATGTTGCTTGAGCATTTCTAAGGACCTATTTTTGTGCAGCCAAGAACGTAGATGAACGGGATCAGATAAAGCGTACTCCACTGCTGCGAGATAAAGAGAACAAAAGAAGCAAAACTCCAATTCGCAGCACCTCATCTCTCTGGTAGGTATGCAGTGCTAAGATCGTAGACGAGCTCGCTACTTAAGGTAGCACAAAATTGAATGAAAGTCTTCTCGAGTGGTACTCTGCAGACCACTTAAATGTATGCCATCATCTCTAGTTCTATCATTTTAGTATTTTTCAAGGGCCTTTTCACATGCTACTCACATGCACGGTTTAAAGTGCTGGCTCAGATTTTCTGTTCATCATTTAAAGAGAAAATAGCTGGGTGGTTTCTATCTACCAAGGGTGGCCTCCACCTGGTAATGCTTGAAATACGTCGAAGGCCTCTTGGATTACTTTAAAATACAACTTCATCAACGATTTTAAAAGTTTAGAAATAATCGAACGAATAAACAGATGTGACAAGAAGTGCAATACTCCTAAACTGCCTAAAGTGTCATTTCTGTCTCCCTGACAATCTTTCGATAAGCTCTGGAACTCCTTCATCTTATTAAAGATGTCAATAAAAAAATGCATATACTAATATTAGACTTAACAAAAATGCTTTTCTCCTTTTTATACATGTAAGATAGTTTGGTATAACTAAAAGAAAGAATCGGTTAACTGACCAACTCTATGCCGTGTGTATATTAATGTTGTCGAAATTTAAATGTTTCATACATTATACCATAAAAAATGAATAACCATTTTAGGCAAATGAACGCTTGACAGAGAAAACGGTAAAGTACATTTCTGGCACATAAATATATGTCACTGAAACATTTATAATCAGCAGCGACTCTGCAAACCTAACCACACATGTCGAATGTTAAATTAGAAATGCGCTGTGATGTCTAGGAGTAAGGAAGGAGACAAATCACTTAAAATAATTGAAGACTTTTCGAGAGAACCACGTTTTCCTGCCAAGGCTTGTTGTATTGATTTTAATCACTGCTAGGGTTACATTACTCAGATTAACAAACGTAAAAATGTGCAGCATTTGAACCTTAAGTACATTACTTTATTTTAATCCCTGCGGTAAAGTAATATTATGAAACATACGCAATCACCTCCAACAGCCGTATTTATGACGGCGGTTATGCGCAGTGTGCTTGGAAATGACCTCTGCATTTTTATGTGACCTTGTAATACTAATGGATGTGCTGGCACCACGGTTTATTATGGCAAAACACATTCGAAGTGCAAAGAGCTTGGGTGCGAGCCGAGCACAGCAGGGCCAGCTTGTTAGGTCGCGAGCTTCAGATTTTCAACAAAAAAAATGTTGATCAAGTAAGATTTTATTCGTGCCCTGCCTTCAAGCGATGCCATCACGGGATTTCAACTGCCTCTCCCGGGATGCAGGGAAGTCACATCCCGTGTTTAGCTCAACGTTGAACTGTATTCTCAATAGTGAACTGAGAGCTAGAGCGGACAGATATCATGAAAAAGCAGCTGTGGTTAAGGTCATAATGTGTGCCCAACAGCAACAGCTCTGTGGAAGTTCGGGCCACATCAAGTGAAATTGCACCGCGCCATTCAATTTTCCGTCAATGTGAGGTAATTTTGCAATTATATTTGCAGTGCTTTTGTGCCCAAACATTTTGTTACTGCCAATAAATGAAACATATATTTCGAAACTAATGGAAAATTGCCCTAGAGTATTTAAATATTGCCCTGCACCGCAGCAAAATTGCTTGTGCCATTTAAATTATCGGGCTTTAGACTTTCCTGCAACCTAAACAAGTGTGTAATTTTTAATAAAAGATGAATAAGCACGTAAGTAAATAAATAACGCCTACACTCTATAGAGAAAACTTTCTCTTTAATCAGTGACATGCTGAATACCATTCAATCATCAATTCATGGATTTCACCGAAGAGAAAGTGCAAGTCGACCCATTTTCTCTGTTCATTTTCACCAACGCCGCCATTATTATTACTACTCGAAGTGGTTTTGAGAAAATGTACGAATAGCGTCATAAAAAGAACGTAGAGTGTCTGTAAGGCTGAGTCTCTTCTTGTTCAGGTCCGACAGCCAGGAGGTAGACATGCACTAAATGCGCACACACCTGACTGCCTGTGGTGAATTTTGCCTGGCTAAGATTTTAACAGCCCTGTGGGCATGATTTCCTTAGTCTGGCAAACATGCCTCGAGGCTCTCCAGTTCATGAAGGGGGGACATCAATGATTGCCTTGGACCTGGGCTTTTTCGTTTTACACCCTGAAGTGCCCAGAGCCAAGTGTCAATCAGTGACAACTCGTCACAGAGTGGGGTGGGGTCAACAGTCTCACTGAGCCCATCCCAATCTAAAGGACTGCTGCTTTCCCTCTTTGGCTTCCGTGAAAGCAGCAGTCCCAACACTCCTAGAACCTCTCAGGCTTTCTGCTCGGGGAGCTAATGGATAGGTACGTTTCAGGGTTTGATATGTCAGCATGACTTGGAATCCACAGTATACACGAGTCTGCCATTCCCAGGAAGGTATGTACCTCGGATACAGTTAGAGGATGGGTTAACTTTTGGACAGCTTCAACCATTTCAGAGGATTAGTGACGCTTGCCTGCAGAATGCTGATAGGCATTCATTGTCGATTGGAAGAGGTAAAACTTCAATTTTTCCTTTGAAGGCTTAAGCCCGTTCATTGAGGTGATAGACTTAACTCTCCTTGCTTTGTCCAAGAAGAATTGATGCAAGCAATGAGTCAATAACATATTGAATCAGAGTAGAACCTTGTGGAAAATACAAAAGAAACAATAGAGGTAGGGTGACCAACTGGCATGGTTGTAAATTCAGGACGGTGAGTGTAAAAATTCAGGACAAAAATCTGTGTTGCAGGGTAAGTTTAACAGGCACTATGAAGGAGGTCGTGCAATAGTATATTACAGGCAGGGCACCAAAAGGGCATAAATCCAGACCACTCAGCCCTGAAGTGTCCCGTTTGTGGAAGCTCAAAAGACTCCACATTATTAAGAATGAAAAGGGGGGGCCCTCGGCCCCCCCGCACGCATGGCGGCGCGGCGACCGTCTCACCTCCTCTCCCCTCGGGTCCTTCGACGGTGGGGGCGTGCCCTGGGGGCGCGGCCCACCGCCGATTGGCCGGCGCCCCTCCTGACCCGGATTCAATGGACTGGTTCCGGGTCGGGGGGGCGGGCGATAGGAGGGGCCACCCGGCCCCTCGGGAATAAGAGGTAGGGAGCGCCCAGGAGACCCCCTTGTCCCTGGACGCTCCCTCGCTGAACGTTGTGCCCCGCGTTCGGGGCTTCTTTGTTTAGTAATTTCTTGCCTTTCTTTTTCAGGTGGAAGCGGATCTGGACATTATCACCGAGGGCGCGAGGCGACGTGAGGCGACAGCGTGTTGTTTTATTTTCTTTCAGGAGCAAGGAGGGGGAGCTTTCGCCAGCCGCGTTTGATCATCGGCCCAGCCGCGTGGAACCAGCCGCCAAGGAGAGCAGCGTGTAAGGGACGCGGGCCAGCAGACTGAAGCGCCGGTAGCGGAGGCGTTCGCGGGCGGATTCCCAGGCCGGGTTGTAGTCTCTAAAGCGGCGCGCACGGTGACCGCACGAGGTATTTGTGGCGCGGGGGGGCGGAGACAAGCAGCGGGCCGGCTGCAAGAAATCGAGGGGTGCTCCGTAGCGCCAAAAGAGCGCGGAAAAGTGATTGAACACGGGTGAGGTTAATGTAAGCGCGGGACAAGAAGGAACTGTTTTTCGCCCGCATCTACAACAATAAGGCGAGATACACGTGTGTTAGGAGCCCAGCGAGAGCGGGCGGTAATCGAGCAAGGTTTTACTCGCAAAGGGATACAGGGCACGTTCACGCGTACATCTGTGAAGGGAAGAGAAGCAGGGTCACCAGGGCAGCACCTGGATGGGAGACCCTTCGTGTAAAGTACACATAGGCTAGGAATAGCGAGTTGTTTATTCCTCACGTCGTTTTTTCAATGTATATCTGTTCAGCATTATTTTGAGGGATAAGTTGAGTGCTTATTATATGATAAATGTTCTTGGCATAAGTGGGTGTTATTGCGCAATTTACTGACAATTCAGGGTTGGTGTAAACTGAGACAGCTTCAGTAATTTAAGTGTTTAGGAACAGTGAATTGACTTTTATACTGCTTTTATGCCTGTTGTTCATTAAATAACAAAAAGGGACAAGGGTTGGTAAGAATTTAATTCATTAGGTATTTTAGGCGCCCCCCCCTTGTTTCGCTGGTCTACAGAGAGAGTGTTGTGTTATTATCTACACCAGGTGTTAATACTTTTATCCATTTCAGGGACCTAACGACGTTATACGCCGCACAAGACACGGCTATTTTATAAACAGTACCAGTACAAGTCACTCGCAGACAAGCCGTGGTGGCATTCAGCACGCAACGTGGTGTGGGGCGTGAGCGCAGATCATCATCGCCGGCGAGGACACGGGACTGATCGGTAAGAGGGGTACGGGGGGCTAGCACTCATCGCTCCTGGTGGCCGCCGGGTGGGTCTACATTAGGTTTACTCACCCCTTACATAAGCGGACAAGCCGCTAGTGTTGCGGTCGCCGTTGCATGGTGCTGAAAGCCCCCTGGTGACCCTCCATCTGAAAGGTACACAAAGTTGACCTGTTGGGAACTAAGAGAGTAGGCAGCGGGTGTTTTTGGGGTAAGCGTCATGCCAGGTCCAAGGGGTGGAAAAAGGGGGTCCAACATGGAGGCTATGATGCGGGCTATGATGCGGGAGATGAGCGACATTAAGCAACAGCTAGGACAAATTAAGGAGCGGGAAGCTCGGTTGGATGACAGAGAGAGTGAGGCACCGGGCCCGTCCGGGCGACCGATCCGCAAGAGGGTGGCACCAGTGCCAAGAGGGGAATTTGTCACTCCACAAGGGAAACCTAGGTCCAAAAGACCCAAGGAGGCGGTCCCCACCCCAGGCCCAGTGGATCCGTTACCCGCCGCACCGCCCGCGGCGGTCCCACCCCCGCATGTGCCTACACCCATTGCCCCTGTGGTGCCGGTGCCGGCAGGTCAACCAGTAGACGCTGGGTCTGCTCCCGCACCGGTCCCCACAATCCCGGGTACAGGCTGGCCACACCCGGCGCCCGCCCTGCCAGCTGTGCCAGGACCACTGGGCATAACCCCAGTGGTACCTGTTGTCCCGGGGGGTAACGTAGATTCAATGCCACCCGAATTGTTATCTCAGTTAACGGCCATGATGCCATGGCTCCAAAAAGGGGGAGCCTTCCCGAATTCTGCAGACCATGCGGCAGAGGCAGCAATTTTTGACTTTTGTATTCATTGTTGATTATGCAATTAAAACCTTTTTTAATTTCATACTTTAATAAATACGGCCGGGCGACTAGCGCCCGCCTTCCAAAAAGTAAAACACGTCTCGTGTCCACGTTCCTGGGTGTTGGGTGCCGGATTGGGGGGGGGGCGGCAGCTAGTCGCTGACCATGCTGTTGTCTGGCTCTACTGTACTCTGGTCTCCACGTCTCTGCACATGATTAGATCAGATAGTGGAGAACGGAGAATAAGTATTCATCAGAAGTGCAGCAGGACTGTCATTTTTCTGTGGGTAGCCACCTCCCAGAGAGTTCTGACTGTCTTGGTCCACAGTTCTCAACAAGAAACACAGCCTTACATACAAAGACCAGAGCTGCACCACATAGAAGCCAAAAAGAACATATTAGCACATAGATATTTCATGGCTTTATATTAATGATTCCAGAACACTCCAGTAGTGTTTCTTCATTTATTGTTGCTTCATATAATTGTTCATAACAGTCAGCTGACGCTTTTCCTCCAATAAACAATGGACTTCTTCAGGGCAGAAAAATCTTGTCATCGAATAGTTCCAGTAATTAAAATGATTAGATGAAATTGGTGCATTGCGGACAAACCGTTTCAGTATGGCATCTGTGTCTACATTTTTGATGAAGTACAATTTTTATAAGCAGGTTAGTCAAAAGTCCATCCAGGTGTGGAAATCCGATTATCAACTGGTTACAGTCCTAAAGGCAGGGGAGAGTTTACCCAGCCTGGCACTTCGATAGGTGGCACAGAGCTAGGAACAACAGCAAGGAGCCTTCGGTGTTTGGTGCGGTGAAACAAGCAAAAAGAGAAACGCAACCTTATTTGACTTGCATCCTGCCTAAATGATAAAACATTGAGGTTGTTGAAGGAAATAGCCATGAGATCAACATTTCCGCCCTCAGTACTTGGAAACCTGGAGCGCAAATCCCTTGACCTAGAATTTCCCACTGAAGTGTTCTTGTCTACCGTGACATAGAATTTCCCATATATGTGTTCTTGAACTATTAAGATTTTGTCATGGGCATTGTTTATGGGTGCAACGGTGGCCCCCTGGTCTCAGCAGAGTAAGGGCGGTGTCAGAAACAGGAGTGATACAAAGCTCCACGAGCCTTGTTTACTTTCTGTACCTCTCAGCTACATTTTTTGAAAGTAAAATCATGACATTTTTAACCAGTAGCCGGTTGTAAGCTACGCTACACACTTGCAAAACAATTATTTATTTCGGAAAGTGGAATTAACCCTAGTAAAAGGTAGTCTCTGTCACTGCTCCACCCCCTGAGCGCGTGAAGGGAACAAGAAATAAGTACAGCAGAGGAGGAGAAATGGGTAAAGAGAAAAACTATAAGGGGAAATAAGGTAGGAAGAGCATGAAGAGGACACTAAAGAAAGACAGGCGAGAGACTTAAAGATAGGGGTGTGATAAATAGAGGGGTTAAATACATAAGAAAAGGGCGACAGGTGTAAATGAAATATAGACGTGTGAAAAAGAATGAGGCAGGTGACAGTGATAGGTGATACATACATTGACAGGTGACAGAGACAGCCAAGAATCAGAGAGAGAAGAAAACTGGCATTATGGGGTGACAGTATGAGAGTTGTGATATACATAGAGGTAGGTGCAGAAGAGAGACAGGAAGAGAAGAGAGACAGATGTTAGAGAGGTGCGATAAAGAGACTGGTTATAAAGACCGCTGAAAGGGTGGGGTGGTAGATAGGTGAGAAACTACAGATGAAATAAGGGAGACAATTGAGAGTGTGGTGATAAAGTGACAGACAGGTTATGTTGTTTATAGTGAGAGAGAAAGAAAAAGAGAAACTGATGATAAGAAGACCGATAGAGGTTAGAAGAAAACAGCTGGGGGAGAGGCAGGAAGGAGGAAAGGTGAGAGGTATGGACCTGATATTAAGACTGGTGCAAAAGAGACAGACAAGGGGTTATAAGACAGGTGGAAAGCAGGTTAAAGAGGTGAAAAAGTGACAGAACAGGTAAGAAAGTCAATTGAGACTCCTACAAATAAAGATCTGCAAAACAGCATCAAATATTTTCACCCAACAACATCCAAGTGGCAAGGAATTCTACTAGAGCAGAGTAGTGCCCACCAGAACAGGTTTTTCAAATGTTCTTTTTAAATCCAGACAAACTATCATCCGCTCAATAGCTGGTAAATAACAAACCGATGCAGGATGAGCATGCAACATTTATTCACAACTAGGCTGAACATCCTCATCTTTAGGGACGAAACCATTGATGAGGTTTCTTTAATCTTAAGCAACATGTACCAAACAACACACTGTGAGATTGATGATATTTTGCTCCAGCTCTCAGGATGACTAAGCCATTTCATGTTTGACGGAATATTGTTCTCCAGATTCGAGTTTTACTGGGTGCAGAAATGCAAGTGGTTAAAAAAACATGTTTCTTTTGAATGTGCAGGCACAAGGCCTCGAATGAGAAAACACATATAAAATTGAACTTGGTAATTTCATATTCACCATGATTTCCCCGATTTTTGGGCCCAATAACTCGTGACTCCTTGTAATTGGGGTAGACAGTGACTGAAGTCATTAACTTCGGCCCAGTATCCCCTCATCTCGTTAACAAGCCTTCCTCTGACCTAAAGAGTGAAGCATAGTTTGAAGGGGTAGAGCGCGAGGGAGAGAGAAAGCTAGAGAGAACCTAGGAACGAGTACACTTGGGGAAACAGCGAAAACAGCAGACAAACTTTGATGAACTGGAAATAAACGCACACACATGTAAAAGATCAATGAAAAGCACATTTATCCAACTTATCGACCGTTTGAGAAGTTCTTTGTGAGGGGTAATGGAGCCAATGGCTGACTCTGAGGTCCAAAAACTGCGGCTGAGAGAGTCTGCACGCCTGATAAACAACATCACTCTCCCAACAATGTAGGAGTCAGACCATATAAACATGAAACTCAAACGAAAAGCGTGCTTCTGCGCGTCCTAAAGTAATGTAACATCCCTACTTTACTTTAGTACGTGTAGAAGCACGCTTTCGGTTTGGTTTCGTGTTTATATGGTCTGACTCCTACAGTTTGACCTAAAGCTGTTCTCATTGGCCCTGAAGCATCAGGGTCAATGAGAACTGTCCTGCAGCGAGCAATAGGATTGGTTGAAGGCGCTCCACACAAGTCTTGGGCAACAATTGGAGTGTGAAAGCTACAAAATTATTGAATGTCACTCAAAATCAGCAGAATTACGGACAAATGGCGTCCGTTAAAGATATTGTAACGGACAGAAGGTGAAAATTACGGACTGTCCGTGAAAATTACGGACGGTTGGTCACCCTAGCGAGGGTCCCTGAAAATCCCAATGTAGGGAGAAGATAGCAGGGAAAATACAACAATTGAAACAACAAAATCATCCCCCTTAATAATTAAATATCCGGTAATACATCCAAAATAAACATATGGTTTCCCAGAAACAAATACTATTCATATTTTATTATCAAAAATGCACCTTTTTATACATCATTTTTATAAATTAATTTTCATAATCACATATGTACATGACAAAAATACACATCAATATAAATATTAACACATCAATTGAAAAGAGCCCACTAAGACGAGAATCCAACCAAAAACATAATATGACAATCAATAGGAAACACACATGACAGACATCAAGACAATTAAAAGCAAGACAGCTAGACAGTAATAAACAACAACAAATACTTACACACCAAACTACAGTACAGTTATTATGCAAAGAGTTGAATATGCAGATCAACCAGAAAGGAAAAGCGCAGACGCGCATTTCTGAAGTGGAGAATACATAAACAATTCCTTTATCAGGGCGCATAAGTTAAAATTGATTCAGTGGCACCAAGCCATCTGTATACCATGCACTTTTCACTGGATATGTGGTGCAGGGGGCTTAGTAACAATATGATGCCAATAATCTTGGTCCAGGATATGGTTAAAGGCTTGAACAAGAGGTGAAACCATCCTGAAGCATCATCATGGTACAAACCAAAAACAACTGTATACAAACAGTCATAACCAAGAGCATCTAATATACAATAAAGTTGTAAAACTAGCAATTGGACACATCTCAGTAATCTTCGAAAGCGGGATCATGATAATGCTGAATCTGTTTAGTGAATCCCGACGTCATGCAGAAAAGGTGTCCCCACTGGGGCTCTGGCAGCATAAGCAACAAAGATGTTATTGTTTCAATTGTTGAACCTTGTGGGGAAACCAGTATGTGCAAATATTTTCTTTAGGGCTTGGTAAAAGATTGCAGGCAACTCTGTAATTCTTTGTGGAAGGTAAGTCCACATAAGTTACGACCCTCAAAATGTGAACGAGAAGTGGCACTTGTGGTTCTCATGTACAGTATGGAAAAGAAGGCTGAACAAAGATTAACCATGGGCACTGTCTGGCATGCAGGAAAAAATTGTAGTGAGGATGGGGACCACAGGGAAAGAAGGGACAGCCACCTTAATAATTGCAATAAGGTCCTGTACGAGCCTGTACAAGTTGGTACTGAGGTATTCCTGGTAGCTTCTTCTGTTGAGCATCTTTCACCTTCATGGGCTCCATCAAGAGGATTATAATTCAGTTAAATAATGAGATAAGACAACAGGGCCAGCTTCTTCTACACATTTCAAGCCCTCACATAAGAAGGAAAGTACCCTACTCTCGCATTCTGAGGTATATTTAAGAACACTCCATCTACATTACACAATGGAATTGAGTTTGCAATGGAGTGTGTCTGTGGACAAGCCCGAGAGAGGCAAAGAAGGAACTCAGAGGTTTTTGAGGGCAAAGAGACTTGCCCAATTTTCAATACAGCTTTCTTGCATTTACCATTTATGACACAATCTACATAAAGGCGCTTCCGAACTATGGGCACTAGGCTATTTATTTCACAGTCAGAACATTTTGGGCTGTCCTAAATCCCTGGTGGCAGGTGGGGGTTGGACATTTTTGGTGACAGGGTGGCTGCTCCAGAGCTCCCAGTGTACTGGCAGCATTATCAGGACAATGGCGCTTCCAATGCCCCAGATGATCGCATACAAAATAAGTCTCCCAAATCCGGGGCCTCACCCCGGCCCCTCTGGTTTCCCCTTCCAAATGTGGCACTCCCCTTTAATCACTCTGCATGTTCTGCACTTTCAACAACATACAATTTGATCCCACGTTCAGTTTCTTTTTTCTTTCTTCACTGATGGGGCACAGTGGTTTGCGAATAGTCAATAACTCTGCCAGCTTCTTAGTCTGCCATCCAATACATACAGTGGTCCATTGATTTTTGCATTCTATAACAATCCCTATGCAAAAACATCACTTATTGCTTCCTGCGTCTTCTCTAACAGATAGGCTATGTCTGAATAGCTTTCAAATAAATCCTTAAGCCAATCCAGATAATCAGCGTGTGCCTTTCCGCTTTTCTGCTTTCCATTAGACATTTTAGTCCAGTCCATTGTTGCTGGATACGATACGCGATTTAACAACAAATCCTTTGCTGTGCTCAACTATTCATCATTCCCAGGTTTCACTCTCATCCAAAACCCTTTCACTACCAATCTCTCTGTCACCTCATGTTTGCCCAGTTGGGTCTATATACTTCATGCAAACTACGAAACTCCTCTCGAAACGGAATTGGGTTTTCTCAAATGGTCTTCCCTTCTGCTGACCCCTACACTCGAGACAGAATGTGATCATGGTGTAACCGAATACACAGTCTTGGAATCAGCCACTGCCAGCCAATCACATTTCTTTGCATAGTTGAATGTTTGAACACTGTACACCAGCAGTAGTCTGTCTCCCAAGTGCTGTTCCATTTGCAAGTGGAGCCCCATGGGCAATCATGTGAAATGTGTCCAATAAATCCTCCTCCCTTGTATTATCCTCACTCTCTTTCCTCTCCTATGGTTCAGTGATCAGAAGTAAAAAGTGTGGAGGAGGTAGAGCAGTTACAGTGCAAGTCCTAACTTTGTCAGTAAAGTAGCTAATTTGATATTCCAACTTTTCCTGGGTATTTTTCATACCCCGGAAATTGAATTCTTGAGTGCGCTTATATGCTTTCTTAATGTCACTGAATCAAGAGAGACACTGTTCAGCATCAGTTTTATCTCATGAATGTGTTTGGATTCCCATCACCACAATATTTGTAGAGCCTTCTTGCCCTTTGCTATTTGGTCACACACATGCTCAATTTCACTAAGGACTCCTCCCAACCATGCATGCCCAGCTCAGTTTCTCTTCCTTTTTTCCTTTCATCTACTACACAATTGACAGTTGTAAACACCCTTCCGCCAATACATTAGCCACAAACAATGTAAGCCATACAAGCAAGACACTAATAAATGGTAAACTCTCTTAGAGTCTTACCTAAAATTGATTGTGCTTCAACTAATTATCAGGATCTGCACTGGCTTTTTTTGTTCCACCCCAGATCCCCTAGAGAAAATTCTCCTTTACCTCTGACACCTGGAGACATCATGTGGAGTCCAGTTGAGTGCTCTCCTGTTCCTGTTTGTGGAGGCAGTTCCGGGAGCCACAAGGCATCATATTTTAAAATCAAACACTATACCTAGTAAACCTAAAGTCCAACTAGCTTTTAATGGAAACTGCAAGCAGCACATCAAAATATCAAACGAATATTGGCATTTAAACTGACTATGGATCCTGCTAGAAAACTATTATTTGGAGCTATGTTAAACACATGTACTCTGTTCCTTGTATATATAGAATTTCTGTCCATACAAGTCAAAGTAGCATGACCAAGTGACAGGAGTTAGTTGTTCCCAGTGAAAAGTATGTAGTGTGTAGGTGTCAGGATCTTCCCCCCAAGAAGGTCATAATGGCCTTGAAGGGGAGATATGATTCATGCCCACAAATACTGTGGGCCTGATTTCTTTATTGGTGTTTGACCCATTCTCTGTAAATTACTCTGTTGCCCTGACAGTGGTGCTGATGGGCAAATGTAGAAATATCCACCAGCGCAGTGATCATTTCTAGCATTGGCAGGAACTGCTCTCATGGTTGCTCCTGTCATTGCATTGTAAGTTTGATGGGGCTTTGAATACCTTTCAGTGCCCCTTACCACTAGGTTTTTCCTGGCAGTAACAGGCATTGAAAACAGCTGTATGTCTGTCCATCTAAATTATGTGGGTGGACATATAGCCAAACCTCCAATGGACTGCCAGAGACATTTGACCACGAAGGAGAGGGAGTAGTCTATGCTGTTGTCAAACTATGGTCTGCCCACATTTAAATCTTGTGGGTAGACCATTGTCTCGGAAGGGAGGGAAATCCATAGCGAGAGAGTTCCCTCTCCATCAAGAGCTAACTCAGCCCCTCTGGGGTCTATTATAATGTCGGGCGGATCGCCACCGCCCATGTGGCGGTGGCGATCCGCCCAACATTATTCCCCGCCAGCCACCCATTTCCCAGCTGCCATATTAGGATGGCAGGGGGGACCCCGGCGGACAGAAAGACCGTCCGCCAGTCACATAGGTGACCGGGTGGAAGGGGCCTGATATGGTGGCTGTGTCTTCAAGACACTGCCTTCCATATTAGAATGCAGGTGGGAAGCAATCGTTCCGTGGCGGTGTTGCCGCCACTGAAAGGCATGCAGTGATCACAGTTGGAGGCCTGTAGCAGACCCCCAGGATGTTGGGGGGTGGGGTGGCACATGAGGGTACCTATGGTACCCCCCTGCATTTGCATGCACAATGTGGCAGGCACTGCGCGGTGCCTGTCACGTTGTGCATGCAAATGCACAACATGCCTGTTTAACATTGTGGCAGATGCTGAATACAGCACCGCCCGCCACAATGGTAAATATACAGGATGCGACCATCATGGTGGCGGTCGCATCCTAATAAGCACAGTGGGAGCACCGCACCTCTTGCGTTCGGTCCCATTGACCGTTACGGTGGCATGTGGACAATGTCCGCCCTCATCGTTATAGACCCCTAAGTCTATTCTTTCCTCAAAAATCCTACTTCCCTTGTTCAGTGTGAAAACAAGGTTATGCTTATTGGAAATCTGCAATGATAAACTTTGGGCATTTTGGTTCCGGGGACTGCAAAGGTCCTGAAAGAATTTCGGCAAATTAAATAAAAAAAGAGACTAAAGTGCTAACCCTAGATATAATCGATATAACTTTACTAATGATGCCACTTCTGACCACCTGTGGTTAGATCAATGGCAAGGACCATTTTGGGTCAGATACCTCCTCGAAAACAAAAAGAATACTCATATTTTTCATATAAATTTGTTGAAGAAATGGGAAGGAGTGAGACTTGCCTTGTTAGAGAAGGTTGTTCCAGCAGAATATAGACCCTGAGTTATCTGGTCAGTAAAAGCAGGAGTTGAGTAAATACTTAATGACAGATTAAAGCATACTTTCGCTAACCCCTGGGAGGACCTCCTAGATTGAACATGCAATACATACACCCCCAGGAAAGAAAATACGGCTATGCCCTTACCCTATTTCCGAGTCACGGCGAGGAACCATTGAGAATGAAATACATGAAATGCTGAAGATGGGGGTAATCAAACCATCCAGCAGTAAATGGATTTCTCCCATCGTAATTCTCCCCAAACCTGAAGGGTCCATTATGTTTTGTATTGACTTTAGAGAAGTCAATAAAATATTCCATTTTGATGCATACCCACTTCCCCAAGTTGATGAAATGATTGAAAGACTTGGGAAAGCCCAGTACATATACACATTAGACTTATGCAATGGCTATTGGCAAGTGCTGTTACAGAAGCAAGATAGGGAAAAAACTGCATTTTCCACGGCTATAGGGCTATATTAATTTACCATGCTTCCTTACAGATTACATGGAGCCCCAGCTACCCTCCCAAAGCTTATGAATCTGGTTCTTGCTACCTGTAAAGCCTTTGCCACAGCCTATATAGAGGATATAGTCATTCATAGTGCCCCCTGGGAACAACATCTGACCCATCTTACAGAATATCGGCCTTCAGAATATCGAGGTACAAAAATATCGGCGCAAAAATATCGATGTCCAGAATATCGAAGTCCTATCTACATAATGGTATGTACAAAAATATTTAAAAAAATATTATTGTTAAAAATATCATTGTTAAAAATATCGTTTTTTTATGTTTAAACAATAATGTAAAATAAAGTATGTAAGACATATAATTAAAAAAGATAGTTTAAATTATTAGAAAATGTTTACAATTATAAGTAATACATAAAATTAAACATATATATGTATGACATATAAAATATATGCGTACTTAATATTTCTAAATAACTATTTTAATAACTTATAAATTGTTAAAAACATATTAAAAATTATGAATACATATGTATACACATACACCAATATTATACGTTAAAAATAAAAATATATATGAAAATTAAAATATAATTTAAAAAATAATCTTTTTAAAATACATTTTACACTACATTAACTAAAAGAGTAGAGAAAATATTAGATAGAGTAGGGGTACAAATTACTATTCCCACTCCAGAGAGTGCAACAGTAGGGAAAGTGTTGGATAGCTTAGTGGTAAAAATTACTATTCCCACTTTTGTGAATGCAACACTCGGAAAAGTGTTGGATAGCGGGTGGGTAAAAATTACTATTCCCACTCCAGCGAGTGGAACAGTAGGGAAAGTGTTGGATAGCGAGTATATAAAAATTACTATTCCCACTCCAGTGAGTGCAACAGTAGGAAAAATGTTGGATAGCGGGTGTCAGTGCAACAGTAGGGAAAGTGTTGGATAGCGGGAGGTAACAATTACTATTCCCACTCCAGTGACAGCACCAGTAGGGAAAGTGTTGTATATCGGGTGGGTAAAAATTACTATTCCCACTCCAGTGAGTGCAGCAGTAGGGAAAGTGTTGGATAGCGTAGGTAAATAGTTTAATATACCCACTCCTACAATATAATTTACATAAATTGACAATTAATTAACTAAATAAAAATGAATTTACCTTCCACCATATTCCCCTATAAACATAACCACCGATATTATAATAATAAAGTAACACAATTAGTTATCAATTAATGTATTAACTAATAACAATTAACAATGAAATGAATAACTATAAAATATAAATTTACTTCCCACTCTACTCCCCTATCAAACCTCAACACACTCCTAAAAAATTACACAAATAACTTATTGACAAATTCATTATTAACAATTAATATCAATTGAATAACAGACTAATATTTTTTAACACAATTAACATAATTACCAATACATTATTAATTATTAATCAATTTACAATTAATTATTAAAAAATTAATTAACACAAATAACAATATAAATCATTAAACACAAACATATTAATTACTTCCCATCCTATTCCCCTATCAACTCTCAACACACTCCAAACAAAAGAACACAATTAACATATTATCAATTAAAATATAAATAATTAATCTCCAATCAATAACTAATTAATAACTTTTTAAACACAATTAATGCAGTAACCAATTCTTTTTTAGTAATTATTAATACATTTATAATGAATTAATAATTAATACTTAACAGAAGTAACAATACACTTTAAAAAAAACTAAAATATGAATTAGTTCATTAATTAATCGTTTAACATTTAATTACTTCCCACCCTATTCCCCTATAAACCCACAACCCGCTAGGAACAAAAACACAACAATTAATTTAAAATAATTAATAATTTACAAAAAAATATTATTTAATTGACTATAATTAAATTACTTCCCACCCTATTCCCCTATAAACCCACAACCCACTACAGAACTAAAACACAAAATGTAATTAAAAATATTTAATCATTTACAAAAAATTACTATTTAATTTACTATGAATAAATCACTTCCCACCCTATTTCCCTATAAACACACAACACACTACAGTACTAAAACATAAAATTACCTTTATAAAAAATTAATACCTTCTAAACATTTAATGCATATATTTAAACATACATTAAAAATATATCAAAATATGTTAAACACATTCATATAAAATACATACTAAAATACATAACATTAATATAAATTGCGATATTGTTAACATCTATATTATTGTAAACGATATTACTTACTTCGATATTACTAACTTTGATATTAATGAATTTGACATTACTTACCTTACAGTCGATATTACTCGATATTCTAGTCAACAATGTTCTGACAGTCGATATTCTGTCCATTCGATATCTGCAACTTGATAGGTAAGTCGATACAAAAATGTAGATATAATGACTGCACACCCATACACCCACTCTAAAATACAAACTACCATTTTCAAAAATATAGACACACAAATACCAGTTACTACATACCCACTCACTGATTCCTAGGTCTACACACACACATCCTCTCATTCACCCATACAGTCACTCATGCATGCAGTCACTCATCAATACAGCACTATCATATGCACTCGTACACCTATACAGACACTCATACGCTGCCACTCATCTATAGAGTTACTCACACACCTAGTCACTCATGCAAAGAATCAATCACACTCCCATTTACTCACCTATACAGTTATACACACACCACCTCACTTATTCATAGATACTAACACATACTTGCGATCTTATACAATTACTGATACAAGCATACACATCCATACAGCCACTCTCACAATCACTCAGTCTCACATATAGTCATTTATATACTCCAACACTCACATATACTGCCTTTCACACAAGTATTTATTCACAAATGTACAACGGATATATACATTTGCTCACCAACACACCCATACACACACTCCCACTCCCACCCATACAGCCCTTCTCACATGCAGTCTTGAACCCATACACCCACTGAATCACCCTCTCACATATATCTGCAAAGATTCACACACTCCCCACCTACCCACACAGCCACTCAGGCACCCATACAGACAGTCAGACAACCAATCAATAACCCATATAGTCATGTGGCTACTCACCAACCCATGCAGCCATTTACACACCAAATAACAGACTGATACAGACATTCACATTGTTTAGTCATTAACCAATTGTTGTATGGCGTTTTAGGATCTGAGCGAAAATTGCCGATTCATGCCCTTATATAGGTACAATTCACATTGCCCTTATATAGGGATAGAAATCATAACCATATTTAGACATAGCCCATGCAGTCCAAATACAGGCATGGCTACTTCCACCCGTTCCAAAAAGCCACTACGATTTCTTGGAAAAATCGGCTTCAGCATTCAGGGATATCTCCTTTCTTGAATATTGATTTGTCTGAGAATTCATGGAGTTTTCAAATAACTGCCATTCCCTTGGGGTTCTTTGATGTTATATTATGCCCGACTTTACGTCAAACTAGGCACCTTCAAGGTATAAATATGCCTACACTTGCTCTAGCAAACACACGGTGGTTCAGAGCAACTCGACTATCTACTTGCCCGATGCAGCTGGCTACAGCAAGTGCTGAAGGAAAGCGACCCTCCAGCTGATGCACTGATCGAGAAGCTGTCCTTTCTCTCACTGAGCATCCAGCTCCAGTGTTTCTAAGCTCCCCTCTCGGGGTGTTGGGATATCGAGTCCCGAGACAGAGATACCAGACCTCCTACATCCTAAACCAAAGTACGGAGATGATTAGACCCTAAAGAGAAATCTTGGATAGATTCTTGGCAAAGAAACAAAACCTATGCTACACCGCACTTACTTCTTCCCTTGTACTAGACCTAGGTTAGGTACATCGTGGTAGGAGTATTTTAGAAGCACCAATTGAGTACTTTTGGCCTTTGTTATTTATGTATGTATTAATCTATGGTTTAGAAACCATACAATGCTTTTACAGTATTATTTTATAATACTCATCTTGCTGTCCGCATTATACTTTGCAGCCAGTATTACGATTGTAGCAGTTCACTTTACTTGCAAGAGGAAGAAGACTGTTCAATAAATCCTTTTACTGAAAACGCCCATCTCTCTATTTCTCTGCACCTCTGATGAAATGAGGCATGCACGATTGACTGAGCAAAATATCTATCTATTGTTTCCACAACTCTGAAGATATGTTTATTCTTGGGGAAACAAAGTTGTCATGTTTATGCAGTTGAAGAAACTAATCCCTTCTTGTGAATTCGAGAAAGTTTCTAGTGACCTCTTAGCTAGCTGGCACTCACAATCAAGTCTAATATATTCAATAGAGACCTAGTAGACATAAGCCCTACATCAAATCTATAGGATATATTATTCCTATGTGCAGAGCCTATTGGGAATATAGGAACTACACTACATGGCGCCCAACATTTGGTGAGGCACTAATTTAACGCTAGATACTAGAGTAACTCAGTCGTCCTTTTCACAGAGACCCCTCTTTTCCCTTAAAATACTCCAATAGATGTCTGGAGTGGGTAAAAGGATAAAATATCCGCCATAACTGAGTAGGACGAAAATCCTATGTATTAGTTATTGGTACATTCAACGTTGAAGGATTATTGTTCCAAAATATTGTGCACCTTATCTTTCTTTCCTTGAGACTTTCTTCAAACTTTCAGTCAACAAAATGAGTGACAAAGAGAACGGTGGAGCTGCAGGAACTGCAGCCCTACTGGGCTTAGACGTAATAGGTTTCCAACAAAATTACCCGGATGCTATAATCATCCCGGAAAATTTAAGGAAAGCCATGACTATAAAACTTATAGCAAATGGCCTATCACCAAGAGGTGGTAGGGTCATTTTTGTCATAGAGGCACATGAGTATCCGCAAACGTAGGTATTCTATTCATGGATTTTCTTCCCTGAAGCAAATCCAGTATCACATGTGTTTCACTTCCACAAAGAGGAGCAAACTCCAACGGAACACACTCCTTTCGAGGATGTTGAAATTCCACTGACTTACCAAGAGCATGCGCTCTGGTTTAAAGGCACCCTACAACATCAAAATCACATAACCGGGCTCGGTCTACTAGGTAGACCAGGAGCAACATGGCCGGTACTAGCCAGCTATACACCACACCCTGCCATGGAAGAAATGTCAGGTGCGGAACTATTAGTTCAACTAAAACAACTAATTAAAATACATAGACAACTGGTTCAATATGTCATGCGGACTCTAACAGTCCAACCTCCTATAAGGATTCCACAACAAACCCCTCACCAGGGGAACACACATAAAATCACACCATAGACTACACAATCAGTCATTGGTAAATTGCCTGCAAAAAGGGAAAAAATTCCATTCTGGATAGCTCAAAAAATTACTCAAATCGAGGCAGTATTTCCAGATACTACCCCTCATGAGAAACACAGGATTCTAACAATCTGTTTACCAATGAGGATCGCACCACACCTAGAGGACTGCGACACTTGGGGTGCAGTCTTTGCTGCAATCTACACAAAAACACATGGTGTTCCGTCTATCGCGGTAATACCAGATGTACTGAAACAGATTCAAAATGAAAACGGGGCAGAGCCTGCTTTGAATCTGGGTATGAAATTACTGAAAGATTTCAAACAGGTCTCAGCTATCATATTAGCTAATATTAAAGGTGAGGCAGCATCCGTGGCGATCCGCCAAAAATTAAGAGAATTTGATGTAACTGAGAAACCATATGAACTGGCCAGAATAATTGAAGAATCCTGTGAAGAATTAGGTAGAGATAGTTTGGGTGGGAAACCAGTCAAGCCCCAACTAACAGAAAGTCCTGAAAAGGTCTTTATTAAAAATACTGTCACTACTCCCAAAAAGAAGTGGGAGAATTCTAAACAAACTTCTAAAGAGAAGCGTTCTCAGTCCCGAGGAAGGTCTCCTCAAAGGAGCCCTCTGAAAAGAGGTATAACCTCAGGAACAGGGATAATTTGAAAAAAACCTGATAGATATCAAGATACTGATACACGTTCCTCTCGTACCTTTCACACTTCCTCACAGAAATCGGAAAGAAGAGGACGGTCAGAACACAAGGAAGAACGCGTGAAGTCCAAAGACGATGAACACGTTCCAAAAAATAAGAAAATCCAATTCACCAAAAGCAAGGTAGCAGGTCTAAAAATCAGACATGCCGAGGATCTTGAGGACACAACTCAAGAACGGGGAGTGGGCCCAGACAATGCTGGACAGCGCAGAAGAAGTCACCATAGCTCGCAAGATCTTGAAGGATCATCTGGAGACAGTGGACTTGAATGAGTACATTCAAGTTGAAACAGCTGATACCAGGGTTAGTTTACCCCATAAGTTATAAGAAGTAACACTCCGGATGGAGGGGGACATAACTAGGAAAGTAAGAGCACTCTTTTGGAAGAAGCTGTCTAAGGGTTATGACATTCTTCTAGCTGAAAAAGACTGGCCATCAAATTTTGTCAGCGAGTGCCCACATGGCGAAGACTTCATTATGCCAGTAATCTCCAATCATATTCCAATTCATCAAAAATACACCTATGCCAGAAAATGGGCTGTAGCCCAGGCTCCAGCATTATATAAAAATCATGTAGGGTGGGATGAGAATTCCCCCAACCATAAAATCCAGTTAAAAATTCAACCAACTGCACAGAGGCAGTATCCAATTAAGCAAGAAGCTAAAAAACAGATCAGGGATATATTAGATCAACTTGCATACCAAGGGGTGATTGAAACATGCACCACATCAATGAACAATCCTTTGTTTCCTATCTCCAAACCAGACAACACATATTGTCTAGGTTTGGACTACAGACATTTAAACTCTTGTTGCAAAACCTTTGCAGTACAAAATGCACACGGTGCAGCACTAATGAATAAAATTGTCCGTAAAAAATATAAAACCACATTAGATATTCTAACGGTTTCTTCTGTCAAAACATTGCACCTGAAAGCAGGTACTTGACCGCTTTCTCAATTATGGGGACAAAGCATCAGTTCTGTCATCTCCCCCAAAGATTCAAGAATAGGCCGGGGTTATTTTTAGCTAAAGTAACAGAGTTAATACAAATGTATGATGATGAGGCATTATCTTTTGTCGATGACATCTGTCTAACAAACGATGACTTGGACAGGCACTTGAACAGAGTGAATATCATTATACTTGGATTCGCCTCTGGAGGGTATAAAATCAACTTTAAGAAATCAAGAATTGCCCACCTCAACGTCCTTTTTCTAGGATGTTAATTATCAAGTGAAGGCAAAAGCCTGGCAGCCAACTTTTTAGAAAAGCGTGCGCTGCTTCAACCTCCAAATACGCTGAAAAGCTTACAGTCAAATCTAGGTTTCCTAAATTTTGGAAGAACTTACATTCTAAATTACGCAGAAAGGGTTAAACCTCTCTACAAATTATTCAAACCTGATTTCAAAACAACTAATTGGACTCAAAAACACCAGAAATTATGCGTTCAGTGCAAACAGACATGTTAGCAACAACACATTTACAGACACGCGTAAACGTACGCAACCTTGTAATCCGAATAATCCCAGGAAGATGCGTATTCACGTACTTAACCTTTAATGAAGGTTAAAAAGTACCAATTGCTTACAAATCACACTTGTACACACAAGCTGAAATGAAATTCACTTCTACAGAAAATATTCTGACAGCGGTTCGAATTTCACTAGCAAAAGCGAGAGCCCTCATACAGGTTAAACGCATAATGGTCGTTACTCCTGTACCGGCATTGGAGGCAGTAACAAAAGCAAGCACTTCCGACTGCAAAGGCTTTACATCCAAGATGGATACAATGGGTTAACACTCTTGCTGCAAAAGACGTTGATTACGTTTTTGACCCTTATTTGAAATTACTACAATACAAACAAGAATGTCCTCTGCCCGCTGAGATTCTGCCTCTAGAACAGTATGAATGTATAATTTATACAGACGGATCAGCACAGCCCGCGATTGGGGGTAAACAAGCTTATAGTGATGCGTGCACGATTGTTAAAGGTCGCTGGCGCGATGGTAAATTCCGACCTATGGTCACAAAAATGCAATCTCTCGGAGATTGTACAGCTCAGCGAGCTGAACTACAGGCATTCAAGATGGCGCTTGAAAATACTGATCGCGAATTCCCCTCACTCATAGTGTGTGATTCCTATTACTGCGTTCAATCTTACAATGAATACTTGCAGAACTGGATTCAAAACGGTTTCAAAGATGCAAAAGGTGGCACAATTAAGCATAAGTTGCTTTGGGAACAATTAGTTCAATTACAGAAAGAACTACAAAAGACTAATGTGATCCATACACTGAGTCATCAGCGTGATGACGTTCACGTAGCAGGGAATTCATTGGCTGATGAAGCCGCAAAGGCAGCTGTGCAAACGGCTTCCGTAGCTGCAATCACTCGTTCTAAAACAAAAATAGACGGCAAAATAATGCTAGCTGTCAATGCCACAAGCAAAGGCAGCGGTGCAGCGTTACCTCAAAAATATCCACTCGAATATTCATACATAATTGATGCCAACTCCGTTCCTTTTGCTTGAATCCCTGGAGTGGGGGCTAGAGTAATTCCAAACAGGAAACGTAGAGTAGCTTTGATACACGAAGCACATGAGGGTCTAATACATCAAGGGATCTCTAAATCTATACTAGAATTAAAGGAGACATACTGGTGGCCAGGGATGAATGCCCACATTCATGAATTTGCAATTAATTGCCATGACTGCAACCAAGATCTCAGCAAAGAACGCCCCTAGATACCTGACTACAGTGTAGCCAGCCCAGTACAGATACCGTTGTTAGACAGCATTAGACTATCTACACGCAGACGTCCCTATGGACAAATGCGGTCCCACACCTATTAGGACAGATTCATTTGGATGTAGCCTCAGTGGTCGGCTGACGCCCAAACTGTTATAAAAGATTTGTGAGTCTTTATCGGCACATGCGCAGTCGGCACGCTACATTCTGACCAGGGTCCTGCGTTTTGTTCCAAAGCTTACAAAGAGGCCATGGCCAATCTGGGCGTTGCATTGCTGTATTCTAGTCCATTCCATCCTGAGGGAAATTCTGTAGTGGAAAGAAAAAACCGGGACATAAAGCAGCCTATAACAGCTAGGGTATTAGGCTCGGGTGACGGGTGGGTCAAACATCTAATAAGTGTCCAACATAGTTTAAGTAATCTGCCAAGAAATTCCCTGGGTGGAATCACTCCATACAAAATCCTTTTTGGTACTAGAATGCTTGTCCAGGACCTTAATTGTCACACTTCAGTGGTAGAACAAAAACCCTTTGATATCAAAGACCGTTCGGCTGTTTTGCAGGACTTAAACGAAGCAGGGAGAAGTCAAAGCAACACATTGCAGAAGCCAACGACCACTGAAGGGTAACCACCCGTCCCAGCAAGGCCTGTCTGGATTCCAAAGATTGGGGATCTAGACAGAGAAAAGATCGCAGATAAGAAGGAATTTAGGCCTTCTTACAGAAAACCCGTACCTGTGCTAGCAATCCACGGATCAAGAACAGTGTTACTGACGCCCCTTGCTGGAAGAAAGGAGAACAGGTTTGTATCCATCAACCTGGTCAAACCACATTATGTGGCCGAACATAAGTAGTAGGCCTAGTGGACTCCAAAGATGTAGCAGACAACCAAATCTGGCTACTAACCAAGAGGTTCAAACTGAGAGACTCATCACATTTGAAGAATCTACAGTACGAAGAGAAGGACTAAGCAATAAAGCTATGGAACTAGTGCCTCTTGGGACCCAAATAACAGTTCGTCAAGAAACACCTTTCTACAATGATGTAGCATCTGACTATACTAATATGACAAAGGATCCAGTAGCGCCAGTGATTTCAAGTAATCCTGATGCAATACCTACTGCATCTGGCTATTTCATTAACTTTGATATGTTTTCTGAGGATCCCAGTGAACCTGAAACGACGCCAGCAAATACAACTTTTATAGAACAAGTAACAGAACTTTTTCATCACCTGGAAAAAACTTATCTGGTTTCACCATGGGTTGAATTTTGGATTGTGCTAGGCGTACTTTTTCTCCCTTTTTTGCTAATTCTTGTATTAAGTTTGGGAATGCTGATAAATGGAAGATATAGTGAAATGGACATAGCAAGTAGGAACATCAACTTGCTCCTCCAGCCGCACAAATCATCTCATCGTGAACAAAGAGACTTGACATCAGTAAACATCACAGCCGTTCCTATACCTGGTGGTATAGCATGGGACAGAACTGATTATGACATCTTTGGCCCTGCAGAACTGTTGAAGATTCCACATCAATTCAAGGTTTCCTTGAGTGACTTTGTTTCACCCAGCACATTTTCTGATGATTGGGACTTTGAGACTGTGTCTGCAAAATTTACAAAACATTAATACTTAGAAGGTTCATCAGATTATGAACAAATGTACTGTTATAATCACTAAGGTCATCATTATTTGCACAAATCTGCAAACCCTTGAAATGTTTATACTTATAATCAATGGAAATACTGTCCAACACCGCCAAAAGGCAGCTCAAAAACATTTTATGAAAAATGTCCATACTTCTCAGATTTTAATGTCTCCATTCCAGAAGCATTTTACTTTAAAAATGTTAATAAGACAGGAATGAAAAGTATGTTGACTAATACTAAGCAAATTTATTCTATCACCTTTTATGACCATCTGTACCTATTAGGTTTTGACTTTTGGAGCAAAAACATTGAAACAAAAACGGTTTTGGGGTACAAAAGACTGGCAGGTGCAGGGAATAGAAGATTTATTTCGAGCCTGTATTATCCTTGACCAAATACTATTTTTGAACGACACTGTGCAACAGACATCCTGTCTTGGTCTAGCCAAGATAAAAGATTTGAACAAACCATCTATACCTACACCTACACCTGATAGTAAAAACACTTCAGAAGGAGGGGTCAACGTTCATACAATTTTACTTAAAAAAAGAACTGATCCTGATTGCAAAAAATGGTTAATCTGGCCCACAGACACAAACAACTGTCAAGATAGATTCCTGAATAAGACACAAGGGTTTACACTCACTAAGACAGATCCAAGATATGTCCAGAGACAACATCCAGGGATAGTAACAACATACAGTGTAGGAAAACTGTGCCTTGAATGGCTATAAAAATCCACACTAACATATGTAAAACAACACTTATCTTTACTTAAAGATGGCGTTGATTTAAGGGACTTCTTACAAGGTCCTGCCAAACGGCGTCATAAACGTTTTATATACGCTGGTATGTATGCCATTTATAATGAAGCTTGAAAAGCGACACAAGCTGAGACTGCAGAACGAATACGAGAAATTGATTGTATTAATTTAGAGAAAGCTCTCTGTGTAGTTGACAATGGGTTAACGACTCTGTCATCCAGAATGTATTCTTTGGACAGCATAGTATCCTCTGCCATAGACATAATGGAACAGGACTTGCTCATGCTACAGCATGGACAGTCACAATTACGTTCTATAATGCTTTTAGGCTGGACGTGGCAAAATCTTTGTTCTGGATATGTGCCATGGCGTCTAATCAACACCACGTCATTGTTTACAAAATCCTGTGCCACTGACCTCGTCCAAAGAGACGTATGAACTACAAGTTGCAAGGTCCTATGCAGAGATACATGCCCTTTTATCGACAAACCACCCTGTAGATTTCATAGAAATGTTAGGTCGTATCTTAAACATGTCTGATACCAGTGGTATTATACAATTATATAGGACAGTTTTCTCGGGACTGTTAGCACCTTTTGAAGCAGTCCTCGGCATATTTCCAAACTTCGTGCGCTCTGTGTTCGGTGGCCTGCCTCTCATTTTGGGACTCGTAGCAGGAATACTATTCTTGTTCCTTCTGCTCCGATATGGCAAGTCCGGTCACCATCGATGCCCAGATTACCATAGAGAACACTCTCCTGCCAATGAAGTGTTGTGGGCGCATGATACAGATTCTGGGCTTGACTCGTTTAAGAGATCTAAATACCACATGGTTTCTATCATTCTGACCAATCTGGCAAGATTGCATCTTACCTGTTCTACGATGCATGCTATGTGGAGAACAATGCGTGTTGGACATCTGTCTAACACTTCCATCAGCACGGCCAACGGATGTTGTTACTTTGCTTGGTTCAGTAACGGCCTATGCCTTGTGTTGTCCCCAGCGGCTGCCAATCCTGATGACGGCATTAATTGAGGTCTCAGAGACGGAAACTGCAGACGGTGAGATACGTGGATCGACAGGCACACAGGTACCATCTCCATCTCCATTGAACATTGCTAATGCGGCTAACGCTGACGGCGATGCTTCACATTTTTGTGCAATCGGTCTACTTAACGAAGTTGTCCACCTTTCACCTACTGTGGTAGATGAATTCTTTACCAGCTTAGAAGATTTGATGTTTTCTCCAAGCAACGAGAATGACTTTTGAAATTAGCACACAGCGTTCTATGGGACTCTGTATTCGACATTCACTTTTCAAAACAAAACTTCCAACTTTAGAACTCTATTTTTCTACGATTTGTATTTTTCCAAAATAGAATTTTTTTTTTGGGCACGAAGTAATCTGCTTAAAGTAGAACTATTCATAGAGAACAAGAATTCTTTGAATACTTCTGAAAAGACAATATTTGACCTTGTCCATAACCAAAACAATTTATATATTATGTCATGAAATGGTCTCGACTTTTTTGTTCTGTACTTAAGAGCCATTTCATGAATATAATTTCATGACTCATTCTGATAGCATTTCCAATGTCACACTACATGCTTTGAATGACAACATTGCTTTTAAAATGTGTACAGCACAAACGCTCATTTTTCCGTGTACAACCATTTCAAATGCATTTTATGTATTTTGGGAGGGATATTTTACTCATCATGCTTTAGATATGTTTTAAATGCTCAAAGTTTAGTAATATCGAACATTATAAAGTGGAGTGGGTGTTGTATGGCATTTTAGGATCCAAGCAAACTTTACTGATTCATGCCCTTATATCGGTACAATTCACATTGCCCCTATATAGGCATAGGAATGATTACCATATATAGACATAGACGATGCAGTCCAAATACATGCATGGCTACTTCCACCCGTTCCAAAAAGCCACAACTATTTCTTGGAAAAACTCGGCTTCAGCAGTCAGGGGCGTCCCCTTGCTTGAATATTGATTTGTCAACGAATTCATGGAGTTTTCAAAGGGATGTCACTGACCATGTCATGAATGATGTAATATGTGACATAATCAGCAGTGCATTGCGGGGGCGCTAGTTATAGTTAGCTCAGCTAACTATAACGGCCGAATTTCACTGGTTTAGTAAAAGTGAAATGTCCAACTAACTATAACGTGCCTGAAACCTTTGTTTTTTTCAGTGAATTTCTAAGATTTTTTAAATGCTAATTTCTAACTATAACGTGCTCGAAACCAACGTTTTTATCAGTGAATATATATATAAACACGTATGAGTATTAACGCGCTATGTAAATGCGTTTCTCAGTTTAGGCCTGTCTGTGTATGCGCAAGTCGAGCAAGTTATCTGTATCTGTCTGCATGTGTGAATTTAATTACTTATGTCGTTTAGGTGAATGTAAACATTAAACAACCTCTTTTATGGGGTGTAAACTGACTGACTTTTGTGACATAAATTGCTGTGGTAAATATTTGCAGGTAAAACATGCTACGTAGGAAACTCATACTGGAAACCTGTGGTATCGTATATCAGTGTCAAGGAAGAAATGTGTCTTTTATGGATGATGTGAAAGTTAGACATTTTTAATTTGGCGTTCTCCTGGATGCGAGTAATGTCCTGATTGCCTTCTGCACACAAAATGTACGGCGTGGTAAATAGTATATGGTATGGGTCTCCCCTTCAACCCCCACTAAAACACCTCAACACGCACAATAAAAGGCTGAAATAAGACTTTAAAGAAACAACCTTGTGTCATGCCTGGGCGGGAAGGACGGGCTGTGCTGGCACCACAAAGTTAGTCTCTGGACTCTGTTCAATGGTGTGTGTGTCACTGGGGCTCTGAGGCGTCTGTGCTTTTGGCAGGTCACCTCTAGGCTCTGCACCAGTGGCAGGACACCTCTATCCCTTACCCCTGTGGCAGAACACCTCTAATCCTTGCACCTGGGGCAGGACAGCTCTAACCCTTGTGCCTGTGGCAGGACACCTCTAACCCATGTGCCTGTGACAGGACACCTCTAACCCTTCTGCATGTGGCAGGACACCTCGAGCCCCTGAACCTGTGGCAGGACACCTCTAGCCCCTGAGCCTGTGGCAGGGCACGTCTAGCCCCTGCGTCTAAAGCAGAATACCTTTAACCCGTGTGCTGATGGCAGCACACCTCTAACTCGTGCACCTGTGGCAGGACAACTCTAACCCTTGCATCTGTGGCAGGACACCTCTAACCTTTGCACAACTTGCAGGACACCTTTAACCCTTGCAGATGTGGCAGGACAGCTCCAACACTTGCACTGGTGGCAGCACACATCTAACTCTTGCACCTGTGGCAGGAAACCTCTAACTCTTGCATCTGTGGCAGGACACCTCTAACCCTTGCGTCTGTGGCAGAACACCTCTAACCTTTGCACAAGTGACAGGACACATCTAACACTTGCATGTGTGGCAGGACACCTCTAACCTGTGCTCCTGTGGCAGGCCAACTCTAACACTAAACGCCTGTGGAAGCTCTACTCTAGTCTATTCGCCTGTGGCATGTCCTTTCCGTCCCCTCGCCGGTGGCTCTATGCGCTGATGCATCTTTGGAAATAAAATGCCCCAAATTGTCAACAACTAGAAACAGAGCTGTGTCCCTGAGGAACAGCTGCCTGTGGCTGAAGTAGGTCCCCTCTACTTCGCCCCTTGCCCGGCTATGACTTTACAAGATTAATTAAGCATCTTTTGGAAACAAAGCCCACCGAAGCCACAAACCGCATCGAAAGATGAAACATTCTTTCCAACTGTCTTCACAGGACAACGGGGCGTACCAGTAATAGGTTTGCCGGAATCCCCTTATTACGGTTAATTACAGGTGAGATGTCAAAGTGCTTTTATGGCGTCTGTGTTATTTGTACCTGTATTTGGAAACAAGCAACGACACTGGAGCGCCAAATCTGCTTCCTCGCTACTGGGAGAATGAAAATACAGAGAAGCTAGATTCAGGAGAGGAATGTGCTAAAAATACTTTAATGGAGATTGTGAAATCTGGCCAAGCATACATCTCATAGTCCATAAATAAAGCATAGAGAAAACAAAAATTAATGAGTTTGAGGCATGTTTTTACTCTCTCGTCACATCAAAAAAGGTCAATTATTACAACAAATATAATTTCCGACTTTTTACAACAAGAATGTCCGTTTTCTGTAATAAGCGCACGGGTCCGGGATACTCACCTGGGCTCCATGCATATCTACGCTCTCCGTGCCAAATACTATTCAAAGTGACAGGCCACATTCACTACCGCTATTACAGAAGGCGGGCGATCTGGACTATTCTTAAGAGTACCTTTTTGAGATGCGTGTCAATATTATTACGGACAGACTGTTAGACACCCAGTATTTTTTAGTAATCCAGGTTACTTGAGGACAACGCTTGGCCTTGCTGGCACGTATCCCCTAATGAGCGCGAGGAGTCCAAGACACATATTTGGGCTCCATGGATGACCGCGCTCACTGTGCCACGACATGTTGCACCCGCCCCCTGCGCCACAGAAAGCGGGCGATGTGTACTATGTTTGAGGGCACCATTTGAAATACGTGTCAATGACATTCTTTGGACGCGCAGCCAGACTCTTTTTACTCTTACTAGCACATGATTGCGAACGATTATGACTGTTGCTAATAGTAATTTTATTTCCCCTAAAGACACTGGAAGTAGGATTGACACTACATGTGAACTATTTTGACATCTAATGGGTCTGCATTGTACTGTCCTGACTTGTATTGAAATGAGTGCACAGGGCTACATTAGAATGGCACACCAATGACTATATATTCCTTAGTTTGCTCTTTCCTAATAGAGCGGTGCTCTATCTACCTAAGCCGCAGCCAGGTGAGGCTGAGAACGTTCCTCCTACCCTATAGGCAAGCATTGGATGGTTCATGTTAAGAGCCTGTGATATACTAATACTAGACACACTAATCGTCAGTACTTTATATGACTGATTGTTGTAACAAGGTATCATCAGTTTCTGATGCCTATATCTGTTTTTTGTTTCCTGTCTTCTTGTTTTTGTGTTGTCTGACATATTGATCCTCCTGTCCAGAAAAACTCACAAGGAGGACATCCATTTACCATGATTCTCAGGTGATATGGCTTCTATATTGAATTTCACCCGTTATTTTTTATGAGCAGTAGCGTATTGGTCCTGATGAAAGCAGTAGACACCTGGCTGGGTCTTTAAAACTGCAGAAACATGTTGACCTTTACAAAGTAACTAGTGGCTATTTGTTTAAACTACTAGGTTTAGGCACTGATTTTTAACATTGGAAGTTTATAGGATACCCATTAAATTTATTTTCTTATAATCTCTCCAATTTTAATATAGTCCCTTTTCACATATTGCACATCACTTTATCACACGCACTGCCTTCCAGTTACCAGTGCTCGTCTTTTTACTGCTATATATAGATATCACACTGGGACACCCACCCCTCTTTTGAACATCTCAGGAGGGGTTGTACGCCAAACTCTTCTTTGAGTGAAGAGGCCCAGATGATGACAAGGGCGGTACAGAACGGTAACTGATGGGTACTCTCACACTTTGAGAGTATCTCGTTTTGGTTTAGTTGCCATTTAGATCCTTTTCTTGTTGAAGTAGTCCCTTGGTCAGACCCAGGAAACACGAGCAGTAGAATTTAGACCCACAGTTATATTTTGGTTTGTATACATTGTCTTTGTAGGGGGACGTAACTGTGATAGGTCTTTAAAAATTTCCCTTGGACCCTCTCTCCACAGTTGTTGTTTATGTTCTGTACTTTCACAAAAATATACTCCTTGCAGCAAAACAAAATCAAACAAGTGATAACATAGCATAATGAGCTTCACATTTATTAAAAAGGGCCAGGCGACTTTTGAGGTGAGGTCCGGATAAACACAATACTAATGTTTTAGAAATATGTACACAACACTCTGCAAGGCAGCTCTGTGGCGCTTACTAGAGGTACCTGGTCGGCTAGTTGGCCCCCAGGGACCCTCAGTATTGACAAGGAATTAATTCCCCAACTTAAACCGCGCCATAGGGCTTGTATGCACACATGGGAACTCTAGACCCCACCCCCTCCCTTCGCCACTGTGCGAATGTGCCCTGTGGCACGTTTTAGGTTGGGGGATTAACTCCCCTTGAATACTGGGGGTCCCTGGGGTGCAACAAGCCCACCAGTTACCTCCAGTAGGCCCCACAGAGCTGCTTTGCAGAGAGGTGTAAAAAGGGGTGTGGCCTCAGAACACCTCTCTTTGACAGGGGGCCCTGTGGCCCGGGGCATAGACTTTTTAAAACTTTTTTTTATTAGGAGGCTACCTTGCCCCCCTCCTGTGGCCACTTATGACCCCAGGGACCCCATCCCCCGGGGCCGGCCCTTTATTTATTTTTTAAAGTTCCTTTTGGGGAGGGGGGCCGCGTGGCCCCCTCCCGGGCCACTAATAGCCCCGGGGACCCCATCCCCCGGAGCTGGCCCTCACCGTTGGGGATCGTGGAGTGGTTCCCGATCTCCCCACGGTCCCGCTTGTTCCCCGCCAACTGCTGGAGCCGGCATTGCTTTTCCATATGGGGAGCAGCTAACATGCTTCTCCCCATATGGAAAAGCAATTTGCTTTGCTTCACTGAAGCGAGAGCAGGTTTCCCTGCTCTCGCTTCAATGAAGCAAAGCAGTTTGCAATGGCAGGGTGGAGCCGCGAGGCTCCCGCCCTGCCATTGCAAACAGCAGTGTCCCGGGGGTGGACACCCCGGACACTGCAGGAGCCAGCCCTGGGGGGTGGTGGTCCCCAGGGCCTACAGAAGGCTCCAGGAGGGGGGCCGCACAGCCCCCTCCCACATTTATTACAAGCCTCGGGGTGGAGGTCGCTGGGGGGCCACAGAGCTCCCCACCCATTTCAAGTTAGCCCCGGGGGTGGCGGTCGCCGGGGCTGCGGGGGGCCCATGAACCCCCTGCATACATTAAATCCGAGCACAGGGGAGGTGGGGGTACCCGAGGCTGGGGGGGCCTGAGAGCCCCCCCACCCATTTTCAACAAGCCCAGTTGGTTGGCGGTCCCCGGGGCTGCGGGGGGCCCCGTGAGCCCCCTCCATATATTATCTAAGAACCCCGGGGCTGGCAGTCCCCGGGTAGTGTGGGGGGATTAGGACCCCACACACTATTTTTTTTAATAATGTCCCCGGGATTTGGCCCCTCCGGGGACAAATTAACATATTTACCGCGGGAGACCGTGTTTCTTTTTTTTTATATCGCGGGATGCGCAGATCCTACGTGCGTCCCCCGATAAAAAAAAAAAGAAAAACATTTTTTAGACCCTGCGGTTCCTTGTGGGACCCCCTGAGCAGGTCTAGGGGGTCAAAGTGTGTCTACCCTGCCACCTTTTCGTGTTATGCGGTGTTTGTTTTGGGTTTCTTGTGCCTCGGTTGCTGCCAACACTTCCTGATTTTGACTGTTGACAGCCAATTAGCATGCAGCTTGTGCACGGCAGGGTGCGTGCAGGCTGCGCTTAGGGTACGCGAATAGATACGCGGATCCACCGTGCCCATAGGTATATAAATGACTTTACCTGTCATTTTCTCAGGAACTACTGAAGGGATTTACACCAAATTTGGTGTAATTCCGCTCAGGCGTTCGGGCTGTAGCCAAGGCTAAAGGTAAATGGGGAAAACACATTTTGGGACCCCCCTTTTTTCTCGGCCCCTGCTTGACCAATCACCCTTCAGGGAAGGAGCGGAACTGAGCTGGCCAAAAGTTTGGAAAACTTCACGCAGATTCATCAACCGGCGCCAAAGTTATTCCAAATAGAATGTTGCGGATTTCCTGTGGATAATAGGTCCTAACTATGGGGGCCTATTATGATTGCGTTTTAAATAAGCAATGTATATAATGCATGTTTAAATAAGCAAACCACATTCACTGGATGATGTCATCAGTGATGTCATTTGAGATGTCATCAGTGATGTCACTGACCATGTCATGAATGATCTAATATGTGACATCATCAGCAGTGGATTGCGGGTGCGCGAAATATAGTTAGTACAACTAACTATATAGGAGCAATTTCATTGGTTTTGTATGAGTAAAATGTCCAGCTAACTATAACACCACTAAAACTTATAGTTGTTTGAGTGAATTTCAAAGGTTTTTTAAAAACGAATTCCTAACTATATAATTCCTGAAACCTATGGTTTTTTCAGTGAATTTCAAAGGTTTTTTAAATGCTGATTCCTAACTATATAAGGCCTGAAACCTATGGTTTTTTCAGTGAATTTCAAAGGTTTTTTAAATGCTAATTCCTAACTATATAAGGCCTGAAACCTATGGTTTTTTCAGTGTTTTTTAAAAAAAATTGATTGGTTAACTGGCTTATTAAGTGTATCTTAGTGAATACATATATTAGCGAGTAATGTTTAAATATTTAAATATATGCATGAGTGATGTAATATGTGACGTCATCAGCAGTGCATTGCAGACGTGCAAGTTATAGTGAGTCCAACTAACTTGGAATTTCAATGGTTTTATGCGAGTAAAATTTCCAGCTAACTATAACTGGTGTGAAACCTATGGTTTTTTCAGTGAATTTCAAAGTTTTTTTAAATGCTAATTCCTAACTATAACTGGTGTGTAACCTATGTTTTTTTTGTGAATATATATATATATATAACATTTCTATGGCAAAATGAAACCCCTCATTTTGTTCCTTTTCAAATTAAATGTATTAAGTGTTACCACTTTATTCCAATCAAGATGACTTCAGTTGTGCCATACTTTTGTCATAAGTAAGACTGTTAGCGTTCTAGTTGTTCTTTAGAACACTCTGGGACATTCTGTCATTGGGCTATAGTTGGGCTACATCTGGCTGATATTTGGGCTACAATTGGGCTCTTTTGTCTCTGGTGGCCATCTTGGGAGACTGCATATCAGATTTTTTTTAATGAACTATAAGAGGATTTGAGAAGTCACTCAAAATGTGCCCTAATTTTTCTTTATTCAGCACTAATCATAATTTCTATGGCAAAATGAACCCCCTCATTTTGTTCCTTTGCAAAGTAAATGTTTTAAGTGTTAACACTTTATTCCAATCAAGATGACTTCAGGTGTGCCATACTTTTGTCATAAGTAAGACTGTTAGCCCTCTAGTTGTTCTTTAGAACACTCTGGGACATTCTGTCATTGGGCTATAGTTGGGCTACATCTGGCTGATATTTGGGCTACATTTTTTTTTTTTTTCTGGTGGCCATCTTTGGGCTACATTGGGCTACATTGGGCTACATTTGGGCTCTAACATGTATATAGCCCAATGTAGCCCAATATATATTTTTTCAAAGTTAATTTTCGTAAAAACCACTGAAGCACATATCTTGAGACATAGCAAAGACACATCGGGCTACCAGTCCCTACAAGTTTGCCAAGTTTGGTGGAAAACCATTCAGCCGTTCGGGCTAAAAGTGAGTCCAACCGCCCTATGGAAATTAACATGGGGAAAACACGTTTTGGAACCCCCCTTTTATCTCGGCCCCCACTTGACGAATCCCCCCCAAACTTTCAGGGAAGGAGCGGAGCGCCGCGAGGCAAAGTTAAGGAACATTTCAGGAAGATTCCTCTACCGGCGCCAAAGTTATTCCCAATAGAATGTTGCGATTTCCCTATGGAAAACAATCCTAACTATATATACCTACTGGCTATCGCCAGTAGGTAATATACTGCTGTGTCTGCCGCTTTAGGTTCTATTGCCAAAGACGCCAATTTACTTCAAGATTTAACTTCTCTAGGTGTAGAAGGGGCGTTGTCTGAGACACAAGGTGTGGCTGTGGTTTATAATGCGCCATGTCCAACCAAGTTCAAACCAAAGTCTACTTTTTCTCCAACAACCCTTCATGACAACCTAGATGTATTTCACGATCTGGCGATAGATGGGATCAAGCGTTTACATATTTCGACTCTTCGATCCAAACATCAAGAAAAGATTCACAACACCAAGTATTTCAATTTGGTCAACAAAATCCAGACCAATAATTCCATTATAGTGCGCCAAGCCGACAAAGGTGGCAACGTTGTCCTTTGGCCACGTTTGTTATACTTGGAGGAAGCGTACAAACAATTAAATGATGTTTCCTGCTACAAAAGATGTGAACTTTCTGAGATCAAATTGGCACACAGTAACCTTTACAGTTTGTTGTTGGGGTGGAAAAGTACCGGCCTCCTAAGTTTGGATGAGTTCAAATTTCTGAAAAAGGATTTTCCAGTACTGCCGGTATTCTACCTAATCCCCAAAATACACAAAGATGCCTGCAATCCTCCGGGAAGACCGATAATTTCCGCCAGGGATGGTCTCCTGGAAAATGTCACCAAGTATATTGATTTCTTTCTGCAAGACTTTGTTTCTGCCTTACCGTCGTATGTGCAGGATTCAAGTGACTTGTTAAGAAAGCTTGAGATTGTGACTTGGAAACCCGAGTATTGGTTGATTACACTTGATGTATCATCTCTTTACACCAGTATAAAACATCTAGATGGACTAAGAGCGATACAATGGTTTTTGAGTAATAGATCTGTGCAATTTGTGGAACATAACAAAATGTTGATTGCCATGATTTCATTCTGTTTGAACAATAATTATTTTTCTTTTAACAACCAATTCTTTCAGCAGATCAGGGGTGTTGACATGGGGGCCTGCTTCTCTCCCAGTTATGCCTGTTTGCTCATGGGCTACTGGGAGAGGCAGGTCCTCATGGGTGAACACTCTTTGATTATGTCTGAATGTGTGCCCCAATGGTATCGATACATCGACGATATTTTGCTGATTTGGCGGGGCACCAAACAGGAGGCAATCAACTTCATTGCACTACTCAACAATAATGCTTACAACCTAGGGTTCACCTTTAACATGAGTCAAACTTGCATAGATTTTCTGGATGTCAAAATTGTAATTTCCAACAACAAATTACATACCACCTTGTTTCGAAAGCCGACGTCGGGCAATACGTTGCTACACGCTAAAAGTAACCATCCGGCACATTTAATCCGCAGCATTACCTACGGGGAAATGTTGCGCGTTCGCCGTATTTGTAGCACGGAAGATCAGTGCACATTGGTGCAACAACAAAGCAAAGCCCGTTTTTTAGCCAGGGGTTGCTCTCTGAGTCTAATTAATTCAGCTATCAGCAAGGTTAATACTATGTCAAGAGAGAAAGCTCTACAACCAAGAAGACTACCCAATTTCGAAACTGATCAAGCCAACCAACCGGCGAGACTGGTATTGACTTTCAATCACCAGTTTCAGTCTCTCAGGAAGATTGTCACTAAAAACTGGAATTTGATTAGTTCCGATCCAGTGATTGGTCATCTCATGCCAGGAAGACCTGACATTTCCTGTAGACAATCCTATTAGCTGGGTGATGCGTTGGTCAAATCCAGTCCTGAGGTGGTCACAACAATTCCTTGGTATAAAGCCATCAATGGTTTTAAAAAATGTTCGGTTTGCAAAGCCTGCAAACATGGTATCAGTGTGACTAAGTATTTAACTCCTTTTTCTGATGTTCCACGTTTGATTACAAAACAATTGACATGTAAGACCGAGTACACAGTGTATGTGCTGGAGTGTCCCTGTGCCCTGCGATATGTCGGTAGCATGAAGTTGCAGGTGCATAAGAGGATACTCCAGCACATTAGGGCCATCAATACTGATGATTCCACCTATCCTGTGGCTCGGCATTTCAAGGAGCATCACAACCAACAAAGTCACTTACTGAAATATTTTGCCATTGACTCAGTTCCACCCTTACGGAGAGGTGGCAACCGTGAAGCAATCTTGAGAGCTCTCGAGACTCAGTATATCCTTGAATTAGACACAAAGGCCCCATGTGGCCTTAATACCAGTGTGGATTTTTATACCCATTTGTAAATATCAGGTGGCTTACATCAGCTTTTTCTAGTTACATCTATTGTTACATCTTAATCTGGGGACTTTTAGCATCACCATATTTTGGTGGATGGCTTGTTTTTCAAAATGAAATTGCTATAGAACTGTTTTTGAAGGTCTCCCCATTGGAAAATGAATTTTGAACCATCAATCCATTACACTCCCACTATCCATCTAGGGAGGGATTATTTTAAAATATCTTTAGCCGTTATTATTTGTCAACACTGCTCACAACATCATTTATTTTATTTTAGATACTTGCGGTCGATTTAATTACACTTGTGTAAAATTTGATTAGTATTCTTGAACTGTATGCCACAGAGATTCAGGTTGACAATTTAATTTGATAGGACACGTTAGATTAACCCACTAGGGTAATATCAATGTTTTAACCATCACAACTAGAGTGTATAAATAGGTCTTTGGTGAGAAAATTGGGATTATTAAACACTGTGTTAGTTTCCCGAATTGTTTGTAGATTATTAGATCTTAGAGAGGGCATTATTCACAAATCTTTATTTCTCTTTTGTGTTTATTTTCTCCCTCCTTTTTTACACTCTTTTTTCACTGATAGTGATTCGACAACTTTTGCAAATTTTGCTTGGAATAATTTCATTGTAAATATCCCATTTAGTTGTTGCACACTAGTGATTTATTGTGGTGGTTGTACACTAACAAACATCGTTCTATATGATTAACAATAGTGGTGACAAATTAGTTGCTGGAATTGCATATGTTGTTTATGTCTATTACCTGATCTCTGTGATGAACTAATCATTTGATTCCGCAAGCATGCACTAGCACTTTAAAAATGGGTTGTCTTATCCCCAGCGTCATGTGACCAAGGCCTCTGGGTAGGCCGAAACGTTATGCGGGTGGCGATGCTTCTTATTTGAATAAACACCTTTTTCACCTGATGGCTGGGTCGGCTTTCGTTTTGTGCTGGATCGGTGGTGCCCTGTGACACTGGGGAGTGCCGGTTTATGTTGGACGAATGCAGTTGTCATATATATATATATATATATACATATATAGAGAGAGAGGGAGAGAGAGAGAGAGAGAGAGAGAGCTATGTGCATAGCAGTAACCATGTTTCAGAATCTATTTTCAGTTTGCCTTATCAATATTTAGTTTGTATCACTCTTAATTATTGAAGAAACTGTAGATAAATACTATGTCTTCCTCAATTCCTATTATTTTCAGTTCTGACGGTTGTCATAACATTATGTACATGATACCCACATCATTAGTAGATAGTGCATTGATATATAAAATGTGTTTAAGTCAATTTAATTCCCATGCCTGTCATTTAGAGTTATGTCAATCACAAGTGTCTGTCATCCCGACAGTCTATATAAAGAGACCTTGATAACACTTTCCATAAATGAATGCACCTGCATCCAGGAAACTGTAAAGGCATTAGAAGCAGCATGTGCAAAACGTGTAAATCTGTGACATGTGGAATCTTTAGAAAAACGTAAAATGGTTATCAGGTGTGTCTCAAAGAACACGAATAGAGCCACCAGACCAGGTCCACCCATCAAACAAGTCATCTCTCATGCATTAATCTCCGGAAGTAAAGATGGATACATATTACATGTACAGAAGCAGTACTAATTTGTGGCTTAAGACTTCCTTAAACAGAAAGTGATTTGGAACTGCTGCTTGAAAAATCAGTAAGCAGTAAAATTGGTCAGTAACTAATATCACCTCAACAACTAAGGCTAATCTTTATATTGCTTCATCAAACTGCATTGAAAGACTATATTTTTTATTATTTCACAAATTATATAAAAAGAACACTTGATACTTATTATTTATCAGGATTATTTTAAGAAACAGGGAATGAATTTGGTGGACATTTAAAATGGGTGCTAAAAATCAAGACTTTGGGTCTATTTACAAACTGCATTTTATAGTACCTAAGGTCTAATTGAGTACTACTCATGTGCTCTAAAATGCTACATATCAACAGTAAGAAATTGGATTACTGGTTGAGTAGGGTGAACCACAATCCTTATTAAAGTGAAGTTCCAAGTAAACCCTGAATGTATCTATTCTGAACCCTTCGGTAGCATGGCACATTGCAGTCAGGCTTAACTCAGAGGCAATGTGTAAAGTATTTGTGCAACACTTCAAATACTAACTCAGTGAAAACACACCACAAATGGATCCTATAGCAGTCTGGAAAAATAGAGTAGTGCTAATTAAATAAAACAAGACCAGAATGACAAAATCTATTCAGTAGTACCCGAGATAGTTAGCTTAAAGCTTTCACTAAAAAATAACGCCAAAAACCCCAAAGCGCTGACTGTGTATAGTTGATCATGATGGAGTGTGGGCTGGTTACAGGGACCAGTTGAACACAGTATCTTAAACCCTGGTTTGCAGAGCATTGCAAGGGTCAGCGTTGAAGATGAATTGCACAGCAAAATCGATGCATGCATTCTGAGATGTGGAGAGGCAACGGTACAAGGTCCTGCGTCATTATCGAGGATCTAGTCAATGAGGGCTTGCTCTGTGAAATCAGGCGCTGAGGATTTGTCATTCAGTCCTGGTGATATGTAAGGGGGGCAGAGCTGGTGTAGTGCCTCTATGTGGAGTTCCAAGGAGTTTGAATAAAACTCAGTGTAACCTTGCTCCCTCCGTCTCCCAAATTAATAAAAAATAAAAAAAGAAGGCACTTACCTGCCTGGCTGCCTCCTCCTCTGCCTGGCTGCTCTTCTTCCTGCTCCTCACCGTCCTACTTCTATGTTGTATGTCTTGCTAACCAAGTCTTATACCATGGTATGTGTGTTGTCTATGTTATGGTCAGATTTTTAATTACAATATTTAAAATGCATACTTTTGAAAAGTGGCTTTTTCTAAAGAGAGAAATTTTTCTTTATGATTCCAGAGACACCAGACCTGATCTAAGTACCTGTTCGAATTTGGAAGTTAAACTAACTAAATGTAATAAGGTAACTCCAATGTTATACTAAGAGCAAGGTAGTCCTTGCAGTAGTGAAAAACAAAATTAAGGGTTTTTCAATAGCTGGACATATAAAGCTTAAAATTATATGTCCCACTTTTTAAATACACTGCACCTTGAGCTCTGGGCTGTCCAGACCAACCCTAGATGTGAGTTATCTGTATTAAAGGAAGGTTTGGGCCTGCAAAAGGTTTATTTTTCCCATTCAACCTATAGCCAGTTTAAAAAAAGTACACACAGATGGAGTGGCATGCCTGAGACATGTTTAAAGGGCTACCTAACTAGGTGGTGCAATGAGTCCTGGGAATCCACTGGTAGTTTTTAATTGACAGGCCCTGTTTACATAAATAGGCCATTTGGGTATAAGCCATGTTTTAAGGAGTGAGCACATGCACCTTAGCACTAGTTAGCAGTGGTAAAGTGTGCAGAGTCCTAGGACTAACAAAAAGGTGATAATCAAAAATGAGAGGAAGGCAAAAAGTTGGGGGAAGACCATTCTAAGGCTGGTCACATTTCACCGTCTCCTTCACATTGTCTGCATTCCGTTCAGAGCAGCAACATGCATGCGGCAAGTGGGCTTTATTACTTACAGTTCCAGCCAGGCACAAAGAAAGGCCTGATTTAAAGAGCTATCAGCCCTCCTTTTGTTTCAGTAGTTTTGATGTGAGCTATCTGAAACCGAACACTGAGATCCCAGAGCAATGGAAGAGAACAAATAAGCACATCATGTTATCACTTTACAAGTACTCAAGAGAAACTATGATTTGGAGACAGGTTTTGAACTTTGTTCAACTCCCTATGTCAGGAATGTGCATGCATTGTAAGAATGCAAGATTTATCTGACTCTATGCCTCCTACTTTTTTATATTTAATTCTGTAATGTTATGTTATGTTAGTGCAAATTGTAACGTGCACAGCTACTCAAAGATGTGCCGGCGTGAAGCCATTGGGGAGAGAAAGAAGAACCACTAGATGAAAAGAAGAGTCTTCAATCTCTTCCTGAAGAGTTCAGGGTCTTGAATACTGCGGAGATCCAGGGGAAGCAGATTTATAGGGCTACTCATCCCAGTGTGTGGTGTCAGAGCACTATACATCTCACTCAAAGGGACAATAAATCATACAAGTGTGTAAATCAATTAACAGGAAATGTTACATAAAACAATGAGGATTATAACTGATAAGGTGTAGGAAACACTTATCATCCATACTTGTAGATACTATATACTATGTCAGAAATACAAAGTCAGGACATAAAACCTAATGCAGTAGCGGTGGTTGTCTGTAAATATAATACTTTATTACTTACCAAAGTAGCCCTGATTGGCAATCTTAGAATAAAAACAATCCATCACTGTGCTATATTAGAAGGCTTACAAGTTGCCGTAGCCCACTAAATTACGCAAGTAACCAACAAATATGTGATCTGCATGTTACACTATGTGCTTTGAAGCAGGCACATTAACTATCTATGCTACTTTATTAGACAAAACTGAGATCTCTACCTTGGTAGTGCAGAATTCAGCACTCGTACGCCTAGATTTTCATAGTAAGTGTGGGAGGTGCAAAGGGAAGTTGCTTGTAAATGAGGAAAGTTGACTACAAAATTGGAGTGTTTTAGGAGTGTTTTGGGAAAAAGTAAGGAGGGGTATAGGAAGAGACAGACTACTACCTATAAACACCCACCAACAAAAGAGCAAACTGATTGCTATTCACAAACTACTCTTCTAAAATTACTATTGCCCTAAAGGTCATTTGTGGGTTCTGCAACACAATCATACTCACATTAGGAGATGCAGGGATTAAAATAGCACCCCAACGCAAATAAGGTAACCCAAGTACAGTTATTTTAAATATCTCTTGCTCACTATACATATATAACTCTTTCTTTTAGACTTTGTGTTGCTAAATTATTATTCACGTGAATGTTTTTTTTTTACTTTGAGGGGCCCAGTGACCATCCTGCACACCCAATTAAAATTTTTTTATTAGTGCAAGGCGGGGCATGCAGCCCCCCTCCATGAGTCTTTGCAGGTCCTAGGGACCCAATTCCCCATGGCCGCATTTTTTTAAAATAAGGAAAGGGGTGCACACCCCTCCAAAGGCACTTGGAGGCCCTTTTTTAAATTAAGAGGTGGGGTTTTGCAGCCTCTTCTCCTTGAGCCACAAATGGATCTTGAGGATCCCATACCGCAGGGCCAAATGTTTATTAGGTGGAGGAAGCATGCAAACCCCGTCCCGGAGAGACTAACGGGCCCTGGAGGCCCCATCTCTCGGTGCCTCTGGAGGGTCACCCAGTCCCCAACCTGGCCACCCACAAATGACTATGTTGGGTGCTGAGGGGGCAGCTCCAGGTCCCCCATGGCACTTGCCAGCTGTAGAGCCAGTACTATACTGGGTGCTGGTAGGAGAAGCCTTTTTTACTGCTACTTCTAGGTGGAACCAAAGTGAAGTTCCCTTTCCAGGACATCACAGGCAGTGTATGCCCACACTCTCCATGTCAGGGAACCACAGTGTCCTGGGGTGGACTCCGCAGTATACTGTAAAGTATCGCTTCAGGGTATGGGGTCCCAGGGCAGACACCACCACATGGAAAGGGCACATGACCTACTCCCCTTGTTGTTGTTTTTGGCAATGGGGATAGGGCCCCTCTAATTTTTTCATCAAATAGGCCCCAGTGATGGGGTCTCTTAAACCCATTAGTGGGTCAGTGAGGGGGGCTGCATGCCCCCTCCCCATTAAAGAGCACTTGGTCCTATTGGAGTGGGGTCCCAGGGTCCCGTTTGTGGCTTGAGGAGGGTGCCACATGCCTGTCCCCTTAAAACTATTCTTTGCCCTGGAAGATGGGGTCCCCAGGGCTCTGAGTGGTTCAGAGACGGGGGCCCCATTACCAACTCCCTTTTCATGTATATTTCATCAAAGACACCAGGCTCATCCCGGGGGTCAAATACATTAAATCAAAAACACTGGCAAGTGTTTTCGTTTTTTTATTTGTTTGTAAAGTCATGTGAGAGTCATGTGAGATTCTAGCAAGTTTGTGACAATTTTACTTGTTGGTTTTATTTGTAGAGTGGACAAAATCCCTGGGTCCTGTAATGGCTGTCTGCAACATTTTTCCTCATGTTGCATGCAGGCAGTCAGATCGCTCATTCCACAGGAACGTGACTCCTGTGGAAGCGAATTGGCCCAAGGGAAAAGAAGTCTCGCAGCCAATCAGAAATGTTCTATTTTGTATTTTTTTATTGCGTCTGAGGGACTCTTGAAAGAGTCCATTGAACTCAACAGTCCAGATATAAAAATATTGTTGAACCTTCATTTTTTTTAACAAGAGAGCAAATGTACACCAGGTCACAAAAAGCGCACTTCCTGGTCCAACATTAGGGGCCAGATGTATGACGCCCAAAATAGCAGCTCACAATTTCCGAGTTTTTTTGTGACTCACAATTTGCGAGGTGGTCTTTTGGATGTACAACAGTGTGTAACACACTGTTAGCGATTCCCAATGGGGTCACAAATTGAGAGGATCATGAATATTAATGAGCCTCTCGCAATTTGCGAACCCCTTGGAATGTAGGCCCTCACAGGTATGGTGGTCTGCTGGGTTCAGTAGACCACCATGTCTGGGACTGCTTTGAAATAAAGCAGCTTTTTTAAAATGCAGCCAGTTTTCCTTAAAGGAAAAGGGGATGCATTTAAAAAAGAAAAAAATGAAATGTTTTTGTTGAATTTTTTAAGCGCAGGTAGTGGTCCCTGGGACCACTACCTGCACTTAAAAAATATTTTCACATGCATTTGCAAAGGGTTAGGACTCCCCTGGGGACCCCTTCCCTTTTTGTGAGTGCATTACCACCCTATTGAAGAGGGTGGTATTTTACTAGTGTTTTGAGCCCGCAATTGTTGGCGAAAAACATTCATACATGGGCTTGTGCATGTTATTAGAACGAGACCGCCCCTTCCTAATACCGAGTCTCAAAACCTATTTAGCGAGTCACAAATAAATTGTGAGTAGCTAAGTAGGCGTTGTACATTGCCCATGCTTTTTTTGCATGCGCAAACGGGTTCGCAAACCCGTTTACGCATGCAAAAACGTTCGTACATCTGGCCCCTAGCTTCTTGTCAATTTGGAGTTATTCCGTTCAGCAGTTTTTGCGGTAGTGCTGTTCAAAAAAGTCTATTGAAAATGCAGGGGGAATTTGCATTTTGGGACTCCCCCATTTTCCTCATTCAGTGCTTGATGCATCACCCTGAAACTTTTCAGAAAGGAGCTGAGGTAGATTTGGTAAGTTTCATGAAGATTCGGCAAATGGCGCCAAAGTTATTAACAAGTTATTAGCACCAAATGGTGCCAAAGTTATTAACAGACCTAATAGGACAGTACTATGATGCTTGATGTTTTTATTGCAGTGTTGAAGGGGAGTTATATTGTAATGCACTTCTAATATTCCAATAAAATTTTGATTTATTCGCTTTGTAAAATAAAAGTATTGACGTAGTGCTCCAAGCTTTGTTCCAATTTTGTTCATAATGTCATCACCCATAAGAATATGTACCTTTATGAGAACACTGGGCATCTCCGATTCAAGTTTCTTCTATAGAATATGAAGCGGGATTAAGTGTCTTTTCTTGCCTGTTCCATAGCGTAACCATAACTCTGACAATCCTTGACTTATGAACATTGCAACAAATCTAGGTAACACAATATTAACATCTGTGTCATTTGACAGTACAGTGATTGGATTAGAACCATTTCAATCAGCCCACTCAACATGTGGCACAACACGGAGGTCAGCTTCCTCATATTTGCTGTTAAGTTCTTGAACAATATGGCCCATACATTTTGAATATATTAATGCAGGCACAAACTTCTCACTGACAATCATTCAATTGCAATAATTGGAAATCCAGTGTTCACTGAAGTATCAGCAATGTTTTGGTGAGTCAACATAGCTCAAGATAACTTTCAAAGACAATTTACAGTTCCTGCAAGGTGCTCACTGACTTTGATATCTAGAAGGGTCTGAAAGAGCTCGCCAAAGTTTTACATAGATGAAATCTTGACCATTCACAATTCTGGCATATAGTGCACAACAACAGCAGTTTTCAATGAGGACACCTTTTCAAATTCAAATTCTTCACGTGGAAGTTTTTTTTCAAGCTCTTGTACTTTGTTGTGCTTCACTGGTTTGGTTGCAGCATCTCCATCAAATAATGAGTTTGTTGGAAGAAGATCATGCAACAGAATGTCCTTGATAAATTCACCACTTTCTTTTGCTATTTCCATCTCTCTATGTGCTTGCAAAAGTTGTCTTTTTTGTAACCTGTTTTGTAGTGGCTGGTTTGACAAAACTCCTACTATGTAAATTAAAGCACGGAAGTTAAATTGTTGGTGACTATGTCACACATCTGTTTCTCTTTCAATACAAATCTCTCCTGCTTCACTTCTGCATATAGTTTCGATTCATGTTCCAGGAGATCTAGTAGATGTGTTTTATATAGTTATCCACATATTGTATGGTCACAAAATTGTGTAGTCACCCATGCTCTGTCATTTGAAAGGGGTGTCCTTGCTGCTTCATGAAATGAAGAAGGCTGTCAACATGTTTATTAAAACCTTCCCCTCTTTCTTATACATGTTTGTGTAAGGAACAGTTTCATGATGGTCCGTTAATTTTGAATTTGTCATCTGTGAAAACATTGAAAATTGAAAAGACTTCATAGTAAACGAGCTGCAATTGCAGCAACATTTTCACTTTCCTGTGTCTGACAAAAATTTCCCTTGGAGCTTTTCTGTGATCTCTGGATTGTCTGTTCCAGTTTCACACCTGGAGCCAAAGCAGTGTACCTTACCTTTCTGTCTTTCACCACAAAATGTCTTTGGATGAATTTTCTGTAGAGGTATGGTTTATCCACTTCTAGCTTCTTCAATCTTTCTAAATACCAGGACCCATATCTCCGGTTGTTTATGCAATTGAGTTCATGAAACACAGTAATCAGTGACTCCACAGTCTTCATGTGCAGCAAACAATCAGCTTTCCAATCAGCATGTACCATCATTTTCACTAGGGCTATCATGTGTAAAACATTTTCCCAATACTTGCAAAGTATACTTGACAAACTCTACAAACTTGGCTTTCAGAATTTCTCATTTTGAACTGAGTGTATTGAACATTACCTGGCTTTTCATTATGTCTTTTGTTTGAAGTGCACCCTGTGCCTTGTTCACTCCTGAGATAAGATATGCAAAACCTAATTTGTCATTCTTGTTCCAGAAAGCATTCCAACACAGGGGCTCATTAGGATGCGGACGGAAGAGCCACCGCGGCCCTGGAGTAGGCGGAAAAAGCCTTTTCCGTGTCCGCCAGCCGCGGATACTCCGTCCGCCATATCAGGATAGGAAAACGTGTCAAGTTTCCGTCCGCGACGGAAAAGGACGCACCGCCGCCGAACTACACACGACCACGTGGCGGACGGAACACTTCCGGAGGCCCCGCCGTACGTACTGACGTCTAAGACCGTCCCCCAAATCAAGATGGCGGAAACTCCACATAAAACCGCAGCGGAAAAACAACCTGTCTGAACACGGCGGAATCCACACAGCGAACATAGGTGACATAGCAGAGATACCCACCGCAAGCTGACCACCACCATGGACCCAGCGCTACACGCTTTCCCGATGCTCTTCGCGATCCACCACATCCTAGTCATGGCCCACTATGGACAACGACGCAGGTAAGGCACAAACCATTGGCTGTCTGGAGGGGAATACCAGCAAGGGACGTGACGTAGGGAGGGGGAGTGTCATGTTACCGAAACCACTGATGAGAAGCATATACGAATACACATTTGTAGTACGCAAGCAGGAATGACAACGACAGACCACGAGACTTGATAGACTACCTTTATTGTACAAAATAGGGGTATAATCACAGTGTATGCGTGAGCATGGGCAAAGTGGGCACCAGCACAGCGACATCATAGGCAGGTAACGAGAGGGCAGAATGCAGTATCAGAGCATCAACAGGGCATTGTAGAGTACAGAGCAGGTACATCAAAGGCAGGTAACGAGAGGGCAGAATGCAGTATCAGAGCATAAACAGGGCATTGTAGAGTACAGAGCAGGTACATCATAGGCAGGTAACGAGAGGGCAGTATGCAGTATCAGAGCATCAACAGGGCAATGCGCAGTACAGAGCAGGTACATCATAGGCAAGTAACGAGAGGGCAGTATGCAGTATCAGAGCATCAACAGGGCAATGCGCAGTACAGAGCAGGTACATCATAGGCAGGTAACGAGAGGGCAGTATGCAGTATCAGACCATCAACAGGGCATTGTAGAGTACAGAGCAGGTCCATCAGAGGCAGCACGTGAGAGGGGCTAAGTGCATCAACAGTCCATTGCACAGAACAGCTCCATCAGAGGCAGCACGTGAGAGGGGCCAAGTGCATCAACAGTCCATTGCACAGAACAGCTCCATCAGAGGCAGCACGTGAGAGGGGCTAAGTGCATCAACAGTCCATTGCACAGAACAGCTCCATCAGAGGCAGCACGTGAGAGGGGCCAAGTGCATCAACAGTCCATTGCACAGAGCAGGTCCATCAGAGGCAGCACGTGAGAGGGGCCAAGTGCATCAACAGTCCATTGCACAGAACAGCTCCATCAGAGGCAGCACGTGAGAGGGGCTAAGTGCATCAACAGTCCATTGCACAGAGCAGGTCCATCAGAGGCAGCACGTGAGAGGGGCCAAGTGCATCAACAGTCCATTGCACAGAACAGCTCCATCAGAGGCAGCACGTGAGAGGGGCTAAGTGCATCAACAGTCCATTGCACAGAACAGCTCCATCAGAGGCAGCACGTGAGAGGGGCCAAGTGCATCAACAGTCCATTGCACAGAGCAGGTCCATCAGAGGCAGCACGTGAGAGGGGCCAAGTGCATCAACAGTCCATTGCACAGAACAGCTCCATCAGAGGCAGCACGTGAGAGGGGCCAAGTGCATCAACAGTCCATTGCACAGAACAGCTCCATCAGAGGCAGCACGTGAGAGTGCAGAATGCAGTATCAGAGCATCAACAGGGCAATGTAGAGTACAGAGCAGGTACATCATAGGCAGGTAACGAGAGGGCAGTATGCAGTATCAGAGCATCAACAGGGCAATGCGCAGTACAGAGCAGGTACATCATAGGCAGGTAACGAGAGGGCAGAATGCAGTATCAGAGCATCAACAGGGCAATGCGCAGTACAGAGCAGGTACATCATAGGCAGGTAACGAGAGGGCAGTATGCAGTATCAGAGCATCAACAGGGCAATGCGCAGTACAGAGCAGGTACATCATAGGCAGGTAACGAGAGGGCAGAATGCAGTATCAGAGCATCAACAGGGCAATGCGCAGTACAGAGCAGGTACATCATAGGCTGCACAAGTACGTGTCCCTACCAACCCGTCACAGGAACCACAAGAGTGCCACGCAGTTCTCAATGGACACACCATGTGAAATAACATTTGAGTGAAGTGTTCAGCACCTCACATTACAGAATCAGGGGGACTGCGTGAACTACCTGCCTCGGACACACTGGCAGCACCAGCAACAGGAGTGTGAGACACAGCCACAGCCCGAGTGACACACACATGGGCCACGGACCCAGACACACTGGCAGCACCAGCAACAGGAGTGTGAGACACAGCCACAGCCCGAGTGACACACACATGGGCCACAGACCCAGACACACTGGCAGCACCAGCAACAGGAGTGTGAGACACAGCCACAGCCCGAGTGACACACACATGGGCCACGGACCCAGACACACTGGCAGCACCAGCAACAGGAGTGTGAGACACAGCCACAGATGTAGTCACTGACAAGTGAGCCACTGACCCAGACAGACTGCCAGCACCAGAAACAGGAGTGTGCAACACAGCCACAGATCTCCTAACAGACACGTGAGCCATAGACCCAGATACACTGCCAGGACCTGCAACAGGAGAGGGCACAACTGACACTGTGCCACCATCTGATACATGAGAGTCAACTGCACCAGCGCCACTGGGACAACTGAAATGATGAGCCACAGGGCTGTATGGGCCTGGAGGCAGGGTGGGCCTGGGAGCTGGGGATAGCTGACCTAGAGCCAAATCGGGGTTGGCAGGTGTCAATGGTGTGTGTCTGCGTTTCTTAGGGATGTGTGAGTGCACCCTGGACAGGACAGGACTGCCAAGTGGTGGGGACGCTAAACAATCACCACCCACCATAGGTGGAGCATCTGCTGCCGGGGATCTGGTATCTGGGGACGTGCTGGAGCCTGCTTGTCGTTTGCTCTGTGCCTGCCGCCTGGACTCGGAATCATGTGTAATGGGGGATGCAACAACAGGGGACACCCTCCTCTGCTTCTGACTGGCCTGGATGGGAGTGGATGTATGGGGGGACTCCGCGGCGGAGACATCAGTTTGGCGTTTAGTAGAAAACATCAGCCTCAGTGCAGCCAGGGGTGAAGTATGCCTGTCCTTGATTGCGCCATTGTCCATGCTAGATGCCTTGTCCGTAGGATGTGCCTTATCCTTAGGTGGAGTGTTGTCTCTGGATGTAGCATGTGCCCTGGTCGCCGCCCTGTTCCTGCCAGCAGACTTGTCGTCTGTGGTGCACCTGTCTCCAGTAGACACCTGCTCTCTGTGTGTGTCCCTGCCCTTGGGAGATGGACCTTGCTTTGCTGTGGGCCTGCCCTTGGGAGTCTCCCTGCTCTTAATAGGTGCCTTTGTCTTGTCACTGTCCCTGGGAGTGTCCCTTTCCTCTGCTGTGGGCCTGCCCTTGGGAGTCTCCCTGCTCTTAGTAGGTGCCTTTGTCTTGTCACTGTCCCTGGGAGTGTCCCTTTCCTCTGCTGTGGGCCTGCCCTTGGGAGTCTCCCTGCTCTTAGTAGGTGCCTTTGTCTTGTCACTGTCCCTGGGAGTGTCCCTTTCCTCTGCTGTGGGCCTGCCCTTGGGAGTCTCCCTGCTCTTAGTAGGTGCCTTTGTCTTGTCACTGTCCCTGGGAGTGTCCCTTTCCTCTGCTGTGGGCCTGCCCTTGGGAGTCTCCCTGCTCTTAGTAGGTGCCTTTGTCTTGTCACTGTCCCTGGGAGTGTCCCTTTCCTCTGCTGTGGGCCTGCCCTTGGGAGTCTCCCTGCTCTTAGTAGGTGCCTTTGTCTTGTCACTGTCCCTGGGAGTGTCCCTTTCCTCTGCTGTGGGCCTGCCCTTGGGAGTCTCCCTGCTCCTACTAGGTGCCTTTGTCTTCTGACTGGCCTTGTCCAAGGTACAGTCCATGGACATGTGAGTATCCCTTGCCTTGGGAGTACCTTTTGTGTTGAATGCCTGTGTAGCTCCTGAAGGCATGTCCCCCAACAACACTTGCGGATCCTGTGTGTGTACTCCAGTGTATCTGACGTCGTCTAATTGAACAGATTTAGCTGATCTAGGGGATGGGGTCTGTGCCCTGCGTGCCCTGACGTGCTGTCTGACGCTGCTTCTAGTGCAATAACCTGTATTTGAGTCCTGCTCAGAATAATCACTACCCCCTGAGACATCCAGTGGTGTAGATGGGGAAACCGAAGTAGCACCCTGTTCATGCGACTGTACTATTGCAGACGACACACTGCTTGCCAATGACTGCACTGTCCTGTGTAGACCTGCAAGATCGCCATGCATCCCTTCCATGAAAGCCACCACCTGCCCCAACTTCCTATCATGGTCCTGGAAAGCATTTGTCATATTGGTCTGCCCCACACACAGCTGTCGCAGCAGATCAACGGCCTCAGCACACAGTGCATTTTGGCTCACCGTGGCAGGGGCAGCGGTGCCTGCACCGAACGCCACTCTGCTCCCCCTACTCCTCGGGCCACGAACAGTACATGGTGCAGTTTGTGGAAGTGTGGGCCCTGTGTGCTGTCTTCCGACAGAAGGTGATGAGTGCCCACTCCCAGTCTGTGACAACAGTGCAGGCTCACCAAGAGTGTCCGTCGAGGAGGACGATGGTGTCTCCACATGCGAGTCCTCAGGGACGGTCCTGTCCCCCTCTCCGGCGCTGGCCTCCTCTGTGTCAGTCTGCGTGTGTGCGAAGTCTGAGCCGGACTCATTTCCTCGACTACTCTCCACCGTCTGTGGCTGAGTGTCCTCTGTCATACCTGAAATGCACATAAAAGATGTGTGAGTCATGGGCAGACTGACGTACAGAAGGAACAGGATTGCCAAATTACAAAGCTGACAAAGATTTTGTAGCCCTCATCCTGCACATGGCCCACCTCTACCAGTCATCCTCACATTACCTGCCATGGGGCCATGGACCACTAGGGGATGTGCTTCAACACTCAACTACTAAGCAAGTGGCGTGTCAACATGGCGGACCTGGATGTCAAATGAGAACCACCCAATGGGACCAAAATGGCATCACAGACATACATACGCAACACGGAACTCAATAGTGTGTCTGTGCACCAATACATGCATAGCACTCACAGGTTTTCTACACAGACAGTTTGCTCACCGCTAGTTTGCTGTTGATCGGCACTCAGACGTTCGGCCAGTTCAGGATGCGTCACTGCAATGATACGGTGCATGAGAGGGGTCATGGAGCGTCGGGCCAGACGGGGCGTCCTTGGAATCAGGCCCAGTGTTACTTCCGCTACATTCTTGCTTAGCCTGGAAATGTCGTCCCAGCGTTTGTGGCAGTGTGTATGTCGTCTGTTGCACACCCCCAATGCCCGTACTTCCCGTGCTATGCTCCTCCACAGGTCCTTTCGAAGGTGCAGCTTGACCTACCATGATGGGAGACAAAAGGGTTTAAGTCAGTGGACAGGTGGCCTGTCACACACATAGGGGCAAGACGTAACTGTCAGCAGCCATGCACAATCAGGAACATATGTCTAGCCCACACTACACAGCTAAGATAGGAATAGGCCACATTATTTGGCCCCCTCACGCACACCAACATGTCCCACACTGCACTTACCACCCGTCCTGGTGCGCCGTAGAGGCGTCCATAGTTGCGGAGTACACCGTCCACGAGGACATCAAGCTCCGCGGCGGTGAAGGGTCGAGACCGGATCTCTTTGCCTCTCGACATGGCAAGATCACGGAGTATGGCACTAGTGCAGCAGTCGGTGGTCAGCTCAGCAGCAGCAGCAGCAGGTCGAGGTGATGGTCACAGGCAGCAGTCGGTGGTCAGCTCAGCAGCAGCAGCAGGTCGAGGTGATGGTCACAGGCAGCAGTCGGTGGTCAGCTCAGCAGCAGCAGCAGGTCGAGGTGATGGTCACAGGCAGCAGTCGGTGGTCAGCTCAGCAGCAGCAGCAGGTCGAGGTGAACAGGCAGCACTGGTCCCCAGGGTAGGAAGTGTCATTTTGGCCAACACACATATATAGGGCCCTCAGCACGTGTCAGTGGCATACGTCGCCAGCAATTGGTCAGCCCTGGAAGCGTGATCGTGAAATGGGCCAATTACTGGCCCTGTTGTTGCGGTGCCCAGCTTCCGCTACTTGCGATTGGCCATATGCGGCCAGCGTCCCTCTTCCCATTGGCTGCATGTGCGGGGACCGTCACGGGCACACATCGGCAACCGCACGTGCAAGCCTCAGACACGGATGCTTCAGTTGCAACAATGTACTATCACTGGCGCCTCCATGGCGGTGCACGTACTCAGCGGGGGAGGTGCAGGCCTATACACCCTGTAGATGTACGCAATGGACATGCCAGTTCATGACCCCCCTTACAGTCACCTTGCATCATCCACCGTACACCGGCCGGAGCGGCCGGGCCTAGGACGGCCGTGCCCGGCCATGAACACAACCGCATGGCCGGGCACGGCGGTTGTGTTCATGGCCGGGCACGGCGGTTGTGTTCATGGCCGGGCACGGCAGTTGTGTTCATGGCCGGGCACGGCGGTTGTGTTCATGGCCGGGCACGGCGGTTGTGTTCATGGCCGGGCACGGCCGTCCTAGGCCCGGCCGCTCCGGCCGGTGTACGGTGGATGATGCAAGGTGACTGTAAGGGGGGTCATGAACTGGCATGTCCATTGCGTACATCTACAGGGTGTATAGGCCTGCACCTCCCCCGCTGAGTACGTGCACCGCCATGGAGGCGCCAGTGATAGTACATTGTTGCAACTGAAGCATCCATGCCTGAGGCTTGCACGTGCGGTTGCCGATGTGTGCCCGTGACGGTCCCCGCACATGCAGCCAAAGGGAAGAGGGACACTGGCCGCGTATGGCCTTTGGGAAGTAGCGGAAGTTGAGCACCGCCATGGCGGCGCCAATTATGTTATCTTGTCAGACGCTGCACCGTGATGTGTTGTGTGCAGTAGCGTCATGAGGGATGTGAGCGTGATAGGGAAAGGTCATATGTCATACAATGTAGCATGTGTGTCCATGCAATGCCCATCGGTCGGCACACAATGGGCAACAGATGTGCATTTGTACGTGTTGACGTCGGGTGTGACCCTACATACGTTCTTACATCTTCACAACTACACAGTACATCACGGCTGTGTGCCCAAATTATGCATCTGTTGTCTGTGTCTTGTTCTGGCGAGGTGACTACAGTGGTGGTGGTACACATGCATTCCGTGTATGTGTTTTGTACGTTGTGTCACCATGCATGTAATTACCGTATGTACATCATTATTGGTGTTGGCATTTGTGCTTGATGACATGGCGTGTGTATAATTATCGTTAGTGTGCATGCAGTTGCATGTGTGTCTGTGATGTGGCTACTAAACATTAGGGTGCAGACTGAAGTATTGTCAGTAAGGTTCACATGTGATGGAGTTGTACACGTATGCGTCGTTTGCAAGTTGACCTAAGTTACATCTCTCTCCCACACAGGAGGGCTACAAATGTGCATCGGCCATACACTGTGCTGGAGGATATGGTTGACGAGGAGGTGATTCGGAAATTCCGGCTGGATCGACGTCGGTTGCTGGAGCTTGTGGCTCAATTGTCTCCTCATCTGCAGCCACGTAGGACGTATCCTGGGTCGATTACACCCACTGCAAAGGTCATGGCGGTACTCCATTTCTTTGCTACTGGCACATTTCAGTACACAGTTGGACATGCCGGGGGGATGTCACAGGCCATGTTCAGCACGGTTCTTCGGGATGTCTTAACAGCTATGATGCTGTACAAGGATGACTACATACATTTCCCACGTCTGGAAGAGTTGCCAGCTGTCAAAGCTGATTTCTATGCACTGGGCCACATACCTCACGTTGTGGGCTCAATTGATGGCACACACATCGCAATCATTCCACCACGGGCACGGGAACAAGTGTTCAGGAATCGCAAACACTTCCATTCGCTGAACGTGCAGGTGGTGTGCCTGGCAAACAACATCATCTCACACGTGTGTGCAAGATTTCCAGGATCTGCACATGACGCCCACATCATGCGGAGCAGCAATGTCCCACGACTCATGGCTAATCTGCGACCCGGTCAAGCGTGGCTTGTTGGTGAGTGTGCAGTGGGGACTCTTGTGATCTCTGTGTTGCATGGGGTACCCACCATATCTTGTTGTGATGTTTGTCTCTGTCATCCCCCTACATAGGCGACTCGGCTTACCCAAACCGGCCCTGGCTCCTCAGTCCCCTACGTAATCCGAGAACAGCGGGTGAAATGCGGTACAATGATGCACATGGAAGGACACGAGAGTCATCGAACGTACCTTTGGACTGCTAAAGTCTCGGTTTCGGTGCCTCAATAAGACCGGAGGGGCCCTGCCTTACTCACCAGGAAAAGTATGCAGGATCGTGATTGCCTGCTGCATGCTCCACAACCTGGCAGTACGCAATGACATTGAACTGCTGTTGGACCCTGAAGACGAAGGAGTTCCTCGGCCTCCCATCCCACCCATGTCGACTGATGAGGATAGTGGTGAGGAGGAAGGTGTGGACCAGAGGCGCCAGCTCATAGATCGCTACTTCCCTTGAATGTGAGTAACTACCTCTAGTGGCGGTTGACAATGCCTCATGTATGTTTGCTGGTGTTGTGTGGATGTGGGGTTAATCAGCTGGGTGTTCTTTTTTGTGATGGTTGCTTATGTGTGTCTTCATTTCTTTGGACATACAAGTCTCCATGATGTGTGTGCTCTCATCCCATGCTTTTGTGATGGTTGTCGTTTGTGTAATGTTGCTGTGCATTGTGTTGTGATGTGTGTGAATCTGTTTCCTGACGTGTGTTTGCTGTCTCTGATTTTCTCTAGGTCACTCCCGCAGCGCCATGATCATGTACGACTGTCATCCCTGAACCTGTTTACGTCTGTTTCTGAAGGCAATCATGTGAATAAACATGGAGGCAAAACATCATTGTGTGAGTAGGTGCTATTTATTTACAGGTTGTGCTTCTGTGCTGGTGAATATTTACAAGTAAGTGGGGTGGAGGGAGTTGGAGTTGAAGGTAATGGCAGATGAAATGTCCGTGCTGACACCACATTGGGGGGTGTCAGGGTAGTCCAGCAGACCAGTGGGAATGATTGTCTGTGGGACAGGATACTTAGCTGGGTGAATGTCTGGCACAGGCTGTGACATTGTCATGGTCGTCCCCTCTTGGAGCGTGTGGATGGCGCTTCAACACTGCTCTCAGCCACTTCCTGCCTCGGCCGGCCCCTCCGTCTCTGAGGTGGAACAGAGTCAGCTGGGAGGGCAGGTTGTTGAAGGGCCACATCCGTCGCCAGGGGCACAGGTGGTGGTGGCGGCGGTGGAGGCGGAGGTGACGGTGGCGGTGGAGGCGGAGGTGGCGGTGGAGGCGGAGGTGACGGTGGCGGTGGCGCTACGACACTTGGTGGAGGGGGGGGGGTTGTTCCGGGCAACCCATTCCCTCCACATCGTTGCCTGCTGGCCCATGATCTGCAACATCTGGCCAAGGATGCCACAGATTTCGCGCTGGATGTTGGTGTTGTCCACTGAGTCCTGGTGTGCACGATCTGCGTTTGCCTGGGACCGGTCGTATGACGCCTGGCACCTGGCAAGGGCTTGTAGGGACTGTGCCACTGGCTGGGGTAGCTGTCCTTCCTCTGCACGGCGGTGTGTGGCTCGCCTGATTGGCTGCTGTCCCGTTGCCTGTGTTTGTGGCCCACTCACCCTGCTTGTGTGTGGGGCCGATGGACCAGCGTTGTGCGCTGGGTTATGCTGGGTGGCACCGGCAGGAGTCGTGGTGCTGGTGGTGCTGGTGGTACTGGTGGTACTGGTGGTACTGGTGGTACTGGTGGTGGTGGGGACTGTGCAGATCACAGAGACAGGTGTCGCTGGAGTCACAGTTGCGACGTTGGTCGGTCCCGGGAGTCCCTGTGAGCCAGATGGCCCTGGCTGCGTGCTTGGTCCCGCTCCATCCTCCGCACCGGAGCTGCCTGTGTCCTCGTCACCAGAGAGTCCTGTAGGTGTGGGAGGCGAGGCTGGCGGCCGGGTACTGGTTTCCCCAGTCAGTTGACGATCACCTGAGGGACAAGATAGAGCTGGTCAGTGATGTGGACATTACATGGTTATGTTGATTTTTAGACATTTCTGTTTCCTGTCGCACACACCCCACCCTCCACCGACACCACCACCAGCACCCTCCCCGTGAGCATGGGGGCCTGTTGGGAGTTGTAGTTTGGGCCTCTCACACACCCCACCCTCCACCACCACCACCACCAGCACCCTCCCCGTGTGCATGGGGGCCTGTTGGGAGTTGTAGTTTGGGCCTCTCACACACCCCACCCTCCACCACCACCACCACCAGCACCCTCCCCGTGTGCATGGGGGCCTGTTGGGAGTTGTAGTTTGGGCCTCTCACACACCCCACCCTCCACCACCACCACCACCACCACCACCCTCCCCGTGAGCATGGGTGCCTGTTGGGAGTTGTAGTTTGGGCCTCTCACACACCCCACCCTCCACCACCACCACCACCACCACCCGCCCCGTGTGCATGGGGGCCTGTTGGGAGTTGTAGTTTGGGCCTCTCACACACCCCACCCTCCACCACCACCACCACCACCACCCTCCCCGTGAGCATGGGGGCCTGTTGGGAGTTGTAGTTTGGGCCTCTCACACACCCCACCCTCCACCACCACCACCACCACCACCCTCCCCGTGTGCATGGGGGCCTGTTGGGAGTTGTAGTTTGGGCCTCTCACACACCCCACCCTCCACCACCACCACCACCACCACCCTCCCCGTGAGCATGGGGGCCTGTTGGGAGTTGTAGTTTGGGCCTCTCACACACCCCACCCTCCACCACCACCACCACCACCACCCTCCCCGTGTGCATGGGGGCCTGTTGGGAGTTGTAGTTTGGGCCTCTCACACACCCCACCCTCCACCACCACCACCACCAGCACCCTCCCCGTGAGCATGGGGGCCTGTTGGGAGCCATGGACATGTTAGTGAGTTGGTGTCCAACGTGCATGGGTTGGGGCGTAGGAGATGTTTCTTCTCAGTTGTGTGAGCCTGACCATGTCGTGCTGATCGTGGTGCTTGGTTTGTACTCACCAGTCTCTTCTCCTTCGTCAAGTCCGTCTAGGCTCTCTGGGTGTAGTATCACCAGCACCTTCTCCTCCCAATCGGTGTAGGGTATGGGCTCCGGGGGTGTGCCACCGCCAGTATGATTGGCTCTGGCAAAGTTTTTAGCTCGGATGCCCTTGACCCTGGTCTTCAGGTCATGCCACCGCCTCTGAATGTCATGCTTCGTCCTCGGCACAGTCCCCGAGGCATTCATCCGAGTGACGATCCTGTCCCACATGTGGTTCTTTTGCGCCACGGACGTCTGCTGGACTTGGGCCCCGAAGATGTGGGGCTCAACACGGAGTATTTCATCTACCATTACCCTCAACTCTGTCTCCGTGAATTTGGTTTTTTTTTTGGGTGCCATGGTGTGTGGTGCTCAGTGTGTGAGTTGAGTGAGTTGGGGGGTGCAGGTGTGTGGTGTGTGATGTGTAGGATTTGTGTGGTGGGTGTTTGTGTGGTGGGTGTGGTAGGGTGGTGGTTGTGTGTCTTCTATGTGAGTTTGCAGTATCTCGATTTTGGCCTCTTGCTAGCAGCAATGCTGTGATGCAAAGGATTGTGGTAGCGTGTGTGTGTCATTTTATAGTCGTGTCTCAATGGTTGTTGGCAGTCAGGTGGTAGGTGGGCGTGTTGACTAGTGTGCATTATTGGATAATTGGGACGTGTCATGGCGGCTTGTGCTTGATGTTGGGGGGGTTGTCAATGTTGGTATGTTTGCTTTGGACTAGCGGTAGACTTCCTGACATTTGTTTGCCGCTAGGGATGTTGTGCGTGTTGGCCTTCCGCAGTGATGCTGTGGTTATCGTAGCATTCTTTCCGCCGCGGACGTGGATGGCTGTGAGTTCCGTGGTCCGGGCGGATTAATCCTAATTGCGGCCACGGAGTATTCACAGGTATGGCAGTACATGTGTTATTTTCCACGGTCATTTCCGTCCGCGGCAGTGGTTGTTCATTGGACTCCGTCCGCCGCGGACGGAGTTGGATGTGTTCCGTCCACCGCGGACGGTGTTGGTTATGATCTGTCCGCCGCGGTCGGAGTTTCGTGACATGATTATCCTAATCCCAAACGGGGAATCTCCGCGGCGCGGCCGGGAGTAAAATTTCCCCCACCATGGCGGACAGTAGCCATTTCCGTCCGCCATCCTAATCGACCCCACAATGTTTCTATGGCCTCAGATAAGATGAGCATACCTTGCAGAAAACAAAGAGAATGAGTTTCATCGCAACGCTATTCCTACAAGCAGTCCTGACAAGAGCAAAAGTATACAAGAAAATCAAAAATTCCTTAACATTTGCTCTTGGAATACCCATGGTCTAGAAAATCCTTTAGAAAACCCTGATGTTTTGGAAATCATCCAAGATCATGACATCATCTTGGCTCAGGAAACATGGAGCACAGCACCACAGCACATCATAGGCTATACCGATCATTATGAATGAGCAACCAAATCATCAACATTTGGCCACACTAAGGGGTGGTGCCTGTTCTCATAAAAAGAGACACCAGCCCCTAAATTACCATAGGAAGCCAAACCGGACAAACAGTTACCACCCTTGGTTCAGTCCTTAATTACGTAAGCAAAAACGCTTAATATCACAAGAAATTAGATCTGTATCAAACCAGTTAAAAGAAGTAAAAAGACCAGCTAGAAGTGAGCTTAAAAATTTAAGAACACAATACAAGAAAACTGTCATGATGCAAAAATCAGATACCGCGTCATAATGTGTAATAAACTTCTTCTGGCGAGCAAACAAAAAAATGGAAAATATTTTGGGAAGCAGATAAACTCCCTGACATTTGTAAAAAATAGACAACTAAATGCAGGGATTAATGAGGACATTTGGGTAGTCCACATAACAACAATGTATAAAGAACCAGAGTTCAAAACAATATCAGTTAGCCAAATTGCAAGATAAAACAGCAGGTGGAGAGTAGTACAAGAAACGCAGACTCCCCTTGGGGTCACAGACTCAAACAATAAATACATGGCTCTTCAGAGTAAAAACATCGACAGGTTAACAGAAGTTGACAAACTGTCAGCAATCGTAAAGAAACTAAAAACAGAGGGTGCAGCAGGCCTCAACAGAATCCCTAATGCACTCTTCAAGGGAGAAGTATCATATTGGGCTCACTATTTTACGCCATTTTTCAACAAGCTGTTTTTGAGAAATGGAATTTCAGATTCATGGAGGGGTAGCATTTCCACCCAATCTTCAAAGGTGGAAACCCAACAAAGCCGACAAGTTACAGATGAATCACTCAAAAGATGTTGAGGCCGAGTTATATGCGAGCTGCTTGCTGACTCATTTGACAAAATGATCAGATGACAACAATTGCATCCCAAGGACACAAACAGGTTTCAGGGCTGTTGCTGGCACTTTAACAAATCTCACGGCAGTAACTCTATTAGTCGAAAAAGCCCAACATAAGAATAACTACCTGTTTGCCTGCTTTGTGGCCCTTAAGTCTGCTTTTGACAGTGTACTTTGGAAATGACTGTGGGAAAAATTGGACAGTTTGGGTATCCCAACAAAGTTATTAAATGTCATTAGAGAATTATACTCAGCCACCTGAATGCAGGAAAACTAGGGGACGGCTCGAGGATAACAAAGAAAATAGACACTCACAACGGGTTGAAACAGGGGTGTGTGCTAGCCCCCACCATTTTCAATCTGTACTTATCCGACCTCGAAGATGCCCTCCAGAAAACTAACAACCATCCACCATCGTTAGTCAATCAGGAAATCATGTGCCTTCAGTGCGCAGACAACATTGTATTACTAAGCTAAATTCCAATCAGTTTACAACGTGGAATGAGCGCATTAGCCAAATACATGGAAGTGCAACGGCTGGAATTAAATCTATCTAAAACAAAGATAGTATGACTAGTGAATGCTAAATATAAGAAATACATATGGCACCTAGAGGGTAACAAGGTAGGGGCAATTACCTCATACAAATATCTTGGATTTAAGATGGAACAAAAATTGAGTTATGAATCACAGCTTGCCGCAATGAGGACCAAAACCCTAAACCTAATATACGACTTTAAACTATTAAAAAAGAAACTAAGTTGTCCATCCCACAGCAACCTACTATCTGTCATACTCGCACAGTTAATGCCAACAGTAACCTACAGCACAGAAATAATGAGGGATCGTGAAATCCCAGCCTTGAATAAGATTCAAACAAAAGTTTATAAAAATGTTTTTCACATCCGGCAAAGTGCATCATGTGCCCAAGTGCGTCTTGAGTTCGGACTGCCAAACTAAATATTCCGGAGTAAAGGTGCATTTATCAAACTATGTTGGAGGCTGCATGCATCTCAAATCGGGTCCATTGATCATCTGTCCTGGAAAGAAATAGATAATCAAAAAGAAAACAAAATTCAAGGATTCTGGGGTTGCTATCTAAACCAGGCGATAGAGGACCTGCGCACTGAAGACATTTGGAATGCCAGCTTTGGGAAAAAGTCTTTTAACAAACTAATCAATTTCACTATACAACTCCTGTCAAAATTAACGGATGAGAATACTTGATTACAAAGATGTCACGCCTGGACGGGGATCAGCTCATACGGCACTAGGAAGCCACAGGAATATTTATCAGCCCATTTTTCCTTGACTTTAAAACAACAATTCATGAGACTGCGTTTCGGAATGTGGGAAACGAAGGACCTTATCCCCTCATAGAAAGAACAAAGGCAAAACCGAGACTGCAGACTGTGTGTCTATAACTTTGAATCACTTCAACATATGTTCTGCGCATGCCCAAAGCTACTAAACGAAAGGAAAATTTTACTAAAAGAAATATTTAATAACATGAACATTCGAATAAGTAGAGAAGCAGTACCCACCTGGCTTGCTGAATCCTCAATCCCCCTAGTCAGCAGGGGGGCAAAACTTTTAAATCTGTATTTAAATGAAATTGTTAAAACCAATACTGGAACAAGACAAAAAACTTGTTTTACAGAAGGGTTTTTTATATTGACTTTGTTGTTTCAATTTAAAATATTTTTTTTAATTGCACTTTAGATGTAGAACAAAGACTTAGGGGGTCATTAGTATGGCGGGCAGACTTTGTCCGCCCGCCATACCCCTGGGAAACAGGACCGCCCGCTGAGGGTGCGGCAGTCGTGCACTCCCAATGAGGATGCCCCTGCCACACTGGCGGGTGCATGGCACATTTGTGACATCACCGCCCGCCGCAATGCCACAAAGGCAGGTTGTGCCTTTCATTGCACAGTGTGACAGGCACCGTGCGGTGCCTGCCACATTGTACATTGAAATGCAGGGGGTATCATAGGTAACCTCCATATGCACCCCCCGTCCCTCAGAGTCCCTGGGGCCCGCGACGGGCCCCCGCATGAAAGCACTGCATGCCTTTCCGTGAATCAATGCCGCCATGGGAAGGCATGTTCCCGCCCACATGGTAATATGGCTGGCGGTATCTAACAGACACCGCCACCATATTGAACCCTTTTCCGCCTGGTCGACTTATTGACCAGGCGGAAAAGCGGCGGGCGGTCTTTCCGTCCGCCGTGGACCCCCCAGCCATAGTAATATGGCGGGGGTCTTTGCTGCAAGGATGACAGACGGATCACCCCCGCCCGGACGGCGGTGACCACCGCCGGCCCGGCAGGGGCGATCAGCCCACCATCCTAATGGGGCCCTAACTGTTTTAAAATTCGATAAATGATTTTTATTAGTGCTGCTAATGTTGCTTGGGGTAACAGTTTTTTCAAAGACCGAACACATAAATAAAGAAACTAAACTAAAGTAAAACAGAATGAGTTCCTCTCAATACTGACTGGACAGTTTTGCTTCCAAAGATTTCAACAGCAATGAGTGTACTGTCTATAACACCCATCATTGGATAAAGATCATCAAATTCTACTGACATTAAAATGTCAGCTACAATACGGAAAACACCTTCATCACAGAAAATTGGCAGAATAGACTGTTCTTTTTTTTAGAGCTGTGTATACTGTTAAATAGTTTGTGACTGGAGAGGGTAGTACTGGTAGGAACCCAACCTTCGTCAGTGGGGTGGTATTCTGGAGGTCAGAGCGTGAATTCCATGTCAGAACATGGAGGAACTGGACTTTCTTCATCCCTTCAGTCCACACCAAATAAGCAATATGATAAATTCAGCTAAATCAACTGTGCAGACCGCAGCATCAGCTAGAAGAAGATCCATGTCCTCACCACTTTGAAACTTTTTGGCAGACTGGGACATGTTGATGGCTTGTAGTGATTTTGCACACATTTGGGTTATAAGTTTGCAGCTTCATTTGTTTATGTCTATAGCTGAAACAGCTTGCTTTCCAGCAGCTACTTCATTGGTACAGTCTTGAAAAAGCAAAATGGCAGTATCATGTGTGCTGAATATTTCAGTCAAAAAAGAGCTGTCTTCAGAATCAAAATTATTAAGAGCAGTAATTGTAAATCTTTTTTGGTAAAGTGACTTGGAAATGGTGTGCTGTCAGTTTCACAAGATTTTACAGCATGAGCTACAAACATGTTTCTGCTCCATACTATGTCATTACAACATGTTGATACACCGTCATAGATTCCATGGGCTGTCACTATGTGACTCCAGTCACCATGTGTAGCAGAGTTTACTTTTTGCCGTAATGTAATTCATAAAACATAATTTGGAAAAGACAGTACATTTGCACAGCATAAGCCTTTCGTTCCTGAAATTGTCTTCCACTTCTTCGCTTATATCTTCAAATCTATCATCAGTGTTGTCAGTGTTCATTCTGAACACAAGAAATTGAGTTTATAATAGATTTGCACTGCTGATATTAAAAAATGATGTAAAGAATATTTAGACATCAGGCATTGTTTTTGCATCCCATGATCTGTGAGGCTCTGAGGCATCACAACATTTGTCATTAAGTTCAAAATCTAAATCTTTCAGGACATTTCCTAAAATGTTTCCTGCTTATATTACAGCATCCTGTGATCTTATTTTGTCAGCAAGAAATTCTGGAGTCAAATCTGTTGGGAACACAATAAATGTCTCATGTTTTTGTTAGATTGACAAAAAAAAATTCTATCATTATACATTCTCACAAGAAAAATCATAATTTCATTATTATGGATCAATACAGTTTCATCAATGTTGACCTTCATGAGTCTGATCATAATGAGTGTAAACACATAAGCAGTACTCAAGAATGGCTTTAAAACTTAACTGAAGGCTGGAGGTTACGCAGCTGCTAGGAGCTAATTGTGCATTCATATTTTCACATGTATGCACGCATGCAGTTCAGGCGGGCATACAAATCCAATGCAAGTACACTTACCTCGCTATTTAGATCAGGTAATCAAATGAAAACCTCATCTTGGAAGAAACTAACTGCAGATAAAAACATGTTTGCCCTTTGACAATCACATACTCTGTACTTTGTTTTTCGTCAATCCCTTTGATCCTTTTTCTGACTAAACAACAGATAAAGCAAACACAAATAGTTGATGGACGGAGAGCTGAAACATTTCAGACATTGACCCCCATCACAGATCTGGGTTGAATCCATCAACGTTCTTTAGCTCACTTCCCCACCCATGTTCAGATCCAGCTATATGCACATCAGTCTTAATCCTGTGCCTCATGGGAACAGTCCAGCCCGCACTACCAAGCCAGGTCTTCCCGGATCGAAAGCAAGCATCCTGGGACCTGTTTTGGGGTAACATGCCTCATCAGCCCGGATAACTTCAATCCAGTGGCAAAGTGAGCAAGGGACCCACGTCGGGGCACACCTTGGCAACGTAGGGCATACAAAGCAAACACAAGGAGATGATGGATGGAGCGCTGAAACATTTCTGACACCCACCCCCAGTCACAGATCTAGATTGAATCCATCATCGTTCTTTAGGTCACTGAGCCACCCCAGTTCAGACTCAGCTTTATGCATATCAGTCTTGACCCTGTGCCTCATAGGAACAGTTCACCCCAAACTACCAAGATAGGTCCTCCCTGGACCGGAAAACAACTTCCTGGGACTGGTTTTGGGGTAACACCTGATGATGAGGGGTGTTACCCTGACACCGGTTACAGGATGCCCAGGAACTCTCTTCTGTTTAGCCACAGTTGATGTTAGCTATTCTTTTGGATTAGTTTGGCATATTACACGTTTCTTTGTTTAAAACAATATTAAATAAATTACCAATATGATGGCTAAAACATATCATTATAATGCTGCAATTTTGGAAAATGGCAGAAGGGTTGCTCTGAGGAGGTATTTTCTGTCTCTATAAGACTACTGGACCCCAAAAACTTTTGTTTTGACTTTAAAATGGAGTACAATGGTCTCATGGTTCCTGCTATATTCCTGCAGCACATCTGCCATTTTAATAAAATGTTGTCCAGAAAAATTCATCCCGGATTAGCAATTTCTACACAAGCTAAACTACTTCTCTAAGGATACAAAAATACAAATAAAAAATGAAAATCTCTGGACAACAATTATTTACGGAGGTATATCAAGAGGCCAGGACTAGTGGGAGAAACAACACCTTATTTTAGTGGATGTGTAGCAGTTCAGCTTCCTTCCTTTCAAGCAACTTAATGCAGCAACTTTGGTTGCTACACTGTGTGGTCAAATTTGTCACACAGCAAGCATGGTGCTTGCTGTGTCACAAATTGCAGGGACTGAATTTTGCAAAGCATCATATTTAGTGATATTTATGACATCGCCTATAGTATTAGCACTAAATCTGGTTGTTCACTGTGAAGTAGAGACCTATGCAGTGGTGCAGTGAATATTCTGTTCTGTTAGAGTAGAATTCTAACTGCAAGTATACCCCCAAGTCCACATTCTGTGTGTGGATATCAGAAAAGTGGGCAGACATTAGATGAGTGCTTTGGGTGAAAGCACACATGTGACATCTAGATCGATCATGCAATATATTGCATGACCTTTTGCATGTGCCTGCTTTTTTTTGTTGCTGTTTGATTTGGGGCAAAGTCAGTCAGTCAGTAAGTCAGTCAAAACACTTTATTCGATTACTTAAAATCATAAAAGACAGTATAAAAACATTCATATTAGTATATACAATGAATCAATCGATGGTAACAAACGTTATACAAAAGGCAATTTAAAATCAGTTAAAAAGACGGATAAAACCTCAGATAAAAATCAGCCAGGGTTATTCTGTACAATTGATCTTTTGCTATTGATTTGTACAGCAGCCACCAGAAAGCTAGCAACAGAGAAAATAACTCAGGTACTGCTTAGTATCTGGAGAAAAGTAAGAGCGGGCTTGACTTGTATAAAGCCCGCCTCTCTAAGAATTGGCAGTAAAAACTTTTTATGAATCTCCGCATAAAAGTCGCAGAACATGATAAAGTGCATCGTGTCAGGTTTAGAAAAATTATCACAACTACAAGGATTGCTGTTTTCAGGTTTACACCAAATGGGGAAAACGCCAAGGGATAAATGGATTAAGTTGAACCGGAATCTAATTAAAAGCTGGCGATGGAAAGGTCTGGTGACGATTTTTAAGTATGGCTCAAGTGAGGGTGAAGTTAACAGTACATAATTAGCTTTAACACATGGTTTCTGTAACTCCAACTCCTCACGTTCCATTGTCAACATAATAAGGAAGTTTTTCTTAGTCCAGCTTGTGTCCTCCTTGGTAATAGAGGCCGGTGAGGTGTAAAGCTCAGGACGCCCTAGTTTAGTAAACATTGCTTTAATATACATTACCCAGGGCACTCTGCTAGCCCTATCCAGGGAAAGACAGTCACGTATAATCTGGTGATTCAATGTAATTTCTTGGTTCAACCATGTCTTTAACCAACATGTCAGCAGGGCAGCTTTCAGCTGATCTGTGACATAGCCCAGTCCCAATTCCATGTGCTGTGAATAAGTAGGGGTGGATTGGGGTACTGCCAAAAGGGATCTCAGGAATTTATTTTCCGCCACTTGGATCTTCTCATGGGATGTGTATCCCCATACCGAGGCGCCATATGTAGCTATGGCCAGGCATTTAGCTTTATAGACATTCAAAATTGCCTCCATCGGTCTTGCCCCCAGCCGCTTTGCAAAGCCCATCAATGCTGAGGTAACCTCGCTACAACATTACTTTTTGTATTCTGTTGAGGTCCCCAGGTACCCTTTTCATTGAAAAGTGCCCCAAGATAGGTAAAAACAGGGACCTTGAACCTCAGCACCATTACAATAAAAGGGACGTAGCTTTAAGCTCCTGTGATGTTTACCAGCCACCATAACATGTGAGTTTTTACTGTTGACCTTCAGATCCAGAGAACCCATAAAATCCCCAAAGGAATCCAGCAACCTCTGGAGGCCAAGGCCAGTACGGTACAATAAAACGGCGTCATCCGCGTAAAGAAGAACCAGGATTACCGAATCTCCTACCCGCGGTACGTCCAGAGAGGCACCCTCTAGAGATTTCTCTAGTGCATTTATATATAAGGTAAAAAGGAGGGGGACCAGGATACAACCCTGCCTAACTCCTCGCATGGAACTAAAGTGACTGGTGCATCTACCATCCTGTGTAACCCTGACTGAAGTTAAAAGGCCCTGATGTAGGACAGCTAAAAAATTAACCAAGGATGGGTCAATACCTAGATTAAACAGGATTGTCCAATGTTTTTCCCGATTGACCAGATCAAAGGCTGAAGAGAGGTTCATAAAACCCATACAATGGGACCCCTCTTTGGACAATGTATATTTATTTATCAGGAGATGCAGGTTCAAGCATTGATCCAAAGTGCTTCTCTTCTCCCTGAAGCCATATTGAAGATTGGAGAGCACCCCTCTGTCATCTAGCCAATCTCTCAGTTTATGTAAAATGACTCTGCCCAAGATTTTAACAGCAGAGTCTATCAAAGAGATTGGTCTAAAACAAGAGAGGTCCCCTCTCTGCCCCTTTTTAAACACCAGAATTAGAATTGAGGTGGTCCAGGATGCCGGAAACCCCTTTTCACTAGAGGCATTGTAAACATTAGTAAGGATCTTTGCCCAGAAATGAGGGTAAGTACTATACAGGTCTGCAGGGACACCGTCCGGGCCCAGGGCTTTATTTTTGGACATTTATTTTATTGCCCCTAGTACCTCCTCCACTTCAAATGGTAAAGGGGGTGATGACTGCTTAAACCCCATAGGATTTTCTACATGTGCATGGCCCACATTACCATAGATCTCACTAAAGTGAGAAAGCCAGTGTTCATCTGGGATAACACAATCCAAAATGGGGTTCTCCAGCCCTGAAAAAAAAGGGTGGTTGATAGTTGCCCAAAACTTACTACTGTAGAACATCCGTTGATAAAAGATTTCTCCACGCCTCATCTTTGATCTCTTGCTTCCGGGTAGTAATATCCATTTTGTATATTTTCCTCAACCTACCGACAGAGTCCCTATCTCTAGGTCTCTTCTTCAAGGCTAGAAGAAGGGCACCATGGGCTTTGGTGCAACTAGTATAAAACCATCTATGAATCCGCACAGGCCTTACATTGCGTTTATCCTTTAAATCATTTGCGATCTGGGCACATATGGAGACATAAGCATCAATAATATCCCCACTGGAGGCAGTACTATCTAGACATGAGGCCAGGTTTGCCTCAGCCTTAGTAAAGAGATCCTCACAGAAGGCTTCAGGGACCACCCTGTCCCATTTTAACCTTCTACCCTGGCCCCTTTTAGTAATATCACTCAACTCTACATGTTCCCTAGCTCTTGGGTCAATAGCTTCACCCATAACCAACTCCAGACTAACTGAGTTATGGTCACTGAACACAGAGGGTACTACCGTGTAGGAAAAGACCCTAGTTATCACAACAAGTGATAACAAAATATAGTCAATGACAGTTCCAGGGTCTTTGCCTTTAAATGTGGGGACCCTCTCCTCCCCCTCGCTATTACCTGCTTCAAAGAGATTACTGCAAGCTAGGAGGTCCTCCATGGCCGCACCTTGCCTACTGTGTTCAAAATGTGGAACCTCGGTGCCTGGGGGCCATTGGTGATTATCTAAAACACAATCCCATTTACATGGGTGAATATCAAAATCGCCCATAATAATGATATTGAATAAAGTGTTATATTTTGACTTATAATCTGCTAATATACCATCCAGGGAGCATAAATGTTGGTTAATTATGTCGCTCTCACTGGCACTTTAAAAGTTAAATAATAAAATATTAGGCAGATTTGGGATGACCCACTCAACAATTAAAATATTACTCGAGCCTGACTCCAGCATTTTCAGGGAACCTTTCAATTTTAATGAAATAAGGAGAATTAAACCTCCTTTTTATCTACCCCGTAGTCCCGGGATTGCTGGGATGACAAAGCTCATAAAGCCATCCATAGTGAAAGACTTAGATGTATCCCACGTTTCCTGGAGGCCAATGATATGGTGTTGTTTAATAAAATCCACCCAGATGTCATCACTACTCTTTTGTCTGATGCCTCCACATTCCAGCTTATAAATTTACATATTGTTGCATTAGTTGATACCGTGGGTTGTACATTCAACTGTAAGGCTGGGGCATGTAGTCAGTCATTAGCCTCCAAATTGGCTAACGGGGAGAAATGGTTTAGCAGGGCTATATCAGTTTCACGATGATTCGAGGAATTACCAGTAGGTTGTGAGAGAACAGATGGGATTCCCTCCTCTCTCGATGGGGACCCTCGAGTCGGTTTACACTGAGGAATATATTTGGACCCACATAGTGTACTCATCTGGGGAGGCAATAGTGGATGTATGGGATGAAAATGTATATGTGCAGTACGTGGGGGATAGAAATAACCCAGTGGTAGTGGTCTAATTTCAGGGTTTCCTATCACTGAGGCATCCCAAAACAACCTATCAGCCACATTACGCCTATTGAAGTTAACTACCACGCAATCCCCCCCAATCCTTTTAGTGCAGTGCCCAACCCAGCCCACCAGTCTAGCCATGATGATACTAAGAGAGATATCTAGGCCGCCACTACTAAGTTGTTTGCACCAGTTTCTAGACTTCCTAAGGAGGTCTTGGGTAGTTTCGACCGCACCAGCATCTATGGGGGGAACCCCTGTGAATACAGCCACCAAAGTGCAGCTTCTGGGGGCAGATCCAGAGTAATGCCGCGTAAGTATGTGGATCTTTTATTACCAGAGGAGGTCCAAGCGGGCATATCGCTGCTTGTGTCAGTAATTTCTACCCGTTGGGATTCTCTTCGCGGTAAGTTACCATTTGCTAAATGATGTGTGTTACTAGTTATCCCCGTGGATTGAGTACTGATGAGACTGAAATGGGTTGATTTATTACAACCGTGCTGACCCTTCTTGGCCTTAGAGTTAAGGAAATAATCCTCCTGGGACTCTCTCTCCAGAGCTTTCTGCCCTCTAAACTCTTTGATAAATTGGTCAATATATTCACATTTTTTCAATAGACCAGCTACACAGGTCTTAAGAGAGTCCACAATGTCCTTGGCTATGCCAACAAGCACTGGCTCCAAACGTGTGTTAAACATTTCTTCCACTAGTTCAGCCAATTGATCGGGAATATTTAGGTCAGCACCTTTTGTCAAAAGTACAGGTTTTGCTAGTTTAATAACCTTCTTTGGGCGTCTACGTTTCCCCGAGTTATTGTGTGGCAAGGGGGCTGATATATTTCCTCCGTTGGTGCAGTCTATAACATTATTTGATGCTGGGCCACTTATAGTCTCAACTACAGACATAGAATGGAGCGTAGGCTGAGTGATCACAACTACCGGTTCCAGGGGAACATTGGGCGCAGGCATGGCCGGCAAAATATCAGAGTCATCACATTCTATGGTGGGGAGATCCAGGCCCAGTTGCTTCTCGGCATTTGCAATCTCTTTACTTAAAACCCCCACTGCTGACGTTAAATAGGAGATAATGGATTCAGACTTTCTCGGCACCTTTGCCTTATTAACCAACTGGTCCCCGTTACTCTGCTGCTTTTGCTTACCAATTGTGTAGGTTAGAGGGATGGCCCGGCCCGTCCTCCTTCGGCCTCAAACGGCCACAGACGGCCCGCCCTTTACCCGGGCTTAGCCCGGCGCACGTCCGCGCGCGCGTCCCATGGGACGGAAATGACGTATTGCTTATACAGCACTACGGGCGGAAGGGGAGAGCTGGGATCGTCGCTGGCTGCCCCCAATGGCTCCTGGGGCTGGTAGTCCTTTCCTCTGGCCCCCACACACCCCAAACACTCTGTGCTGCGTCTCCCGCAATGCGGGAGGCGCGAGGTCTTTTAACAGCTAGTGCGGGCAGAAAGGGAGGGCTGGGACCGTCGCTGGCTGCCCCCAATGGTTCCTGGGGCTGGTAGTCCTTTCCTCTGGCCCCCACACGCCCCAAACACTCTACGCTGCATCTCCCGTGAAGCGGGAGGCGTGAGGTCTTTTAACAGTTAGTGCGGCAGAAAGGGAGGGCTGGAACCGTCGCTGGCTGCCCCCAATGGCTCCTGGGGCTGGTAGTCCTTTCCTCTGGCCCCCACATGCCCCAAACACTCTGCGCTGCGTCTCCCGCGAAGCGGGAGGCACGAGGTCTTTTAACAGTTAGTGCGGGTGGAAAGGGAGGGATGGGACCATCGCTGGCTGCCCCCGATGGTTTCTGGGGCTGGTAGTCCTTTTCTCTGGCCCCCACACGTTCCAAACACTCTGCGCTGCGTCTCCCGCGAAGCGGGAGGCGCAAGGTCTTTTAATAGTTAGTGCGGGCAGAAAGGGAGGGCTGGGACTGTCGCTGGCTGCCCCCAATGGCTCCTGGGGCTGGTAGTCCTTTCCTCTGGCCCCTACACGCCCCAAACACTCTGCGCTGCGTCTCCCGCGAAGTGGGAGGCGCGAGGTCTTTTAACAGTTAGTGCGGGCAGAAAGGGAGGGCTGGGACCGTCCCTGGCTGCCCCAAATGACTCCTGGTGCTGGTAGTCCTTACCTCTGGCCCCCACACACCCCATGGTTACCCCTGGGAATGTTTTCCCCAATAATTGTAGAGCGTCCAGGAGCCACCCCCAACCACTGGCTTGTCCCGACTGTAAAAATGGCCCCCCAAGGAACCCTCCACAGAATACTTTCTAAACTTGTGGAAGATCACAAGATGACTAGACCTGCTTTCCATGACCTGAGAACTCTGAAAGCCTGGACCTGCTCCGTATTGTACGAAGGACAAAGAAGTGGACTTAAGAGATCAGATGTCTGACCTGTGTTGCTACAGACACACACTAACCTGCACTGGCCTGAAATTGGCCCCTACCAACTGAACCTGCCTGGATTGGACCTTGCTTGTGGTCTCTGCTGGAGTGAGCCCAGAACCCTGAAGCGTTGCACCACAAACCTGGGCAAAAACCTACGCTCCCATCAAACCACAGACACAAAAGTCTTTCTATCCACCAGGGGAGCAATAGGGGTGTTTTCCATCAGTCTGCTCCCTCTATGGTGGCAGAAAAATCACTGGGCCAATAGAGGATATCTTTCTTTACTGTTTGGGGGAGTAAAACCCCTGGGCATGGGACGGTGCTCTCCACCAGCAGAAGAGTATTCCTGCCCACTTGACACCTGGGAACAATGATAAAAAAGAAGGGGTGGTGTTTACCAACCAGGTATCGGGCGGTGCCCCACTTCATAATGGGTCCAACTGTCTTTCTGCCACCTCCCCCCTAGGCTGAGATTGGGGGTTTACCACTATTCTGCCCTCTGGGGGGGGGAAGCCCAGTAGACACAGGGTATACATTATTTGTTTTAGGGAAACAATATGGAGTGTATGTGGTCTGTGCTGGCCTTGGGCCTCTCCCTCATCCATAAAGCCCCAACAGTCTTTCTGCCTGCCGTGGGAGCAAAGCATCATCATTCTAACGACAAGAGAGAGGCTATTTGGATGCTTTGGGAGTAGGTTTGATACATGTACAAGCTGAGTGGGGATAAATCCAAATGACCTCTTACTCACTTTTTTAAACCCTAGTCTGAACCACTGCCCAGGGAAACCTACTAAACATAAGAAATTCTAAAAAATAGACACCCCAGGAGTCCATGGTGGTTTCATACCCACAATGTCTGGCAAACCTTAAACTTTGCTTGCAACCATTACTTTTCCTCAAATTTCTGTGAGGGAAATTTCAGGAATCTGGGCACATCCACACAATTCCTACGGCCCAGCATTTCCCACATGGCCAACGGTAAACATGATACCCCACTTGTCATTCTGGACCTAGCACAACCACCTAAAATGGATTAAACAAGGAACCAGGCGGAACTCACATGGTCCCTTGATATCAGAGAATGTTCCCTCACAGAAATGTGAGGAAATAGAAAATGCTTCAAACACATGGTCCATGGATATCAGAGAACGTTCCCTCACAGAAATGTGAGAAAAAGGAAAAGGCTTCAAACACACAAAAGGTGATGTGAGGAAAGATGAAAATAATCTAACTACTAGCAATCACTTGGGTTAGCATTCCAGTCCATTGCTTTTTGCCCACTATGCTCCCTCACATCAGGCCCAGCTATATGTAAATCAGTTGTGATACTGCTTCAATAGGAACAGTACAAAGTGAACTGCCAAGTCAGGTCCTCTCAGAACAAGCAAGCGGATCATGAGCTAAATGTCTATACAGGCATTAAAGAACAGAATAAACTATAGCACTTGGAGAAGATGAAGGAACTGAATGAGCTACATTGTGGTTAGGAACATGTGAAGCTATTGAGGTACAAGATTATTCAGGAAAACAAGGAGCTGCAGTGCCTGAACAGATGTAAAACAAGATCAGAAGCAAATATAACAAAAAGACAGGAACTATGGGCCACATGTTTGGAAGTGTTTTGACATTTACAATGTTGCCATTCGATAAAGTTTGCTATTAGCGAATGCAGAATAGCCTTTTATGATGTATGAAAGGCTTTGTAGAGCAATTTTAGGTAATCGCAAAAATTGCAATTACCTAAAATTGCGACTACAAATAGGGAATCACAAATTGCACATGTATGAAGCATTTTCCAGATACAAACTGTTCATTTGGAAAAATGCAATTATCATCGACTTCAAGTCAGTGGTAACCATGTGCAAAATGTGAAAAATGCAGAGAAAACTGGATTTTTCTAAGTGCCATATAGTGTACACATGCCAGTGCGCTTTGCATGTGCGCATTATTCTTTTGGGATTGCTTCAGGGGGCCCTTAGGCCCCGGGCACCCTTGACTTTGCATTACCAAATTTGTGAGTCCTAATTAGAGGATTAAAAATTAGCGAATGCTAAATCATTCGCACCTATGGGCCTTTCCGCCTTGAAAATATTATGACTGGAGTCATCATACCTAATTGTGATTTACTGAATCGGTAATATTAAGGAATCACCAAATCTTTGGCGATTCCTTATATACATAGATAGCATTGCGATTGCTAAATAGCAATTAGGTAAAGATCACTATTTGGTAATTGCGAAATGGTTATTTGATACATGTGACCCTATGAATCAAGAAATAGAAATCTGAGAGAACATTTGAACAAGGAATGTGTTTTGAAACAGAACAAGCAAGACATGGTTTGAACAGCATTTCTGAAGGAAAAGGTTCGTGAAAAACTTAGCATTCACATGTATGAAGTAGCAATAATCTCAGTGGAGGGGCATTGACACAAGCAGAGGGTTAGGTGTGAGTAATCACATCTTTAATTAGAGAGTATAGGGCACAGAAGGAATGAGAGAGGGAAAAACATCAGAACCCATAATGGATTTGAAGAAAAAAGAGGAGCCATGAATGAAGTGCTTGTCAGAACTGAGACAATGCACATTTCTGAATGTGAATCTGTTGGGATGATGAAACTGGATGACAAACAATAGTAGACCTCCACGTGATCTTCTTAGCAAAGGGCTGCGGAACGAAGCAACAACGTCCAGTAGAACTAGTACGAAATCTGGAGTGAGATTTGTAGAAAGTTTTGAAATAAAAATGGCTGAAGACAATACCAGACAGTGCCCTAATTTGTGCAACTTCGTGGCAGAATAGCCGATTTCTGGCACATGGAAAAACACAATTTTACTGACCAAACATCCAGCAACACAAAAGCTCTTCATACTGGATATCTCAGAACTAGTACAAGGGTAAAGACAGTAACGTTTTCCCTACCATAGACATACCAGGAGGTTAGGAGGCAAATGGGTGCTAGACAGGAAGCTGTCCTGATGTCCCAAGCATGTCTAGCCACATATGTTCAAGAAAGTAGGACTGGGCTTTGAGAGCAGATTGAGAAATGGCTTTTTGCTGTCATTCTGCACGTTCTCTCCCTTTACCTACTCAGAACGCAATCTTGCCTCTGATGGGAATTGGGAATAGATTTGGTTGCACACCCAGCAAATTCTTGGTTAGAAACCAAATACATGCATTTTGCAATAGGACTTGACTAGGAATGCCCAAACCCTGCCTTTACAGATATGCTATGTTTCTAGTACTGACATTTCACCATACTATATAGGCGATTCTGCATTCATCAATATACTTGAAAATTATGCCAATCCTGATAGGCTTAGAACGTCAGTGAACAGCCTTATAATGTTTAATAACTTATTTAAATCATGATGCAAAAAGTAATTTTGGAATCAGGACAGCAAAGCATATTAATTACAAAGAGTAACCTTGAACTTTTTTTTATTTGCACATTTTGGAGTCAGGAGTGGATTAATAAATATTATAATGAAAGAAACAACTAATTCACAGAACATGAAAATGAAATAAAATTATAAGTACATTGATTTAGGGTAATCATTTTTCTGATTCAGATATAAAAGTAACAATAGCAAGGCAATGGCAGATAACTCAATAAATGTTAACAGGGCTCCCAGGTTTTCAAAGACTTTCATCTCAGTGGAACCACAAAGTAATCAATACCAGAGTTAATTTAGCAAGACAAGACTGGATTTGGGTGGTATGCAAAAGACAGAATATTTTTAAAATTGCCACAATTACAAAACGGTGAATATCAATTAATTGATTTATTTAATATCATATCAATTGTATTATGTACTGAACGATTATTATTTTATTTTTGTAAATTGTGTCTAGAAAATAAGCAATGTAGCTCTCACATGGGGTCGTGCTTTGGAGTGGCCCAATAAACACTTGCCCAATTTACTAAGCAAGCTCTGCTTATACATACAAAAAGCCTTTTGATTTAGGAAAAGGTTTTTGTTATGACTCGCAAAATGGGGATATACTCCAGTATAATAATTTGCATGAATGTAATGCGGGAAGTAGGCATTATGCGGTGAAAAAGCCCTGGAAAGTTGGGGAACACCAACAAACATACTTTTTGTTGGTATCATCAATATGTCCATGGTCCAATACCAGCCCTGGGGGGGAAAGGCTGGGTATGTACTCTTTCGAGGGTTAGTAGTTAATATGCTTCGAAGATGGGAATGGGAGGAGAAAACCCCTACAATCGGAGGAGGGTTAGAGGAAGGCATTTCTTCAGAGGAGAGAGTTATTTCCTTAGAGATATTGTTGTACAAAGTGCAATCGAACTCGTGCAAGACATTTGCCTGTGCCTAGATTTGCAGGGTATAGTATTCATGTGGAAATGCCTTCACATTGTTATACATGAAAAGCATTTTCTTGTAATATTCCCGGGAATCTGCTTCGTACGAATACCCTTAGAATCTTTCGAAATGCCCATTAATTTGGAAAAGTACTTCAACAGTAGAGCTCTGTGAATAAGGCTGAATGTTTTTTAGCAAAACTTAGTAAAGCAACGTCCTTTAAAATAACTATGCCTGGCCATGAACTACAAATAATACTTTAGTAGTATCAGTATTGTTTTATTTTAACTAATGCAATTCTTCAATATAATAATCTGATATAGCACTTCTAGCAGATCCAGAGGTATCTATTCAATCAGAGGTGAAGGACATGAATCCCAATGTGCATGCAACTAATTTTCAAAGACCGTTTCCTCTGTGAATAAAAAAAATAGCTTTATCTCACAAATTTAACAGTTACAATACTGAACAAAGCAACAAAAGCTATATGCACTCCTTGATGAAAAGAAAATTAGCAAAAAAATAGTAAATACATATTTATAGTGCTCACAAGTACCCCTAACAAAATTGTCAACTATTGTTGCCTTATGGCCTGTCCATGGAACAAATATGTGAATACAGATTCTGACACATGACTTCATAATAAAAGAGTTGTGTGAAATGTGTTAGAAAATTAATTACATTACAAATTGCTTGGTTTGTACTGTATGTCATTCTAAGGGAGACTTTAATATCATTCTCTATTTTATATCCATTTTTTCAATTGCTATATATTAAAACACTGAAAAACAGAAGTTGTTTTCGACTGGTATGATATCGGCAAACAACATTCTTTTCCCAGGTCTTTCTTTTGTATTCCGTGTAAATAGTTCATATTGCTTTACTGATAAAATGGACAGTTTGCATTATTGGCGGAATGTTATCTTATGGGGGGCAGCTATAGCCGGTTCGCCTTGTCAGGGTCCTGATGCTTCACTTCTTGTTATCTCTACAATAAATACTCTTTATCTAAACTTCATTGCTGTGGCTTCTTCACTGGCACTGTGGGAATATGTAGCGGTAACCCATCTGCAGCTGTATCATGCTTACAATGGTCACTTATCCAGAGGTGACAGATTGTGACAGATCGCGTGACTAAAAGCTAAATTCAGGAATCATAGGGCATATTATCAAGGCTGGCAAAATGAAATTATCGCCGCTTTAGCGGCCGTTTTCGTCCACTAAGCGCCGATAATTTCATCGCCCTATTAGCAAGCTGTCGCTAACATCAGTTAGCGACACCTTTTAGGTAATAGCGAGCGGTTTGGGGCCCGCTTTGCATGTCAGCGATATTTATTGCTAATGACATGCACAGTGGGCGTACCCAACCTGTTAGCGACCACAAACAGTCTCTAACATCGCTATCGCCTATTATCAATGCAGGCGTAGAGATGGAAATATTCGCACTAACCGCAAATATCTCCAAAAGCTAACGCCTGCTCAGACCAGTTCTTAGCCATTATATCCAATGGAAGGTGGATATTATGGCTAAGACCCTATTGGCGTTAATGCGTGAATATCGCTGTATTCTTAGCGATATTCATGCATTTCGCCGCTATCGCTGGATATTTTATCGCTATAGAGATAAACGTTGCTAATAGCACGTTATCTCTGCGATAATATCCGGCGATGCTTGGCGATAAAAAAACACTCGCTAAGCCCATTTAGCGATAAATATCGCTAGTTGTTGGTAATATGCCCCTTTATACGTTATCGAAGATATTGTGAGTTATGCGATCTGAGCTCTGCCGTGGTGAGTTTGAAATTCATGCCACTCCTTTCTGCTGTTTAAGTGTTTTGCTCAGCAAAGAAAAAAAGGGAATACTTTGCAGAGGCATTAGCGTTGGCATTGTGAAATTGGAATTTGCAACTTGTAGTACAGAAATTGACTGGACATGTTGGTCACATGGAAGCTAAAGACACACAATTGATGGATGGAATGCAGAACAAATCCTAACATCCCCCCCCCCAGTCAAGAGATCTGGGTTACAAGTCCTCCCTGGACCGGAAACAAGCATCCTAGGACCGGTTTCGGGGTTTCACCCCTCTTCAGCCAGGATAGGGCAAGGAAGCAAAAGACACACAATTGATGGACGGAATGCAGAACAAATCAAAGAGGACTCAGACTTGCCTAAAAGAACCAACAAGTGTGCCATTGCACTGCAAAGGACTGCAAAGGACTTCTGCCTACCTGTAGGTATTAATGCTCCATGTATGCAACTATGCTTCAAAAGGCTTCACATTCTCCTTTCTTTGCAACTGACCATGCGGTTTTAACACTGTTTGCTTAACTCTCTATGGGGAGTGCCATTTTCCATTGCGGTTTTGTTTTAGCAAATTTTCCATTTGTTTGCCGTTTGCAAGTACATCGGAGTTACTTTCATTTTTAATCACTACTTCCCTGCATTTTCTTAACTTCATGTTCAACAATTGTTATGCCTTTTTTGCCCTTTAAAACACATCCAGTAAGACCAAATATATGTGTAGGTGAGTTACCTGACTGCACTACAACCCCCAAGATATTTTGGGTCCAAGGGAGCAACAAGCCACCAAAACAAAAGCAGGATGGAGATGTTTCTGCAGGCTGTGAAGCACTGATCACATCTACCTACCCATATTTCCTCAGCAGATCGGACCAAAGAGTACAGTACTGTGATGCATGCTGATGGTGGAGTGCTGTTTTGCAGTGTGTGCAATGTGGCGGTGGACCACATCCAGAAACACAAGTGGATGTGCATATGCGGTCCCAAAAACACTCGGAACGCTCGTCAGATGACTGTGAACTCACTTTTCACAAAGAGTACAGCTGCCAGTGCCTCACACCAGGAAATAATAAGTGAGTGGGTCAATGTCTGCACAGCGCTGAACATTCGGCTGAGCAAAACCGCCCACCCTGTGTTGCACATCTTTCTCCACGAGCGAAAACAGAATGGTGGTGCGATACGTGGAAGTCATCATCAGCTTCAAGAACGTTATTTCCCGGAGAGATATATATGAGCCAAGAATGAGCTGAATGAGCAATTGCAAGATCAGTGTTATATTTGATGAAACACCAGATGTTGAAGGGTGGTGTGTGTTGAATGGGTTATTTGCAGTGGTCTCTGCACAGGGTGGCTATCAGATCCACACCCACCTAGAAGATAACGTTTCTCACACAGTACGACAATGAGACTGTAGCGCAAGCAGTGTGAAGGTGCTCATAGTGTACAGCATTGACTTTCAGAACAATACTTCCTTTAACACAGACGATGCAGCATACATGCTCAAGGCATACAACATTGTGTTGAGAAACCTGTACATAAACTCCATACATATCACGTGCTTGGCACACATAATGAACCTTACTGGAGAGTTGTTTAGGAAGCCTTTAGGGGAGCTACATGCTTTCCTTCTGTACTACTCACAAATCTTTTACATGGGCCAGAAGCAGAAAGAGAAGGTACCTGCACCGTCTAGCTGAAAACCATGGGGTGATACCAGACATGGCACCTGACCCTTGCAGTACCTGGTGGAATTCTTGGTTTGCTGTTGTTCAGTACCACTGCAAGCACTTTGAGGCCATTGGTGGGTTTGTTGAGTGTGAGATGCAACTCAGTAAGTCTCCCTTGAAAATCAGCAAAGGATTTTGAACAGTGACCAAATAAACTGCATGAAAGTTCAATTGGACATTGTGGAAGAAAACAGCCAAACATTTTAAATCTGAGGGGCTTATTCCAGAGTCAGACACTAGTGACAAGGAAGGTGTATGATTACCTAGAGGACCTCCACATGACACTCACAAGCAATCCAGCCCTCACTCTGGAATAACTACAACCATTTCTAGAGACCACTGCAGGGGCTAAATTAACTCTGACACAGAAAAAAAGATAACAGCCCAGCTTAATGAAGCTTTTGAAAATTCTCTTGAAATGGTGGGCAAGTACACTGGGAAGGCCCAACCAGGCATTGGATTCTTGAAACAAGTGTTCCTTTTCAATCTGGTACGAATCCTGCAAATTCAGCCATCCCGGTTTGAGCGGAGTTCCTGATCAGGAGCTTCACCTCTAAGTTGAACATGTAGGTCCAGAAGTTGTTCAGGCATCAGCTTCCGAGGTGATGGAAACTGACCTCTTTTGGCGTGGGATGATTGACCGCATTCCAGGCCTTTCACAGCTTGCAGCTCTGTACAAGGACTGTGTGACCAGTTCTGCAAATGCTGAAAGGAGCAACAACATCTACAAAATGATTGTGTCAGCCAGACGATGATCCCTCTCAGAATAATCCATCCGGGCATTATTGTTTTTGCATTATAATCTTCAGCACAATATTGGGCTAGATTTGGACTGCTCAGAAGAATTGCATATACATGGCCAAGATTAACTCCTCTGAAGACAAGCATACAGGTTCCGTGGGTATTTATTCATTAACAGGTTTATGCCCTATACGTAGCCTTTGACCCAAAATAAAATGCCTAAATTGTAAATAAATAAAATATTCATAGCTTCATGTTGTCAAATAACTCATAACAATAAGGTATAAGGTGTGTTTGTTGTAGGAAAAATTGCAAAATAAAGTGCCTTAAAAATGCTGCATAATTTCCATATTTGTGCTGCTAAATGTCCATATTTGTGCTGCTAAAATTGCTGGTTCATGCCGCAATTTCCTGGGGGTCTGTCTAGTAAGAAAAATCCAAGAAAGGAAAACACAGTAGATGGGTCTGAAGGAAAAAAACGGAACCCAGTGTTTGAGATGTGGACACTTTGGATATTTAGCTACGCCCAGTAGCATTAAAGCCCCAATTTTACAGTTATAAACTTTCAGGATATTTTTCAAGAGTGTGTAAAGATTATCTAGATGAAGAGAAAAAAGAAGCATAGTAAGGGAATAACTGCACTGCAGATGACCAAATAGGATTTATCAGAGAATGATGTGAGTTGACTAGATTCAGGGAAGTGTATGATCGAAAACAATATGATGCAGATGCAAATCTTGCAAGTAAATACTGTTCAAATTGCCCCTAAGTGCAAAATGAAGATAGCTGGTTTTTGTGTAGACATGTGAGCAGATTCCTGTTCACCATATACCTTAATAGTAAGTGTGGGCGAATTTTGCGAATTCACGGGAATTCGCAAAAAAAATCTGCAAATTCGCGGATTTCCCCGCGAAACCGCAGATTTTTGGACAATTGCACTATACTTGACTGGAGTACTTTCTAATCAGTAAGTGCTACCTCCTTGGGTAAATGTATCATGTTTTTCCGACAGTAGAGCTGCGTAAAAGGACCAGTCCAGTGACCCCGTGTGTCTGTAACTTTGCCACCGCGCCCGTAGGCGCCGAGGTCCCTCGAGTGACCTGTCCATCACAGTGGGGGAAAGAGCGGGAAGAGGTTGCATAGCCTAGTGTGTGTGGGGCCGGGCTTCTGTGCGAGTTCACATGCCTCTTCTTTATAAAGGGTCAGACACCGATCAGAGCAGCAGATGAGGAAAAAGCAGTAAGTGCTACCTCGTTGGGTAAATGTATCGTGCTTTTCCGACACTACAGCTGCTTACCACTTGGATGCTAAGATTTCATTTTCCCCATTATTCATGACGAGTTACCCTTGTCATTAGCATAAGATTTCATTTTCCCCATTATTCATGACGAGTTACCCTTGTCATTAGCATCCAAGTGGTTAACAGGCCCACCAGTGACCCGGTTAGTCTGTAACTTTGCCACCGCGCCCATAGGCGCCGTAGTCCCTCGAGTGAGCTGTCCATCACAGTGGGGGAAAGGGCAGGAAGAGGTTGCATAGCCTAGTGTGTGTGGGGCCGGGCTTCTGTGCGATTTCACATGCCTCTTGTTTATAAAGGTCAGAGGCCGATCAGCGCAGCAGATGAGGAGAAAGCAGCCTCCTGGTCACTGGAAGTACAGGGGGATTGCGCTCGAGAAACTCGTGGATGCCTAGACCCTCATCACGGATTACAGCTAATTGTAGATGGTAGATCTGGGGAGAAAGCACACCTGCCTAGCATCAGTGCTCACTAGATTCTTGGGCTGATTATAATGCGTTAATGAATTTTAGCTTCAACCTGCTTTTTTTTATCTGTAAGTGCTTCCTGCCGAGGTTTAATTGTTGGGACAGGCGCCTCGTTGCCTAATTGTAACTAATCTCTGACCCTGCTTCGAGGGTCAGAGCAGGGCCAGAGAATAGTTGCAAGTAGGCAACGAGGCGACTCAGGAAGCACTTATACGGTTACAGCAGGTGGCCAAGATATTTGCCTACCCGTTACCAGGTGTAGAGGGAATGTCCATCGGTCCCCGGCTCCCTGGTATACGGAAGAACTGAAGCTGGAAAAAACTAAGTGTAAGGGACTTGAGAGGAAGTGGCGCAAGCACTATGATCCTCAATCTAAGGAACTATACCGTAAGGCCAGAAACCTCTATCACACGGCCTGTTCCAGAGCTAAGGCATTTTACGTAACGGAGACCATTAATATGGCTGCCAATAAAGCACGGACCCTTTTTAACACAGTGAAAGACTTAGCCGGAGCAAACTCTGCGGCGGTCGCGTGCCCCTTGACCCCTCAAAAATGTCAAGATCTTGCTACGTACTTTGTGGGAAAGATCGACACTATTCTTGCAAACATTAATTCCCCGGTGAGGGAGGATAGGGAAGCTCTTCCTTCAGAAAGCCCATCAGGAAATCGGCTGGATTCCTGGCCTTATATTTCCGTGGGCACCTTAAAATCCTTGGCGACCTCTATCAAATCAGGCTCTCCGCGTGATCCCCTCCCTATTAACATTCTATGCCAACTGGATGACGGTGCTTTAGGAACTATTGCCGAGACACTTAATGCTTCCATCCGTCTGGCAACTGTCCCGGCACCGTGGAAGCACGCTATGGTCAGCCCTCTGTTGAAGAAGCCATCTGCTGATCCAGAGGTTCTTGCAAACTATCGCCCAATATCTCTGCTGCCTGCTTTCTCAAAAATTCTGGAGAAGCATATCCATGGCGTGCTTTCATCGTACACGGAGAACAACAACTTGCTCCATTTTTCCCAGTCGGGCTTCAGGGCAGGCCATTCCACCGAATCTGCCCTCCTGGGAGTCACGGAGAAGATCAGGGGACTTTTGGACGACGGACAAACGGTTGCTCTCGTCCTGCTCGATTTGAGCGCGGCTTTCGACACCATCTCGCACAACAGACTGCTTGCCAGGCTGAGTGGGGATGGTGTCGGAGGGACCGCATTGGACTGGATTAGATCTTATCTGAGCAACCGGACGTTTCAGATCTCGTCCTCTCACGCCCAGTCGGATATTTTTCCGTCACCTCATGGCGTGCCCCAGGGCTCAATTTTAAGTCCATTATTTTTAAACCTTTATCTCCGCCCCCTCGCTGATTTAGCAGAGCGGGTAGGTCTTGAACTTATGACCTACGCGGACGATTCACAGATTATTTTTTCCCTTACCAACTCAGAGTCTTCATCCCCTTCAACCCTGAAGCTTGGTCTTCAGGAGGTCTTCAGCTGGATGTCAGCAAACCAGCTGAAGCTCAACGGGGAGAAGACGGAGATTCTTCTCCTGGGAAAAAATCGTGATCTGTGGCAGGAGAGGCACTGGCCGCCATCCTTGGGCGCTTTCCCCAGTCCAGCTACCCAGGTTAGAAACCTAGGGGTGTGTATCGACGATTCTTTATCGATGAAACAACAGGCTAATAAAGTGGCTGGTATTTGTTTCACGATCATTAAATGGCTGCGGAAGATTATCTGGATGCTGCCTGTGGATACCCAGAAGACCGTAGTCAATGCGCTAATAACATCTAGGCTTGACTACGGTAACATTCTTTATCTGGGCTCCAATTTAGCTGTAACCAGGCGGTTACAACTGGTCCAGAACTCCGCAGCCAGGCTGTTGTGTAAGATTCCTAGGACAGCAAGGATCTCGAATCACCTTAGAGACCTGCACTGGTTGAAAGTTGAGAACCGGGTCCGGTTTAAGGCCTTGACCTACATGTTCAAGATCAGAGCGGGAACCGCACCATGGTATCTGCAGAAATTGGTTAGGCCCCACGTACCTGTACGGAATCTCCGCTCTTCAAACGGAGCAACCTTCACGGTTCCCAGATTCAAACTGGCCCGAATGGGAGGTAAATCTTTTTCCCACCTGGGACCAGTTTTTTGGAACTGCCTTCCTTTAGCCTTGCGCAAAGAGGAGAGCTTTGTCAGTTTTAAGAAACAAGTTAAAACCTGGCTGTTTAATAAATAACTGTTTAAATAAATAGCTGTCGATCTGTTGTCATCAGTTGCTTTCTGTGTGTTGTTCTCTTAGCCATGGCGCCGGGAAACCCTTTGTGGGTATCTGCGCGCATTACAAATGCAAAAAATAAATAAATAAATAAATAAATAAGTTAATTTCTTTGTAACCATTTTGTAAATGGTTACAAAGAAATTAGCTTCAACTTGGGCACCTGCTGTAACCCTGTAAGTGCTTCCTGAGCAAAATTCATCCCGCTCGCAGATTCGCGGATTTTGCCACGATTTCGCGAAATTGTGGAAAATCCGCAAATTACGCGAGCGGAACGAATTTTCCGCCTATACTTACTTAATAGACAATAACACATACCTCTAGTTTTTTGGAATTGTATTGAAGAAAACCAATGTGAGTCCAGAAGGCTTTGTGGAGACAGGCCACCAATATTAGATTGTTTTAGAGTGGAATGAACAAAAGATGGGGATCACACTAAATCCTAATAATCTATAACAAGTAATGGCCCTGAACATATCTGTGCTTGAGAAATGGAGAATTTAATGTCATGAACTGTTTCAAGACAAACCAGGTTGGATAAAAGGATTGAAACCCTCATTATGCTTAATCAAGGTTCATACTCCAAATTTGCAAAGTAAAGGGGGTCATATTGTCCATCAAACAGAATTGAGAACTGAGCTCGAAATATGATGTTCTGAGCTGATCTTTGAACCCATAGAATCCTCAGAGTAGCTTAACCCAATTGTCTTAGCACAGAAACAAAATGGTGATTTAAATGATTGCATGTGGGTGTACCAAAACCCAATATAAACCAAGGGGCCTATTACGATTGCGGATTTCCCGCATCCACCGGGCCGGCGGAAGCCACAGCCGGCCCGGAGGATGAGGGAAATCCGCCGGGGAGCCTTGAAAGACCCACCGCCATATTAGGATGGCTGGTGGGTCTTACTATCTGTCCGCCGCTCTTCCGCCGCGGGCGGATTCCGCCCGCGGCGGAAAAGCATTAACATGGCTGGCGGTGTCTATCAGACACCGCCAGCCATATTAGGATGTCTGCGGAAAGATGCCTTTACACGGCGGCATTTCCGCCGTGTAAAGGCATACGGATTTGTGTTTGGGGGCCCGTTGAGGGCCCCCAGGGGTGAAGGGGGGCGTGGGGGGTGCACATGGGGGGTACCTATGGTACCCCCCTGCATTTGCCTGCACATAGCGGCAGGCACCGCGAGGTGCCTGCCGATTTGTGCATGCAAATGCACAACTTACTTTTTTATCATTGCGGCGGGTGCTGCTTTAAGCAGCACCCGCCGCAATGATAAGAATACAGGATGTGACCGCCAGGGTGGCGGTCACATCCTAATTTGCACAGAGGGACCGCCGCTGCCCCTGCGGAGGGTCCCTCCTTCTCTATGGTGGCGGACGGACTCAGGTCCGTCCGCCATCATAATCGGCCCCTAAATGTGGAGCACCTTGGAAGAAAGCAAGTGTTTTTCAACAACATATTATTCAAAAGCATTAATCAGAGTGTTTTACATCTGGACAGAAGACACTTCACATCATTTGTGACACTGCAAGGGACATTTGGGAATGCCATTAGGTTCAGCGCCTGTTTGCAAGAGATATGCAAAAGGTATTGGTGGGGACAAAAAGTGTCAGGGTTTGAAGATGTTATACTGTTTTATGCGAAAGAAATCCCAATAGCATTTTGGAACAGGTTTTGGAAAAAATGCATAATATTGCTTTGACAATTGGAATAGAGACATGTAGGGTGCCTACATTGGGAAGAATGATTGTTTATGTGCAGGAAGGTGTCCCTTCCTGCATATAAACAATCACAAACAGCAATTTGTACCTGCATTTTGCAGCACACATAGAAGTTGCAAATCGACAATTTATTTTTTAATGATTTTTTAATGATTTATGTGCAGGAAGGAACACCTCCCTGCAGATAAACAATAATTCATGGTTTATTGCAGTTTTTATGTGTGCTGCACAATGCAGCACAGATAGAAACAGCAAATAAGAGGAGTAATAAACCATTTCTTCTTATTTTGTCATGTTAAGACCAGGAATTCCCTGGCCTTAATGTTGGCACTGCCCCATATTTATACCATCCTTCTAAATATGAGACAGCATCAAAATCAATGGGTGTTGCCGTGAAACACCCACTGCCCACCCTTTTCAAGCTAAGTATTGTAATGGTTGTCTTGAACCGATGATGAGAGCTCCTCAGAATCAGGGTGACGCACAGAAATGGCCACCTCTCAACATCCCAAACTATGATTATTAAACACAGAGTATTAGGGCGATCAAGCGAGGGAAGGGAATAGGGTAGGAACAGTTGGGAAAGGGATACCTGTAGAGAGAGAACACACTGTTAATGTAACTTCAACAATGCTGGCTACTCTCATATAGTCTCACTAATACTGCAAATACCTTCACCCAAGCCGACGTGGTATTTGATTGAACTACTTGAATGTGAAGTTAGTACTCTTCTCAGATGCATACACCTAGAGAAACAAAACACAACCACATTATAGTCCATTCCTCCATATGTACCCGGTACCTGATGCCTCTATAGTCATTCTCACATACCGTTGTCTTTCCTTCACTGCCACCAAAAAGAAATGAACTCAAAACAAAATGAAGAGGTTCTTCTCCATAGAAGGTGTGAAAAATAATTGTGGCTGAATATCAATACTGTTTCCAAAGCAAGCAAATGAGAACTCAAGACATAATCCAAGAGACTGAAATTAGGATCAACAAGTAAAGGTTCCACTGAAAAGGCAGTTTAGAGGAAGCAATAAGAACTGAAGTTCCAAAAGAATAGAGGAAAATTAGAACACCTTTTAATTTTTTCCGCAAAAACAAAAGTCTTGAATAAACTCCACAAAAGTCACAAACAATCTGAGAAGAGTTCCTACCACCTCGTGAAGAAATACTCCGAAGAGAAGGCAAAGCCTTACGAAGAAGCTCAAGATGAGGCCAGAGCCACCCAAGCCTTGGTAGTGTCGGCGATGACTTCCTTCTAACCTCCAATCACCAACTGACATGGACACAGAGACAGCTTGCAGGATTCCTCCGCACTTTACCCGCTAACCACGGAAAATTCAAAACTGAAAATCGGAGACTGGAGCCTAGAACGTTGCTACGTCTGCCTCCGCATATTACCCGCTTACCGTGGGAAATATAAAAACTGGATACGGTAGACCGGAGCCTTGTACACCACTCCAACAGTCTCCGCAAGAACAACAAGAAGAATTACTCACACCGGCCGGCGTGCTTCTGTGCCCTAAATCTCCTGATTAGTTCCTCCGCCCGGACCCCGCATTCTTGGATTTGTAGTTCCTCCCATCAACCAACATGCTGGGAACTTGGAAGGTGCAAAACGGCTTAGATCCAAACAAGTAAAGTGTAAAAGGGCACCTTATTTACAAGGCGGTGGTAAGCCACAATAAGTGGTTTAACCCCGCCTTGTAAGTAAGGGGAAGCCCCTATCACCCCAGGAACATTGTAAAAAGCAAAGTTCCTGTGGCCGTAGGGGCTTCCAAATATGCCCCATAATATCTTCTGTGCCTGGAGCTGAGTATCTTGGCCATATCATTAGACTGGATGGAGTGGATGGTAAACCAGAGTTTAAACTTTTCAAAAGCATCGAATGTGCGCCATGTCTGGAGAATAAGCAACAGATGAAATAATTTCTTGGTTTAGCTCAATATTATGCAAAACTGGTAAATATTGTTGCTGATTTAACAAGACCCAGGAGACTGCATCTAAAAAAGGTGAAAGATATCAGGCCTGAGGAGTGTGAAAACGCTTGTGCTTGCATTAAAGAATGCATTGCCAAAACTCCAGTTCTAAAGTTACTAGATCAAGGTAAAATCAAGTCTTGATCAGTGATGCAAGTGCATGTGGAATAGGTGCAGTGTGGCTACAACTGCATCAAGGGAAAGCAAGGATCACATTTTTTGTGTCAAAAACTTTAACTTTAAGGGGGGCTTAGGAATGCTATTCTATGATTGGGAAAGATGTATTGGCTTATTGGTGGGAATCTAACATTTCAGAATATATTTTTATTTATAGAGGACAAAGTTTGAATTAAGGACTCTGGAAGAAAGCCCCAGACCCCATTGGAGGCCATTGAAGAGCTGACACATGTCGTCTTTACCATATGTGGACACAAGCACCATAACAGGGCTTCCATTTTCCCACTTTGGGGCCGATTGTTATCTTGTTAGGAAGGCCTCCAGGCGGGCTCTGGAATGAGCAAATCCGATTCTGAGCCTGTGTTTCCGATCAAATCTTTTCCCGTTCCGAACAACCAAGTACGATGCAAAGATCTTGTCCGCATTGACCGAATTGTTTCCGACCCGATCCTGTCAGTCCGACTCATTCGCAGCCGAGTGGTACTGCGCAATTGAGCTGGATTCCAAATGAGTGCGTACGATGCAAGATTCGGACACTTGTATCGACTCGGTCTCAGAGAGAAAAAATGGCTGTAGGAATCGGACTTTAGGGCTGAAGCAGGCCCCCCTTCACCTGGGGCCCCCCAAATAAGTCCTGTGGGGGTACCCATGGGTCCCCCCTTTCATGCATGCACAATGTGGCGAACACCACGGGGTGCCCACCACAAGGTGTACGCTTTTCCCCACCCACCCCTTTTTGCTATGGGAATCTGTGTACGCATTCGGTATTCAGGCTCCCATAGAGTACAATGGGAGTCCAAGCGAACAAAGTCTGTCACCATACAGGTGCATTGGAATCAGTCGCTTGGACTCGTGGAGCACAATTCGCTAGGAAAGCCCTACGGATCCGGGTCGTATGGGGGGCTTTCCTAGAGAGATTGTAATCAGCCTCCTACATTTTAATGATCCCTCATCCACCAAAGAATAAAGACTAGAAAGGTATGGATGGTAGGCGGTACGGATTTTTATTGGACACTCATTTCCTTTGGTTCCCTTCTAATGATTCACCCACAGAATGAGGGTCTTGCACACCATTAGAGGATGTTTTGAGGTACGGGGGATGGCCAATGATGAAACATGATGCCGGGGGGTAATGCCATCCCGATTCATTTTCATATTTTTTTCTTTTAAACGTCTATAGAACTGGATGAGTGGTTTTGCAAGATAGTCAATGTACACCCTTAATGAGGAAATTCCTACACAATAGGGTGATTGAGTCTAGAATTCAGGCTTGAGTAAGAAGGACACCTTTGTTTCTGGTGTGTTTGCATCCTACATGCGAGAGCACAAACAGTCTGCCCAGAAACCTTCTCTTATTTACCCGGCCCAAGCATAAGTGGGGCTCATTGTGGTAGATTAAATTAAGGTCTGAACACAAGCCACTGGGAATGCTTTTACACTGAAAGGTGGAGAAAAAGCCACCCCTCATATTGTGAGGTGGTTATTCAGATTTTAAGAGTATTCATTTGAAATGAAATCAATTAATCATTCAATCGATTAATCAGGAAGAGGTGTGGCGCCGCGGCCAGGGCGACTGACTCCGGAATCTGGGGATCACGGTTCGATCCCCCATGCCGACGGCAGATTATCCCAGCACCATGTGACTCTGGGCAATAGCTTGCTTAATCTTCCCGACTCCCGATGGCCCCCTGCGCACAGAGACCCTTACAGGTGATTGTTCGCGCTTTACAAATGTGGATTATTATTAGTAGTATTATTATTATTATTAATATTATTATTAATATCAGGGGTCTTGTCGAGAATGGCTAATCACCCATAAGGGTCTCAAGGCACTGGATTGGAGGTTCTGCAGTTCAATCAAAGAGCCAGGTCTTGAGGTCTTTCCTGAATTGTGGCACTAACAGTGATTGTCTGAGATGCAGATGCAGGGAGTTCCAGGTCTTTGCAGCAAGCCAGCGGAAGGATCTTCCTACAGCCGTGGACTTGTGGATCAGGGGGATCGTGGCCAGGGCCAGATGGGCAGAGAGGAGATGTCTGTTGGGTGTGTAGGGGGAGAGTCGGTGGTCGAGGTATTCAGGTCCGGTGCTGTAAAGGGCTTTGTAGGCATGCATGAAGAGCTTGAAGGTGAACGGGAGAAAGTGGAGGTCTCTCAGGTGACCACCAGAGATGTGGCTGTGGCGAGGGATGTCCAGGATAAGTCCGGTGAAGGCGTTCTGAGTGTGCTTCAATTTATTTTGGAGTTTTGGGGTAGTACCAGCATATAATGCATTGCTGTAGTGGAGCATGCTGCTGACGAGCATTGGGTGTGGAAGTAGGAGGATAATACAAAGTTGAATTAGAGGGTTATTGAGAGTGAGGAGTCGAGGATGATACTGAAGTTGCATGTGTGGTCGGTGGGTGAGGGAGGCATTCTGAGTACTGGTGGCCAGCAGGAGTCATCCCATGTGGAGGGAGTGGAGCCCAGGATGAGGTCTTTGGTTTTGTCGGAGTTGAGTTTGAGGCAGCTCTCCTTCATCCAGGTGGCTGCTGCCTTTATCCTGCCATGGAAGTTGCTGTAGGTTCGTCAGTGAGAGTGAGAATCAGCTGGGAGACAATGTTGAGTCTGTGGTTTCAGATGGTGGCTGCAAGTGGGGCCATGTAGATGTGGAAGAGGGTGGGGCTCAGACAGGTTCCCTGGGGCACTCTGCAGCTGATCTCTGTAGGTTCTGAGGAGAACCGTGGGAGCCTGACTCTCTGGGTTCAGCCGGTGAGGAAGGAGCAAATCCACTTTACACGGTGTTGAAGGCGGCCAAAAGGTCCAGGAGAATGAGAGCTACTATTTTACATCAGTGGAGGAGAGTGTGGATGTCATCAGTTGCGGCAAAGAGTGCCATCTCGGTGCTGTGGTCGCTCCTGAAGCCAGATTGGAGGGGGTCCAGGGTATGGTTAGTTTTGAATTCTCAATTACTTTGGCAAAGAGAGCAGAGAGATGGGTCTCTAGTTCTTAAGGTCTGTTTAGTCTGCAGATGGTTTCTTCGGCAGGTGGTTGTTCTCTGCGTGTTTCCAGTCTTCTGGGAAGGTAGTAGATTCAATGGAGCAGTTGATGGTGCACAATGTTCGGGCGATGGAGGTGCCGGCTCCATTGCAAATGTAGTGGGGGCGGGGGCTCCAGAGTGGATGGTATTAATGATTCTTAGTGTGTCATCAACAGTGATGGTGATCCAGTTGAGCAGGGTCAGATTGGTTCTGGAGCAGTCGGGTGCAGTAGTTGTGGCTGGGGTGGGTGGGTCCTGGATGGTGAAACTGTTGTAGGGATCCATGATCTGGAAGCGGAAGAAGGTGGAAAGGTTGTCACAGAGGTCGTGGAAGGGGGGGATGTCTATTATATCCATTTAGAGTTTGGCAAATTCTTTTACCATGGTAAAGAGTTGTTTGCTCTTGTGTGCGTTGGTGTTGATACATTCCTGTATGGCAGTATTGTTGATGGTTCTGATGAGGTGGTGGTGTGTGGTGAGCACAGTTTTGAAGGCTATGTGGTCTGCCACAGTATTGCTGCTCCTCCATCTTCACTCGAGCCCTCTGCAGGTGTGCCTGGACTCCTGGAGGGTAGGGGAGAACCAGCTGGCTTTTCTAAAGGGCTACTTACGGGAGGGTTTTCTAAGAGGGGCCAGTGTGTTGGTGCAGTCAGAGATTCATCGGTGGAGGTTGCATGAACGAGAAGTGGACGGAGGGGTGGTCTGTTCAATGAAGTTCAGAGGTGTGGCTCACGGAGATGTTGTTGCTTGTGGAGAAGATGAGGTCAATATTGTATCCTGCTGAGTGGGTTGGGGAGAAGACCGGTTGCTTCTGTCCAATGATGGTGAGGTTCTCCAGTAGGGATGAGGTATTGTGGTCGTCGAGGCTGTCCAGGTGGAAATTTAGGTCAGCACAGAGGATGTTGTCATTTGAGGGGAGAGAGTGGTGTGCGATAAAGTCAGCCATAGATTTTCTGATGGAGGATGGAGTTCGGGAGGTTTGTAGAAGAGGGTGCCACAGATGGTGGTGTTCAGGTTGGTCTAAATCTGGAAGTGGAGGTGCTCCACATTGGAGGAGTGGTCGTCAGAGCTAATTGTGAGGCCGGAGGGTGTTTTTGTGTATGATAGCGATGCCTCCTCCCGGCTGGTTGGTGTGGTCCTTGTGGATGATTTTGTATGGCGGTAGATATGTACGAGGCTGATATGAGGTTCATCCAGGTTTCTGTGATGAAGGTGATGTTTGGGGAGATGGAGTCAAGAAGGTCCAAGGTCACAACGGTGTATTTGTTGAGGGAGCGTGTGTTGAGTTGAATGCAGCTGAGGTGGTCATGTTCAGTTCTTGTGGGCCATGCGGGAGGTGGGTCTGATGAGCAGTGGCCGGAGAAGGTGCAGTTGTGGCAAGTGAACAGATCTTGGGTGCTCTTCGGTGGCAAGAGGAGGGAGGCGGTGGAAAATTCGGCGTTGAGGGCATGGAGGATGCTGTTGTCATGTCAGTGAAGGCTGTGGGGACTAGGTCCTGGTGCTGGGTGCAGTCCAGGCGTGGACAGGCACAGGCTGGCTTGCCTTTGGCGAGCCTTCGGCAGCGGCTGCCATTAAGTAGCCCTGGAGTATGTCCCTGGAGTGAGAAATGTCAAGGCAGATTTTCTTTCACATTTGCCGTTGATATCAACAAAGGACTGTGAAACTGAGGAGTTTGAAGCAGAAACCAGGATGGTGTCTACAATAGGGCTGGGGTTTGGACGAGCTATTAGCGAAGACACATGGAAGGTTGCTTTTATTGCTGATGAAGGTTGAAAAAAGTGAAACATAATTTGCAAAAAGTTTGGTAAAAGGAACGTGTGAGTCAGGAACTGCTAGGAATGTATAGGTTTGTCTGGTCAAAGTTGTCAGTTATTAATCATGTCATAAACAGAAACATTACATTGATGGTGTCAGAGTCTATTTTGGAAAAACTCATGGAATTATTGTATGAAATGCATGGGGGATTGCCGTCTATGAAACATAAGGAACACAGATTTTTGGTGGTGACGTATTGATGGGACATAGAAAGATATATATAGAATTGCAACAATTGTGTGATAAGTGACAAGTCATGTGTGATCAAGGAATCTCCCATAGCACCAATTGTCTACCCAGATAGCTCATGGAAAAAACTTGACAGGGGTATTTGCTGTCTGTTTTTACATGGTGAGTTGAAGGGTAAATATGCAATAGTAATCACAGACTATTTTTTCAAATGGCCAGAAGTCCACATAGGAAATAAAGTGAAAGCTGATAGTATGATAAGTTTTGTAGGACATGTTAGATTTTGGTGTCTCTAGTTGGCAGAGGTAGGTACCTTTGAGACCGTAGCGTCTAGTCAGGGTAAGGAGGTACACTCCTAAAACAACCCCTGCTCACCCCTTTGGTAGCTTGGCATGAGCAGGCAGGCTTATCTCAGAGGCAGTGTGTAAAGCATTTGTGAACACATACAGTAATCCAGTGACAACACTACAGAAGGACACCACACAAGTTGTAGTATAAAAATAAGTATCTTTTTATGTAGACTTAACACAAGACCACTATCGACAAAATCCAAAATACTGTACTTTAAAAATGGTAAAAATAGCTTAGTTCTCTTTAGATGTAAAATGCGACAATTTGAGTTCAATGTACCTTTGGATGCGTAAACCTATACTGCAAAAGTATTGCGTCGGTTCCTTACACACAAGAACTGTGATGCGCCAGGTCCCTACTGCAGCATAGGGGATGTGTTGGTTCTTCTCCACATGGGGAGGTGATGCATCGATTTCTTACTGCACTTCTGTGGCAATGCAAAAAGCAGCGCCGTGATGCGATGAAGATCCGGTGGAATGAAACAAAATGGTGTATTCTTCTTGATGCGACAACGATGCGTGCACGCCCGACGTCTGTACGGCAACTCAACAACTCTTCTGAGCTGCAACAGGCCCTGCGACACGCTTCTCTGGTGATGCAACAGCGTCTGCTGCAATGGCGATACTCTTCTCCGGTGATGCGAGGCTCTTCGGGTGATGAGATGGCAACAGCGGCAGGGCGGCCTGCTTCTCCGGTGATGCAATGGCATCTGCTGCGACGGCGACACTCTTCTCCGGTGATGCGACGACAACGGCTGCGGCGGCGACGCGCTTTCTTCTTCATCTTGAGTCACGCTTCCAGCACCCAGCGACACGCAATCTCTCGAAAGGCCCAGCTCAACAGCAGGGGAAACAACCTTTACAACGCAACTTTTACAAGGCACTACCATTACAACAAAACTTTTACAAAGCAAGATCCATTACATCGCATGCCATTACAAAGCAGTCATTACAATGCATACCATTACAACGCATACCATCACAACGCATAGTACCCTTACACTATCCAAAACTTACCCTACTGTTGCACCCCCTAGAGTTAGGATAATAATTTTTACCCCTACACTATCCAACACTTACCCTACTGTTGCACTCCCTGGAGATAGAATAGTAATTTTTACCCCTACACTATCCAACACTTACCCTACTGTTGCACCCCCTGGAGTTGGAATAGTAATTTTTACCCCTATACCAGTGGTTCCCAAACTGTGCGCCGCGGCTCCCTGGTGCGCCGTTAGGAGTATCCAGGGGTGCCGCGCACAATGTGGGAAAGAGTTTGTGTCGAGGCAGCTTGTAATCATGTGAGAATGTTGTAGCAATTAAAAAAATGTGCAACAAAGAACAGGACAAAACTCCTGTATCCACTAAAACCGTAAAAAATGTAATGCTACATATTGCGTTTATTTAAAAAGAAAGTATCAATATATAAGAAACTGTATTAATTGCATGTCAACTTTCTTGACTCGAAATGGTATTGCTACCACCTCTGCTGCACTGAGAACATGTATTTTGGTTTGTGCCGTCCACCCCACCAGCCACCTACGAGTGCACCGTGAATTATCGTATGTTTGTGTATGCACTTTTGTGCGTATGAATATATGAGTGTGCATACTTGTGTATATGTGCCTGTGTGTTTGTGCACGTGTGTATGTGCGGGTTTCTTCATGTGTGTTCCTGTGTTTCTATGTTTGCGCATTTGCGTGCATGTGTGTCAGTGTGTGTCTGAGTGAGTGTGCGTGTGCGTGTCAGCTCGTCCGTCTCTATGTCTCTGCACGTCATGCCCCGAGAGTAGTGCATTATCCCGGGACATATTCAAGTCATTAAAAAGATATTTAAAGTCCGCCTTGTGGAAGCGCACCTTGCCGTCGGTGTTGGGGAAGCGGGGCTTGAACATTAACTGCAGCCCGGCACGGAGAGGCTTGTGAGGGAAGAGGTGACAGAGGTCAGGCACTGAGGGCGCAAGAGCAAGCTTCAGACAAGCAGAAGGTGCTTCCTCCCTTCACATGGACTTTTCCAGGCGCTGGAAGGAGCCGAGTTGTAACTACATTAAGCTCAGGAAGATTTGGGATGGTTTGGGGAACTAGAGGGTCGACTCAGCCATTCATCCTTAATGTGTTCACATTATGATAAATAAACTGGTTTCTCTATATTACATGGCCTGGTCTCCTTATGAGAAGGGCCTGGCCGCCACCAGCCTGGTAATTCTATGCACCAGGTCACCGGGTCTAGTCCGCTTATGTTGGTATGGTAACCCTAAATGCAAGGTCAGAGAAACTGTCTTACACAAAAACTCATGCACCGCTCACAAGCCTGGTCCCTGTTACCCTTCGGTCGGCTCAATCACTTCTAAAGTTAACACCAATTTATAACAATGTACAGGACGGTGAGGGCCAGAAAGACGAGGCTGGCAAGAGATGGGCCGGCTAGCCCAGGAGGTAGAAAGTGGCGAATGGGAAGAGGCACTCTTCCCTCCCTCCCACTCTAGTCTGTATTTGTTTCCGTCTGCATTATATTTTTTGCTAAATGTATCTGCATTTATCCGTATTTAGTGTTTTCTGAAACAATGATCCTGGAACTAGTATTTTTCTACGTTTCTTTCACCGAAAAAGGTACACTTGAAATTGGATGGCTGATGGGTTTTGCAGATGCTATAAGAGGCCATATAGAATGCATCACTCATAGTTAAAATATACATACATGACATTCAAATTTTGGTACAAGCACACCTGTAACTGTTTAAAGCTTCACTGGAAAGAAATGTCCCTTTTTTATTAATTCCTCTCATCTCCTCATTGGTCTGCACAGCTAATGGCATTGTGATGGGCAGCACAAAAGATTCAAATGCCTCTTCTCTGTGTTTCTTTTCATATGTCACAATAACTGTAAACAGAGAAATTGTGCTCTCTCTGTATTTTCTGTTAAAGAGCGGTACTGTACTTCGAAGTGAATGACAGAATCACAGCCGCCTTGTCTATTTTGGAACAGATGATTGAATTTGCGACAATTGCAGGGGTTAATTTTGGCCGGTGAATGATTGAAGGTGGGGCCCACAGACACACATGTTTTTGGGGACTGGCGCCTGTTATTCCCCAACAAACTTTTATACGGGGCAAGAGACAGAGAAAAATGCATCCGGAGCAAGAGACAGAGAGAAAAACGCAAAAGGGAGAAGAAAGAGAAATATGGAAAAGCCATAGCAAAGGGAAAAAGTAGGGATGAAAAATAACCTGCGAGTGTGAGCTAAAGGGGGAGCCACGGCCAACTGCCAATTAGGTGGAAGGAGCCACAGGTCGAAAAAGTTTGGGAACCACTGCCCTATACTATCCAATACTTACCATACATGCAATGTATTGGTATGCGTTGTAAAGGTAGTATGCGTTGTAATGGAATGCGTTGTAATGGTAGTTTTTAGAAAATTCGTTGTAATGGCATGCGTTGTAATGGAATGCGTTGTAAAGGATTTTGCGTTGTAAAAGCATGCCTTGTAAAAGTATGCGTTGTAACGTCATACATCCCAACAGCAGGCACTTCAATTCCCAGCAAGGGAAGGCAAAGGAGCTGGTTGGTGAAGTCTGTTGTCCCTGAGACTTCAGCAGGAGGCAAGCTCTATCTCAAGCCCTTGGAGATCCTTTACAAGTTGGTTTGAAAGTAGCACAAAGTCCTTTCTTCTTTCATTCGCAGTCAGGCAACCACTGCAGGCCAACAGCACTCAGCTTAGGGATAGTCTCCTCCTCAGTTTCTCTGGTTCCTCTCCTCAGCAAAGGTTCTTCTTGTTTCCCAAAAGTGATCTAAAGTACTTGGGTCTGGGTCCCAATATTTATACTAGCAACTCCTTTGTCCTCTGAAGGCAGAGGGTCCTGTACCCAGTCCAAACCAGTTCTGTGCAGTCCTGAAGCACTTTGTTGACAAGTCTCCTTCTTTCTTTTCACGGTGTAGGCCAGGGGCATCGGACATACCACAGGAGGTGCAGTCAGCATTGTGGAGTAAAGGCACAGCCCTATGCAGGTCCCAGGTGTAACTCCTCCCACCCATCTACATGCAGATAGCTCTATTCAGCCTTGTGCTGACTCACCCTGTCTCCTGGAATCCCCCAGCCCCTGTCACTCAAACTCCAGACAAGGGATACACAACCTAGCAGAGGCAGGCTTGGATAGTTAGGCAAGAAAATACCTACTTTCTTAACCCCTTCTGCGCTAATGACAAAGCCAGCTCGTCATGGGCGTTACCTGCGCTACGCGGATGACGAGCTGGCTTTGTCATAAACAGCGCATTTTTGAAATTCCAGCGCACAGCGGGAAAACGCGGTAGCGCGGAAGCGGTTAAAGTGGTATTTTCAAACACAGAATGTTAAAACCACCTTCACTAAAAGATGTATTTTATCATTCTGAGTTCAGGCATACTAAACTGGAATTCTTACCTGGTTTTCCTGAGTCAGTTAGGATTATAAGATGTAATAATCAAGCTGCCCATTTTGGCCTATGGGGAACAGGTAGCCTTGCAATAGTAAAAAAAAACGAAAATGGCTCTAATTCACTACTAGGACATGCCACACACATACCTGGGAATGTCCTACCTTTTACCTACAATGCACCCTGCCCTTGGGCCTACCATTGGGTGACTAATATGCAGAAAAGGGAAGGTTTAGGGACTATCAAGTGGGAGCACGTGCCCAGTCAACATGGCAATACCAGACTGCACACAGGCTCTGCAATGGTAGACCTGAGACACACTTTTACAGGCGGCTTCTGTGGGTGGCACAAATAGTGCTGCAAGCCCAGCAGCAGCCTTTGGTTTACAAGACCTAGGCACACTCAGTGCACTGTACTAGGGTCTGACAAGTAAACCAAACCAGCCAATAATGAAATCACTAATCCATACATCAATTTACCATAGGGAGAGCATATGCACTTTAGCACTGATCAGCAGTGGTAAAGTGCCCAGAGTCATAAAACAGCCAACAACAGGTCAGAAAAAAATACAGGCGGAAGGCAAAACGTTCAGGGATGACCCTGCAAAAAGGGCCAGGCCCAACAAGACATGATTGTGAGAGAAAGTATTCCACAAGAGAGGAGCTGTCATGAATTATGGTATACATTTTTTTTGTGCAGAAAATGTTTGATTTCCTCAAGTACAACATCATAAAACTGCATTATTCCACCCAGGACAGACAACTTGGCAGGAAGATGTAACAAAGTGTAGGGCGATTGCTTGTAATTAGTCATCAAAACTAATCTAGATTTGAAGAAAGAGTTAAAAAACATGTTGTAGAATAATAGGTCCCCACCACACTAAGGGCCTGATTAAGATTTTGGTGGTGTGGCGCTGGGTCCTCCCCACCGCCTCCCTGCCAAACCAGTGGTCAGTCTGCCTGCCAGATTATGAGTAATTCTCGTGTCTGGCAGGCTTTTTTTGTGTTCTCACAGTGATGCCCTAAGAATATGCACTGCAATGGAAACGCCAAAAACATTTCCTGCATGGCACGGATTGTTAAGTCCATGCTATGCAGGAACTGTAGTGCATGCACACTGGGTTACATGTTGGGCCCACCTGCATGCACCACAGGGCACAGAGGCACCCAGAGTCCTGTAGGGCCCCCTTTGTTTCCTCTATCTCACGGTTTTCATGGCAGTGGAACCACCATGAAAACTGTGGCTTGGAGGAAACTCGTAATATGCTTGTCGGGACCGCCGCTGCCCCGTCAAGCATATCACTGCCTATACACCGCCGCCATTCAGACTGCCCTAGTTGTTTTAGAATGGTTGGGAGACCACCTCCTCCGTGCCACCGCTGTGCCCCCACAAGCCTGGTAGTAGGTAGGCCGCCAGGCTTGTGATCAAACACTCATTCACAAGTAAATCACCCTTAAAGTTCTGCAGGGAACAAAACCTGTGACGGTTTCCTGTCCCTGGTAAATGAAAAATAAGGTGAAAAAAGGGCATGGTCTGATTTTTTTCACCTAGACTTGGAATCCTTGTGGCTGCAGACACTCTATTAATTGTTGGTGGACTAGGTGGGGGTGGGGTGGAGCTGGGGGTGTTGGGACAAGAGAGTTAGGCAAATCAATTTTATATATTGCATTTTATTGTCTATTCCTATGTTGACTTCAAATCAATCAAACTAATTTTGGCAGAGGTCTCCCAAAATCCCCCCAAACCAGATTGTTGGGCATCATTGGCATATAACTTTCTTGTACCTAGCTATTCGATCAGATAATATTTCTGCTCAGGCACAAGTAGAATTAGAAATGGTAGTCAATGGTATCACAGGTCGCACAAGAATGTTGGGTTTATTATGCCATCAATGCACCCAATCCCATTGAATACATTTCTATCCAAATTAGCGTTGGCACCAATCTAATTTACTATAAACTGCACATAAGCTGTCAAATCCAAACTTCCCACATTTGACATCTGCTGACCATCTTCATCTTTGTCTGCTTGCAATGAATCCAATCCTACTCTAAGATATTGTATCCCCCATATTAATCTGCACAGCAATCTATCTTGTTACTCAAATGTTTTGGTTGAGAATATTTTGCTTTCCACCTAAAAGGTAAAGATGCAGCTATTTAGGAAGACTGTGCCCGTACCCACCTTTTGGTTAATGGATTGATTTGTTACACATTATACAAAGATGAGTCAATTTCCGAAAATTATCCAATACAGCACTAAATTAATCATACAAATATGCTCAAATATCGTATACATATACTGTGTTCATTTGTTCCATGGTCCCCATTGTAATTACTGTTACCTTTGATAATCTCTCTCAGCAGGCGTGCAAGGTTTCAAGTGTCAGACTGAACGATATTGGGGAACAGGGTCATCCTCTGCACTTTCCCCTTTGAGATAATATCATATCGATTTCAACTCAGGTAAACATATGTATTATAGGACTGTAAACTAAACAGAAAGTTTAGTTTGGAGCCAAAGTTCATCTTATAAAATATGTGTGCCAGGTATTTACAGGATCGGGACTAATAGGTATTTTCCATATTTTGTTCTGGTGCCTCTCTTAGCCGGCATTGTGTGCCATATTTCTGCTAGTGGAAACTCATTCTGATCAGGTGCACCAGCCCTGTAGTAACAGCACTGAGGTGTTTCACCAGGACCTAACCAAATAATTTGGAGGCATATTAGCAAGAACCTCGTTAAAATTATCGCCGTTTTAGCAGCAGGAAACTGCCGCTGAAACAGCGATAATGGGCTTGCTAATATGCGTTATAGAATTCCAATAGAAACCTAGGTTAGATATCCTGCACATCTAACCTGGGCTTCATTTGGAATTCTATAACGCATATTAGCAAGCCCAATATCGCAGTTTTAGCATCAGTTTCCTGCCGCTAAAACAGCCATAATTTTAACGAGGTTCTTGCTAATATGCCCCCTGGGCTTCTATTGGGATAAAAGGAGGCACCATTCACCATAAAGACCTGCAACATAAAGTCACAGGAACACGAAGCCCCCAAACAAGGGCCAGGAACAATGGGAAACTATACTGTGGTGAGGAAGACTAGGACTCGGAGTAATGAAGATTACCAGTAAGTAACTGGGACATTACCTCCTCTTCTGTCTTCGTAGCAACAGAATTCACACATGAGCAGATACCAAAGCTGAATCGGCTTCATGGAGAACAGAAGACAGCAAATGCACAGAAAGTCAGCAACATCAGGTTTAATAATACACAACAAAGGATTGAAACAGAACCTCAAGAATAAACAGAACCCAGAACAGAAGTGGCCAAAGCAACCAAAGCACCGCCCTCAACCTCAATTCGGTATTGTACCATAAAGGTATGAGGAGAAGACAAAATGTTCACCCTGCAAATATCTTCCATGGACACCCCCTTGAACGCAGCCCAAGAAACCGCCACAGAACGAGTAGCCGGCCCCTGAACAGGAAGTGCGAGAACACCACCCTGGGCAACAGAAGCCATCAGAATAGCCTCCTTATGCCAATGACTAAGGGTAGAAAGAGAAGGCTTCAAGCCCTGCCAAGCCAAACCATAAGTGAGGAACGGACTGCCCACCTTACAGAAAGGAGCAGTCAGCGACAAGTATATCAACAAAGCCCGCTTCACATACAAAAGAGGCAACAGAGACTCCTCCTCAGATCATTAAAGAAAACAGGAAAGACCACCTGTACAAACCTATGAAAAAAAGAAGCCACCTTAGGCACAAAAGTAGGGTTAGTTCTCAACCCAAACCCTGTCCTCCAAAAACCGCACATATGGGGTAGATCTTAAGAAATACCACAATTCCCGAACACACCTGGCAGAAGCAACTGCCACTAAAAACAGGACCTTCAAAGTCAAAAAATTTACATCCACAGACTCCTGAGGCTCAAAGGGAACCCCCTGCAACGCCCTCAGCACCAACAGATGGGGTGACTACATTGGTTTACGGCACCAACAAGCCAGAGAATGAGACATGCGAGTTGCTAAAGGCTTAGTGCCAACACAAAGAGGACCCTATTTTTTTTTTTTTTTATAATTTTTTATTGAGCAGGGCACAGGTAAGGTACAATACAAACAATGGAATTTTAGACAAAGAAAATGAAATACAAAATACAAAAAAAAGGCTTCTTCATATTAAAAACAGAGACGAGGGGAAGCTCTTCAGCTGAATTTAGTCCGTTAGGAGTCAAGTTATAGAGTATAAGTACATTATCAATTTACAAGCAATGTGCAAAATAAGCAAGTTCAATCCTAAAGTGCAAATGCAATTACAGTACACTTCAAACGAAGACAAAAAGTGCCAGTGCATTCGAATTTTCAAATAGTGCAAAACACGCCAAAGAAAGTGCATTTAATAGCTTATCAATTGACCCTGTCAAAAACTTAAGACTGCTAGCGTATGTTTTAACTTAATATCAACATTAATCTGAGATATTTAGCTTATTTAGTTTAACCCCCTCGTAACCTCAAGAGTCTCCAGGTATTTCCAGTTATTTTCAAATCTCCTGACTGCACCCACCCTTGAATGCCCGATTAGCCACCACTTGCGCCTGTAGAGTAGAATGGGTCAATTCCAGATAAAAACCCTCAGTTGAAAAAATCCAGAACGCGAGCTGGATCCACCCCTTCAACATACAACCCCTTGGCGCAGACACCAAACCAGAAAAAGTGTCCCAATGCTTAGCATCAGCCTTCAAGGTAGAAGGACGCCTGGACTGTTGAATGAGGTCAACCACCACCTAGGAACAACCGCTCTGCTTCAGAGATTTCCCCTCAAGAGCCAAGCCTGAAGACTCTTTGATTGGAGCACCCGGAGGGGAACCTGGGGACCCAACAAGGTGTATGGATGAAACAGAAGCGCACAGCCCGGATGCACCGCCAACTCCAACAATAAGGGAAAATAAGGGCGTTCAGTGCCAACCCAGAACCACCAAAGCCCTGTTCCTCCTGATTTTCTAAAAAACCGCCGGATTCAGGGGAACTGGAGGAAACACATATGACAGACCCTGAGTCCAAAGGAAGGACATCGCATCGCATCCATTGTCCAAGCCTCCAGGCAAGGCATAATCATACAGTATCAATAGAGCTTGGCATTGTCCAGCGAGGCAAACAAGTCCACTGTTGGAGACCCAAAATTCAACTGCAACATGGTCACAGACAGCGAACCTATGGAGGGAAACACCCTGATGAGATAGCCCCCCACCACATTCTCTCTGCCTGGTAGGTAAATGGCAGACAGGGAGCCCAACATCGACTCCGTCCAAGAACAAACATCCCGGCTCAGGCAACTGAGGGACTGCACTCTGTAACCCCCGATGAGTCAAGTAAGACAGATTGTCTATCCCGATTTGCACATGGTGACCCACCTGGAGATCTGCAAAGGCCAAGCGACCCAAATGAACTGCCTTCAGTTTCCGGTAATTTGAAGAACAGGACATCAGGGCCCTGAACCATTTGCCATGGATGGAAGAGTCCCCCAGGGTAGCATCCCAGACCAACAGATTGGCATAGGTCATCACCACTCAAGAAGGAACCACCAGAAACTGATGACCCCGGGAGCCATTAACCTCGTCCAACCGCAACCCCAGATCCACGCTGGCCTAGGTAGTCACTGGCACCCCCTGATGGAAATTCTCACCACACGGGAGCCAGTGGGACAAATATGGATCACCAGAGGGTACATATGCAAGCGGACCCGAGGAACCACCATCAAGGAAGCAGAGATCAGCCCCTGCACCCTCAATCAACGTCTTACAGGAGGACAGTCCATGGACAAAAAGGCGTGAATCTCTGATATCAGCATCATTTTGCAGGCCTAGGGCAGGAAAACTTTCCCCAATAGAGCCATGAAGCAAGCCCCAATGTAAGTGAGATCCTGAGTCACCATGAGGCATGATTTCTTTAGATTCACTTGCCAAACCTCCTAAATATGACACCCCGCCTTAGGGAAAAAAGAGGCAGAAATCAAAAGATCATCCAGATAGGGAAAAATCTTAATCTTTATCCCATGAAACACCCCAATCAGTGGGGCCAACACTTTTATAAAGACCCGGGGGTAGCAACAAAGACCAAAAGGCAATACCTTCAACTGATAATGATGACCAAGTACACAGAAGCATAGAAACCTTTGGGACGCCATATGGACCGGGATATGGAGATCAGCATCTTGCAGGTCGAGGGAAGCCAGAAAGACCATCTTGAACTTAACAGGGGGAATGAACATATTAAGCCATTTAGATCCAACACAGGTCTGAGGTCGCCTGTATGCTTCTCGACCAGAAAAAGAATGGAATAAACCCCAAACCCCACTTGACATGGGGGCACCGGAACCATGGCCCATTTTCCCTCGAGACTCGGAAGACCTGCCAGGAGAGCACTTCACTTCATCACAACCAGGGGAAAAGGTGTGACATGACAATTGTCGGGGTCTCACCAAAAAAACAATGTGAACCCCTCTCTCACCACCTGAAGGACCCACTGATCCGAAATGGAACACCTCCACCTGTCAAAAAAGAGAGACAGGCGACCCCCACCTGGACTTGCTCACAGTCTTATAGTCGGGGTTTGGAATTAGTGGAGGAGGCAGAAGAAAAGGCAGGGAACCAGGACTTGTCAGTGGAAAGAGCACCCCGGCCACACCCCTTGACACAAAAAGGCTGGTGTGTCCTCCCTTGCTTAGCTGGACCGAAGGCCTTTTGGGCACCAAAGAACCGTGGATGGGAAGACCTTTCTGGGAGCCAGAGGTTTGCAATTCTTAGCAGACTTCTTAACAATATCCCCAAAAAGGAGGTCCAAAGTGTTTCATTGCAGAGAAAGGAATTTTCATAAACAGCCATTTTTGATTTGCATCTGCCTTCCATGAACTTAACCACATCTGGTGTCAAGCAGTGACAAAAGAGCCAGTGGTAGAGGCCACCACCCTCAGAGAATCAAAAGAAATGAAAGATAAGAACCGCACCTGCTGCTCCAACAGAGCGAGGATGGGTGAAATGTCCTAGCCCTGGTCTATGAACTCAGCCAAAGACTGGAGATCCTTCAGTAAAGACTGGATTTTATATGAGGAATAGGCTGCAGCTCTAATACCAAATTGGAAGTATCAAAAATACACTTAACAGCCCTTTCAACTTTCTTATCAACAGGATCTGCCAAAGAAGCATCCACTGCAATTATAGCACCCTGTGAAGTCATCCCAGCGAACAATGTATCCACTTTTACAGAAGCAGGGAACCTTTCCACAAAGTACTACAAAGGATATCACCTCGTCAAAAAACTGGGGGAACCTATGCTTATCAATATCCTTCCATTCAGATTCCAAAACCCTCAGAACCGAAGAATGAATAGGTAAGGATTCAGGCGCCTTCTTCTGATACTACGAAAAGACATCTGTGTCTTCCTCAGACACCCCAGCCTCAGGAAACAACAAATTAGACCACATGTGTTGAAGGACCTCCTTCAAGTCAGAACCCTGTACATAATGACCCTTCAGCTCCACATCCTCCTCCCCATCAGATTCATGGGCAGGACCAGGATCCACCCTCGATTTTTTAGAAGGAGGAACAGACTCCCTATCCTGGAAAGCCACAGCCACAGCAACCTTCTTAACCATATCCTCCAAAGGAGGCCCAAAGAGCTTTAAACCAAGATAGGAATCTTCATCAACAAATCCTTCGCATCTTCCTTCCATGAACATAACCACAACTCGTGGCGAGCAGCGACATAAGAGCCAGCGGTAGAGGTCGCCGCCTTCAGAGAATCAAAAGAAATGTTAGATGCGAGCTGTATCTGCTGCCCAATCAGAGTGAAGATGTGTGAAATGCCCTTGCACTGGTTCATGAACTTAGCCAAAGGCTGGAGGTCCTTCAGTAAAGTCTGAATAGTATACTAGGAATAGGCCACAACTTTAATAGCAAAATTGAAAGCTGCAAAGGTACACTTAACAGCAACTTCCACCTTCTTATCAACAGGATCCACTAGAGAAGCATCCGCCAAAATTAAAGTAACCTGTGAAGTCATCCCAGCCATCAATGAATCCTCTTTCACAGAAGCAGAGAACGTTTCCACAAAGTCCTGCAAAGGATGCGCCTTGTCAAGAAATGGGGAAACCCATGCTTATCAATATCCTTCCATTCAGATTCTAAAAACCCTCAGATCTGAAGAATGAATATGTAAGGAATCAGGCTCCTTCTTCTGATACCGGGAAAATACATCTGTGTCTTCCTCAGACACCCCAGCCTCAGGAAACAACAAATTAGACTGAAAGTGCTTAAGGACCTCTTTCAAGTCAGAACCCTGCACATAATGACCCTTCAGCTCAACATCCTCTTCCCCATCAGATTCATGAGAGGAACCAGCATCCACCCTCGATTTTTTGGAAGGAGGAACAGACTACGTATCCTGGAAAGCTGCAGCCAGAGCAGCCTTCTTTACCATATCCTCCAAAGGAGGTAGAAAGGGAAGGGTAAGGTCTGGCAAGTGGGTGCACTTGCCAGAACAACATGGCAATTTAACAAACTGTGCACAGGCCCTGGAATGGCAGGCCTGTGTTCCCTTTTTAAGGCTACTTTTGTTGGTGGCACAAATATTCAGGGTCGGACTGGCCGTAGCGGGCACCAGGCATTTCCCCAGTGGGCTGCTAGGGTGGGGGCTGTTTTGGGCCCCTGGGGGCCGTTTTTGTTACCGGGGTCGGCAATATCGACCCCCTGTTACAAAATCGTCCGAAACCGGCCCATCGCAAACTGCTGCGGCTGAACCCCCCCTCACCCTGATAGGGGCAGGCCAAGCAGTTTGCCAGGGCCGGTTTTGGGTCCCGGTCCAGCCCTGCAATTCGTCCTGCAGGCCCACTAGCAGCATTTGCATTACCAGCCCTGGCACTCATAGGGCACTTTACTAGTAAGGCAAACATACCAATCATGGACAACCAATTACCATTATACTTTAGACAGAGAGCACATGCACTTTAACACTGTTTAGCAGTGGCAAAGTGTCCAAAGCATCTAAGTTGGCAACACCATGTCAGAAAAAAGATCTAGGGGCAAAGCAAAAAGTTTAGGGAACTTTAGGCAAAAAGGCCAACTCATACAAGGTCCAAAGAGCTTCACCCCCCAGAAAGGAACCTTCATCAACAAACCCTTCTGATTTGCATCTGCCTTCCATGAACATAGCCAAAACTGGTGGTGAGCAGAGTCAGAAGAACCAGCGATAGAGGCCGCGGCCCCCAAAGAATCAAAAGAAATGTCAGATAAGAACTGCACCTGCTGCTCCATCAGAGCACGGGTGGGTGAAATGTCCTTGCCCTTGTCCATGAACTCAGCCAAAGACTGGAGGTCTTTCAGTAAAGACTGAGTAGTATATGAGGAATAGGCTACAGCTCTAATAGCAAAATAGGAAGCCGCAAAAGTACGCTTAACAGCCGCATCCACCTTCTTATCAACAGGATCGGCCAGAGAGGCATCCTCTGAAATATAAGCACCCTGTGAAGTCATCCCAGCCATCAATTATTCCATTTTCACAGAAGCAGGGAACTTTTCCACAAAGTTCTGGAAAGGATAGCGCCTCGCCAAAAAACAGGGAAACCCATGCTTATCAATATATTTCCATTCAGATTACAAAAGTCTCAGAACATAATAATGAATTGTTAAGGATTCAAGCTCCTTCTTTTGATACTAGGAAAAGACATATGTGTCTTCCTCAGACACCCAAGCCTCAGAAAACAACAAATTAGGCCAAATGTGCTAAGGGACCTCTTTCAAGTCAGAACCCTGCACATAACCCCCCATCCGCTCCACATCCTACTACCTATCAGATTCACGCAAGGGACAAGAATCCACCCTCGATTTTTTAGAAGGAGGAGCAGACTCCCTATCTTGGAAAGTTGCAGCTACAGCAGCCTGAATCATTTGCTGAACAACAGTTAACGAAGACAGAGGAGCTGATATCTCCAACTCCTCCATGTTATGGGATTTATCAAGTGCTTTGTCACCCCTGACTCCATCTTGCAGAACAGCACCAACTGCCCAACACAGGAATAAATAAACTAAATGAACCGGCAAACAGCGATGCCGAAAACATCCCAGTTGCCAGAGAAACAACCAAAGCCACCCATGAACTGGAACAGCTGCCAGTAATGCAGACACGCTACCACTCTAAATGAGTGGAATCAGGGTGGACCCTGACAACCCCAAACAATGTGAATCGCACCACCACAGAAGGCTGGAAAGGCTGTTAAATCACTTAATAGAAAGACTACGACTCACCTGCAAGCATGCTCAACAAAGACCAGCAGAGTACACAGCAGGCTGCCCACACACAGACAAGGTCGGGACCGCACTTCCCGTGAGTCTGCTACAGCAGGACCATAGAACTCGGGAAGCCTGAAGACACAAAACACAACATGAGGTCGCCCCAGCATGCCCAGCACACGTCGACCCCAGGGATACTACAGTCTGCTAAAGCAGGACTTTGACCCTACTTACCCGATAATCAGGAAACTGCACTCGGAGTAGTGCTGAAAAGAAAAATCAGGTCTTTATAGTGAATGGTGCCTCCTTTAATCTCATTGGTGTACAGAGGTGGGGGCCATGTTGGAGGTATGGGAGACTAGTAGGCTGACGTTTTTTCTTAGAGTTTCTGTGGGAGCCTAAAGCTCATTGTGAATTACTTTGGTGAGGAAGACGGACTAGGAGGTAATGACATTAGTATTGTGATTACTTTCACCAATTCTATTTGCCGTTGTCTAACAATTTAGACCTTATGGAGCATTGGAGAACTGACCCAAAAATAAACCAATGCAGATTGTTTTAGGTCTGGTGTTAGCCGAGAACTGTTTGGTTTTACCAAAATTATATTTATAATTTCCTACAGAGGATTTCTGCCCTCTTCGTCCACTGATCTGCTGTTGTGTTATTCACATATTTCTCCTGCCCATTACTTCATACATCATAGGGCGGTGGTTCAGAGCACTTCAGTGAATGGTATTAAAAGGTTTGTTGCCAGCCTTTAGGAAAAGTCAAAAGGCTGGCATCCAATGCCTGACCTATTCGCGTTGTCAATGCTTGTTTATGATACCCAGTGGCCTAATTCACAGACTTAATAGCAATGCTGAATGTTATATTTATTTTTGCTGGTTTGAATGTTCTCGTGTTTATATCAAAATGAGTTTCACATAAATAGTTACCAGTGCAGATGGCTTGTGGAGATCATGATGTGTACTTCCTTGATCTGACAAGCACACAGTTTGCAATAATTGCATTAGTCACATTCATTAAAGGATGATGGTAGGGAAGACAGTTTTAAAATCTACAAAAATGTTCTTGCCTTAGATGAAAAGAGAACTTTTGTCAGTAAAGTCAGCGAGAACATGTAATATTTACCTCCTTGTTCTGTTAGTTGCATACATTTTAATTAAGGCACGTTTATGAGGAGTATGTTATGTGCTGGAAGCATAGTAAATGTTATCACTAATTAATATGCTGCCTAATTGTATTAAAGATATTTACATTTCGTGCAGTGCTATTGCTTAAGTGATTTTCAGCATTTACAGTAAGTGCTATCTAAAAGGGGAAATAAACTCAATCTTTATGGTTCTTGTCTACTCTTCCATGAACATCTTGTTTGCCATTGCATCACATACATACAACATGGGGCAATAGATCAACCCTCTTGAGCCATTGGTTCCCTTCTCTATGAGTGATATAATAGGCACAATGTATTCGCCTACACAGAAATAAAGCCCTTCAATACCAGAAACTAGTGACTAATATGTTCTTTCTAAAATGTATTTTTATAACTTTGTTTTTAACTATGCATGGGTCCCTTACCTGAGCAGACACCCCTACCAGGCCCTTGCCACCATTACAGGGCACAACATCCTGCACATTCTATGTAAATGGTGCCCCATGTTTTGGCTTTTATGAAACAAAACACGGAGAACCGTGAAATATGGGAAATATTTCACAGTTGCCTGTGAAATACGAAATTCATTATCATAATGATATTCCCCAAAACACTCTGCAGAGCTTTAGTATTATCAGGGAATACCAGGATTATGCAACGCGGATGACCAAACAAAGTGTGAAAGTGTTCTAAATTATGCAGCAAAAATGCAAATTATGTAGAACATTCTCTGTTAGGGTTATTTCCATCCACTTGATATAGAAACAGCATTTTTGGTAAAATCTTCAAATTTTGCAAATTATCTGGTAAATTATATGACAAATGAACCAAATCCATAATTATGTTATGAATTCTGCATGCATGAAATTGCCTAAGTCAACTGACTTTTACCACTGCCACTTATTTTACTTACAATTTAGTTAAGAAAGGTAAACAAAGGCTAAATATTCTAATGAAGAAAACAGCGTTATCATTCTAACAACCCCAAAATAAACATGTGATATAAAAGGACATACCGTTTACCATGCACAATATTGCCATCTTAGGATTTTGTTGCCATTTTCAAACCACCTGCCCTTCAGCCTCCTGGGTTTTGCTGTGACTAGAACTTTTCAAAGATAATTTTGGATCATTTTACACCGTTACCTAATATGTATTCTTATAGGTCACACAGGTTTTGACTCACCTGTGTAGTCATGGTTAGGCCTTAAATATTTATATTCAAGTGAGGTTGTTCCTGGCTGGTTTCATGCAAATCCATGAAAACAGGCATCAAAAGTCACATTTCCCATTTTACCCTCCATTTGATTATTTGCTCCTTGATACAGAAATAAAATGACTGAACAGAATTACACCAAACATAGGGGGATATTTTCCAAAAAGTTGCGCAATGCAGCGAAGTCCCCGTTACAAGTTTTGCATTGGAATGAAAAGAGCAAAACAAAAATTTGTGCTGGTTAGCGTCACTTTTGTGACGCTAAACCAGCGCAAACTTTTCATAAATCTGCCTCCCGGGAATGCAAGTAGATCTTTAGTAAAAAAAAGTGCCTTTGCTTGAATCATTGTAAATCAGTTCAGAAGCATTCCAGAAAATAATGTTTAGGAAGTGTTTGGGTTGGCATGAAGTGGTGAAGTGATAGAGATATATTTACGGTTGAAAAGTGTATATTTTTGATTTTCCCATAACTTTAGAGCTGTTTGACAAATTGTCATATAATATGTCAGATGCATAAAATGTTTTACTTAGTCTTCATATTTTAAATTTGTTAAGATTCGTCAAGGTGGCCACATTTAAAAGGGAGTGTCAAAAACATGTTCACTTGCTAATATCTATGGCATAATTTGACGAATCCATATGAAACTTGGCAGGCATTTAGCATATTTAGCTTTCACTTGATATGGCATGTTACATATAACTCCATCTGCTAATAACAATTTCATATGTTAATAACTTTGGTGCTCTATAATAAAAATGAAAGGAATTTGAAAGGCTGTTAACATGAACATCCTAGTGTAAGACTCTAAGGCTACAGGCAGATTTAGGAAAGTGAACATTTAAATGGAGTGGGAAAAAATAGTTTACGTGTTAATAATGTCCTTGTAGTTTTAATACCATCACATGGGTAGTCAAAGAAGCAGCATTTCCCATTGAGCCTTTGCTCCACAACAGAAAGAAACCTTGAACAGAGTTTTAGAAAATTGACATGAAACTAAAACTTTACTCTGGGAAGTGGATAGCTCAGTTAGGCGTAAATCTATTCAGTAATTTGTAGGAAATTAGCATTACAATAGTGTGTCATTGGGCTGAAAGTGTTAAAAGCGATAGCTAGCAGGACCGTTAGACAATGTACAGGCCTATACCCCAGGCTTGCAGATTGTCTTTGGACCTAGATTTAAAAATAAAAACCCACTATTGAACAAGCAAACTTTTAGCTCCCATTATCCATTTTGAATTTGGGTAACAAGGTTTGTTTGTGGACCCTTTAAACATGGTCCACAACTCATTAAAAAATATATTTTTTAAATACCTGGCCTAGCCTCTAGCGTCCTCTACAGTCCGCCCACTTGTTAATGACTATGTCACACACAGAGCTTAGTATAATACGTCCTTGTTCTTCTGTGAGTAACTACAAACTCAACATTCTAAACCTGCATTCAATTCACTATGCTCTAATGCTAATGTCACAGTTCTTCAGAGTCCATCAGGAGCCATAAAGGTTCCATCCATACATACGTGCTCACACAACACTTCATCTCCCCTTTTAATAAAAATAAAAAAAATAAAAAAATAACAAATATATACAGTTGGAGCTCATTAATGAGTCTTTGTGTTACGTGGATCACACATCCCGACGTGTCTGCAGCAACTGGAGACCGGCAGTAGAAATGTTCATGACTGGAGTTAGTGTAGGAGAGACAGTAGGAGTCAGGGGTTCTTCACTTGTCTTTTCATATCCAGTCTCTGCAATGAAATCAGTGCCTGACTGTGAGAAATCAGGGCCTGTTTGCATTGTCCAACTACATGTTTCCCCCATTTTGACTAATAGGTGCTGGTTGTGCCCTGGGCTCTGCTAACCAGACCCAATGACTTTGCTCGGATTAAAAGTACATGGTTAGGTATAATTATAATTGGCAATGACAGAACTCTGTAATTTCCTAATTTATAATAGGACAAAGTACGCATAACTCCCTAGTATATAATAGGGCAAGAAGGTTCAGATGCCCAGTAGATTTTCTGCACTGCTTACTTGCCTGCTGCCATTTTAAAAAGCCAGCCCTCCCTTGCAGGCTGCTTTTCAAATTCAATTATATGCAAATTCGACTTTTGAATAAAGGTACTTCCAAAGTAGGAATCAACCTTATTTTTACATTGTCACCCCTAAGATTTCCCGTAGGTACCCAAGGTATAAGCCCTGTGGAGTAAAAAACTGCCAAATTTGTTTTCCCCATTGTAGATAATGTGCTCCATAGACTAACTCTGGAATATTTCATTTAAGTATAAAGATTGACAAGAGCAAGATGAAAATTTCTTTCAAGGTATCAAACTGCTAAGTATGACAAATCAAACAACTTGCCACTGTTAGACTTATACTAACTAACACAAAAAATAAGTTATCAAACTTTCTTTTCTGCAAGTCAACATCTAGCCTTCCAGCTGCTCTCCTGATTGACTAGCCTCTGCCAGGCTGAGCCAAGCTGTCTTAATGAGGTGTGATTTAACCTGCTGTGAGACAATTGGTTCCTGTAGCTGCAGAAGCAGATGGCAGAATGAGGGGGGGTAGCCAAACTGGTCTTTAAAGGGAGAATGACACTTTAGGGCACCAGAGGCTTACCCCCATCCTTCAACCCTACCCACACAGCAGCCCCTGTAATTAGATCAGTGATGGGGTGGAAGGGGAGAGTTAGTGAATCTTAGCCACAAGAGTGGGTTTGCTTAGCTTGATCTACCCTTCAAGGAGAGAAAGTCTCCATGTTGGATTTTGGAAGAATTGTGCTTTCTTAGACAAGAATATGCCACGCTTTGGAAGAAGTGGTCATACACCTGGGTGGCACCCTGCATCCCATTGGTCAGGGGTGCCATCCCTGCTTGATATCCAGAAACTGTGAATAAATGTGGAAAAGCTGCTTTGCAACTCAGATCTTTTGCCTGAAACTACAAGGAGAAGAAGGATTGCCATGCTGGAATCTGGCTCTGCACCCAAAGAACTGAACTCTGAAGGACTGCACCTGCTACACATATTGGTACTACAGTCTTAAGGACTTTGCCTTACTTCAAAAAGAATTAAAGAGTAGATTCCCTGCAAGCTACAGGTTAACAGATCATTTCTGCATCATCTCCACCTAGAAGTCCCCATCCTGGAGTGTGTCCAGTGGAAAATTAAGGATTTGGCCAGGTGCATTGTGGGAATTTGTAGACAAGACATCCCAAGGACATTCTAGAAGGTTTTGTCACTGCATCCTCTGATGGAAGCACTCTGGAGGGGGGAAAGGTGGTCCCCAGGACCCCCACAGACAGCCCCTTGCATGTAGGTGCATTCACTCTCTGCACTCACCTGCAAATGGCTATCTAATCCCCCTTAAAAGTGCAGGCAAGATCAAATACGGAGAGGCTTCAAAGAAGCTGCTCAGTTTTTTACATGAATGCGATGCCCCCAGGGCAGCACGTGCTGCAAGTAAAGCCGTCCTAGAACCACCGTACTTATCGTAATGAGGCCCTTGGTCTATATAAATCTGAAAATTGTTTTGTGAGATGGATGCCTAAATACCTAGTAGGATGCGTGCAGGAATCATGCGGTGTCATAGAGGCAGGCAAAACCATAAGTTAACTGTTAAATAAAAGAGATTTGGATTTGGTGTGGTTAATTTTATAGCCCCTGATGTCTGTAAACACGTGAATTTTAGTCAGTGCATTGCAAATATTCTGCTCCTCAGCAGCCAAATATAAGATCATGTCATCTGGAAAAAAAGTTTTATTTAGGGTGGGCCCAGAATAGGAGCTCTGATCTGTTAACCTTGCCTCAAAAAGACAGCCAAAGGTTCAATAAACAGGGCAAACAAGACAGGTGAAATAGGGCCCCCTTTCCTCATGCCTCTTTTGATGGTAACACATTGCACCTGTTGTGAATTGATTATGATTAAAACCTGGGTCTTTTTATACAAATTTTCTAGTGGGTCTACAATTTTTTGAGGGAAAACGAAATTCAATAAAATGGAGTACAAAACCTCCCACTGAACTAGATCGAAGGCCTTTGCAACATTGAGCATGATAACTGCCGCTTTGTGGAATACTTGAAGCAGTAATTAGTTGCCTGTGCCAAAAAGTTGATTTTAGATGAAAGCAAACTAACCTGCAAAAGGCCACTTAGATCTGAAATAGATCAACATCTCAACAACTTGGATCTTCCCTATCTTAACTACACAGCACCAAGAAAGTAACTTTGGAGTGTTAGTCCACACTTTACAAAACCCATTAATAAACAAATAAATAAATAAATACTATCACTGAAAAGGATTAAAAAGAGAGACATACCTAAATATGGAGTGCTATAGTATCATAAATGCTGGGTATGTTGGCTTAATGGACTAATGCATCATCTGTAGGGGCCGGTGATTGACCTCATGGTCACAGGTTCACATCCCTTTCATCCTTATGAGGTCAATAAAATGAGTACCATTGAGTAACAACAAACATCTGTTATTCAGCACCAAGATGCCCTTCTGGGTGAACGTGCTCTTTACAAATACACATGATATGTTATGTTAAATGCTGGTGTGATCCCCATTGAGTGTTAGAGATTTTCAGTTGTTTTCCAGTCAGGTAGGAGGATGACATATATCATGGAGTGCTTTGTGAGTGATTCAAGTAGTCTTTTATTGAGTGCTAGCTTCAATGGAAGGTCAGAGTAGAGTTAACAGGATAGGAGTTGTGAGAAATTGGGCTGTTGGTTGAATGGGGTGTGAGTCCACAAAAAGTCACTTAATTAACCTGTTCTTATCCCTTGGTAGCATGGCACAAAAAACAATCAGGCTTAACATAGAGGCAATGAGTGATGTATTTATGCAGCACCAAAACAATATTAGTGACAACACAATACAAGAAAAATTCCAAACCAATTTAGAAGAATAACATCATTTTTAATAAAATATTTGACACAAAAATGACAACAATCTAATTAGAAGATCATGAGTTATAAATGTTTAAATTGTTTAGTAAAAACTGGCGCCTGGAATATCAAAGCACCAACCATGGACATCTTGTCATGCAAGACTGGATCAAAGTAAAAAAGATGGCCTACCACAATGGAGAGCAGTTTGGATACAAGAAATGGAGTGGGCCTGGTCAATGTTTACCTTCGACTCGAAGAAATCCCTAGAAAAAGTGTCTGAAAAGTAGGAGTGGGTGGAAAATTCCACCCTGCCGGACGAGTTCATGGAGTTTTGCCCATTCTGGGCAAAGCAAGTATCATGGATTTCTGGAAAAACTGCCAAGTACTGTGTGGCAGAGTTTTTTCTTGTGCTTGGCTGGCCAACATTAAGTTGGTGAGCGATAATTTGCCTCCCCTTGTGTGATTTTTTAGGCTCTATAATGCCTCCCGGTGAGATTTTCTCAACACAGTTGGTGGTAGCAGGTCGTTTATGTTGAGAAAGTTGCCACTTGAGTAGAAAATGTATGCCAAATATCTCCAGTGGGACAAGGCAAATGGCTTTAGCTGAAGACAGTTCTCCAATACCAAATACCCCTTTGGGGAAGGACAGCTGACAATGACTTGCTACTGTGGAGAAGAATGTAGTAGAAGAAGCCACAAAGTCAATCTGGCCAGCGATGCAACTCAAATGGATAGGCGAGCAGGTTCATCCTGGTCCCATCCTGGTTCTCAGCACAGTTTTTGGCCAAAACTTCTTTAAGTCCTCAGTTTTCTGATTTGGTCATCTGGGTACCTTAAGCACCACAACTAAGGATCCAGGACTGGTGGAACACCTCTTGGGCTTTCAGTACTCACTCAGATGGGTCCAGATGTGGGTTAAAGATGGGAGGAGCCTTTTGAGATCCTGTGGCTCTGAACAGGAGGCCAGCAAACTAGCCCTTAGAGTCACTCTGGTAGTCATGGGTGCAGGTGAAGATGCAGGGCTTAACCACAGGACTGGCCTCTGAGGGTTCAAGGCAGGCACCAGGCAAAAAAACAGTCCTTCCAGGTACAGCAAAACAGTATTCTACGGTGCACAGCAGGTAACAGCAGCAAGCAGTTCTCTGAGAGTCTTTCTGCAGGTCCAGGAGTGAACTGAAGACAGGGTCTGAAGGTCTTATTTTTATAGTCTGCTGTCCTTAAAGGTGGGAGACGCTTCTAGCAAATAGAATTTCCTGACTCTCATACCCTGGCTCCAAGGTGGCTGCATTTTCAATGTGGGGTTGTTAGGCCCTTTGTGTGAAGGCAAAGCACACCTTATTCAGGAGAAACTGGGGCTGTGCTCAACTTTGCCCTCCCATCCTGCCAGCAAATGGCCCACTGAGGCATACCTAGTCCCTCTATTGTGTGACTGTGAGGAAATCACAAAGTCTAACTCTCAGCTAAACCCAGTCGTGTGACCCGAGACAGTCTGAAGGCACAGCAGGCAGGAAAATGCAAACGTTTATAAATGTGAGATTTTTAAACTTGTGATGAAGAAAGCAACTTTATCACTAAAGATGATTTATCATTACAATTCCATAGACCCTAAATAAGACATAAATACCTGTTAGACATTTCAGATTATTAAATGTAATAAAGAATCCCCAAAGTTATCCTATTGGGGGATAGGCCTCCCAGTGGTGAAAAATGAATGTTGTCGTTTTTTACTACCATGTCATGTAGGTACATGCCCAACCTTTTAATTACATAGCATCCTACCCAATGATCTACCTAGTGCCTACCTTAGGGGTGACTCATATGTAATAAAAGGAGAGTTTAAGACTTGGCATGGGGGTTTTAGTGCCAAGACAATGTGGCAGTTTAAAACTACATTCATACTGCAATGGCAGGCCTGGGACATGTTTTAAGGGGTGACTTATGTGGGTGACACAATAAGTGCTGAAGAAGGGTAAAAGGAAAATGTTTGTGGGTGACCTTGCAGAGAGGGCACAGCACACCAGGGGTGATGTATTTAGAATTTGTTTGTGGGCTGTAATTAACTGAGAAGTGTGGTGTGCAGCACTGCCCTGAAAGTGCACAAATGAACATTTGGAAGTCTGGATAAAAGAAAGTTCCCTTAGTCAAGTTAGCAAAGAACCAGTGCGTAGACGGCAGACCTGAAGTCCTGTTCTTGAATGGACTGTCTGATGCCACAGAAAACCTTAGTTGCTGGATAGCTCTTTTGGCCTTATCAGAGATTTGCCCCTAACTTTAGGCTGGTTTATCAAGGATAAAGTTCAGGCAGTTTTAATTCTTTACAATGTCCAGTTTGAAAGCCCAAGGGGAAGAAGGATTTAATCCACTCATGTACAGGAAGCTTTGATATCTTTTGTGAGATTAATAGAAACTGTCTTTTAGTTGGGTTAGGTTTTAGGTGGCAGTTTGACATCCACTTTTGAATTCCTGCCAAGTTGTTGAAATGTAGGAGAATGTCATTCGGGGATAAAAATCTTCAAAGAGATCTGGGTATCTTTTAAATATTGGTGATAAAGAATCAGAGAGTTACAGAGAAACTCTCCGAATGATCCTAAATATAGGTTAATGCTAGGATCTAGTCTTGTTGTTCCCCTTGTTGTAGGCTGACTGATGGATAAAGTGCTCCCAATTTCTCCTTCAAATTCAAATCGAGCAGTTCAATCCATTTAGGACTACACATGTTAATCACAGTGAGGTGATTGACTTCATAAAAGTCAAATGAGAGATCTAGAAAGGCAAGAAATTAGAGTAGCCAGTTTGTAAATGGAGTCAACAATTTACAGTTGTTCAACATAGAAATTCACAAGAAGGAACACTAGGGATAAAGCAAGTTCTTTGCTGATCATACAATGAATTTCATTGAAATGATGAGTCAATTGTTCAACCTTAGATATTGTATCCAGTAAATACACTACTGAGACTATCAAAATGCAACTAGGAGTAGTGTGCTTTAATGGTCAGCTTAACATCAGCTGAGTTTTTTTTAATGTAGGAGAAGTTATTTATCTTCAAAGAATTCATAATGTTTTTTACATATGCTGACTATTGCCTTGTATGGGGTCTTAGATGTCTGGTTGTTTGACTCCTTAATCACCTCCAATAGGAGTTTTGTTCAGTTCTTGGAAACACCCAGGAGAGTTTTGATGTATGTGGACTCAGCTCTAAAAATGTGAGATTTATAATTTGCTCTGTCAGCTCTAAGTCTTTTTAGACTTGAAGGAAAGGAAGTTGTCTTTATTTTTTCTTCAATTTTCACTTACATTTTCATTCAACAAACAGGTCTTTTGAGAACAGAAAGAGAAGGCTTATGTTTTTTAATCGTGCTCCTTAATGTAGCAAATTCTTTGATCAGGGCCACTATGCACTTATAATCATCAGTTATGGCATCAGTGTTTTGTACGACCATGGCTGGGCATATGTGAAGCAGCCTGTTAATGAGAGAGTTAATATAATTTTTGTTTTATCACAGAACGAGAAATGTTATACTTTTGTAGTTAACCTGAGATTTTATGATAGAGAATGTTACTGGGAAATTAATTTGAATGTGATCAGACCAATTAACTTGGAAGTGGTTCTCAACTACCAGGAAAGTATTTTTTGAAGTGATTAGATCCAAAATGTAACCTTTAAAATGTATGAGTTTTTGGCAGTGATGAATGAAATAATTATCACTGAGGAAAGAGGATAATAAATTCACAGGTTTGCTGTTCACCGCATCCCAATGCAGATTCAAATCCTCACAGAAGATAGTAGTCTTGAAGTTTATTAGTTGAGGCATGGTAACTTGCATACATTCTTTGAACAATTTACAGTTTTCTCCAGGGAATGGTAGATAAATCCAGTCTGACAGTGTAGGACCTGTGGACTTATATTTCAAGTGATAAACACTGGAAGGACTGACAATGAGTAGTTAATAGAAATCTGTATTTTAGACTGTTCTTTTGAGTAAATGCTAGTAACCAATGTCTACCTTCATGATCACATCTGAGAATGGAATAGTGAGGGGGTAGAAAGAAGACAAATAATGTTTGAGGATTCATTGCTCTATGGTATGCAGGTTAGAGCTTGAAATTGTATCACAGAATCCCCTGTAAGCGAGTAACTGCAAAGTGGCAGTTAAGCAGCAGGCAAATCAGTAAGAATTAGGAGGACTTGATGACTTGATAGTGCGATGGTTAATTGGGAAGTTGATTTAGGTAGGCAGGTACTTTCTTCTTGGATCACGGAAATGAGCAGGGATGTCTGTGTTTCATGTTGAAAAAGTTACCATGGGCTAGATTATGAACATGATTGGAGGCGAAGTTGGTGTTTTCATAGTTTTTGGCGAGTCCACATCGCCTTCAAGAGATAATTTTCGTGATTAGGGTTAGGGACATGGTTGCTTCTAAGTAAACTGACTCCTATAGTGTTATTCTTCAAGGCTGAGTGATGAACATTTCACACTGGACAATTACCATGATATATGAGATACTGCCTGTGATAACATTCTCCATCAACTGAGCTAAAATGGAAGTGGATGAGGTCAATTATTATTATTATGGGCTAGAATGGGGCATGCTGTGTATAATGTTTACCTGCATATTTTCCAATAGGAGCACGATGGAAAATTGAAGTCTGGTATCCATGAACTCAGAATTTAATAAACCATCTTTTTAGGAAGGATGGTTTTTAAATCCTGTGTTTGAAAACCGCACTTTTAGAAAGTGGTTGTTTTCTTGTCTGACCTTTCTGTGTGCCTTTGCCTGTTTGTGAATTGACTGTCTGGTTTGTGAGTGACAGGGGCTTGGGTGGCTCCGGGAGGCTAGGTGAGTCAGCACTAGACTGAATAGCTTCATCTGCATCTTGAGTGGTGGGAGGGGATAGCACCTGGGCCTGAATAGGGCTGTGCCTGCCTTCCACAATGCTGACTTCACCTCCTGCTGGGCGGCTTGTGGTAAATCATTTTATATGACCTTGTCTTAGAATTTCTAAATCAATAAAATATTTTAATTTAAGTAAAGAGAGGAGTCCGTGGTATTCGAGTAAAGAAGGGTTTATTCAATAACTCGAGTTAAGGGAGAGCTCCAGCACCAAGCAGGTACAGGAGTGGTCTAATGTTTTATTCATACAGCAGGTTATTTATACAGTTCAGGCAGTAGGCAAAAAGAAGAAGAAGAAGAATAAGGAAGTGACAAACAGTAATTTCAAACAAGATGTGTCAAGGTATGGGCGTCTCTTGTGTTTCGTGAGAGTGCATGCAGTATGTCGAAATGTGTTCCCTTCAGTTGAGGGTCCTTCCTCAGTGTCGAAAATGCTCTTTCAGTTGAAGGCCCTTTCTCAACCGGGGGTTATTTCTGGCTTAGAGTCGAGAACAGGAACTGTTTCTTAAAACAGGAACTATCTTGTTGGTTCTCAGAATTGGCAGAGCCACAAGGATGTGTGGTCAATGAACAGAGGAGCCAGGTGCAGGATGTCTTGCTCGTGGGTTTGGAGACAAAATGGATGACACACGAAAAACGAAAAGGGTGCTGTCTGAATCAAAATGGCGGACAGGCGGGGAAGGGAAACGATGGGGCACAATTTCCAATTTTATTTCCTCATTCCCTCCTTGCCCCAGAGTGTACCTGTATCTATATTTCAATTTGCATGAGATTGTCTATGCATTCCTGTAGCATAATTGTCTCGTTTTCTTTCTGCTGGATATGTGGTTTAGGAATGCAGCTTGCGGCGCATAGCCCGCACAGGGCAGGGCCACATTGGATGCAAAGGCAGCATCCAGTTATTACCAGGAACATTATGCTTGCTGCTGACAGCAGTTTCCATCCCGAGGATGATATTATTGTCCAAAACCAGTCAGACAATGTCCAAGTGCCAGGTTCTTGATGTAGGCTGGCGGCTATCTTGTGTAATTTTGTTATAGCTGTGTATACAGATGGAGAGTTATCAGGGATGAAAATACAGCAGCTAGAGCCGATAATTCTACAGGCTCCGCCTCTGTCAGCCAGGATGACGTCAAGGACAAGACGGTTTTGGAGGGCAACCAATCTTATGGCAGACTGTTCCTGGGTCAAGTTCCCCAGGGCAGACGCCGTCTGATTTACAACAGCCTCCAAGGTTCCTATCTTCTTGCGTATGAGCTTGCTGTTCAGTACTCGGCCAATAAAGAAAAATAATCCTTTGTTGAAGTCTGTATACTGGTCTAAGGTAGTTTCCGTGTGATCAATCCCTGAGATATCAATCATTCTCTTAAGTCTAACATGGGGCACTAGGAGGTCTCGGTGGTAAGTGGATGGGGCCACAAAGACAGGAGGTAGCAGAAATGCTATATAGCATGTTCCCCCCCAGTTCAAGGGCAGCTGCACATAGGCAGTTTGCCCACAGATGAAATAAGTATGGCGGGATGCTAGAAATGATGATTTTCCCCTGTCTTCAAAACTCACAGTGGTATGGCAGTTACTGTGTCCTAATGGGACAGAGCCATTTTTTCGGACGCACAGGTTCCCTTTTACTGTTGAGACCGAGATAGAAGGGGGCCCAGTATTCTTTTTAGGTTTGGTATATAATATCCTGTAGGACATGCCTATGTTCCCCTGCTTGTATTCTTCGCTTTCTAGGACTGTGCCTGTCGCCTGAGGATCTCCATCCTCATTCGGGTAGCAGACGGCATTAAGGACCTTATTTAAGTCCCCCCAAGGCCACCCATTCTTGCATGACCTATTTCCATCAGGGCAGGAGGTATGGGTAGTCCTGTCGGCTGTTATTAGGGCGAACCAGGCCTCGCAAGTTCCATTATAAGAAAACGGAAAGGGGAAGAGAGGCATTCCTCCCTCCTTTTGATGAGGTGGGAGGTGGCCACATATCCAACAGTCTGTGATATTGCTGACCTGATGCGTATAGTGTAGCATCTGTATAAAGGTATTGTTTCGGAGAGCTAGCCTATGAGCTTGTTCGTGAGTGGGCAAGTTGAGGTACGTGTGCTCTTGGGTGGTGTTAGGTGCAGGAGAGGAATGTGGTGCTGGTGGGAAAGCAATGTGGAGGGCCCAACCAAGACACGTCATGATTGTCATCAGGAAAAAACAGTATGATCAAACATATGATAGGTCCGCTATGCAACTTCTTAACATTCTTCTTTAGGCGCCTCATTTTCTCTTTTCTCCACATAGTCAGAGTATCTGAGTCTTCCCCCATGCTCCAACCGCTTCACCACGAGACCTGTGTCCGTGGGCTTAATCAGCCAGAACCCGGGTAGCGGACCTCAGTTTTGATTTATATTCTTGTTGTGGGTCTGTTCCAAGGGCAATGAGGATTGTTCAGTCACAGTGTTACTGGATTTGGCGATCTTGCTGGCAAAAGAGTCTATTTCTCCAAAGTATTTTTTGCAGTGGCTGGCATGTAGCCAGCCTTTTCGGCCTTCGATTTTAACGGCAGTCCGCGTAGTCAAAAGGACCAACTTCGGCTCCTTCCACCTGGACTGGAGGGGATCCGTCCTGTCGAAGTTCCTGACTGAGACCCAGTCTCCGGGTTGGATGGTATGTTCTTCCGGGTTGGTTTTGTCTGGGAAGGCTGCAGCCACCTGTGAATGACAAGAATGGAGTGCAGACATCAAGGAAGCCAGATAACCAGTCAATATTCTACTATCTACATCAGTAATAGATTTTGGTCTGGGGACTCCCCACATGTTTGGTGGTCTGCCGAAAACCATCTCGAATGGAGCTAATCCTATTCGGGAGTGTGGTACCATTCGCATATAGAACAGGGCTACTGGTAAGGCAGTCATCCAATCCACGCCCTTTTCTGCTGTAATTTTAGCTAACTTAGTTTTAAGGGTGTCATTGTGTCTTTCTACCAATCCTGCTGCCTGGGGATGTCTCACGCAATGAAATTTCCAAGTGTATCCTAATAGAAAGGAGACATGTTTCATTAGTTCGGAAGAGAAAGGTTGGCCATTGTCTGAATATATGACTCTTGGCAACCCATATCGTGGGAAGTACTCTCTTACTAGAACCTTAGCAGTCGTTGTGGGGGTATAGTCAGGGACGGGATAGGCTTCAGTCCACCTTGTTAATGCACACACCACCACCAGTACATACTTGTAAACTCTACATCTCTCCATCTGAATATAGTCCATCTGAAGAGCTTCAAATGGATGGTCAGGGGGTTGGAATCCACCCTGCTCCACCTTTGTGCCTTTACCTGGGTTGAACTGGTTACAAATCATGCATGTTTTTACTTTTTGTTTGGCTGCAGCTCTCAAATGTTTGTTATGCCATATGTTCTGTATGCTATCTAACATTGCCTTTTCTCCCAGATGCGCTGGTCTATGTATAGTGTTTATTATAACTTGAACCATTGCATCCGGTAGTAGCCATACTGCTCTCTCAGGTGTCATCCAACCCTGGTCTGTAAGGACCCCTCCTTTTTCCTTCCATTCTAGCAGTTCCTGTGGTGTGGTGTGACTTTGGACATCCTGGATGTCAGAAAAGGGGTCTCGTATTGCATATTGGCGGTGTAGTGTATTCAATTCTGTATTCGCCGCCAGTTTGGCTGCATTGTCTGCGAAATCATTTCCTTTCGATATTTCATCTGTTCCTTTAGTGTGTGCCTTACATTTCACCACCGCTATTTTTGTTGGTAACTGACTAGCCTCCAAGAGGGCAGTTATGAGGGCAGCATGTTGTATTTTGGACCCATGTGATGTGAGAAATCCCCTCTCCCTCCATAATGTGCCGAAATTGTGTACAACCCCGAAAGCGTATTGTGAGTCGGTGTAGATGTTGACTGATTTTCCTTTTCCAAGTGACATGCTCGTGTTAATGCTACTAATTCGGCTGCTTGTGCTGACAGTATCTCTATTTTGTGTGCTTCCAAAGTGTTTAGACCATTAGTGACGGCATAAGCTGCTGCCAGTTCTCCAGTGGGGAGTCTCATGCAAGACCCATCAGCAAAGAGTGTCATCTCTGCTTCAGAAAGGGGTGTATCTTGTAAATCTGGTCTGGGTTTGGTCACTAAATCAATTGTATCAATACAATAGTGAAGTTGTTCAGCAGAAGAGGTAAGTGGCAACAGTGTTGCTGGGTGTAAAATGTTGCATCTTCGGATCTCAATGTGTGGCTGGAAAAGTGTCATCTCGCATCCTGTGAGTCTGGCTATTGTCAGATGTTGTGTTTGCGTTCTGTTTAGGAGAAGTTCAACAGCATGTGGAACCTGGACTACCAGATGGTGTCCTAGTACGATAGTGTCACTCTGTCTAATGGCTTGTGCTGTGGCAGCCACTGATTTGAGGCATGCAGGGAGTGCTTGGGCCACCGGAACTAATGTACTGGAAAAATAACCACCTGGTCTATGCTTGTCTGCTTGAAGTTGGGTCAGGACCGACAGGGCTGTACCTGAGCTTTCTGTTACAAATAAGGTAACATCTTTGGTGTAATCAGGTGTTGCCAACACTGGGGCTTGGCACATAGCCTTTTTAAGAGACTGAAAAGCTTGTGTGTGTTCATCTGTCCAGGGTAATTTTGGGGTAGCACCAGCTTCAAGTGTTGTCAGCTGCATTAATGGTTTAGCAATTAGGGCAAATTGCGGGATCCACTGTCTACAATATGAGGTAAGACAAACAAAAGCTCGGACTTGTTTCTGTGCTGTTGGTTGTGGCATTTGTTGTATAAGTTGGATGCGTTCCTGTGTAAGCTGCCTACTCTCCTTTGACAGCATGTGCCCTAAGTATGCCACTTGCTGCAAACTAAATTGGAGCTTACCAGGGGAAACTTTATGGCCATTCTCAGCTAAGAATTTTAGTACCAGCAATGATGCTTCAGCACAGGCTGGGTCAGATCTGGCTGGTAAACAACCTTTACAACGCAACTTTTACATCGCAGAGCCTTTACAACGCAACCATTACAACGCAAACTATTACAACGCATTGCTCTGGGGGGGCGCTCTAGGATAGGGAATAGGTTAATTTACTATCCAATAACCTTCCCTAGTGTCCACGGGGACTGGAGTTGGAATAGTAAATTAAACTATTCACTATCCAGCACCCCAAAGCACTATGCGTTGTAATGGACTGCGTTGTAATACTTGCGTTGTAAAGGCATGCGATATAAAAGCATGCGTTGTAATGTCATACATCCGATCTGGCCGTAATGAGGATGTCATCAACATACTGCAACAATGCAGTGTCAGGGGGCATTACAATAGTATCCAATTGTCTTTTTAACGCTTGGCTATACACACTTGGGCTTTCGGTGAAACCTTGGGGAGCTCTTGTAAATTGGAAGCTTCGTCCTTGTAGGGAGAAGCTGAAAAGGTATTGGCTGTCTGGGTGAATGGGTATACTGAAGAATGCGTTTTTTAAGTCAATTACAGTAAAGTGTGTCGCTTCTGCATCTATGGCTGTGAGTAACGTGGAGATGTCTGGGACCACGGGGTGTTGGAGAATGACACATTTATTAAGTTCTCTCAAATCCACCACTAGTCTATAGACAGGGGGTGTTCCCAGTTCCACTTTTTTGTGAACTGCTAAAACTGGGGAATTACAAATATTAGAAACTGTTTCTTTAACCACACCTGACCGTATTAGATCCTGAATAATTAACATTAACGCTTGTTCAGCTTGAGATGGAATTTTGTATTGTCTAATGCGTGGCAGTTGGGCTCCCTCTTTCAGTGTAACTTTGTGAGGTGTTATTTCCATACACCCTACTGTGGTGGAGTCAGTGGCCCAAAGGGTGTGTGGCAAATCTTTCAAACATTCTTCTAATTCCCTACTGGTGTAGTGGCCTTTAAAATCTCGTAGGAATAATCTAACATCCTTAGGTGAGAAAACAATAACAGCTCCTAATTCTTTCAATGTCTTGATACCAAGTACATTTTCTGGACATGGTTTTGTCAATATAAGATCTGTGGTTGTCATGAGAGGACCAACCTGTAAGGGCAGTGGTTTTGACGTGACGTTTGTCACAGGCTGTCCGGAGAAACCCAGAGAAATACGTTTTGAACCAGAGAGAGGAGCCTCTGGGACCTCTTGATGGCTTATTGTTGTTTTACTGGCCCCAGTGTCTAGTAGAAACTTTCTATCCTCCCCAAGAAGTCGGACCTCTACAAATGGACCTTTCTGATCTACTGGGATGGGGATTAGGGGCAGTTTGTCATCTTCTCTCCCTGGGCAAAATCATGAAAAATCTGGGTAGTACTCAGTATAGTCATCATCTCCAATGTACATTTGGGTCATTTGTGCTGTCGGTGGAGCTGGAGGTGATGTAGTGCCTTGTGGGGCATTCTGTTTTGGCTTATATGGACGGGGCTGTGCCTTACCAGTGGCCAAATTGTGTTTTAAGACAGGACAGTCTTTAAAGAAGTGTCCGGACTTTTTGCAATAATTGCAAGTACTCTTCGTGTTTGTCTGGCACCCTGGTGTCTGTTGGCGCTGGGGTGCAGTCTGGGCTACTAATGCTTTCATCTTTGTGTCTTTCATGCGCTTCTTATCATTTTCTTCTTCATCCCTAATGCGGTTTTGATGGTATTGTAGCATTTGTAACACCTTTGGCGGTGTGTGGGCTTGCCAGGTACTCTCTACCTTCAGTACTCTTTCCCTTATAGCTGGCAAGGCGTTGTCTACTAATTTGGAAACAAACAGATGTGGGTAAGCTTCGCTTGTCGGCGTAAGACCGCTGTTTACCGCAAAACACTTTTCAAGTCTTGTTTAATAATCTCCTATGTCTTCACCATGTTTCTGTTTGCAGGAGGAAATGGCATCCCAATCCTCCTTTTTCACTGTCAATAACTGTGGTAACACTTTCAAAATAGTGCCAGGGAGTGCCTTGAGTTTGTCTCCTATACCTTGACCTGCTACCCTAGTATTTTCATCATTCTGAAGTTCGGTCCATCTAATGTGCTCGCCTGCCACCTCCCAATCTTTTTCTCGTGGTTTGTCATACATACCCGAGGGCAACAATAATTTCAGAATTGCTGTGATATCGGAAAGGGTATATGTTCCCATCATTAATACATCTCCTATTTCCTTGAAAAATCCAGCAGGGTCTTTTGAGTGAGGGGGAACCATCTCTTTCATTCTTAGTAATTCGAGTTTTGTCAAGAGTACATAAATGAAGTCGCGTTGTAACACGCCATTTGCGTCAGCTCTGGGGTGAACCTCCCTCATGGGGAAGTGGCGTGTTTGAGGAAGTTTATTAACCGGTCCACAAGTATCAGTGAAAGACCTATATTCAACCGCTTTCTGGTATTCCTGTCTAAAATCTATGAATCTGTTGAGAAAAACTGAGTCATTGTAGAGGAATATGTTATCAGCACAATCAGACAGAAAATCTTCTAGTCTTGGATCATGTTTTAATAAAGTGTCATTGAGAGTGATGAGATGCTGTACCATGTAGAGACTCGCTAATCTTTGATGTGGGCGTGGTAATGCTAGAAAGAGTTGGGCTATGAGATCACTGTCATATATCTTATACTGAGAGACCCATAGGGTCGCAGTTCTGGCTATCTCCTTCTCCTCCGATGTAAGCGGAGGTTCCTGGTCTAGCCAGTCGTCTAATGCTACTACCGTGGCTTGAAACAGGTAATCTGGAGACAGCCGCTCTGGATGGCCCTGGAGGAATGGAAGGGGTGGGGGTCGTGACGTGAAAATGGAGCGTCTTACTGGTAGAGCTTTTACGACCGGTGGTGTTATGTTTTCCTCACCTCTGTTCTCTTCTTCCTCTGCCTGTACACTTTGCCAAGTACGTGTCACCTTACGAGTGAACCTATCAAGTGCATCATTTACCAAACCTACATCGGTATGGTCAGAAGTTGAGTCCAATAACTCATAAAATGACATGAGTACATCTTTTCCTCCCACTTGTAAGTGTTTAATAAAACAACAAATAAGGAACTTATACATGTGTACCTTGATAGCGTAAAGTCTGCTTTTCGTTAATCTGTTAACAGCCTTAGACGGAGAAACTTGGAAGCTGCCTCAAGGAGTGGGCTTATAGCAGGTAAACCCTTAATCTCTATCCATGAATCGCGAAGTATTTTTGTTATTCGGCCCGCCTCCCCAGTGGTACTTGGGGCTGGATCATAGGGACACTCGGGAATCGTGTCCCCTTTGGCTAGTCCCCCTGCACCTTCGTTATTTCCAGGCCGTGGTTGGACTTGTTCGGCCTTCAAGGGCTGTTGTGGAGGTGCCTGAACTATTGGGTTATCATATGGAGGTGGGGTGTCCAAGAGGAAAGTGGTGAAAGTATCCTCTGGAAATGGGGCAATGGGTTGTGTTTTAGGTGGGACGGTCTCCATTTGCGAGGAAGTATTGGGTAATACAGGATAGAGACCGGTGGAAACGGCTAGTTGTTCCCTATTATTCCTTTCATTTTCCAGTTCTCGTCCTATCTCTTGTAATCGTTCATTCCGGACCTGTTCTGACATTCTCTCACTCTTTTCGACTTTGTTCAATGCTTTCTCCTGCCTCCTATGGGCTTCTTTTCTCCATAGTTCGACCGCATCACTTTGTGACTGTCGGACCTTTCTTTTCCACAACTGTTCTTCTAGTTTCAGTACACATTTCTTGTCAAATGTCCCTGTCTCGGGCCACCTATATTTATATTCAAAATCTTTAGTGTAATCTACCCATAAATCACAATAAACAATTGCACCAATGCCATGTTTTGTATACATGAAATTTCCTGGAGTATTTCGAGGAGGGAGGGAAATCTCCTTCTCGAGAATACTTTTTCTAGTTCCCATCTTACGTATTTTCGTAAAAATAGGCATGGTGGCAGACTTTCTATTAAAAATAGAAATGAGAAACAACAAACATATATCTTTACCGTACCCACAAAAGTTGTGGGTCCGTCTTTATACTTTCAGCAGTACTCACCGAGAAGCAAACTAGAAGGCCTGTTGATCTTGAAATGCGCGCAGCTTCAGAAACGGGGCTCACAAGACCTCGGACTCGTCTTCTTCACGGGTTAGGCTCTGGGTCTGGACGTTCCGCAATCTTCCTCACCCCCTCGTGTGGATGACGGGCCGCAGTTGGTCCCCCCTTCGTCTCGAGGGAGTTAGCAGGAATTCCCCGCTTCTGTGCACTTTGAAGTCCGTCGAAGGTCAGGAGGAGGCAGTACCAGGTCCGACATCGCTGGCGCGTGGGGGAGAGGGAACGTCCCTGTTCAGGCGCCAGAAATGTGGTAAATAATTTAATATTACCTTGTCTTAGAATTTCTATATCAATAAAATATTTTAATTTAAGTAAAGAGAGGAGTCTGTGGTATTCGAGTAAAGAAGGGTTTATTTAATAACTCGAGTTAAGGGAGAGCTCCAGCACCAAGCGGGTACAGGAGTGGTCTAATGTTTTATTCATACAGCAGGTTATTTATACAGTTCAGGCAGTAGACAAAAAGAAGAAGAATAAGGAAGTGACAAACAGTAATTTCAAACAAGATGTGTCAAAATATGGGCGTCTCTTGTGTTTCGTGAGAGTGCATACAGTATGTCAAAATGTGTTCCCTACAGTTGAGGGTCCTTCCTCAGTGTCGAAAATGCTCTTTCAGTTGAAGGCCCTTTCTCAACCGGGGGTTATTTCTGGCTTAGAGTCAAGAACAGGAACTGTTTCTTAAAACAGGAACTATCTTGTTCGTTCTCGGAATTGGCAGAGCCACAAGAATGTGTGGTCAATTAAAAGAGGAGCCAGGTGCAGGATGTCTTGCTCGTGGGTTTGGAGACAAAATGGATGACACACGAAAAAAGAAAAGGGTGCTGTCTGAATCAAAATGGCGGACAGGCGGGGAAGGGAAACGATGGGGCACAATTTCCAATCTTGTTTCCTCAGGCTGACGACCCTGCCCCTCTCTCTCAAAGGAAAGAAGGAGTCATGTAAACAGAGTGCTCCAGGACTGACCAGAATTGGTTTGGACTAGGCAAAGATAATAGGACAGCAAAACAGTCTAGCCCTTCTAATGAATAATCCAGGCTCTATAAGAGTCCTACAATCAAGTTAGCAGTAATAAACTCACTGGGACCAAGAACGACATAGACTAAATAAAAAAACAGTTCAAATCATTATCAAAATATATTCATTTTTCATTTCATATTTTTAAATAGGGAATCAATCAACATTTTGTACTGAACACAATATTATCAGTAAACACATTACAAAATAAGCACAATCAAAAGTGATTCAAAATATGTCCCAAACACCCCAACACACATACTGTCAATTATACAGCAAACTCACACATTCTTGCAATTTCAGTACCTCAAAAAATTCACACATACTCACACCTTCAACAGTCATTCCATATACATCAAACTTTGAATGCCAGATGTTATACATATGTAGAGCGTCCTGAGTGGTCTCCGAACAGGGGTAGGAAACTAGATGTTCAATACAAGGAAGATGCTACAGGTCTTTGGTACAGTCCAGACATGCTAAGGGAATCTCAGAGGTATTCCACAACAGAGGCTGGAGTAACAGGATAGACACAAGGATACAGAAAGTGAGAAAAGTACCCATCAGCCCACTCAATAGTGGAGGCTCGTCATTTGGGATTTTCAAATATAGAAAGTTGGTGTCCAACAAGCACTGCCTCCAGTGAGTACTGAGGCTAGCTTAGGACCCAAAGGTTGAACCTGAGCAAATGACAGCACAAGTGGCTGAAAAGGGCTTAGTTGCAGTGCTCAAAGAAATAAGAAAATGTGAGAAAAAGGAAGATAATCCAAGTGATTCTAAAAATGCCTACCTTGACGTCAATAAGAAAACTTTATTGGGTGTGCCCGTCAAGATGGTATAGTTAAAAACAGAGTGACAATAGCAAGAAAGATGGTTTGCTATTTACCCAAGATGTTGTCTGGTCAACATGTTTCAGCCTATAAAGGCTTTCGTCAGGACCTATGTATCACTACTGCAACACTTACTTCATAACGTGTAAGAAAGAAAAATAATGTTTTCATGGGTGGTGTGTCCCGTCCTGTTAAGAAAAAAGAAATAAGACAAAAATGCACAAGAAAGTAAAATGCAAAACGTAACTTAAGTCCCTTATAATGACAGTCACGCATGTATGGATTATTTACAATATTTTCAGTATATTCACTTACCCAACTCTGTGGGATCAGGAGCCTCACCTCACCTGGCAACAGCTCAGGCTAAAGGAGGCCACGCACTGAAAAAAATGTATTCAAAATGGAGATGTAGTTTATTTAAGTTCATCTTATATGCAGCTATTTCCCAGATTACATACAGCGGCAGACTGAGGCAGTTGTTAGCTACAACCGTGTAGTGGTTCAAAAATATACTAACCAAACACTCCACCTAGATGCACCCTACATCTATTTGGATGACATAAAACCTCCGTGGCGGTGTGTATAACTCATGTTTATTCAGAATACAGCGGACCCTCAGGAACTGCCCAAAGGGGAGGTTCTCACGAAGAGACCGAGGATGATGGCTGTCGAACCTCAAAAGTGAGTTGCGGGCCATCGGTTTTCGATACAACGTGCTGGCTAAATGACCATCTTTAGGGAAGATCCACAGATCCAGGAAAGGAAGCGCTGTTTTGCTGTAGTCCAGGGTAAACCTCAGATAAGGGTTCTGGCTATTGAGCCAATCTTTGAAACCCAGTAGCGATTGTTCATCACCTCGCCACACCAGTAAGATGTCGTCTATGTACCTTCTCCACACCATCAGATGCTGATGGTGTGGATTGGTGGTGGCAAGGACACAGTCAGTTTCAAACTGGTGAACATAAAGATTCGCCAGACTCGGCGCAAATTTACTCCCCATTGAGGTCCCCGATACAGAATATGTTCCTAATTTCTAATCAAGGAGTCTGTCATGGAAGAGTGTACTCCCTCCTCTATCATGCCAGAGTTTTTAGCAAACTCTCTATCCTAGATAGGATGTTTTGAGGCAAACTTTTTGCTTATGGTGTGTAAAATTATTGTTTGCTAAGTTTTTGGTCTATACAACAGATGGCACAGAATTTATATCTATGACTATGTGTGCCCCCTAAAAAAGAAACCAAGCTGTATTCTGAATAAACATGAGTTATACACACCGCCACGGAGGTTTTATGTCATCCAAATAGATGTAGGGTGCATCTAGGTGGAGTGTTTGGTTAGTATATTTTTGAACCACTACACGGTTGTAGCTAACAACTGCCTCAGTCTGCCGCTGTATGTAATCTGGGAAATAGCTGCATATAAGATGAACTTAAATAAACTACATCTCCATTTTGAATACATTTTTTTCAGTGCGTGGCCTCCTTTAGCCTGAGCTGTTGCCAGGTGAGGTGAGGCTCCTGATCCCACAGAGTTGGGTAAGTGAATATACTGAAAATATTGTAAATAATCCATACATGCGTGACTGTCATTATAAGGGATTTAAGTTACATTTTGCATTTTACTTTCTTGTGCATTTTTGTCTTATTTCTTTTTTCTTAACAGGAGGGGACACACCACCCATGAAAACATTATTTTTCTTTCTTACACGTTATGAAGTAAGTGTTGCAGTAGTGATACATAGGTCCTGACGAAAGCCTTTATAGGCTGAAACATGTTGACCAGACAACATCTTGGGTAAATAGCAAACCATCTTTCTTGCTATTGTCACTCTGTTTTTAACTATACCATCTTGACGGGCACACCCAATAAAGTTTTCTTATTGACGTCAAGGTAGGCATTTTTAGAATCACTTGGATTATCTTCCTTTTTCTCACATTTTCTTATTTCTTTGAGCACTGCAACTAAGCCCTTTTCAGCCACTTGTGCTGTCATTTGCTCAGGTTGAGGGTTCAACCTTTGGGTCCTAAGCTAGCCTCAGTACTCACTGGAGGCAGTGCTTGTTGGACACCAACTTTCTATATTTGAAAATCCCAAATGACGAGCCTCCACTATTGAGTGGGCTGATGGGTACTTTTCTCACTTTCTGTATCCTTGTGTCTATCCTGTTACTCCAGCCTCTGTTGTGGAATACCTCTGAGATTCCCTTAGCATGTCTGGACTGTACCAAAGACCTGTAGCATCTTCCTTGTATTGAATATGTATAGTTGGGGGACAAGGTGCTGGTAGGTCTATAATAATAATTCCCCTTGGGCCCTACTCTACTCTGTAGTTTTGTGTAGGAAACTAGATGGCCAAATAACAGGACGATTTCAAAGAGCCAACGCGCGTTTAGGTGCCAGGCCAGATCACAAGACCACACCTTCGTCAGGGCATACACAAGAGGGGGGAGGGGGGAGAATTGGACCACGAAAACAGAAGTCAATCACAGAGGGAACATTCAATTTCTATCAGGATATACAAATCGCACTTTCTCTTGGTGGATTCGAGGCGCCTCAAACGATCGGGGGTGAGCTAAACACCACCCGAATGTAATAAGCGGGGATTCCGTAGAGTAACCAAAGCGGGTTCTATTAAGTTTTTAGCACACATAGGAGGGGGTCCGATCACGTCGTACCTCTGTGGCCCTCAGGTTAAGCAGGACCAAGGTCCAGGGACACTAACAGGCAATTCAGGGTCTGATGAGTTTTTTGAAGATGGTGATGGACGGAGCATCTGAACCAATCAAACACTCACACCCAGTCAAAAGATCTGGGTTTGATCCATCACCGTTCTTTAGCCCACTCTGACACCCCAGTTCAGACATGGCTATATGCAAATCAGTCTGACCCTGTGCCTCATGGGAACAGTCCAGCCCGAACCGCCAAGCCATGCCTTCCCTGGACCGGAAACAAGCTTCCAAGGACCGGTTTCTGGCATTACAGCCGTCTTCAGCCCGGCTTGCTTGAATCGAGTGGCAAAGTGAGCAAGGGACTCACGTCTGAGCATACCCTGCCACACTTATGGCGGCCAAAGCGGTACAAAAGGGGGTGGTGATGGACGGAGCATCTGAACCAATCAAACACTCACACCCAGTCAAAAGATTTGGGTTTGATCCATCACCGTTCTTTAGCCCACTCTGCCACCCCAGTTCAGACATGGCTATATGCAAATCAGTCTGACCCTGAGCCTCATGGGAACAGTCCAGCCCGAACCGCCAAGCCATGCCTTCCCTGGACCGGAAACAAGCTTCCGAGGACCGGTTTCTGGCATTACAGCCGTCTTCAGCCCGGCTTGCTTGAATCCATTGGCAAAGTGAGCAAGGGACTCACGTCTGAGCATACCCTGCCACACTTATGGCGGCCAAAGCGGTACAAAAGGGGGTGGTGATGGACGGAGCATCTGAACCAATCAACCACTCACACCCAGTCAAAAGATCTGGGTTTGATCCATCACCGTTCTTTAGCCCACTCTGCCACCCCAGTTCAGACATGGCTATATGCAAATCAGTCTGACCCTGTGCCTCATGGGAACAGTCCACCCCGAACCGCCAAGTCATGCCTTCCCTGGACTGGAAACAAGCTTCCGAGGACTGGTTTCTGGAATTACAGCCGTCTTCAGCTCGGCTTGCTTGAATCCAGTGGCAAAGTGAGCAAGGGACTCACGTCTGAGCATACCCTGCCACACTTATGGCAGCCAAAGCGGTACAAAAGGGGGTGGTGATGGACGGAGCATCTGAACCAATCAAACACTCACACCCAGTCAAAGATCTGGGTTTGATCCATCACCGTTCTTTAGCCCACTCTGCCACCCCAGTTCAGACATGGCTATATGCAAATCAGTCTGACCCTGTGCCTCATGGGAACAGTCCAGCCCGAACCGCAAAGCCATGCCTTCCCTGGACCGGAAACAAGCTTCTGAGGACCGGTTTCTGGCATTACAGCCGTCTTCAGCCCGGCTTGCTTGAATCCAGTGACAAAGTGAGCAAGGGACTCACGTCTGAGCATACCCTGCCACACTTATGGTGGCCAAAGCGGTACAAAAGGGGTTGAGATGCTCCATCCATCACCACGCCCTTTTGTACCGAGTTTTTTGAAGATGGCAGGCTCCGGGGGCCGGGTAGGAATGCTGGGATAAAGGATATATTCAGCTTCTGGCATCCGTGAAGAGCTCCTGTGTGTTCGTGAGCCGCCGCGGCGTGCAGAAAAGACGTTCGGGTCCAGGATCCCGGAAGTCGACTTCCATTACAACGACTTCCATTACAACGTATACCTTTACAACACAAACCATTACAACCCATAATACTTTTAGGGCAACAGTAGGGTAAGTGTTGAATAGTGTAGGGGAAAAAAATATCTTCCTACTTCAGTTGTAGCGACATGTGTTGTAATGGCATGCGTTGTAGTAACACACGTTGTAATGGGTGCGTTGTAATGGCGTGCGCTGTAAAGGCAGTTGCGTTGTAATGACTACATTGAAAATGTAGTACGTTGTAGTGACTGCGTTGTAATGGTTGTTTCCTGTTTCTGGGCATACTTCTGGAAATGTCATTTGACTTTTCTGAAAGGCTCCTGATCCCCAGGTGTTGATTTCTCGACATTTTGGTTCTCCGCTTGGGAAACATTTTTCCTTGGAACTAGGTTGAAAGGGGTCTGACAGAATTATGGCAAAGCCGCCCATAAGAGTGTAGAATTGTGGGAGTTTCTAAAGCTCCATGGTAAACTATGCCTTTGAATACCCACTGCTTTAATGCTCAAGTGGAAATTATACTGCAAATGTTTTGGTAAAGACATTCTCACTAGTAAATGTATTTGCTCCTGCAAAGAATCTCTGTGTGGGATTCTGGTAGGGGCTAAAAAATGTTTCTCAACATGAAAAACATTTACAACCAAAATGACCTCTGTCAATTCAGCCTTATGTCTCTAAGCAATTATGCATGTCCTCTGCACTCTCTTGTTCTTGTTATATGAATCATGAAACAGGAGTGAAAATAGGCTAAGGACCTGATTTATGTAGGGGTGGGCAGCCAGTTTCTCAGTAAGAGAGACAGAGTGAATTACAATGTCGCACTGAAGGATGTGCGACCCGCCACATTTAGAAATGACCTCCATGCTGGTGGTTGTTTCAAAAGAATTGGCAGGAATCACCACCACGGTGGTTCCTGTCAATGCTGCTTACAGTTTAGTCCATGGCTCAATCAACATGACATAGCCTTGCACCAAACTGTATTGTCTTCTATTTCAAAAAGAAAATCCCTAAGCACGCAGGACTGTATTTTTGAAAATAAAAAAGACAATTTTCTGCTTGCCATGGGAGTCTTTTCCCATGATGAGGGGAGCATTTAACAGTTCTCACTGCCCAATACCAACAGGATTTTCCTGTCAGTGACGGGCAGTGAAAATTGACCTCTAATTCTGCCTACCTAAATTAGATGGGCAAACTTGGAGGTCTGCTTCTGATGGCCCTTACTCTGCAGAGGTATGTTTGATGGAACAACAACCACCATAAGAACAAAAGTTTTTACAATGATGCCTTAACAACAAATTAGTCATAACCACAAACATTTTACAGTGACTATTCATACAACGAATATGTCTTTGTCACAGATGCCTTTACCTCAAAAATTAAGTATTATACAAGTAAGTATAAACTATTATATATATATATATATATATATATATATGTATATATATATATATATATATATATATATATATAACCTACTGGCAGCCGCCAGTAGGTAGTTATAGTTAGAACCTATTTTCCATAGGAAATCCGCAACATATCCGCAATATTCTATTCCCAATAACTTTGGCGCCGGTTGTTGTCAAAACTTTTGGCCCGCTCCGGTCCGCTCCTATCCTGGATGTCTCGGGGTGATTCGTCAAGCGGGGGCCATGAAAAAAGGGGGGTCCCAAAACGTGTTTTCCCCATGCAAATTTTTTTATAGGAACCATTGATTGCAGCTACAGCCTACATTGATTGCGGCTACAGCAAACCGGTTGCCCCTTCCATTGTGGAACCTATCATGGAGGTAATCAATGCCTCGCTAGGTGCCGGTGTGGTCCCACCCAATTGGAAGGGTGCAATAGTAAGAGCCCACTTAAAAGAAAACAGCCTAGACCCCCCTTGACATGGCGAACTACAGGCCAGTCTCGCTACTTCCGGGACTCAGTAAAATTACGGAAACATTGGTTAATTTCCAGCTATCCAACTTCCTTGAGTCCAAAGGTGTGCTGAGAAGTTCCCAAACAGGCTTTCGCCCGGGTCAAGGCACTGACACTGCCTTGCTGGCAGTCGCGGAAGAGGCACGTTGTATTTTGGACTCAGGAGGATCAGTGGCAGTGATCCTCCTGGACCTTAGTGCAGCCTTCGACACTGTTAACCATCGAGTGTTACTTCAGTGACTGTCAGATGCGGGAGTGAGGGGGACAGAGCTGAAATGGCTTAGGTCATTTCTTAGTGAACGGACCTTCAAGGTCTGGGAAGGGGGCGCACGATCGGCTTCCACCCACCTCCATTGTGGAGTGCCCCAGGGCTCCTCCCTGAGCCCCACATTATTCAATGTATACATGGCCCCCTTGGAGGATGTGGTGGCTCCATTTAACATCAAAATTGTGAGTTATGCCGATGATACCCAGCTGGTGTTTGCCCTCTCCCAGGCCACGGAAAATCCCCAGGTGCTACATTCCTGCCTATCCAAAGTCCACGACTGGATGGGGGAATCAGCACTAAAGCTGAACGGCTCAAAAACCGAGATAATGCTGATGGGGATGAAAAGTCCCTCACTCCCCCGGTCTGCCTGGCCTAGCTGCCTGGGATCCCCCCCCAAACCCAAGGCTGAGATCAAGAGCCTGGGTATCTGGTTGGAGCAAGACCTTTCCTTCAGGACCCAGGCTTCCATACTGGCTGGTGTCTGTTTCGGCCTTCTCCGATCGGTGCGCAAAGTGCTGCCTCTGCTTCCTTTTCTATCTCGGAAGCTCTTGATCCAGGGCCTGATTATATCTAGATTAGATTTTAGCAATGCAATCTATCTGGGTGCCCCTGAGATCACTCTGAACAAACTTCAGCAAGTGCAGAATGTGGCGGCAAGAAAGCTTCACAACATCCCTATGTCACGATCGGCCAAACCCGCATTAAGGGCGCTGCATTGGCTGCCAGTGCGAGAAAGGGCGAAATTTAAGTCTCTCTGCCTTGCATATAAAATCTTGCAAGGCAAAGGCCCTCCTGCCCTTCAAAAGCTGGTGACCCCTTACAAGGCAAGTAGATCATTACGCTCAGACCAACAACACTTACTCACGATCCCTATGGTTAAAAAGGCCCGCTCAGGAGGGAGGAGATTCTCCAAAAGGGTTGCAACCCTTTGGAACTCACTCCCCCTAGGTTTACGCTCGGAGCCATGCCTTCTGCGTTTTCGTAAAGAGCTGAAAACCTTTCTCTTCTGTTAACCGCTGTGCTTCTCTCTCTTTTAATCTGTGACTCTGTTTGGCGAAGCGCAGGGATGCTCTAGGGTAACCACGCGCTATACAAAACTGTTTTAATAATAATAATAATAACTGCTGAAGGAAATTACACCAAATTTGGCAAAGAGGTAGTCCTTAGTTTGACTCGTACCTTTTGCTTAAATGGAGTAAATCTGTTCAGTAGTTCTTGAGAAAATGACATTTAAAAGAACATATATATCTATTGCCGCGCAGGAACCGCTCATCCTGAGCGCACCCTTAGTGCACTGTCCTGATTGCGCGCTAAATGCTAATTCGCTGTCAAGTGGTTGTCAATATTTGAAACCAGGAAGTGTTGGCAGCCATGTCATGCCTCGGTAGATGCGAGGCTGAAGAAGTTAGGGGAATAAGTGTGCAAAATGTATAAAGGGGGTAGGGTAGAAATACACTGACCCTCTAGACCTGCTTAGGGGGTCCCACAAGGACTCCCAGGGCCCCAATTTTTTTTTTTTTTATTAAAATGCAAATTACGGATCATGCCATAAAAAAGAAATAAATGAAACAAAGCTTCTTTCATAAATGGCCCCCGGGGGGGCTGAATCCTGTGGGGAAATTATTAAAATGTATGGGGGTCCAGAGGGGGCCCCCAGCCCTGGGGACAACCACCCCCCGGGGCTACCATAGAAATGGTGGGGGCTCTAAGGCCCCCCCAGCAAAATACGTGGTTGGGGGGCTCAAAGGCCCCCAAGTCCCAGGGACCACCGCCCCAAGGCTTTGTGTATTGTTGGAGGGGGGGCGTGCACTCCTCCTCCTAGAGCCTTGTTGTGGCCCTGGGGACCACCACCCCCCAGGGCTGGCTCCTGCAGTGTCCCGGGGTGCCCACCCTCGGGACACTGCTGTTTGCTATGGGAGGGTGTGAGCCGAGGCTTCTGCTCTCCCATAGCAAACTTGGTTTGGATTTTGAAAGAGAGAGCAAGGAAACCTGCTCTCTTTTTCAAAATCCAAACCAGATTGCTTTTCCGCGCAGGGAGCTGCATGTTAGCAGCTCCCCATGGTGAAAAGCAATGCAGGCACCCGAAGGATGCGGGGAGCCAACTGGGACCGTGGGGGCATTGGGGCTCCCCCCACAGTCCCCATCTGTTTTATTTAAGCCCCAGGGTATGGGGTCCCCGGGGATAATAGAAATGAGTATAGGGTGCGCGACTCCAGCGCATTTGGTGCATGACTTCTACGCGTTGGGTGCACGACTCCAAGCAAAAAAAAATATATTTTTCAGATATACATCAAGCTTTTCTGTTTAGATCTTAGGTGGCTCTAAAAAGAGCCCTTGTGTTTATTGAGAGATTTTGGTACCTGCAAGTAAGTACCTATGCAGTGTCTAAAGTTCAGGAGGAAGACTCTGTTACCCTCATCTGTAAAATGTACACCATCTCTCCTATAGATGCCATCCATATTGAAATGCAGATTGTTGTGGTAAATGGACCCCATCTTATAATCTCGGAGAAAAGCAGAAACAGATTTATTGACAGATTTCCTAGCTTTCTCAATCTGTGGACAGACAAAATAGATTGGACCAGTTCTATTTCTGCCTTTGTCATATGTTAGAATAGACAAAGGCAGTTTGGGGGAAAAGTGACATAAATTCTGTAAAGGTGTCCTTTATAAGCATTTCCAGACCTACCTCAGTCAAAGTGCCCAGGTCATTGCCACCACAGTGCACAATTATGAGGTCAGGTTGTTGGAGATGCAAAAAGGATTCAACCAATGGCATCACTTGGTGCCACTTTAGCCCTCAATGTCCAATCCATTTAATGTCTACATTTGGCAAAGCTAGGTCTTTGTCCATGCCTGTGTTTTCTGCATACCTTTGGCTCCAGAAAATATAGCTGTGTCCCACAATCCACACTCTAAGCATCTTGAAGGGTGGTCTGGATGCACTCAGATGGTCTCTGTATGTGAAATGGCAGTTTGAGAAGTGAGTTTTTTCTAAAATGGTGGATAAGATGCAGTTTTGAAAAAAGAAAAGAAATGATTGGCTGTTTGAGATCATTCTAGTCTGAAAAGTAGGTTGCATGTTTTGTTTTTTAAAAGCATGGTTTTTATTGGTTAAGAAAAAGTATTTTGAAAGGAACATTACATAGGATAAGCTGATATTTTGAAAAGTCAAGCACACTTGCTGCTTGGATTAGCAACATTGTGTGCTGAATTTGTGACCTATGAGTTTAGTTGAGTGTTACATTAACTGGTTCTATGGTAACATGCAGTGAGCAGAGTGGGGATAGGGTTCAAATTTATGTCATTTGGAAAGGGCTGAAATGTGTAACCAATAGAAATGTGTGTTAGCTTTAGAATTATTATGGGAAGCAATGTGATTTGATATTTACATGTATATGTGTGCAGAATGAGAGGAAAAGCTTGCCATTTTTTTGGTTTTGCTAAGAGCTACACAGTACAGATATTCTGTATAAGAAAATTTGGTGTTTGACTGACATACTTCTTAATCGACAAATCAATTTGAAAGGTAACTCCTTCTGTTTTGTAAGAGGTTGTATGCGATGAGTTTGTTTTTAATAAGATTAATGTGTTTCTCTTGCTAAAGTCCAGGGAGTAGTCTTGCTTGTCTAGATTTACTTTGTAGACTGTGTTCTAAAGTATGTGGAATGTGTGCAGTCATCTCACCTGTTCCAGACTAATAAATATTTTTCACTATAGTGCAAGGGGTACTGTTAATTGTCTAGAATCACACTGTGAGTCAGTTTGCATTTGTGAAAATTGTGAGAAAAGCATTTGGTTGCTTGATGTGTTTGCAGACACATAAGTGCTGAAAAACCTTTTGTGTTGTTAAGTTTTGCAAAATGAGTTAGGCTTTAACACTGGAATGCAGTAATAAAATATCTGGGATGTGTGTTGTCACCTTAGTTTTTGTTGATCAGTCAATGTGTTTTGATAAAGTCCAAGGGATAGTCTTGGTTGTCTAGAATCACACTGTGAGTCAGTGTACATTTGGGAACTGTTGTGAGAGAAGCCTGTGGGTACTTCATGTGCTTGCAGATATATGACTGGTTACAAAACGTATGCTGTTGCCAAGTTTTAGTAGAATTTTAAAACTATCATTGCGTATGTATTTTAAAATGTGTCAGGCGTGTACTCTCCAATGTAGTAATGAAATATGTGAAATGTGTGCAGTCATCCTAACTGTTCTAGACTAGTGAATAGTGTTGCTTCTCTAGAATCACACTGTGAGTGTATGTTCATTTGTAAAGCATTGTGAGAGAAGCATTTGGGAACTTTATGTGTGGTTGTACTACTATAATCATTCTTTCATTATCCACGTACTTATGCAGCGATTCAGAGCCTTAGCACATGTACTACTTCAAACTCCTATGGACTATGCATGTAGTGATCTAACCGCCTTCACACTTGTGTTTCAGGCCTACAATTCCTCAGTTAGTATCAATACACTGCAGCAAACACCCTGTGAGTGCTCTTGCAATCCCATAGTGACTCTTTCAGTACCATGCACTAATCCATTCACTAAAGTAAAACTCAACCAATCATGAATTCACCCTGTGTCTCTTCTTATAGTATTGTAATCATTCAGACAGCATGCATGTACTCATGCAGTGAGCCAGACTTTAGGGCACAGAGTGCTTTAAACTCCTTGGCACTATGCATGTAGTAGTCTAACCACCTTCACATTTGTGTTTCAGGCCTACATCTGCCCAGCTAGCATCCATACACTGCAGCAAACACCCTGTGACTGCTCTTGCAATCCCATAGTGACTCTGTCAGTGCCATGTACTAATCCATTCACTAAAGTAAAATTCAATCAATTATGAATTCACCCAGTGTCTCTCCTTATAGTACTGTAATCATTCAGTCAGTATGCATGTACTCATGCAGTGAGCCAGGCTTTAGGGCAAGGAGTGCTTCAAACTCCTATGCACTATGCAGTAGTAGTCTAACCACCTTCACACTTGTGTTTCTGGCCTACAATTCCCCAGTTAATATCCATACACTCCAGCAAACCCTTTGAGTGCTATTGCAATCCCATAGTGACTCTTTCAGTACCATGTACTAATCGATTCACTAAAGTAAAACTCAATCAATTATGAATTCACCCAGTGTCTTTCCTTATAGTACTGTAATCATTCAGTCAGTATGCATGTACTCATGCAGTGAGCCAGGCTTTAGGGCAAGGAGTGCTTCAAACTCCTATGCACTATGCATGTAGTAGTCTAACCACCTTCACACTTGTGTTTCAGGCCTACAATTGCCCAGTTAGCATCCATACACTGCAGCAAACACCCTGTGACTGCTCTTGCAATCCCATAATGACTCTTTCAGTGCCATGTACTAATCTGTGATGTATTCCTATAGGTTCTGTATCGATCCCCCTATTCCTGACCCTATTCTGGTTAACAAGTTAACTAGCAGCCAGCCCATGATGCTGAAAACCCCCATGATGCAGGAACCGTTATCTGATAAAGCCACACTACGGCACAGGAACGTTTTTTATCTGATTAGGTCATAACGCTTGCCATCTAATTAGACAAGCGATATTCCTCCAGCCCCTGATAAGGCATACGGAGTTCTCAAAACAAATCAAACCTATGACAACCTGGGAAAAACCCTGCGGCCATTGTTTTGATTTCATCGAGAACTTCAGCAAAAGAATGTGCTAACGACCAAGTCCATCCTTACGTCAATCTCGGCACCTTAAAGGTATAAATATTACCGATATTGCCCTATGCAAATACACGCGGTGGTGACGAGATCGGAGCAGCCAGACTTGCCGAAGCCCAGAGCAGAGCAGACCCCGCTGGCGCAGCCCCGCCTTCCTGACGCGCTGAGAACGACACGCTGCCTTTTCTCCTGCCGAGAAATCCAGCTCCGGCGCTTCCGGGTAGCCCTCGCAGGCAGCCTGGAATATCGAGACCAGAGACGAGAGATACCATCCCTCATTCATCCTAGATTCCAGGTACAGAACTGAATAACCCCTCACAGAGAATTCCTTAGTCAGTCATTTGGCAAAACAAACTTAACTTAAACTGCTACTTTCTATTCCCGCCCACGTATTAGGCTTAGGTCAGGTACACGGGGTAGGCGTAGTTAGAAACACCAGTTGAGTACGATTAGTCAAATGTATATGTGTATGTATATATTTTATCCATTTTAAACCTTCATATGGCTTAGAAACCATATCAATGTTTTTATAGTATTATTTTATACTTCTGCTTTTAATGTATGCACTTTACTTAACCATAAGTATTGCAATAATATCGATCCATTTCTCTTGTATGAGAAAAGAGACTGATCAATAAATAACATCTTTTATTGAACACGCCCGTCTCTTCCTTTTCTCTACAATCTGGTGAGACTAAGAATGCACGTACTGACTGAGTAAAATAGGTCGTCTTTTGTTTTCACACGACTCTAGAGATACACTCTTGATTAGGGAGAGCAAAGTTGTCATGCTCTATGGTTGTCAGAAACTAAATCCCTTCTTGTCTATCCAGGGAGGTTCAACTCCTCCTTGCCTATTCGAGAAAGCTTCTAGTGAACTCTGAGCTAGCTGGCAAACCCAAAACTTTAAGTCTAATATCGACAATAGAAGACCTAGTTAACGTCTGGTCTAGGCCTATACTATTGAAGGTATTATTCCAATGCGCAGAGCCTATTGGGATAATAGGAACTACACTACATGGCGCCCAACTCGTTTGGATAAGGCGATAAAACTAACGTAAGACATTTAGAGTAACTCAGTCGTGCTTTTTCACTCAGACCCCTTTTTCCCATAATACTCCAAAGACGTCTGGAGTGGGCGAAAGGTCATATCCGCCAGACCTCGCAGGAGGGAACTCCTATGTAAGGTTCTTGGTTTAATCAACGTTGAAGGATACACTGTTCCAAAATATTGTGCATCTAATCTTTGTTTCCATAAGAAACCTGATCTGCAAACAAAAGTAATAACCTTCCTGTCGGTAAAATGGTAGACAGTGATGAGGAAAGAGAGACAGTTAGAATAGCAACTGAACTCGCAGCAGCTGATACTGCTATACAAGAAGCAGACCCGGGTATAATACTCATCCCGGTCATCAAAAGAAAATCTATAACTTTAAAACTTATAGAAAATGGACTGACACCTAGAGGTGGCACAGTCATATTCGTAATTGAGGCACACGAATATCGGCAGACAGAGGTATTCTACACATGGATAAACTTTCCAGCAGCAAATGCTGTAACAAAGTACTTCCACTATTACAAAACAGAGGAACCTCCTGAGGAGTACACTCCTTTCGAGGAGGTGGAAGTACCACTTAAATTTCAAGAGCATCTGCTCTTATTTAATGGTGCCCTAAAACATAACAATCACATCACCAGGCTCGGTCCCTTAGGTAGACCAGGAGCAACGTGGCCGGTCCTAGCCGGATACACACCACATCCAGACATCGAAAGAATGCCTGCACCAGAGCTTTTAACACAGCTAAAACAATTAATAAAAGTACATAGACAATTAGTCCAATATGTGATGCGGACTTCAACAATACAACCAGCTATTAAAATTCCACAGCTGACCCCTCACCAGGGGAACACAAATAAAATTACACCACAGAACATACAGTCCTGCCTAGGTAAAGTACCGGCTAAACGGGAACAAATACCATTCTGGCTAGCACAAAAAATCACCCAAATAGAGGCGGTGTTTCCAGACACCACTCCTGTGGATAAACACAGGATTCTGACTATCTGTCTTCCAATGGGAATCGCACCACACGTGGAGGACTGTGACACTTGGGGTACAGTCTTTGCTTCCATTTACACAAAAACGCACGGTGTTCCATCCATCTCGGTAATACCAGATGTGCTAAAACAAATTCAAGACGAATACGGTCCAGAACCCGCTTTAACTCTTGGTATGAAATTACTAAAAGACTTCAAGCAGGTCTCGGCTATATTATTAGCCAACATCAAGGGAGAAACAGCAAACGTGGCGATCCTCCAGAGGTTAAAAGAGACAGATATAACAGACCAACCAGCTGAAATTGCCAGAATCATAGAAAAATCCTATGAGGAACTAGGTAGAGATAGTTTAGGTGAAATACCAGTAAAACCGCAACTGATTGAAAGTCCTGAAAAAATATTTTTTAATAATAATTCAACATCACAAAAAAAGAGCTGGGATGGAAACAAACAATCCAATCCTAAAGAAAAGAAATTCCAGTCCAGAGGAAGGTCACCTAGGCGGAGAGAAAAATCTCCTAACCAAAGACACAGGTCACCCCAAAGTGACCCCTCTGGGAAAAGTTATAACCTTAGAAATAGGGATAATATAAAAAAGCCTGATAAATATCAAGACATAGATACACGTCCCTCTCAATCTTTTCAGACTTCCTCGCAGAAATCGGAAAGAAGAGGACGATCAGAACAAAGAGAAGAGCACGCCAAGTCCAAAGACAAGGAACCTGCTCATCTGAAAAAGAAATTACAATTTCCAAAAAAGAAGGTAGCCAGCATTAAAATAGTTAACAATGCCGAGAATACTGAGGACACAACTGAAAAACGGAGAATGGGCTCAGACAGTGCTAGACAGCGCAGCAGAAGTGAGCATAGCTCGCAAAGTCCTTATGAATCATCTGGAGACAGTGGACACGAATGAATATCTTCAAGTGGAAACAGCAGACACCAGAGTTAGCAAACCTCACAAAATATATGAAATAAATTTACGTATAGAAGGGGATAAGACTAGAAAAATAAGGGGACTATTTTGGGATAATCTCTCCAAGGGCTATGACATCCTTCTAGCTGAAAAAGACTGGCCACCAGAGTTTGTCAGGGATTGCCCTCATGGCGAAGAAATAATTATGCCTGCCTTCTCAAATCATATCCCAATTCATAAAAAATACACACTTGCTAGAAAGTGGGCAGTAGCTCAAGCTCCTGCTTTACATAAAAATCATGTAGGATGGGATGAGGACTCTCCTCCTCACAAAATCCAGTTAAAATCACAACCTACTGCACAAAGGCAGTACCCAATTAAGCAAGAAGCTAAAAAACAGGTAAAAGAAATCCTAGATCAGCTAGAATACCAGGGGGTGATTGAAACTTGCACCTCACAAATGAACAACCCTTTGTTTCCGGTCTCCAAACCAGACAATTCATACCGTCTAGTTTTGGATTACCGACACCTTAACTCATGTTGCAACACTTTTGCAGTGCAAAACTCGCATAGGGCTGCACTAATGAATAACATAGTGCGCAAAAAATACAAAACAACATTAGACATCTCTAATGGATTCTTTTATCAAAACATAGCACCAGAGAGCAGATATTTGTCTGCGTTCTCAATAAATGGCACTCAAAAACAATTCTGTCGGTTAGCCCAGGGGTACAAGAACAGCCCGGGAGTATTCTCAGCGAGAGTAACAGAATTACTACAAACATATGATGACGAAGCATTATCTTATGTCGATGACATCTATTTAACAGATGATGACTTGGATACTCACTTGAAAAGAGTGAACACCATAATACTTGGGTTCGCAGCAGAGGGTTACAAATTCAACTTTAAAAAATCCAGAATTGCCCATCTAACAGTCCTGTTCTTAGGATATGAATTATCAAGTGAAGGCAAAAGCCTGGCTGACAATTTCCTAGAGAAATGTGCCGTACTCTAAGCACCTAGAACACTAAAAAACCTACAGTCAATTCTAGGCTTCCTAAATTTCGGAAGAACATACATTGCAAATTACGCAGAAAGGGTCAAACCCCTTTATGATCTAATAAAACCAGATTTTAAAAGAACCAATTGGACTCAAATACACACAGAAATTCTGAGATCCTTACAAACAGACATGTTAATTAAAACAAAATTGGAAACACGTGACAACACACGCAATCTTGTGATTCGAGTCATCCCAGGAAGATGCGGATTCACATACCTGACCTCTAATGAGGGAGAAAAGGTGCCAATTGCATTCAAATCACACTTGTACACAGAAGCTGAAAAGAAGTTCAGCATTACAGAAAACATTGTTCATGCAGTTCAAACAGCGTTAGCGAAAGAAAAAGATAAAGCTGACGGTACACATATCAGAGTCAGAACAGCAGAATCAGCCTTCGAGGCATTAACAACACCATGTAATTTACCAACAACAGCATTGAATCCAAAGTGGATACAATGGGTGAATTCAATCACAACGGATAAAGTATACTACTACTTTGATCCAGAATTAAAAGAATTAAAAAATCTAGAATATGAAAGAACATTCCCTCTGCCAATCGACATTCTGCCCTTACGACAGTACGCCTGTGTAATCTATACAGACGGACATGCTCAACCCTCCGTTTGGGGAGAACAAGCATACAACCCCACATGTGAGATTACAAAAGAAGTGTGGCGCGGAGGTAAACTAAGACCTCTATTAACGAAAACACACTCAGTAGAAACTAATTCAGAACAACAAACTGAAATATTAGCATTGAAAATGGCGCTAGATAATGCGGATCGCGAATTCCCGACACTTATAGTGTCCGATTCATATTACTGCGTCAAATCATATAACAAGGATTTGCAGACATGGATTCAAAACGGTTTCAAAGATGACACAGGTGCAACAATAAAGCAAAGACTGCTTTGGGAACAAATAGTTCTGTTACAAAGAGAACTACCAAAGACTCACGTGATACACTCACTGAGTCATCAGCGTGATGGCGTTCACGTTGCAGGGAATTCATTGGCTGAGACAGCCACAGCGGTAGCAACTAAATCGGCTTCCGTAGCTAGAAAAAAGCGTACAGTAAAATACATTGACGGTGAAAAAAGCGTACAGTAAAATACATTGACGGTGAAACAGTGCTGGCGGTGAAAACGTCATCAAAAGGCGACTGCTCAGCGCTACCGATCAATTATCCACTCAATTATACATACATAATCGATGCAAACTCCGTCCCTTTTGCTCGAATCCCTGGAGTGGGGGATAGAGTAATTCCAAACATGGACAGGAGAACCTTGTTAATTGCAGACGCACATATGGGCGAGGGTCTCGGACACCTCAAACTGAAAGATTCTCTGGAAGAACTACAATCAGTGTACTGGTGGCCAGGCATGCGCGTGCAGCATGACATTTTTGTAAAAAAATGCCCGGACTGCAACAGAGATCGCAGTGGCGAGAGAAACGGTATACTACCGTGGCGTTTCACTCCAGAAAAAATCAACAGTAAAAAGCAAAGCGTCCGATTAACATATACAGGCTAGTTTCCACTTATAATGTAGATCCTCAGCACTCGGCTGACGTCTGGACTGTTATACAAAGATTTGCGAGTCTAAATGGCATATACGCTAGGAGCATGCTACGTTTGACCAATGTTTTCACTTTAGCCCTCAAGCTTGTGGGAAAGCTCGGCCAAATGAGCATAGCATAGCGGGATTCTTCTCACTTCCTTCCTGAGGGATACGGGATGGTGTAAAGAAAAAACCAAGGCAGAAAGCAATCTATAACGGAAAGGATATTAGGTTCGGGAGCTGGGTGGGTCAAACATCTAATAAGTGTCCAACGTAGTCTAAATAACCTGCCAAGAGATTCTCTGAAGGGATTCAGTCCGTACGAATTATTATTTGGAACTAGGATGTTAATCTCTGACCTTGACAGTCAGACTTCAGTGGTGAAGGAAAAAAGCTTTGATATCAAAGACCGTTTGGCTATTTTACAGGACTTAAACGAAACAAGAAAATACCTGAGCAACATAAAGTTGAAACAGCAGCCAACAACCACTGAAGAACCACCACCTGTCCCAGCAAGAACTGTCTGGATTCCAAAAGTCGGGGATCTAGTCAGGGAAAAGATCGCGGTAAAGAAGGAATTTGGGCCTTCTTACAGAAAAGCAGTTCCTGTCTTGTCTATCAACGGGACAAGATCAGTTGTACTACCGCCGCTTGCTGGTAAAAAGGAGAACCGAGTTGTATCAATCGACCTGGTAAAACCACAATCATGGGGCCGATAACAAATAGTAGGCCAAGTGGACTCCCAATAAGTAGCAGAACACCAAGGTTTGCTACCAGTACAGAGGTCCTAACTAAGAGGCTAATCACATTCGAAACGCCTACACAAGAACAACAAGGACTATGCAACAATGCAATGAAACTTAAACCTCTGAAAACCCAAATAAAAACATTTAGCAGAGACACACCAACCTACAATGAAGTAACAAACGAATATGCAAGAAACAGTGATCCTGAAGCAATTGGAACAATTGACAGAACTGCATCCGGCTACTTCATAAACTTCGATGATTCCTCTGAAGACCTCAGTGAATCAAAGACACAGCTATCAACAAAAACCTTTAAAGATAAAGCTAAAGAACTTTTGAAACAACTGAAAGAAACATATCTAATTTCTCCATGGATTGAATTCTGGGTGGGTTTTGGTGCATTTATCCTCATACTTTGGCTCATCATGGTACTAACTTTGGGACGCTTCATTGAGGGAAAATATGCCAAAAGGGACGCAGCAAGTCAGAAAATCAACTTGATCCTCAAACCACACACATCTTCACACGTCGAGAAAAGAGAACTTTCTTCAGTCAACTTCACAGCCAATCCTATACCGGGTGGGGTAGCATGGGACAACACTGACTACGAAATCTATGGTCCGGTTGAAATCCTGAAATATCCACACCAAATTAAGATCTCATTGAGTGACTTTGTAAAACCAAGCTCATTTGCTGATGATTGGGACTTCGAAAGTATAAATAATATGATGTCTGACTTAGTAATGTCTGCTAAATTTACCAAACATGATTATTTGCAGGGTTCAACTAATTATGATAGTATGTACTGTTATAACCACTATGGTAACCATTTTCTACATAGATCTGCACAACCTAGAAATGTTTTAAATTATAATCAATGGGAACATTGTGCAACCCCTCCAAAAGGAAGCTCAAGAACCTTTTATGACAAATATCCATATTTTTCAGGTTTTAACACAAGTAATGCTGAAACATTTTATTTCAAATTGTCAAATAAGACAGGGACAAAGACCATGATAACAAACACGAAATTGATATATTCAGACTCATTCTTTGAAAAAATGAATACTTTTGGTTTTGATTATTGGGACAAAAATGTTGAAGTGAAAAGTGTTTGGGGTAAAAAAGAATGGCAAGTACAAGGTATAGATTCTTTGTTTCGAGCCTGCATGATCCCAGAACAAATTATATTTTTAAATGACACTGTTCAACAGACCACCTGTCTTGGCCTAGCCAAAATCAAAGACTTAAATAAACCGTCTATTCCAAAACCAACAATGTACAGCAATAACTCTACAGATGAGGAAATAGACATAAACTATGTATTAAACCAAAACAGAACACATCCAGATTGGAAACAGTGGTTGATCTGGCCCACAGATACTAATAACTGTCAAGACAGATTCCTGAACAAAACACAGGGGTTCAAATTGACCAGGCCAGACCCTAGATATTCCCAAAGACATCACCCAGGGATAATAACCACCTACAGTGTGGGCAAACTCTGCCTTCAATGGCTACAAACTTCCACACTGACAGAAATTAAGCAACACCTAACTTTACTTACTGATGGTGCTGACTTGCGTGATTTCATTATGGGACCGCGCAAACAGCGTCAAAAACGTTTCATAGCAGCCTCTGTATATGCAGCATACAACGAGGCCTGGAAGGGGACTCAAATTGAAACAGCAGAAAGAATACGGGAAATTGACCGTATTAATTTGAAAAAATCACTTTCTGTAGTGGACAATGGGTTAATGACTCTGTCCTCCAGAATTTTTTCTTTGGACAGCATTGTGTCTTCAGCAATCGACATAATATCGCAAGACTTACTGTTGTTACAACACGGTCAGTCTCAATTGCGTTCTATTGTACAGCTTGGCTGGACGTTACAAAATCTGCGTTCTGGCTATGTGCCTTGGCGTTTAATCAACACAACGTCACTTTTCAATATCTTTAACCTTACTGATAAACAAATCAGTATGGCACAAAAGGGAGCTGATTATACAATCCTGAGCATTGAGAAACTCGAAAGATTACCAGTGACAATGTCAGAACGACCTGTCAGTGAATGGATAATACATGGGATAATTAACATTCCAATATCAACCTTCAGGTTTCAATACTGCCAAAAATATATACAGGCTGGCATGTACGAAAAATTAGGAAAAGGGTACATTAAGACAACATGGAACTTGCCCTATTCACATGCATGTGTCAGTAATGAAGGACAGAAAGTGTTTCTTAGTGGCAATAATTGTGCAATGTCACTAAGCGGTACACTTCTGTGTAATGGAATTAGTTTGCATGGAGCCTGTGAAGGGAACTCAAATAACCTTTCATGTCACCAGCAAGGCGCACCTGCAACAGAGATAGAACCATTCTTTCAAAGACTCTACAATGGGAGTTACATTCTAATTGTAGATCGCAGATGTTGTAGTCTTATGCCCGGGACTCCTTATCTCGTAACTACGACTGCGAAGGTCAAGTGCTGTGGACACTCATTTTTCCCCAGCTCCTTTCCAGACAGGGAGGCAAGGGCATGGCCCAACTTGAAAATTACTTCTATTCGAATAGATACTTTGAGCAGAATGAAAACAGTGCTTCTTCAGACGCCGACCAGGCTCACGTCATCAAAAGAAACGTATGATCTCCAAGTCGCAAGGACGACTGCAGAGATTCACTCTTTGTTATCAACTAATTCCCCCATACATTTCGCAGAAATCCTGAATGAAATCTTAAATATTTCTGATACCAGTGGAGTCTCACAAGTATTTAAGACAGTATTTTCGATGGCATTAACACCATTCAAAGCCATACTGGGTATTTTTCCAGATTTCGTCCATTCGATTTTTGGCGGACTTCCCCTCATTTTGGGACTAATTGCAGGAATCCTATTCTTGGTCCTAATATTTCGTTATGGCAAACCATGTCACAGACAAAACACCTGCGACAAGGGAAGAAACAATCCGAGCCATTGGATACCGGGACCGGATATCAAAAATCCTGGGACTAGCCCGGCTTAAAGACCTGAACATGACTTGGTTTCTATCGTTTCGACCAATGTGGCATCGATGTGTTTTACCTGTATTAAGGTGCCTGCTATGCGGAGAAGAATGCGTGTTAGACACCTGTCTGACGCTACAATCGGATGCGCCAATGGATGCAGAAACATTGTTGAGTCCAATAAAGGCTCATGCTTTGTGCTGCCCTCAACGGCTACCAATCCTGATGACGGCATTCGTGGAAGCTTCACCATCACGATTAAGGGGTAGTGAAGTTCAAGATGAAAGCAGCATCGATCAGGTACGACCTTCTGTCATCAATCCAAATCAAAACGCCAGTGGAGACAATCATGCGAACGAATGCATGGTTACCCCTTTTTCCGAGTTAGTGGAACTCTCCCAGGAAGCTGTTGACAGCTTTTTCGACAGTCTAAATGATATGATGTTCTCTCCAGAGCAGAAATAGAGACTTTTGAGCAAGCTCGCACACGGCGTTCCCTGAATTTGGCCTTCAACTTTAATAACAGAATACCATGAACAATTTCCCTCCAGTTTACGGACAGCAATTTTTTCAGCAGCCCCAAAAATATTTTTACGATTTTTTCGGGACACTTATCTTCTGCTTAAAGTAAGAACTATTCTTAGAGAACTAAAATTTCTATTTTTAGATACTTTATAGACACTAGCTGGCCGCTGGTATGTTCATAATTATTTTATTCTGTGATGGAATGGTCTCGAACCTTTTTTCTGTATTAAGAGCCATTTCATGTGTAAATTCTCATATACCAATTAGCAATAATGTATACATATGCGTGATTACTTTAGCTTTATTCTACAGCTTGAGTGCATATATTACATGTGACTGTTTTTTCCGTATATTTGATAATTTCAAAATGCATTTATGTATTTTGGGGTGGTAAGGTATACACTATACTCTACAGTATGTTTTACTATGCCTAGATTAGTAAATATGTCCATAGTTAGCGTGGAGTGGGTGTGATGTATTCCTATAGGTTCTGTATCGATCCCCCTATTCCTGACCCTATTCTGGTTAACAAGTTAACTAGCAGCCAGCCCATGATGCTGAAAACCCCCATGATGCAGGAACCGTTATCTGATAAAGCCACACTACGACACAGGAACGTGTTATCTGATTAGGTCATGACGCTTGCCATCTAATTAGACAAGCGATATTCCTCCAGCCCCTGATAAGGCATACGGAGTTCTCAAAACAAATCAAACCTATGACAACCTGGGAAAAACCCTGCGGCCATTGTTTTGATTTCATCGAGAACTTCAGCAAAAGAATGTGCTAACGACCAAGTCGTATGACATCCTTATTGACGTATCTATGTCCATCCTTACGTCAATCTCGGCACCTTAAAGGTATAAATATTACCGATATTGCCCTATGCAAACACACGCGGTGGGGACGAGATCGGAGCAGCCAGACTTGCCGAAGCCCAGAGCAGAGCAGACCCCGCTGGCGCAGCCCCGCCTTCCTGACGCGCTGAGAACGACACGCTGCCTTTTCTCCTGCCGAGAAATCCAGCTCCGGCGCTTCCGGGTAGCCCTCGCAGGCAGCCTGGAATATCGAGACCAGAGACGAGAGATACCATCCCTCATTCATCCTAGATTCCAGGTACAGAACTGAATAACCCCTCACAGAGAATTCCTTAGTCAGTCACTTGGCAAAACAAACTTAACTTAAACTGCTACTTTCTATTCCCGCCCACGTATTAGGCTTAGGTCAGGTACACGGGGTAGGCGTAGTTAGAAACACCAGTTGAGTACGATTAGTCAAATGTATATGTGTATGTATATATTTTATCCATTTTAAACCTTCATATGGCTTAGAAACCATATCAATGTTTTTACAGTATTATTTTATACTTCTGCTTTTAATGTATGCACTTTACTTAACCATAAGTATTGCAATAATATCGATCCATTTCTCTTGTATGAGAAAAGAGACTGATCAATAAATAACATCTTTTATTGAACACGCCCGTCTCTTCCTTTTCTCTACAATCTGGTGAGACTAAGAATGCACGTACTGACTGAGTAAAATAGGTCGTCTTTTGTTTTCACACGACTCTAGAGATACACTCTTGATTAGGGGAGAGCAAAGTTGTCATGTTCTATGGTTGTCAGAAACTAAATCCCTTCTTGTCTATCCAGGGAGGTTCAACTCCTCCTTGCCTATTCGAGAAAGTTTCCAGTGAACTCTGAGCTAGCTGGCAAACCCAAAACTTTAAGTCTAATATCGACAATAGAAGACCTAGTTAACGTCTGGTCTAGGCCTATACTATTGAAGGTATTATTCCAATGCGCAGAGCCTATTGGGATAATAGGAACTACACTACAAATCCAGTCACTAAAGTAAAACTCAATTAATTATGAATTCACCCACTGTCGCTCCTTATAATACTGTAATCAGTCAGTATGCATGTACTCATGCAGTGAGCCAGGCTTTAGGGCAAGGAGTGCTTCAAACTCCTATGCACTATGCAGTAGTAGTCTAACCACCTTCACACTTGTGTTTCTGGCCTACAATTCCCTAGTTAATATCCATACACTCCAGCAAACCCTTTGAGTGCTATTGCAATCCCACAGTGACTCTTTCAGTACCATGTACTAATCGATTCACTAAAGTAAAACTCAACCAATCATGAATTCACCCTGTGTCTCTTCTTATAGTACTGTAATCATTCAGTCAGTATGCATGTACTCATGCAGTGAGCCAGGCTTTAGGGCAAGAAGTGCTTTAAACTCCTATGCACTATGCATGTAGTAGTCTAACTACCTTCACACTTGTGTTTCAGGCCTACAATTCCCCAGTTAGCATCCATACACTCCAGCAAACACCCTGTGAGTGCTCTTGAAATCCCATAGTGACTCTTTCAGTACCATGTACTAATCCATTCACTAAAGTAAAACTTAATGAATTATGAATTCACCCGGTATCTCTTCTGAGAGTACTGTAATCATTCAGTTAGTATGTATGTACTCATGCAGTGAGCCAGGCTTTAGGGCACGCAGTGCTTCAAACTCCTATGCACTATGCATGTAGTAGTCTAACTACCTTCACACTTGTGTTTCAGGCCTACAATTCCCCAGTTAGTATCCATACACGCCAGCAAACACCCTGTTAGTGCTCTTGCAATCCCATAGTGACTCTTTCAGTACCATGTACTAATCCATTCACTAAAGTAAAACTCAATCAATTATGAATACACCTAGTGTCTCTCCTTATAGTACTGTTATAGTTCAGTCAGTATGCATGTTCTCATGCAGTGAGCTAGGCTTTAGGGCACGAAGTGCTTCAAACTCCTATGCACTATGCATGTAGTAGTCTAACCACCTAGAATGTGTTTGTATAGTAATAGAAAAGTATAATTCATCAAGTTAATAATATATATTTATTTATGTTTCTTTTTTTTCAGATATTGTTTATCATCATTAAAATAAAGTTATCATGCCTGAAAAATCAAGAAAGAGAAAAAGAGAGCTAAAGGACAGTTACTTAAAGAAAACTCAACAACAAGTATTGTATGACCAACATAATGTGACTAAAAAGAGAAAATGTCCTGGTAAGACCACTAAGGAATTTAATAAAAATCTTACTAGACCCAGAAAGAATATTCAGAATGTTGAAACCACTGAAAATGTTCCAACCACAAAAAATAGGAAAAAAATAGGAAAGGAAAAAAAGCCAATGTATACTCAAAGGATAGAACATATGGTAAAAGAAGAGAAAATCAGTATAATGAAATATGAAAAAAATATTTTATAATAGAGTTGTACATAATTTGCTGAAAGATATGAAGAAATATAAAAAGAGAGCACTGATTTATAAAAAGAAGAAGCATATTGAATCTATTGTTTAAAAGGATTTTGAAATAAAGAGGACATTTTTTATTTTAGTTTTATTCAGAATTCGATGACTAGATAAACCAATCCATTTAATGAAGAACAAAAGTAGGAGGAAAAGAGTAATTAATAGAACTCATTTTTGTGATGTTTTGTGGGGGGGAATGGAAACACAGTTCAAGTTCAGAGCCTTTCTTTAATGAAGAGAGTTATTTTGAGACTAATGATTTGTTGCATGCTGTTGACACCAGTGGTCGAGCTTATGAGATTAGAAATGGTTGTCCAATTGAAAAATAGAAAATGGTTCCCAGAAATGCAGAAGAAGTGATAGCTGATGAAGTTCTAGGCAGACGTCCTAAAGCCCCAGTGTACACTTGGGATTGCAGTAGAATTTGTAGTGTACCACGAGAATCTATTGATCTTTTACTCAATTTCTTATGAGTATATACTAAAAAAGTGTTAAACAAAAGATTATGATGTTGCAAGGAATAGACCCTTGCAGAGTAAGAACAAATACTGGTTTGCAAGGTCATTATCTGGCTTATCTTTCTAGAAAAGTATGTCAAAGTGTTTTTCACCACTTCAGGATGTTAGCAGTACATCATACTCAAATGCGGTAGTTAGTCAGAAGATTGTGTTATGCAAAAAGTCCAGCACTTAAGTTAAATTAGTTAAATAATGCTCTTTTGCGTGGCTCAGTATAAGATGTGAAGAAGATATGTGATGAAAATGAGTTTTGTTACTTTGGTCCTGAACAAGAGAGTGCAGAAACTGAGACATTAATAGAAGAAAATGTTGAAGAGAATGTGGAACATACTATTACAAAAAATATTGATGATCAAATTACAAAGTTTAAGGTGATTTCAGGTGAAAGGCCAAATTTTTCTTGTATTTATTGTTGGCGAACTAACTATAAAAATCAGACTAGGAGTGTTGATCTGTATTAAAAAAGCGAAAGGGGAAATAATAATATGTTGAAGGAATTTGCAACTTATTTGTTGGTAGAACATTATTTTGATTTGGGTTCTTATCAGCGTATTTGTAAATAATGTTATAACAAATTAGATGAGAATAAAATGCCCGCTAGAGCTTTCCATAATAATTTAGAGTTGGTTGCTATTCCTCCAGAACTGATAGATTTAAATACCTATGAGTCTATTCTCATTCAATGGGTGTACCAGTTTCAGGGTATTGTTTGTATAGAGCCTAACACAGGTAAATTGCCTCCTTCAGATGTACAAAGAGGATTAAAAGGAAGAGTTGTGTATTTACCGTTAGATTTTAAGAAAAATTTTCAGATTATTGGTGTAGAGAGTGTAGAAAGTGAACCACTAGTTATTCTAGTAAATGGTGTGCCTACTAAGAGTAAGAAAATCTGGCAGGAGTTAGTGGATGTTAGGAAAGTACCGAAGGCAACTTTTTTATTTGATAAAAAACAATAACTACTATAAAAATGTTTATATGGGAGAAGATGAAATACTTTTAGCAGAAGATATTAAAACGTCAAGTGAACAAATTAAAAAAGTGGACATGTCAAGATAAGACGAAGTCTATGAACATTATAGTGTACATCCACTTCATTCAAAAGGAGTGATTGGGAACACTATTGAGTTGTTTCAAATGAAAAAAGCAAAGGGAAGTCCCATGAGTGTATGGGAAGAGAGCTTGGAAGCTTGTTGTTTTCCGCAGTTGTTTCCAACAGGAAAAGGTGGACGTCCTGTACAGATGCCTGCATCTGAATATCAGACAACAAGATTATATGCAGAAGATCTAAGATTTCGACAATGTGTACCCTTATTAATTTCATCTTTTGTTTGAAAGTGACTTGTCTGGACTTTCATATGCTGTTAATCACATTTTGAAAACAGGAGTACATGACATAATATCGACAGACAGAATATCTACATACAAAAATATCGACACAAAAATATCGAAATCAAAAATATTGGAGTCATATCTTCATAAAGGTAAGTACAAAAATATCGAAAAATTAATATCGTAGTACAAAAATATCGTTTTTTTAAATGTATAAATAATAATGTAAAAATAATTTTAAAATACATATAATTTTACAAATATTAAATAAAAACATTAAAACATAATTAAAAAATTAAAACTAATACATATACATTTAAAATAAATTAAAAATGTAATAATTTAATGTAATTTTATTTTTTTTAGTTTCATTTAATAGATTTAATTTAAATATAAATTTATTTTATTTTTACCCTGTACGCCTGTACCCCAAAAACCCAAAACTGACCCTGAACCCTAAAAATACCCCTTTACCCAAAAACCCAAAACTGACCCTGAACCCTAAAAATACCCCTTTACCCAAAAACTGAAAACTGACCCTGAACCCAAAAAATACCCCTTTATCCAAGAACTAAAAACTGACCCTGAACCCTAAAAATACCCCTTTACCCAAAAACTGAAAACTGACCCTGAACCCAAAAAATACCCCTTTACCCAAAAACCCAAAACTGACCCTGAACCCTAAAAATACCCCTTTACCCAAAAACTGAAAACTGACCCTGAACCCTAAAAATGCCCCTTTATCCAAGAACTAAAAACTGACCCTGAACCCTAAAAATACCCCTTTACCCAAAAACTGAAAACTGACCCTGAACCCAAAAAACACCCCTTTACCCAAAAACTGAAAACTGACCCTGAACCCTAAAAATACCCCTTTACCCAAAAACTGAAAACTGACCCTGAACACTAAAAATACCCTTTTACCCAAAAACTGAAAACTGACCCTGAACACTAAAAATACCCCTTAAAAAACTAAAACATATAAAATTTAAAATATTATTATATACTTACCTATACTTACGTTGTAATGGTATGCATTGTAAAGGTACCTGCGTTGTAAAAACATGCGTTGTAAACACATGCGTTGTAATGGTTTTTGCGTAGTAAAAATTTCGTTGTAATGGTAGTGTGTTGTAAAAGTTGCGTTGTAAAGGTTGTTTCCCCGGTGGATAGCGTAGGGGTAAAAATTTACTATTCACACTCCAGAGGGTGCAACAGTAGGGAAAGCGTTGGATAGCATGGGGGTAAAAATAAATTCCCACACTACTCCCACTTTAACACACAACACACTACACATATAAAAAAGACAATTAATATAAATTTCAATTAATCAATTAATAACAATTAATATTACTAAATTGATGTAATTATAAATGAACTAAATAACACATATTAATTACTAATTAATTAACAATAAATACCAAAGAAAATTACAATCTCTTTAATTAATTACATTTAATTATATCAGACCCTATCCCCCTATAAACACACAACCCACTACAAGGAAATAAATCATATCATTTATTCACCTAATAAATATTAATTACCAATTAATTATTATTTAACAATAACAACACATTAAATATATTAGCACATGAACTCTAAATAATGTAATTACATAATTAATATTATTTAATTATCAATTAATTATTAATTAACAATAACAATAAAGTAAATATATAAGCACATTAGCTGTAAATATTTAATTTACTAATTAAAATTATTGTTTCCCAATTAATTAATTAACAATAACAAAAAATTATATATATAAAAAAATTACTCTAATTAATGTAATTAACTAATTCATATTAATTAATTACCAATTAATTTTTAATTAAAAATATGTACAAATTATATTAATTAATTAAATAATTAATATTAATTAATTACCAATTAAGTATTAATTTAAAATATTTACAAACATATATTAATTAATTAATTATTATTAAATTACTTCCCACCCTATTCCCCTATAAACCCACAACCCGCTCTGATACTAAAACGCAAAATGTAAATAAATTTACACATTTTCAAACATACATTACAAAACATGTTTAACAAACATATAAACAACACATTAAAATACATAACACTAAACAAAATTTCGATATTAGTAAAATTCGATATTAGTAACATACATACCTTAAAAAAACGATATTCAGTCTGTCGATATTTTGGACATCGATATTCTTTACTATCGAAATTAAAACATCGATATTATTGTATATCGATATTTTAAGTTCGATATTTTGTCTCACTACCCTGCAAAATGTATCTGCAAAGGATTTTATGGATAAAGTGCATCAGAGAGATGATCATTTAGAATCTCAGCTGATTAATCTGATGGCATGTCAGGGTGGCACTAATGAATATTGGTACTGTCGTCATGGAGAGCATAAATGTATGTTACGGAACTTAAGAACACCTACATGGTTTCTTACCCTAAGCTGTGCTGAGTATACTTGGAATGATTTACTTGAATTTCTTCGAGAGGCAAATTCCAATATAAAAAATATTGATTACAAAACACCTGGAGAATTGTGCTCTTTGGATCCTGTTAATGTATGCAGGTATTTCAATCATAGATTTAAAGCTATGATGTCTTTTATCTGCAATAAAAAAAATCCTCCTCTCGGAGAAGTGGTGGATTTCTTCTGGAGAAAGGAGTATCAAATCAAATCAAATCAAAATAAGTCTTTATTTCGACTACAAGTCATAAAAGACAACATTTTTTAAAAACAACGTGTGATAAAGATAAAATCACAGCATCAGATCCATAATGCAACAATGGATGGTTATTTCATCTATTATTTTACAAGATCTAAGGGATGTTCTTATTTACACTTCTAAATTGATCCAGTCCACTGATTGTTCCATACACATTAGTTAGGAGAATAAATATTATGAAGCTAGAATTAAAAACATTAAAAAAGATTAATTACATTTTCAATACATTTCTAATTTCTGTACAATCAAAGTGTAAAACAGGATTAAATTGATGGAGTGTTCAGTAATTTTAATTTGTTCCTACGAATTACCCACATCCATTTCAAAAATTTGGCCACAGCGAATACTAAGCTATCAGAACCATCTGTTCTTAAAATCCTTAGCGCTTCAGTGCCTCTTTTGATGCCTTTCTGAATTCATATTGGTCTCAGCCATTTGGAGCGTGGAAGTTTGTACTCAGGGCATATAAAAAGGACGTGGGCTAGGCTTTCTGGTTGGGTAATGCAGAAGGGGCACAAAACATCATTATTGTTAGTTGACCATGTACTGGTAAATATGTTGATTGGGAGGGTTCCCACCCTGTACTGGTGGAATAATTTCCTATCATCGGGGATGGTAATAACATCCCAGTATTGTTCATAGACCGGTATATGTTTTTGCTCCAGGAAATCCCTGGTTATTGAGGGGCAGTACATTTTTGGAAGTCTCTTTGAATTACCATGGCCCAATAAAGCTCTTTTAGGGTCTAACGTGACGGAAATGGATTTTGTAATGGGTTATCCCATAAATCCCCCAGTCCCTTAGCTTTATAGATCAGCCTAACTTCTCTGAACCAGGGTATTCTACTCCCTTTGTCCATATCTCTGGTTTCTAATAGAGCCTGAGCGTAGTGAGAAAGTTCAGGGGTGACCCAGATCCTCCGCCAGTATGCGATCGATCTGAATCGTGCAACATCCTGAATTCTCTGACAGCCCAGGTCTGGGTAGAGGGGTATCAGCGGTGTGGATGGGGGTAGCCTCACCAGGCCCCTCATAAACTTATTTTGAGCTATTGTCAGGGCCGAGATGTTAGATGCCCCCCATAATTCTGCCCCATATAGCATAGAGGCCCGTATTTTGGTGTCATATATTTTTAGGGCCGGAGCTATTGGTTGTGTAGGCGAGGATCGTAATTCTCTTAAGAGCACTCCTGCCAACTGTGCATGTTTAGTAGATAGATAATTCATGTGAGGTTTCTCTTCCAGTCTAGACCCCAGGGTGATTCCAAGATAGCTAAAACATTGGGTCTGTTCAAGGAGCTCCCCATTCATTAACACCCTGCCTTTCACGGTCTTGTGTCTGTGCATGACCATAAATTTTGTTTTCGATACCTTAATGGTTAAGCCATGATCTATACAGAAAGCCTCAAAACATCCAATTGCTCTCTGGAGCCCTTGTTGTTTTTTAGAAATTAAAAGGGTGTCGTCGGCAAACATCAGCAGGGGTATCGGGACACCATTTAACTTAGGAGCATCTATAGGTGAGTCCTTATAATATTCAGTAACCCTGTTGATGTACAGTGTAAACAGTGTCGGTGCCAAGACACACCCTTGTCTTACTCCTCTCTCAGTTGGGAATTTGTCAGTGGCCTGGCCTGGCTCCCCCACCTGACCTGTGCATAGTTGTTTTCATAGAATTTTATTAGAAGGGCGAGGAGTTCCGGTGGCATGCCTTGCTCCTGAAGAACTCTCCACAACCTGGTGCGTGGCACTAGGTCGAAGGCCGATTTCAAATCGACAAAGGCTGCGTAGAGTGTGCCTCCCCCTAGAACTACCCACTTCCAGTAAATAATAGCGAATCTGAAGACCTGGTCCACTGTGCTCATGAATCGGCGAAAACCAGCTTGCAGTGGCGACATGACCTCAGCGTCGTCTATCCAACTCTGAATCCTAAGAAGCACGAGCCTGGCCACCACCTTATGGATGCAGGCTATCAAGCTGATTGGCCTGTAGTTTGCGGGATCAGCACGGTCTCCTTTCTTGAAGATAGGGATTATTTCGGCTCCCTTCCAGATATCTGGAATTGGGGAGCCTTTGGCAATAGAATTTGCTAATAGCTGAATATACGATGCCCAGACCTCTCTACCATGCAAGAAAAGGTCTGGGGGTATCATATCTGGCCCTGGAGCTATCCCTTTGGGGACAGTGGTTAGGGCATATTCAAATTCTTTCAGGCTGAATTGCAGTGGAGTAATAGTTACATAATTAAGGATGGTATCACTGCTTGCCCCTTTTTCCCAATCTGTGTGTGCAAACTGAGTCTTAAAATGGGACACCCACATTTCAGGTGTGACAACATTTTTCGGGTGGGCACTATGACACCCCTTGCCCCATTTTACTAGGTCCCAAAAACCTGCCATGTTTCTCAATTTACTGGCTTCAAAAAGCTCTTCCCAGTATTTTTCATCCCAGGATTTTTTGGCTTTCTGCTGGGTCATTTTATAGTTGCGTCTTGCATCTTGTATACGATCTCTGTTCTTCGATCTAACAGCTGCAGCGAGTATCTTGTATGCAGCCCTGCAGGTTTTGCCATACCAAGATTCTGCCCGCTTTCTATCATTACGTCGTGGGCCAGTTACTTCTTTGATAAAATATTTACTAAGATTTGTAAAAAGTGTTATGTGAATTGGAACGACCTTGGACATGAGATCATCATCGGATGTACATCCCTGGAGCTCTGTTGTTGCACTTACTACTAGTTTGTCCATTTCAGAAATATATTCCTGTTTGAGAAGACACTCAGCCTATTTTAATCTTCTGGTATCATTTGTAGGAAAAATATCTACATTGGGCTGACTGGCTACAACATCCTTGGCTTTGGATAATTCTAACTCTAAGCTAAGAGGGTTTGGATCACTCTCAATTCTTTTTATGATAGCCATATCACGGATAGATGTCCAAAACTCTAGGTTGACTAGAATGTAGTCTATCCGACTAGTGCTCACCCCATTGTCAAAAGTAGGTCTCCCCTCCTTGTCTGCATTTGACCTACCGTTTACTGCTCTGAGGCCCTGTTTGAGACATAGGGCTTTAAGCTGAAGAGCAGCCTGTGTCCACCTTTTTATGGGGGGGATTGTTAATTCGGGGATCTGCCAACTACGGTCTTCTGCCTTAGTAAGTTCGATGTCATATTGATCCAGGGGCTCGAACGAGCAATTAAAATCACTGGCTACCAATAGGTTGGCCTTGCCATTATGTATATCCAAGTGTTGACCCAGCTGGGTGACTATCTCGGACGGTTTATTTTAACCCGCTCCACTAAAGGTAGTATAAGAGATCTAATTAGATGTTCAATGTTTCCTAATACTTTTGAATGAACATCTATGGAGGAAGCGAGGCATTGTGGCTGAATTAAATTAGCGGCTTTGACCTGCAAGCCTTTAGAAGGACTTGTGATTGTTGGTGCCGTTTTTAAAGACTTGATGCACCTGCCCTTATGCCTGTTTCCCCCTCGTTTCCTTTTATTTGTTTGTCCAGGGCCGGGTGAGTTTTGAATACTAGACATTGTGGTTGACTTAGGGTGTGTATCGATGTTAGTGCTAGTTAACATAGGGCTTTCTAAGTATGAGTCGTCAGTAACGGACATCCTACTGATGTTAGTAGAAGCACTACGATCTAGCAGTTGTTGGGGGATACCAATGTCTCCCATGGAGTCCCTTTCTGTGAGTGTATTCGGGGCAGTGATAGTATGCTGTGTGAGGCCTAGAGATGAGCGCTTATTATACAAAAGCTCAATAGATAAGCGACTTACCGTGAGGGCTATTTCCCGTTCTAAGGCACTTGCGGCCCTGGTTATAAATAAGTCCAAGGTCCCTTGGACAGACCCTCCTGCCAATGTGTTTTTCCCGGGACTCATTGTTGGTACCGCAGTATTCAGTCTGGCTCCCAATGGCTACTATAGTACCCTTATGTAAGGTGGGTAGACCCAATTATTAAGCAATATATAAGAATCAGGCTTTGTCACAATATCAGGGTAATAACAGCTTACTTGGTTCGTTTCCAGGTCAGGTGGCCAATGTCCCTCCAAAAAGGTCAGGGGGGTGGCCCAGCCCGGCCTGCTTCGGCCTTGGATGGCCGTAGACGGCCCGCCCTTTGCCCGGGCTTAGCCCGGCGTGTCCCGCGCGTGTTCCTGCGATGCGGGGGCTACAGGGAGTTTAAAGCCCCTCCGGGCGCAGGGGTGACGGCATCAGTCGGCGCCGCAAAGGATCTTGATAGAGCGAGTCCTCCACTCAGCTGCCGCAGCAGTGTGGAAAGCGGCAGCGGGAGGACTCGCAGGGAAAGCGTCCGGGCCAGAGTCCAGCAGCAGGATGATATGGAGAATAGCTCGCAGGGTGAGTGAATGCTCCAAAATGTCCGGTCAGCCGCCCGCTCCCCGGGGCTGCAGGGAGTTTATAGTGCCTCCGGGCGCAGGGGTGACGGCATCAGTCGGCGCCGAAAAGGATCTTGGAAGAGCGAGTCCTCCACTCGGCGGCCGCAGCAGTGTGGAAAGCGACAGCGGGAGGACTCGCAGGGAAAGCGTCCGGGGCCAGAGTCCAGCAACAGGATGATATGGAGAATAGCCCGCAGGGTGAGTGAATGATCCAAAATGTCCGGTCAGCTGCCCGCTCCCCGGGGCTGCAGGGAGTTTATAGCGCCTCCGGGCGCAGGGGTGACGGCATCAGTCGGCGCCGCAAAGGATCTTGGAAGACCGAGTCCTCCAACTCGGCAGCCGCAGCAGTGTGGAAAGCGGCAGCGGGAGGACTCGCAGGGAAAGCGTCCAGGGCCAGATTCCAGCAACAGCATGATATGGAGAATAGCCCGCAGGGTGAGTGAATGCTCCAAAATGTCCGGACAGCCGAGTATCAAACAAGAGGTGGTCCTCATATACATATGCTGTTATGGATCAAGGACGCCCCCAAATTTGGAACAGTTTCGGATGATACTGTTTTGTCTTTTATTGAAGAATATGCCACATGTGCTGCACCCAAAAGCATAGAAGAAATCAACTTAAGACAACAAGTCTTCCGATTCCAAAGCCATCGATGTGGAAAATACGGTTGACGAAAGTACAAGTCTAAGGATAAGTTCTATACCAAATGTTGTTTTGCATTTCCACGTCCTGTAATATCCAAAGGAAGAGTGAACAGTTTTATGTCAGCTATGCGACATACCACCACAAGTAAGTCTCCAGATAGTACCTACACTTTAAGAAGAAAGGAAGAGTCAAAATACATAAATGACTACAATCCAGTTATTCTATCCATGTGGAATGCTAACATGGATATTCATTACATTGCGGACACTTCCATTGCTGTTGCTCGATATGTAACATCCTACATTACAAAATCAGAAAAGGCACAATTGAAAGAAATGTGGGAAGAGATTTTTCACAATAAGACTCTAATTAAGAAATTATACAGTTTCAGTTTGAAGATGTTATCCCATTGAGAAATCGGAGCATATGAATGCTCAGATCGGTTATCATCTGCAAGTCTATACTCCAAATCTAGAAGAATAATTTGGGTGAGTCTAGGTCTTGCAACAATGCGAAATCGTGTACTGAAATCTGTACAAGAAATTGAATATTTAGCACAAAAAGATCCAGATGGTACAGATATTTTGAAAACGAATGTGTTGGATACATATTGCCCAAACAGAAGTCATCATCTTGAGAACATGTGTCTCTATGAAGTGCTGCAAAACTACACTTTTAACGGAATACTACAGAGAACATCAATGATGTAAAATATGGAGTGATTGGTTCCGAAGGATGTTTGGTGAAACAATCAAAAGGACATTTGATTAATCACAGGAAGCTGAGTTGCGACACTCCTGATAAAAGGGAATTTTACTATTTAGCTCTTTTGCAACTGTTCAAACCGTGGAGTTCAGAATTAGAATTACTTGGAGAATTCCAGAGCTATGAAGATTCCTTCAATTCTTGTAAAGATACCATGGAATGCACTATTTTGCAAATTATGTGAAAATGTTGAACGATGAAATTGACCGAGATGCTACAATTTCAGCTGAGATTGCTAGAGACAGGTAAAGTTCTGCTGCGCTGAGTCAAGATCCACTAGGACAGTGCCAATTCTTTTTTGTAGGATTGGGTTGAAAAAAGCTTTTCTTCTAACTCATTCTGGAGTCCAACAATATTATCCGCTTTGCTTGCCCAACTGTGGATTTGCAGATACTTACATTTTGAGAACCCTAGATAGCCTCACCTTGGCCCCAGTCAATCAGCTTTCCATCTGGGAATAAGTCGCCCCATCGCTCTAGACATGACGCTCTCAAAGGAATCGCCAGTGCATCCCTAGACCAAAGAGATGACCCTGAGGCATCCCATATTGGGGCCATATATCCATAGTGGGGAATCTTTAGTACTCTCCTTATCCTATACCATAGCTCTGCCGCGTCGCGCAATATCTTGAGCCTTACTTTCTTGAAGAACTTTGGATCAGAAAATGTACACAAACAACCATACTCGTTGTATTTACAAGTCTTGAGCATTGCAGTAAACATTATTCCGATAGATGAAACCGTCGGAGTATTCAGCAACATTCTAAATTTTTTTAACTGAAATCCCCAAAAATATAACTGAAAGTACTTTGGTACTGGTCGATACTCGAGATGGAGGACGGCCCGTTTTCACTTTCTGAGGTCCTGTGGGGTGATTGCTTGCCGAACATCGCAACGGAAAATCAATGGCAAGTAATTATGGTTATGCTATATAAAATAGTAAAATCTGCAAACTTAAGGCGGAATCATCTGTTTACAATTCACAAGGCATACTGGTCTCCTCGCAAACTTTCAAAATTTAGGACTGGCGGTTTGGGGGAATGCCCCAAGTGTGGAAGCCCCAACGAGGACGACCTGCATATGTTTGTGGATTGTCCGAATATCAGGGAGTTTTGGGAGGCCGTAAGTAATTGCCTGTCACAAACTGTGGACCAGAGGATTGAGGTAAGCCCCGAATTAATTATAACTGGAAGATACAATTTGCAGAGCAAGGATATGGATGATAGAGTTAAAATGTTTTTTTATGGGACTCTGCTGGCCCGGAGGGAGATTTGTAAAGTATGGGTGTCCCCCTTATCCTCTACTATTTTGGAGTGGCTACGAGCCATGAGACACACTGCTAAATTAGATATTTTGGATCAGACAAAGATTTTTTTTTAATTTTGGCTACCTTTTTTGCTACACTTTGGGTGAGGGAGGGAAAATTTGGTATGGAACAGGCGACTTAAAAAATAAAAAATATATATATAATAATCCAATGATTAAGGTCTTGGACTATCTCACCGGCGTTTTGTTTTCCTCGCAGCCGGGAAACAAATAGATAAGGTAGCGGTGCTCTAAGAGATGGACTCCTAAACGTGTGCTGGTTTGCATAAGAGTCTCTGTATTCGAAGTAGCACTGCATGAGCCATTGTCTGTAGAGCTGGTATATGAGATAAAAGCCCATGGGCGGTATCGTTTGTTTCGGAAATGGGTGGCGAAAAGGCTAATGAGGATTTAAAAAAGAAAAAAAAAAGATCCACTAGGACAACCAATTGTTGAAAATGAAGCAGCAATCACCATGAATAAGGTGGAAACAGCAATGCATCAACCTCGAGAAGATGTAACAGACTTAGCAAACTTGGAAGAACAACTAAATGTTGAACAGAAACAAATATATCAGCAAGTGGGACAACAGATTGACATGGATTTCTTCATGAAAAGAAAGAATGCACATCATTTCAACCTATCCGAATGTATGTGAGTGGACAAGCTGGAACACGAAAAAGTTTTTTTAATTAAAGTAATCACCAGTTATCTACAGAAAACAACTGAGTCATATTTGTCTTGTGTTGTAACTGCTCCAACTGTGTTGGCAGCACACAACATTAAAGGATTTACATTACATTGTTTATTGATGCTACCTGTAGAGCATGAAAACAAATTGGAATATCACAAGCTATCTGGAGAAGCTTGTTGTGAAGTTTCAAGAGTGCTGAAGGAAATGAAACTTCTGATTATTGATGAGGTAATCAGGGTCTCAAACTTAATGCTTGCTTTTGTGCATTTAAGAATGCAGCAAATTCTTAAAACAGAGTATGACGTGTTATTTGGAGGAAAACTTGTCATAGTTTTCGGAGATCTATTGCAACCTACTCCCATAAAAGGACAACCAGTACTTAAAACACTTGCGCATGTTAACATTTGGTCATATTTTGAATACAAAGAACTCATTACAAATATGCGACACGCATAATATGTTGATTATGGAACTATTCTTCAAGATATAAGAATTGGACTAAGGACAGAACATGGCAAACAAGCTTTGCAGAGTCGGTTACTTTCCAATTTGTTTCCAAATGAAAAATATAGTTCCTGAGAAAATATACATGAAAATTGCAGAAAACAAATCTGTAATCTGCTTAATGCCAACACTGCGCGAGTGTTCTATATTCAATGAACGACTTTTGAAGCTGGAAAATGAAGAAATAATAAAAGTGGAAGCCATTGATAAAATAGAGCATGAATGAATCACTATTATTTTGGCAGAAACATTGAAGACAAAATTGAATTCCTTAGAAAAATCGATATCTAAAACTGCTGGTTTAGAAAAGAATCTATATGCATGTAGAAACTGTCAGGTAATTTTAAGGCAAAATTTGGATGAAGAAAAAGGTTTAGTTAATTGAGCAATGGGCAAAGTTGTGGATTTCGTTAATTATTCGAATAAAGATGGTATTGCATTTTTAAAAATTAAATTTGATCAGATTGAAGAAGTGAAACAATTTGGTTGTTATTCAGTTCATTTTTTGCTTGTTAAAGATTTATATGTCCGTAGAAAACAGTTTCCAGTTTCTCTTGAATATGCAGTGTCTATTCATAATTCTCAAGGTTTAAGTGTAGACAGTGCTTTGGTGAACATTGGAAGTACTGTGTTTAAAGAGGGTATGGCCTATGTTGCTTTGTTGCGAGTCAGAACTTTATCTGGTTTGTTTTTGATTGATTTTGATAACACAAAGGGTACTGCAGATGCAAACTGTGTAAAAGAGTGTAATAGATTAAGAAGAGTGTATGCTCCCAATTTAGGTCAATATCCTGTATTTGAAAAGCGTGTAGTAGGTCGAAAAAGAAGGTATGAGAATATCTGTAGTGAAGGTATAGAGAAGGAAAAAAAACAAGATAATGTTGTGATTGCAAGCACTGAAGAGATTGTTGGTTATCAGTTTGAAAATAGTTCAGGTGCCAACTGTTATGCTAATGTAGTGGTCAAAGTTGTTTTTTTTCTTGAAGGTTGCAACAGCAAATTATGGAGAATCAGGAAAAAAGATTGAGTTCCCTGTTGCATTCCATTTATGAAAAACTGAGAACTGATAAAAGTAAAATACAAAGCGTTTGTGATGTTCGAAATCTTTTGGATGTATGTTCCTGTTTCTACACAATTTACGCAGAATATCCAACAAGATGCTCAGGAATTTCTAATGTATATGCTTACTGTATTGGAAAATGAAGGACTAGAAAATCTTTTTGGCCTTTGTTATAAATGGGAACATCATTGTGAAAATTGTATGTATACATGTAGCACTAACATGGACACTGAGGGCCATATGTATCAACAACCTGATTTGCGATTCCCAAATAGCGATTATTTCAGAATCGCAAATAGGGATGAATGTACAAAATTGCTATTTTTTAGCCATTTCTTAGTATTCCTTAATTGCGATTAGCAAATTGCAAATCGTAATTAAGGAATACTTTCCCAATCATTTCTATGGGCCAGGAGGCCCATAGGAATGAATGGGAAGTTATTCTCAATTTGTGATTCGCAATTTGAGAATCGCAAATTGAGAATAATTTCAAGGGTGCAGGGGTGTCCAAAGGACACCCCGTTGCACCCCGTTGCACCCCTTTGCAAATAGGCCTTAAGGAATAGCAAATTACCACCAACTTGAAGTTGGTGGTAATTTGCTATTCCTTAAGGCCTATTTGCATTTTTTTTTGCTTCTTAAATGCAATCACAAAATAAGGAATCGCAAATTTTGCGATTCCTTATTTTGCACGCAGATTTGCATAATACATACCATTTGGCTAAATTGTATTCGCAAATTCGCAGAATTTCGGCGTTTGCAAATGCAATTTGGCTTGATACATATGGCCCTGAAAGATTTATATATTTGACATTCCTGGACTGTAAATCAGTGTCTTTCAATAAACTAGTTAAAGCAGCAAATCTAAACATGGAATGTAGCCAATGCAAATCAGAAATGTTATCAACATTATTTATACAAAGATGTGGACAATATATAATTTTAATGATGCAACGTTGTACAACTGATGGGAGAAAAATGGACACTTTAATAAAACATTTTGTAGCAAGTCAACTATCAATATCAGGAAGGACTGTTGTAGCAGTAGCAATAATTTTCAATGATGGTCCTTCCAAAACATCTGGACATTACACTGCCTATTTAAAATGTGAAAAAGGCTGGACACTCTGTAATGATGCTCAGTTGGTTTTCAAACAACGTTTGCCAAGTGAATTACAAAATTTCTACCTAATATTTTTAAAGCCAAAGTTTTTGGAACATAGGGGTCCATTAGGATGGCGGACGGATCGCCACTGCCATGCAGGCGGTGGTGATCCGTCCGCCACCTTTCTTCCCCCCACCATATTATCATGTAGTGCATTGAAATGTACAACGTGCATTTTTTGCATTGCGGCGGCTGGTGCTTCAAGCACCGTCTGCCGCAATGTAAAACATGCGGGATGCACCCGCCACTGTGGCGGATGCATCCTAATTGGGGGCACGGTTCCTCTGCCCTTGTGGCGGATGGCACCGGCCCCCGGCAGGATGGCGGACGGACATTTGTCCATCCACCATCCTAATGGAACTCAATATTTGGCCTGTGAAGAATTTATTAATATGTATCAATAAAATTACTATAGGAGAATTTCAATATAAAGCATTTCAGTAATACCATTTGGCCTTGAGGAAAGGTGTTTTTTTGAATTATGGAATTTTTCTTGCACATTGTCTCGGCGTATAGTTTTAAGAAACAACATTTACAGTGTTTATAAATTTAAGTTATAAAATTTTCTTAGCAGTAAGCATTTTATATATGTGCGATTTGTATTATATGGCATTTTATTGAGGATGGATTTATATTTTTTTAAACAATCTTATATATATATAATCACAGAAAAAAACATAGGTTTCAGGCCTGTTATAGTTAGGGATTAGCAGTTTAAAGAAACCTTAGAAATTCACTGAAAAAACATACGTTTTAGGGGTGTTATATTTAGCTGGACATTTCACTCATACAAAACCATTGAAATTCCTCCATTATAGTTAGTTGTACTAACTATAACTCGCATGCCCGCAATCCACTGCTGATGATGTCACATATTACATCATTCGTGACATGGTCAGTGACATCACTGATGACATGCCTGAAACCTATGTTTTTGAAGTGAATTTCAAAGGTTTTTTAAATGTTAATTTCTAACTTAGATGTAACTGAAACCTATGGTTTTTTAAGTGAATTTCAAAGCTTTTTTAAATGCTATTTTCTAAATATGCCTACAGAGGTAGGACATGTGAAGAAAGATGAAAAACACACAGAAAGAAGAAAAAGAAATGCAGAAAGAAGCAACAGAAGTCCTCAAAGACAAAGAAAAGTGCAGGAAGACGTGCAGAAAGAACAAACAGAGGAGCAGAAAGAGGATGTGTTGCAAAATCATCCTGTACCCTCAACTTTTTCAGATGGGTACTGGTGGTAACTGAATGACTAACCAGTCCTAGATCCAGTGCTATGCTAAAAGACACTTAGAATACAGTTAAATCACCTACATACACTAAGAAACACTATGAGTTGGGGTACCCCTGTTAATAGCATGACCTCCTCTGTAAGCCCCTAGGATATATAGGGCAGGGGGGTTAAAACTACCTCTTAAAACGCACCACAGGGCGCGTTTGCACACTGGTGAAGGGAAGGGGGGCTGGGCTGACGTGTGCAAACACTTCCTGTGGTCGTTTTAATTTGGGGGATAAAGTTCCCTTGAATCCTGAGTGTACAACTAGCCCATCAGGTATCTCTAGTTAGCACTACAGAGCTGCGTTGCAAAGAAAATGGCCAAGGCCTGGACCATCTCTCTGCAACGCAGCACAGTGGCGCCTTCTGGGAGCACCTGGTGAACTAGTTGGCCCCCATGGGCCCTCAGGACTGAAGGGGAATTATTTCTCCAACTTAAAACACGCCGTAGAGCGTATTTACACACGTCACCTCAGGCCCCATCCCCTCCCTTCCCCACTGTGTAAACGTGTGTGTGGCCATTTTAAGTTGGGAGATTAACTACCCTTGAATCCTGAGGGTCCCTAGGGGCAAATTAGCCCACTAGGTACATCCAGTAAGCACCATTGCAGAGATGTGTAAAAAGGGGCACAGCCTGCACCACCTCTCTGCAACGCAGTGCAGTGGCGCTTACTGCAAGCAGCTGGTGGGCTAGTTGGCCCCCAGGGTCCCTCAGGATTGAAGGGGAATTATTTCCCCAACTTAGAAAGCGCTACAGGGCGTGTTTGCACACGTCACCTCAGGCCCCGGCCCCTCCCTTCACCACTGTGTAAATGCGCCGTGTGGCCGTTCTAAATTGAAAGATTAAGTCCCCTTCAATCCTAAGGGTCCCTAGGGTCAAACTAGCCCACTAGGTTTCTCCAGTAAGCACCACAGAGCTGCGTTCCAGAGAGGTGTAAAAATGGGCATGGCCTCTGAACACCTGTCTGCAACGCAGCTCCATGGCGCATACTAGAGATACCTGTTGGGCTAGTTGGCCCTCAGGGACCTTCAGTATTAAAAGAGTGTTAATCCGCCAACTTAAAACAAACTCAGTGGTGAAGGAAGGGGGCGTGGCCTGAAGTGACATGTCTGCAAACACACCCTGTGGCGCGGTTTAAGTTGGGGAATTAATTCCTTTTCAATCCTGAGGTTCCCTGGGGGCTAACTAGCCCACCAGGTACCCCCAGTATGCGCCAGAGAGCTGCGTTGCAGAGAGGTGTTCAGTGGCCACGCTCCTTTCTACAACACTCTGCAACTCAGCTCCGTGACGCTTACTGGAGGTACCTGGTGGGCAAGTTGGCCTGGGGCGCGTTTACAGAGTGCTCAAAGGAGGGAAGACGGGGGCGTTTTTTTTCCATTGTTTTTTAAGAAGGGGGGCTGTGTGGCCCCCCTTCTTTTCCAAATATTCTTGGGCCTGGTGTGAGAAAGTGCGATCCTTATTGCATTGGTATGGCCCCGCTTTTTGCTGAATTGCTGATGTGCTTTGACTGAATGTGGCCTGGGCTCCGGCCAACCAGGTTCCCAGGGCATGTCTTCCTTCCCTAAAATTGTGTTGAAACTAAAACCCAATTGCCATCTCTGGCCACCTGTCAGCCCTAGTAAATGGTACCCTAGGTACCCAGGGCATGGTGACCCCTAAGGGCTGCAGCACTTATTGTGCCTCCCTTAGGAGCCCTGTACCCTGACACCCACACACTGCCTTTGCAGGCTGAGAGTCTAAGTACAGAAATAAACAGAGTCGACATGGCACACATGCCTTTGTGCCATGCCCACAAACCCACTGTCCTAGCATACATCAGCCACCCCTCTAGCTGTGTGCCCTATGCCAGTGGTGTGGGCACAGGTGCATAAGGCCTGTGCCCCTACAGTACCCAGGGCCATTCCTGGGCACTGTAAGTGCAGTGATGCCATTAAGAGTATATGGTGCTGGGAGGTTGTGATTACGAACTCTCCAGCACCATAATGGCTACACTGAAGACTGACAAGTTTGATATCGAACTTCGCAGCACATTAAACCCACACTGATGCCAGTGTGGGATTTAATGTAAAATGCACTACAGAGGGCGTCTTAGAGATGACCCCTGAAACCTAGCCTACAATCCACGTCTTGTCTGAGAGGCTGACTAGGCTGCCACACAGCAGACATTGGAGGGGTTCCCGATCCTCCCATGGTCCCGCCGACTCCCCGCTTCCTTCGGGAACCGGCATTGCTTTTCCACATGGGGAGCTGCTAAGATGCAGCTCCCCATGTGGAAAAGTAATTTGGTTTGAATTTTGAAAGAGGAAGCAGGTTTCCTGCTCTCTCTTGACCCCTGGGTGGGGAGCCCTCACTCTCCTGGGCCTGCAACAATACAAATCCTGGGACGAGGTGCCAAGCCTCCTCCCCCCAGAATGGGCAGGGGAAGCTTCAAATGCATTCCGCCTGTGTGAGCTTCTCCAGACCATTTGCCGTACTCAGCAACTGGCCCCCATCAGTTCTGACTCCCACTCTGATGGGAAGACTGGCAGGAAACCCTACGTCAGTAAGGGGGGTGTTGCAGCCTGTGCCAACACCACTCCTCAGGTGGGAGAGGCGAGGTGAAGCACAACCCCGGGCTCCTGCCCCCTCCCACAGGAGAGGAGCTGGCTAGGTTGTTTACCCGCCCCAGGACAGGGACCCATTGGTCCCTTCCCTTGCCCTACCTGTAACACCCGTAAATTTTGTATTTAATGGCACCCTGAACCTTCCTTCCTCAGATCCTGATTGCAACTACAAGAATACCAAGAAACAAGAAGACCTGCAGTGCAGCTGCTAACAAAAGGACGACGCCCACTGACTTGGCCCCAGAACCCTACAGGCCTGTTGATCCTTCAAACTTCTCCTACGAAACTCCGGCGTCTCCAGCAGACAGCAACCTCGCTAACCCCGTAGGACCTGCCTGCCTTAAATCTTCCACAAGACTGGGACTCCCACGAGCAGTGGTTCTGCTCAAACAGCAATACCCCTGTTGCCAGTCAGGAACCGCAAATCTAGCCCACACTGCACCCGCCAAGCCCGGCCTGTGCCTGAGTGATCCAAGACCACAAGGACATCCCCCAGTGCCCAAATACCCTCCTCAATGACCCAGACAATGCCTGCAGCCTCAGAACCAGGGACCACTCTAACCGTGACCAGCTGAGGGTAAGATTTCCCGATGCCAAAAGACACCCCTGCACCCGGCGCCCCGCGGTCCCCTGTGCCCTCCTTTGCGGTACCTACCTCTTCTCCAAGATCCCAACGTACCTCTCGAAGTGGTGGTCGCACCTGAAGAATCTCTCTCCACGAACCTGCAGCCTTTGTTCACTTTTTAACCTTCCCATTGGATAACATTGAGCGCCCGCGGCTCAAAAGCACTCTGCACCCAGGCACCCAAGTGCCGCTGGAAGTTCAACTACTACCCTACTCTACTTCCCTTCCCCACTTGCCCTCAGTAAGTGACCAGGAGCTCAGCTCCCACCGCCGCGTGGCCTGCTTGCTTGCAGCCACCAACCAAAGGCCCCCTACCCTCCATTGGATTGCATAGGGCCTACTCTCTCTGCTCCCGGCTGCCCCTGTGCTGCTGAGGGTGTAACAACTGTACCTTTCTGACCCTGGGAGACCCCTGAGTCTATGCCCAGAACCTTAACACTACCAGTCGAGTACTAACCTAAAAGCCGATAACTCACTATCCTTACATAGGTTAACATTGACTGGCTTTCACTTGAAAGTGTGGAGTTTTGAAACTTTAAAATATTCATCTAAAATCAGCCGAATAACAAATTCCGAAATACTCACCTGGGTTCAGAGGAGAAGCCAGTGCTGTACCTTTTATCTCAGTACTGAACAGCAAAAGTAATCCTAACCGTAATTACCAGTAACCTGAATTTTCTTCAATAGGAATCCCTTGACTGTTTTTCTCTGAAATTTATTCTAAGTGTCGATTTTTGCAAACTAGAAATATTCCTTGAAAATCGTACCAACCACGAAAACGTAATTACTTACCTGTTTTAGGAATAAATCCCAGTGCTGAACTCAGGAGTCCAGTACTGGGTTACAAAAGAAACAAGAACTTACTTTACCTGTGACGTGAATTTCCTCCCATAGGATAATATTGGTGGGTTTTCACTGAAAAGTGTCAACTTTGAAAATACATTTATATTCTTAAAAAATCACCATTGTAACCAAAACGCTTTTACTTAACTGTTTACAGCTTATGTCCCGGGACCTAATTCAGGATCCAGTCCTGTGGTTAGAAAAGTAATCCTTAAAGTAATCAACTGCATTTATGTAGAAAAACCCATTGAGCTCAATGTTAATTTTGTTTGAAATTGTGTTGCTATTGCAAACACTGTAGCTATTGCCCTTGAAAAGTCTATTGCCTTTGAGCAAAGTAATTACCTAAAGTCACTCATACTAAGAAAAATATATTTTGATACCTGTTGGTGTAAAATAAAACAACTATATATTTTGATATAAAACAATTGGCCTAGAGTTCAGTTCTTGAGTGTGTGAAACCTTTTGCTGACAAACAACAACAAATGCTTTACACTGTCCTCTGATACTGCCTTACTGTTCGACCAAGCTACCACTTTAGAGAGTAAGGTCATATCTGACTTTAACCTCTATTATACCTCCGGAGAATGGGGACTCTATATGCACTGTACCTTACTTTGGTCCAGTATATATAGAGCCACTTTCTTACACCTGGAGACCCCATCCCCCAGGGCCTGCCCCCAATGTATTTATTTTTTTAATTTTAGATAGGGGCTGCGTGGCCCCCCTCCCGAGGCCAAAATCTGCCCGGGGAACCTATCCTCTGAGGCATGGTTGTATTGTTTATTACGTTTTTTTTTGGAGGGGGCTGCCTTGCCCCCCTCCTTAGGCAATTTATGGCCTAAGGGGCCGGCCTTTGTTCATTTTTTGCGGGGGGGGGGGGAGGGGGCCCCCCTCCTGGGCCACTTGTAGCCCCGGGGATCCCATCCTCCGGGGCTGGCCCTCTCTGTTGGGGACTGTGGAGGGGTTCCCAATCCTCCCACGGTCCTGCCGGCTCCCCGCCTCCTTCGGGAGCCGGCATTGCTTTTCCACATGGGGAGCTGCTAGAAAGCAATTTGGTTTGAATTTTACAAGAGGAAGCAGGTTTCCTGCTCTCTCTTTCAAAATTCAAAACAGTTTGCTATGGCAGGATGGGAGCTGCTAGGCTCTTGCCCTTCCATAGCAAACTACAGTGTCCCAGGGGTGGGCACCACAGGACACTGCAGGAGCCGGCCATGGGGGGTGGCAGTCCCCAGGGCCATGACAAGGCTTCAGGAGGGGGGCTGCATGGCCCCCTCCCACAATCTACAATGCCCTGGGGGGTCCATCACGGACCCCCCAATTCAAATATTTAGAGCCCCGGGGAGGTGGCTGGGGCGTGGGGCGTGTGGGGGAGCTCACAGGGTATTTTTTTTTTAAAAAGCCCCGGGGGCCGGCCTTTGTTCTTTTTTTATTTTGGGGAGGGACCCCCTCCCAGGCCACTTGTAGACCCAGTAATCCCATCCCCAGGGGCTGGCCCTCTCCGTTGGGGACCGAGGAGGGGTCACCAATCCTCCCACGGTCCCGCCGGCTCCCCACGTCCTTCGGGAGCTGGCGTGAGCCCCCCACACGAGGTTTTTTTTTAAAAGTCCCGGGGGGGTGGCGGTCCCTGGGGCTTGGGGGGGCTGTTGAGCCCCCACCCACATATTTATAAGTCCCAGGGTAGCGGTTCCCGGGGCTGGGGGGCTGTGGGCCCCCCTCACATATTCCAAAAAGCCCTGGAGCTGGCTGTCTCCAGGCCTTAGGGGAGCTTGAGAGCCCCCCCACCCATTACTTTTTAAAGCCCCAGGGGTGATGGTCCCCGGGGCTGGGGGGGCCTGAGAGCCCCCCGCACATAATTGAATAAAACCCCAGGGGTGAAGGTCCCCAGGGCTGGGGGGGCCCTCTGTGCCCCCTTTACATAACCAATATTACCCCTGGGATTTGGCCCCCATGGGCTAATTACCAAGGAAGCGTGGGAGTTCACTCTTTGTTTTTTTTTATCGGCAGGATTAGCGCCCCCTGCGCCAATTATGCAGATTTTTGAAAAAAAAATTTTTCCCATGGGGGGCTAGCGGGTCAGGGTGTTTCTACCCTACCCCCTTTTTGCGTTTTTGCGGGTTTTTTCTGCTTTCTTGTGCCTCAGTTCTACCGAGGCACAAGATGGCTGCCAACACTTCCTGGTTTGGAGTGTTGACAGCCAATTAGCATACAGCTTGTCATGGAGAGGGTGCGCAGATCCTCCACGGCCATAGATATCTATGTGATTTTACTTTGATTTTCTCAGAAACTACTGAACGGATTTACACCATTTAGGCACAAGGCACAAGTCTGAACCAAGGACTACCTCTTTGCCAAATTTGGTGTAATTCCGTACAGCAGTTCGGGCTGTAGCTGCGGCTAAAGATTCCTATGGGAAATTGCATGGGAAAAACACATTTTGGGACCCCGCTATTTTCTCTGCCCCCGCTTGATGAATCGCCCCCAACCTTTTAGGATAGGAGCAAACCGGAGCACCCCACAAGATTTGGAAATTTCACGTAGATCCGTTGACCGGCGCCAAAGTTATTGCAAATAGAATGTTGCACATTTCCTATGGAAAATAGGTCAGAACTATAACTACCTACTGGCGACCACCACAAGGTAATATATATATATATATATATATATATATATATATATATATATATATATATATATAAATGCTCCCAAATTGCCCACTAGGCAGGATTGCACGCAAACAGGTGCCTCGATATTAGCGGGTAAAGGACCTCCATGCGCGCCAACAACTGCAGCTCCCCGGTACTGAATGAAAGCCTGACGCGTTTCTGAGCCGTGTCGCTCGTCTTCAGAGGCTCGACCTGGGAAAGCATTCTAGGGATACACCCACAATTTATAATTAGTCAATTTCCTGCCCCCAGATGGGCGTACTCAAATGAGCATAACGCTAATGGGTTGTGGGTAATGTGGTCCATATCCCTGGTCCATTGGGTACAGTTTTATATTTAAAGCCCATGGAGGGGCCTCAGCGAACAGGAAGTCCATAAATCCCTTGCCTCTGCTTCACTTTATGGACTCCGTACATCAGAGCCCCTGACCCCCGACTTTAGAGGGGTGGTGCAACCCTCGCGGCTGGACTGCCGCATGTAAATGAATGCTCCCAAATTGCCCACTAGGCAGGATTGCACGCGAACAGGTGCCTCGATATCAGCGGGTAAAGGACCTCCATGCGTGCCAACAACTGCAGCTCCCCGGTACTGAATGAAAGCCTGACGCGTTTCTGAGCCGTGTTGCTCGTCTTCAGAGGCTCGACCTGGGAAAGCGTTCTAGGGATACACCCACAATTTATAATTAGTCAATTTCCTGCCCCCAGATGGGCGCACTCAAATGAGCATACGCTAATGGGTTGTGGGTAATGTAGTCTGTATCCCTGGTCCATTGGGTACAGTTTTATATTTAAAGCCCATGGATGGGCCTCAGCGAACAGGAAGTCCATAAATCCCTTGCCTCTGCTTCACTTTATGGACTCCGTACATCAGAGCCCCTGACCCCCGACTTTAGAGGGGTGGTGCAACCCTCGCGGCTGGACTGCTGCGTGCAAATGAATGCTCCCAAATTGCCCACTAGGCAGGATTGCACGCGAACAGGTGCCTCGATATCAGCGGGTAAAGGATCACTATGCGCGCCAACAACTGCAGCTCCCCGGTACTGAATGAAAGCCTGACGCATTTCTGAGCCGTGTTGCTTGTATTCAGAGGCTCAACCTGGGAAAGCGTTCTAGGGATACACCCACAATTTATAATTAGTCAATTTCCTGCCCACAGATGGGCGTACTCAAATGAGCATAATGCTAATGGGTTGTGGGTAATGTAGTCCGTATCCCTGGTCCATTGGGTACAGTTTTATATTTAAAGCCCATGGATGGGCCTCAGCGAACAGGAAGTCCATAAATCCCTTCCCTCTGCTTCACTTTATGGACTCCGTACATCAGAGCCCCTGACCCCCTACTTTAGAGGGGTGGTGCAACCCTCGCGGCTGGACTGCCGTGTGTAAATGAATGCTCCCAAATTGCCCACTAGGCAGGATGTGTTTGCATGGCAGTCTGAGTGGGTGTGTGAGTCGCTGTCTGGGTGGGTATGTGACTATCTGAATGGGTCTGTGAGTGGTCAGAGTGTCTGAGTGAGTTTGAACTGCCTCCATAAGTGTATGAGTCAATCTGTAAATGAGTGCATGAGTGTCTGATTGGGTCTGTAAGTCGATGTATGAGTAGGTCTACGAGTGAGTTCATGAGTCACTGAGTGGGTCTGTGAGTGACTGCATGAGTCCCTGAATGGGTCTATGGGTGAATTCATTAATCTCTAAGTGGGTCTGTGAGTGAGCGCATGAGTCTCTGAGTGGGTGTATGAGTGGGTGCATGTGAGTGGGTCTGTAAGTTAATGTAGAAGTCTCTGAGTGGGTCTGTAAGGGAGTGTGGGAGTCTTTGAGTGAGTTCCTGATTGGATTTGTCTTAGTGGGTCTGTGAGTATTTGTGAGATTGTCCCAGGGAGTTTGCAAGTGCTTGCATGAGTGTGTGAGTCAGTATGTGAGTGAGTGCACGAGTGTCTGAATGGCTATCTGAGTGGGTGTTTGAGTGGGTCTGTGAGTGTCTGAATGGGTCTGTGAGTGGGTGTCAGAGTGTCTGAGTGGGTTTGCAACTGCCTCCATAAGCATATGATTCAATCTGTGAGTGAGTGTATGAGTGTCTGATTGGGTCTGTAAGTGGGTGTATGAGTCTGTAAGTGGGTCTGTGAGTGAGTGCATGAGTTGTTGAGTGGGTCTGTGAGTGAATTCATGAGTGTCTGATTGGATCTGTAAGTGGGTGTATGAGTCTGTAAGTGGGTCTGTGAGTGAGTACATGAGTTGTTGAGTGGGTCTGTCAGTGAATTCATGAGTCTCTTAGTGGGTCTGTGGGTGGGTGCATAATTTTCTAAACAGGTCTGTGAGGGAGTGCTAGAATCTGTGATTGGGTCTGTGAGTGGGTACATGAATGTCTGAGTGGGACTGAAAGTTGATGTGTGAGTCTTTGAGTAGGTGTTTGGGTGGGTGCATGAGTGTCTAAGTGGGTTTGTGAGTGGGTTTATGATTGAGTATAAGTGTCTGAGTGGGTTGGTAGATGCCACCATGTGGGCGAGGCAGTCTGCAAGTGAGTGCATGAGTGTCTGAGTGGGTCTGTGAGTGGGATCATAAGTCTCTAACTGGGTGCATGAGTGTTTGAGTGAGTGTCTCAGTGAGTAGGCATGAGAGTGTCTGAGTAGGTTTGCAAGGACCTCTGTGAGTGTGTGAGTCAGTTAGTGGCCATGCCCGGGGGATGGTGTCCCCAGGACTGAATTTGGCCTAAGTTTAAAAAATTGGTCCGGCCCTGGGGGATGGGGTCCCCAGGTCCCAAAAAATTCTAAAAGAAGGAGGGCCACACAGCCCCCCTTCCTAAAAATATGTCAGAGGCCCCGCCCACTCCCTGCACCACTCTGCAAACATGCCTCCTGGCACATTCTGGGTTGGGGAATTAAGTCCCCTTCAATCCTAAGGGTCCTTAGGGGCCTGTGTGGGGCTTACTGGAGATAACAGGTAGGCTAGTTGGTCACTAATTACCCCCACAAGTGATGGGTACTTCATCCCCCAACCCAGAGCATGCCAGGGGGCATGTTTGCAGAGTGGCGGGCAAAGGGGGGCATGGCCTGCTATGAGATGTCAGCAATCCTGTTGTAGTTGGCTCCCAAAGATGTCCTTGGGGGCCAACAACCCCTCTTGTTACCTCCAGTAAGTCCCACACAGTGGGATGCTAAGTTGGTCTTCGGAGGCGTTGCCCCTCTTTCTACTCTGCAAACGTGCCTCCTGGCACACTACTGTTTGGGGATTTTAGGGCAATTTTAGGGTTGTCATAAGAAATCACGAAAAAGAGGATTGAGTTGGAACATTGATGAGGAAGTCCCTGATAAGCTTCCTCGCTGTAAATGAAAGTTACAGAAAATATACTATCAGTAAATTACCATGAATATAAGGCCCATTGAATGGGTTAGTGCACTACTACCCCAGTCGCTCATTATCCCATTAATTACACTTACCGAAGAGCAATCTTCAGTTTGACAGGAACACGAGTCTGTGCGATCCTCAACAAAGCTGCACGTCCATTTCCCTCAGTATTTCAAAGCTGTCTGTAGTAATGTGACACTTGCGTTTCTGTATCGCGCATTGGTAAGCCCATTTCAGAAATACGGCACAAAAGGCAACGCCATTTTGAAGGGGTCATATTCTTCGTATTGTCCATAGGAACAAGTCCCGATAAGAGTGCAATCTTGTATTTTCATATACTATATAGTTTGCAGTCTGTTGGTGTCTTGTTGCACAATAATATTAACGGTCCCAAACTACAAATCCTGTGTGTATAATCTATGAAAAGCAAAATAATATAATAATAATACTAGTCTATAAAGTACTTGATGTTCATAGTACCTCGTAAAATTCTGATGGTCACCATGATCACGTTGTACACGTGAACTCTACGTATAAAGTCCATATGCTGATATTAGAATTCTAGCATTGTAGAATCATCATCAGTGCCATTTTGAAGAGGTCCTATGTGAAATATACAATGCGGTGATAGTATCAAACTATCGGTCTCCATAAGTCAAAGTGCACACAAATTCATTATTTTCCTGAGGTTCACCATATCAAAGTCAGTGAATGGATGTATCTTTGCTAGGCCCAGCATGTTTGTGCCCGAACCTGAGTGCTACACATAGCACCTAGCACCACTGTGTTATTTCATTGTACCAAGATGAGTAAAATTAACATAGATAGTGTTCCTGGATCCAAGATATTATGGACGCATATACTTAGGTAATTATAGAAAGAGCCTGTGATGTCAGTCTATCATGTTAAATGAATTTTGTCTGCCATTCCCACTGCACTGTATGTATAGGGTGGTTCGCAAACACACAAAATGTCAAAAATTCTAAATGCCAACAATTAAAGCTTACCAAATCCAGAGAGTTAGATAAAGAAACCCAGGGAAGTAAGTGAACAATATGTATATCAAGCATTAATACATAGTAATTCTAATTTTATCTCCAAAAGGGGATAGGTGATATGTATCACAAACCTTGATGCATAGTGATTCCTGATTCAGATTGTAACTAATTTATCCACAGTACATTATACTCCTTCATGGTTTGTTATAACCAGAGGCATACCTACTCAGTTATTGAGTATCAGTTAGCATAAACAGTCTAACAATTCATCATATCAGTCGTGTAGAAAAATATGTAACTCCCTATCAATATTGAGCCCTAGGTCTACAGATCTAAGTTTTATCATCCATTTAGTTTCCAGTTTTCTCAGTGCTAACTTTCTGTCACCACCCCATGCATTTTCATCCGCTATTGCAATTCAATGGAAACTGAGTTTTACAATCTCAGCTGTTGCATGCATGTTTATATAATGGAAAGCAAGTGGGTAATTAGTGTTACCATTCTGGACAGCTCTGACGTGCTCTTGGATCCATCCTTTTAAGGGCCTCATTGTACTGTCCACATAAATTAGGCCACAGTGGCACAAAATACAGTTCACTACATATTTAGTGTCACAGGTTATAAAATGTCTTATTTTATAGGCCTGTCCTATATTGTAACTGAAGCTCATTGTTCCATTTTCTGCACATTGCATGCAGTACACCTGTAGAAACCCATGGGTTTATTGGGAAACCATGTCTTGCCCGCTCCCCTCTTTTTAGGTGAAATGTAGGATGGGCACGATTTGCTCCTAAGTGTCCTCCTTCTGCTGTATGTGATCTGTGTTTTTTTAGCTACATATTGGTCTAAGCTGTGATCTAGTTTAAGAAGGTGCCAGTGCTTGTATAGGATTTTAAAGATATCATTATTATGTGAGTTGTATTGTGTAATGAGTGCCACATTAGTCCTCAGTTGTTTTCTTCTGTTGACAGATCATAAAAGCTTAGTGCACAATCTTTACCTTATCTTACTTTGTGCTTTCTCCAAGGTGATTCTATCATAACCTCTAGTTGTGAAACAGGATTTCAAAAGATTCAATTCCTCCTGAAAGAGTGTGTCATTACTATAGTAGCTCTAATCTGTGTAATGGGGTGCGCACTGTCAGCGTGTAGCACAGAATTGCACAACGTTGGTTTACGATAGAGCTGAGATGCAATCTTATTGTTTTCTATTTAGATGTCCAAAAAACCAATCTCCTTCTTGTTAATCTGATATGTGAACCCCAAATTGCATACATTGTTATGGAGATGTAGGATGAAATTCCTTGAGAGTCTCGTCATCTCCACCCCAGATCATAAGGATGTCATCTATAAATCACCCCAATAAATGATAGATCCTGTCAAGCTCGGCGCACAGCTTCTCCAGATATGATGCTGTTCAAAGAAACCCATGTAGAGGTTAGCAAAAGAGGAGGAATATTTAGATGCCATGGTAACCCCAGATGATTGTCTAAACCATGCACCATTCTGTAAGAAAAAGTTGTTTTCCAATGTAAGACGTGTAAGCTTCAAAACCATTTTGGTATGCTCATATAGAGTGGCATCTCACTCAGATAGATAGAAGTTTGGGCCTCCATGCCCTTATCAAATGGGATGCTAGTGTATAGAGCATTAACATCAAGAGAAACAAATGTGAATTCCTCTGACCAAACTAGGTCATCCAGTTTGTTCAATAAGTCCTTTGTATCTAAAATGAATGCTGGTAGGTTTTGTACTATAGGCTGCAGAAATATTTCAATGTACTCCGAAATGTGCTATGTGGGTGACCCAATCCCTGAAATAATGGGTCTACCTGGTGGGGGGGTGCAATTCCTATGTATCTTTGGTAAAGTGTAGATACCTGGGGCTCGTGGTGTTTGATTCAAAAGATATTTACATTCTATGTCCAGTAAAAGACAAGAGCTCAGCAAATATTTCAACTTCTTTTCAATTAGCGCTGTTACCCCCTTCAATGGGTTCTGTAGTACCTTAATGTATGCATTAGTGTCCGCTAACTGGTTGTCAATTTCCCTGATGTAGTATTCAATATCCAATATATTAATATTGCCCCCCCTTGCCCGCCTCCTTGATTGCCACTTCCGAATAACCTGATAATTGTTGTAATGCTGTGCATTCGTATTTACGGATATTGTCTTAAAATCTAATACGTTTGCGGTAAAATTTGTCTTCTAACATACATAGATCATTTGTTACAGCCTTGTAAAATAAATCAATCAGATTCTCTGGTGGCAACATGGGTACAACGGTGGATTTTGTCCTAAGTCCACTATCCAAATTTATATTGGTGGCTGTAGCCAAATCATGTAAAATTTCACCAATAGTTGGTCTGGCCCACTGCTCTCATCTAATGACAACAACAACAAAATTTGTAGTTCTTGAATGTCTTTAATTGTTTTGTCACTCTTGGTAACCGAAAAAATAAAAATTAGACACGGTTTCTGATTGGCATCATAATGTTTTTTAGTTTTAGCCAGCGCACAAATTTAAACTAATCAATATGGATTTGAGTAAAATAAGGTTTAGACATTGGGCAGAAGCTTAAGCCTTTCTTTAGAACATTTTTTTCTGCAGTAGATAGTACAAGTTGTGATAGATTGACAATTGAAACATCATGATTTATAACATTGACCATATTAGTTTTAGACACAGACATATCTTTTGATACATCACCCACTTCAGCACTTAGTTCTTTTGAATGTGTGATGTGGATTTGGTTACTCTTTTTTCTGCCTGGTTTGTGCTTGATCTTTCTTCCCCTTCATCTGTTCTTGTAGCCTTTTGTAGAAAATCCTGATCTGGTTCCCTTTCTGTACCGCTCTAGTTTTGCTAAAGAAGAGGAGGTTGCATTGCTAAAGTCCCCTCCCCCTACAGTTGATAATGTTTCACCTCAGTTTTGCCACAGGCATTATTTCACTAGGCACATTCTGTACTTTTCTAGGTTTGTTTACTTCTCTAGGTTTGTTTGACATCTCTTCTAAGTTTTCACATTTTCTTATCCCTGATGTATGTTTGGTGTGCACTAAGGACTTCTCTCAAAATCTTAAAGTCTTTTCAGTAGCTTCTTTAAGATTCAATGATTTGATTTAATCTTCTAACTTCTCAATTTCACTCAACAGTTTATATATTTTTCTCTCAGTGTGCCTTATTAATATATCCATCATTCCAAAGGATGAGAATAAAATCAAATTCTCCCATTCACTTAATAAGTGTGTATCCAAATCTTCAAATGAAGGAGAAATGATTACTCTAAGAGCTCTTGCTACTTGTTTAATTTCTATGATATTTTTTTCAAAATTGTCAAATCTCACCATTGACAGCTCTTGTTTGTGTGTTTTTTCTAATTTTATGAACAGTTGTTTTAGTCCCTGAGGTTTTTGTCAGTGGGTACTGTCATGTTTCTATTTTGAATATTCTGTCTGGAGAAGATTTCATTAAAAACCTTTTCCCTGTCATCATCAAATCCTGCCATCTTTATCTATTTACCGTACCTCAAATGTTGGTTTGTTGTTTTCAATGAAGTCATGTGTGAACAAAATCCAAAACAAATTATTGTAACATAGAGGTGCTCTCACCGTTCTAAGACCCTTCTACCAGAGATGACAAATTGTACAATAGAGATCTAATGTACATCCAAAATGTATTTAGTAGAACCTCATTCAGCACCCTCATAGATAAGTAAACATAATTCTTAAGTCATGAATATATTGGAAACCCAAATACAATTAATCGAGATATCATTGTTAGCACAATATGTCATTAGTCATTGAACTCTCTTCTCAGGAGTGAAGACAACACAAGAGTCTATTGGTTGTTTCAAAATATTTCCACTGTTGGTTTATTCATTGGTACTTCCAGCTTAGATCAGCCAACACGTGTTTTGTCTGTTATAGACTTTTTCAAGGCTGGAATGTAAATATAATACATGTTGTCTTTGTTCATACAATGTGATGGTATGATTACAGACATTTGATAGTTCAATTTCTTAATACAACCAATAGCCATTCTTTTAAAAAGATTAAATTGCGCAAAAATAATTGTCTCATATTGAGAGGAAAGCTCCATTGATCATTCCAGAAGATAAGAGTATCATTAAAGTGAGAGAAAAATAGAACCATATATTGTGCTCTTAGCCTGAAGTTTCACCACAAGGAAAAGAGTCTGACATGCACCAAAAGTGAAATTAATCATACACCAAAAGTTGTGTCAAAAAGTCTATGTGTGATTCTGCCCAGGTTTTGTAAAATAATGGTACATTTGTAAACCCACCAGTCCTAAATTCAGGTATCTAGTCATTCATGTCCATCGGTTTCCACCGCCACAACGTCAAAAGTCATGCTGGGATAAGTATAAATAAACCAGAATCTGTAATGATGAGAGTACATTATGTCAAATCACTGGACTATTGTAGATGAGACCAATTGAGATGACAAAATCAATAAATCTTGGTTAAGCCACACTATAATTAAAGTTTGGAATAAAATGTATATAGCAATTCATTTGATTAGTCAATGTATCACTCCTGATACTGAACATGAGCCCATATTATAGCACATAAAGTGGTTCCCATATGTCAAAATATGCAGTAAACATACTTGTAAGTAATTGGAAGGTCAGTCCTACATCCCAAAAAAGCGTCCAAGTTCCCAAAAAAAATGCTGCTAATAAAAGACATAAATAACCAATGTTATTGCATACTGTGTATCATATCATGACCGAAAATCTTTATGATCTGTATTACTGTTATTGATCAGTAATCAAAGATTATTGTAGTCTGGAACATTGCCAGTAGAATCAGGTCAGTAATGTCATCAGTGATGTCATTTGAGATGTCATCAGTGATGTCACTGACCATGTCATGAATGATGTAATATGTGACATCATCAGCAGTGGATTACGGGTGCGCGAAATATAGTTAGTACAACTAACTATATAGGAGCAATTTCAATGGTTTTGTATGAGTGAAATGTCCTAGCTAACTATAACACCCCAAAAACTTATAGTTTTTTGAGTGAATTTCAAAGTTTTTTAAAATGCTAATTCCTAACTATATAAGGCCTGAAACCTATGTTTTTTTCAGTGAATATATATATATATATATATATATATATATATATATATATATATATATATATATATATATATATATATATATATATATATATATATATATATATATATATATATATATATATGAACCCATACTCATACCCACCCTACCTAAACCTTAAAAATTCCCTGTCCACCCAAAACCCCATACCCACCCAAATACCCATGCCCACCCTAAACCCTAAAAATACCATTGTCGTCCAAATACTCAAACCCACCTTAAACCCCCAAAATTATCCTTGATTCCCAAAAACCCTGTGTCACACAAATACCCACACCTACACTATAATACAGATATTCCCTTTCCACCCAAAAACCCATACCCACCCTCAATCCCAAAAATGCCCACCACCTAAATGCCCATACCCACCCTGAACCCTAAAAATACCCTTGCCACACAAAATAACCAGGAGGTGCGTTTGCAGAGTGGTGGGGAAAGGGGGCATGGCCTGTGTCCACCTCTCAGCAATCCCACTCTGTGGGACTTACTGGAGGTAAGAGGTAGGCTGTTTTGCCCTCTGGGGAGAGGAGTTGGCCTAACGGCTAGGGCAGTCGACCTTGAATCTGGGGACGTGGGTTCGATTCTCAGCAATGACGCTAAACATCCTGTGATTCTGGGCAAATCACTTAATCTCCCCGTGCATAACAAACATGAATATGTCCTCATGTAATGCAAATGATGCTATGTAAAGTACTCTGATACCCGATTTGGGTCAAGTTTGCGCTATATAAAACTCAGTAATTGTTTTTTCTACAAAGGCCCTCCTGGTAAGTCCTACGCGGCAGAATTCCTGAGCGCTGATCGGAGGCCTAGCACCCTTTCTCTACCACTCTGCAAACATGACTACTACTTAAAGAAGTATATTTCTGCACCTCTGACTTAGAGGTAGTGTTAACCCTCCTGCCTCATTATTCACTAGGGCCTTACAGAGGAGGTCATGCCAATCACAGGAGTACCCTAACGCATAGTGTTCCCTAGTGTATGTAGGTGTTTTCACTGTATTCTAAGTGACTTTTAGCATAGCACTGGCTCCAGGCCTGGTTAGGCAGTTACCACCAGTACCAGTCAGTTAAAAGTTGGGGGGCACAGGATGACTTTGAAACAAGGGCTCTTTCTGCATCTGTTTTGGTTCTTTCTGCATATCTCTTACTTCTTTCTGCACTTTTCTTTGCCTTTCTGGACTTCTGTTGCCTCTTTCTGTATTGTATTTCTCTTGCTTTTTTCTGCACATTTCTTCCTCTTTCTTCACATGTCCTACCTCTTTAGACATAGTTAGAAATTAGCAATGAAAAAAATTCACTGAAAAAAACTATAGGTTTCAGGGACATTATAGTTAGAAATTATCATTTAAAAACCATTGAAACCATAGGTTTCAGGAATGTTATAGTTAGAAATTAGCATTTAAAAAAACCCATAGAAATTCACAGAAAAAATATAGGTTTCAGGGACGTTATAGTTAGTTGGACATTTCACTCGTACAAAACCAGAGAAATTTGGCCACTATAGTTAGTTGAGCTAACTATAAATCACGCTCCCACAATGCACTCCTGATGATGCCACATATTACATCAATCATGACATGGTCAGCGACATCACCGATGACATTTCAAATGACATCAGTGATGACATCATCCACATGATAATCTGATGCACCTCCTCAAACCCTAATATAACCTTTTATACACCCACCCTAAAATACAGACGACCATTTTCGAAACCATAGACTCACCAATACCAGTTACTACATATTTACTCACTGATTCTAGGTCTACCCACGCGGTCACTCATTAACCCATACAGTCACTCATACATGCAGACACTCATCAATAAAGCACTATCATTTGCACTCATACACCAATACAGACACTCACACATCACCACTCACCCATAGAGTTACTCACACACCTAGTCAATCACGCAAAGAATCATTTAGACTCCCATTTAATCACATATACAGTTATACACACACCACCTCACTTACTAGCACATACTTACTCTCTTATACAATCACTGATACAAGCACACACTCATCCATACAGCCACTCTTATCAAACACTCACATATATTGCCTTTCACATATGTAGTTACTCACACATGTACCACTGAGACATCCATTCCCTCACCAACACACCCATTCACACACTCACCAACCCATACAGCCCTTCACAGATGCTCTCTTGAACCTATACACCCAGTGAATTACCTACTCACACATCTATGCACAGAGTCACACCCCTCCACCCACACACACAGACAGTCAGGCACCCATACAGATACTCAGACTGTTGTGTGATGTTTTAAGCTCCGAGTGAATCTTCCCGATTCATGCCCTGATATAGGTACAATTCACATTGCCCTTATATAGGCATAGAAATCAAGCCCCTATTTAGGCATAGCCCATGCTACCCAAATACTGTCATGGCTACTTCCACCCATACCAAACGTCACAACGACTTCTTGGAAAACCAGCTTAAGCAACCAGGGACTTCCCCTTCCTTGAATTTCGATTTGTCCAAGAACTAAGTTACTTTACAAAGAACAACTATTCCCTAGGGGTTCTTTCCTGACGTTCATGCGCCCGACTTTACGTCAAATTATGGCATTCCTAAACACCTTCAAGGTATATATATATACCTTCACTTGCTCTAGCAAGATACAGTGGTTTGGAGAAATTTGAAGGCCTACTTGCCCGACGCAGCTCGCTACAGCAAGTGCAGAAGGAAGCCGACTCTCCAGCTGACCCACTGATCAGTAAGCTGCCCTTCTCCAGCTCCAGTGTTTCCGGCTCCCCTTGTGGGGTGTTGGGAAATCGAGACCTGAGACAGAGATAGTAGACCTCCTTCATTCTAACAAGGTATGGAGCTGATTAGAACCTAGAGAATCCTTTGGTAAATTCTTGACAAAAACTAAACCTATGCTACACAATACTTACTCCTTCCCTCGTACTAGACTTAGGTTAGGTACATTGGGGTAGGCATATTTTAGAAGCACCAGTTGAGTATTTTAGTCAATGTTATTTATGTATGTATTTTTATATAGCTTAGAAACCATACAATGCTCTTACAGTATTATTTCATATTACTATTTACGCTGTGCTCATTATACTTTGCAGTCTGCAAAACGATTGTAGCAGTTCACCTCTCCTGGATTAGAAAGAAGACTGTTCAATAAACCCTTTTTATTGAAAACGCCTGTCTCACTATTTCTCAGCAACTCTGTCGAAACGAAGCATGCACGATTGACTGAGTGAAATACTTATCTATTGTTTCCGCGACTCTGCAAGATATATACTTATTCTTGGGAAACAAAGTTGTCATGTTTATGCGGTTGTCAGAAACTAATCCCTTCTTGTGTATTCGAGAAAGTTTCTAGTGACCTCTCAGTTAGCTGGCACAAACAATTAAGTTTAGTATATTCGATAGATACCAAGTTGACCTCAGTCCTATGTCAAATCTATAGGATATATTATTCCAATGCGCAGAACCTATTGCGAATATAGGAACTACACTACAAGACAACCAAACAATAACCCATATAGACACTCCTCTAGCTACTCACAAACCCATGCAGCCGCTTACACACCAACTCACAGACTGATACAGATATTTACACAGTTTACTCACTAACCCTTGCATTCAGTAAGACACGTTTAATCACTCACTTATACAGTCAGTCACGTGCCTACTAAATCATCCATTCAGACACTCACACACCCAATCATACTTCAATACACATTGGCATATACATAATCATATTTAAACTTTACAGAAATACAGAGTCACTGCATGATGTCGTCAGTAATGTCATGTGGGGTGTCTTCAGTGATGACACTGACCATGTCATGAATGAAGTAATATGTGACGCCAACTAGCCCACCAGGTACCTGGTGGGCTAGTTGGCCCCCAGGGATCATCAGGACTCAAGAGGAATCAATACCCAAACTTGTCACATCAGGCCACGGCCCATCCCTGAGTCACCAGAACACAGAGAAACAAAGGTATAAAACAAGAGAAGGGGGCAGGGTAGAAACACCCTGACCCCCTAGGCCTGCTCAGGGGGTCCCAGAAGAGCCAAAAAAGATTTGTTTTATTTGTTTATTTCGGCACGTTTGCACAGTTTTGCAGGGAGGGGTGGGGCCTGACATAGCAAGTGTGCAAATGCACCCCCTGGCACATTGTAAATTGGGGGATTAAATCCCCTTCAATCCTGAGGGTGCCTGGGGGTGAACTACCCTACCAGGTACCTCCAGTATGCGCCAGGGAGCTGCAAAGCAGAGAGGTGTTGAGAGGCCACGCCCCCTTTTTACACATTTCTGCAACGCAGCTCTGTGGCGCTTACTGGAGGTAGCTGATGTGATAGTGGGCCCCAAGGACCCTCAGGACTCAAGAGGACTTAATCGCCAATTAACAACACACTAGGGGGTGCGTTTGTACAGTGTTAAAGGGAGGGGCGTGGCCTGATGTGACTAGTGGGCAAACTCACCCTGTGGTGCATTTTAAGTTGGGGGATTAAGTCCCCTTGAATGCTGAGGGTCACTGGGGGCCAACTAGCCCACTAGGTACCTCCAGTATGCGCTGGGGAGCTGCCTTGCAGGGAGGTGTTCAGAGGCCACAGCCCTTTTAACACCTCTCTGCAACGCAGCTCTGTGGCGTTTACTGGAGGTACCTGGTGGGCTAGTTGGCCCCCAGAGACCATCAGGCGTCAAGAGGAATTTTTCCCCCAACTTAAAACACGCCACAGGTCGCGTTTGCACACTTGTCACATCAGGACACGCCCCCTCCCTGAGTCGCTAAAAAACAGAGAAACAAAGGTATAAAACAAGAGAAAGGGGGCAGGGTAGAAACACCCAGACCCCCTAGGCCTGCTCAGGGGGTCCCAGAAGGACCCACAGGGCCCAAAAAACTATTTTTTTTGGGCAGGTTTGCACTGTGGTCCAGGGAGGGGGAGGGCCTGACTTAGCAAGTGTGCAAATGCACTCCCTGGCACATTGTAAATTGGGGGATTAAGTCCCCTTCAATCCATAGGGTCCCTGGGGGGGAACTACCCCACCAGGTACCTCCAGTATGCACCAGGGAGCTGCATTGCAGAGAGGTGTTGAGAGGCCACGCCCCTTTTTACACATATCTGCAATGCAGCTCTGTGGCTCTTACTGGAGGTAGCTGGTGGGCTAGTTGCCCCCCAGGGACCCTCAGAACCTCAAGGGGATATAATCCCATAATTTACAATGCTCCAGGGGGAGCGTTAGCAGAGTAATGCTGGGAGGGGGCGTGGTCTGATGTGACAAGTGTTCAAATGCGCCCTGTGGCGCTTTTTAAGTTGGAAGATTAAGTTCTCTTGAATCCTAAGTGTCCCTGGGGGTCAACTAGCCCACTAGGTACCTCCGGTGTGCGCCAGGGAGCTGCGTTGCAGAGAGGTGTTCAGAGGCCACGCCCCTTTTTACACCTCTCTGCAATGCAGCTCTATGGTGCTTACTGGAGGTACCTGGTGGGCTAGTTGGCACCCAGGGACCATCAGGACTCAAGAGGAATTAATCCCTCAACTAAAAACGCGTCAGGGGATGAGTTTGCATATTGGTGAAGGGAGGGGGCGGGCCTGAAATAGCAAGTGTGCACACTGTAAATTGGGGGATTAAGTCCCCTTCAGTCCTGAGGGTCCCTGGGGGTAAACTAGCCCATCAGGTACTTCCAGTATGTGCCAGGGAGCTGGGTTGCAGAGAGGTGTTGAGAGGCCACACCCCTTTTTACACCTCTCTGCAATGCATCTCTGTGGCGCTTACTGGAGATAGCTGATGGGTTAGTTTGCCCCTAGGGACCCTAAGGACTCAGGGGGATCTAATCCCCCAATTTACAACGCTCCAGGGGGCGCGTTTGCACAGTCGTGCGGGGAGCGTTCGTGGCCTGATGTGACAAGTGTGCACACGCACCCTGTGGTGTGTTTTAAGTTGGGGGATTAAGTCCCCTTGAATCCTGAGGGTCCCTGGGGGCCAACTAGCCCACCAGGTACCTCCAGTATGCACCAGGGAGTTGCGTTGCAGGGAGGTGTTCGGAGGCCGCGCCCCTTTTCACACCTCTTTGCAACGCAGCTCTGTGGCACTTACTGGAGGTACCTGGTGGGCTAGTTGGCTCCCAGGGACTTCATTTGAGATGTCATCAGTGATGTCACTGACCATGTCATCAATGATGTAATATGTAACGTCATCAGCAGTGTATTGCAGGGGCACGAGTTATAGTTAGCTGAACTAACTATAACGCCAACATTTCTATGGTTTTGTACGAGTAAAATGTCCAACTAACTATAACGTTCCTGAAACCTGTTTTTTTCAGTGAATTTCTATGTTTTTTTAAATGCTATTTTCTAACTATAACGTGCCTGATACCTATGTTTTTTTCAGTGAATTTCAAAGGTTTTTTGAATGAAAATGTGTAAGTGTAATGCACCTCAATCCTATGTTTTTTTATTTTCTCTCTCTCTATATATATATATATACTTAAAAAAATTGTGAATATTTTTTAGTTAAGAAAACTATATTCATTCATTTTTTAATACTATACCAAAGTGGTGCACCATTCGCACACCCTACACGATGGCTGCGTGCATTCCGGTAGCCATTTTGAAAAATCATACTGGGATCGCGACTTTGGCGTAGTTTGTAAAGTATGAAATATCTTTAAATTAATTATAAATACAAGTTTTCCTTTAAGTGTTTGTCTAAATTTATTAATAACAGTATTTTTAAAGTATTATTTTCAATATCATTTTGACTAAAGTAAAGTTACGAAATGCGCGGTGTAGCCGCTTAATGTGCGCAACATCTCCCCGCACGTATTTCCGGGGTCATACCGTGATCGCGCCATGATCGTGCTGAAGTCGCGACTTTGGCGTATTTTTTAAGTTGAAAAAATGACTATAGAAAGTTTGAATATGATATTAGACTGAACCATCTTGTGAATATACTTATTAAAAGTTTATAGAAATTTTATTTATAGCGTATAATGATGTATATGATTTTCGCTGGTGCGCAAAGGGTAAGTGACGAGTGCACGCACCCTAAACGACTTCATGTCAGCAAAAGGAAAAATCGGTTGAAATCAATTTCATTGTAAAAGAGGGAGGATCCATCTTTCTGATATTTCCCTTACTTTTGTGCTTGATAGAAAGAAGACGTTTTTGTTGCTTCTCTTTATATTGATATACCTTTTTTGTGTTTTTGTTTATTTTTAATAGAGCTATGGCATCTAGTTTTGCAGAAGTTGATCCACTTACAGTGGAGGAGGAAGAACAAATGGTGCAGCAGAAGAAGAAAAGAAAGGAAAACATTGTTTGGTCCTTTTTTAGTGTACCAGAGGGAGAAAAAAAGGAAAATGCAAGAAAAGTAACTTGCATTATCTGTGAGAGAGTGCTGTGCACAGGGCTCCAATTAAAAGTACTCTTGCGGTACAAGTAGTATGAAAAAGCATATGGAGACCACCCACCCTGTACACCTTGCAAGAGAGGAAAGAAAGAAACAGTTGAATGCTGCTGCTGAAGAAGACGCCAGTACACCATCAACTTCTGCACAGATTCCATCTGCACCAAGGCCTCACATCATGCCTGAATTGTTAAATGCAGCAGTTAGTTGCATTAAGTACGCCACCAACCTCTGTGTTGGCGAACCATGCATTAATGTCATCTCTGCTGCTCTTAAAGCGCACAAATCTTATTTTTTTTTGTATAATGCGCTTTTGTTTTTGTTCAAGAGATCATTTCCCGATCTTCATTATTCTCTGTTGTTTTTAAAATAAAAACCACACAAAAAAGTAAAAAAGGTTAAAAAAAATGTTTTAATTGTTCCAAATAAGAAATGGTTCTTACAGAACCACATTTACTGGTTAAAAAAAGAAAAATGACCTGAGTGATTGCATGAGAGTATGGACACTATGTGGGTGATCGGAGAAATGTAAGCACAGTGTTTGGTTATTTTATGAATGTTTGAGAAGTGGCAACATGAGTTCATGGATAATAGCAGGGTAATTGGAGGAGTGCATGAGTGGTGTGTAAGTGATTAGATGAGGGCATGTGTAGTGCACAAGTGATTGTAGTAGTGGATGGTTACTGCCTGGGTCATTCAATGAGTACATGGTTACTGACTGGATGATTAAAGTAAGGTAATGAGAGTGCATGGTGAATTTATAAGTGCTTGGGTATTGGTGGAGTGATTGGATAAGTACATGGTGCTGGATGAGTTATTGAAAGAGTGCATGGGAAGTAACAGGGGGATTGCTGGAGTGCAAAGGTACTACCTGGGTAAATGGAGGAGTGAATGAGTAGTGTGTAGGTTGTTAAAGGTTTGCATGGAAAGTGCATTACATTTTGCAGCAGTGCATGTATTACTGCCTGGATCATTGAATGCGAACATGAGTAGTGACTGGATGATTAGAGTACTGCAAGGAGAGTGTATGGTGAATGTATAAGTGCTTGGGAATTGATGGAGTGATTGATTAGTCCACGGTATTGGCTGAGTAATTGGAGGAATGAATCAGTAGTGTGTAGGTGGTTAGAGGTCTGCAAGAGTAGTGTATGGAGGATTGTAGCAGTGCATGAATTAGTGTCTGGGTCATTGTATGAGTACATGGGTAGTGACTGGATGATTAGAATACTGCAAAGAGAATGCATGACTGGCTGATTAGAGTACCGTAATGAGAGTGTATGGGGAATTCATTAGTGCTCGGGTATTGGCAGAGTGTTTGGATAAGTCTATGGTGCTGCATGGGTGAATGGAGAAGTGCATGGGAAGTGAGAGGGGGACTGCTGAAGTGCATGGGTACTACCTGGGTAATTGGATGAATGAATGAGTAGTGTGTAGGTGGTTAGAGGTTTGCATGGAATGTGTGTGGAGTTTTGTAGCAGTGCATGTGTTACTGCCTGGATCATTGTATGAGAACATGGGTAGTAACTGGATGATTAGAGTACTGCAAGGAGAGTGTATGGTGAATTTATAAGTGCTTGGGCATTGTTGCAGTGATTGGATTAGTACATGGTACCAGCTGGGTGACTGGAGAAATGCATTAGGTAGTGACAGTGTAATTGCTGGACTGCATGGGTACTACCTGGGAAAATGCAGGTGTGGTGAACCAGCAAAGCCTGTAGGCATTACTGGGAGCTTTAAGGCCAAGAGGGGTCACTAGTGTGGTACCTGTTGTACAGCACCGAAGTCAGAGCCGCTCTTAGAGTTACAACAGCTTGACGGGCCTCCAGACATGGCCAGAGTGCTGTTTGAATTGCACAGACCATAGACTGCAGAGTCCCGCAGTTTTGTAAGAGAGTCCCTGGTTGGCACAGAGACACAGATATGTTTAGGAGTCCAGGGAGAATGACTCACGGTGCCATTGCTTTATTTTTAGGGTCATGGAAGAGAAAAGGTATCATTTATACTTTGGTGGTACTGTAGGCAAAGACTTGGGTTGGGGGGTTTCTGAGTTCTATCGCACTCCAAAATACACTCTACACCTGTGCTATTAAAGAGCAGGGTGATCACTGGATTTTTGGGCAGAAGGGAGGGTACTCCACAACCAGGGCACAAGTCCTAAAAAAAAAGTGGGGAGATTAACCTTGCATATCAGAAAGAAAGTGGCATCACGGCAAGTGACATCATAGCTCGTGATATCATGGTGTGTGACACCGTGGCGCGTGACATGCAGTGTGTGACATCTCGGGGTGTGACATTACCGCATGTGACATCTAGTTTTTGCAGCTGAGAGTCTCTCCTCAGCTGGTTTAGCGCGTGTTTGCTATTAACGATGCGCACTTCAAATGTTAATCTCACGAGGTAGGCAGATTATTTTCTACTGCTATCTCGTGAGATTTTTGAAGTTCGGGTATTCTTGAAATATTTGTAGCGCTCCGTAAGCCAAGTTATTTAGACCCTGTTTAAGGGTTTTAACTCTTAGTTTTTGGCACAACTCTCAAAGTACTTGTCAGTACTTCAATTCTGATGACAAGCGCAAGGTCCATCATCCCCTTTTGTATTGCTTTGTTCGCCCTAAGTTAGCAGGGTATGCTCAGACGTGAGTCCCTTGCTCATTTTGTCACTGGATTCAAGATAGCCTGGCTGATGAGCATTATGAATCCAAAACCGGTCCCAGGATGCTTGTTTCCGGACAAGGGAAGACATGGCTTGGCAGTTCGGGCTGGACTGTTCCCACGCGGCACAGGGTCGGACTGATTTGCATATGGCCATGTCTGAACTGGCGTGGCAGAGTGAGCTAAAGAATGGTGATGGATTAGACCCAGATCAGTTGACTGGGGGTGAGTGTTTGATTTGCTCAAACGCTCCGTCCATCATCCCTTTTTGTATCGCTTTGTTCGCCCTAAGTTGGCAGAGTATGCTCAGACGTGAGTCCCTTGCTCACTTTGCCACTGGATTCAAGATAGCCTGGCTAATGAGGATTATGAATCCGAAACCGGTCCCAGGATGCTTGTTTCCGGTCCAGGGAAGACATGGCTTGGCAGTTCCGGCTGGACTGTTCCCATGAGGCACAGGGTCGGACTGATTTGCAAATGGCCATGTCTGAACTGGGGTGGCGGAGTGAGCTTAAGAATGGTGATGGATTAAATCCAGATCAGTTGACTGGGGGTGAGTGTTTGATTTGCTCAAACGCTCCGTCCATCACCCCCTTTTGTATCGCTTTGTTCGCCCTAAGGTGGCAGGGTATGCTCAGACGTGAGTCCCTTGCTCACTTTGCCACTGGATTCAAGATAGCCTGGATGATGAGCATTATGAATCCAAAACCGGTCCCAGGATGCTTGTTTCTGGACAAGGGAAGACATGGCTTGGCAGTTCGGGCTGGACTGTTCCCACGAGGCACTGGGTCGGACTGATTTGCATATGGCCATGTCTGAACTGGCGTGGCAGAGTGAGCTAAAGAATGGTGATGGATTAGACCCAGATCAGTTGACTGGGGGTGAGTGTTTGATTTGCTCAAACGCTCCGTCCATCATCCCTTTTTGTATCGCTTTGTTCGCCCTAAGTTGGCAGAGTATGCTCAGACGTGAGTCCCTTGCTCACTTTGCCACTGGATTCAAGATAGCCTGGCTAATGAGGATTATGAATCCGAAACCAGTCCCAGGATGCTTGTTTCCGGTCCAGGGAAGACATGGCTTTGCAGTTCCGGCTGGACTGTTCCCATGAGGCACAGGGTCGGACTGATTTGCAAATGGCCATGTCTGAACTGGGGTGGCGGAGTGAGCTTAAGAATGGTGATGGATTAAACCCAGATCCGTTGACTGGGGTGAGTGTTTGATTTGCTCAAACGCTCCGTCCATCATCCCCTTTTGTATCGCTTTGTTTGCCCTAAGTTGGCAGTGTATGCTCAGACGTGAGTCCCTTGCTCACTTTGCCACTGGATTCAAGATAGCCTGGCTGATGAGGATTATGAACCGAAACCGGTCCCAGGATGCTTGTTTCCGGTCCAGGGAAGACATGGCTTGGCAGTTCAGGCTGGACTGTTCCCATGAGGCATAGGGCCGGACTGATTTGCAAATGGCCATGTCCGAACTGGGGTGGCAGAGTGATCTAAAGAATGGTGATGGATTAAATCCAGATCAGTTGACTGGGGGTGAGTGTTTGATTTGCTCAAACGCTCCGTCCATCACCCCCTTTTGTATCGCTTTGCTCGCCCTAAGGTGGCAGGGTATGCTCAGACGTGAGTCCCTTGCTCACTTTGCCACTGGATTCAAGATAGCCTGGATGATGAGGATTATGGATCCGAAACGGGACCCAGGATGCTTGTCTACGGTCCAGGGAAGACATGGCTTGGCAGTTCGGGCTGGACTGTTCCCATGAGGCACAGGGTAAGACTGATTTGCATATGGCCATGTCTGAACTGGGGTGGCAGAGTGAGCTAAAGAAATGTGATGGATTAAACCCAGATCAGTTGACTGGGGGTGAGTGTTTGATTTTCTCAAACGCTCCGTCATCATCCCCTTTTGTATCGCTTTGTTCGCCCTAAGTTGGCAGGCTATGCTCAGACGTGAGTCCCTTGCTCACTTTGCCACTGGATTCAAGATAGCCTGGCTGATGAGGATTATGAATCCGAAACCGGTCCCAGGATGCTTGATTCCGGTCCAGTAAAGACATGGCTTGGCAGTTCGGGCTGGACTGTTCCCATGAGGCACAGGGTCGGACTGATTTGCATATGGCCATGTCTGAACTGGGGTGGCAGAGTGAGCTAAAGAATGGTGATGGATTAAACCCAGATCAGTTGACTGGGGGTGAGTGTTTGATTTGCTCAAACGCTCCGTCCAGCATCCCCTTTTGTATCGCTTTAAGCGCAAGGTCCAGCAGCAGTTCTAGTGCCTGAAGAGTACTAGATTGAAAAAGACAGCGTGAAGAGGCCAGCTTGCATTGACTCCAGTGGTGAGAGGTAACGGAGACTTCTGTCATCACCCTGCAAGTAAGTCAATCATATTTTCATTCCTCAGTTTATTGAAGGCTCATTCTCTAGAGACTTTAGCTGCTGAATCAGCCCCAGAGAGTTACTTGGGACCAGTCCTGAGCGCGAAGCAGTGCAGTCTCTCTTTTTTCCAAACTCCCCTTTCCCCCTCTTTGCTGCTCGTGAGCCTTGTGTTCGGGGTAGTTAGGTAGGGGATTGAGGAATAGTCATCTGCTCCTGTGGATCACCCAAGTTCAGGTTAAGGTACTTGACAGATTGAAGTGCCACACTGAATTTTCCACCCAAGCATGATGGCTGAGGGGATAGATGTTAAGGCTTTAGCGACAGTGTTAGATAGTATCCAAAGACAGCTGAGGGATACCATAGAGGAGAATAAGTCTCTTAGAGAAGAAGTTAGGAAGTCTAATCAGGAAGCTCGGGTTCTACGACAAAGATTTGATGAGTTGGTACCTAGACATAATATCGAATTCAAAATATAGAATAGCCATAATATCGAAGTAAAAATATAGAACGGACACAATATAGTGGTGAAAAATATAGAATTGAAGGTAAGTAGTATAATATGGATTTTTAAAAAATAGAAAGTCAAAATATTGAAGTATATAATATAGGTTTTAAAATATATCGAATTTTTTATAATATCGATTTTTTTAAAGTGTTTTGTATGTTAGTATATGTGTGAAAAGTGTATAATATTTTTTAAATTTATTTTAAGTAATGAATTTTATGGTATTTAATTTTTGCATGATTTTATTTTGTAGCGGGTTGTGGGTTTATAGGGGAATAGGGTGGGAAGTAATTTAATTATATTAAATTAAATATTAATTTTTACAAACTACGAATTATTTTTAATTTAATTTTGCGTTTTAGTTCACTAGCGGGTTGTGGGTTTATAGGGGAATAGGGTGGGAAATAATTTAATTGTAATTAATTAAATATTTTTATTTATTTATTGGTTTTCATTTTGAATTTATTGTTAATTAATTTTTAATTGGTAATTAATTTTTACTAATTGATTAATTGATAATTATGGTAATTGTATTAATTTATTTTCTGTAGCAGGTTGTGGGTTTATAGGGGAATAGGGTGGGGAGTAATTTAATTGTAATTAAGTAAATAATTTGTATTTATGTATTGGTATTGAGTTTTTAATTGTTTATTAATTTTTAATTGGTAATTAATTTGTATTAATTGGTTATTAATTTGTATTAATTGATTAATTGATAATTACGATAATTGTATTAATTTATTTTCTGTAGTTGATTGTGGATTTATATGGGGATAGGGTGGGAAGTAATTTAATTGTAATTAATTACATATTAAAAATACTTGTGTATTGATAATTAATTTACTGTTAATTATTAAGTGGTATTCATTTTTATTAATAATTAGTTTTTGTTATTGAAAATTAATTAGTTGTTAATTAATTATGAATAAGTAATTAATTTGTATAACTAATATTTATTTTCATTTCTAATTAATTAATTATTACATAATATTAAATTGTAATTACATTTTCATTGGTATTGATATTTAATTTATTTTTAATAATATATTAAATCATTACTTTCCCTACTGTTAAACTCACTAGAGTGGGAATAGTAATTTTAACTCCTAGACTATCCAACGCTTTTCCAACTGTTGCAATCTCTGAAGTGGGAATAGTATTTTTTACCCCTACGCTTTCCAACGCTTTCCCTACTGTTGCACTCTCTGGAGTGGGAATGGTAATTTTTACCCCTACACGATCCAACGGTTTCCCTACTGTTGCACTCACTGGAGTGGTAATAGTAAATGTTACCCTCCCACTATCCTACGGTAAAAATGTTGTATATTTTTTAATAATAATACATTAATATATATATATGTATTAAAAAATAAAATTGTACGTTTTTTTATAACTTAAATTATTATTTAATCATTTTAAGGTTATTTAAGCATTTTTAAGTATGTTTTAGTTAATTATATTTATTATTTCAAATTACTTTTAATACATTTTAAAAAGAATTGATATTTTGACTAACTATATTTTTACAATTATATTTTTGATTCGATATTTTTGCACTTACCTGTTTGTAGATAGGAATTCGATATTTTTGCGTTCTATATTTTGTCACCGATATTTTGGTAAGTCTATATTTTTATATTCGATGTTATGTCAGTGATCTGATGGGTTGACTGTGCGTTCCAACTCTGATACTAAGGAGATAAAATCCCCGGGCCTCATTTATGAGGCTGTGCGTCACTTTTACGCCGCCGGTGCGTCACTTTTTGTGACGCACCAGTGGTGTAAAAAATGCACCTTGTTGCGCCATATTTACAAAGTGGCGCATGTAGGTAGATGCGTCACTTTATAAACCCCTGCGCCACATTATACCCGCGCCAGGTATAATGTATGCAAGTGAGGCGTATTAACGAAAGAAAGGGTCACGGAAGTGACGCAGTGAAATCTATGAGATTTCACTGCACCACTTCTAGGACGCAAATGCGTCAATATCTTTCGCTTACCTGATGGCAGGCGTAAGACTGATGCAGGCCCTTTCACATGGGGCTTGCCCCATGTGAAAGGACACATTGCTAGAGTTACGTCACTTTTGCGACACACTCCAGCAATGCGTCACTTTTGCGTTTACAGATACGTCAGAAATAATGACGTATCTGTAACTCCTTGCAAAATGATGCATCATATTATGAATATGACGCATCAATCATGTCGCAAGGATTGCGCCCTGAGAAGTGATGCATCGCCCCTGGGAGGTTTAGTGGGGTTCCCCATAAGGCCCAGATTTCCCTGACTTAATGCTCATTACACTTGTTATGTAGAGCTATTATTTTTAAAGAGGATCAGTCTAAGGTCTCCTTCGTATAGTCCTACCTGAGCCGAGATGCAGCGGCCTGGTCGATGCCTTTGGTAAATAACAATGATCATATTCTATATGAATTTGAAGAGTTCAAGAAAGAATTTTTACGAATCTTTGACAGGCGATTCATATTGCAAACCACGGACAGTGAACTTTTCGAGCTGAAGCAAGGTAATCGAGAACTGGTAGCTTATTTAGCTCAATTTAATAAGCTCATTGTTGAAACCAATTAGCCAGAAGCCAAGAGAGCAGCCATTTTTTATAGAGGATTGGAGGACAAATTGAAAGATAGGTTAGCGCAAATTCCTTGACGACCAACTGAAAATCTCAGAGTTGATAGATTTAGTTCTACAGTTAGATCAACGTCAGTCGGAAAGAAGAGGTGAACGCAGAAAATACGTTAGAAGTGTTCTTCCTCGATTTGATAGAATGAGGTCTGAAAATATTAGATCCAAGGAGGCTGTCTCTGAAGAAGAACCAATGCAAATAGCTTCAATTCGTGGACCATTGTCTAAAGAAGAGAGAGAGAAGAGACGAGTAGGCAAGCTTTGTATGTATTGTGGTGCTTCCGGTCACTTCGTCAACACTGTCCAAAGAAACCCAAAAGTAATTTGTGAATTTGAGAATAAATTGATGAATGCCTTCACCAAAGAAGAGTTGAGTGAATGGGTCAAGGTAGGTAGTGAAAGAGCCATAAAGGGTGGTAAACCTTATTTCAAGAACTTCGACTATTGGTAATGCAACATTTCTATGATGGATTGATGGCAGGTCACAAAGGAACCAAGAAGACTCTGGAACTGATTCAAAGAGAATTTTGGTGGAGTCTTGTGAGCAATGCTTTAAGGCAAAGCCTTTGAGGAGAGCTCCTCAGGGGCTTTTACTTCCTTTGCCCCCAGATCCTTATCCGTGGCATACTATTTCCATGGATTTCATTGTGGATCTCCCCTCTAGCCAAGGATTTACCACAATCTGGGTGGTTGTAGACCACTCTTCTAAGATGAGTCATTTTCTGCCCTTGAAGGCAATTCCAAATGCTACACAGTTATCCGCCCTGTTTACTCAGCATGTAGTTAAGGCTCATGGGATTCCCAAGGTAGTTATCTCAGATAGGGGGTTCCAATTTGTGTCCCATTTCTGGAGATCATTTTTAAAAAGATTGGACGTTGATTCTCGTCTGTCTTCTAGCTGCTATCCAGAGACTGATGGACAGATGGAGAGGGTAAATCAAGAATTAGAGCAATATCTACACTTGTTCTTGATGGAGCATGAAGGAGATTGGCCTAGTTTAATCTGGGCTGCTGAGTTTGCTTATAATAATGCCGAGCACTCCGCTACTGGGTTTTCTCCCTTCTATTTAAATTCAGGAAGACATCCAAACACCTTAATATTAAAGCAAGAGAGTGACTCCCCAGCTGTAGAATCAGTGGTTTTGGATCTACAAAAGGCTTAACAGGTGGCAACTCACACTCTAGTAAAAGCTAAGAGCTCGTACAAGAAGCAGGCAGATAAGAAGAGGCATCCAAATCCAATTTATGAACAGGGAGACTTGGGGGGTCATTAGGATGACGGGCGGACTTTGTCCGCCCGCCATCCTGCCGGTATTCGGGACCACCTGCCATAAGGGCGGGGGTCCCGTGGGGGGTATTAGGATTTGCCCGCCACAGTGGCGGGCACATCCTGTATGTTTAGCACTGTGGCGGGCGGTGCACTCTGCACCGCCCGCCACAATGCTAAAAATACATTTCAGCATTTGCATTAACAAAGCGTCAGGCACCACGCGGTGCCTGCCGCTTTGTTCATGCAAATGAAGGGGGGTACCACAGGTACCCCCCGTGTGCACCCCTGTCTATACTTCACTCTGAAGACCGCATGCCTTTCCGTGGCGGCATCGCCGCCGCGGAAAGGCACCTAAATACAAGCATCATAATATGGCTGGTGGTGTCTGATAGCCACTGCCACCGTATTATTCCTTTTCCTGCGGCCGGGGCTGAAAAGCAGTGGACGGTCTTTCCGTCCGCTGAGGTCCCCCCCGCCATACTAATATGGCGGGGGAGAAAACCAGTGTGGATGTCGGGCGGATTGCCCCCACGGTGGCCCGACATCATAATGGACCCCTTGGTTTGGATTTCTACTCGCAATATGAGTCTTAAGGGTAATCAAAAATTTCAGCCACGTTTTGTGGGGCCTTTTCGGGTAGAGAGAATGGTGAACCCGGTATGTGTCAAGATTCGACTTCCACCTAAGTTAAAGATACATTCGGTGTTTCATGTTTCTCTGCTCCGGAAGAATCCACCTGGTTTGAGAGCAAAGGGTCCTCCACCTTCCATTAGGGTGCACTCCGAAGAAGAGTTTGAGGTGAAATGAATTCTAGACTCTAAAATTAAGAAAGGCTTATTACACTATTTAGTGGACTGGAAAGTTTACGGACTGGAGGAGAGATCATGGGAACCTGAGATGAATTGTCTATTCTCCCAGATTGGTGAAGGAATTCCACCGGACTTATCCACATAAGCCTCGAGGAGATGAGAGGGGGACCTTGGTGGGAGGTACTGTCAGGAATGTTCAGTCGGGGCTAAGAATTTGTCAGGTGCCCGAAGGAATCCCTGTTACCTGTACTCACGGTTGAAGGGAGCAATTCCTGTTAGGCAGGTTGTGCTGTGGCTCAGGGTTTTTACTGCATTTGCATCACGAAAATTGCAAGAGGGCCGCTGCCTTCAATCAAGCACTTGGTGGTCTAGTTACTGCAGCTGAGAATCTCCCCTCAGCTGTCTTAGCGAGCGTTTGTTAATAACGATGCGCACTTCAACCGTCAATCTCACTGAGGTAGGCAGAATATTTTCTACTGCTATCTCGTGAGATTTTTGAAGTTCGGGTATTCTTGAAATATTTGCAGTGCTCCGTAAGCCAAGTTATTTAGACCCTGCTTAAGGGTTTTAAATCTTAGTTTTCGGCACAACTCTGGAAGTACTTGTCAGTACTTCAATTCTGATGACGAGCGCCAGGATCCAGCAGCAGTTCTAGTGCCTGAAGAGTACTAGATTGAAGAAGACAGAGTGAAGAGGCCAGCCCGCATTGACTCCAGTGGTGAGAAGTAACGGAGACTTCTGTCATCACCCTGCAAGTCAATCGTATTTTCATTTCGTGCCTCAGTTTATTGAAGGCTCTTTCTCTAGAGACTTTTGTTGAGCCTTGGGTAATTGAGGATTTTTTAACTCTAGTAACTCTCAGAGCAAGACGAGTGACATTACAAATTTGGACACTGAAACTTATGTACTAAGCAGTAAATGAGTACAGAGACATACAGGAAAATAGTTGGCAACAAGAAGAAGAAAAGCATTGTGGCCTCTTTTTATTATTAAAGAAATGGAATAGAGAAAAGACATAACTAAAGTAAATATAGTTATATAATATAATATATATGTAAATATATATATATATATATATATATATATATATATTCACTGAAAAAACCATAGGTTATAGACCATATATAGTTAGGAATTAGCATTTACAAAACCTTGAAAATTCACTGAAAAAACCATAGGTTATAGACCATATATAGTTAGGAATTAGCATTTAAAAAACCTTATTTTACTCACACAAAACCATTGAAATTCCATATATAGTTAGTTGCACTAACTATATATCGCGCACCCGCAATCCACTGCTGATCATGTCACATATTACATCATTCATGACATGGTCAGTGACATCACTGATGACATCACTGATGACATCTCAAATGACATCACTGATGACATCACTGATGACTACATCCAGTGACTGTATGTTTCTGTAAAGTTAAAATATGTCTTACATATTAAAGAATGAGTGGATGTATAAGTGTCTGGATGAAGGATTTAGTAGGTGCGTGACTGACTGTATGAGTGAGTGATTAAATGTGTCTCACTGAATGCATGGCTTAGTGACTAAACTGTCTTAATTTGTGCATCATTATGTCTGTTGTTCTGTAAACTGCTGCATGTGTTGATCATTAGCTATACGAGAGGCTATATGTGTTATTAATTGGTTGCCCAAGTATTTCTATGGGAGATTGAGTTTGTGTAGGGGTGGCTGGAAGGTGTGTGACTCTATGCATAGATGTGTGAGCAGTTTATTCACTAGGTGTATGAGTTCAAGAGTGCATGTGGAAACAGCTACATGGGCAGTTGACTGTGTGCATGAGTGTATTGATGAGTGAATTGATATCTCAATGCTACATGTCATAGTAAGTACATATGTAAAACACAGTACATGTGAGAGTTGGCATATATAAATAACTGTGCATGAGAGCCACTGAATGAGTGAGTAGTTGTATCGATCATTGTGAACTTGTATCAGGGATTGTATAAGAGAGTAAATATGTGTTAGTATATGTTTCAATAAGTAAGGTGTGTTTAACTGTATAGTTGAAGAAATGGAGGTGAGATTGTTTCTTTGCATGACTGACTGGGTGTGTGAGTAACTCCATGGATGAGTGGCAGTGTGTGAGTGTCTGTATACACTGAGTGTATCTAAGGTTATATTAGAGTCTGAAGAGGTTTATCGTATTAGCACAAGAATGATGTCAAATGAGATGTCATCAGGGATGTCATCAGTGATGTCATTTGAGATGTCATCAGTGATGTCATCAGTGATGTCACTGACCATGTCATGAATGATGTAATAAGTGACATGATCAGCAGTGGATTGCGGGTGCGCGATATATAGTTAGTGCAACTAACTATATATGGAATTTCAATGGTTTTGTGTGAGTAAAATAAGGTTTTTTAAATGCTAATTCCTAACTATATATGGTCTATAACCTATGGTTTTTTCAGTGAATTTTCAAGGTTTTGTAAATGCTAATTCCTAACTATATATGGTCTATAACCTATGGTTTTTTCAGTGAATTTCAATGGTTTTTTAATAGCAAATATCATAAGCTGTCGAATGTCAAGTACGTGGTAAGTGAAAACATTTTCGTGTTTATGCACACTGATCTGCTTTGAATGGTGCCCCCCCCCCCCTCATTTCTATTAGGAGTACTCTCTCTTTGCAGATAGTGAAAGGTAGTTAACGCAGGCCTTTGCCCCCATTGTAATCCGTCGTGCCTGCTTCTCTCTCCATTTGATTGATTGTTATCCAAGTATTTACTGTTTTAGAATTAGTTCTCTTTGGTTCATTCTCTATTTACAAACAAACACAGAGTCGCAATACTCTGTTTAGTCTTTGCAGATAACGAAAAATCGTGTAAAAAAAAGAAAAGGAATCGAGCAAAATCAGTAGGCCACTAATGGGATCTCTTTTTGACCTCGCTAAAATAGAAACATTAGGAACAACCCCTCATGACAAATACAAAACTAGTGAGATGAACTGAACTCCACACAATGATGGCTGCAAAACAGCTCGGCTCCGCCACCCACCCCGCCCAAAATAACGATAAAGAACGGCTGCCATGATTGGTTGCGGAATGACCACGACGGAGCTACGAAATGGTGCTGCTCTCATGCTAACCCCAGCTTCAGTCTGAAACATCCAGAAACACTGTAGACTACCAATTCGATCAGTTCCGGTAGCGCCCCAATGTAACCCGGTAGAGAAGAACTAGCCCTCCCCTCTTTGACTGATGGTTCTTGTTGCCTGTCCCTTCTGTTGTCATTTAACAGAACTATTTAGCCTGCTGAAAGGGGTTGTGTTCCGACCGCTGGTTGGTGGAGACATTTTGACTATATTCTGTACCTGCGTTGTCGCGTAATGCGTCATATGACGCGCCGCGTTAGCGCATCCGGAAGTCATCCGGGGCGCGCAGCGCGTAACGTAAGCATAACAAGTCATGTGACTTGTTAATAAAACTTTTCATTGGTTCATTTTACTTTTCTTATTGTAATGATGAAAGGCTTGGTCATATGACCTAAAAATTACGCTTTTCATTACTTCCGAACATTATTTTTTCTTAAATATATGTTATAATGTTCCAGGCTAATGTACTTTCCCGGAAATTTTACAACTGTCCTGCAAGTAAAATATATTCTTTTTTCGAGAAAAAGAGCGTTTCTTCGTCCCATGACGGAGCCGTTGAGCAAAAGAGGGTCGACCTGCTGTCTTAGTCGCCGATACGCCTGAATATGAGATTCTTATCGATCACTTTATGTTGCAGGAATAGAAAACACAACAGCCCTTGACCATTTATCTTTACTGCGTTCCTTCGTATTATACCTTTTACCCTTCATGTAATTGGTCTGCTTTATTTCACTTGCCTTTTAATGATTCTAAAACAGTCACTATTATTAAAAACTTTACCAATGTATATACTACTACCATGTTTTCTTTTAAAAACCTTTATTGTGAAAATTTCATTATACAAATACGAGCCTATAACCACGTGGGCCTGCCACAGAGCAAACTGTAATCGTATATGATGAATAGACATTTACACTGTAGAGGAACGTAACGGGCGGGCCATTAGGTTACAAGAACTAAGGTGTCTAACAGTTACGGAATCGGTGGACGTACATTTTATAATTAAAATACGACAGGGCCAGTTACAATAAAATTATCTAGATATACATTTGCGGGCAAGTACCATGGGTGACGTTAATTCGAACTTTCAACAGTACAGTAATCAATAACACATCAGAACTTAATATCAATAGGGATGTCGAAATATTCAATCAATTCTCGTCCCCGCCCGCCATGTGCTTCAAAACTGCATACGTATCTCGTGATTTCAAGGTTCTGCAACCAGTACACAACAAGGAGTTACGAGTCCCATTTATTCCGGCGCCATTTTGGGCGAGGACGGGCAGGTCCAGGATATAGTCAAAATGTCTCTACCAACCATCGACTATGATGATGTTCATATGCTGTATTTATTAGAGTAACACTCATCTGTCCACATGAAATTAATTTGCCACAATCTAAACATGTCATTTTAATCTTTCCAAAGTTCTTCTAAATATTTGGGACCGTTTCCCTTGCCTCTGAAGCTCTCAGTGCCACTTCTTTGATGAATGTACTAGCAGGTCAGGGGTTCTCCTCCAAATCTCTCTTTTATGCAGCACTATAATTAATTGGTGCCACCTCTCCATATGACGATGCATGGTATAGTTACCACAACTATATTTTTTTTCGGTTCCTCTGGAGAGTTCATCGTGGCAGATGAAGCGTGTAACGTACCGGGCATTTACCTTTTTTTGCATGTACAGGAAAGGAAAAAAAAATCGAGCGTCCGAGTTCTAAGGTGTCCCAGGGCCATTTTAGTGGACCAGGCCCAAATCCAAAGAACAGGCCGCCATTTTGAGAGTCCTCTTGCAGCCGCCTGTCGCTGTAGCATCAAGAGCAGCCGAAACTCAGCTGAATGGCAACTGAAACGGTAAAGGGGCGCCCCACTACAGCAGACGAGCCTCCACCTAGGAAGGCCCATTCACGCCGGCTCCCCCCCCCTTCGGGCACCCCACGCCGTTATTCGGAGCAGTATTGTAGGATGGCCACACCAGTGCGGCAACTTGCTAGACATCACCTCGGTGGTAACCGAATCTCAACGCCTTGTGGTGTCTCCTATTCAGAAAACATTGTTATGCTGCCTTCGACCTATTCGCCGCAAGTGCGCACACAACTCAACTGCATAGCGTGCTAGACACCACCTCGGTGCCATCCGGATCTTGGAATGTCAGCACCTTTTGGTGTCTTCTCTTCAGAAAATATTGTTGCGCTGCCTTTGGCCCCATTCGCACATCGGTCCGCTACTGACGCCATCTCACAGGCTAATGGGGCGCCCCACGCCGAGTTTCAGCATTGTAGAATAACCACACCAGTACAGCAACTTGCTAGACATCACCTCGGTGCCATCAGGATCTCGGCGCCCCACTGCAGATGAAGTGCCTCTCAACTATGAAACCACCACGGTGACATCCGGATCTTGGCGCGTTGTGCTGCCTTCGGCCTATTCGCACATCGGTCCGCTACTGACGCCATCTCACAGGCTAATGGGGCGACCCACGCCGAGTTTCAGCATTGTAGGATGACCACACCAGTACAGCAACTTGCTAGACATCACCTCGGTGCCATCCGGATCTCGGCGCCCCACTGCAGATGAAGTGCCTCTCAACTATGAAACCACCACGGTGACATCCGGATCTTGGCGCGTTGTGCTGCCTTCGGCCTATTCGCACATCGGTCCGCTACTGACGCCATCTCACAGGCTAATGGGGCGACCCACGCCGAGTTTCAGCATTGTAGGATGACCACACCAGTACAGCAACTTGCTAGACATCACCTCAGTGCCATCCGAATCTTGGCATCTCAACGCCTAGTGGTATCTTCCATACAAAAAATATTGTTACGCTGCCTTTGGCCCCATTCGCACATCAGTCCGCAACTTAGACATCACCTCGGTGCCATCCGGATCTTGGCATCTCAGCGCCTTGTGGTGTCAGTCAGAAAATATTGTTGCGCTGCCTTTGGCCCCATTCGCACATCGGTCCGCTACTGACGCCATCTCACAGGCCAACGGGGCGCCCCACGCCGACTTTCAACATTGTAGGATGGCCACAGAAGTGCGACAACTTACTAGACACCACCTCGGTGCCATCCGGATCTTGGCGCGTTGTGCTGCCTTCGGCCTATTCGCACATCGGTCCGCTACTGACGCAAACTCACAGGCCAACGGGGCGCCCCACGCCGACTTTCAGCATTGTAGGATGGCCACACCAGTGCTGCAACTTGCTGGACACCACCTCGGTGCCATCCGGATCTTGGCGCGTTGTATTGCCTTCGGCCTATTCGCACATCGGTCCGCTACTGACGCCGCCTCACGTGCCAACGTATTTTCTCCGCATTTTATACCCTATGCCGCATAACAGGTCATGTGACTTGTTTATAAAACTTTTCATTGGTTCATTTTACTTTTGGTTTCCTAATGATGGAAGGCTTGATCATATGACCTAAAAACAACACTTTTCATTGGATGAAAACTTTTTTTTTCCCCCAAACGATGAAAGCCCCACCTTGTTTCTGGATGTTTCAGACTAAACTGGCGTCAGCATGAGAGCACCACCATCTCGTAGCTCCGTCGTGGTCATTCCGCGAGCAATCATGGCAGCCGCTCCCCACCAGAAGCCTGCAGGAGTCGGGGCCCCCAAAACTTTTGATGAATTCTCAAGGCGGAGGGGACGCTTTCGAGAATGGGGTCCAAGACCTAGCAGACAAGCGTCCGATTTCCAAGGTGTCCCAGGGCCATTTCAGTGGACCACGCCCAAAAAGGAAAGAGCCTGCCGCCATTTTGAGAGTCCTGTGGCAGCCGCCTATCGCTGCACCGCAAGAGTGGGCGCAACTCAGCTGAATGGCGGATTTTGACACAGTGGACCAAAAGCGGACGGAATGGCAACTGAAACGGTAAAGGGGCGCCCCACTAAAACAGATGAGACTCCACCTGGAGAGGCCCGTTCACGCCGCCTCCCCCGGGGCGCCCCACGCCGTTATTCGGAGCAGCATTGTAGGATACCAAAACCAGTGCGGCAACTTACTGGACATCACCTTGGTGCCATCGTTCTGCTGCCTTGGAACTATTCGCACAACAGTTTGCTACTGATGACCCACCCCCCGCGACGCCCCACGCCGTTATTTGCTGGGTGGCAACTTACTAGACATCACTTTCGTGTCATCTAGATTTCGGCGCGTTCTGCTGCCTTGGAACTATTCGCACAACAGTTTGCTACTGATGACCCACCCCCCGCGACGCCCCACGCCGGAAATCTGGACGTTGTGCTGCGTTGGGACTATTCGCACAGCCGACCGCTACTTCGTTGTTTTTCCCTAAAAATGTTTATATGTTATTACTATTTTTGTTTTCTTGTATATATTTATAAATTATTAAAGTTTTATAATCTTACTACTTTGTCTGAGTGCTATATATTTTTAATGTGACACATAATTGTAAAAACTTTGATGTACAAAGAGTCATCCCTGGAATCTTCCGCTTCACGCTCGGTCCCCTCCCCAATCACAATACAGGATGGTTTTCAGATAATAGCAACGCTTCTGCTGTGACGGATCTCATCGAGTGTGGGCCTTGATCTACTATAACTCCTTTGAAGAGGGGTGATTCTTTACAGCTGTGGCCATAAACTACATCTGCAGGGCTAGCTGATAGCCTAGGACCGGCCTGGACAATCGGACACAGAGGAAAAGGAGTGTCAGAGGGTGCGGTAGTGAATAGGGCGAAAGGGAGGTGTCGGGCGGGCACAGGGTGTGATTCTCAGGGAAGAGCAGCGCAGATGGGGGGAGGTTTATTACCCATGCATAAGACAGAGAGCGGGGGTGACCACTGCCTGGGTGAGATGCTTGCGAGGGTGGGGAGCCATGCTAAGGATCGACAGCGTGCACAGAGTGGGTCTGGTCAAGGCATCTAAAATGGCTGCCGTGCACGACAAAAGTGTGGCATTTGAAAAAAGACAAGATGGCGCACACAATGTTTTTCAACAATTCCTGATTTCCTTCGAATCGAACGTTAACAGACGTTGGGGCATATTACCAAAGTTAAGCGATATTTATCCCTAACGATGCATTGCAAAGATTTTTTTACCGTCAGAAATTATCGCACATAAACCTTGCTATTATCAAGGTTTATCGCAAATACGATAAAAAACGACCGCAATGCATTAATATCGCTGAAAACTCAGCGATATTCATGCATTACCGAGCTAATGCTCTTAGCCATGTTATCCACCTCCCATTGGATAACATGGCTAAGAACTGCTCAGGGCAGCTGTTACTTTTTGGAGATATTCGCGCTTATCTCGAATATTTCCAAAAGTTGATAATAGGAGATAGCGATGTTAGCGACTGTTTCCAGTCGCTAACATCTTGGCATGCCCACTTTGCATGTCATTAGTGATAAATATCACTCACATGCAAAGTGGGACCCAGGATGGTCGCTATCTCCTACTAGCCGTCGCTAACTGGTATTAGCAACAGCTAGGTAATACAGATATAATTTTATCTCCGCGAAGCGGAGCGCTGTTACAGATATATATCTTGTTTTTGAACGTTAATTTCTCAAAATGCACTGAAGCACATATATTGAGACATAGCAAAGGCACATCGGGCTACCAGTCCCTAGGAGATAGCGATGTTAGCGACTGTTTCCAGTCGCTAACATCTTGGCATGCCCACTTTGCATGTCATTAGTGATAAATATCACTCACATGCAAAGTGGGACCCAAGATGGTCGCTATCTCCTACTAGCCGTCGCTAACTGGTGTTAGCAACAGCTAGGTAATACAGATATAATTTTATCTCCGCGAAGCGGAGCGCTGTTACAGATATATATCTTGTTTTTGAACGTTAATTTCTCAAAATGCACTGAAGCACATATATTGAGACATAGCAAAGGCACATCGGGCTACCAGTCCCTAATATTTTACCAAGTTTCGTGCAAATCCATTCAGCCGTTCGATTATTATTATTATTATTTTTTTTTGCCCCGCGGGGCCCTTTTAAAACCTCCACATCAAACCTAGGGGGTCAGCGAGGATCTACTATGCCCCCTTATGGTCATTTGCCCCTTCGCATTGGCCTCCTCTTGTCTCTCGATCCTACCGAGAGACAAGATGGCGGCCGCTACGTACTGTTTGGAATGTTTACAGACACCGGAGAGCCAATCAGCTTCGCTTCGCAAAGCTCCGTAACGCGAAAAGTACGCGAAGCGGTGCGCTGTTACAGATATATATCTTTTTTTTAACGTTAATTTCTCAAAATCCACTGAAGCACATATATTGAGACCTAGCAAAGGCACATCGGGCTACCAGTCCCTACAATTTTGCCAAGTATCGTGCAAATCCATTCAGCCGTTCGATTATTATTATTATTTTTTTTTTTTGCCCCGCGGGGCCCTTTTAAAACCTCCACATCAAACCTAGGGGGTCAGCGAGGATCTACTATTCCCCCTTATGGTCATTTGCCCCTTCGCTTTGGCCTCCTCTTGTCTCTCGATCCTACCGAGAGACAAGATGGCGGCCGCTACGGACTGTTTGGAATGTTGACAGACGCCAGAGAACCAATCAGCTTCGCTTCACAAAGCTCCGTTGCGCGAAAAGTACGCGTCCTGGGCCGCTGCCCGGTCCGCTGTTACAGATATATATCTTTTTTTAAACGTTAATTTCTCAAAATCCACTGGAGCACATATATTGAGACCTACAAAAGGCACATCGGGCTACCAGTCCCTACAATTTTGCCAAGTTTTGTGCAAATCCATTCAGCCGTTCGGGCTAAAAGTGAGGCCAACCGCCCTATGGAAATTAACATGGGAAAAACGCGTTTTGGGACCCCCCTTTTTTCTCGGCCCCCCCTTGACGAACCCCCCCAAAATTTTCAGGGGCTGCTCAGAAACAAAATGTGCCATTTTCCTGAAAATTTCAGCCAATTCCGTCCACAAACGCCAAAGTTATTAGACATAGAATTTTCAAAAATCCCATAGAGAAAAAATCCTAACTATATATACCTACTGGCAACCGCCAGTAGGTAATATATATATATATATATATATATATATATATATATATATATATATATATATATATATATATATATATATGTATACATATAATTGTACCATCCAAGAAGAAATAAGAAGGATTCTTCTGAAAAAGAAAAGAAGAGAAGAATTACAAATATCTGATAATTGAAAAGTAAAATTGCAAACTCACTTCAATTAACAGCTGGAAATACAGGTAACAGGGATAGGTGTTAGAGGGAAATTTGGCACACTGTTGAAAGAACTGTTATAATGGTGTATTTTGTGTTGTAGGAGAAGTACAGATTCACACACCACATAGGAAGGTGTAGAATATTCCCAAATATTCCCAGAATATACATAGAGAGCACCAAGTCACTGCAGACTGACATGTATTTGAAATAAGAAATTGTTAGTAGTGTAATTCTTTCGGATTGTTGTGTTGTTACATTGATTTTTGTGTTCTTGTGAATCTTGATCATCACCACCTGGAACCAGCCCCAGAGAGTTACTTGGGACCAGTCCTGAGTGCGAAGCAGTGCAATCTCTCTTTTTTTCCAACTCCCCTTTCCCCCTCTTTGCTGCTCGTGAGCCTTGTGCTCACTGTAGTGAGGTAGGGGATTGCGGAATAGTCATCGGCTGCTGTGGATCACCCAAGTTCAGGTTGAGGTAATTAACAGCTTTTGACTGCTCCCAGCCAGGAGACTCAAACACAAAGAGGCCTGATCACCTCTCAAATTGCATTCTTGAAAAAAGGGGACCCCTACCAAACCAATATGCTTGCTATGCACAGGGACAGAAACTAGGGGGCCCATTAGGATGTCGGGCGGATTGCCCCCGCCAGGGTGGCGGTAGCCACCGCCACCCTGGCGGGGGCAATCCGCCCGACATCCGCATTCTAATTCCCCCCCGCCATATTAGGATGGCGGGGGGGACCGCGGCGGACGAAAACACCGTCCGCCGCTTTTCCGCCCCGGTCGCATTGCGGCCGGGGCGGTAATGGAACCATATGGTGGCGGTGTCTATCAGACACCGCCATCCATATTAGGGTGCCTGTCTGGAGCTGCTTTTCCGCGGCGGCAATGCCGCCACGGAAATGCAGGCGGGGATTGCTGCGGGGGCCCCCTGCAGGGCCCCCAGGTTCACACCACTGTCTTGGGGCACATGGGGGGTACCTATGGTACCCCCCCACATTTGCATATGCAATACGGCAGGCACCGCGCGGTGCCTGCCGCTTTGCATATGCAAATGCTAAAAAGCATTTTTAGCATCGTGGCGGGCGGTGCAGAGTGCACCGCCCGCCACAATGCTACAACTACAGGATGTGCCCGCCACTGTGGCGGGCACATCCTAATGCCCCCCACGGGACCCCCGCACTTATGGCGGGCGGTCCCGTTTCCCACTATGGTGACGGGCGGACAAAGTGCGCCCGTCATCATAATGACCCCCTAGGTATGTAAATAAACCAATAGAAAGCTTCTATTTAATCACAGGAAGTTATTCTAGGTACTAATAAGTAGTAACTGCAATATATAACATACAGGATAGACACATAGGCCCTCATTAGGATGGCGGGCGGACTTTGCCCACCTGCCATTCTCACGGAACTTGGGACCGCCCGCCTTAAGGACGGTGTCACGTGGGGGGTACTGTGGCGGGCGCATCGTGCATTTTCAACATTGTGGCGGGCGGTGCTCTCAGCACCGCCCGCCACAATGCTGCAAATGCATGTCTGCATTTGCATACACAAAGTGGCAGGCACTGCGCGGTGCCTACCGCATTGTGTATGCGGTACCCCCCATGTGCACCCCCACCTCACCTGCCCCCGAAGTGCCGCCACAGAAAGGCATCTGTTTCATTCCATCCAAATATGGCTGGCGGTGTCTGATAGACACCGCCACCATATTAAACCTTTTCCGCATCGGTCGCAAGGTGACCGGGGCGGAAAAGCGGCAGAAGGTCTTTCCGTCCGCAGCGGTGTCCGCCGCCATGGTAATATGGCGGGGGGAAATGGGTGGCGGGCGGACCTGCATGGTGGTGGCGATCCACCCGACATCCTAATGGGCCCCTTAATATTAAGAACATATGTATATTTATTTATTTAAATTCATTTTTAGTTCATTTGATTTATTTTTCTTTTCACCAATTACTTATGCACAAAAATATACACCAAAATCAGTAGATCAATAAATTGATACAGACATAATGGAGGAGAAATATATTGTCACATTAATACATTAAATACTCATATCCAATATCTTTATGCATGATAGAGGCAAATAGTGGAGGAGAAACTGGAGGGAATAAAAGATATCCCTATATTTAATTTGAGTACAGTTAGCCTAAATGATGCAACCTATTCACTTCTGTCTAAAGGGTTAAAATATGTACCCCATTCAGGACTGAATAGATTTGAACTTTTTAATAATCTAATGTCACTTTTTCGAAACATTCGCTTGAAATGTTTTTTTCCAACATAGACGATATCTCCACTGATAATAACAAATCAGGAATGGCTCCTAAATCTACTTTTACACCCAATATAGAACGAGTTTCACCTGAGATTGAAATATTTGAACAAGTGGTATTTAATAAATTAACAATTGCCACTAAATATGTACCCAAAATACCGTTCAATATGACTACCGATGAACATAATGCTCTCATGAAACTTAAATGTTCCCCAGAAATCACAATTAAAAGTTATGATAAGGAGGGTGAAATAGCCATACTGGACACTGTGAAGTATAGAACTAAAATTGAGGAAATGTTAAGTGATGGTAAATTTTATACTAAAATAACAAGAAATTCCACTGAAAATATGAAAAATAAAATACATAGATTAATAACTAAGGTCCTAAGAAATGGCCATATCTGTGAAAAGGAATTTGACTTCATGAATATAAAGCATCCCATGCTGAAAAAGATCCCCCTTTCAGACCAATTTCTACTACAATAGGGTCTGCAACCGAACCTATATCAAAATATTTGGATGCTATTCTTCGTCCTCATATTCATGATATTCCTAGATATGTCCAACATACACAACAGATAATCAATCTTTTGGAAGGAATTCCATTCAATGCCGATACACAATGGTTGGTGACTTTTGACATTGAAAGTCTATACAGTAATATACCCGGCGATGGAGCAATTTCAGCAGTTCAATGGTTCATAGATCTAATGAACATTGACTGCAATACAAATTTTATTGTTGATTGTCTGTAAATCATTCTTGAAGAAAATACATTTGAATTTAAGGGGACTTATACAGACAAGTAAGGGGGGTTAGTATGGGCGGATCCTGAGCTCCTACGATAGCAAATATTTATATGGCTCTATTCGAACAACAGTTCATTTTTAATTAAATTGCCCCTTTCTTTGAGTCTATATTACACTGGTCATGATATATAGACGATATTGTGCTTATTTGGGATGATAATGAATACACTCTAGCTGCGTTCCTTTTATGGCTTAATCTATGTGACCAAAATCAGAAATTTTCTTGACATGTAAGTAATATACAGATTGAATTTTTAGACATCCTGATTAAACATGAATGTGGACAACTATTAGTGGATCTATTCATTAAACCAACTTCTCGCAACACCCATTTTACATTACAAACGTTTTCATCCTATCACACAAAAAAATAGTATTCCCTTTGGACAATTCCTGCGCCCTAGAAGACTCTGATCGCAAAGCTTTAGAGATGAAGAAAAATTCCTGAACAGAGGCTAGCCCCATAGATTAATCAGAGAGTCATGCAAACAAGCAAGATTTTATGATCGACAACATTTACTAACAGGTGTCAACCAGAAGCAAGACACAAAATTAGTCTTTGCAACACATCATTCCTGGATGAATGAACACATTTGCCAAGTCATATTCTGTAATTGGCATTTACTGAACATGAATAGAGCACAAACAGACGTATTGCAGAAACCCCTTTTTGCATATCGCAAAAATAGAAATTTGAACGATCTAATTGTCAGATCCCGCATGCCCACACAGAAAGAGCCAATACAGAGAAGTATTGAGGGTATGTTACCAATAGAAGGCAATTATAAATGTGTCACCTGCAAAGTATATCCCCTTACAATAGAAACAGATACACTGAATTATAATGGGCAAACCATTGTATCACAGGCAATAACTAACTGTAAGACAAAAAATATAATATACTTGTTGGTTTATCCATGTAACAAAGTTTATGTGGGAGAGTCTTCCTGCACTCTTAATGTCAGGTTAACAGAACACAGATATGCTATTAGAACTAAAAAAAGTGGCATCGCCAATGGTATCTCATTACATAGAAAGCAATCATACTCCCGATGATATACATTGGCTCATCATTGAGAAAATCCAATCAAAAGCAGGCCAATGTCCAGAAACTGTCAGGAAGAAATTTGAAGTATTTTGGATATTTTTGCTGGACACAGTAAATAAGGGTCTAAATCAAGAGATTCCATGGGCTCAGGCAATCACATAGTAGCCATATTTATCCATTAATTTGAGTGATGTTTATATGTGCCTTAGTATGGACTTACCAACCATCGCAATTCGATGACCAGCAGATTTACAGACATATAGAATAGCATTTCATACTTTGTAGATTATAAAATATATAACAAAAACCGAATTTATGCGGACGACCAGTTGACACATATACAGGTTAAAATCTATGTAGATGATGAGAGCGATTACAGTTACATACATCATTTTAGTACTATTATAAAGATATGTCCCTAAACTCTGGAACATGGAATCAAGAATTAATACCATATGTTCCGAAATAGAGCGACTAGCAACGATCAAGTAGGTTTATATTGGTATGTACGATTGGATTTTTATTTTGGGCCACATAAACCAGTGTGATAGTTTCGAATAACAAAAATACGGATCTTAGATGGTGTCCGTGTAATTATGCAGATGCGCCCGTAGTGCGTTGTTGTTATATAATATCCTCTTCCCGGACTCGATAAGAAGGTTCCGTGTCTGGTTTGATGTGTTTAACGCAATTACCCGCAGGGATTTATAACTATATGTTCTCTGCCCCCACATTATAAATACAATGATATACATCACACGTTTAAAAATAGGTATTTAAGAATGAGCCTATATAGATGGCCACATAAAGATGCGCAAAATATTTTCTATAACAATAACACGGCTCTTTATCCTCTTGAGGAAGGCGCCCGTTAAACTTTGTAGAAACTTTTTTAGTCCACTGTCGCTGTATAGTATCCTTGTTTTGGATTCGAAATATAGTATCCGTGTTCTTTGAGTCGATAGGGGTGAATAATAAGCACTCAGCTCGATACATAGTATCCTTTTATCTATTCTGACGTATATAACGTGAAAATCCCTAGGGGTCTGTCACTATATGTCATTGTCTCCTGTATGATGACTGCAACTATATAGATTATGCACCTTAGACTAAGGCGGACAAATTATTATTTACCTTCTGCATTAGACACTTAGGATTGGGCTTATATCTCTGACCAAATAAATACATATAGGATCCTCTATATAACACGAATACGGCTATTTGCACTCTAAAAGATGGCGCCCGTGAATCCTTGTGCTATGCTCTGAAATCCGTCACCACTACATAACATCTCTGCCTTCAATTCAATACATAGTATCACTGTGTTTATTTCGACGGAGAAAAAACACGCAAATCCTATAATGGTTTAAATAGAGATCATGCTTTTACCCCTCATATTAGACCATTGATACGAAGAAATGCTAGTTGGGGACGCCCAGGCGTTTTTTTTTATCACAGTTTTATCACAGTTATATAGAGTAAAAAAGGTACCTGTTACTGCAAAAGGACTGACAACATATTGCTTTATATAGGGCATAGCAAATCTAACTTACAGTAAGGTAACTATGGTCCCTTATTGTTTGCATTCATAGCTATCGATAACATGGACCTGATCTCGTTGTCACTATGGCTACATCTAAGGTCCTGAATGAACCACAGAGTACTGACTGTCTAGGAGTGTGAGTAACTATGGGTGAGTAGCGGTGTGTTAGTATCTGTACAGGTATATGAGTGTATATTTCAGTGGCTTTATTGAGGAGTGACTGCATGTATGAGTGACTGATTCGGTAAGTGGATATGCGTTTAAACCTATGAATCAGTGAGTGGGTATGTACTAACTGATTTTGGTGTGCCTATGGTTTTGAGAATGGTAGTCTGTATTTTAGAGGGAGTGTATCAAAGGTTATATTAGAGTGTGAGGAGGTCATCAGTGATGTAATTTGAGATGTCATCAGTGATGTTACTGACCATGTCATGAGTGATGTAATAAGTGACGCCATCAGCAGTGCATTGCGGGGGCGCAAGTTATAGTTAGCACAACTAACAATAACAGCCGAATTTCACTGGTTTTGTACGAGTGAAATGTCCAACTAATTATAACGTCCCTGAAACCTGTGTTTTTTTCAGTGAATTTTTGAGGTTTTTTAAATGCTAATATCAGAGGGTTTTTTAAATGATAGTTCCTAACTATAACGCCCCTGAAACCTTTGGTGTTCATATATTATTTATTTATTTTTACCGACTTGTAGAGCGCCTGGTGACCCAAAGGCATCCCCGCGCTGTGATGATTTTGATATCCAGATGAGATGGAGGAGAAAAGGAAGAGGGGGGGACGTTATTTCGGGAATAGGAGTGTTTTCAGTTTTTTCCTGAAAGTAAGATAGCTGGGTTCCAGTCTGAGGGTATGGGGGAGTGAGTTCCATCCGGTGGAAGCTTTCACAGAGAAGCGTCGGCCTCCAGTGCGTGTCTTTTTAAATTTGGGGATATTGGCTAGGTGTTCATTCTCGGACCGCAGGGATCTGGGAGCTATATAAGGGGTTACCAGGTCGCTGGGAATCGGAGGGCCAGCTCCATTAATCAGTTTGTAGGCCGTGCACATGGCTTTGAATTCCACCCTTTGACGGACCGGGAGCCAGTGCAGGGCTTTGATGGCGGGTTTAGCTGACACTCTGGAGGGAAGGTTCATGAGGAGTCGGGCTGCAGCGTTCTGTGTTCGTTGTATTTTAGTCAAGGTGGCCTCTGGTGCTCCCAGGTAGACCATGTTACTATAGTCCAGCCGTGACAGTATTAGCCCTTGGACTAAAAGTTTCCTGGAGGCGGGCGGGAGTAGGGGAAGAATCTTGCGGGTGGTGCGCATGAGCCCAAAACAGGTTCCACCAGTTTTGGCCGCTTGTGTTTTCATTGAGAGTTCGGGTTCTAGCCAGACTCCTAGGGTTTTGATTTCTTTTTTTGGGGTGGGAATTTCCCCGAACACGTCTGGCCAGGCTGATGGGGGGATGGTCACCCATTGCTTTCCCATGAGCATCACTTCGGTCTTCGACCCGTTTAATTTGAGTGATGATTTACACATCCAGCCATAGATTTCCGTAAGGGAATTTGCCAAATTGTCTGGGTGGTCGTCTAGTTGGGATAGGGAGACGACCAGCTGTGTGTCATCCGCGTAACTCACTATTTTGATGCCGAAGGGCGTCACCACGTCTTCAAGGGGGGCCATATAAGCATTAAAAAGCGTAGGGCTTAGAGATGATCCTTGGGGGACCCCGCTCGTGAGGGGGAGGGTGGGGGAGTGGTGGTTGCCGTCCCATACCTGGAACGTGCGCCCGGCAAGGAAGGACTCTATCCACCTGAGCGCCATCCCGGTGAGCCCTGCTGCCGCCAGCCGCTGGAGGAGGACACGGTGGTTGACTGTGTCGAAGGCTGCACTTAGATCCAGGAGGATCACTGCTACTGACCCTCCTGAGTCCACAATGCGCCTTGCCTCCTCAATAACGGCCACAAGGGCGGTATCAGTGCCATGACCCGGGCGAAACCCTGTTTGGGATTGCCGTAAGATGTTATTTACCTCGAGAAACTGAGACAATTGTCCGTTGACCAATTTCTCGGCTATCTTGCTAATGCCAGGGAGGAGTGAGATTGGCCGGTAGTTTGCCATGTCTGCTGGGTCTAGCTGGGGTTTTTTAAGGAGTGCTTTCACCACTGCGCTCTTCCAGCTATCGGGGACAGATCCTTGGGCAAGCGTGCTGTTAATAAGCTCTGTGATCGTGGGGACGATGATAGGGGCTACGGTTTTGAGGAATCTGATTGGTGCGGGATCCAGAGGTGATCCGCTTTTCATGTTGGCCAAGGTTGCATCTACCTCGTTGCAGGTTACTGCCCTAAATGTAGCTAGGTGGGGGCGACTACTGCTTCCTGCTTGGCTGGGGGGTGATTCAATGTCCGTATGACTAGGGGGACAGGGGGGGGGAAGGGATACTAAGATTCGGGCAATTTTGTCATTGAAATAGGTGGCTAATTCGTTGCTTCGGTCCACAGGGGGGGCGTTGGGGGAAGGAGTGGTTGGTACTTTCAATAGCTCTTTTACGATTAGGAAGGATTCCCTGGCTAAGTTGGTAGATTCTCTTATCCGAGTGTCGTAATGGGAGGCTTTAGAGCGCTTAATGGTGGTTTTGTATAATCTAACTGAGTTCTGGTAGGCTTCCTTGCTGGCGTGCTGCCAGTCTTTCCTCCATAGTCGTTCGGCTTTCTTGCATTTTTTACGTAGTGATCGTAGTTCCGGGGTATACCACGGGGCGGAACCTGGTTTCCCGTTTTTGTCCTCCCGGGTTCTAAATGGGAGTACGGAGTCCAGGGAGGTAGTAATCCACTCTCTGAATTTGCTGTCGGCAATAGCCGGGTCTTCTGCATGGGCAGGGGTAGTTGACTCTAGGGTCCTGGCCCAGTCTTTGGTGGTGAGCTTGGACCAGGCCCTGTCCCTGGTGTAAGTGGGAGGTTTTTGTGTTTTCCTAAAAGGTCATAATAGTTGGAAAGAGACTAAGAAGTGGTCCGTCCAGGGGAGGGGGAGGGACTCGCTGAATTGCATGGTGGGGGTGCTTGTAAATACCGGGTCCAGCAAGTGGCCTTTGTTGTGTGTAGCTCCGGAGTTTAGGAGGTGGAGGTCGAGAGCTGCCAGATCGGTGATCAAGTCGGCTGCCCCAGTATCTAAAGGGTCATCGAAATGAATGTTCAGGTCTCCTAGTATCATGAAGTTGGTAAAGGAGTGGGCCTGTGTTGCTACCGTGTCCAGGAGAGCACTAGAAAAAGAACCTGGATGACCGGGGGGGCGGTACAGTAGGATGCCTGTGAGGGAGTTAGTGGGGTCTAGCTTAATTGTGAACTGTAGGCTTTCAGAGTCAGGAACCTGCGCGTCGTTGTATTTGCAGGGGAGATAGTCCCGGTGAATAATTGCAACACCGCCACCTCTGCCTGAAGGGCGAGGTAGGGACTGAATGAGGGCACACACTATCCCTAAAGAAAGTTCCAGCGATTATAGTTCCATTCCATTCACAGCTCATTTGAGATGTCATGAGTGATGTCATGAGTGATGTAACTGACCATATCATAAATGATGTAATATCTGAGTTCATTATCAGTACATTACGGGGGTGTAAGTTATAGTTAGCCCAGTTAACTATAACTGCTGAATTTCACTGGTTGTGTATGAGTGAAATCTGAGTCTAACTATAACGTCCCTGTAATCTTTGTTTTTTCAGCAAATTCCTAGTTTTTTAAATGTTAAGTAAGATGCATATCACAATGGATGGTGAGGGGTAAGAAGCAGGGCCTGGCTGGGCACTGTGCTGCCCCCACCCAAGCTTGATGCTCCTGCCTCCACTTCTTCTAGCGATCCATTGCCCAAGTCCATGTCCCTTCTCCCTTATTACAGCCCTGTATGTCAGTTGTTCTGCCACTGGCATTCCTGCCTTCTCTGAACATTTAGCGTGCTGCCCCATCCACCTCCTCCCTATCCTCTGTTGTCTAAATCCATGCACAAGCCTCCTCCCTCCGGCCATGCATGGTCTGATGTGTTGCAACTGCCCTCCATTTAGCATAATGTGCCAGTCCACTCCTCCTGCCCTCCATTGCCCAATTCTATGCCCCGTCATTGACCTCCTACTTAGCCTCTGTGCTTAGCTTGCTGCCCTTACTCTTCTTCCCCCTGCCCTCCGATGTCTATGTGCATAACCCTGCTCCATCCTTTTTGACCACCATCTTCCATGGACCTGCCCCTCCTAGCTACTCTGAGTGTTCTGTTAAGCTGCCGCTCCCCTCCCACCTGCCCAGCATTGTCAGATGACTGTAACCTGTCCCTGCCACCTTTACCCTGCCTGTCCACGTTCCATGCCCCTATCCCCTTTCTCCTGTCCTCCATGGTCCATTTTACTGCCATATCCTTCTGCCCTCCCTATTCTGTTGTGATGCTACTGCTCCTCCTGCCTTCCCTTCATGGTTTGTTGTGATGCCCCTTCCCCTAAACTCTCTTGTCTGTGCCCAGCTCCTACCCTCCCGTCTATTCTCCATGGTCCTTTGTGAATGCCCCTGCCCCCTCCTTCTTGTGCATCATGACCAATGTGCTGCCACTAACCCTGCTGCTTGCCATACATGGGCTTCTGTGCTGCCACGGACCCTCCCACCTTACCTGTGTGGTCATCTAGCTGTCCCAGACCCCCTCCCACCTTCCCTCCATGGTCTGTGTGTATGCCATTATAGTCTCACTGTTGCTCTCCATGGTGTGTCTTGCTTCTAGTGCCCATCCTGCCTGACCTCCATGGTCAGCTTTGCTGCTCCTGCCCTGCCCCCTTGCCCACTGACCTCTGTTTCCCATGTGCAGACCCCTATTCTCTCCCTCCTGGCTCGTCTGTTCCATTGTAATGCCCATGATCCCTCCCTCCTGCCCTTTATGGTCTGTTATGCTGCAGCTTTCTCTCCTGTCTGTCCATTATGGGCAGCTAGCTGCCATTTCCACTTTTCCCTCTGTTCTCTGTTGTCCATTGACATGGTCCTGTCCCCTCCCTATTGCTTTCTATGGATTATTGGGCCGCACTCCTGTCCCGCATCCCCTGTGTGTTGTATTGTGCTGCTGCGAACCCTGATGCCTGCTGTTTATGGTGAGATAGTGCACCTCTCCATGTCCCTCCTGTCCTCTGTTATCTAAGTCCATGTCCCTACCCCAATTCCTCATGCCTTCCATGATCCAATGTACCATACTTGCTTATATTGTGAACTTGGTAAGAGGGAAATTTTAGAGAAATCTGGGTTATTGATTTTCCTCAGTGACTTACATTAAAAAAGAGGAGATGGAAGACAGGAGACAGATCGAATAAAGCCAATTTGGGTGTTTCCTGGCTGAATCTGGTTTGTTGGCATGTATGGTTGTAGTACCACTGCCTCCTCCTTCTGCTCACAATGGTCTATTATATTGTCACAGACTCTCTTGTCTGTCCTATATTGTTGGTGTGTTGCCCCTGCCCCCTTTCCACTGTCCTCCATAGTCTGTTGTGCTGCCACTGCCCTTCCTGCATGCCCAGTGTGGTAAAATTGTTGCCTCTGCACCCTCCTACCTGCCTTCAATATTCTGAGTCCATGCCCCTGTCCGCTGCCTCTCAACAGTATCCTAAAGAACAACTAGATTGCTAACATTCTATATTTATAACAAAACTGTGTCACGCCTGACGCCATCTTGATGTAATCAAAACTGTAATACCTAGAGCATTTCCTTTAGAAATTACATAGATGAGAGGGTCTTATTTGCATCAAAATTATGGTAAGTGCTCAACAAAACTAAAATGAGGATATATTTTCTGAGTCTTCAAATAGCGACAAATCACTTTTAAAGTATTTGTTATCTTTATGTTTTTTTATCCAGTTGACCACTTGAGTAAATGTTGCACTTACGGAAGAGGATGTGGTGCTACTTCCAGAGCTGCAGAGTTTGCAACTGGGGAACCAGGTTGAAGTTTCTGCTTCAGCACGACATTCTGTGATTCTAGTCAAATAACTTAGTCTCCCCATGTCTACAACCAAAATGAATTTGTCCTTGTGTGATGTAACCAATGCTCATGTAAAGCACTCCAATACCTGACCGGTCTGAACTATATAAAACTGTAAAAACACAAAAAATAAAAAGTGTTTTGCACACTTCTGTCATTGGGCTACACGTGGGCTACATCTGGGTGATATTTGTGCTACGTTTGGGCTCTTTTGTCTTTGGTGGCCATCTTGGGACATTTATTTGTTCTGGAGTGCCCTAATATCCTCATTTACTGCAATCTCCTCAGTAGGTAGTGTTTCCGTTTTTTACTTTGATTCCATCAAGAAGGCATTCGAATTGTCACACATTTGCATTAATTCTGAATGTTAGCACTCTAGTTGCTGATTAGACAACTCTAGTAATGCTACTGCTCACCAGTGAAGTCTGCTGCTGGTATTGAAAGTGCATGTTTCAGTCTGCATGTCAGAATTTTTTAATGAAATGGAAAAGGATTTGAAAAGTCACTCAAAATGTGCCCACCTTTTTCTTTCTTCAGCACTAATCATAATTCGTATGGCAAAATGAACCCCCTCATTGCGTTCCTTTAAAAATTAAATGTTTTAAGTGTTACCAGTTTATTCCAATCAAGATGTGTTCCGGTGTGCCATTGGGCTATATACATGGGCTACAGCTCGGTGATATTTGTGCTACATTTGGGCTCTTTTGTCTCTGGTGGCCATCTTGGGAGATTTATTTGTTCTGTAGTTCCCTAATTTCCTCATTTATCTAAGTATCCTCAGTAGGAAATGCTTTCAGTTTTTGACTTTGATTCCATCAAGAAGGCATTCAGATGTGTCAAACGTTTTCCATACATTTAGAATGCTAGCACTCTAGTTGCTCATTAGCTCACTGTAGTAAAGCTACTGCTCACCAGAAAAGTCTGCTGCTGTTATTGAAAGTGCATGTTTCAGTCTGTATGTCAGTATTTTTTCATGAAATAGAAGAGGATTTGCGAAGTCAAAATGTGCCCTAATTTTTCTTTCTGCAGCACTAATCATAATTTCTATGGCAAAATGAACCCCCTCATTGTGTTCCTTTGCAAATAAATATTTTAAGTGTTACCACTTTATTCATATCAAGATGGCTTCAGGTGTGACATACTGTTGTCATAAGTAAGACTGTTAGCACTCTAGTTGTTGTTTAGAACACTGTGGGACATTCAGTCATTGGGCTATACGTGGACCACATCTGGGTGATATTTGTGCTACATTTGGTCTCTTTTGTCTCTGGTGGCCATCTTGGGAGACTTATTTGTTATGAAGTTTCCTAATTTCCTCATTTTCTACAGTCTCCTCAGTAGGAAATACTTTCAGTTTTTCACTTTGATTCCTTCAGGAAGGCATTCAGATGTGTCACACATTTGCCATAATTTCAGAATGTTAGCACTCTAGTTGCTTATTAGATTACTGTAGTAAAACTACTGCTCACCAGGGAAGTCCGCTGCTGGTACTGAAAGTGCATGTTTCAGTCTGCATGTCAGAATGATTTAATGAAATAGAAGAGGATTTGAGAAGTCACTCAAAATGTGCCCTCATTTTTTTTTGTGCAGCACTATTCATAATTTCTATGGCAGAATGAACCCCCTCATTTTGTCCTTTTTAAATTAAATGTTGTAAGAGTTACCACTTTATTCCAATCAAGATGGCCTCAGGTGTGCAATATTTTTGTCATAAGTAAGAATGTTAGCACTCTAGTTGTTCTTTAGAACACTCTGGGGAGCTGCAGTAGAACACAAAGGAATCAACTGACAGTCTCTGCCCTTGTTGGATGCACATGTTTTACTGTGAATGTCAGACTTCATTCTCACATGACTGAGAAAGATAATGTGAATTTACCAAAAATATGCTCTCATTTTAGCTTCTAGATCACCTTCCAAACCTCTTTGGGGGAAAAAAAGTATGAGAAAATAGTTTTCTCTCAAACGAGATTCATGATAACCCAGCAGAAGGCCTTTCACAGGGTAAAATCACTTTAGAGCACACCACAATTCCTAAAATTACTATGGCCCCATCACAAAATGATTTATAATGTAACTACAGTCTTATCACCCTGTATACGTTCACAAAACCCTCAAAACCTTCCATTCACTGCATTACTTTTAATTGAGGTGCTATCATGTATATTGATCCCAAGATGGCTGCCAACGCTTCTTGGATGAACTGCTGACAGCCAATCAAATCTCACGATGAGATGTGTGGTTAGGCATGGCCCAGATATTTAAAGTTATTTTTCCTTTAATATTTAAAAAACTACTGAATGGATTTACACCATTTAACAAAAAGGGTCTTTCTGAGAAAGACCTACCTTTTTGCCAAGTTTGATGTAATTCAGTTCCGCAGTTCGGACTATAGCTGTGTCTAAAGTTTTCTATGGAAAATTACATGGAGAAAACACGTTTTGGGACCCCCCCCTTTTTTATCATCCCCCGCTTGTCGAATCAACCTAAATCTTTCAAGACAGGAGCTGACGCCAGTAGATAATATATATATATACATTTAGATTAGGTCCTAACTATAACTACTGACTGGTGACCGCCAGTAGGTAAAATATATATATATATGTGTGTGTATATATATATATATATATATATATATATATATATATATATATATATATATTCACTGAAAAAACCATAGGTTTCACACCAGTTATAGTTAGGAATTAGCATTTAAAAAACCTATTAAATTCACTGAAAAAACCATAGGTTTTACACCAGTTATAGTTAGCTGGAAATTTTACTAGCATAAAACCATTGAAATTCCCACGTTATAGTTAGTTGGACTCACTATAACTTGCGCGTGCAATGCACTGCTGATGACGTCACATATTACATCACTCATGACATGGTCAGTGACATCACTCATTGTATGGGAGTTTTTTTCACTTCCAGAGGGCAAGAAAAAAGTTAATGCGGCCAAGGTAACATGTCGAATCTGTGGTGCAGAACTCTCAAGGGGCAATCCAGATAAAAAATATTCATTTGGTAATAATACCATGATTCGGCATATGACCCGGAAGCATCCTGCTAACTATTCTCGTGCAGAGATCAGGGAACTGGCCAGTCACCTCCCCCAGTGTTCAAGGACCAGCTCCAAAAGAAAGCAACCCACTCAATCGGGACCAGAAACATCAGAGGTGATGCCTTGTATCCAGGAACGATTTGGTGATTTTAGAATCACCTGTGCCTATGGTGAAAAGAACATGAAGCTCGTCGTCCTTGCTGGTGACAATCACAAATGCCCCAAAAAACAGTAATTTTTTCCGTTTTTTGTTTTTTGCTCCTGTTAAGCCATTTACAATTCCCTGTTTTTTGTTTCTCCCCATAAAAAATACAAAAAAAATATAAAACTGTTTTGAAAAGCCAAAAAAAGTACAAAATGTTCAAAAAAACATTAAAAAAATATAAAACAACAAAAAGAAGAAAAAAACAGTTCTTTTTAGAACTACCTTTCATTTATCAAAATAAACCTATATTTTTAATGAATCTCTGTCAATTTTTTTTTTCTAAGGGTACGCGTACCGGGACACGCCCCCCAAAAAAATAGAAAAAAAAATGTAATGGAGGAGTTAGCATGAAGGAAGAACACAAAGAGAGTAATGTTAAGAGAAAGAGAGCTACAGGATGAACACAGAGGGATTGTTTATTACATAGTAAAAAACAAAGAAGGTGTAATAGGGTGAAAGTGAGAAAAGTAAAATGACTAAAGGAGCGACAGAAGGGAAGAGAGAGGAAGAAGACTAAAGTAGAGATAGTGGCAGAATGTGAGTGGGTGTTGAAAGAAAAAGAAAGGACAGTAAAAAATTGAGAATGAAGGGTAGTGGCGGAACCGGGATAAATGAAGAACGATGAGGGAAAGTGAGAAAAGACCAGGTAGTATTAGTAAAGAGGGGTGAAAGAGGGGGAAAAATTGTATTAGGATAAGACATGGGGAGTGAGAATGTGAAAGGACAAAGAGAGTAAAGGAAACAGTACCTGAATGGGCTTGAGTGAAACAGCAAAGGAAGATAAGTAATGCAGTGTGTGTGACTTATAGGGAGTCAGTGGGTGTAGGTCGGGGTGTGGGTGTGTAAGGTGTGTCTGTGGGTGTGGCTCTGTGGGGTGTTTTGGTGTGGGTGGAGTTGAGGGTGTGTGAAGTATGGTGAGGACTGTATGGGTGTGGGGTGTATATATGTGCGATGTATGTGTGTGTGTATGGAATGTGTGTGTGTATGTGAAGAGTGTGTGTGGGGGGATTTTTTGTGTGTATGAGGTGTGTGCCTGGTGTGTGTGTGGGGTGTATGTTAGAGGTGTGTGTATGTGTTGAGAGGGGGATGAGGTGTGTGTGTAGGAGTAAGATAAATAAAGTTATGTTAAATTTGGAAAAAGAATCTGAAAAATAAATTTATATTTAATCATTCTAAACTTGTTTCAGACATTATTCATTTTTATATGTAATTCATAAACTAGTACCAAATTGATTATAATGTAAAGTCAGATTTATAGCATACTGTGCAACTTTTTTATGTTACATAGTCATTTTGCTCATAGTTACTTCCTTTCTCCCACTATATTATCTCCAATGTGTATTTGACATCTCTTTTTCATCTCCTGCCTCCATGTTCTTTCTGGTTTCCTGACAGACTATGATATAGATTCCATATACCACAATAACTTCTGTAACAACATGCAAGATATCTACAGAGGAAACGGTGTACAATAAATTTAAGACTCAGCATTGGTACCTACATGTTGGTACTTAAAACACCCAAACAACACAACAACTCTATTCAGAGCTACCCTACCTCTAAGCACTTTAAATTATTATTTTAGTGTTTCACTGAGTTTTCCCCATGTGTGGGGCGGGGAGGTGTGTGTGGGGGATATGTGGGGTGTGTCTGTGAGGTGTGTGTGTGTGTGTGTGTCTGAGGGGTGATGAGGTGTATTGGTGTGTGTAGGTGTGTTGTGGGTGTGGGTGGGGATGTGGGTGTGTAAGGTGTGTGTGTGGGTGTGTGTGGTGTTTGGGTGTAGGTGGGGGTGTGGGTGTGTGAGGTATGTGTGGGGTGTGTGTGGGTGTGGGGGGTATGTGTGTAGGATGTGTGTGTATGTGTGGGATGTGTGGGTGTGTCTGTGAGGTGTGCGTGTGTGTGTGTGGGGGGGAGGTGTGTGAGGTGTGTCTGTGAGGTATCTGTGTGTGCGTGTGTGTGTGTTGGGGGGTGAGGTGTGTGCGTGAGTGTGTGTGTGTGGGATGTGTGGGTGTGGGTGTGGATGTGTAAGGTGTCGGTGTGGGGGTGTGGGGTGTTTAGGTGTTGGTGGAGGTGTGCGTGTGTGAGGTGTGTGTGGGGAGTGTGTGGGTGTGGGGGTGTGGGGTTGTGTGCGTGTGGGTGTGTATGGGACATACTTGTAGGTACCTAAAACAGCCACAGAACCAAAAGCTCTTTTCAGAGCTACCCTACCTGTAATCACTCAAAATTATTATTTTACACTATTATTTTCACTATTTTTCACCAAAGTACGCTCCCCGGTATGCTCCCCGGTGCGCGTACCGGGCGCTCCTCCCGCGAAAATCGAAAAAAAATTTAATTTTTTTTTGTCCCGCGGGACCCTTTTATGGCTCCCACATCAAACCTAGAGGGTCAGGGGGGTTGTACCCTGCCCCCTTTTGGTCATTTCCCCCTTTGTTTTTTGCCACCTCTTGTGTCTCGATCCTACCGAGACACAAGATGGCGGCCGCTGCGGACTGTTTCGAATGTTTACAGACACCCGAGAGCCAATCAGCTTTCCGTGTGCAAGTCGCGTGGCACGCCCGGAGTGCTCCCCGGTGCGCGTACCGGGGCGCTGCCATAGATATATAAACATTTTTGAACCTAAATTACTCAAAATCCTCTGGAGCACATATCTTGAGACATAGCAAAGGCACATCGGGCTACCAGTCCCTACAATTTTGCCACGTTTGGTGAAAATCCATTCAGCCGTTCGAGCTAAAAGTGTGACCGACCGCCCTATGGAAATTAACATGGGGAAAACACGTTTTGGGACCCCCCTTTTATCTCGGCCCCCACCTGATGAATCCCCCCCAAACTTTCAGAGAAGGAGCGGAGCGCCATGAGGCAAAGTTGCTGAAAAATTCAGGCAGATTCCTCAACCGGCGCCAAAGTTATTCCCAATAGAATGTTGCGATTTCCCTATGGAAATCAATCCTAACTATAACTACCTACTGGCGACCGCCAGCAGGTAATATATATATGTGCAGGTCCCCACAGAGCATCCACAGCACAGAGAGAATCCACAGCATGGCAATTTCCTTTAAGGTACTTTTATTTTTTCTTTTCTACACCATGTGCAAAACAAAAGGACGGTTGACGCATTTCAGCTGATACCTTCAATTGCAAGGAACTCTGTCTTTAAACAACCAGACTTCAGGAAAGACAAACACGGACCCAGCAAATTGCGTGCAAAGATGTATTTTTATTCCATAGTAACACCACGCACCGCCATGACGCGTTTCGGCCCCAGAAAAGACTTGATCACGTCTCTATCTATCTAATATATATATATTAGATAGATGGATAGATAGAAAGACAGATAAAATACGCCTAATACTTACCTTTAATACCTACCAAAATACTTAAATTTACATATATTTTGTTTACTATGAGTATGCCTTTACCAGTCATGCTTACGCAACAAAATTTGTTGTAAAGGCATCTTTGGTAGACGCATACTCATAAAATAAATGGTTTTGATATCTTGCTTTGTAAAGAGAAATTTCTCTTTAATTCATTCCCCCTACACTTTGATAAACCAGCCATCAATAAAATCCAAAAGGCTATAAACTCTATTATCTGGGCATACAGAACCACCAGAATAGCCTGAAAAAAGTTAAGGCGTAGGAGAGAGAAGGGGGGTCTTGTGCTACCTGACCTACAGTACTATGTGTGGGTCTTTCAGCTTTCACACTCGCGAATGTTTTTAAAAATGCCTGTAAGCACTGGGGCAGGAGACATGTTCCTGGCTATGTTAAGGGGGGCCAGTTTGCCTGAAGAGGGGTTTTTGTTCAAATTTGTGGAATCAACATTCTTCAAAAAGGTTAAACTCAAAGTCCTCCAGGCAATAGTCAAAGCATGACTAAAATATTTGGTGGACCTCAACTATTTTTCAAGCCTAGCGCCACTTTGGGACTCACCGGGCTCGCCGGAATGTCTTCAGGATAGGCTTGAGTTACCACTCAGAGAAGCAGGTTTGAAAGTATGGGGAGATTTGGCCTATGAGGGTACTCTCATTTCATGGGAACAGCTGAGATTGAGAGTGGGAGCGGGACTCTCGAGGTTCAAGTACATCTAACTGCAGAGCTGGGTTAAAACCCAGCAAAGCCAGAAAAAATCCATAGGCTGGGGTAATAGTCTTGAATAACAGCTAGCAGACAGGCCAGTAGGGAGGAGGGAGGTCTCCTACTGGTACTGGGAAATAGAAGAGGCAGTGGATGGAGAATTCAAACTTGCAAACAAAGTGTGGAGCGAACATCTTCCAAATGTACAGTGTGAGCAACTGTGGCAGAACTTATTTAAGACTCTTTATAACATAACTAAACCTGCGTGGCTGGAGAGAAACCACATATTCACAGTACATAGAGCCTATCTCTCCCCTCCAAGGTTGTCCAAGTTTTCAGCAGGGTCGCAAGTTAGCTGTACGAAGTGTGGTTTAGCCGAAGCTTCATACATTCATATGTTTAAAGACTGTCCTGCAATTGGTTTGTTTTGGGATGAAGTCCAGAAGACATTAGAGAGCATTTTGAAGTGCCAATCCAAATAGAGTTGGCTCTGATAATCTTCGGCCTTACAAAATAAGTTACTGGTCCAGCTAGCTCTTGTTTATTTTATGCTATTCTGCTAGCAAGGAGGCAAATATGCAAGCATTGGATTGATCCCACTTCTCCCATGCACTCTGAGTGGTTGGCCTCGATGTTTGAGATTTCCAAGATGGACTTGTCTAGAGCCTGTAGCAGTAAAAGGACAGCTTTTTGGGACCTCCTACTTAAGTGGGTTAAGGTATGAATGATTGGGAGGCATATCCCTGTTTTTACAATACATTTATGAACAGCGGCACCCTGTTCACTCACCAGCAAAGATGCCCATCAGGCTTTCGCGGACCTAGTCAGAGTGAAACCTCTCCCCCTTTCAGGGGGATGTAACATCCTTGTCTGCCAATGTACCTTTTAGGCCGAAGGCACCATTAGATTCCAACATACCGCCTACACTCCTCAGATTGTGGGGATATGGTACGGATAGCTTGGGTGTACATGGGGTTTGAGGCAAATGAGGACTAAAACAAAGCCTTCATTGCAAAGCCATCTTGTTGTCCTGCCTTCATTGTAAAGGCTGTTTCCCTCTGTAGGGCAGTCAGAGGGGTTTAATCACTGCGGAGCTGGAGTAGTTTAAACTACAGATCCATCCCCACATACATTTGGGCAGGTATAGATTCTCTCTTGGTATCCTGCTGGACCTCTCAGCCGCCTTCGACATTCTCTCTGACCACACCCTCTGTCTAAGACTTCATGACGCCAGCACCTGCGACGAAGCCTTAGAATGGATCCGCTCCTTGCTCACCAGCCAAATGCAAAGAGTCAGACTTCCACTGTTCATCTCAGAATCTAAAGAGATCTGCTGCAGACTGTCTCATGGATCCTCCCTCAGCCCCACCCTCTCCCACATCAACAAGGCCCCTCTTGCCACCATCTTCAGAAGCCACGTACTCAACATCGCCTCCTACGTCAATGACACCCAGCTGATTCTCTTCCTCACAGATGAACTCAAAGCCACCAAAAGCAACTTCCACAATGGGATGAAGGCAGTCTCCACCTGGATGAAGGACCGTTGCCTCAAGCTTAACTCAGACAAGACTGAAGTCATCATCCTGGGCTTCTCCCCTCTCCCTGAGATGCCTCTTGGTGGCCCGCAGTGCTCGGAATCCTCCCGCACCCACAGACCACGCACGAAACCTCAGAATCATTGATAGAGCGCAGGCATTGCTTTATTTTTGTGCTTCAGAAAGACTGCATAAATTGACACACACATTTTGGTGCAAGTGAAAACACATGGCACATGAAAATATGAAATGAGGCCTAGTCAGTCTGAAATGCTTGTGTTGAATTAACATATGTTTTTGCAGTGTAGCGAAAACGTGCGATTTCAGTGGCCTTATTTAGCTTTGAGGATAACCATAGAATGTGTTCTCTCTTCCCAGCTCATTTTCCTTGCAATCTACATTCACTATTCCTGTCTTAAGAGACTTTGGCTTTGTTGCATATTTGGAAAAATATGTTCAGTTTAGAACACCGCTTTTTATAATGTGTGTTAATTAACAATGCGCCAAACACTAAACGTGGGGCAAAACGCTTTTTGCATGAAAAGCTATCTAAAACATTAAAGCATGTTGCTATGAGTATGTATTAACTGTGTGCACTTTGAAAATTTACACTAGTGCATGTATCATGCTATGTTGCACAGTGCACATTTTGCATGTTGTGCACAAACAGTAAGAAAAGCTGCTTTAAACTAATAGCTTTGCTAGGTAATCATTTATAAAGGGTATTAGTATGGGTGGAAAAACATAATGGGCTTATTTACATAATGTTATTACACTTTTGTGTTTGTTTTGTTTTGGGGCGATTGTGAATCCAGCAAGGCTGTGAATTACACTAAAAAGAAGAGAGCATGCATAGATTATACCAGACTGTAATATGTTCTGTATTAATGCTATTTTTCCTCTTTTCAAAATGCTATAACCTGATTGTTATTTGACTAATGAATAAAAGGTTAGAGAAACCCTTAACTTTTAAAATAAAACCATATAAAATACTCAACAACTCTCTCTATTGGATTTAATACTAAATGCATTTATGACTGTTCATGTTTATGTAAAAGTCTCCTGAAGGTGATACATGGCGTCAACGGCCCAAACACCTTTTCAGCGGTAAAATAGAGGTAGATGAGGTTTTGCATTGAGAAATTACCGTGAAATTACCGCTGTAACATCATCATAGATTCCTCGCTCTACATCAACCGCCAAATCAACACCATTTTATCCTCCTGTTTCCACATCCTCCACCTTCTTTGTAAGATCTTCAACTGGATCCCCACTGAGTCCAGGAAAACGGTCACCCAGGCGCTCGTCAGAAGCAGACTCGACTACGTCAACGCACTTTATGCCCGCACCACCCCGATTTTTTTTTTTAAACTGCAGACCGTCCAGAACACCTCCACCAGACTCATCCTGAACATTCCACGCCACAACCACATCACCGTCCACCTGAGAGACATTCACTGGCTACCTGTCAACAAAAGAATCACTTTCAATCTTCTCACGCATGCCTACAAAGCCATCCATAATGCCAGACCTGCATACCTCAAACACTCCTTCTACACTCCCACCAGACATCTCCACTGCGCTGAACTGACCCTTGCCACTACTCATTGGGTCTGCAAGACCACGGCTGGGGAAAGATCTGTCTCTTACCTCGCTGCAAAGACCTGGAACTCCCTGCCTCTGCACCTCAGTGAATCCCTATTGCTGCCACAATTCAGGAAGGACTTCAAGACCTGGCTCTGCGACTAAACCGCTGACCCTCCCTCTCCAACTCAGTAACTTGAGACCGTGAGTAGTCATGCTTTATAAGATTACTGGTTGATTGACTGATTGATTGGCAGTATGGATACTCTGTTGCCATTGTGATGGAGTACCTACCATCAAGATATAAACCAGCCCCTTAAAGTTTCCAGAAATGCCATGAACAACATATACCATATGTTTGAAAGGAAATAAATGTGAAGCATACATCCATTCAATTCTATAATGCTGCTATGACGGTTTATGATGAGTGCAAGACACATTATTTTATTATGATGCTTGTTATATAATTGCCATTAACTACTTTCCTCTTCAAAAAAACCTATTCAAATCCAATAAACTGGTTGCAGCATAACTATTCATGGTCAGGATAATTAACACTATATTATCGTGGTAAATTATGGAAATTCCACAAAAAGTGTTTGACTACAAAACTGCTCATTTATTCCTGTTAATGAGATGACAACATAATTTAAGTGTGCAGGCTATACATTATAGATGGCAGGTGACAACACTGTTCGCAAATCATTGTATTCTGAAACTATACATTAGCTTCAAAAGAGAGACGTTTGCTCTCTTGTTTTTGCTGTGATTTTTGCACAGCAAATGTGGGTTTCATGACAGTCCTGCCTATAGACTGCGGCCCTTTCTGTGCTGCCTAGAGTGAAAGGAAACGTTCAATATCTATTAAGATATGATGTCTTTTTTCTCTTTCCCTGCACTGGCAAACTTTTGGCTGCCATGCGCCAACGCATGCACCCTTGCACCGTAGTGCAAAGGTGCCTCCATTCTCTAAAGCATAGGTTTTGTATTGAGAGGGGACCCTTCCAGTACAAAAACTATCCTTTGTTAATTTCCTCACTTTGTATGTATGTTGTACAATATATCACACATGCAAAGTTCAGAATATAAGGAGGAATGTAAAAAAAATATTTTTGTTATGCCTGCTTTGAAGAAGTCTAAGGTTTTGGCACACCTGTCTGTATACAAAGGATATTAGATGAGGTTTTACCTAAAAACCCATGAAGCCCCCCTTGAATGTAGTGCATCACTCATCTCAAGTCATGGTTTGGATAGTAAATCCCACCCCAACTCTTTGCATGGGGTTGCCTCACTTTTATAATGCAAACCGGATGCAAAGCATTAGTAAATAGGGACATACATTTTGCTCCATTAGTTGCCAGCTTGCTCTCTTGCTTTTGCTTCAATTGTGTGTGCTCCATGACCGTCATGAATGTACACTTTATATAATGATACAAAAATAGAGAAGAACAAGTGACATATTTAGCTACCTTACCCTTTCTATTAGCCCTGTGTTTTTTTTCAAACCTGGTTTTTGGTTCAATTATCATCTGCACGCAAATATGTGTATATGTGCGCGCATTTCTGATCAAGTTGGAAACTGTGCAGAGGTTTCAGGCTCCAAAGTCAACCATTTAGTCAGTAGACTACAAATGACGTATTTATTTAGTTGTATATTTATTTACATATGTATTTATTTATTTTCTGAAGGTCTTCCGGCTTCTGGAAACTTTGAAGTACTTGGGATTCTGACCATCGAGGCATCTGGTTACCATAGGTACAGCATCGGTCCCTCAGCTATCTTCATTTTAGCTCACTTACTAAAGTTTGTTTTACACAAAACGTTGTATCTTTCATAATGACATTCATTATTACAGGTAATTGTTGAATGTGCAGATGCTTCTATACGGAGGCTTCTTGCAGCGTTCTCCTATATGATAAACAAGAGAAAGACGCTGTTTAAGGTTCCGCCTGTGAAATTACGATATTCATTCATGTTCCTGGGTGTTTGTTAAGAAAAGATCAGTTTATTCAAATCTATTTCTCATTCTTTACGAATGTAACATGCATTGCTAAGGATTAACAACTATTCAAAAATAAAAGGTGAACAAAAGTTCACATGTTAGTTATTGAGGAAAAGAATATGAATTGTTTGTAAAATTATATGCGTTCAGAAATATCTGATGCAGCATGAAGAATTTGTCCATTCAATATTCTCGATGTAATAGAGTATTGAATTTAGTTTAGTGAGATTATAAATGAGACAATTTTAGATCATTATGGTGTTAACTGATAATTTGCACTGGCAGCTCGGATAAAGGTCATACTTTTTTGTCACCTTTATTGATCTCCAGAAAAGATACTTCTCCAAGCATAAAGTGCTTGGTCATAGTTTTCAGTTGCTGGCATTGAATCTGATTCCCAATATATCATATAACGATAAGCAACAGAAGATCATTTGTTAAGGTATATTGCAACAGGTAGATTGTTGTTTACATTTAGTCTGACTGTGTCCTTTGGACCTACACACTTAGTTCATTTAAAGAACATACGAAGCACGTCTTACTTTTGCTGACATGCTCAATTTCAATATATGAATTCATATTTAATATGTTTCCTCTCATACAACTCTCAGAAAACTCAAAACATACTAGGATATTAAATTAAATTGCATCAAGTTTTAAACTAAGGTAGTTCCACACTTGGCTATGCTTAAAATCACACAAAGTACCACCAGAACAGTCAGCAGTGCCTTTTTGGCATCTCACATAATATTGTCTAAACTATCCCCTATACCTTGTCCTAGTACTTATTCTAGGTAGTCTGATTATATAACATTTTAAGGATGAATTATTAAGCAATGCAATGCAAATAGAACCAACTGATTAATTTGCATATATAGACAACAGATAATACAAATACATTGTGGCGCCATGTTTGTAGCATTGATGCTTCTTTATAAAGGACATTGCCCCATTGGTGTATATATACAGACTTAAATCTGGGAAAGTGTTAACTTGATGAGGAATCTTCCATTGCTGTTGACTTCAACTGCAAGTTTGAAATTGCCATGGAAAAGGGGGTGCACGTGCCTCTAGCAAATGAACTGACGAACATGCATTAACAGGAAACGAAGGAAATGTCTGAGAGATAAAGTAGAATTCTAGTTCATCTGTGGTTGTGATTCAATATAAATTAACCAGGACCTGATTACATCAATAATGCATACCCCTTGGATGCCTACGGTGTCTTTCTGATTAGATAACATGTCAATAACTTGGTATTTAAGCAGACAAAAGAAGTCTCCAAGAATCTGGTTGCTTAACTTCCTATACTTTCAAATCAATATCTGGGAGCACAATATTGTTTTTTGCACCCATTGGCAACACTTCATTGGATTAACACAAAATTCTTTTGGAGCTTTACAGACATCAGAGAAGGGAACACTGAATGTAGGAGTCTTCCAACAGTAATTATTTAAAAGAAATGCCTGCTAACATTCCTATAGCTAACTACAACAGGATGGTGATGGAGGTGCATTATTAAAATGCCACTTGGAACACAGAGCACACAATGTGCTCAGTAATTACCACAAGTTGACATTAGAAGACACTGTGGACCCATGCTACAAAACTGCATACGTATTAATCTTTTTCTTGGTGTAAAGAGATCTCAAATTGACGTTTGAACTTCACACTGATATTTTGAATTACCACAATGCCTGGTATGTAGTTCTAAATATCGTGAGACTAAATTTACAATTACTACATTAGCCAAGCTTGAATAGATTCTCATTATAAGGACAAGCTTAACGCTTTTAGTACCGGGATGTTTTTGATCTTCTGAGCTGGAGCTTCTTTTTAAAAATCAGCATTGGTTGTGGTTGTGTCAAGTATATACCTGTTCGGTGTCTTTCTATATCTCTTCAAGCTATGTGTTTCTTTTTGGCACAGTCAGGGTTATGTATTGGTTGGCCGTGAGATCATGCTGAATATGTTTGTCAGTTTTTCATCATTTTTTCCTCGACCATTGTCATTATAGTTTTCCTGGTGCAGCAACACATCCTGGCCAAGGCTTGAACCCAACTTTATTCTGCTTGTCTCCTGAGCATGAGCTACCAGATGTGTGAGGGTTTCCTGCACATTTTTCTGGGTTTTCTGCAGATTTTGGGGTCCAGAGGGATAATCTGAATGCAGTGCATTTTGGATGGAATACTTAGAGTACTTACATTTTGATGACAAATATTATCAATGGCTATATGGAAATATTTAACAATCTGCATTTTAAACATCTACACATCATAAGGTTTGAAACACTGGGTGTCAGACCTCCCTCACATTGATAGGTTGGTCACAAAAGTACATTGAATATGGCATTTGTCAGAGTTTTTGCCTCTTGTCTCCAACCCATTGTGATTTTCCTCAGCATCCTTTGCACAGGTACATATGATTACCAGAGTTTTAACCATGTATTTCCAATGTTTATACTATATAACTGTAAGAGAGTGGGGTATTAATTGAGGGAGTAAGAAGCCACCTCAAATAATAACCCCAATGGTTGTCAGGCTAAAACATAAAACCACCAAAAAAGCCTATGTTGAACCAGATTAAAGCTTGGCACCAAGCAGTCAGGCATAACTCAGAGGCAAAGTGTGAAGAATGTATGCAGTATTCAAACAGTAACAAGTAAAAACACAACAAAAGAAAAATCTCTAACCAATTTCGAAAAAGACTACTTCTTAATAAATAAAATGAATCCAAAATGACAAACTTCCAATCAATAGAACCAGAATTATGAGTTTTTGTAGTTTGATGTTAAAAAAAACCTTCAAAAAGTGTGAACCATCAGTCAAGGTCATCTGGTTGCACTTGACCGGAACAAAGTCAAAGTTAAGGCTGAATGTGATGCAGCAAACTGTTATGAGTCAGGTAACTGCTCAACTCACTTCACATTAAAAAGAGCATACGTATGAGATGCACAATATAAAGTAATCATGTAAGTAAATGTAAAGGTTAATCAAATGCAAATATTTTTATGACAACATGAGTATATTAGAATTCAAGAAAACAGAATACCCTGAACTGGTTAATAGAGACTTGATGATTCAAGAATCGGTTGTAAGATTGGAATATAGTACATTTGTATTGCATATGCAAATAACTAGAAAACGTGTAACAAGAGCAATATTATTGGAAATATAGGTCTTGATTTTCTTTTATAGGATAATTGTTCTTCATCAGAAATAGCCCGGTAATCATGGATAAAAAAGCTCATGTTCAGCGAATAATTGTATACATAAAAGAAAAAACAACAACCTAATAATATTAGGTATGATATGTAATGTGTAATATAAACAACTTAACGAAAGGCCTTTTGGTAATTCATGTGATTGCGTATACATATGTATATTGTCTTTTTCTCTGACAAATAGTTATACTAAGAAGACCAGTTTCTTTGAACAAGAGTGGTACATGTCCTGAAATTCCTGAACCCTGAGACCAAAGTTATTCCAGGCCTTCCAATGAAGAACACTTCCAATCCTCTGAGGTTTCATTGTACCATCATTTCTTATCTCTCTTTCTTGTCCCAATCCCCTTTCTCCATGGGTATTTCGGATTGGCTATGTATACTCTACTTATTGCCGGTCCAATTGTTCACACAGGACAGAGGGAATTGTCATCATCAAAGCAGAGCAACTTGGAGTACAGGTGGTACAGGTGAGTGGCTTGTCATAACATCATAAGTCGGATATAAGGACTAGGTTCGCCCTGGTGAAATGGTTTACCTTCGGACTTAGTCTCTAGAAAGGAAGTCAAAAATCCTCAGCAGGATTTTTTACGGGAAAGCTCAAAGGGGGACACATTTGAATTTTGTGCCCAGAGAAGGTCCCTCACCAGCCAGATAGTTTTCATACCTTCACTCGGTGTACATTTTTACCTTCAGACTAAGTCACTTTCTTAGAGCTCTGATTCTGACAGCAGGGCAAGTCTGCAGACTACAGCCAAAGAGGACTCCACACAGTTGGACACCTTCTCTGCGAGCTCCCACTGAATTGGATTTGCTCCTGCAGAGATTGGCTAGATACATTGGTCCCGGTTTTTCTTTCTCAGAGGAAAAGGTTTTCAAAATGTTTCTAAGTCCCAGGTTTCAGGAAACATCAGGAGCAGTACACTTTGCCACCAGCCAAGGGTCTAGGACCTTTGGGAGAAGCAATTAGAGGTCAAGACTTAATCTAGTAGAGCTCAGCAGCAGTGTCTTGGACAGGTCCCGTTGAAATTGGCCATCAGAAAATGGGAATGTGGGTAAAGGCCTGATGGAGCTTGCTGTGTCCCTGCAGCACAAACAGGAGGTCCGTCTTATGAACCTTAAATTTCACTTCTTTGTCTTGGGTACATGAGGGAGAACATGTCCCGTCTTAAAGGCTCTTCCCAGGTCAGAGTCAGCAGGTCAAGAAGTGATCAGAGTAGGTTACTGGGGTTCCACATTTATTCCCAGTGCCAGCCTGTGGCTAGAGGAAACTCCTAGTCACTTCCTAACCAATAGGGCAAATGTTTTCACTATAGCAGCATGTTCTGTGTATTTTACTATAAACTATTCCACAGTACCCATCTCTACCTAAGTCCAACATGGCCGAACCCTTCTTCCATTGTGCAGAGCTTCATTTGCCCACCCAGAGGTGTGGCTATAATAATGAGCAAACCAGATCTTGGGCCCCCTCCACCCACACTGGGTTTGGAACCAAGCTGATTTGGAAGAGAAAGAGCGGCAGGCCAAGGTGTGAGCTACATCTGCCAGTGACATTGTAGGCAATCTTGAAGCACTGGGAGTCATAGTGTGCCATTTTGTTGTGCTACCTACACTGCAAGAACGGGGATTTTTTGTTTTTCATGACATGGAAACCGAAACGATGATAGTCTTGGACTTGGATCATAGATATTAATATGAATAAGTGATTGAACAATGAGAATTATATGATGGCTACCAGATACTTCGTGGAATGAATATATATTAGAATACTTACCTTGATTTATACTATGGGCCCTGATGAAGTCAACGGTTGAATTACTGTAGGACGAAAGAAGTATTGGCTACAAGTTGCTCCACTGGACATATATGAAAATTGAAAATAAGTACGGAATTGCAACGATTACATCATGTGTACTATCAACTTTCAATTGAATTGGTGCTTGGGCTATTCTGAGAAAACACCTCTGCACACTGACGCCTTTTTTTTACTATCTATGAGTAATACAAATAACACCACAAGAGAACCAGTAATAGTCAGATGACACTTAACACTAGCAGAAAGGTACATTTTGCTAATGCTGAGAAATGATTGCTTTCTAGAAGTGATTCCCAAAAGGGGGACTCGGGGGGGGGGGGGGGCTAGTTTAACGACATTCAACGTACGAGCCCCAGAGGTACTTAATGCAAAGAAGGTACGGGGTTCCTCTGAAGTAGACGACAGGGAGAGGAGATACTAATGAGGTGAGGGTGGTCGAAGGTAACCACACACCTGATCAAGTAAAAAAAGGGAGGGAATTCCCCTTTTCGGAACTAGGGCTCTCACACACCCAGCAAGCTGGGTGTCATGCTTCATCATATGAGCCTGCCCCTCGTCAGGTCGGCGCTGCAATACATGATGGGCTCCCGAACCAGTGCTCTTCAGTGGGGATCTTCTGTTCCTGCCGGTTGGTGCAGTGGGGGTGAGGGGCCTAGTGTGTGTAGATGTCAAGGAAAGTGAATTAAAACAGGGCAGTCGTACTTCAGAGGACCCCCTACCTTCGTTGCATTCAGCTTTCTAGAAGTGTCATTTCTAAAACAGTAATATAAAATTTGACTTGTCCATTAAGTTGAATTTTCAATTACCATTCAAATGAATCCTCGAATCATGGTTCTAGCTGCTTCCAACTGAAGATAAGGACCATGAAAAGTTATAATGCAACCCTTTGTTTTCCAATGAGAGGGCTAGCCTTGCTACAAGGAAAAATGACTTGGGAGTTTTTTTTACTGACAGGACATGTAAAAAATTAAATGCACGTGTCCTGTTTTTTTTAATACAATACACCCTGCTCTAAAGGCATGTAGCGCCTACTTTAAGGATGGCTTATAGGTAATTAAAAGGAGGGTTTATGCCAATAAAAAGCCTGGTCAAAGGGACAGTGTAAAACTGCACCCACAAGCTTTAGGAGCAGATCTGGTGACATATTTTACAGTGCTACTGTAGTGGGAGGTATAATGAGTGCTGCAGACCACTGGTAGCATTTACAGGCCCTACGTATATAAAGTACTATATGTTAGGGACGTATAAGTAAATTAAATTTGCCAATTAGGTGTATAGCAATTTACATATGTTTAGAATGGGGGAGTACAAGTACTTTACCTTTTGTTACCAGGGGTAAATTGTCCTGTGGCCAGCAAAAAATGGGTTCAGCAAAAGGGGGCAAAATCTTGGGGAATACCACACCAATGTTTATGTTTATGTTTATGTTTATTGGTTTATATAGCGCTGAATCACACATGAGGGTATCTCGGCGCTTGGACTGAACATTATAACAGGACCTGAATATTATTAAAAGAGATGCGTTTTTAGCATGTTTCTAAAGTGGGTCAGATTTGGGCATGCTCTTAAATATATCGGCAGGTTATTCCAAAACATCGGGGCCTGGAAAGAGAAGGCCTTAGCTCCACTGCGCGCTTTTTTGATCCTGGGAGTTGTGATCAGCAGATCAGAACTGGATCTAAGTAAGCGTGTGGGACAATAGGGGGTCAATTTGCGGGTCAGGTACATAGGCCCTTGCCCTCTAAGAGCTTTGTGAATGATGCACCCTATTTTGAACTTAATTCTTTTGATAATAGGGAGCCAATGTAGTTGATTTAAGATAGGAGCAGAGGGTGTTCTAGCCGGAGTGTCGACCGTGAGACCAAACATGGTCTTCTCCAACAATAATAATTATACCACTGGCTGCCAGAACACCCTTGCCCTGTTTGGCTGGCTGTGACAGTGTGTGAATAAGAATATTTGTCAGATTGTCAAAAATGTATCCCAAAAAATGGTAATTTCAGTCTTTTTCATATAGGAAGATTGTCCTTCAAAGGCTCTACCCAAAACTATGTTACCTAGATATTCTAACTTTTGGGGTTATCAGGCATGAGTGACTTTTGCATGGGTTTGTGTGGGGAATCACACATTAAACCCCAGGGAAAAAGTTTGATTGGGGAGACTCCATGGGCAATATCCATAAAAATTTGTGCTCAGTGTTGGATGGCACACAAAATAAATGACTAAACTCAGATATTTCTGAAAACTAGACACAAAGGGAAAATGATGGTGACGTGACTTGCATGTATCTCAACACCTTTTATTACACAGATTCTCTGAAAATATGGGAAAATATTAGGAAAAAACATCTAAGTTATTTATTTTTCTGTGACGGAAAACTTCAGAAAATTAGGCATATGCATACATCCTACCATCCAACGTTCTCACAAATGTTCTCACATTGACACATTATTGACTTCATATATCACACATTTGGCCTACTCCTGTCAGGTACCTTAGACCCACCCACAAATGTAAATACTGTTTTTATTTGGAGAAGTTTGGAAATACTATAGTGCAGATGTTTTTGTTATTCCCAACAAATTAGAATGTATTCCATCACAGAAATGTGAGGAAATTCTGTTTTGTGTACTTACTGTTTGACTTGCGCAGGCCATTCAGTCTAAGGAAAAGTAGTAATATCCAAACAAGTCACACCAGCCAGGACTCTTTCTGGTGTCAATTGTTCAGAAATGTCTGAGGTTGTAAGTTTATTTTGGTGCCCCAAAAAAGAGGCAGGCGCTTGTGCTGGCTCTTCGCTGGGGTCAGATGTGTGTGTGTGCTTGTGTACCTGTGTGTTGGTACCCCAATAATTGGATGTTTTCTGAACATAAAAATAATCCAATAATTCAGGGTTCATCGTTGCTGGAGAGATGTGTGTGTGTGTGTATTTGAATAAATTAAGAGCTGAAGAGATGGGAGCTCTTTGGGTTTTTTCTGAGATTAGGAAACAATCCAAATAGTACCTTGGTTCCTTGGTGGGACACAGATGTGTGTGTGTGTGTGTCTTCGAGTGTGTGTAGTTGTTTTCTTAGGCTTTTCCCGAGGATAAAGCAAATTTAAACAGCGTTTGGTTCCTTACTGTTTGCTGGGGTGCAGATGTTTGTGTCTGTGTCCCAGAAAAGAGCCAGACACTGTTCAATCTTTTACTTAAGGTAAAGAAATTCCTAAGAGTACCTTGCTCTCTGCTGAGGCACAGATACACAGTGCCTTCATCTCCCACTGCTTCTCCTGTGAAGAGAAGCATTGGTATCCAAAGGAGGTGGCTCAAATTAAATCAGGAAGTGGGAAATAGAAGGGAAGAGACTAGGAATAATAGTAATCCATCACTTTGCAATCCATGCTCTTGGTTTGTTTCTACTGTTGGTAGTGTGTGCAAGTTGCTGGGAGAGAGACTTGGAAGAGGAAGACTGCACCTCCTGAGATTTCTTCCACCAACAAATTAAAAAGTGGCTTAAGCTGGTGAGTGGAGTAGAGTTGAACTAGAAAAACTCAAATTGGACTTGGACATTGGGGGCTTGGGCCTACCTGATTTTAGGTTATACTACATCGCAGGGCTGCTGCAGTATGCAGTGCAGTGGTGCACGGCAGACCGCACAGTGGAAAAAGAGCTACTGGGGGACTGGAATGATGGGTCACATATACAAAGGTGTTTATTGATGGTTTCGAGAGTCCCCAAAGAATTTCCCTACATAACACAGCAGGTAGCCAAGGCCTGGTAACAAGCAGTCATGGTGGTCCTCCACAGGGCACCATATGCTGCGGAGCTCCCGCGGTTATGCAGTTTTTAAAATATTCAGGCATCTATGGATATCTCGAAATGGCACAAAGGAGGTTGCGTATTGGCAGAGGATATGTACCAGAACTGGAACTTTATGACTTTTAATGAGGCACACGACTGGTTCCAGGTACCGGCAGGACACTTCTTACATTACGCTAAAATTTCGCTTACGACCCAAGAGATATGGACTACTTTTCTGGAGGAACCACAGAAGTCGCGTACACTGATGACGCTGCTGGATCCAAGATCCAGCAGGGCCCTCATTTCGCGAATATACACAGCAGTAAAGGAGGATCACAAGACTGACTTAATAGCAGCCAGAAGGAAATGGGATGATGACCTGTCTGTGCCACTGACAGATGGGGAGTGGAAAAGAGCATTAGCACAGGTGTCTGAAGCAACAAGTAATGCTAGGTTTAAACTCATTCAGTTCCATTATTTGCATCGCACATACTTAACACCACAGCGCTGAGCATGGCTCTCCCCGGGGATAGTCCCATCATGTCCCCGCTGTGGCACAGACCCCGCCACATTCTTACATATGACATGGACTTGTGTCTGATTGCAGAGGTGTTGGGAACAGGTGGTACAGACATTGAGCTCTGCGACAGCGATGCGAATGGACATCTCTATAAAACTCTGCTTGCTGGGTGTACTCCCAACGCCGAAGAGAGGGAAGCGAATACGTCTTAAATTTGCAATGCTGTGTCTGGTTCTGGCTAAACAACGTATTGCAATAAACTGGATTCTTCCTGCGACCCCCTCTCTAGATAGATGGTGCACTGATATGTGTGAATAGGGGTGCGGCGGAAAAATGTCACCTCAGGGCCGTGAGAGCAGATGAGAATGCTGAGATGGACCTGACAAAATGGGGACACATGTTAACGGAGCTGTCAATCGCAACTACACAGAGCAATGACAGTGTCACACCTACACAGTCATCTATGCATTGCGAGCTGGTCCCTGGTGCAGAGAATAGAAATAGCCAACTCACCCATGCTAAACTAGTTAAGTCATTATGTCTACTAGCTTGGAAAATGTATGCTACTGCTGCTGGTCACCGCTGGGGAGAGGGGAAGGGGTGGGTGGCGGGTTTTATTTCTGGTTAAATAATACTGTTGTTATGTAAAAAATATACGGTGCATTGCAATATAAGACACTCATTGGACCAGTATAACTAATCTCTGATTTACGTCGGAAGAACCACTGTTTGAGAATACTGAATGCTGTACAATATGTATATGACAAAATGTATATGCTATGATGCAATGCTATCAATAAAAACAAGTTTAAAAAAAAAAGCTGGTATGCATTGCTAGGGAGAAGCTGAGTGTCGCAGAATAAAAAAACTGCGATCAGTAAAGATGCTTTGTCAGGTGCTGTTTTATTTACAGTGTTACAGCTATTTCAGGGATAGTCAAATGAACACAACAGGCCTAGTATCAAGGACTGCTAACGGTCTCTAATGTTTAATCGAAAACTTAGCACAATTTATGAATAAAAAAGATCTAATACTGAATTTTAGTAAAACCTTCGTCATGACCTGTGGAAAAAGTAAAACAAAGAGCAGGGACCACCACATGGGAGGCGTACACATTGAAAGAATACCATCATTTTCATACTTTGGACTTCTTTTTAATGGGAAGGGAACTTGGGGTGCACACATTGATTTATTTAAGTTCAAATATTTACGATCAAGTGAGGGTATTTTTAGATTTAAAAAATAAATTTGGAATAAGCCAGTATTGGAAATCCTGACACTATATAGGAGAAAGTGCACCACAGGTTCATGTTATGGAGCGCCGCTATGGGGGAGGGCAAATACCATTTTACTGCAAACACATGAAAATAAGTTTTTAGGAAGGCTCTTAGCATTGCCTAACTCAACACCCTCACATATTAGTGATTACATCAGCACAGCAGCCCTTATGTTCTGGCATGGGATTTGTACTAAGGAAGAGACTAAATTTACTAAGGAAATAGTAATTGATTGTCTTGCCCTTGATTATTACAAAACAATTCCTGGCTACTGTATATTCATAAACTTTTACTAGAATGTAAGGTGGATGTTGATTTTTACGATCCAAAGCTTTTCCGGGATTATAGCAAAGGGGCTCTAAAAATGAGGTTAGCAAATTCAAGGGAATTTGCAAAAGATGCAGGAATAAGTTAAAAATCGACTGTTAGAACATTCTGAGAAGGTTCAGTTTTGCTGGGCACCCAACCATACCTTATCGCGACAAGAAATTTGCAACACAGATTTTATTTAACAAAGTTAAGGATGGGTACCCTACTCTACAAGATCGCATTTCCCATAATGGGCAAGTGGTACAAAAACCTTCCAAAATGCCCTTGTGATAGAAAGTCATTACAGACTGCACTGCACTTAATACTTTTTTGCAACTTTTATCAAGACATTAGGAAACATGTTTTACGTCCCTTATTTATTGTTAGTAAATTATATTTTTATAAATCTGCTTTTAATTACATCTGTAGCCTGGAAAACGAGAAAGTGTCCAATGCAGTTATTGTTTTTATACAAATTGCAATTAGGAGAAGAAAGGACAGTTCTCATTTGGAAGCCTTAACATATGAAATTAATTAGGTGCTCTAACATTCGTTTAGGCTCGAAATATTTGTAAAATATGTTATAATCTATTTTAAAAATGTATTTGAATCATATTTTATAATCCTCTATAAGGCCTGAATAAGATTTTGCACTGTACTTTTGAGCCCCACATCTCTGAGCCTTGTTTACATAATTATTGTGACTAATAATTGAGTAACCTTTTAGAATGAAGTTTTACTATGCATTGCACTGTGTACTGTATTATTTAGTCTTGTTTACATAATTACTGTAATGAATAGTTGAGACATTTTTTAGAATGAGTTTTACCGTACACTGTATTGTTTTATCTTGTTTACATAATTATTGTGATTAATAATTAAGAAATGTTTAGAATACTTTTATGGTTGTATATTATATGCTGAATAAAGCTTGTTTGATGTTTGGTTAATACAACAGTCTTAGCAGATTCATAAAGTTAGTAGATGGTGTTTTTAGTCTGTCTTTGCTTCTGGGTCTTCACTATCAGATAGAAACTCCTTCCAGTAACCCAAAATTACCTGCTTACTTGAGCAGCTTTGTACATACAATAGGTGCTGCCACCACCAAAACAATTTACTTCCATCATTCACCAATTATGCTCCGGTGCACTCTCTCCCAGTTGTGAATGCACCAGAAGGGCTGCCCCTGCCCCTTAACTATGGCCACAACCTGTCTTCAGGGTCTGGCGGTGGGACCCGAGGTGTCCTATCTACTTCCTAGACAGTCGGGTATGTAAAGAGTGTATCAGAGCTCTCAGGCTTCTAGTTTCTCCACTGCCTCTCACTTGAGGGGGAAGCTGATGGCTTCCCTGATTCTTTCTCTCCCCCAGCATCTCCCACACCATTAGTGAAGCCAGCTGACTCACTTGCTCTCCGAGTCATGCCCTCATGCTACTCTCCAGAGCCTGCTATGCCTCCCATTAAGCAGACTGCTTCTGCAGTGCTTCTTGTCGCATCCTCATGTTCTCCTCCATGCTCTGCAAATTGCTCTCTTGCTCTATTCACTTTCTTCTTGTCATGCTGTTTCTCTTCTCCCCCATAAGCCTCGCCATCCTTGTTTTGAACAGTACTGAGATGAGGTGATTCTTTAGTCTCCGCCTCCAAAAGCACTGGTGTGTGGAAAGTCACACCGTTTTGACTCACTTCGTCGGCCATTTTTTATTTCAATTGGAACCCTGCTTCTCCTCATATTGAGGTTACAATTTCTGCCCTTAAAACCTCCTGAAGCGACACCTAACCTCTTGATCTTTGGCTGGGACTGGGATGGACTAAAATACCTGTGCTAGTTCCATCTGTATGCGACATTACTGGTAATGCCGCACACAAATAAATGAGGCAGCTCTGAAGTGAGCACCATTTTGCCTCCTTTAGGAGCTTCTAAGTGCCCAGAAAGGATCAGCCACTTGCAATCTCCTTCTCCTCATCCTCAACCAGTGAGGACTGTTGACCCCGATTGGGGGAAAAAAATGTAAAGTTTTGGACGTGTACCTTTTCACAAAGCCAATCCCAGCTTTTTGCCTTCTGTTGCTGAAGCTGTTTTTGTTGGCATTAGGGCTCTGTACACTCTTTCCCTGCTAATCAGTGTTGTTAATCTTTTCTAAAACGTGGTAAATTCCTTGTAAGTCCCTAGTAGATGATACTACATGTACCTAGGAACTGTAAATTAAATGCTACTAGTGGGCCTGCAGCACCATTAAGGCAGTATTTTAAAAATTGTCTCAGGTCTGCCACTGCAGCCTGTATATGCAGTTTTAAACTGTCATTTCGACATGGTAAAATAATCATTTTGCCACACCTAAGACTTTCTTTTTTGTACTAATAAGTCACCCCTAATACAGGCCCTAAAGGCTCCTAGGTCAGGGTGGACTGTATTTAAAAAGCAGGACGTGAACTTAAGTCTTACATGTACTGGCAGTGAAAAACGTATAAAGTCATTTTTCACTGTTGTAAGGCCTAAGTAGCATTGACCAACACCGGGTTACATTATTGTATTTAATAAGGGCTAACTTTGGATTGGGAGCAGACACAGGTGTGCTGTTTACACTCAAATGAATTGTATTTTAAAATCCTTGTAATTGTACGGTCGGATTTCAAGTTAGAATTTTGACAATGGCACTTATAGAAAGTTGTCACAAACATGTGTGCCTTCTGGCAGTATCCTGGATCATATGACTGGGAATGACTCTGCTCATTCACAGGAGTTTGTATATTACTTCCAGAAAGGATTTAGCTGTGGACAGGATGGGAAAACCTGTCAGGATGACTGGGAGGGGCTGTACACAGCCCTACTTACACTTCAAACGGGTTTGCCTCCTGCACACAAAAAAGGACTTGGCACTAGACCTGCCCTATCTTTCATCTTCCAAGACAGTTTGAAGCATCACAGGGGATGGGGAAGAACTTTCCAGAACCACATGTGGGGCTAGAACTGGGAGTACCCCACAGAAAGGCTAGCACTTTGTATAAATATTGGATACTTGATGCAGAAAAAGGACTACCATGTTGCCAGAGGACTACCATGCTATGTGAAGTGACTGCCTTCCCATCTGAGAAGAGAGACTGGACCTGGTTGGCTTCATCCCAGGCTAACCAGAGTAACTCTAAGGGTCAGTTGACTTACCTCTACTACAGAGACACAGCAAGTTGCAGAGGCCTCCATGCAACTGCCCAGCTTGATTAACTGGGAGTGCCTGGCTGGGCTCTGCTGGAGTGTGTCTCCCCAGGTCCTGGATCTCTGGGAGGCAATTTCTGCAAAATTAACCTACTCTTTTCTCTACAGTGCTGACCATCTGAGATGCCTGACCTGCTCTTTCCGCTACTGCAAATACATCTGCGCCGCTCATCCTGCTCCCGGCAACCTCTTCCACCCTGAACAGAACCACTTTCAATAGACGTACTGCGTGATAGCAGTCAGTTCTGGGCCACAATTAATCAGCCCTTTTTCTCAGAAATAGATAACACAGTCATGGACTGCGTTATCCCTGACGATAAATCGCTTCTTCACTTTAAAGAAGTTTATGGTGACTCAGATTTTGGCACACAATGCTGTTCACTGGTGGCCCACGTGTCTGCTCCTCTACTCTTCAGTTATGACAAAGTGGAGAAAGCAATCTTAGAGACCTCGAAAAACAAGGTGCCGGGGCCGGATGGCGTACCAGCAGACCTTTACAGATCCTCAACGAAACTTTGGGCAAAGGTGTTAACAAATGTTTTTTTGCGCCGCCAATGGTAAAACTTTTCCTACCACCTGGGCTACCTCAATCATTGTGCCGATCTTTAAAAACGGGCAGCGTGATGACCCGGCGTGCTATAGGCCCATCTCCCTCCTAGTCTCTGTATTTAAGATACTAGGCAGAGTCTTATTGCTCAAGCTAAGGGCCAGTATAGAGAGTAGTGGGGGGTCTTTCAAACATACAATATGGGTTTAGAGATAAAAGAGGCACCCTGGACCAATGTTCTAACCTGCACCTTTTAATTTCTAAATACACGGTAGCCAAGGAGGGGTCGTTATTTTTGGCCTTTATGGACCTCTCCTCGGCTTTCGATTTAGTAAACAGGGCTAAGTTGTGGTCAAATCTATTGGAGATCGGGATTGACTCGTCACTTGTCAATTTCATGGCGTCCCTTCACCAGGGGCTGTTTGCCACGGTTAGGGTCACCAGGGAGGGTAGGTGTACGAGTCGTTTTAAATCAGAGAAAGGAGTGTGCCAGGGCTGCATTTTGGCCCCCCTTCTCTTCACCATTTATAAATAATGGCCTGGGAAAGTATTTAGAGGCAGCGGGGGTGGACGTTCCACGTGTAGGAGATGCTAAAATACCAGCTCTCCTATAAGCGGATGATGCAGTATTATTAGCGCGTACCGGTATCGGACTCCAGAGACTGTTGGACTATTTGGGGCTTTTATGGACCGGTTAGATTTAAAGATTAATGCTAAAAAATCCCATTCGATGGTGGTTGGCCCCCATAGAAGTAAGCCCAAATCGAAAACCTTTGTTTGCAAGGGCGAGGTGGTTTCCAGGGTTGCAGCTTTTCCTTATTTGGGGGTCCTTTTCGATGAGAGGGGGTCGTGGGCCCCCCAAATTAAGGCTAAGAGCATATCTGTGGCTCGATCCACGTCAGCCCTTATGGGTTTTTCAAAAAGGCTAGGGGACAGGCCCATGGAGGCTTTCTTAAAAGTCTACAATACCAAATGTATCCCAATCGCCACTTATGGCTCATCTCTGTGGGGCTATGTATCTCAAGATAAGATCCAAAGAGTGGAAAACGGGTTTTTGAAATACCTTTTGTCCGTTCCCAAGTCCACCCCCACCTTTTCGATCCATTCTGAGGTGGGCCTGGACTACATTACAGATAGGCTGAAACTGGCCCCATTAACATTCTGGGCAAAAACATGGCTCAATCCAGAATTAACTCTGAACCATGCTATCCTGACTGATGTCATGGCACTGGATTATGCAAAAAAAATACCCTGGTTGGAATATCTGAGAAATGTCTTCACTCAGTTATGACGCCCGGAACTCTTTCTGTCGCCATCTAGCATTAGGAGGGAGGATGTTAACTGGATCAAGAATCATTTTCTAGATAGGGCCAGATTGGCTCGTGAGGAGCAGGAATTTGTGAAATCAACAGTTAGACTGCATTTCATGTTAATAATTTCCCCCTCACTCGAGCTATATCTCAAAGTTGTAACCAAACCCTTTCACAGATTTTTATTGACTAAATTTACATTTAATCTGATCCATTTTTCCCTGGATAACTACCAATCATGGGCTAAACCAGAAGGGGGCCCACCTTGTAACTGCGATAAATTTTCCCAACAAGATACCATGCATTTCATCATGTTTTGCGGGTTTTATGCGGGCATAAGGAAAAAATATCTGTTACCAATTCTGAGTGAGGCCGGCTTTATTCAAGTCAGGCCCGCATTAACTTACCTCCAGTTGTTGAGTAACACCCGCATCATTTATTGCGTGGCCAGATTTCTAGTGGCGGCAATTAGAATTAAGACAAAACATGCACCACTTAATGTATTGTCTTATTCAACTGTATTTTCTATGCTGATTTTATCTTTATTAACTGCATCGTATTTGTTTACAAGGGCCTTGCACTGAGTTTGTAAATTTATGAATTCCTTGTTTTTATGCATGTATGTAAATTTTATGCCTTTTATGATTTTAACAAATCGAATAAAGTGTATTTGACTGACTGACTGACTGAACAGAACTCTTTACACTAGACTTTGAAGGTAACTTTTCAGATGGACTAATCTGGTCCCGGTTTCCTATCCTGTGCTCCATTTTAGTCAGCCGGAATTTGTGACTTTCCTCTGATCTACATTACGAGATGACTGTGAGTGTCACTTTGTGTTTTTAGGTGCTGTTTTCAGTTAAAACTGTAAACCTGATTATCTCCAATTCTACTGAATGGATTTTTGTCATTCTGATATCATTTTATTTGTTAGAATGTACTCCATTTGTCTATTTTGGTTTGAGTTTTTTCTTGTGTTGTGTTTTCCTTGTATTATCCCTTGTGTGCTGCATAAATACTTTAAGCCTGACTGTTTTTGTGTCAAGCTACCAGATAGTTAAGCACTGGTTAATTTAGTAACTGTTATGTTTCACCCTGACAAGGATTATGAATTTTGCCTTAGTGGGTCTTTCAACCCCAACAACCACTACCCCAATTTCTTACAGGTCGCCATAAATTGCAGGGGTTCTTTACCCCATTGGCTTATATATATTTCATAAGGGTGTCCTGTGAACACCCTTTCTTAATGTATACATACATCAATACAGTAGGGAAAGGGTTACATCTCAGTCAACAACAGCAGCCAAATCCGTGATTCATGATTTCCTTGGAATGCCATGGGAGACTAGGGGATGGTGAATCAATGGACAACTACCAGGGATCGTGTGGCAGGGTGAACACCCGCTCTAATTACTAAGCATGGGCGGATCTAGCGGATCTCGCGTACGCGAAATTGCGGATTTACGGATTCGCAATCCGCGAAGATACGCGAACTCTTGCGGATTTGCGGATTTTCCCGTTTTTTGTGTTGGCGAGCATTCGCGCCGATTTTGGGACAATTTCGCAATTGCGAACTTACTTTTCGGCACGCAACGGCCGCGACTATGTTGTTTCTACGTCTGGTTTATCTCACAGGTTCACAGCACCCTCTGTTTCACCACTGCCACCCTCTGGGACACCCATGCCACCATCTGGTACATCCTCACTGCCACCCATTAGGTTTGTTTATCACTGTAGTTTATGGGGGGTGAAAAAAGCAAGCACACCTCCCCTACTTCAACTGCCATGAATTAATTTGGGGTTGATTAATGTGTCAGTTATTTAGAAAGTTCCAGTCTGGCTGGCACCTGCTTCCTTCCTTATCTCTAAATTGCTTTCTGTTGCAGTGAAATTTTTTTTCACAGGACCTTTATGGTCTACTTGTAGCTATTCTATGAGCCTGCTGTTTGGGTCATAGCAGGGTCATAGAATAGTTGCAAACTCTGGAGGGGCCCCTCAGGAAGCACTACAGTGAATGTCACAAATGTTAAGTTTGAACTTTTGCACCTGCTCATTGCTTTCAGTTTAGCAAAAATCGTTTTTTCTGCAATTTCGCGCGTTTTTTGGGGCGCGAATCCGTGCGAGATCGATTTCGGAAGCCGCGAATGCTTGCCAACACACTAATTATTTTTTTTGCGACGTGTATGTTCGCGTGCTTTTGTGCGTGTTCGCGAGGCGCTTGTAGCTATACGTTTGCCAAGTTACCCTAGCGGTCGTACACGGGCGCGGCCATCTTGTTTGCGTGACGTAATTCCGTTTCCGGCCGCTATGTGTAATCTCGCAAACTGTGCTGCTCGCTAGTACAATTTCGCGCGTGCTCGCGAGGAAAATCTCGCGCGAACTTACCCACGCGGTCGTGAACGGGCGCGGCCATCTTGTTTCTCATTCATTGCTATGGTTCTGGGCATGCTTTCTGTATCCTCTCTGAATCTCTGCCATCCTTTGCTTGTTTGAAGTTTATTTAATCTATTTTACTTATTATCTATCCCTCTATTTTTCTAGCTGTATATTTTTGTGTTTTCTGCTACTTTTAGTTACTTTTAAACTACTTTTTTAAACTCTTTTCTTTTCTTCTTCACTATTCTATTTCTTCTTTATCATTTAAGTTTATTTCTGCCCAGACCATGGTAAAGGGAGCCGGGAAGCACCCTGAGAAGGGGAAGGGTCCCGCACCCCGTGCCCGGCTCCCGTGCGGGCGTTTGAGGGGGGAGCAAGTGGTGCCACGGGAGATTTTCAGCGCGGAGGAGGTGGCCGCGCTCATCTTCCACGTCCAGCGCCGCCTCCCCAAGACGATCCTGGGAGGCGGCAAGATCGCAACTGGCTATGGCATCCGGGAGCACCGGAAGCGGTGGGAGAAGGTGTGCCGGGCCATGTATAAGCTCTCTGGGGTCCGGCGCACATATAACCAGGCCACCCACCGCTGGACCGATGTCATGGACCGGGAACGGGACTTGCTGGACGCGCTCGGCGTAGAGGTCCCCGGGCTTGGTGAGTAGTAGTAGCTATTCATCACTACTCTGTTTTATCCGGCTCTGTTATTTGCAAATCTTTGTTCTTTACCAAGAGCAATAATGCTGCCGATTACATTGTAGGTAAATTATATTTCAAAATCTTCTATGCATTTCAGGTGCACTGCTCTCCTTCTCAGTAGCCTTGCTTGCTACTATGCTTATTTGTTTTGTAAACTGTGTTCATTTCATTGGCCTGAGAAATTATGTATGAGTGTAGTGTAAAGATAAGAACTGCGTAATGCTAGACACTAAGGGTCATATTTTCAATTACCGGCGCATCCCTGCAAAGTAGCAGGGATGCGGCAGTAATTGTGTGCCATGCCACCACCACCCATTGGCCCAAAACGTCACAGAAGCCTTACGCTTCTGTGCCGTAAAGGCGGCGCATTGCTGGAGTTGCGTGCCAACGATGGCGCAGCTCCAGCAATGCTCTGGGGTACCCTATCTCCCCAATGCTGCATCAAGCCGTACGTCTGCTTCAAGCGCGCAGGGTTTGACTCATGCATCATTGTCTTAAAAGTGACTGATTGACATCTTGTAGATTTCCCTCACCCACTTTTAGGATTCGTCCCTGCGCAGGTACGCCCTCCCTTGCGCCGGAACGCCCCCTGATGGCGCAGGGCTTTACAACGTGATGCATCGCCCATATTTTTTTTTTTAATATATACGCCGCACCAACACCATGGCGAGTCTTTTGTTCTGCCGCTGCGTCACAAAAGTCACGCAACAATGGAGGAAAATGAGCCGCACGGGACTTCTAAATCAGCCCCAACAGACTGAAGTCCAGTCCTTCCTTTAGACACATGGCTATAGGAAGAAATAGTGGTGGTGGTGGGTGGATTGATAGTTTGAGTATTCACTGATCTGCAAGCAGGATGGACTTTGTCTGTCACTTCGCGTGCTGCGGACTGCTGCCTGCAGTGCCAGGCCTAGGCAAACCTCTTTAGTAGTCTGTTTATTGAGTTACATAGGAACTTTCTAAGTCAACAGTCCGCAAATCAGGCAATACGAATAACGTAGTATACCACATGAGATAGATCCCGTGGAATAGTTGTCTATCTATTTGCTATTTCTCCAAAAAATTTTGTTATTGTTCTTTTGAAATGGTTGATTTGGTTGACAAATCTCATCCATGTTTTCTGGTCTTTCTTTCTTTCATGTTGTACATCAGCTCCCCCCAAGGGCAAGAGGACACAGGAGGAGGAGGGTGCTGTTCAGGATGCAGGCCAGGATCGGGCAGGCGAGGGCTCCTTTGCTGGCCCCAGTAAGTTTTAATTGTAATAAAGAGTACCTATTTTTTCCTAGCGTTCCTCATTCGATTTTTTCTAAATCGTCTTTGATCTTCTTGTAGACTGGATATAAATTCTTATCCTGGCTCGAATATGACTCCCTGTGGTATTAGTAGATTATTCTTATTAGTCTGTCTGTGTAGCTACCTAAGATTGGACATTTGGCAATTCCATTGGACTCCCATTCTATTCAGCAATAGCTCTATGCACTGTCTCCTTACTGACTAGATAGTGTGGCAGAGTCATTCAGCTCCCGAAGTCACCGATGATTGATCCCCAATGATCTCTAGATTATCGTACGCAGGACAAGAGAGTACGGAGTCACAGCACAGTCAAGAAGTGTCAGAGGCACTCATGCTTGCAAAAATTCCAAAACCTTTAGCTCATCCACTCTAGTCCGGAGGACCAAAAACCACAGAGTCTATTTAAGTTTAAAAGCTTTATTAAAAGTAAACACATTTATTAAAATCTACTTTGTCATAAAACTATTTAACTGAAAACGGAAAAGTGCTTAGTGCTGACGATTAATTGGACACATTTCTTGTGGTCGAGCCGAGCTCTCACCTGGTTTGAACTTGATCCTGGTCGTGTTCTTAGGAGTCAAGCTTCTGTCTGTTAGGAGAAAAAGTGGTGCGTGTTAAAAATAAAAAGCAAGCATTCATCAGTTGTGCAGAAAAGTGCAGCAAGACAACAGCCTTCCCTGGAAAAAGGGACATTTTTACTTTAGAGTAGACAGTCACAAATTATTACATTGTATTCTGTTTTTTTAACATTTCTCCTAGACCAAATATTATATAGTAGTGAGTGGTGTATTCTAACATTCTTAAATGTACTTTGTAGGTGTAACATCTGGTGACGGGGCCAGCGCGGAGGTGGCGGTGTTGGGCGAGGACTCGGAGGACTCTGGGGAGGAGGCGGTGCAAGAGCCGGCGGACGGTCCTGTGGGGGTTCGCACGGTAGTGGCGGGAACAGGTAAGCTATATATTCCTTACTTATTGAGATTGAAGACTGCATAGTGTGCTTTCTGCACGGGTGTATTACAAATCAACCAGGTAGTAGCCTCCTCGAAATATACTTCGACTTAGCTGTGAAGTTTTTGGTGAGAAGAATCCCAATAAGTTCTTAGACGAACGTGATGGATGGGATGAACGAAAAGCGAAAGAAGGGTGTAAGTAAGTGGGACGCGAAATTGTATGATGGCTGGCAAAGAAGAACGATATGTGTTTGCTTGGCCCCCGAGGTGGCTGGGAAGGAAAGAATATGGTATGGTGCATGGCTGGGTCAATGATGAAGCAAGGATGGGTGGAAGGACATCAGCCTGGGTGGGTGAAACAGAAACTGTATGTGTGCGTATACTTTGAATGAATGGATGCCTGGAGCATGGTATTCTCTGACTCTTAGATAGCACATGTGTATCTATAGAGAGTAGATGGTCGCTGGATGAACTAAGTGTTACCTTGAAGAGCATGTACCACCGCACCCGCACGTCCGTTCCAGTGTAGGGAAGGCAAGGAAAAGAAATTGTAAATGTGTCCAATACTACCATGAATAGTAGCAGTACTTTGTATTGCAACTGCAAGCACAGCATATATCTGGTTATTACGGTGGACACTCCGTACCTCTCTTAATAACTTTAGTTTAGTTGTAGTGCGTCATTCATGTGTGGGTGTATCACTGTTCACTCAATATTAAGCAAAGCACCTAAAGTCATCCCATATGTCATCAAATACGTCCCATGTGAAGTGATAGATAATCAAATTATTTAGCTTCTTCATTTTCCTTTTCTAGTACTCATTTGCACTGTAGGGTGAAAGGTAAATTAATTAAGCAGTAGCCCTTGTAACAGAGTATTCTCAGTGCCACCCGTAATAGAAAAGTAATAGCTTCACCACCCGCATGTACTGGACGGGTACAGTAACGCAAGTCTTTCTCACTCATCATGGTGTGCAACTGTTTTTCTCGGGTGCAAGTTCACTGTGCTGCCATTCTGCCGGCTTGCATAAGATAACGTACCAATTTTCCTAAACAAGAGAGAAGAAGAAGAATAAGACTGGTGTACTGTCATAGTCGACTGTAATGGAAGTCCATAGTGGTCGTAGAATTTGTTAATTAAACTACCACTAATGTTAGAGCAAGGATGCAGAAGTGGGAGGTTACATAGATACTGTCCTCAATAGTTATGTACTGTGCTTTCAATTTGCTACTTGTACTGTGACCCAACTTTCGGCTCAATCACTTTGTGTTATTAATGCTAAGGAGCATTGGTTACAGACTATGTCTTTCTTTCTTCATATAGTTGCTCCTTCCAAATCAACATCACGGAGGGAGCAGGCGCGAATGGCCCGGCAACGGAGGCTGGATGCCACTGTCGCCGAATATCGGCGGCTGGTGGCCCTGGAGGAGGAGGAGGACACGCAGTCGACCGGTGCAACAACAACATCCTCGACTGGGACCGCTGCATCCTCCTCCGTGACCCCACGGGACGCCAGCATGCGCAGTGCTCCAGCGGGACCGAGCCGGGCTAACAAAGACAACCGCCACCGCCAAGCAACAGAAAGACCAGCTGCCCCCCACAGGAGCTGCAAGGCACGCCAACGCCGCCTAGGAGTCCGAATGTCCTACCTGGAGCAGGAGGTCCAGAACTATAAGAACTTGGTAGAGGGCCTCCGCTTCGAGCTTGCCACCCTCCGCAAGGAGTATGATGCCCATGCCGCAAAATGCACCAGGTCCAGCACCCTCCAGTAGTGGAGTGTCCCTTGCCCTTTTTTTATAGACTTTTGGGGGGTGGGATTTGGGAGTTGGGATCGTTTTGGGACTTTTCAAAGACAATCGTTGGGGTTAGGGTGGGTCTTGAGGGAGATTATTTTGTTAGGGCTACATAAATATACATTTTTAAACTTTATCTGACCATACCTGTTTTTTACTGCTTTTCAGTCTGGTGGGTGGGGGACGGGGGTGTAACAGTAAGTTTGTTTTCCTGAACAGTCGTAGGACTTTAGTAGTACTACCGTCAATCTCTCGTCTAGTCCTAAATAATACTCCATTATACTACCTCCCACCAAACGCTTATCTTACCTGTAATTTGTGTTAGAAATTAGGGCTAGGCCCAGGGCGGGCTCCACGTGAAATGGGGATTAACGTTGGCAATCCTGGGCGGGTAAAATTTCCTCATTGCGGTGGTACTAGTGGTGTGACACAGTGGCAGTTGCATGCCTATGGAAAAAAAGAAAACGAAACCTGGTTTGTCCTTACTGTAGCATTACAACGGTTACGGTACCATCGAGAATATAGCAGGTGACAGTACACTAGAACAGTGCCATAATGTAGCCTAACAAATGGTAAAGTATTTGCTTGCAAGTATAACTAGTACTTGCGTTGAATTTATTTGACATTGGCTCCTACTACTAGAAGATATAGTACTGAAGCTGAGTAAGTCTAGAAGATATCCTCGTATTCCTTCACCAGCCTGTTGCTATGACCTTATCCTCCCCAGCAAGTGTGTGGAATTATTGATGTCATTTTAGTCAGACATCAAGCAAAACAACACAGCCCGGGGGAAGAGGGTTAGGGTTTGGAAAATGGATGGGAATGGGGGTTTCTTTTTGGGTAGGTTTTGTTGAGAGAAGAAAAAAAAAGCACAGCCTGGACAAACAATAATTGAAGATAAAGAAATCTTTGGGTACAAACTAAAGCTAAGCACATGCAGTCACACTCATAGAAGAAAACAATGGATACTGTATCTGTATTCTGTATGTTGTTGGAGTTGTCCTGTTGAATTTGGTAAGTAAGTTGCATGCAGCAAACAATTCCTCTTATTAGCGGCACTCCTCCATTCCAGCTGACGCTTCGTCCATCAATGTTGGTGACCACTGACAGAAGACACCCTGTCCACTGCCTGCCTGGCGGATGTTGACTGAAACCCGGCCTGTAATTATTGAACAGAAAACAGGAATTGCTATTACAATACCACTGATAAATAAATAAAAGGTATGCACGCTGTCTGGTGCAAAAAGTCACACTTTGATTTCCCTAATAGACAGTAGAATATTTTTGAAATTGCGTGCTCTGTCTGAGTCACCTTTTTAAGGATAAATAAGTATGGCCAAAATATTATAGCGGATCTTTCCCCTCAAGGTAGGTGTACTGTAAACTGTGTTTTAGAACAAAATTTGACCTTCCCAGCAATGCTCCCACCAAGACCCTTACTAAAGCCAGTCGCAAAAATGTAGAAGACCCCCAATCAGATCTCCAAAAACGATGCCTAGCAGAAAAATGGAGACAAAACGTACTTTGAAAGTAACAGTAGGCCCAAATACAGACCGTGGATTGTATTCAAACCACTTGCAAGCAAGCAAAAGTATCCATAGCCAGCATCGCTCGAACAGTGCTCTAAAACCCCAGAACTGCGTTGCAAATAGAACACCCCGAAACACATGCAAATCCTGCTGCTAGGGCTAACCCTAACGAACCCTAACTTACAAAAAGTGCCAAAACTGGTGTTTCCTTATGGATTTTGTCCAAAACACTTCTATCCGGTATTAGACCTTCCCAGGAATGCCCCAGGCAAGACCCGCCAACCCACCCGCAAAAAACTACCCGACAACACCCCCAAACAGCGAAAAAGCTAAATCTCATACTTACAATATCTCTCGGCCTTCGGTCCAAACGCGGCGCTGTGCAGCTAGGTCATCATCATCAATCATCATAACTCCTGTTTTCCACCACGGATTTCCAGAAAAGCAAATGCAATCAAGATTAGACTGTCGCAGCAGTGCTTCGACAGAGACCCCGGCCGCAACCCACCCACGAACAGCAGGAAGCCCCCCAAAATGCTACATTGAGCAAGATGTCAGAAGAAATAGCAAAAAAAAGGCTGTTCCTTAAGGATTTTGTCCAAAACACTTCTATCCGGTATTAGACCTTCCCAGGAATGCCCCAGGCAAGACCCGCCAACCCACCCGCAAAAAAACACCCGACAACACCCCCAAATAGCGAAAAAGCTAAATCTCATACTTACAATATCTCTCGGCCTTCGGTCCAAACGCGGCGCTGTGCAGCTAGGTCATCATCATCAATCATCATAACTCCTGTTTTCCACCACGGATTTCCAGAAAAGCAAATGCAATCAAGATTAGACTGTCGCAGCAGTGCTTCGACAGAGACCCCGGCCGCAACCCACCCACGAACAGCAGGAAGCCCCCCAAAACGCTACATTGAGCAAGATGTCAGAAGAAATAGCAAAAAAAAGGCTGTTCCTTAAGGATTTTGTCCAAAACACTTCTATCCGGTATCAGACCTTCCCAGGAATGCCCCAGGCAAGACCCGCCAACCCACCCGCAAAAAACCACCCGACAACACCCCCAAACAGCGAAAAAGCTAAATCTCATACTTACAATATCTCTCGGCCTCCGGTCCAAACGCGGCGCTGTGCAGCTAGGTCATCATCATCAATCATCATAACTCCTGTTTTCCACCACGGATTTCCTGAAAAGCAAATGCAATCAAGATTAGACTGTCGCAGCAGTGCTCCCAGACACCAAAAATCACCCACAAACACCCGGAACCCCGCCAAAGAGCACCTGAAAGGCAAGCAAGTCAGCAAAAACGGCAAGAAATTTCCACCTCATATTTGGTCCAAAACACTTTTGTCCATTATTAGAGCTTCACAGCAATGGGCCCAAATCCGTCAACTCACCCGCAAAGAAGTACAACACCCCCACAAGTGCTGAGTCTTTCTTCATTGGGCGTAATCCAGCACTCTGCTTTGAGGGAAATCGCAGTCTGGAGGAGGAGGATAGAGGAGCATGTTCTTCAGAACTTGTGAACCTGAGGAATGTAGACTGCGGCACCTTCAAATCAATAAGCAAACAAGTGAAGACAGTTCTGCTGATGGTCTTGTTTTTAGGATTAGGTGATTAAAGTTTGAATTAAATTAACTGTGCAAAACAAAGAAAGAGAGACACACAGGAATAAAAGTGAATAAGGACGAAAAAGAAAGTTGTTGATTCATTGTCTCATTTTCAGGGCTCGGTGTCAGGGAATAAGAAGAAGATTTCGTCATCATACTCTGCGAATTCAGGCAGGATGAGGTCAGTGCCACCGAACAGAGAACAAATCCCCTCATCTACGTTGCCGTCCTCCTCGTCTTCATGCGGCGTGCTTTCTCGTACTTTGTAATCTGGTGGTATGAGGTGCTGATTCATCTTGATCATTGTCAGCCGCTCCACATTTTGGGGCGAGAGGCGGCTCCGTTTGGGAGTTACAATGCCACCAGCAGCACTGAAAACACGTTCAGAAGACACACTTGCGAGTGGGCAAGACAAATAGTTTATAGCCAGGTTGGAGAGCTCTGGCCACAATTGTTTTTTCCCATGCCAATACTGCAATGTCTCATCATTAAGAAAGACCTCTGTTGAGTCATTCAGATAGTCCTGCACCATCGACTCAAGGTCATCAACTGTTCCTCCACTTTGCTTACTTTTTGCTGTGCCTGTGACATTTTTTCGAGAACCATACCCCATCAAACTTAGCCAATCCTCCTCCGCAGCCACTGTTAGTGTTGTCATTGTGTGTGGTGCAGATGATCCACTTGCCGGTGTCTTTAACGGCTGAGAGGTCACTTGTGCCCCAGCCACAGGTGCAGAAGTGGATTCTTGTGACTGGGGATGGCCTGCTGATGCTGATGCTGATGTACTGTCTTCTCCTTCAATAACCTGCCGTTCTTTTTCAAACCTCTTGGCTGACCAGGCTAACCAATGTTTGTACTTTTGAACATCTGCATCAGCAAAAGGAAAGAATGTTTCGCCTGCCAGCGCCTTTTTGTAGCGTGGATCCAGAATAGTAGCACAAATGTAATGCTGTTCTGACTTGATCTTTTGAAGACGTTCATCACCACGTAGGCGCTCTAATAATTTCTCAGACAAAATAAAATGGTCTTTTTTTTTTCCATCTTTTTCAAACTCAGAAGACACCGCCATCAGTTGGTGCTCCAGCATGCACAACAATGGGATAGCTTTTCCCAAATTACAGTCCTCCTGGCTGACTGCACGCATGAAGAACTCAAAAGGACGAAGCATGTCTGTCAGGCTTTTAACTATGTCCCATTGCGCCGCACCCATCCGCATGTCCTCCTTCTGAGATGTACCCTCTGTGAAGAAATAGTGATCGAGTACCGTATACTGCTCATACAGACGCTCAAGCATGTAGAAGGTTGAGTTCCAACGTGTTGCCACCTCCTGGATGAGTGCTTTCACTGGTATTCGACTTTGAAGTAGCAGCCTCCTCAGATGCTTCCGGGCCTTAAAAGAATGGCTGAAATGGTTGCACATTTTGCGGCAGGTGGCCATTACCGCGAACGCTGCACTGTCTCTATCACTCAAGAATTTTTGAACTACCAGGTTGATACAGTGCGCCAAACACGGCACTCTAAAATAGCGGCCCAGCGCCATGGCCTTAACTACATTGGCGCCATTATCCGTGGAAACATAACCAATCTGGCGTTTTTTTGGGGATAGCATTTTCAAGACCTTTTTGTCAAACTCGTCCAAAATGTTTTGGGATGTGTGACTTTTCTCCAAGCCAAACATGGCTAGTGTTGCATGTTGCCGAGCAGCTTTGAAAACTTTGTCCGGGTCAACACCTGCGTTTAGCTTTGCTTTAACACCTGAAAAAGAGACCCAGTGTGCAGTGATGCACATGTAATCAGCGCCTGCGCCACTGGTCCACATGTCTGTTGTCAGATGTATTGTGTGAACAGCACTCTTCTGCAAAGCTGCCCCAATCGCCTCCAGCACATCTTCATGTAGTGCTGGAACCGCAACTCTGGCAAAATAGAACCGGCTAGGAACCTTCCATTTAGGGCAGAGCGTTGCCACTAATTCTAGAAAACCTACCGCTTCTACAAAAGAAAAAGGGAGAAGGTCCACAGCTAGCATTTTAGCCAGCTTAGTGTTATACAGACGCGTCAGTGGGTGGTTGCGTTCATATGGCACGTCTGAAGTAAGCATTGTTCTAATGTTGCCCTGGACCAAGCATTTACGGGCTGATAATGACTTCGTTGACCCAATTTTGCTCGCTGGTGAACTTTTGTGCGTTGGTGTCTCACTCGCTCCAACACTCTTAGTGTGCCTCACATTGGGTGTGCTGCTGACAGGGGTACTGGGTGTAAGGGAAGTGTTTGACACGTCTTCTTCCTCCTCGTCATCATCAGATGCAACATCAACGTTTCCTTGAATTCGGCCTTTCTTGATCGCATCTAGGTGCGCAAACCATTGGACAGTGTGCTGTCTCCTAAGATGACCTCTCTGGCCTCCGGTACCATAGTTGGTACCTGGCTTACCACGACTAACTGCAACCTTACAAAGGGTACAAATGGCAAACTTTGGATTTTTTTGACAAACAGTAAAGAAGTCCCAAACTGGGGACTTGAAGTGTCTGTGGGACCTGGAGGAGGCGGCGATACTGGTGGTGGTGGTCATGAAGCTAATGCCAGATGAAGTGGAGGATCTGGATTGCCCAACTTTTGTACGTTGTGCACTTTCACCGCCACTAATTAAGGTCGAGGTGGATGGAGGTCTCTTCTTGCCAGAAAGAAATATGGAAGCGGGACGAGTTGGTGTACTACTTAACTCCAATGATTGTGGTGTTTCCACTGCCTCCTCATCGACAACATCATCATCATCACGCTCAGCAGCTCTTCGGGCTAGGGTCAAAATGTCTGTTTGCTGCATGCCCGCTGGGGCTGCAGTGACCTTTATGATGACTGGGTCGTCGTTGGCAGAGTCTTCATCAGCAGCAGTATCCGCCACTTCTTGTTGAGCCTCATCACACTCCATAACTCTGAGACTTTGGACGAGCTTCCTTTTACGCTTAACTACCTTTGTCGGATCATGGTGTGCCTCACTCTCAGACGGCAGTGGTGCTGGTTCCCAAGTTTGATCCATATCATCAGAAGGAGGTGTGCTTGAAGAAGATGTAGACACCACCCTTGATCTCTTCCTTGCTAGGGGTGTGGAAGACAATGAAGGATCATCAGGAGGAGTGGCTTCCTCAAATGATACCTCGCCTTGATTGTCGATTTCCTGATGTGCCCCTACTTCGGGAGGAACAACTATTGTGGGCACTTGTGACCCTCCATGCACCTCTGCTTGCGCATCTCCTTGCGCTGCCTCTCCTTCCACATGTACTTGGGCTTGTACTTGCACATGTGATTGTTGTTGCGGCTGTGGTTGTTCAACACTCGTCAGATGAGCTACAACAACCTGTGTTGATTGAGGGACATTGCTGCTGCTTTCTTGCGATGAGCCAACATCACTGGTCGATGGTGATTGAAGAACTATACTGGCTGCCTCTGCAGCACTCAAGGGCTTGGACTTAAGTTGGTGTGGTGGTGGTGGCACTGAGCCCAATAGAGCGGGGGTGCTGCTGCCAGCTTGGTCCCCAGCAGATCCCGCTGCTGCTGCAGGCATACTTTTTTTTTTACTCCCAAAAAAAGGGGCGGGTGGCACACCAGTCTCCTTGGTAACTTGCTTCTTCTGCTCCTTACTGGCACCTTTCTTGCTAGAGGAGCTACGGGTTACTTTTTTTGGGGCCATCTTCTTCAGAGCAGGTCAGAACAGCAGGCAGCAGTTGCACGAGTTGCAGAGTTGTCTGTGTCCAGACGTGACGTCGCGTGACGTTATGCTGCACACACACACCGCTGCAGGACTTCTTCCTGGCACTGGTGGTTCTCTTGAGTCTTGTGCACCTAAAAGCAATGGAAGACAGAGGAACATCGGTTCAGTTATACACCCCAAAAAATCGACAAAACACAGAAAAATGAGCACAATCCCATGCCATCCATGATGTTTATATTGAAGACACCCCACAGAAAGACTAGGGCCATGCAAGTATGCAACACTCACTACCCCTGGGCATAATGGATGAAAAGTAGGCAAAATAAGTGCAGGCCTCAGACACTGCCTCTCTTCAAAATGGCCCCTTACACCCCAAGCACATGTTGCGTGTACCAGCCAGGACTCAAGATGGCCACCACCACCACCCACATGGCAACAGTCCACATCAACAGTACACCCCCAAAAAACAGAAAACCAGCCAGAAATCACCACAATCCAATGCCATCCATGATGTTTACATTAAAGAGAGTGAGACCACACTACAGGCACACTCAGTCCATGCACCACTACCCCTTGGCAAAAGGCCCCACCAGCAGCCCCAAAAAAACGACAAAAACAATAAAATCAGCACAATCCCAGCCCATCCATGGCCTCAATGGTGTTTAAATTCAAGAAGACACCCCTCAGAAACACTAGGCCCATGCAACACTCACTACCCCTGGGCATAATGGATGAAAAGTAGGCAAAATAAGTGCAGGCCTCAGACACTGCCTCTCTTCAAAATGGCCCCTTACACCCCAAGCACATGTTGCCTGTACCAGCCAGGACTCAAGATGGCCACCACCACCACCCACATGGCCACAGTCCACATCAACAGTACACCCCCAAAAAACAGAAAACCAGCCAGAAATCACCACAATCCAATGCCATCCATGATGTTTACATTAAAGAGAGTGAGACCACACTACAGGCACACTCAGTCCATGCACCACTACCCCTTGGCAAAAGGCCCCACCAGCAGCCCCAAAAAAACGACAAAAAACAATAAAATAAGCACAATCCCAGCCCATCCATGGCCTCAATGGTGTTTAAATTCAAGAAGACACCCCTCAGAAACACTAGGCCCATGCAACACTCACTACCCCTGGGCATAATGGATGAAAAGTAGGCAAAATAAGTGCAGGCCTCAGACACTGCCTCTCCTCAAAATGGCCCCTTACATCCCAAGCACATGTTGCCTGTACCAGCCAGCACTCAAGATGGCCACCACCACCACCCACATGGCCAGTCCACATCAACAGTACACCCCAAAAAACACAGAAAACAGCCAAAAATCACCACAAACCAATGCCATCCAGGATGTTTACATTAAAGAGAGTGAGACCACACTACAGGCACACTCAGTCCATGCACCACTACTACCCCTTGGCAAAAGGCCCCACCAGCAGCCCCCAAAAAATGACAAAAAACAATAAAAGCAGCACAATCCCAGCCCATCCATGGCCTCAATGGTGTTTAAATTCAAAAGACACCCCTCAGAAACACTAGGCCCATGCAACACTCACTACCCCTGGGCATAATGGATGAAAAGTAGGCAAAATAAGTGCAGGCCTCAGACACTGCCTCTCTTCAAAATGGCCCCTTACACCCCAAGCACATGTTGCCTGTACCAGCCAGCACTCAAGATGGCCACCACCACCACCCACATGGCCAGTCCACATCAACAGTACACCCCAAAAAACACAGAAAAACAGCCAGAAATCACCACAATCCAATGCCATCCAGGATGTTTACATTAAAGAGAGTGAGACCACACTACAGGCACACTCTGTCCATGCACCACTACCCCTGGGCAAAGGGCCACACCAGCAGCCCCAAAAAAACGACAAAAAACAATCAAATAAGCACAATCCCAGCCCATCCATGGCCTCAATGGTTTTTAAATTCAAGAAGACACCCCTCAGAAACACTAGGCCCATGCAACACTCACTACCCCTGGGCATAATGGATGAAAAGTAGGCAAAATAAGTGCAGGCCTCAGACACTGCCTCTCCTCAAAATGGCCCCTTATACCCCAAGCACATGTTGCCTGTACCAGCCAGCACTCAAGATGGCCACCACCACCCACATGGCCAGTCCACATCAACAGTACACCCCCAAAAAACAGAAAAACAGCCAGAAATCACCACAATCCAATGCCATCCATGATGTTTACATTAAAGAGAGTGAGACCACACCACAGGCACACTCAGTCCATGCACCACCACCCATGGGCAAAAGGCCACACCAGCAGCCCCCAAAAAACGACAAAAAACAATAAAATAAGCACAATCCCAGCCCATCCATGGCCTCAATGATGTTTAAATTCAAGAAGACACCCCACAGAAAGACTAGGCCCATGCAACACTCACCACCCCTGGGCAAAGGGCCACACCAGCAGGCCCAAAAAAAACGACAAAAATCAGCACAATCCCAGCCCATCCATGGCCTCAATGGTGTTTAAATTCAACAAAACAGTTGTATCATGCACCCCTAACCAACCCTGGTCCTACTGGATACTGTGGCTACCCACAATATAATTTATTTAATGTTCTGAAAAAGTTCCAAAATTGTACTTGCAGCAACTGTAATGCCCCAAACAAACTTACTTGTGAAAGTTGATTTCTAATCCAAAAGTGATCCAAAGACAGTCAAAAAGGCCTCAAATCCAAATATCCAGCAGCACCCACAAAAAGTAATCCTTCCAGCTCCAGATCCAAATGAAAGTGACCAGGAGATGGACAAAGCACTGGGAGGAGCCTGCTGGACAGGAACAGGAAGTTGGAGACTGTGGGGCACTTCCTTCCTCCCCCCCCCCCCAAAAATGGACTCCTTGCAAAAAAAAAGGCCATGCAAATGTCAACCTGAGGAGTGATTCTGATAAAAATCATAATTTTCTGAAGGTTTATCCTGTTTGCTGGTGATTTTCTTGTGCAGAATTGCAAAATCTCTATTTCGCGAGTGCGAGATTGTTCCTTTCCGCCGCAACTACGTGTTCGCAATTGCGAACTCTCGCGAGGTGTGCTGTGCAAGGTGGCAAGCCGCGATTACGTATTCGCGGGCGCCAAACTCCCGCGGGATCACGCAGCAAGATCCAAAATGGCGCGGCACTCGCAAAGAAAAACAACTCGGCAAACGCTAAATGACGGAAAGTGAACGCCGTGCACCACGCCGCGCGCCGCAACCAAGCAAAAAATCCGCCGCGAGCGGATTCACGGATTTTCGGCAAATTCGCGAGAGTTCGCGGTTTGCGAATTTGTCGAAAATCCGAAAAATCCGCGATCGGAGCGGATTTTACGCCCATGCTTACTAATTACCACTTGAATGATTTGAGCAGATTCAGTTTACTTTAATTGAAACAAAGGATTCAACTTGCAACCCTTTCCTTCAACTGATACATTTAATAATATTTTTCTAAATATAGCATCTATTTAATTACAATTGTAAATGCCTGTTGGTACAACCCCATATTGCCTTTTTATCACATGAGAGCACATCGAAACTTTAGTAAATGTGGGCCTTAATTCCTACTTCCTACTCCAGAAGCTCGGATGTGCTGGTCTCTCAAGAATGGCTTGCTAAATTAGATGAGGGCACTTACGTTAAGCCAAATAACTTAACGTTCCAAACTAATTCATTGCGAGCACTGCATTCAGTGGCAGCTCCTCCACTAGGGCGGAGGAGTGTCACCCCACAGCCTCTTCGCAGTGCAAGAAATCCAAAACATAAAATGGTAATAATTTTTAGTTATTATCATTTTATGTTTGCTATGCGTATTGCAGGCGGGCGGGTGATCAGGGCTGCTCTGTTCTTTAAGCATGGCGGGTGATGAGTGGTTTGCCCACTCCTGTGTGCGCAAAGACTGTTTGGCTGGCCTTCTTGGGCCGCCCAAACCAGTCATGCGCACTCTGCTCTTCTCCATGCAGGCTGCATTGCAGCCTGCATGGGGAACATGCCCACCCAACTAGCCCTTGCTAGGTGCTGTCCCAACCATTCACAATGCTGCATTGCTGTATTGCTGCATTGTGTTTGGCTTAGGGGAGGGAGACTGGATGCATCCTTCCTGTCAGAGACAGGAGAGCAGGAGAGAAGTAGCAGAGAAGACGAGGGAACCGGTGGAAAGGTAAGTTTATTTTATTTCTTTTCTTTCCTTTTTTTTAAATGTCCCTGCGACGCCCCCGTGATCCCACCACAACACCCAGTGCGAATCCCATCCCCCCTGTGACTCCTAGTGCTCACCCGCCCACCCATGAGCCATACCAGCTGCTACTGCTTGCAATTGTATTTAGATTACCGAGACTTTTTTTAAATGCTTTGGTTGTTAATGAAAGCCACTATGACTCAGCATCATCATCTGAAGGTATTGAACAGCGATTGATGAGTAAGATTATTTTACTAAGGGACTGATTTAGGGTTCAGTGATGGGTTATGTTGGGTTGTACTTTCTCCCTTTCTGCTATGTGGTGCATTGGTGGAATGTCAAGGACAAGTGACTCTGGAATGGGGGGTTGAGGGAGATGTTTGAAGGACAAAGTCGCTGGACGGTAGGGGAGTAGTGGCCGCTCCTGTCTTGTTGGCAATACAAGTTACACTTGTAAACTTACCAGCTGGATCTTTTCAGGTTGCTCTGCCACAAACATGGCAGATATTCCATCTGCAGTATAACCAGTACCATTGGATGTAATGCAATTGAAATGCAGCAGATGGGGATAGCCTTCACATTTTTGTCGGAGTAACCCATCTCCCAAACTCTAAATCAGGCGCTAAACTCCTCATTGTAATTAAGACAAAATAGGTGGAGTATTTACCACACTCAATAAATACCATAACCTCAATGTGAGTTATTTTTTAGGTGTGATAAAAATCTTCTTCTGTGAGTTTTCAACGTGGCAGTGCAGCATGGTAGGCAGAATTGCAGGTTTTGCCTTTTTTCCTGGTCCTTTCCCCCAAATTTGATTAGGCATGAACTGCTGAGATCTATCAGAGGAAAACTGTGACATGGGATAATTATCTTTTTCTCTTTTACACTATGGAGAGCGAGAGAAAATCTGGTCAGTTGCACTCTCCTGTTAACAATGGTATCACATGCAAGCAACTGCTGCATTGGAAGTTCTCCTGAGGAACTTTGGGCTTTTTACCTGGTTAGGATGATGTGTTTTCCCTCTACCCTATCCTGAAGGATGGGGGTATCCAAAGATATTGGAGTAGAAGTCTCACTCACTTATGGTGACATACTTCATCATTGGCGCCTATCCACACCCAGGCAAGGTGATACTACCCGGGCGGACTCAACCATAGATGGAATGAGAGTTCTTAGATAAAGCAAAACTGGCTAAGCAGGGATCCAGATGCGTGATATGTTACACATACCTCAAGGTATACTCAAATGCTATGCTTTCTTCAGTGGATACCTGGGGTATGGATAAAATGTGAATTTGTTGGGTTTTACTAAATTCAATCATTCCGTCGTATCCTTGTTACTGTGCCAACATGTTTCAGCTCTCTCAAAGAGCCCACATGGGTCTGGGGCCTTCATCGGGGCTATATTTATTGTTTTGTCCCAGCTTCTTTATGTGCACGCACGCCATGCACATATGTGAGGCCTAATGCTCTCATCTGTTTTGATTCTGACTTCAGTGGTTTTTCTAATAAAGGAGAGAGATAGAGAGAACAATATTACTTCTATTACTTCTATTACCCATCCTGACTTCTTAATTGTGTCTCATACATTCATAATGTTGGACCATGTTATGGTGTTTTATACATATCTTAGATTGGTGATTTGCTCTCTGGCAACAATGTGATTTAGTGATCCTGTGACTATTTTCGTTGCTGTGATTTGTGATCTAATTCTATAGAACTATGTGCACTAATATGTGGTGAACTATATGATAGGTCCAGCTACATTCTTAAGTATGGTAGTTTGTCTGTGCTGTTCATATTTTATACATTCCTCTCTGGATCACCTCAATGTTGTGTCAATCATACTAAGACACGCTAGTGCTTACCCACTGGTATTACTTTTCAAGGGGCATGGGGTTCAGGCGGGAGGTGCCATCTTGTAGTCAAACACTTCAGGAAAGAGAACAGTGGTGCTAAAATATGATGTTTTGTTTTACAATAAACTTACAAGGTGTTTTAAATTCTAAGTTTTGTTAGTTTGAGTCCCATTTCATTTGTTTCTTGTTGATAAACTTGGTAACTTGCATCTTAGTAACCCGCTGGTGGCGAAGCTTTTAGATGGTAACATTATGGCAATTCCCCCACTCACTGTTATTTATTTATTTATTTAATTAATGAGTTGTATATAGCTCTGGCTAGACCCAGAGGTATCAGAGCGCTTTACATGAGGTTCCACAAAGTTACAAAATGTTATCAGTTACATCAATTACAACATTGCATAAATTACTAGTAAAACATTCAAAGAATGTAGGAGATGAGATAGCTGGAGCTAGAAGGGTAAGTGGGTAGGGTGAATGGGAAGGAGGGAGGTACAATCGCGAGACAAAGAAAAGTCTGCCCCAAGTCAAGCTGGGTAGGTGACAGTCTAGGGGGAAGTCCACGGCCCAACTCCTCTTTAGCTATCAGGTAGCTCCACTGGGCATCGGCCAAATGGCAAGGTCTCAGTTAAAAACATTTAAAGAACATAGGAAGACGAGATAAATGGAGCATAGAAGGTTAGGGTAAAAGGGTAAGGGGGAGATACGACGGCGAGACGAAAGAAGGTCTGTCCAAAGTCCGGCTTAGTAGGTGACAGCCGAGGGGGAAGTCAACAACCCATCCATTCTTCAGCTATATAGGTAGCTCCACAGGGCATCGGTCAGTTAGCTTGGTCTCAACAGTTGGAGGAAGATCCCATAATTTATGTCATGATGGGAGAGCCAGGTGGGGGAGGATGGTAGGGGAGCACCCCTAGCCTTGCTGGTGTGCACTCGATGCACCAGTCCATGGAGTCTGTGAAATGGTGGAGGGGCTTCTCTATTAGCTGCAGTCCAGTGGAGCGAGAAGGGGGTGGGTGGAGAAAGGGCTTCAAGAGTGGGGAATAGTAGGTAGGAGCCTAGTTGTTTAGACCGTTTGTGTGGTGGCCAAGTCGAGGTCAGGCACCCGGGTATTCTGGGATCCCTCGACCACTGTTTCCTGGTGATTGGGGCTCGCACAGCCGCCATGTTGGAGTCAGGCATCCTCCTCGAGTGCATTCTCACCTGGAGGGGAATCTCCTGGTAGTCTGTTGCGTGTCGTGTGTCCCAGGCAGTGTCTGTTCATGCCCTGCAAACCTCTGGCTTGCCCCCATTTACAGTAGGTACCTTTCTAGCAGTCAGGTTCCATTGTTGTGGCCACAAAAGAGGTAACTCTTCAAGCCTGTTGCAGTAGGGGGATATTGTAGTGCCATGGTGGGGGAGGGGGTAGCAGTCGCTTACTCCTGGGCTCAAGGCGGTCAAATTACTCACGCAAGTTTATCTGAAATGCCTGCTGTTATCGGGGCTCAGTCGAATATCACTCGCCTCCGTGTGCTGTCTGTATACGGTCTGCTGGTCAGGTGGCAAGCATGTTTCTCACTTTCACACAGGGGACTCGCGGAGTCCTCTACGGACAACCACCACGTTCCCACACAGGTACTCATTCCATCACTTACTTTGTCAAAGATTCTGAAACCGTGGGTACTTTGATCCTTATCACACAACTCACAATTCCGATAGATGTCTATATTTCTAGTTGCACTGGGATTGAAATTTAAGTTACACTTGAAAACTTACCGGCTAGATCTTTTCACTGGTGACGAATTGCCGGCCAACAAGACCACCATGCGTTGCCTCGCAGCATCGGAGTCATCGTTTCCTTCTGTGCCAGTTCCTTCACAGAAGAAGCACGAACTCGCGCACAAAGAGCATCTCGACTTTGAATGAGAAGAGCACGTACGACTAAAAGCTGATCCCACTCTAAGATGCTGTCTTTTGTAGTGACCAATAAACAACTAAGGGTTGGCTCTAATCAGTATGGCTGAGCCGTCATAGAACATAACAAAAAGGGATTGCCAGTACTGATAACACCGCAGTAACATGAATTCAGACACAGTACTTGAGATCATATTCAAGACTGGAGGCTAGTCAATAGCTTTTATTCTTGTTTTTTGATTTTATCAAAAGATACTTTTTCATATTCAAAACACAAACATATATAAACACATTTATCAAAAAAATCAGAATCGGGGAGAATCATTCATCATATCAATCATATCACAACCATACAACATGCAGTCTTTCAGGGGGAGAAGGGGTGCACTGGATAAGAGAACTACAGATTTTACCAAAGCATACAATATTTACAATATAATATCAAATATAAGACAAGAAAAGCCAAAGTCTGCACAACACTTAAACAATATTTTCATTTGGTGTGTAATCAATTGTACCGTACATTCCTATGATCAAGTATAGTGATACTTTATAAATCTTTTAAATAAAGGATAATGTACAGGGATTAGTGATAAGCAACATTTATCAAAACATTTATGCTTGTCACTAAAGCAGACAGTGATATGGCTCGGGCCTACGCGTTTCGAATCCCAATGACTTGTGGGGATTCTCTTCAGGGCCTTGGGAATTCTCTTCTGTATTAAAAGAGGAAATCTCAGGGTGGGGATGGGTTGGCGCAATAGAATGGTGGAGAACCTAATAGAATTCAGGTTGAGGAAGCCGTGTGTGTGGTAGCCGCCGGTATTCAATTGTTGGGCACGTCGGATTTCGATGTTTGTATAACCGGAAAGTGGCACTTGCTCACGGGACCCCTATCAACGAGGGACGTTCAACGAGGTGCTTATCGGATTAGCAAGTCACAATCATGTGACCGCGGTGGATAAAAATGTTTCAGTTCAGGGCGCCTTAGGGCAGCAAATCTATTCCAGGCGGTCAGCGGTAATTATTAAAAGATTTGGGTTTGAGAGAGTTTTCCAAACGACGGCGTCTATGGCAGCACTACACACAGGCTCCTGCGCAGGCGCCCTGAACTGAAACATTTTTATCCACCGCGGTCACATGATTGTGACTTGCTAATCCGATAAGCACCTCGTTGAACGTCCCTCGTTGATAGGGGTCCCGTGAGCAAGTGCCACTTTCCGGTTATACAAACATCGAAATCCGACGTGCCCAACAATTGAATACCGGCGGCTACCACACACACGGCTTCCTCAACCTGAATTCTATTAGGTTCTCCACCATTCTATTGCGCCAACCCATCCCCACCCTGAGATTTCCTCTTTTAATACAGAAGAGAATTCCCAAGGCCCTGAAGAGAATCCCCACAAGTCATTGGGATTCGAAACGCGTAGGCCCGAGCCATATCACTGTCTGCTTTAGTGACAAGCATAAATGTTTTGATAAATGTTGCTTATCACTAATCCCTGTACATTATCCTTTATTTAAAAGATTTATAAAGTATCACTATACTTGATCATAGGAATGTACGGTACAATTGATTACACACCAAATGAAAATATTGTTTAAGTGTTGTGCAGACTTTGGCTTTTCTTGTCTTATATTTGATATTATATTGTAAATATTGTATGCTTTGGTAAAATCTGTAGTTCTCTTATCCAGTGCACCCCTTCTCCCCCTGAAAGACTGCATGTTGTATGGTTGTGATATGATTGATATGATGAATGATTCTCCCCGATTCTGATTTTTTTGGTAAATGTGTTTATATATGTTTGTGTTTTGAATATGAAAAAGTATCTTTTGATAAAATCAAAAAACAAGAATAAAAGCTATTGACTAGCCTCCAGTCTTGAATATGCTCTCAAGTACTGTGTCTGAATTCATGTTACTGCGGTGTTATCAGTACTGGCAATCCCTTTTTGTTATGGTCTTTTGTAGTGGGCACGCTTGGGAGACACAAATTAGCCTTCATCATGACCTCCGGCGCAAGCTTCACTGTGGCTGATTGCCTGACCTGCTTCGGACAAACGTGCACACATACGCGCACCACGTGAGTGGCCATTTTGAAACTGCATACCCATTATATGGTGCCTGATTGCCTGCCATGTGTTGGACTATCACGCACACACCTACATAGCAGCCATTTTGCTTTGGGCCAACCTTAGCCCATTTTCACTATTCTTTCATTCTGTACTGTGTTTACAGCAATTACAGCGGTGACACACACACCACTATAAACAGTGTGTCCTGTCATTTCAAATTCGGTGACTGCACAAACCTCAATGATAACGTGTGTCCTGCAACAATTTATACTAAAATCAAGCGGTGACACACACACACCACAACTCTTTTCTAAGTGTGTCCCATACATCTAAGGATACAAACTTGATTACATCGCAGATTGTTGAATAAGTTGTACCCTCAATCCACATTTATTTAATTTTGAATTGTTTTACATTTATGAATCCAGCATTCTCAATAAACTTGTGTAAAAACCATTTAGTCATACAACAAGCAATAATGCCACCAGCTGCTTTCACACCAAATCCTGCATCGCCAGAATCCAAATTGAAAAAATGGAACGGTTTTGATGCATATTTAAATGCTCTTGAAGGGGATTCTTTCACAAACAAAAAGAAATGTGCTAACCTGTGGCACTGTTTAGGTTCAAAAGGCCGTAGTATTTTGAAACATATTCCAAAAAAGTTGGTTATGTTAATTGAAGGTGAAGGTGATGGTGTTGAAGATGAATATGAATATGCCACAGCCATCAAATCTCTAGACACTAGATTCAAAGCCTGCAAAAATGTTACATTAGAAACCCACAAATTTTATAAAAGAGCACAGTTACCTGGAGAATCCGCATCTAGCTATGTCAGCGTTTTACGTATTTTGGCTGTTTTATGTGAATACAAAACTTTTGAAGAAGAAATGATTTAGGATCAATTAGTAGAGAAAACAAGCAATAAAAAAGTTCAAGAGGCTTTGTTGCCAAAACCTGATTTGACCTAACAAAAGGCGTTGGAAATAGCTACGAGGATTGAAGCACAACGTCTTATCTGGAACAAATGGTGATCTCAAATTCTAAAACTTCAACCCAAGAAGTTTTAGCTGTCAAAAGCAAACACAAAACACCAAAAGATGAACCACGCCAAGAAAAGACTTCGGAAGTGCGAAACTTGGCTCTAAATCCTCTTACAAGCGTTGGGGGTGTTACCGGTGTGGCAGCACATCTCATATTGGAAATGCCAGAGTATGTCTTGCCATGGATAAAAGCTGCGCTAAGTGTTCCATGAAAGGACATTTAACTGAAGTCTGTAAGTCTGCTGGCAAAGTGTCTTTCAACACAGATTCATCAAGTAAAGTGCTCAATGTAGAGCGACCCACATGGGAAGAATCATCCTCATGTGAAGAAGACCAAATTTACATCATAACGGGATCCCAAGGATATTTGCACACGGCAAACACAGGCGCAACTATCACACAAGGAGTAAGAGAGCCCTTGTGTGTACTGAACGTCAACGGAGTGGACATCAAAATGCTAGCCGATTCAGGGTCTCATTTTACCCTCATTAGTGGAAAGACATGGGAAGTCTTGTTCCAAACACAAGGGATATCTCTAAGACATTTGAAAATACAACCAGTTGGTTCTGGTGGGAAAACTATTGATGTAGTGGGTGAATTTGATGCTAATTTATGTTTCAAGAACAGTGAATCCCACGGTGTGGTTTATGTAGCCAAAGACGGTGCTTGCTTGTTGGGGTGGCAAGACCAAGGTAATTTGGGGATTGTACTGGATCTTAATAATCCTCACCAAGTAATATTGAAGAAAGATTTAATCCTTGTTCAAATTATCAAGGAAGAAGGATGGGAGACAATGTACCCTGAATTGTTTATGAAAGAGCTGGGCCTATTTAAGGGTTTCAAACACAAAATAAGGTTTGTTGATGGAATGGAAGCAGATTTGCACAAAATTTGCAGGGAACCTTTAGCTGTGCGAGATGCATTAAAAAACTGAATTGGACAAGTTGTGTGCTAGCAATGTTTTTTTTCCCAATAGTTGTAGCCAAGAAGGCCAATGGGGCAGTACGCATGTGTGTTGACTGTAGCGATTTGAATCAACACATATGGGTAGATCAAGATCCATTACCCAACATCACAGAAATGAGAACCACTCTAAAAGATTGTAAGTGATTCAGTTTGCTAGATATGACCTCTGCATATCACCAGATTCTTGTGCATCTTGATTCCAGAGACTACACGGAATTCATCACCCTAGTTGGTTTATTTCAATTCAAACGTATGCCCTTAGGACTTGCGTCTGCAGCTTTTCAGAGGATTGTGGAGATCATGTTCAAGGGCATGCCCGGAATGATGGCATTCCTAGTTGATGTGTTGGTCTATGGTGCTGATCAGAAACAACACAACGAGAGATGATACTCTGTGTTAGCTATCTTAAAGCGTAAAGGAGTTACTTTGAGTCTTGGAAAATGAAATTGAATGTGAGCACTGAGGAATAGTTTGGGTACAAACTGTCTGTTGAGGGGGTAGAGCCTAATACTAGTCTAGTAAAAGCAATAGAAGATTTTGGTGCACCTGAAGATAAAGACCATTTGAGATCCTTCGTGTGACTCATTGACTTTTATGCTAGATTTGTACCAAATTGTGCTGCACAGACTTATCATAGGAGAAATCTTCTCAAGAAGAATTTGGTGTTTAATTGGAGTGATGAATGTGCAGAGAAACTCATGTTAATCAAAAAAGAAATTGCACATGCCATTCCTCTAAAACCCTTTGATATCAATGATCATATGATAATCATGATTGACGCAAAACAGAAAGTGTTGGGTGTCGTTGTCATGCAACAAAGAGATGGCAAGGATTAGGTGATAGCTTTTACATCTATAAGTTTGAGAGGTGCTGTAGCCACATACTCAGTGGTGAAGCGAGAAGCTCTGGTTTGCTGGTGGGGCATTGTTCATTTCAAACATTATTTATGGGGTTCCAAATTCATAGTGAGGGTGGACCACAAACCTTTAGTTCAGCTTTCCACCACTAAGGGTGGTGACAGAAAAACCCCTTGGATTGCCAAGTGGCAATATAGACTCTGAGAGCACAATTTAAATATTGAGTATGTTCCAGGAAAAAATACATTTGTTGGCGGATTGTTTGTCCAGGCCGCCTAGTAGTGAAGACAATCGTTATGCCCACGAAGATAAGAATTTCGATTCTGAGATCATTTGTCATACTGTGAGTTGTCCACAGGGTGCCATTTTGGAACTTGAGTGGAGGGATGCTTAGGGAAGGGACGAAGAAATTAAAAAGTTCTTGAGCTTTGTGTGTAAAGGTTGGACAAGAGTGTGTTCAGGGGATTGTGTTTTCAGTAAATATAAACATGTTTGCTAAGAACTATCAATTGTCAAAGGATTCTTATATCGGGCCACTCTACTAGTGGTACCTGATGGCATGCAGAACAAGGTTCTTACATTAGCCTACGAAGGTCACATTGGCATGCGTGCCATGAAGAGAAGAATCGGGAAACACTTTTGGTGGCTTGGTCTAGATAGGCAGGTTGAATACTTCGTGAGGGACTGCATGTGCAGTGCTGTTAGTGACGAATCCCAAATAACGGTGCCTAGTCCTACAGAAGCATTGGAGGGGTTCACTAAAGCTTGGTCCAAACTTGGTATTGATATCATTGGTCCCATGTCGTTGTCTATCGGTGGTGTTCCTGAGCATGGAATAGTTCTGATGGACAACTATAGTCGTTGGCCAGAGGTTACATTTTTGAAAATAAACACCACAGTGTGTGTAATAGAATTTCTTGAGTTGTTGTTTGCAAGTTCCAGATTAAGTGAATTCGTACAATGGGAGTCAGTTCACTTCATTGCAATTTGAGAAGTTTAACAATAAATTAATGGGTATAAAACACACCAAAACCTCTCTTTACCACTCTAGGAATAATGGTCTCGTTGTGAGATTTAACAGATTGATCAAAGAAAATATACAATTGTCAAAAGCCAGTGGTTTGAATTGTAAAAATGAATTGAAACATGTGTTGTGGGCAGTGTGCACCACGCCCAACACTGATACAGAGGTTTCTCTGTTCATTTTGCTGAGAGGACATGTTCCTTTTTCGAAATTGTTGAATAGATGGATGGGTGAGTTTAAGTTACCTGAAGCAAAATTGAGGGAGGTAAGCAAGAAGAGAGTGGAGGCTCAGAACAAATATGTTCAGCCAAGAACTAGAGAGATGAGAGTGGAAGTCGGGAATCTGGTCAGGGTAAAATGTTCACTGATTCTACCCTAGGGAGAATACAAGTTTTCAGATCTTAAGACTGTTGTGAAAGTCAACAAGAGTGCGGTGAAACTGGAGGATGGCAGATGGTGGAACAAAAACAAAATTTCAGTTCCTAAGTTACATCATGATATTGTGTCAGAGCACGATGGGTCTCGAGCTAATCATGGAGTTGTGTGCCCTGAGTCCAGGGATTGTATTGCTTCTTCTAGGATAACTAAGTTGCCCAAAATGTTCGAGATTATGTTATGTATTAACCTTTTTCTTTCCTTTTTGTTATGGTTTGGAGTATTATATTATTATTATATTATTATTTATTATATTTTTATTTAGTTTAATGTTATTTTTCTAAGCATTTATTGTCATTGTATAGGGGGAAGATGTATTGGTTTGTACTTTCTGGTTTTCTGCCACGTGGTGTGTTGGTAGAATGTCACAGGGAAAGGATTCTGGAAAGGGGGATTGAGGGAGACGGTTGTAGGATGAGGTCGCTGACGGTAAGGGAGTACTGGCCGCTCCTGTCTTGTTGACAATAAAAGCTACACTTGTAAACTTACCTACTGGATATTTTCAGGTAACTCCACCACAAACATGACAAATATCCCATCTGCAATATTACCAGTACCATTGGCTGTAATGCAATTGAAATGCAGCAGACGGGATATCCATCACATTTGTGACAGAGTAACCCATCTCTCGAACTGTAAATCAGACGCCAAACGTCTCATTGTAATTAAGACAAACGAGGTGGAGTATTTACCACGCTCAATAAATACCATAATCTCAATGTGAGTTATTTACTAGGTGTGCTAAATACGTCCTTCTGTGAGTTTCCAACGTGACAATGCGGCATGGTATGGAGAATCAGGTTTTTTTTCAGACTGAGTTATGCAGGTTTTGCCTTTTTTCCTGGTCCTTTCCCCCAAATTTGATTAGGCTTGAATGCTGGGATCTATCAGAGGAAAATGTGACGGTGTGATGATTATCACACCACTCACAATTCTAATAGATGTGTGTATTTCTAGTTGCAAAGGGATTGGAATTCAACCCTGAACTTGTAACAAAAGCCTACTTGTTCCTTTTAACTGTGGTCCACTCACAAAAGAGTGTACTGTTATGACAACACAAGATGTTATGATATAAGATAACACAACACGAGGTAACATACCAGAACCAAATAATGTAGCATATCACAACACAACGTAGCATAATATATAACATAACACAACAGAGTACAGCACAACGGCAACAGCAAAAACACATCACAGGCTAAAATAACATAAAATTGCGTACCATAAGACAGCCGAGCATAATTTAACAATTTACAAAATGTAACTTCCGGAAACTTTTTTAGATTTAGAACACTTGTAAAGGGCAATTATAGTATCTTATACTAAACCTAAAAAACAACACCCAATGAACGCATACGCCTTCTCTGTATTATTATTCTGCATTTAAATATATCCTGGATCATTTCTTGAAAATGCTGTTGCAGTGTTGCACTAGTGTGTTTTTTTTAGACAAGAAGCGATAACAACTGTGAACGGCAGCCTATTAAAAGCCCTGCTATCGCTTAACTCTTCAAAAGATCAGTGCAATATAATTCACAGACTTATACAGCACTATGCCAACATTAAATTCAAGGAAGACCAAGATTAAAATTGGCTTTTTAAAGTCAACAAAATATGCTGGTACTGATTTAGAGACTTCCGAAGTAGGCCAATTATGAATCTTTCATCAGAAAGTCCAATTTCACTTCCGTGGACAAAACATCCTTGAACAAGAAAATTAATGCTCTATGCAGTCCGAGATGATTTGGGTTAATGCATCTTTCTGATAGCCTTCCAGCCTGCAAATTAAGTTTTATACTTTCAGATACCGGAGCCCAAAAGGCTTCTCATTTAGAAGCAGTTCAATAATTACCTTTTCTACCTTCCCATGCTTCCACCATCGTTTCTGGCATATTAGCTTTCAAGGTCTGGGAGTTCACAGCGGTTTTAGGAGCTCGGGCGCGATAGCGCAATGCGAAGAAAAAAAACTGCGACATTCCCGGTCCCAGCGACGCAATGGCGGTGACATATAGGCAACCTGCTTTTAAATATCCCCACTGCAAATTCCTTCGGGTTGTGTGTCAGCAGCATAGTTAGCAACCTTGAAGGAGGAAAAGCGCTTTCTTTTTTATCATAATGCTTTTATTTATTTAAAATCTATCCTCATCAGTATAGCCATCTGACAAGCACCGACTCATTACCATGAAGATCCCAGAGCACAGAGGAAATCTTTCTTACATACTGAGCAGCAGCTATGGCGGGCCGAGCACTTACTTCTTCTGTTGAATACTCTCTTCTAGCACGCTGCTTGAAATGCAAAGGATATTGCACAGCCTGCGTCAAATAATTTTTGAAACAGAGTCGGCAGGAGTGTTCTGAAGGCAATATGTAATTTAATCATAAGAACAAATCATCTCGGACGTCTATCACACTGCAAAGGTAGAAATACTGTGTGGCTCTGCGCGCTGTTGCAAGGGACACATTTTGTAATGTACTTAGATTGTATTTGATTACAGGCTGTAAGCGCTATAGGAACAGGAATCATACATCCGTGCTTTCTTGGTCGCTAAAACTGTGCCCAGTGCGAGGATTTTTGAACCCCTGTGCAAAGGAAAATCTCGACTCCCACGCCCCTGAGTTTGTGGATTCTGTGGTGTCCTGCTTAGCGCTAGCGCTATTAATAGTGGCGCCGGAACATTAAAGAAACACGGAGCCGGTTTCTACTTTGACTCGCGGCTCCGGACTGCCGCCTCGGCCACGCCCCTTTATTTTTATAGCGGGCGCGTGACGACATGCGCCGGCGCTAGCGTGTCCTCGCAGGAGCGGGTAGGCTAGAACGCTACCCTACGCCGCAGGACACTGCATTCCTTCTAACCTTTATTTGAACAATACACAAACAACATCATAGAAATAACAAGGGTCTGTTACCAGTCTCTTGATTTCCAGTCTCTGGCGGTCACACCATGAAATCAGCGAGCCGGGATGACGGTGCTGGATTCTGGCCCAAACCATACCTGGATTGCTCCCCTCGTGATAGTGGCACGGACGGTGTCACTCTCGGCGAGGTCCCACTTGTCGGAGACTGCACGGGAGAGCTTGGCAAGCTCTCTCCTGGCATCTCCGGCATCGGCTGGGTGTCTTGGTCCATTCGGTTCTCATTTTCGGTGGGGTACTGCCTTGGTAGTTCATAGTCGTCTTCATCCATTTGCTGGCTGGGCCTGGCTGGCGGGCGATCTGGCTCCTGACGATCTGGTGCTCCGGGGTGTGCCTTCTTGAAGAACGAAACGTTTCTAGTGACAATTTCGGATCCTCTCTGTGCGGTCACCATGGTGCCAGTCCGGCGTAGAACAGTCCAGGGCTTGTGCTCGAACGGGAGCCGGAATTTGCTCCCTGGATATCGGTCTTTGATGAACATGCTGTCTCCTTCTTGGATGTCCGATTCTCTAGCCCCTCTCCTGGCACTGGCTTGGTTGTTGGATTGGGTGCGGTTCGCCAGGGTTTTGTCTACATCCACTTGAGCGGGGACCCAGTCTGGGTGGTTCTGGAGAGTGTCCTTCACTACTCGGCCCATGGTTGCTGGGCCAGGCGCTGCTTCGGTAGTGAGATGGGGTGTCTGCCGGTACTCTCTCAAGAAGCTGTAGATGGCTCTTTCCACGGGTGATCCATCTGCATGTGCAATGCGTATAGTTTTATTGAGCGTACACATGAATCTCTCCACTTCCCCGTTGGCTTGGGGCCAGCGGGGGGTCACTTTCTGGTGGTTGGTCCCCCAGCTCTTTAGGTAGTCCGCAAACTCCAGTCCCTGGAAGGGTGGGCCATTGTCTGTTTTGACCACCTCAAATATTCCGTGCGTGGCAAATGTTTTATCGAACTTGGTGATAAATTCCGTGGCTACCTGGCTCGCTACAATCTCCACTTCTGGATACTTCGTGAAATCTTCGATGATCACCAGTGCATAGCGCCCATCGGGAAGATGTCCAAAGTCTGCGCTTTCACATTCCCATGGCCTTTTAGGGTTTTCCTCAGTGATGACCGGGTGAGGGCGGTCGGATTGTCCTGCTGCTTGACACCAGGTGCAGGTCCAGACTGTCTGTCCCACCACTGCGTCCATCCCTGGGAACCACACTTTGGCCCTCAGCCTACACTTGGTTTTACCATGCCTTGGTGTCCCCGGTGTGCTAGGTCAACGGCCTGCTGAGCCAGGCTGAAGGGCATCACCAATCGCGGTCCTCGCAGAGGCAGCCTCGACTGTCGACCGACAGTTCGTCCTTGACTCCCATCATGGATTCTAGTGCCCATTTAGCTTGCGGTGTCCGCCTATTCATGGTGGTTTGGATCGGGCACCAATCGTTCACTTGGACAGCCTCGGCGACCAGTTGTAGACACTCGTCTCCCCGTGTGGCTTCGATGATGGCTTCCAGACTCATTGGTAGGGGCCAAGCCCTCTCCAGTACCAGCTGGACGTATTCTTCAGTATCTTCCTCCTCCTCTCTTTCCGCTTGGGTGGCCGCCCGGGGATGTCTCGAGAGGTAGTCTGCGGGATTCAATGATCCGGGTTTGTACTCTACTCTGTAGTCATAGCCCTGGAGCTGGAGTATCCACTTATCAATCCGTGGTGAGGGCTTGGACACCGAGCCTTGAAACAGGGGTATGAGCGGCTTGTGGTCCGTCGACACGGTGAAAGGATGACCATACACATACATGTGGAAGTGTCGACAGGCCCAGTGGGTGGCGATTGCTTCCCGCTCTGCGAGTATCTCTGCTCTGTGTCCGTTAAGGAGCGGCTGGCATACGCAATCGGGGCCCATGCTCCATTGCCTTGTAGTTGAGTTAGTACTGCCCCTAGCCCATAGGGGCTAGCGTCCACTATGACGTTGGTGGACCGGGTCGGGTCAAAATAGGACAGGGTTGTGTCCGCTGACAGAGCCCGTTTGGTGGCTTTGAAGGCTTGCTCTTGTTCGGGGCCCCACGTTGTGGTAGACTTTGTCAGTTCCCTCAATGGTTTGGTGAGGTTAGAAAGATCGGGGACGAAGCGTCCACAAAAGTTCACCATGCCCAGGAAACTCCTGGTTTCCGAGACGTTGGTGGGGGCAGGGGCTTCTTGGACGTCTCTCACTTTTACGGGGTCCGGGGCAATTCCTTGGTCCGAGAATGTGTAACCAAAGAAGCTGATTTTATTTCTCAGAAATTGACACTTCTCCAGGTGTAGGGTCAGGCCGGACTCTTGGATCCTTTGTAGCACTCCCCTTAGCCTCTGATGGTGATCCTCCACCGACGATGCATAGATGAGCAAATCATCGCTCACGTTTAAGACTCCTGGGAGCCCACTGAGGACTTCCCGGATGGTGTTTTGGAACACCTCAGCGGCACTCGAGATCCCAAAGTTGAAGCGTCAGTATCTTCTGATGCCTACGTGCGTGGAGAAGGTGGTTATGTATCGGGAGTCCGGGTGTAGTGGCAGTTGGTAATACCCCGACCGGAGGTCCATCTTGGAGAACCATCTCGCTCTGTCAACTCCCCCAGTATGTCGTCGATGGTTGGGGTTAGGTGTCGCTCCCTCTTTACGGCGGCGTTTGGGAGGCGCATGTCCACACAAATTCAGACTTGTCCCGACTGTTTCGTCTTCCGAGCCACCACGATCGGGGACACCCACGGTGTGGGCCCACTTACTTTTTCGATAATGCCCTGTTTCTCCAATGCCTCCAGTTCTTCCTCGACCTTCTTTCTCAAATGGAACGCGATGCGTCTGTGTCTCAGTGCCACTGGTTGGACCGATGGGTCGATATGGAGGGAGACCTCTTTCCCTTTCAGGCATCCGATGCCTTTGAAGACGTCCCCGAACTTTCCTAGAATGGCCTCTAGCTCATCCTCCAGCACTGCCATGCCGAACGATATGAGCCTCAGCTCTTCTGCTGACTGTCCGCTAATCAGCATGCCGCTGCCTTCTTTGGTGACGTACACAGTGGTAGGGACTTTGAGGCCCTGGTGTTGTAGATCCGTTTTGAAACACCATATGAGTGGAATTGGCGTCTTCTGGCCATATGCGAATACCCTGATCCTTGCTTCGCGGAGAGGGGGCTTTTTACTCAGCTGGTTGTACACGTTGGCCGCCATCAGTTCAATGGATGCTCCTGTGTCGATGGTGGCCCTCACCTCTTGCTGATGGACTTTGATTCGGCATTTTGGCAGACGTTGCTTCTTCCCCAGCGGTTGGTCGATCGCAAACACGTAGTGGACCGGATAGTCACTTGTGTCGTCATCCATGTCTTCGCTGTCTCGTTCCTCCACTACTGCTTGCGCAGCTTCCTTCTTTGACTTCGTCGACCGGCATACTGCCGCGTAGTGATTCATCCACCCACATGCGCTACACCTCTTTCCTGTTGCCGGCAGTTTTGCATGCGGTGGGGCGGTCCCCCACAATATCCACACTCTTTACGCTCGTCCTGCTGCTTCCTGCCCGCATGTTGGCGCGCTTTGGGCCTGAAGACGTTCGCCTTCTCTGCCATGTTGACTTGCTTCGTTTGATGGGAGGTTCAAAGTGCGCGTTTAAGGCGTTGAGGAGGGTATGGTACATCTTCGGCGTGGCTTCCACTATCGTTTTGTATATACGGTGGATATCCATTCCTCCCAGGTGAAGAAGTAGTGCTCTGCGCTTTTCCCGGGCCGTGCCCGCTCCTTCGAAGTAGATATGGAGACGATCAACCCAGTCCCTCCATCGTGGAGCGAGGGACGACGGAGCTCCGTCGACGACAAACAGCTCTATGACGGGAATCAGCGCCATTTTGGCACGTGCGTGGTGCGGCTGCTCACCCACCTCACAGGCGCATTGGCTGGTGTCTGGCCGGGGTTGGGTTCACATGCTGTCTTTCAGGATAACTCCAGTGACCGGACGCACAATAACTCTCAGCTGTTTGCCACTCATCTTTTGGACAGAGCTTTTCACCTTCATAGCCTTCAGCACGTTCAAGTTGGGTTTTTTGCTTACCCTTTGAAGCACCACACCACCTGGCTTTCTGTTGTCTCTATCACAGTGTGCCACAAACCATCTGTCCCTGCACTCTGTGTCAGTAGGAAGTGAGGCTGGTGTGGTGGTGCAAAAGCTATGATAGCGTCAGTAGAGCATTCCACTGTGCTGGTCCTCATTCCACTTTGTGAAAAGTGCTCTTTTAGTCACAAATTACAATAATATGAACAGTTATTATAGCTGTGCTTGAAACTGCAGTGTAAATAGGAAGCATTGTAAATGGAAGATACCGAGTCCAGCCGTATTAAAAGGTCTGCAGATTTACGATGGACCTGAAAATTTCTCCTGGAGAATTAAACTGCTTCAAAATCTCTGGAGGGAAATGAGGAATTACTAAGAGAACCAGCACCAGTTTTCCCAATTGCCCAGTAATTCCTCATTTCATATTGAAGTTTGAAGTTTATTTATTTTGCATAGTTAATTAAAACCAGTGCAATACATGTTACAAATATTCATAAAACTTCGTTGTTTAAAACCTTTAAAAAAACGAAGAAGTAAAAAAATTAATTACAATTTAAGAGATAATCGATAAACTGGTTAAGACATGCTTTTTCACTAACTGCTGGGAAGAACTGATCCCCGGTTTAACTTGCGCTCATCTGATTCGACCATATGCTGTATTTAGCGCATGGACTCTGCTTGCACAAAGTTGTCCCCTAGTGCTAGATGGACGTGTTTGATATGATGTTATTAGATCCTATCGTCCATCTGCAAGTCAGCCTAGCTCTGTAGCGTTTCCAGCTATTTTACGCATTCTCTGTTCGACCACCGTCAGAAATTTCACAAATATGCAATTTAATTTGGTGTTTGACGGATTCAGGCAGGCGAGTACCGCTTGCCTTCTGGTGCAAATCCCTTTTTGCTTGAATTGGTCGTTGAGGAGCAGTTGGCGTTCATACTGCAGCTCTTCACATGAGCAGATAACGTGAAGGATGTCACCGTTGTTGGAGTTACATCGCCTGCATGTTTCTTTTCCATCTTTCCTCAGCCATGGTGGTACGTGCCCTGTACATGGAAGAATCCCTAGTCTGCGCTTTAGAAAAATCATTTTTGTGTCTTTGGGGTAACCCTGGTTAAAGTATATTTGTGGAGTTAATGATTTATAGGAGTTTAGGGTCATCTATGCATGGGCTCTTTTTGAGAATGATGCCTTGTCTTCGAAAAGAGAGAGTAGTTTTAACTTTTTCCAAACTAGTTTTTTGAAATTGCTATGACCAAGTTGTACGTCCCAGAGCTCTGAGCGTTTAGTGACTTTCAAGGCTAGGTGAAGGTAATTTCTTTCCTCTGAAACGTCCCTGCGTTGTATGTCATACCATAGCAGATAGTTTAGTGTGTTTGTAGTGGCGCTTCTTAGTTTGTGCCAACCTATGATATATGCCCCATACCTGGCTGTCTTGTTTTTGCAAGCGACCTCCAGTCTTATTTGAGCCGGAGATGTGTAGAGCGGGAGGGAGTACATTATTCTGTAGGCTTTGACCTGTGTGCTGTCCAGGTCTTTAGAATCTCTTCCCCGCATTGCCTTGCAGCCGTAGGTGATCGAAGGAAGCAGTTTGGACTGCATTACCTTCAGAAATGGGGTTATAGTCGGACCCATCAGTTGGGTTGCCAGATTTTTCATTGTCATGGTGATCAGTAAGCCTCTCCTTCTTATTTCCTGCTTCTGGTGCACAAAAGAACCTTCTTTATCAAATGTGATATTTAAGCTGGATCTATTTTGTGCCTCCAAGAAACCAAGTCTTCTGTTGTTTTTTGTTGTTATTTATTGACATTGTTTGTGTTTTGTTGAGGTTTATTTTTAAGTTGTTTTCTGTGGCGTATTTCTGCATTGCGGTCAATAGTCATTGGAGTCCAATGTAGGTATGACTGAGTAGGACTACGTCATCTGCAAACATAAGGTCGGTCAGAGTTTTCCCGCCTACCCTTGGTGAGTGGGAGTTGCAGGCATCGAGTGCTTTTGGTAGGTCCGCCATAAAAAGATTAAACAACATTGGCGCGAGCACGCACCCTTGTTTCAGTCCTTTAGTGGTTGGTACTTTGGAGGACAGGTGAGTGCCTCTTCCGAGTTTCACCTGCACCCAGGTGTTCTTGTGGAGGAGCATCAGCATGTTTAGGGTCGGCTCTGGTAAGCCCAATTGCGCCAGTTTCCCCCATAGTCTGCCTCTCTTGATATTATCGAATGCGGCGCTGAAATCGATGTAACACAGATATAAGGGGATCTTAGATGATTTTGCTTTTTCGATTATTAATGAAATGGCGAGAATGTTTGTTGATATTCCAGTCATTTTCTGAAAACCTGTCTGATTCAATGGTATTATCAGGTTTGACTCTGCCCAAAATGTAGGTTCCTCTAGTATGCTACCGGCAAAGTATTTGGCCTCGTTGTCAATAAGTGCTACTAGGCGGTAGTTGTTTAGATCCACCTTGTCTCCTTTTTTGTATATTGGAACAATCGTTGAACCCATCCAGGATTCTGGAATTCCATTCAGCGATCTAATTTCCAAGAATAAAGGTTGCATGATGTCCGCCCACTCTTTGTTCTTTGCTTTGTAGAGGGCGGGTGGAATTTCATATTAGACCCTTAAGGACCAATTCAAAATGCGCTGGATTTTCTCCATTCTGGACTAACTCTGGGTGGAGGGGGAGGGGTGCCAATTGCATCAGTAGAGTTGTCAAATGTGTAGGAGGGAAGTAACTTTTTCTGAACTGTCAGCGAGCTTGGTACACTATGAATAGAAACACAAAGATTGACTGCTGGCCTTTGAGAAGACATAGGGCCCGATTCACAAAGGTAATCTGAGACAAAATTCTAACTTTAAGACTTTTGATATTTACAAAGGGCATTTAGGAGTAGTAAAGTTAGGACTCCTGACTTTACTACTCCTAAATGCCCTTTGTGAATACCAAAAGTCGTAACAATAGGATTTTGTCTCAGATTACATTTATGAATCAAGTCCATAGTGTTGTACTTGTCCATCTCTTCAGGATTACCCCCAAATCTTTTGTTTTCACCTCTACTGTTTTCTGAACCTATTTGTTTTTGCTTTTAGGTCTCTGCGCACTTTATCACTGCTAACCAGTGCTAAAGTGTGTATGCTCTCCCCTCAAAAACTGGCTTCAATTGGCTTACACCTGCTTGGCGCATTTAATTTAAGGGGCGGCTCCTCCGTTGGAGTGGAGGAGAGTAGCCGCACTTCACCCTCTCCTGAAGCCCCAGAGATGAAAAAATAAAATGGTAATTTATTTCCATTTTCTTTTCCATGCCCCTTCCAAAAAAAGAGCATCAGGACGGGGTGGGACTGCTGCTGAGTGAGAGGAGCATGTCACTCAGCCCAGCACTTTGAGACACTCATGGGTAAGTAGCGCGCTTTATAAACTCCCTGATTAGTTGATTGGTTGACTCAGAAGGGAGGAGGGTGGGCTGGCAAAGCACTGTTTAAAGTGCTCATGTCTTTTTGGCTGGCTGTCTTGCAACCACACATGTGCAATTTGAAGAGCTCTAACCCAGCTGTTATAAGACAGCTGGGTTACAGCTGGGCTAGAGTAAGCCAAAGCTTCCAGAGTGCTGTGGAGGGCCAAGTAAGGCCACTCCCACCAATCCTAGGGCTGCTCCCATGCTGGTGAAAGCAGCCCTAGAATTGACCAAGGGAGTTGCTGCATCCGGTTCCAGTTCCTGCTAAAGAAGAGTTCCGGAACAGAGGATGTCATGTTCGTGTAAAGTAAGTTTTTTTATATTTATTATTTATACATTTTGTATATATAATTTGTGTGTGCACCTGCTCCTCTCCCCATCAATGCCAGCCGACACTGTTTAATTTACTTGTAGATACATCCCTATATATAGATCCACAGGTACCCAGGGCCTGTAAATTAAATGCTACTAGTGGACAGTAGCGCTCATTTTGCCACTCACTAAAAGTAGCCTTTTAAAACTTACCTCAGTCCTGCCATTGCAGTCTGTAGTGCAGTTTTAAATTGCTAATTATACCTGGAAAAATAACCCTTTTGCCAGGCCTAAACTGTCCTTTTTAATAAATATAAGCCCCCCTAAAGTCGCCCCTAACTAGCCCATAGGGCTTGGTGCATTGCATTGCATTTAGGTTTTACATGTCTAGGTACTGAAAAACTCTTAAATTAATTTTCCCTACTGGAAGACCTGCCTATTCTTTAGATTGGCATTGGATTAACTTATAGCAATTAATAAGTGCTAATGTTTGATTGGGAGCAGTAAGAAATGTCAAGTATGGACTCAAATTGCAATTAAAAATCCTTTTTAATGGAAAAGTTGGATTTTTGATTACAATTTGGAAGATGTCACTTTTAGAAGAAAGTTGTCATTTTTCTGTCCTAAACCTTTTGAGGCCTTCTAGGAGTATCGAGCTGCCTGGGCCTGTTCATTGCTCCCCCATCAGGAATGTGTATCAGACCCAGACAGTGAACAATACAACCTGGATGTAGCTGGGAATGGGCTATCCTGACAGGATGGGATTTGCAGAGTTGTTCCCAGCCCCACTTGCATTTCAAAGGGCTGCGACTAGCGCACTCACAAAGGAACTTGATGGCAACCTTTTGTCACCTTAGAATTCTTACAACCTGGGCAGGGGAAGAAAGAGGAAGGAACATTCCAGAACTAGTCCTGGAATGGACTAGGTTTCCTCCACTTCAAACGGTGGCAACAGGTATGATATTGGACCTCCTGAGCCACTCATCAGTACACTCCTGGACCTGTTAAAGAACAAAGGACTGCCTTGTAGTCCAGAGGACTGTCTTGCTGCTTGAGGCCTGCCTTGTTCCCCAGAGGACTGCCATGCTGTTTGAGTCCTGCCTTGTTTGTCAGAGCACTGCCCTGCTGCTTGAGGCTTGCCTTGTTCCTCAGAGGACTGCCCTGCTGCTTGAGGCCTGTCTTGTTATTCAGAGGACTGCCCGGCTGCGTGAGGCCTGCCTTGTTAGTCAGAGGATTGCCCTGCTGTTTGGGGTCTGCCTTGCTGAAGAAGAACTGGACCATCTCCTTTTCCTCTGGAGGACCAGATTTGACTCCAAGATTCATTTGGCTGGCCTCCTCTTTTGAGCTCCTGCGACACAATATGCCCCTGAGGCCTCCATGCAACTGCCCAGCTGGCCTGCTGCACCTGTCTCTGCCTGGACCAGCAACTGGACCTGCTTTGACTCCATCTGGACCTGCCTGAGCCCTTCTAGTCTCTACTAGAGTGAGTTCCTGATTCAAGAGTTGCCTCCCTAAGTCTTGGACCCTTGGTTGGCATCAGTTGATCTCCTCCTGTGAAATCCTGAAGTTTTGAACTCTGTGCAACAGTCTTTGAGAAGGGTACTTCTCCAGTGAGACTAACCTGGTCTCTGTATCTGGCCCGCAGTCCATCGTGGTCAGCTTGAACTTGTGACTTTGTGCCAGTCTCTAATGCAGCCAGATACCCATAGTTAGCTCTTCTTCTGGGAGCGTTTTTAACTTAAACCTTTAAAATTGCACATCTTTGGTTCTACTGATTGTTGTGGGACATTTCTTGTGTTGTGTTTTCACTTTATCAATATTTGAGTACTGCATGCATACTTAACACAATGCTTCTCAGTTAAGCCGACCTCCATATGTGCCAAGTTACCAGAGGGTTAAGCACAGAGTAATTTAGTACATTTGTGTGGTTCACCCTGGCAGGGATTGCGGTTGTTGCTTGAGGAGAGACAACACCCCCCTCAACAAAAAAGCCCAATTTCCTACATATAACTATTTAGTTGGATGACCATTCCTATGCTGCCTTTCCTGGTACACTTGACATTGAGGATGATTGAGTGTGGGTAGTTGGGGTGTCTCCAATAGAAAGGTGTCATTTGACAAGTTTGTATTTTTGAGTTGGTGATCTTTATGGATAATACTGGGATTGGACAGCATATTTTGGAAGAAGATAGTTGCCATTCTGTTCTTCCAGTGGGGTTACCCATCTCACTCCTCCTTAAACCCATATCTTTACACTCTATCCATGTAACTTTTTGTACCTCCCAAACATCATAGAAGTTTTCCAGCGCTGTTAGGGACATGTAAGAGGACAAATAGCTATAGATTGGTTTTGTTTGTAGAGAGCACATGTCATGGCCACGCTCTGCCAGCAAATGGATCCTGTATAAAGGGTTTCCTTGCCTTGAACATATCACATAATTAGGAGGAGAACAACCAGTGACAGTTTTTCTATTTATTCAATGTCTGCTAATGTTATGAGCCAAACCAAATGAATGATGAGGGGTTGATGCATCCATGACAATAGAGATTGTACTTCCTTTTATTATACTTCTTTCTCATAGGACAACCCTCTATCGAACAAATCTTACTGGGCTTAATGGTAACACACCATTACTACGCGGGAATTACTACGAAGTGCTATTACCACGCATTTTTTAGTTCTCGTTAACCTTTACTTCGCATGTTTTTACATAGCATTCTGTTACTTCGCAAATGCTAATGCTCCGCAATATTTTACTACGACGGGACTTGCAAATAGGAGAGAGGTAAGTGGGAGTGGGTATTGTTTTAAGGGTGTTTGAGTAGTAGTTATTTTTAGTTTTAGTGTAGTGCAGGGCGTTGTGTTTTAGGGTTTACGGTAGTGTTGTCGTGTTTGTGTAGTGTAGGGTAGTGTTTGAGGGTTTAGGGTAGTGTTGTAGTGTTTGTGTGGTGTAGGGAAGTGTTTGAGGGTTTGGGGTAGTGTCTGAGGGTTGTGTAGGGTAGAGTTTAAGTGTAGGGGACGGAATGGTAGTAGGGGTAGGGTCGTGCTGGGGTAGTGATTTAGGGTTTAGGGTAGTGTTGTAGTGTTTGTGTAGTGTAGTGTTTTAGGGTTTAGGCTAGTGTAAGGGGGTCATGTAGGGTAGTGTATCAGTGTAGGGTACGGACTGGGGGTAGGGGTAGGGTCGTACTGGGGGTAGTGTTATAGAGTTTAGGGTAGTGTTCTAGTGTTTGTGTAGTGTAGGGTAGGGTTTTAGCGTTTAGGGTAGTGTCAGGGGGTCGTGTAGGGTAGTGTTTGAGTGTAGGGAACGGACTGGGAGTAGGGTTAGGGTTGTGCTGGGGGTATTGTTATAGGGTTTAGGGTAGTGTTGTAGTGTTTGTGTAGTGCAGGTTAGTGTTTTAGGGTTTAGGGTAGTGTCGGAGGGTTGTGTAGGGTAGTGTTTAAGTGTAGGGCACGGACTGGTAGTAGGGTTAGGGTCATGCTGGAGGTAGTGATTTAGGGTTTAGGGTAGTGTTTATTAGAGTTATTGTAGTGTTATTGTAGTGTTTGTGTAGTGCAGTGTAGTGTTTTAGGGTTTAGGGTAGTGTAAGGGGGTTGTGTATTGTAGTGTATCAGTGTGGGGGATGGACTGGGGCTACGGGTAGGGTCGTACTGAGGGTAGAGTTATAGGGCTTCGGTTAGTGTTGTAGTGTTTGTGTAGTGTAGCGTAGTTTTTTTGTGTTTAGGGTAGTTTCAGAGGGTTGTGTAGGGTACTGTTTCAGTGTAGGGGATGGACTGGTAGTAGGGGTAGGTTTGTGATAGGGGTAGTGGTTTAGGGTTTAAGGTAGTGTTGTAGTGTTTTTGTAGTGTAGTGTAGTGTTTTAGGGTTTAGGGAAGTGTAAGGGGTCGTGTAGGATAGTGTATCAGTGTAGGGGACGGACTGGCGCTACGGGTAGGGACGTACTGGGGGTAGTGTTATAGGGTTTAGGTTAGTGTAGTAGCGTTTGTGTAGTGTAGGGTAGTGTTTTTTGGGGTTTAGGGTAGTGTCAGGGGGACGTGTAGGGAAGTGTTTGCGTGTAGGGGAAGGACTGTGGCACAGGGTAGGGTCGTGCTAAAGGTAGTGTTAAAGGGATTAGAGTAGTGATGAAACGTTTGTGTATTGTAGTGTATTTGCAATTTGTATTTTGCTTAGTGCAGGGGGTTTATTTATTTATTAAAAGTTAGAAAAATAATTAAAAACCTTTCAAAGTGTTTGGGTGTTTATAAAAAGCAAATAAAATATGAAAAAAGATGTTTATTAAATGTAATAACCAACTATTATTATTAAAACTATATTTAAAAATACTCCCCCACCTCAAACTGCTTTTTCCCTGTATTCCCGTCTCAGGGGTTAGGTTACTTTATTTAAAAAAAAAAATGGTACATATTTACGGAGTAGTGGTCTGCAAAGTAATTAACTGCTCAGTAAAAGCAGTTTCTAATTTTACTAATGCATTTGCAGAGTAAGGGTTTGCTAATAAAAAATATGCGGAGTAATGGTAGATGCGATGTAAAAACATCGCACTAAAAGCATGCGAAGTAATGGCATGCTAAGTAGCATCATATATTCAGGCTTAATACTCACACCACTTCAACTGTATTATCAGATACAGAAAATGTCCCAAGCCATCTAGCTGGCCTAACCTTTGGTAACCTAAGATAGCATCCAGATTAACACCCTAGATGCAGCTCCTAGCACTATCAAGCTCATAACCTAGTTCCAAGCCATCTATTTGGTAATTGTTTGCCATCTCAGAGCCACATCCAGATGAAGTTATACACAGGCTTCATTCTACAACAACAGTGCACATTTGACATACCTCAAATTACTGTACCTAATGGAATTATGAGTTTTGTGAATATTATTGTATTCAATAAATGTTGGTGTCACAAAAAAGCAAGCACCATAGAAATGTTTAATCCCCCCACTATATTTACTAGGGAGAAATATGAGCAGTATATATTTGGATATACCAACTTTGGCTCTTCATCACACTCCTCATGTCATTTCCCATTTGAGGTGCTATGTGCTGCACCCAATAAATAATAACCCCCACTGTATTGTTACGTATTGGATTTAATAAATATAAAACCTAGCACAGGGTCACTAATAATGAGGACCATAGTTGGCTGAGCATCCATCACCTCTACACACATCTGGATCAAGCCGCACTGACACATTCCCCTAAAACAACAGTATACATTAGACAACCCACAGCGCCATCAAGCGCACAACATGACATCTAGTTGACTAAGCATTTGTCCCCTCAACAGTATGAAAATTATAGTAACACATATACATTCTAGCACCAGTCTACATATCAACCATCCAGAGGTTTATTTAAACGTACAATACCTACTATGGTATCAAAGCCAAATAGTTGGCAAAGGTATCTCAAAACATAACCATCTAAAGCCAAGTAATGGGCAAACCTACACCCAAGCAAATTGAAGCAAACAGTACAGTCTTTTTCCACATGTATCAATGCAAATAATATTCTACACAAATCCATAACAGCATGGCCAACTGACCAGTATCAAATGTAAACCATCATTACAATACATTGGTCTTCTCTAACCTGGCAGGCAACTCTCCAACATGAATCACCTCTGGGGGGTGAGTACTGATCCCTTCCCGTGCTCGGGCGGGGTGAGGCAGGGGTGCATCCTGGCGCCATTCCTGTTCTCCCTTTATATAAATGGCTTGGAGAGTGACCTGATTGCATTGGGAACTGACTGCCCAAAGGTCGGCACGCGTCATCTGCCAGTACTTCTGTACGCCGATGGCGCGGTCCTCCTAGCCCGAACGGCTGTTGGTTTGCAACTTTTAATTAAGGGTTTCTCAGATTTCATGAGGAAATTGGACCTCTCTGTCAATATGACTAAATCTTTCATTATGACCGTGGGTAAGAAACCACAGAAGAAATTCGTATTTAAACTGGGGGATCATGTCTTGGACACTGTTAAAACATTCCCATATCTGGGCCTTCTATTTGATGAGAAGTTAAAGTTTGCCCCTCTGATAGAGGAGAGGGCGAGGAGACTAGTCTCAGCTAATGGGGCTATATTGAACTTTGCACGTCGAATGGGTCGCTGGTCCCCAGAACAGGTGATGACTTTGTATAGATCAGTTACCATATCAAAGACCATATACGGAGCTGAAGTGTGGGGTTTCAGAGATGCACAATCAATTCAAAGAGAGGAAGATAAATTTCTAAAAAAACTGCTAAAACTTCCGCCGAGCATCCCCGCAGCAATTATTCACGATGAGCTGGGAACCACATATATAACCGACATCATTAGACTGAGACCCACAATGGCCTGGCTTAAAATTTGGCTAAACTCCAATGCAGAATTACCCAGACAGATCATCCAGGACTGCTTGTTGAAAGAGAAATGCCTTAAAATCCCATGGCTGAAATATGTTAAAGACACTTTGGGAGATATTGATGAACAAATGCTATTCCTGGACCCCTCCAGGGTGGACATATACTCCAGACACTCTGTACAAAGTCAATTGCTGGATAAATTTAATGGAAGGAGGAGGGAGCTTGACTCTACTAAATCCTCGGCAGTTGCTCACTCGCTTGTATCTAATCAAGTTGGCATGGAACCGTACCTCTTTTTAATGTACAGTCAGCACGAGAGGTTTTTAATGACTCGTTTTAGGCTCAATTTGTTGCACCATATTTTAGCCTATCCGTCAGGGTTCACTCAAACAATTGAGCAGAAGGGTGCCTGCGGCTGCGACAATAGGTCTCCGCAGGACACCCTTCATTTTGTTTTATTGTGTTCTTTTTATAAAACACTGCGTCAAAGATTTTTAGTGGGTGTCTTGAAGGACTCAAATATTCTCCATGCCAAAGCTGCCTTACTGTTTCTGCAAAGAGCCATTGAAACGCGAACTTTATTCGCTATTATAAGCTTTCTTAAAATTGCTTTTAAATTGAGAAACACAAGGGGCTGATGAAATTGGTGGGTTTGGGAGGCACCTGTAATGTCACATGGGGTCTCGCATTACACTTGTTTTCTGGTTTTGCTACTCACAAAAACCCTCCCTTTTTAACTGGACGTTTCTGCTTTTTGTTTCTTTTAAACAATTGTCATGTTGTTCAGAATGTTTTGAATGGAGATTATGTATTATTATTATTATGTATTTTCATGATGGTTTTTAACCTTCGAAACAAATAAACGAACTGAACTGAACTGAACTGAATCACCTCTGAATAACATGAGGCACAAGCAGATCAAATGTCAAAAGACATCAGTGAGTTTGTTCACTGAAAACTTCAGAACCATAAAGTATGCCAGGCTTCTGAAAGTACTTTGAGAGTACAATATGGTGTTTAGTTTAAGTTTATTTCCGAGAAATGAATTCCATAACACTTATATTCAATACAATATGCTAACATTGCATTTCCAGTCAATCATAAACCTCTATTTACAATACTCAATCATAAAACAATCATAAAATCACAATAAAAGTATAAAAAAAAGTGCATGTGAAAAGAAGCTGCCACTAGCAACTCTATATCTAATTGGGCAACTAATCACGAGAATAGTTCTCTTTGAACATGCAGTTCAACAATGTAAACGATAATCTTCCCATTTCCATCTGCTCTGTCATGCAGTAATATTTAATGTTAACGGATATTTTTTAGATAAGATAGCACACTTGCATCCCCCATGGGGAACGTCAGAGAAGAGTTCAAAGTAGCTGGAAAGATTAAACAATCATGTTCTTAAGCTACTGAATATCTCTATTAAGGCCAAATGATTTGAGTCTAGAATTTTAGGCCCTTCAGTTTCCTTATTAGCCCCACTTAAAAAAGATAGTCACTTATGGTAAAAAACGTGTGAATGGATGTGTCACCCTTCAACAATTGTAAGGTCTCCATGTGCCTCTGGATACCAAGGCATTTACACAATGGACATATCCATTTCTCTCTGAGCTTGTTATAAGCTGGGTAGAAAAACAGCACGTGGGATAGGCCTTCAGTGTCTGACAAGGAACACAATGTGCAGACAGGCGAGGGAGCATAATTTCTGCCAGCATTCCATGATGTCGTAAATGTCACAATTTTGAGTGAGTCATAACAAAAAAAATTATTTTGGGATTTTGTCATTTGCTGCAATGGATGTCTAGAAATACTTCATGAGAGGGACTATCCTTAGTTAGCAAAAATTGGCTTGTCAACCTACCAAAGCTAGGGTAACAGTGGAGACTGGCCTGGATGTACCCCCAGTAGCAAGTTTTTAGCTGTGTTTTTAAGGATGCCACCAATGATCCGAGATCTGTCTAAAACGAACCAGGGCCCCGCTCATCAAACCAAGACTGGACACATTTGACCAATGGGAAGGTACGGCGACTATCAGGGGTCAGCAGTTCCTTGAATGCACCTTGGTATGGCTTAAGGTCCCCCATGGTCCTAATGCTCACCCAATATAAGAGGGGCCTTAATCTAGCAAGTTCTATTTTCTATTTTCAGAGCAATGCCGAGAGGCCTGAGTGCTAATGGTGTGCTCTTAGGGAGATGGAGGAGGGAGCAAACACAATTACTTTCACTTAAAATGAGCGGGCCTATATTCATATGGCCCCATATTTCAGCCCAGTACAGGGCAGCTGTTTGGGCCTTTAATTTGTATAGGTCTTGGGCTGGGAGTAAGGGTCTGTTGGTTGTTCCCTGCAATGTTTTGTAGATCACTGAGGCTTGATACTGTGACACTACCCTTCTCTTCTGTATGTGGGGAGACCACAATAACCTACTATCGAGCATTATACCCAAATCCTCAAATCTAAAAATACCCTCCAGGCTTTCTTTCACAGAGACAGAGTTTGTTTAAATGATTTATGGGTTCTGACTGCCATGAATTCGTTTTTGACATAATAATCTCCAGGCCCTTGGTGGAGCAAAAAATACCAAGTTTCTCCGACAGCTGCTGCATTCCCATGGGAGTCTGTGAAATTAACATGGTACCATCAGCAATAGTAGTTCAGGCATACTAGATCCATCCAAATTTGGTGCATCTATGTTCCCTTGCAAAAGGGTCTCCAATACATTATTGACATTTAATGAGAAGATGATCGGGGCCAATATGCACCACTGCCCCTCATTATATTGGGATTTTGTCAGTTAATTGCCCATGAGGACCACTTCGAACTTGGGCATAGTTGTAATGATGGAAGCTTATGAGTTTGGCAAGCACAGCTTCCAGGACCTGTATCTCCTTTAGGTATTCCCAAGAAGGCTTCTGGGTACCTGGTGGAATCCTGATTTGAGGTCAACAAAGGCAATATAAATGAGACCTTCTCTAAGTTTGGTGCATTTTGAGCAGTAGTCTTAAAACTTGGTTGACGGTGCTGAATTTGGGCCTGAACCCTGCATTTCTGTTTCCTCATTCCAGTCATTTAATTTAATAAGCAGCTGTCTTGCATTAACTTTCTGGAGGGTAGCCAGAAAGCCAATAGACCTGTAATTGGCAGTATTCCCCTGATCCTCCTTTTTAAAGATAGGAATATTTTTTGACCCTTTCCATGTGTCGAGGATTGGGGCTCCAGAAGCAATGGCATTTGTAAGACAGTTAATGTATGGGACCCATGCAGACATGTCATGACACAATAGGTCTTGAGGAATTTTATCTGACCCAAGGGCCTTGCCTAGTTTGATAGAGGCAGTTGCTACCCTAGTATCCTTGAGTGAAAAGTGCACATGAGAGGGGTTGTTGTTCAAAAGGGAGGCCATGATGAGAGGTAAAACCTCAAGTGGGGCATGGTGTGCTCCTGTCCCTCAATAATAAGTAAGAGTAAGAATCTTTATTGCATGATTAATAAAAACCTTTGCAATCAACTACATATTAAAACATGTGTGCAAAATACGAAAAAAAGCACTTTTTGTGATAGAAAGTTTTTATTTTTTTAATCTTTTTATTGCATTTTGATATAAGGCAAGTTCACAATTACAAACAAACTCAGACCTTCACACTACCGCATTCGTCATCCCGGTGTAAGCTGGATACTGTTAACACAATAAACATAAAATTGTCACAAATCTTGACTTTATAAGGCAGTACCTATATATCTGAGACCATTAGTCATTTACGTGTATAGCTAGATAGTCTGTTAAATATTTCCAATAGTCTTTTGGTCTTGATTTTGCTGGCAGTTCCTCTTCATGTGTGTGTAGGATATCACGGCAGTATGACGTATCCTGTAGCCACTGTTTGACAGTGGGTGTAACTTTACTGTCCCAGCATAGAGAGACCTGTCTCTTAGCAATCAACAACGCCACTATGCAAAATTTACATTTCAAGGCACGTACATTATTAAGCAATCCTAGTAGGCAGGTGCGCACATTGCAATTGACCGTAGTCCCCACCATCTTAGCTAGTAGCGTGGTTACCTTCTTCCAATAATCCCAGATTTTGGGGCAGTTCCATGCCAAATGAGCAAAGCCTGCAACGTCAAAACCACATCTTTTACAACCCGCCTCCAGACGCAGCCCAAACTTATACAGTTTCGCAGGTGTATAATAGGCTTGATGCAAATATTTAAAATGTAAAATTCTTAGATTCCCATTAGGCGTGATCATTTGGGTCAAGGAGCACACTGTTTGCCACTCCATCTCAGTGAGAGGGACATCAAGCATCCCATTCCATCTGTTCATAGCCTTTTGTGTATTATAATCTATTTCATTTTGCGCTGCAGTGTAGAGTCGAGACACTAAATGCGTAGTGTTTGGCGAAGATATAATGAGTTGCAGTGTGTCCAGCTGCGGCGGCTCAGCCGGAAAATTTGGGTATAGTTGCTTGATAGCCCCCTGAAGTCTGTGGTAAGTGAACCTAAATAGTAACGTCTGATTTGTTATGTATGATAAATCTTGCGGCTTTTTGAACACCCCATTATGGTACATATCTCCAGAAGTGTCTATTCCCACCTGTCTCAGTTGGTGCAGCCCTACCTCCTCGCATGTTACAGATATGGCGGGATGATGTTGTAATGGCAAAGCTGGCGCATAAAGAGGCAATTTATTAGCAAGTTTACCCAGTTTTCTCCATGCTTTGTTAGTTGTGTCAATTGTGTTGATGTCCTTAGCGTGTAGTGGCGGTCGACGGTGCGTAATGATCGCTGTTAAAGGCGTGGGTAGGGCATCACCTTCTTCTACAGCAGTATGTGTCAAGTAAGGGATTTCATGGTACCAATAAGTGGCGTACTGTGCCTGAGTGCATAAATAATATAATAGGAAATCAGGTACACAAAAGCCGCCTTTAGCGTATGGTAGGGATAATGTGCGCAGTTCCACACGTGCCCGCTTGCCTGCCCAAATAAGTTTGATTACCACTGTTTGAATGCATTTGAACATCTCGCCGGGGGGGGGGGGTATTGGAACGTTATTAAAGAGATAAAGGACTTTAGAAAAACCAAAGGTGGTGATGGACGGAGCGTTGACAATACAAACACTCACCCCCAGTCAACTGATCTGGGTTTAATCCATCACCGTTCTTTAGCTCACTCCGCCACCCCAGTTCAGACATGGCCATATGCAAATCAGTCTGACCCTGCGCCTCATGGGAACAGTCCAGCCCGAACTGCCAAGCCATGTCTTCCCTGGACCGGAATCAAGCTTCCCAGGACCGGTTTCTGGCATTACAGCCGTCTTCAGCCCGGCTTGCTTGACTCCAGTGGCAAAGTGAGCAAGGGACTCACGTCTGAGCATACCCTGCCAACTTAGGGCGAACAAAGAAAAACCAAAGGTGGTGATGGACGGAGCGTTGACAATACAAACACTCACCCCCAGTCAACTGATCTGGGTTTAATCCATCACCGTTCTTTAGCTCACTCCGCCACCCCAGTTCAGACATGGCCATATGCAAATCAGTCTGACCCTGCGCCTCATGGGAACAGTCCAGCCCGAACTGCCAAGCCATGTCTTCCCTGGACCGGAATCAAGCTTCCCAGGACCGGTTTCTGGCATTACAGCCGTCTTCAGCCCGGCTTGCTTGACTCCAGTGGCAAAGTGAGCAAGGGACTCACGTCTGAGCATACCCTGCCAACTTAGGGCGAACAAAGAAAAACCAAAGGTGGTGATGGACGGAGCGTTGACAATACAAACACTCACCCCCAGTCAACTGATCTGGGTTTAATCCATCACCGTTCTTTAGCTCACTCCGCCACCCCAGTTCAGACATGGCCATATGCAAATCAGTCTGACCCTGCGCCTCATGGGAACAGTCCAGCCCGAACTGCCAAGCCATGTCTTCCCTGGACCGGAATCAAGCTTCCCAGGACCGGTTTCTGGCATTACAGCCGTCTTCAGCCCGGCTTGCTTGACTCCAGTGGCAAAGTGAGCAAGGGACTCACGTCTGAGCATACCCTGCCAACTTAGGGCGAACAAAGAAAAACCAAAGGTGGTGATGGACGGAGCGTTGACAATACAAACACTCACCCCCAGTCAACTGATCTGGGTTTAATCCATCACCGTTCTTTAGCTCACTCCGCCACCCCAGTTCAGACATGGCCATATGCAAATCAGTCTGACCCTGCGCCTCATGGGAACAGTCCAGCCCGAACTGCCAAGCCATGTCTTCCCTGGACCGGAATCAAGCTTCCCAGGACCGGTTTCTGGCATTACAGCCGTCTTCAGCCCGGCTTGCTTGACTCCAGTGGCAAAGTGAGCAAGGGACTCACGTCTGAGCATACCCTGCCAACTTAGGGCGAACAAAGAAAAACCAAAGGTGGTGATGGACGGAGCGTTGACAATACAAACACTCACCCCCAGTCAACTGATCTGGGTTTAATCCATCACCGTTCTTTAGCTCACTCCGCCACCCCAGTTCAGACATGGCCATATGCAAATCAGTCTGACCCTGCGCCTCATGGGAACAGTCCAGCCCGAACTGCCAAGCCATGTCTTCCCTGGACCGGAATCAAGCTTCCCAGGACCGGTTTCTGGCATTACAGCCGTCTTCAGCCCGGCTTGCTTGACTCCAGTGGCAAAGTGAGCAAGGGACTCACGTCTGAGCATACCCTGCCAACTTAGGGCGAACAAAGAAAAACCAAAGGTGGTGATGGACGGAGCGTTGACAATACAAACACTCACCCTCAGTCAACTGATCTGGGTTTAATCCATCACCGTTCTTTAGCTCACTCCGCCACCCCAGTTCAGACATGGCCATATGCAAATCAGTCTGACCCTGCGCCTCATGGGAACAGTCCAGCCCGAACTGCCAAGCCATGTCTTCCCTGGACCGGAATCAAGCTTCCCAGGACCGGTTTCTGGCATTACAGCCGTCTTCAGCCCGGCTTGCTTGACTCCAGTGGCAAAGTGAGCAAGGGACTCACGTCTGAGCATACCCTGCCAACTTAGGGCGAACAAAGAAAAACCAAAGGTGGTGATGGACGGAGCGTTGACAATACAAACACTCACCCCCAGTCAACTGATCTGGGTTTAATCCATCAACGTTCTTTAGCTCACTCCGCCACCCCAGTTCAGACATGGCCATATGCAAATCAGTCTGACCCTGCGCCTCATGGGAACAGTCCAGCCCGAACTGCCAAGCCATGTCTTCCCTGGACCGGAATCAAGCTTCCCAGGACCGGTTTCTGGCATTACAGCCGTCTTCAGCCCGGCTTGCTTGACTCCAGTGGCAAAGTGAGCAAGGGACTCACGTCTGAGCATACCCTGCCAACTTAGGGCGAACAAAGAAAAACCAAAGGTGGTGATGGACGGAGCGTTGACAATACAAACACTCACCCCCAGTCAACTGATCTGGGTTTAATCCATCACCGTTCTTTAGCTCACTCCGCCACCCCAGTTCAGACATGGCCATATGCAAATCAGTCTGACCCTGCGCCTCATGGGAACAGTCCAGCCCGAACTGCCAAGCCATGTCTTCCCTGGACCGGAATCAAGCTTCCCAGGACCGGTTTCTGGCATTACAGCCGTCTTCAGCCCGGCTTGCTTGACTCCAGTGGCAAAGTGAGCAAGGGACTCACGTCTGAGCATACCCTGCATTGCACCTTCAGGATTCAAGCAAGCCGGGCCGAAGACGGCTGTAATGCCAGAAACCGGTCCCCGGAAGCTTGTTTCCTTTCCAGTGAAGAATTGGCTTGGTAGTTTGGTCTGCCCTGTTCCCATGATGCACTGGGCCAGGGACAGACTAATTTGCATATAGCCAGGTTCTGAACTGGGTTGGTGCAGTGAGCTAAAAAACGGTGATGGATCAAGCCCTGATCTGTTGACTGGGTAGGAGTGTTCTGATTAACTCAGATACTCTGTCCATCACCACCCCCTTTTGAAATTATTTTGGCCACCACGAGTGTGGAAGGGTATGCTCAGACGTGAGTCCCTTGCTCATTGCACCTTCAGGATTCAAGCAAGCCGGGCCGAAGACGGCTGTAATGCCAGAAACCGGTCCCCGGAAGCTTGTTTCCTTTCCAGTGAAGAATTGGCTTGGTAGTTTGGTCTGCCCTGTTCCCATGATGCACTGGGCCAGGGACAGACTAATTTGCATATAGCCAGGTTCTGAACTGGGTTGGTGCAGTGAGCTAAAAAACGGTGATGGATCAAGCCCTGATCTGTTGACTGGGTAGGAGTGTTCTGATTAACTCAGATACTCTGTCCATCACCACCCCCTTTTGAAATTATTTTGGCCACCACGAGTGTGGAAGGGTATGCTCAGACGTGAGTCCCTTGCTCATTGCACCTTCAGGATTCAAGCAAGCCGGGCCGAAGACGGCTGTAATGCCAGAAACCGGTCCCCGGAAGCTTGTTTCCTTTCCAGTGAAGAATTGGCTTGCTAGTTTGGTCTGCCCTGTTCCCATGATGCACTGGGCCAGGGACAGACTAATTTGCATATAGCCAGGTTCTGAACTGGGTTGGTGCAGTGAGCTAAAAAACGGTGATGGATCAAGCCCTGATCTGTTGACTGGGTAGGAGTGTTCTGATTAACTCAGATACTCTGTCCATCACCACCCCCTTTTGAAATTATTTTGGCCACCACGAGTGTGGAAGGGTATGCTCAGACGTGAGTCCCTTGCTCATTGCACCTTCAGGATTCAAGCAAGCCGGGCCGAAGACGGCTGTAATGCCAGAAACCGGTCCCCGGAAGCTTGTTTCCTTTCCAGTGAAGAATTGGCTTGGTAGTTTGGTCTGCCCTGTTCCCATGATGCACTGGGCCAGGGACAGACTAATTTGCATATAGCCAGGTTCTGAACTGGGTTGGTGCAGTGAGCTAAAAAACGGTGATGGATCAAGCCCTGATCTGTTGACTGGGTAGGAGTGTTCTGATTAACTCAGATACTCTGTCCATCACCACCCCCTTTTGAAATTATTTTGGCCACCACGAGTGTGGAAGGGTATGCTCAGACGTGAGTCCCTTGCTCATTGCACCTTCAGGATTCAAGCAAGCCGGGCCGAAGACGGCTGTAATGCCAGAAACCGGTCCCCGGAAGCTTGTTTCCTTTCCAGTGAAGAATTGGCTTGGTAGTTTGGTCTGCCCTGTTCCCATGATGCACTGGGCCAGGGACAGACTAATTTGCATATAGCCAGGTTCTGAACTGGGTTGGTGCAGTGAGCTAAAAAACGGTGATGGATCAAGCCCTGATCTGTTGACTGGGTAGGAGTGTTCTGATTAACTCAGATACTCTGTCCATCACCACCCCCTTTTGAAATTATTTTGGCCACCACGAGTGTGGAAGGGTATGCTCAGACGTGAGTCCCTTGCTCATTGCACCTTCAGGATTCAAGCAAGCCGGGCCGAAGACGGCTGTAATGCCAGAAACCGGTCCCCGGAAGCTTGTTTCCTTTCCAGTGAAGAATTGGCTTGGTAGTTTGGTCTGCCCTGTTCCCATGATGCACTGGGCCAGGGACAGACTAATTTGCATATAGCCAGGTTCTGAACTGGGTTGGTGCAGTGAGCTAAAAAACGGTGATGGATCAAGCCCTGATCTGTTGACTGGGTAGGAGTGTTCTGATTAACTCAGATACTCTGTCCATCACCACCCCCTTTTGAAATTATTTTGGCCACCACGAGTGTGGAAGGGTATGCTCAGACGTGAGTCCCTTGCTCATTGCACCTTCAGGATTCAAGCAAGCCGGGCCGAAGACGGCTGTAATGCCAGAAACCGGTCCCCGGAAGCTTGTTTCCTTTCCAGTGAAGAATTGGCTTGGTAGTTTGGTCTGCCCTGTTCCCATGATGCACTGGGCCAGGGACAGACTAATTTGCATATAGCCAGGTTCTGAACTGGGTTGGTGCAGTGAGCTAAAAAACAGTGATGGATCAAGCCCTGATCTGTTGACTGGGTAGGAGTGTTCTGATTAACTCAGATACTCTGTCCATCACCACCCCCTTTTGAAATTATTTTGCCCCCCCCCCCCTTTTGAAATTATTTTGGCCACCACGAGTGTGGAAGGGTATGCTCAGACGTGAGTCCCTTGCTCATTGCACCTTCAGGATTCAAGCAAGCCGGGCCGAAGACGGCTGTAATGCCAGAAACCGGTCCCCGGAAGCTTGTTTCCTTTCCAGTGAAGAATTGGCTTGGTAGTTTGGTCTGCCCTGTTCCCATGATGCACTGGGCCAGGGACAGACTAATTTGCATATAGCCAGGTTCTGAACTGGGTTGGTGCAGTGAGCTAAAAAACGGTGATGGATCAAGCCCTGATCTGTTGACTGGGTAGGAGTGTTCTGATTAACTCAGATACTCTGTCCATCACCACCCCCTTTTGAAATTATTTTGGCCACCACGAGTGTGGAAGGGTATGCTCAGACGTGAGTCCCTTGCTCATTGCACCTTCAGGATTCAAGCAAGCCGGGCCGAAGACGGCTGCAATGCCAGAAACCGGTCCCCGGAAGCTTGTTTCCTTTCCAGTGAAGAATTGGCTTGGTAGTTTGGTCTGCCCTGTTCCCATGATGCACTGGGCCAGGGACAGACTAATTTGCATATAGCCAGGTTCTGAACTGGGTTGGTGCAGTGAGCTAAAAAACGGTGATGGATCAAGCCCTGATTTGTTGACTGGGTAGGAGTGTTCTGATTAACTCAGATACTCTGTCCATCACCACCCCCTTTTGAAATTATTTTGGCCACCACGAGTGTGGAAGGGTATGCTCAGACGTGAGTCCCTTGCTCATTGCACCTTCAGGATTCAAGCAAGCCGGGCCGAAGACGGCTGTAATGCCAGAAACCGGTCCCCGGAAGCTTGTTTCCTTTCCAGTGAAGAATTGGCTTGGTAGTTTGGTCTGCCCTGTTCCCATGAGGCACTGGGCCAGGGACAGACTAATTTGCATATAGCCAGGTTCTGAACTGGGTTGGTGCAGTGAGCTAAAAAACGGTGATGGATCAAGCCCTGATCTGTTGACTGGGTAGGAGTGTTCTGATTAACTCAGATACTCTGTCCATCACCACCCCCTTTTGAAATTATTTTGGCCACCACGAGTGTGGAAGGGTATGCTCAGACGTGAGTCCCTTGCTCATTGCACCTTCAGGATTCAAGCAAGCCGGGCCGAAGACGGCTGTAATGCCAGAAACCGGTCCCCGGAAGCTTGTTTCCTTTCCAGTGAAGAATTGGCTTGGTAGTTTGGTCTGCCCTGTTCCCATGATGCACTGGGCCAGGGACAGACTAATTTGCATATAGCCAGGTTCTGAACTGGGTTGGTGCAGTGAGCTAAAAAACGGTGATGGATCAAGCCCTGATCTGTTGACTGGGTAGGAGTGTTCTGATTAACTCAGATACTCTGTCCATCACCACCCCCTTTTGAAATTATTTTGGCCACCACGAGTGTGGAAGGGTATGCTCAGACGTGAGTCCCTTGCTCATTGCACCTTCAGGATTCAAGCAAGCCGGGCCGAAGACGGCTGTAATGCCAGAAACCGGTCCCCGGAAGCTTGTTTCCTTTCCAGTGAAGAATTGGCTTGGTAGTTTGGTCTGCCCTGTTCCCATGATGCACTGGGCCAGGGACAGACTAATTTGCATATAGCCAGGTTCTGAACTGGGTTGGTGCAGTGAGCTAAAAAACGGTGATGGATCAAGCCCTGATCTGTTGACTGGGTAGGAGTGTTCTGATTAACTCAGATACTCTGTCCATCACCACCCCCTTTTGAAATTATTTTGGCCACCACGAGTGTGGAAGGGTATGCTCAGACGTGAGTCCCTTGCTCATTGCACCTTCAGGATTCAAGCAAGCCGGGCCGAAGACGGCTGTAATGCCAGAAACCGGTCCCCGGAAGCTTGTTTCCTTTCCAGTGAAGAATTGGCTTTTTAGTTTGGTCTGCCCTGTTCCCATGATGCACTGGGCCAGGGACAGACTAATTTGCATATAGCCAGGTTCTGAACTGGGTTGGTGCAGTGAGCTAAAAAACGGTGATGGATCAAGCCCTGATCTGTTGACTGGGTAGGAGTGTTCTGATTAACTCAGATACTCTGTCCATCACCACCCCCTTTTGAAATTATTTTGGCCACCACGAGTGTGGAAGGGTATGCTCAGACGTGAGTCCCTTGCTCATTGCACCTTCAGGATTCAAGCAAGCCGGGCCGAAGACGGCTGTAATGCCAGAAACCGGTCCCCGGAAGCTTGTTTCCTTTCCAGTGAAGAATTGGCTTGGTAGTTTGGTCTGCCCTGTTCCCATGATGCACTGGGCCAGGGACAGACTAATTTGCATATAGCCAGGTTCTGAACTGGGTTGGTGCAGTGAGCTAAAAAACGGTGATGGATCAAGCCCTGATCTGTTGACTGGGTAGGAGTGTTCTGATTAACTCAGATACTCTGTCCATCACCACCCCCTTTTGAAATTATTTTGGCCACCACGAGTGTGGAAGGGTATGCTCAGACGTGAGTCCCTTGCTCATTGCACCTTCAGGATTCAAGCAAGCCGGGCCGAAGACGGCTGTAATGCCAGAAACCGGTCCCCGGAAGCTTGTTTCCTTTCCAGTGAAGAATTGGCTTGGTAGTTTGGTCTGCCCTGTTCCCATGATGCACTGGGCCAGGGACAGACTAATTTGCATATAGGCAGGTTCTGAACTGGGTTGGTGCAGTGAGCTAAAAAACGGTGATGGATCAAGCCCTGATCTGTTGACTGGGTAGGAGTGTTCTGATTAACTCAGATACTCTGTCCATCACCACCCCCTTTTGAAATTATAAAGGACTTTAGGCAATATAACCATTTTCACAATGGCCACCCTGTCTGCCAGCGATAAAGGCAACTAGACCCATCGGGCGACTTTATCCTCTATCGCGGTCAGTGCTCGTCCATAGTGTGTTCGGATGACAACCTCGGGGTCTCTGTGGTACCAAACTCCCAGGTATTTAATGGGGTCAGTTTGCCATTCTAAGGGGAATTCCGTGGTATGTGGTAGCGTTGTATCAGTCAGGGGGATAATAGATGATTTCGACCAATTGATTTGCCCCGAGTGTCTTCCAAATTTGATATATTCCCGTAATAGTGGGGGTAAGTTCTGCTCAGGATCCCGCACATAAAGTAGCATATCATCCGCGTATAGTGATATATGGAGCGGCCTGTTGGGAAACTGTAGAGCGGCGCACAATATTCTTGTTGAACGAGTCAAAAGCCTTGGCGGTATCTAATATGACCGCCACTGCTTTAGTGTTCGCCACCAGGTAATGCGAGAGGGCAAACAGTGTCCGTGTATTGTGCGTGGTCGCCCTGGTGGGTATGAAACCCGACTGGTCCGGCAGGACCAGTTTAGTCATGAGCGGCTTTAGCCGCGTAGCTAGCAGCTTGGCTAAAATCTTTGAGTCAACGTTAATTAATGATAAGGGCCTATATGAGTCGTATAACTCAGGGTCTTTGGCCGGTTTCAAAAGTGTAATAATCAGTGCTTCCCGCAAAGTGGGAGGTAATACGTTTTTCTCAAAAGCATCCCCGTACATTTCCACCATGTGGGGAGCATTCAGGTCCACATAAGTTTTGTAGAATTCACACGTGAACCCATCTTGGCCAGGGGCTTTGCAATTAGGTAATGATTTAATGATCTTGGTGACTTCCTCCACCGTGATTGGCAAAGAAAGATATGCCCTCTGATTGTCCGAGAGCCATGCAATTGCCACCTCCTCTAAGTATTTAAAAACCTCAGTTCGTTCTGCCATGGGTTGTGATTTGTATAATTCGCTATATGCACTGACAAACCCTTGACGTATATCTGTTGTGTTCTCGCAGACAGTTCCACCCCCTTTTCGTACCTGCAGCACCGTTGGAGGCCCTTGGCCGGCGCATATTTTAGTCGCCAACACTCTCCCTGGTCGCCCCCCCCCCTCTCCAAACGCTCTAGCAGTGGGGAGTTTGTGAACATACTTAAGCGCGTCATTGGCAAAAGATTGATAATCAGTCATAGCCTGCCTGATGTCCCCTAGTAACGATTTGTTTGCGTTTTTTCATATTGCGTCTCTAGCAATCTCAATTTAACCTCGCAGCGTGCTATTTGCTCCCGAATGTCACTTAATATCCCGACAGTGGTGCTCATGCAAACTCCTCTCAAGGTAGCTTTGAAAGCCTCCCACAAGAGGCAGGGATCTGTCGTGGAAGGTGCATTTAACTGAAAATAATCTTTAACAGCAGTAGCTATGGTGTCAGCATAAATCGAGTCAGTCGGAGCTTTAGCATTAAACCTCCAGTGATAAGGTGACGGCTGATAATGTGGTATCTTGAGGGTCAAGAGTACTGGATTGTGGTCTAAAAGTGTTTTGGGCAGATGTTTAACCTCCACGGTCCACAGCAGAGTGTTAGCCGTGCCTAGCCAGTAGTCTATGCGGGACCAACTCCCATAAGCTGCATTAATATGTGTGGCTTCTGTATCCCCAGGGTGTCGGCCCTCCAAATATCATGTAGTTGCATCTCAGCCATGATGTCTAAAAGCTTAGCTTGCGCTTTTCTATGGGGCTCTATGTTGGGTCATGATCGATCTAACAGGTCATTCAGAGCAATGTTTAAGTCCCCACCCCAAATTAATGTACAGTCCAAGTCGTCCTTCAACAGCTGCCATATCTCATGGTAAAATTCTGGGCCTTCGACGTTTGGGCCATAAGTATTTATAAATGTTATCTTCTGTCCTCACAATTTCCCCCTGATTAGGATATATATGCCTTGTTTGTCTCCCACCACCCGGTCAACTTGGAAGTTTGTGCCTTTTTTCACTAGTATTGTGACCCCCCTGGCGTACGATGAGTAAGTGGAGTTATGAATCGATTCCGACCATTTACGGCCTATACTACCATGTGCTTGTGGGGCGATGTGCGTTTCCTGCAGCAGTGCGATGTCTATCTGCCATCTATCGAACCATGATAGCACTTGTCTAACCTTCTTCGGATTTGTGAACCCACGGATATTCCATTATGACCATATTAATATGCTGTTTTTGCTGCACTCTACGTGGTGTAGCTGTCATAGACAGTGTACTATCAGTCTGTTCTCAACACGCTTACCATGTCTTCCAGCCACCTGAAAATTATTATGTGTTATAACAGGATTACCAATGCAATAACTATGTACACCTCGGATCTCGGCAATGCATCTTAAGTGTGTCGGTCCTTGAAACTCAACTTACTTCTACAACCCCCACCCTCCACCCACTTCAGCAACCCAATCTCGCCGAAGCCATACCCTACAGTCACCCCCTGTGAGAACCATATACTTGTGGGGAGCACCCAAGTGGGGGGGGCCTGCCTAGGGTTCACAACACCATCCAACCTAATGGATGTGGACAGACCTTATTACATAACACAGACTGAATCTACAAATCCTTTTGTGAATTAAAGGCAACAACAGCACACCTAGCGCAATTAACAGAGCAATATCGTTCCCCGTGACTTTTAACTTTTGAGATATAAAATGTACGTTAAGCTACTTCATTTTACCTCCTCCCCTCCATAGGTGGCAGCAGCTATCCGCCCCAGCCATCATTAAGCATGTAAATGCCATCCCGCCATCAAGCCTATAGGTAAAGACAAACCCATACTTTGCCACTCTTCACATGATAATGCATGGTGGGACACAGTCAAACACAACCTTGCTTGCGGGCCTTGGAAACGGACTTCTCACAGCATACAATGCTAGTCAAATCCTGGAGCAACCTACTTGTCCTCATAGCATAGAGACCACTTACACATCGCACCTATCAACAGAGACCGTTTAGTCCTGGAACCCCCCAGTGTTTGTATCATCACGTGCGTAACATCCCTAATATAGAACTGTAGAGGCATTGCTTTGAGGTGGGAGGGACCCTCAAACCCCGCAGTAGGATATCAGGCAAACCTCAACACCTCCCATCTTTCCGTTCATGTTTACTAGACCCCTAAAGCATCTAGCCGTATTCAAAAGCACACTATTTGAATTTTCTGTACTCCCAAACCTTACTTCTCTGGCACATCCTCGCCATTCTGGCAGTGTTCAATTCTTCACCATCTCAGTTTACGCGGCCGTGATATATTAAGAACAGTTCCATACAATGGCAACGTCCAGAGGAGTCACTGTCCCCGATCATAGGACATCCTTCCGGTGGTCAGTCTGAGTCATGATGTTGATCAGCCCATTTCTGCTCCTTGCGCTTACCAGTGATTTTTTTTACGAATTCCTAAGCAGCTTTGGGAGTTGTGAGGATGATCGGCTTACCTTCCCAGGTTACCTTTAGCCGCGCCGGATACAACATTGCGTAGTCGACCTGCAAAGTTCTCAGCTTTTGCTTGACAGTAGCCTGTGAGCCTGTTGCACCGCCATGGTGTAATCCGGGTAAAATTCGAGCTGGTTACCTTGGTAGTTTATATTCTGCTTTTCACGTGCCAAGCGCAGGATGTTATCACGATCCTGATAATTGAATATACGGGCCACTATAGGTCTCGGTGAAGCGCCAGGCGGTGGACGTGGCGCCAGTGACCTATGTGCCTTCTCGACGATAAAAACCGGAGACAAATGTTCTGTTCCAAATACCTCTTGGCACAAGTCCTCCACATACTTCTCCATGCGGCCTGCATTTGTTGATTCCGGGACACCCGCTATTCGCAAATTGTTGCGGCGCGATCTGGCCTCCAAATCCTCTGCCTTGGCCTTGATCACTTCCAATATCTTTTCCATTCCATCACATTTAGTAGCTGTCGCGTGCGCCTCATCTTCTACAGCGGATATGCGAGTTTCGGCCGTATCCAAATGCTCTCCCTGTTTATCTGATTTTGCCGCCATGTTGTCTACGTGGCAGGTAAGTTGATGCAGTTTCCCATTCATTTCTTGGAGATTGGACTGTATCGCCTTGAGGATGGTTTCCATGCTGTTCTCTGCAACATTCTCTGCATCCGTTTCAGTGTCGGAGTTCGCCGCAAGTCCACGCGACGTCCGCCTTGATTCATAAGAGAGGTTCGGTTGTTGTTTATCCGGCTATTACTACAAACTGAGGGCGGCTCCGCAGGCCACCAATCTGCAGATATTCCCAATCAGCAATTAGTACTGTGTCGCTAATCTCAGGAGGTACACGCTGCAGCCGCGCTGTCAGTCCGCAATGTGGGCCACTAGTTTGTACCAAATGCCACTCTCAGGTGCATTCATAATGGAAGAACAGAGTGCGAGAATGGTCGCAATCACACACAGTGAAGAAACACCTCGTTGTCACCATAAAATCGCCATTACCTGTGCAGTCTTTAGTTTAAATGCACCACAGCTTAGGCCCACCATAACAGGGCATCTGGATGTAGTTGATAGCTATTGCGCTGTCAGATCTGCGATTGGCCCTCCTTTCATGTCACATCCCGTTGCTGCAGTATAGGTCAGGAGTGGCGCCCCCTTCTATATCCAGTTGCATCAACCAGAAGATGGCCACGCTCTCAAACCTTCTAGCTCTGAAAGTCAAATTCTGCGGTTTAATCTGCTTCTGAGGTGGTTATGCAGTGTAGACAATACTTCACGCTATTAATTATAATCAGCGCTGCACACAGTGTAACGCACCATCGGCCACAGCCCGTTCAAATCCTCTATTCATGAACAGCCCGGAAATCAGTTAAGAGCAGGCATCCTCAAGTTCCATTTTACAGTAGATCCAGAGTGGCAGTACATGAGGGGCATTCAGAATCAGAGGGTACACATTCAATTGCTCACTGTGTCTTTGTGGGCCAACCTCCTAGACCACTGTCTGAGCACCTAGGCAACATCAGAAGGCCATTTTATAGCTACATGCAACCTCCGACTGCCCCATCTCGCCCGGGGGCATATATTGCCAATGCGCAGCAGGGCGTCATTATCTGTCTCGGCAGCCCGCTCTGCTGAGTGCTACCTTCGCGGCCATGTTGGGTCAGTTGCAGCCATAGCCGTCCAGCCCTCACTTGCAATCTGCCGGGACAGCAGCGGCCCGCAGGCTGCTCCGGTTACCTCAATTATGCGCAATCGTGGCCACCACTCCTCCGGTTCCGCTCTTTGATGGCTCTCGTTGGTTTATCGGCAGTCCGACCTCTGCACAGTGCTACGGAGCTCTTGCGGATGCCATTTTGTGCGGTAGCAGTCTTCTCGCGCCGAAACAGGATTCTTGCCAATTCTTCCTGACTCCGCCACTAACGCTCAACAAAACCCCGCAATCGCTGCTTCTCACATTCCGCCAGCGGTGACGTTCATTTTGCCTCCGCCTCAGTGTCTGTTTGGTAGCAAAAACCACGCTGGGCCGAGGTCTGTCCGGCAGAGCTGTCACTTCAGGCAGCCATTCCGCAGTGCGCTCTCTAGCACCCCCTTGTGATAGAAAGGTTAGTTAAAATGTATTTTGAAATTGCAATATATCCATAACATTACAAAAAGAATTTAAAAGCTGGAATACAGTACAATCAACAAAGTGTGGTGGGTGTCATGAACAAGTGCAAGGTGTCCCATTTAGGGACCATTCTCCTAAAGATTCCTAGGGCAATCCATTTAAAAAAAATTAAATTAACTTTAAGAGTCATGACTGAACTAACATGGAAGTCCAGGGATGCAAATCCAAAAGTGCATGTTAGCCAGTTGCAATCAGCAGTTTCTGTGACACAATTACTGATCCCCAGATAAAATGATATTTAAAACCCCAAGAAATAGTAGTTGTAACAGTAGAAACCACAGTAGATCTCTTTTAAGGAAAACTCCAGCGAGTAACTCAGAGATCAACGAGCTTGGGTTAAGGACCAGTTTATTAAAGTACTGAAAGAGTTAGCTTTGTTTGTACTGCAGTCATAAAGTGGACGAAGCTGCAGGCCAACCGCACGTCGCTTCCCTCGGATCATGCTTTCACCTCCTGCCTACATGTTTGTATCTGGCTTTCGAGCATGCACGGCTTTAATAGCTGTCTTCGTTCCTCTTCTAAGCCGTTGCATATGCACAGTAGGTGTATGACATCCTCTTCAGTCTCAATAGTCTGCCATGATTAGTTATGTCTGTGCGTTTCAATGGAGGGAGGTGCCTCTTATCGGGTAAGATTCCCAACTGCAGAAGCAAAAAACTTTTCTTCATGCGTCTCGAGAAGGCTGTTCCTTGGTATGTTTGTGGTTTGCACATCGAGTAACTCTGGATTGCAAACCATCCATGAGCCTTCCTGCTTAGTGCTGCTTTGTCTTCTTCAAAGGATACAATCTTTACTGATTTATTTACAAGATCCTTGAAGCTTTTGTAGCGTATACTGGTTTCCCTTATGTCCTGTAAAGCAAGAAGCCTAATTGCTAACTGAAGGTAGGCCGTGGCAGGACTGTCTTTTTTTCTTATCATCTCCTTCCATAAATATGAGTTCAAGGTGTCGGACATTTAGCATAGGCACCTTTCCGTTTTATTTCCTGCTTTTGGAGCCTGAATTCTAGCCTTATTTGTGCTGGCAAAGTATATTGTGGGATATTGAATAATATTCTCACAGCTTGGGGGCCACCTTATACAAGGTGATCTCATCTTGCCCTCTCATCTATTCACTACCATAAGTGATTGTAGGGAGAAGCCTAGCTCAATGCACTTCTAGTAGAGGGATAAGATTAGAGCCGGTTATTTTGTTCTTGATGTTTTTAGTGAAATTGCCAATAAGGTTCCTCTGCTTTTGATACCCGCCTTTTGTTTGAGACACGTGCCCTTCCTGTCAAAGATTATACCCAGATATTTATAGTCGTCCACCGTCTCCAACAGCCCACCCCCCATCATCCATCGGTGTTGATGTTTTTTGCTCCACTGGTTTAATACCATGACTTTAGATTTTTTAAGGTTCATGCTTAACCCGTTCTTGCCTGCAAAGTTGTCTGTTGTGTTTATCAGGTGCTGCAGACCAACTGGAGTTCGGGTGATCAATATAAATCATCGCCATACAGTAGGTTTGAAAGTATTAAGTGACCCAGATTTGGAGCATGTGGTTGCAGTTATCCAGCTCCGCAAAGAGATCAGACACAAAGAGGTTAAACAGGGTCGGGGCAAGGACGCAGCCCTGCTTCAGTCCTTTGGTGGTTGGTATTAGTCTTGACAAACAGTCCCCAATGCCCAGCTTAATTTGGACCCATGACCCCATGTCTGAGAGGGAAGTAGAATTAACTGATTCAGAAGGTTTGGTGCTATTTCCCACCCTGATAGTTTAGCTCAGAACTTCCCCCTTTCAATACTGTCGAAAGCAGCTTTGTAATCGATGAAGCAGACAAATCGTGGCTTCTTGATGGTTCTGGTTGCATATATTAAAAGCAAAATGGCAAGAATATTTGTTGATGTCCCCATGTTTTTTTGAAAGCCTGTTTGATTGATTGGGAATAGGGCTTTTTCCAGTCCCCGTGTTATAGGTTTGTCCAGTTTGAGGCCGGCGTACTATTTGGCCTCGATGTCCTTTAATGTGATGAGCCTGTAATTCTTCAGATCAGTCTTGCTGCCTTTCTTGTGGATCGGTGAAATAATGGATCCCTTGCAAGAATCTGAAATTCTTTCGGCCCCCATGATATTATTAAAAAGGGGTAGTAGAGCTTCAGCCCAGTAATTTGGACCCTGCTTATAAATGATTGGTGGTAAACCGTTGGGCCCAGGCGGCCCCTCCTTTCGGCTTTTTGAGATTCTGTCCACAATCTGTTTATTTGAGAAGAAGGGTGTCGGAACCAGGCCTTGATGTTCTGAAGGCTGCTGGTAGCATTGGCGCAATGATGTATCCTGTTTGATTTCGCCTGCTTCCATGTTAAAATGAAGCTGTAGATGCTTTGCCCAGGCGTCCTCCATTATATGAGAACTTATTCCTGGGGCAAGTGGGTTCTCAATATTGTTGACTGTGTAGCAAAACCTACCACTGTTATTAGTTTTTGCGTCGTGCAGCAATTTTTCCCATATTGAGTGAGCATTTTCATTTTTCGCTTGCCACATGATTTTGTTTTTGCGTGCCTTTAGCCTCCTTAATTCAGACTGTACTTTATCTGCTGGACCATTTTGTCGAAGGCTGCACAATTCTCTGTTTACTCTGCTCTTTATTTGTCTCAGTTCAGCATTTAAAGTTGTAGAAAGATTGATTCTTTGATTGTTTGCCTGCCTGCAGATTGCTTCCCGTTTGTTTTTTTTACCCTATTTTTTTCTTTCGTTGCCTCTGTTTTGGAGTTAGATGGATCAAAGCTTTTTGTAAATATTTCCCACGCTGTTATGCTGTTACCACATGACAGTTTGCTTTCCTCCCACCGTGTTTTTGATACTGCCAAAAGTTTTCCTGGATCTCTCGTTTTGCATTTGTTTCTCCTGTGATTTAGTGTGACCTTTGAAATTGCATCAGCAGTTGGATGAGTGAGTGCCATTCCATGAGCAGCGGATATAAGCTCTTGCGGTTGATGATCACTGTAATCCTGCATTTAATCCTGAAATCTTTTATTAAACTGAAAGTGATATAGATGAAAAGGTATAGTCTATTGCAGTGTTTGTGAAGGAGTTGTGGAAGGTTGCGGCTTGAGGGCAGTCCCCTGCGAATCGACCATTTAATTCTTCCAGGGACAGACTTTCTAGATCATTCAACAGGTCTTTAGAGATCTTAGTTTGCCTGCCCCACTTGCACTTGTCTTGAAGTGGGACCCCTCATGCTGATTGCCGGTTATCTGCCAAGTCAGTGCACCCTGAAAGAAACATATTAAGGTCTCCCGAAATTATGTAATTTAAAGTTGCCTCTTCGGAAATTAGTTTTGTTAATCAGCAACCAGGAGTTTTGCACCAGTTTTTTTTGGGCGAGTTTGTAGATAGATATTGGCAAGTGTTAACTGTTGATTGTCTTTAAGTCCTGCTATTTCCATTTGTATTGTCTTTATTCCATTTGTTGTGGTGATTTTACTTGTTAGTTCCTTAACGGTCATTTTGGTTTTGTTCGAGGCGTGTGTCATGAGGCTTCCTTTCAGATGGCCGAATTTCGAGCTTCTGGCTGCTGGGAGATGGTATGCTTTATAACCTTGTAGGTGAAATGGGTCTTCCAACCATGTTTCTTGAAGGAGCATTAGATCAAACTGTTGGAGGTACCTCAGTAGGCCCTTATACCAGGTTTTCGTTCCCAAGCCATTTATATTCCAGGAGCATAGTTTTAGGTTCAGAATATTTTTTCCCTGATCTGCTCTCTGTCATGGGTTCTCGGGTCTGATGTTTATAGCTTTTGCTATCCAAGTCCAACAGTTTGAGATATCTTTTCCACTGCTATCCCATGAACTCAGGGTGTTAGGGATGTTACTCCCCATGGCCTCTACTGAGGTATTGTGTGCCCCCTTTAGCAGCGAGTTAGTGGGACCGGAACTTCTCTTATTTCTTGGCCTGCTGTCATTAGGCTCTTATTGTAGTCGAAGTAATGGTTCTGGGTAACCAACTGTGTGAAACATTAGATGGATCCCCCAAGCTTCTAATTGGTGCCCCTCCTTAAGAATTTTCTTCTCTATTTCCCTTGTTGCCCATGCTGTTTTTGTTACCTCTTGGTCTGACCGATGTTTAAACGTTTCAAATGCTACAGATTCCAGGTCTTGTGAACCAAGCCTGGCCAGATTACTGATGGCTGTTAGTATTCGGAGAATGTTCCCTCTGTTTAGAATATCGCCCCGTCCTTTCGATTTATACTCTGGGATAAACACAATTGTCCTGGACGTCCCACATTGGGAGTTGTTTGGGAGGTCCTACAACACGGATCCTTTTCTCTTCTCCCATCATTTGGGAATGTCTAGTATTCTGGTTCCGCTCTTACTGCTGTTTCAATACATGGCTCTTTTTTCTTTGCCCTATGTTTAGCGTTTGCTGTGTATATGATCCCGTTCTGTTTGATATTTCCACTTTTGGTTCGAGGTCCGCTGTTTCTGCTGGCTTAGTGGACTCCTTGGTGATTGCAATTTTTGCTGGGGCGGCTCCCCTTGCTATAGCTGTTGTAGGTTTGTTGTCCACCTGATCAGTTGAGTTGGTGATATCTAGATGTTTATGTTCACTTAAACTTGCCTTTCCTACATGTTCTAACCCTGTTGGACAGGATGCGCCGGTGGCAATCAGCTTAGACTGAAGGTTTGATGACTCTCTACTCTTTGTTCTGACTGACATCCGCTCTGGGGTTTTGTTGCTGCTTGAAAAAAAGATCTTATGGATAGGTTTTTGTTCCTCCCTTTTTGCCTCAGTTTCCTGTGTTGTTTTGCCGATTGCCACTTGTTCTGCGATGTGTCCCCTTCATCAGACTGGCTTATCTGTTTGATGCAGCTACTAAATTTCTGCTCAACCCGTTGTTGTTGGAGATCTTGTAAGGGCTCTGGGGGGCCAAAGCCCGAGTCCTTGATCTCGTTCGCTCTGCCAAGAGACCCAGGTTCCTATTGTTGTCGCAACTTAGGTGCCACTTCTGCTCCTGGCCACGGATCTTTTCTAGCCCCCGCAGAAGGAGTGACCGGGGCATTGCCAAACCTGTCTGAATTGTTTCGCTATTTTTTATCCTGGTTGGGCAGTGCCATTTTGCTTGTTGGTTTGCTTTTATTAGGTTTCAGTTTGCCAATATTTGTTGTGTTGTTTGCATTTGTTTTTTTTAGGTCCACAAGGAGATCACCCATCACTGCAGGCAGTGTTGCAAGCTTGACGATAATTAGGTCGCAGGTGCAGCTCGGAGGGATTATTGTTGTTTTAGTTTGTGCTCTTTTAATGAAGTTGTTCAGTTACGATAGTTTACTATCGATACTTGTGACATGCAGGGCTAGACAGTTGAGAAGGTTGAGTTGAAGATCCATCTTAACAGAGTGATATTCCATGGCCTTTGTTGAAAGTTGCATGGTGTTTAGGAGGGCTGCGCATATTTTGTTGCCTCCAATTGGTGTTTCCTCTAACGGCTCCCTTGTCGCACTTCCTGTGTCATGGAGAGTTGTGTCACCTTTGTTTTCTGAGGAGTATGTGGTGACCAAGTGTTCTTATTCTTCATTCATGAGGAAGGAAGTGTTGCTGGTTGCATGATTTGAGATTTCTTCCGGTGTCTCTTCTTGTTCATCCCCACCTTTCGCTGTTCTGCTCCAAGAAGCAAAGGATGCAAATTCTGACGGCTGTCTGGAGAGAGTTGGATTTATCGACTTTGTGTTGATGTTGATGGCGATGTTATTTGATGCCATTCCCTGGTCCTCACTATGCTGTAATGTTGCATTGTTTCTTTTGTTAGGATAGTCGTAAGTTGGGGCGTCTGAACTCAGTTGTAGGTTCTTTACTTCTGCTAGTTTGATGGATAGTTTGTCCAAAGTAGTGATGGCTGCAATACCTGCTGCAGTTGTGTCGGAGGTGGGTGAGAAAGCTCTTGACTCCAAAAGTGCTGCAATTGCTTGAGTTGTTGCACACTAACGGGTCCGTATTTCAATATCTTGCTCTAATGGTATTCTTGACAACATTTTTGAAGCCTCCGCAAGGGTAGAGATAGGGGTAGAGGTAGAGGTAGAGGTAGGCGGATTTCCTGTGAGCTGAACCTTTTCTTTATACCATTTTCCAATGTGTTCATCACTGTGCTTGATGGTTTGCTGATCTTTCCATTCTTTTTGCTTTTGCTTGTGCCCCCTCCTGGTCTAATATCTCTTTTTTTGCTTTGTCTGCCTTTATACTGGATGGTATTTCAACGCTGCCTCCTAGTGCCGATTTGGCTGGTGTGCTCTTGCTTGTTAATGCTGAGGTTCAGCACTGCCCCAGCATCTTACACAAATGAAAATGTGGAGTATATTTTAGGTTGAAAATAGTTTTTTATGTGGATTCACTAGTGACAGCATTGGTCTATCCATTACCCCGTCTGTATCCACCAGTGTACCTGAATCCTTATGGACTGCTTTGTCTGCTGAGTCAGCTGAGGCCTGCGTTATAGATTTGATAGATATAATAGCCTGGTTTTAAGTTGGTTCTCCTAAATCTTATTTTTCCTTTTCCTATTGTGAATGATGCCTGTAACAGACTTCCTTTCTTTGCCGGATCTCATGGTCGTCTATTTGCTGTAATATGGTTATTGTTGTTGTTATTGTTTTTGTTGCTATTAATTATCATTGATACTGTTAGTTGGTACTGTTGGTACTATTGGTACTGTTAGTACTGTTAGTACTATTGGACTGTTGGCAGTTGGCAGTTGATAGTCGATAGTTAATAGTTGGCCCTATTAGTGCTGTTAATAGTATTGTTGGTGTTACGCTCAGACGTAGTGCTCTGGCAGATTTATCTGGACTGACGCTCCAACTGAGGGCACTAAGGGCCCTGCTAAGATGTGATACCAAATCAAGGCCAAGATGCTGATTAAGATACTGGTCCTGGTCCTGGTTGGCTAGTCGCTTGTTGGCTTAGTTGCTTGCTTGATTATTTTCTATAATGCGGTTTGTACTAAATGCAGCCTTGCTGATAGAACAAGCTGAGTTCAATATGGAGTTGAGTATTGAGTTCAATATAGAGCACCACTCTAAGGATAAAAGCCCAGCAGAAGCTCAGCAAAAAGGAAGCAAAATTACTTATATGCATCTCTCTGCACTCTTTGCACTCTACACTTTACTGGAAAAAGCCTTTTGCTATGAGCTGGGACGCTAAAGCTCTGGAGCGAAGGAGGAACATTGAAGGAGCATTGGTGCTTGTGCGCTGAAGCCAGCAGGGCACACGAGGGCGCCGCAGGCTGCACCCAACCTAGTCAGGCCGCCTCCATGGTTCCCCCTCTCGGGCTAGACTTCGTGGCCGCTCCTAATGGCGGCCGCGCTCGCTCCCTACTCTACTCCGGGGTCTGAGTCTGCCGGCGCTCTAACTCCCAATTGAATTCAATTGCGGTGCAGAGTGTGGTGTTGCAGCAGTGTTACGGCGGTGTTAGTGGCAGTGCTAGCGGTGATAGTGGTTCCCTGTCCCGCGCTCCACTGGACCACTGCACTGCGCTGCCTCTTAGCTGCTGATCGCTCTGCTCTGGACTGCCTGCCTGGCTTCCTCCTCGCACGCCTGACTTACACCTGGTATGAAATCAAGCATGATAATAAACAGTGTATTGCACTCTGCACATCTGCATATATGACTTATGCCATGAAATGTTGTCATGTGCATTTGTTTTATCACAGTAGACCAGGTACTACTACTGACCTGAGGTTAAACACATCTTTTGCTAAAATTAGAACATTATTCAGAATAAAGAAGTGTGCCCTGAGTAACATCCCAATGTTCTTATCCATAGCTGACAATTCGTTTCATGTTATGCAAGATACTTTCATCAATAGTGTGTTTTTTATCCACCAGAAATCTCAATCCAGGATCTGTATTTTTGTGTTTGCATTTAAAAGTACAGACATGCAATGTGTTGATATTCAAAACAAAAGAAGAGCACTGGTTTAGGGTGTCACACATAACACTGCAGTATCAGGAATATCAGAAAGATTATCACCATAAATTCACTGAAATGAGAAGAGTTGAACTAATTGACAAACATCGCTACTTCCTACAGAATCCAATGGATTTAAAAGAAAATCACCAATACCCATGATCAAAAGGAGTGTAAGGAAATCATATCTACTTTCTATAGTGCACTGTAAAGCTAAGACATATTTTAAGTCATCAACAGAAAGTGTGACACAGACATAACAACAACAATAATATCAATAATAATACTACTATGACTACTACTATTAATAATAATGTTAATAATAATAATTATAATATTAAAAATAACAATGATGCCAACAAGCCCCAGTGCGTAGAGGGAGAGGAGAAGGGGACAGAAACACTTCATTGTGCCCTTACATTTTTGGCAGTTTGGGAAGGAAGGAGACTTTATTTTTAGAGGGGGCTAGATGATTCCATGGCCTGGAGGAGGAGGAGGAGAGGAGATAAACACTACACAGCACACTTCCAATTCCTGTGGCGTGGAAACCCAAGAGACTTTCTTGTTGTTGGGCCAAAGGACTCAAATGCTTAAAAGCCTCACAGCCTGGATGAGAAGGGAAAAGAATTGCACCATAGTAATGTCATTTGAGATGTCATCAGTAATGTCACTGACCATGTCATGAGTGATGTAATATGTGAGGTCATAAGCAGTTCATTGTGGGGCCATAAGTTATAATTAGCTCATGTAATTATAACTGCTGAAATTCTATGGTTTTGTATGAGTGAAATGTGAGCCTAACCAGAATGTCCCTGTAACCTTTCTTTATTCAATTCTAGTTCCTGACTATAACATCCCTGTAACCGTTGTTTCTTTCAATGAATTTCAACAGTTTTTAAAGTTCTATTTACTAAATATAATGTCCCTGTAACCTTAATTTATTTAAATGAATTTTGACTTTTAAATTTTTTTTATTTCCTAACTGTAACCTGTAACATTTGAGAGTGTGAGTGTGAGCAGCTGTATAGGTAGATACGTGAATGTGTGAGTCTCTGACTGGGTGAGTGAGTGTCTGAGCGGGTCTGTGACTGGTTGTGTGAGTCTCTGAGTGGGTCTGTGAGTGGATTCATAAGTGTCTGAGTGGGTCAGTCAGTCAGTGGGTGCGCAAGTCTCTGAGTGGATCTATCAGTAGGTGCATGAGTCTCTGAGTAGGTCTGTGAATGGGAATATGAGTGTCTGAGTGTATGTGAGTTAGTGGATGAGTGTCGGAGTGGCATTTTGAGAGCGTGCAAGTATCTCTGAATGGGTCTGTGAGTGCGTTCATGAGTGTCTGAGTGGATCTTTGAGTGGGTGCGTGAGTGTCTAAGTGGGTTTGTGATTGGGTGCTTGAGTGTGTTAGTGGGTCTGTAAGTGGGCGAGCTGTAAAAAAAGTAGGTTATTACATGGAAGAAGGTTCTTGTGGCAGCTCCCTCTGTGACACTCCTCCTGTCCAGATTGCCTAAAATCCAGTACCCTCTGCTGCCTTCGGTTTTGTGCATCTTCTGGTTTTATCCTAGTTCCTGTCCTCTATGTTCCCTCTTTCTGCTCATTCTGCGCATTATTTTGCCTCTTTCTGCTCTCTCCTGACCTTTATTTGGCCTCTTGGTGCTCCTTTCTAATTTCTAATTTGCCTCTTGCTGCTCGTTTCCCATCTCTATTCTTCCTCTTCTGCTCATTGTGCCCGTAATTTTGCATCTCTTTGCTCACTCCTGACCTTTATTTTCCCTCTTTATGCTAATTTCTGAACTTAATTCGGTGTCTTTCTGCTTGTTTATGTCCTTTATTCTGCTCCTTTCTGACCATTTTTCTGCCTCTTTCTGCTAATTTCTCACTATTTTTTGCCTCTTACTTGTCATTGCTGACCTTTACTTGGCCTTTTCTGCTCACTGCCGACCTTTATTTTGCCTATTTGTCAGTGTTTCTCACCTTTATAGTGCCTCTATCTGCTTGTTACACTCCTTCATTTTGCTTCTTTATTCTTGTGGCTGACCTTTATTTTGCCTCTTTATCCTCGTTTTCATCTTTATTGTGCCTCTTCCTGCTGGTTTTTTACCTCTATTTTGCCTCATTCTGCTAGTTTCTCACCTTTATTCTGTCTGTTTCTGTTCCCTTCTGACCTTTGTTCTGCCTTTTTCTGCTAGTTTCTCAACCTTTATCTTGCCACTTTCTGCTTGTTTCTTACCACCTGAATTCTACCATTTTCTGCTTGTTTCTGACCTTTAGCCTGCCTCTTTCTTCTGTCATATTACCTTTTTTGCCTCTTTCTGCTCATTGCTGAGCTTTATTTTGCCTCTTTCTGATTGTTCCTGACCATTATTCTGCCTCTTTCTGCTAATTTTTTACCTTTATTCTGCCTTCTTCTGCTAATTTCTGACCTTTATTCTGCCTCTTTCTGCTAATTTGTGACCTTAATTCTGCCTCTTTCTGCTCATTTTTTTGCCTTTATTTCACCTCTTTCTGCTTGCAGCGGACCTTTATTTTGCGTCTTCCTGCTGGTTCTAACCACCTTATTGCCTTTTTCTGCTCTTTCTGACATTGATTCTGTCTGTTTCTTCTCGTTTCTGACCCGTATTTTGCCTTATTCTACTTGTTTCTGACCTTTATTCTGACTCTTTCTGGTCATTTCTGACCTGTATTTTGCTTCTTTCTACTCATTTTTGGCCTCTATTTTGCCTCTTTCTGCTTGTTTCTGACCTTTATTCTGCCTCTTTCTGCTCATGGCTGACCTATATTTTGCATCTTTATGTTCGTTGCTGACCTTTATTTCACCTTTTTCTGCTTGCGGCTGACCAGTATTTTGCCTCTTCCTGCTGGTTTCTAACCTTTTGTGCCTCTTTCTGCTCTTTCTGATTTTATTTCGACTGTTTCTTCTTGTTTCTGACAATTGTTTTGCCTTTTTCTGCTTATTTCTGACCTTTATTCTGCCTCTTTCTGGTAATTTCTGACCTGTATTTTGCTTCTTTCTAGTCGTTTTTGGCCTCTATTTTGCCTCTTTCTGCTCATTTCTTACCTTCATTGTCTGTTTCTACTCGTTTCTCACCTTTATTCTGCCTCTTGCTGCTCGTTTTCACCTTCATTTTGCTTCTTTCTGTTTGTTTTTGACCTTTATTCTGCCTCATTCTGGTCATTGCTGACCTTTATTCTGCCTCTTTCAGCTCATTTCTCTACTTTATCTTACCTCTTTCTGCACATTTCTGACCTTTATTTTTTCTCTTTTTTCTCTTTTCCGCAGGACCACAAGGGAGACCTCAAGTCTACGGTGGTCTCAGCAGGGTCACCCGGCATTGCTGCTGCACTGAGGGAGGTGCTGGAAAGGAAGCTCAATGCATGCAGGAGCATACGTTTCATCTCTTTTCCTACCTGCATGTCTGCGGGCAGAGAAAGAGAATAAACCTCTGCTTCCAGCAGGTGGGAGCCCTCTGATAGCTCCTGCCGAATGGAACTGGCGTGTTTGCTTTAGCTTGGCAGGAGCTGCCTTAGCAAACAGCTATGTCCCGGGGTGGGTACCCCTGGAAATATCAGGAACTGGGCCTGGAGTGGTGGCCGCCCCCAGGGCTATTATTGGCTCCATAAAGGGGGCCATGCAGCCTCTCTCCTTTCATTTTCAAGGGCCTGTCCCGGGAGGTGGTGGTCCCTAGTGCCAAGAAGGGGGTTCGGGTGGCCCCTCTCCCACTGTTTTAAAGCATTTGGCCCCAGGGGATGGGTACACGGAGTCGCCATTAGGTTTTTTGAGCCCCGGGAGGTGGTAGTCCCAAGGCATAGGGGCAGGGTCCTTGTGGCCCCCCATCAATGTTTCAATAGCTTCCGGGAGGTGGTAGTTCCCAGGGCCTATAGAGACCATGGAAAGGGCCCGCTTGTGCCCCTCCTCTTTTTATAGTGTTCATTGTTCTTTTATTTGTATCTTTATCTTCAGGGTAGTCATGCCAACATAGAACAGGCTGCTCGGACAGGTGATCAAGTAAACCACATTTTCACTGTTACAGTTCATTAGGCTCTTTGGGACCCATGGCCTCCCTGTCTTGATGTCTACTTCATTAGCTGGTGCAGTAAAGTGGCATGCCACACAGTTAGTGCAGGGGTAGTGACCCACTGGAAGTTCGTCATTCCACAGGGTTGTCTGTGGTGAACTTGTAGGTGCTTGTGTCTTGGTGTGTGCTAGCATATCCCTTATGTTCGTGTTACATTTGACTGCAAAAAAGTGGAGGTTGGTTCCACTATGTAGTATCTTCCAGTGTTTTTTTTTATAATACCCTGTACTCTATTAGAAATAGGGGTATATGTAGTCACATAGGCTATGCTATCTGTCTATGGTTTACGGTGCATTTCTAGGAGTGCTTCTCTATTATTTTTTTTTGGGCCCTTTTGTGTACTTTTTTTACTGTTCTACTCGGAATAGTGGTATTCCAGTAACTTGTTCTTCAGGGTAGTTGCCTGGGTTTTCAAACTTTCCAAAGAGGAGCAGTTGTGCCCCATTCGAAGGTTCTCATGTAGGGCTGTCGGTGGAAACTATTGGATAGTAGAATACATTTTCTGCCTGTCATCTCGTTGTGTACTATTTTCTCTATTCCACTGAGCTCAATGTTGATCACTAAATTCAAGAATATAGCCTCTTTCCTGCAAATCTTGTGTGTGAAACTGAAATGCCAGTCTTTAAAGTTAACCCAACTAGTAAACTGTACTGCCTTTTGCTCATTCCCATGCCAGACTATCAGTACATCATTGATATATCGATGTCAAAGCTTTCTCTGTTTGGGTTGTCCTGGGTAAAAATGTGGCCCAATTCGAACTGGTGCACATAGAGACAGGTCATGCTAGGGTTGAGGGTATTCCCCATAGACACCCCCTGTATATGATAGCATATCACCTCCTCAGACTTAAAAAGTGTTTCTGTGAGCACCAATTCTGCGCACTCCATCACAAAATTACTTGAGGTTATAAATTTTACTCTGGATTTTCTGAAATTCCTTCCGACCTCGAGTGTATGCCTTTGTGTGATACTGGTGCATAGTGCTTCTGTATCCCTGGTTATGATCATATCCTCAGTTACCTTGATCACTATGTTCTTAATTTAACAAAAGACATTTTTGTGTCGTGTAAGTACGAGGCAGACTTCTTCACAATGGGTTTTAGGAACCAGTCACAGAACTGTGACAGTGGATCCAGCAAATTTAGTTGCGCGCGTTGCATCTCATTTGGGGATGCAGTGCACACAACAAAATTTGTTTTATTTATTTATATGTTTACTTACCTGTAAACATTCGTAATCCATGGATTACTACCCCCACCCTACCGCTCCCCTCCCCCACATTACCGCCCGGCAGGTACTCCCTCTACAGACCGCGGCTGCAGCCTAGTGGCCTCTCTAACAAGGTATAGTCACACTGCAAGTACGCCCGCAGCTGGGAAATTGTTTGTGATGCATTCAGCTTGTACATGCGGACGTATTTGGCTTTGTTGATCTTTACTTCCAAAGATTGTGAGAGGATGTCATGTTAACTTGAGACTGAGAGAACGAGGTTCCAGCCTCGACATCCGTTCAACAACAGTCTGTTATTCGGGGAAAAATCACATATACTCTCAGTGCCTGCAAAAAACGAATGTGTCCTCCAATGTGTAACTGGTGATTGTAACTCCAAATTTGGCACTATCATTTGATATCTCACTGTATAACAGTATTAGTCCAGTATTTTTCCTCTCTGGTTTCTTGTTTGGTGGGTGAGTGAGGGGCACTGGGGGGGTTTAGAACTGTGTTTTTATGCACAATATACTCTTTATCAGCCATACAGTGGGGCATTAGAAGAGAATGGCATAACTGAGGAAGAACGGTGACTGTTTTATTGACTTTTCTATATGCACAGTTGCACACACTTTAGAGCAGCTTGTTTCCAGGCTGGGAACTCACATTTACTTTTGAAGTTCAAGAGGGTGTGTGAAATGGCTAGGGCTGCGGCTTATTAAGATAAACAACAAATTGCATGAGGTATTTACAGTTTGGAAGTTGTTAACACACGCAGATTCCCACACCTTCGTAACACATGCCCACAAGGCAGATGAGTGAGGAGACTAGAAATCACCCTCAGAAACAATGTGCTCAGTCTAATTGTGACTGAGGAGGCCAAGTGAAGTTCTTAGTGTGGTACTAGAGCAGGCGTAATTGAACTCAACAGAATCTCACAGAGTTTTAATCAAATTCTGTGGAATATTGGAGTACAAGTCCGTGAGCTCCGCCCACCCCTAGTTAAAAGTGGCATTAACAGGATACATGCCATGATATGATCCTGTGTTCCGTCCTGACAAATGCCATGGACTCTTGTGAGCAAAGAGGCAGAAACATGTTGAAAGTCCAAGTGGGGATGGGATATTGGTTCCCATAGTCTTAACACTGACCTTTTAATACCAAGTGATATATCTCTCAAAATAAAGGCAGCTTAGATGTGTCAAATTGTTTTTTATATATTCATATCACAGGCTCAATAGTTAGAGGTGCATCCTTGTCTATCAAGTATAGGCCCTCTCTTCATCAAACAGGGTTTTTGAAGTGCGAGGGGAATCCTATGATGAAGCATGACACCTGGTGTAGTGTGAGGACATCCTGTCACAATTTTTTGTGTGTCCATAGATAGGCTTGAGGTGGACGATCACTCATAGAGGAATTAATGAACATTTACTCATGTGGATTTTATGGTGCTTACAAAGTACACAATTCTACCTTTAAGACCTTTCTGTACCTCTGTTGGAGGTAACTTCTCTGTCTTTGGCTCTATGCGAACTCTAGCTTGTAATGGATCATACACTGTATTAGAATTGATTCATAAACAAAATCATGTAGTTCTTGAAGTATTGGAACAAATTTTAACTTTTTGTGGACTACTTTAGCTGGCATTTCATTGTTCTCCAACTAATTATAACAGTATATACATATAATTTGTTATGTGTAATAATCAAACTGTTCCGCTACAAATAAATACGCGGAACATTTTCTCCACTGCGTTGTCTTCTTCAGTTTTTGAAGATACAACAATGAGTTTGAACTTTATAGTGAGTGTGTTGATAGCTATTAAAAACACAGACTGGTTTGTCTGAACACACGGTGTTACACTTTCTAATCTCTTCTTGAAAGTTATCAACAGTAATACCTGAGCCCTGTTCTGCTACACCTACCGATATCATGACCTTATTGTCCCTACACTCCTCCTCAGGACCAAAGAAACAAAACTGAACATTATCACAAACATTTTGTACCTCTGCTATTGTATCATGCAAAAGAGCTCTATTCATTTCTCCTGAGCATAAAGCAGGAGTTTTAATATAGTCATGCCTCCTAGCTAGTTTTTGTATTTTAAAGTGGTGTACAGCTAACATTCTAAAGTGATGAAAGGTACTTCTGCGCACTTTCTTCGATAGACATGCAAGTGAATGTCCCTGTAAATTAGTATACTTCCTTACTTTGCATCAATCTAATCCTTGCAGTGTAGCTATTTCCTGCTTCAGACTTCTGTAGTGAAACACAAGTAAGATATTTCTCAACATATTAATAGATTCCTGCTGAATGGTTCAAATACTGCTACAGTTCCACTTATATTCAGGTGCCTGTGTAAACCTTCCCTGTACCTCTTCGGCTATAACGTCCTGTACATTTCTAGCCACCATCACCTCTTTTGGGACAGGAGAACCGTCTTTCATCTCATAATATCATCCAGATTGATCAGCGACATGAACTAATGTGTTCTTTTGCAAGTAGCTTTTCTAATTAAAGAACATCTCAGTACTAGAAGGTTGTATACATTCACTACTGAAAACTTTGCAAAAGTTAGTTCTATTGACAAGTCTTTTCTTTTGGCTTATTTTTCTCATACATAACACTATTTTATCTAGTGTATACATTCTGTTTAGAATTGAAAAAAATTGCTTTCTCTTCGAGTGACCACCTTATAAACTATACCTTCCACATGTTCCTTTTGTCTGACGTCTTCTCTTCTTCTTTTATACTTCTTCATAATTCTACTTGGATTAATAATTACTATACTACCGAACATTCAACCTCTGATTTCCTTAAACTGCTTCTGTCTCCTGGTTAAACTCTCCTTTTTTAATTTGATTTTTTACTCTTCATATCATGTACTTTGTCTCCTCTCTTAGTTGATCTCAAACTTTGTATTTTATTTAATTGATTTGCTCTCTATCAAGTTTCCTGCATAGTGTTTTACGAAATATCGTTGTTCTCTCACGGCACCTCTTTTCACTTTCACCACTTTTTTCCGCATTTTACCTCTTTTGTTTCTCAGTTGGGAGGAGATGGTATGCTTGCCTTTGTTTCTTCTTTCTTTGACTTTTTAATGGCGTTGTTTTTAAGTAGAAATTGATGCCTAAAAAGACAAAAATAACAATATCTTTTCATTATGTACAATAAGCTTACACATTTAAAGTATTCACCTACTAACATAAAAATAGTCTTGTTTTATTATAGGTTTCTAAATGTATATGTAAGAGGCCTGACTATTATGTGACAACCTGTGTAAAAGAATACATGGGTATGTTCCTTCATACGTAACCTCTTCTCTGGATGGATGACAAGGTGTTATATTCCATATAGGTACCCTATATAGGTGCAGGTAACACTGCAACCATTCACCTATATCCTTTCCCACATTTCATACACAACGGTTCATAAGGGACTGACATTTTACCTAGATATGACACTTCATTCAGAACGCTAGTTTTTTCCTGGTTCGATACTCGTACATTATGCACTAGGCTTCTTGGAAGCACAGCAGGACTCACAGTAGGACGAACATCCTGTGTATAATATCTATGTTAAAGTTCAAGCCCAACGTCATCCTTTAGTCTGACATAGTAACACAGCAAGGTAGGACCCCTGGGGAGACCTATGGGTATATATACATCATGTCTTGCTTAGACAGACAGAGGAGACCGTGACTTCCTAGCTGACACACTGATGCTGAGGTTCTTGCATGCAGACGCTCCAGCTTGCAGCGGTCTAACATCCCTCGTGGGGTGTCCAGCTTGAGACCAGGACGGGGTCCCATATTCTCTCCTTTCTTAGGTAATGGGGTTGACTGGACCTTAGAGGGATTCTTGGCATAACGCATAACACCTACACTAATGCTAGGAATAATTAGGTACATCTAGTTAAGGAGGCATTGTAGGAGTAAGCACTTTCTTATCATGTGTTTCATGTAATTGTATACATCCATGAATACCTCAAGCTCTATTCATTTCTCCTGAGCATAAAGCAGGAGTTTTAATATAGTCATGCCTCCTAGCTAGTTTTTGTATTTTAAAGTGGTGTACAGCTAACATTCTAAAGTGATGAAAGGTACTTCTGCACACTTTCTTCGATAGACATGCAAGGGAATGTCCCTGTAAATTAGTATACTTCCTTACTTTGCATCAATCTAATCCTTGCAGTGTAGCTATTTCCTGCTTCAGACTTCTGTAGTGAAACACAAGTAAGATATTTCTCAACATATTAATAGATTCCTGCTGAATGGTTCAAATACTGCTACAGTTCCACTTATATTCAGGGGCCTGTGTAAACCTTTCCTGTACCTCTTCGGCTATAACGTCCTGTACATTTCTAGCCACCATCACCTCTTTTGGGACAGGAGAACCGTCTTTCATCTCATAATATCATCCAGATTGATCAGCGACATGAACTAATGTGTTCTTTTGCAAGTAGCTTTTCTAATTAAAGAACATCTCAGTACTAGAAGGTTGTATACATTCACTACTGAAAACTTTGCAAAAGTTAGTTCTATTGACAAGTCTTTTCTTTTGGCTTATTTTTCTCATACATAACACTATTTTATCTAGTGTATACATTCTGTTTAGAATTGAAAAAAATTGCTTTCTCTTCGAGTGACCACCTTATAAACTATACCTTCCACGTGTTCCTTTTGTCTGACGTCTTCTCTTCTTCTTTTATACTTCTTCATAATTCTACTTGGATTAATAATTACTATACTACCGAACATTCAACCTCTGATTTCCTTAAACTGCTTCTGTCTCCTGGTTAAACTCTCCTTTTTTAATTTGATTTTTTACTCTTCATATCATGTACTTTTTCTCCTCTCTTAGTTGATCTCAAACTTTGTATTTTATTTAATTGATTTGCTCTCTATCAAGTTTCCTGCATAGTGTTTTACGAAATATCGTTGTTCTCTCACGGCACCTCTTTTCACTTTCACCACTTTTTTCCGCATTTTACCTCTTTTGTTTCTCAGTTGGGAGGAGATGGTATGCTTGCCTTTGTTTCTTCTTTCTTTGACTTTTTAATGGCGTTGTTTTTAAGTAGAAATTGATGCCTAAAAAGACAAAAATAACAATATCTTTTCATTATGTACAATAAGCTTACACATTTAAAGTATTCACCTACTAACATAAAAATAGTCTTGTTTTATTATAGGTTTCTAAATGTATATGTAAGAGGCCTGACTATTATGTGACAACCTGTGTAAAAGAATACATGGGTATGTTCCTTCATACGTAACCTCTTCTCTGGATGGATGACAAGGTGGGATTCTTGGCATAACGCATAACACCTACACTAATGCTAGGAATAATTAGGTACATCTAGTTAAGGAGGCATTGTAGGAGTAAGCAATTGTATACATCCATGAATACCTCAAGATGGTAGAACTGTACCACCCATTTACTTTCATAGTACTGCTAATCATATATCTCTGCTACTGCCTAATGGTTGTTACAGCAAATTTATTCTACACTAGAAAAACAACTGTTCAATAAATCCTTATTGAAGCTCCCAGACTGTTTATTCTGTGTATCTCTGTGACAAACTAAGAGACCGATTAGGATTGCGGAAATGTCCGCCGGCCCAGAGGATGCGGAAAAACCGATGCGGAGCCTTCAGAAACCCCTTGCCAGAATAGGATGGCTGGGGGTCAGGAAGACCGTCTGCCGCTTTTCCGCCGCGGTCGCCTTCAGACCGCGGCGGAAAAGCTCTAACATGTCTGGCGGTGTCTATCAGACACCGCCAGGAATATTAGGATGTCTGCAGTTCTATGCCTTTCCACGGCGGCATTTCCGCCGTGGAAAGGTATACGGATGTTTGTTTGGGGGCCCGTTGCGGGCCCCCAGGGGTGAAGGGGGGTGGTGGTTTCACATGGGGGGTACCTATGGTACTCCCTGCCTTTGCGTGCACGAAGCGGCAGGCACCATGCGGTGCCTGCCGCTTCGTGCATGCAAAGGTAAACATGCATTTTTCTAACCTTGCGGCGGGTGCTGCTTCAAGCAGCACCCGCTGCAATGTTAAAAATCCAGGATGTGACCGCCAGGGTGGCGGTCACATCCTAATTTGCATGGAGGGACCGCCGCTGCCCCTGCGGACGGTCCTTCCACCTCTGGGGTGGCGAACGGACGCAGGTCCGACCGCCATCCTAATAGGGCCCTAAGTGAGCACGAGTGACTGAGTGTAAAGTTGTATGTTGTTTCCACGATTCTGAGGGATCAGGGTTGTCATGTTCTGAGGTTGCCAGAAATTAGTCTCTCCCCGATAAGAGGAGATTCTAGTGGCACTGTGAGCTTGCTTATGCAAACAGGCTAACATAGCTCCAAGTTCCAAGCATCCGGTGGGGGTGCTTGGAACCAGTCTACCACCAAACCCACAGTGGACTTGAATAATGATATAATGGTGGAAACACGTGATACTAGGGTGAGTGTATATCAAAAGGGGAGGGAGTCAACGTAGTTGATCAATAGATCAACGGACACGGTTATCCACACTGAAAGGTGGAAGGTCCAGTTACAGCTTGTGTCCGTGTCTTGCACTAGAAAAACAAAGGGGGGTTGCTGCACTGTTCCTATGGTAAGTGAGGGAAGTGTTAGCTGGCATGACCACAGATGTTAGAGTAACATACTGGGGCATCCATTTTGTTGGATGTGATTGCCTCACACACCCCGAAGGATGTCATGCTTCATCATCGGCGGTTGCTCCTCGTCGGGGAGGCGGTGCAATCCCCGACGGGCTCACCTCAAAGAGGGGCTCTTTAGCGGAGATCTTTTTCCAACTGCCTTATGGTGAGGTGGGGGTGTGTGGGCTGGGCTAGGTGTGGTGGTGTGTGGAATATTAAAATGTAGCAAGGGGTACCGGAATTGAGTTTATTCTGGGGGTCCCCTGGCTGCCGTTAAAAAGTGGGGTTAGCTCACTAGGTGTCAGCAGGTTAGGTCAGGTGAACCTAGATGAGACTAAAGGTGATGTTGGTCGACATGTTTCACGCTGTGGGTATAATCACCCGCGATTCATCAGGACCTAAATAATGTGCAAGGGAAAACATGCTAGTGTCATGTATGTTGTTACCTCTGTGGGTTCTCCTATGCCTAATGGTTAAGAATTACATGCCACATGAGGGGTCGGCGGGACTAGACATCAGAGAGGAGCCCAGGGGTTTAGCTCCATTATTCCATGTCCGCGCAGTCAGACCTACCCTTCTCCGCCGAGCTCGAGTAGATCTACTATCATCTAGGTTCACCTGACCTAACCTGCTGACACCTAGTGAGCTAACCCCACTTTTTAACGGCAGCCAGGGGACCCCCAGAATAAACTCAATTCCGGTACCCCTTGCTACATTTTAATATTCCACACACCACCACACCTAGCCCAGCCCACACACCCCCACCTCACCATAAGGCAGTTGGAAAAAGATCTCCGCTAAAGAGCCCCTCTTTGAGGTGAGCCCGTCGGGGATTGCACCGCCTCCCCGACGAGGAGCAACCGCCGATGATGAAGCATGACATCCTTCGGGGTGTGTGAGGCAATCACATCCAACAAAATGGATGCCCCAGTATGTTACTCTAACATCTGTGGTCATGCCAGCTAACACTTCCCTCACTTACCATAGGAACAGTGCAGCAACCCCCCTTTGTTTTTTTACTAGGGTGAGTGTCCCACATACATTGTCTGAAATAACGCCCCAGATGGGGGAGAAAAGTTAAAGATCTCTTTTGGGAGAACCTTAAGTTTGTCTATGACATCTTGTTAGCTGAACAAGACTGTCTGCCAGCATTCATTCATGATAGCCCTAAAGGAGAAACAGTTATTCTTACGACATTCGCAGACTATATTCCCAGCCATTTGTAACACACATATGCATAGGAGTGGGTGGTAGCCCAAGCTCCAGCATTATATAAAATAGTAAAAACCATGTTGGATTGGATGAGGTTTCAACCCACCACATAATCCCTTTGAAAAACACTCCAGCTGAACAGAGGCAGTATCCAATAAAGCAAGAAGCTAAAAAACAGGTCAGGGAGATCTAAGATCAACTAGAATACCAAGGGGTGATTGAAACATGCACCTCTCAAATAGACAATCCTTTGTTCCATTCATGAAACTCATCAATACATATTGTCTAGTTTTAGATTACATACATGTAAACACTAGCATTAAGACATTTGCAGTCCAAAATGCACACAGTGCTGCATTAATGAATAACATTGTACGTAAAAAATACAAAACAACATTTGGTATCTCAAATGGATTTTTCAGCCAAATATAGTGCCTGAAAGCAGGTACTTTAAAGCATTCTCAGCACTAGGGTCCCTGCGTCAATATCGTCGACTCCCCCAAGGGTATAGAAACAGCCCAGGGTTATTTTCTGCCAGAGTATGGGAGTTTCTTCAAAAACTGGATGAAGAGGCATTGTCCTTTTTGGATGATATTTATCTGACGGACAATGACCTAGAGGAACACTTGAAAAGGGTAGATACCATATTTTGGGTATCTGAGGGCTACAAATTTAAGTTTCAAAAATCAAAAATAGCCCACCACATTGTCCTGTTTTTAGGATACGAGCTTTCAAGCAAAGGAAAATGCTTAGCAGCCAATTTTGTAGAAAAATGTACGCTGCTCCAACCTCCAAAATCATTGAAAACTTTACATTCAATACTGGGATTCCTAAATTGTGGTCAAACATACATTTTGGATTACGCAGAAAGAGTAAAACCTTTCTACGACTTAATTAAACCTGATTTCTCAGCAAGAAATTGGACACAGGAAAACACAGATACACTACATTCCTTACAAGCTGACATGATAGCTTTCAAACACTTACAGACATGCAAAAGCGTACGCCACCTGGTGATCCGTATAATTGCGGGTCAATCTGGGTACACCTATCTAACATATAATGAAGGTGAAACAGTACCAATTGCATAAAAATCACACCTGTATACAAGCACAGCGATGGGTTTTACATCAACAGAGAAAATTCTAACTGCCGTACAAACCACTGTACAAAGAGAGAGAGCACTAGCTCAGAGAAAATGCATAATTGCTGTGACCCCAGTACCAGCCTTAGAGACTGTTACGAAGGCTAGCATTCCTAATGCGAAAGCCTTACATCCAAGATGGATACAATGGGCTAATTCTCTTACTGCAACGGATGTTGAATATAGATTTGACCTAAATTTGAAGACACAAGCATTCCTGAAGTACAAACAAGAATATTCTGTACCTAATGAAATAAGGCCTCTGGATCAGTATGAATATATAATTTACACTGAAGAATCTGAAGTAAGCAACAATATAGTGTGGCATGTTCAATCGTTAAAGGTCGCATGCAGGATGGAAAGTTCCATCCAAGTTGCACTAAAATGCAATCTCTAGGAGACTCCACGGCACAGTTAAGTCGGGGATCTGGCCAGAGAGAAAATAGCGGACAAAAAAGAATTTGGGCCATCTTAGAGAAAACCTGTACCGGTCTTAGCATTTGAAAGAACAGGAACTGTACTTCTATCGCCTCTTGCCGGGAAAAAGGAGAAAAGATTTGTCTCAATTGACCTAATCAAACCACACTATGTGGCCGATTCTAAGCAGTAGGCCACATAGACTTCAAAGTAGCGGACGCTCTCCTCTCGCTACTATTCAAGAACTTCAAACGGAAAGACTCATCACGTTTGAAGAGTCACCTGTACGGAATTAAGAACTATGAAACAATGCTATGGAACTCATTCCCATTGAACCTAAAATTCAACTTCAAAATGAAACTCAAAATAACACTCAAGTTGCAATTTGCCCAAATACAGACATCTACGTCAACATGCCTCGACAAGAGCAAAATATGATTTCAGCAAATCCTGATGCAATTCCAACAATTGTTCAAACTTCTTCTGGCTACTCATAAACTTTGATATGCTTTCTTTGGATCCAAGCGAACCTAAAACACCGCCAGCCCAAAAATAACGCAAGCAGCAAGTTAAAGACTTTTTGAACTTTCTTAGACAGACTTATCGGGTATCACCATGGGTATAAATATGGGTATCATCTGGGATTCCATTCTTTCTTTTCTGGTTAAGCTTAGTGATAGTTTTTAACATGCTTATTAGTGGAGAGTACATTCGGCAAAGCTCCACTGCCCAAAAATGGAACCTAATTTTTAAACCACATCAATCATCTCATCGAGAACAAAGAGACTTGTTGTCAGTGAACATTACAGTAGTTCCTGTACCGGCTGGTATAGTTTGGGACAAGGTTGATTTCGACAAATTCGGTCCGACCGAACGTTTAAAAATTCCACATTTATTTAAAATATCATTGTGTGATTTAGAAAAATCCGCTGCGTTTTCTAATAGTGAAACATTGGAAAGCTCAGCAGATTGTGAATCTCTGTATTGTTATCAGCATTATGGTCATCATTTTTTGCATACACCTGCTAATCCTAGAAATGTGTTCACATACCATCAGTAGGAACTTTGTCCAACACCGTCAAAAGGTAGTTCAAAAACATTTGCACAAAATTTTCCATATTTTTCGGGATTCAATATGTCTGACACAGCCTCATATCATTATAAGGTTGCACCACCATCAGAACAGAAAAATATGTCAACAAACACCAAACAGACTTACTCTGCATCCTTTATTGCCAGTTGACTGAACAAGGTTCTGACTTATGGAAAGACACCATAGACTTAAAATCAGTCTGGGGTACTAGAGAATGTCAAGTGCAGGGAATAGAAGCTTTATTTAGAGCATGTCTTATCCCTCAGCAAATCACGTTTTTGAACGAGACAGTGCAACAAACATCTTGCCTTGGACTAGCCAAGAACAGAGACTTGAACACACCTTGGCTACAAACACCATCACTGACCGAGTGTTAGGGGTGGGCAGAATTTGCGTAGTCACGCTACGCAAAGCTCAGCGAAATGATAAAATATCTCTGCGAGCACGCAAAAGTTTAGCAAAGACATGGTCTGCTTGTTCCGCCCATTCGCGATGCTTTTTTCCTGTTCACGAATGCTGTTTGCGTGCTCGGGGGGAAATATCGCGCGACCACGCATTTTGAGAGCTGGAACAAGACATAAATTGCAGAATTTTTGGCAATGCCGCATTCTCCGTGGAATGCAAAATTACCCAATTTCCATAAATTCCTTCAGCGGAACGGAATGTACTGCCCAGGCCAACAGAGGGTAACACAACATTACAAAAAGAGGTTACAGTAGATGACATAATACAATACTACAGATCAGACCCCGATCGGAGGAAATGGTTGATTTGGCCACAGACACCAATAGTTGTCAATCTAGATTCTTGGGTAGGACCGAAGGGTTCGGTATCCATAGGCCAGATCCGCATTATGTACAGAGACCACATCCAGGGGTAGTGACATCCTACAGTGTTCGGAAGTTGTGCCTTAATTGGCTCGAAACCTCAACACTCATAGAAGTGAAAAAACACTTATCCTTACAAACACAGGACATGGATATTAGGGATTTTTTACTAAGTCCCAGGAAACAACGTCAGAAACGTTTCATATATGCTGGAATTTATGCTGCCTACAGTGAAATTTGGAAAATATCCCAACAAGAGGCCGCAGAAAGAATACAGGAAATAGACTCTATTAACTTAGAGAAATTTCTAGCAGTGGAAGACAATGGGTTAACAACATTGACCGCCAGTATATATTCCATAGGCAACATTGTATCTTCTGGGATAGACATACTAGAACAAGATTTGGCCACAATACAACATGGACAAACTCAGTTACGTCCTATCATGCTATTGAGCTGGACGCTGCAATCTTTGCATGCAGGCTATGTGCATTGGCGTTTTATAAACAGTACGTCTCTGTTTTCTGAATACAATCTTACAGATAAACAGGTAGAAATAGCACAAAGGGGAGCAAAATATACAATGCTGCTTATCGAAAAAGTGAATAGATTACCCTTCACAGTGGCAGAGTTACTGTCCACAGAATGGCTAATCCATTGCCACATAACTCTACCGGTCACTACTTTTCAGTTTCAATATTGCCTTGAATAGAAGCAGGTAGGCAAATATAAAAAATGGATAAAAAATACATGTAGGAATCTTGGGAGTTACCATACATATTTTGATGCCGGAGTGGGGATCGAGAAGTGTTTCTAAGTGGTAAGAACTGTGAGAACGCTTTAAGTGATATAATACTGCACTGGGATTGTAATGGTTCTGTGGGGAACTTGTTCTGTCATCTGAGGGGTGTCCCAGCTGCCGTGATTACTCCAACATTTGGGCTACTTTCGAATGGGTGTTACTTGATGCTGAACAGTCAAGGCTGATGCGGAATGCTCCTGGGTGTTGCATATCTGATAACTGTGAGCTCCAGGGTTACTTGTTGTATGCAAGTATTGTTTCACCCAACACATACAGTCAGGGAGGCACCGTTATGGCCTTCACCGAATGTTTCTTTAATACGATTTGATACTCTAGGCAGAATGAACGCCATGATTTTACAGAAGTCAGTGCCCTTAACCTCCGCTCAAGAGACTTTTGAACTTGAGATAGCAAGGTCTTCAGCTGGGATTTTATTAATACAAACTGCCCTTTCTATTCCATAGAAATGGTAAATCATATGTTTTACATGTCTGGTACAACTGGCATTGTCCACCTATTTAAGACCATAGGTTCTGGACTTCTAAGCATCTTTCAGACGGTGCTTGGAGTCATACCAAACTTCATACACTCCGTATTCGGAAGCATCTTTGGAGGACTTCCACTGATCCTGTTTCTAATAGCAGGTATCCTAATTATCTTCTATCTGCTACGCAATGAACGTCCCAGTCACCAAGGAGTTGGAAAAAGCGCACATGAAGGGGAAATACCGAGACCAAATGGTACAACACCTAGGTACGCCTCACCTGAGAGAAATAAGTGCAACTTGGTTTCTGTCATTTCGACCAGTCTGGATGGACTGCATCTTACCTGTCCTCCAATGCCTGTTTTGCAGAGAAGAATGCATGTTAGACCTTTGTTTGACACTCCCATCATGTGTGCAACCGGACGTGAATGCTCTACTGATTCTGATAACGGCCCATGTTCTGCAGTGGCCCCAGCGCATTCCAATGTTGTTGAGGGCATTCCTTGAGCCACCACAGGCTGTAACTACACCTGTTGGTATGAACACCGGCTCCTCCACTATCACCCAGGCGTTGGACGGCGCACAGGCTGCCCCAGTAGAGGCTGCTGACAGTGTGGAAGATCATTTGTGCTCAATTGACGTACTCTGTGAGGTGCTAGAGAGGCCGTCTACTGAGGAGGCAAGCTACGGAATGTTGCGTCTACCAGCCAGGACACATAAAGAATTGACTCATTTTGGCTCGTCATGTGCTGGAAGAAATTCACCCTTTTTTAATAACAAGCTCAATTTGGAACTCAGATACAAAATGTACATTCCATTTCATTTATTGGTCAAAAATGGCTTCCTAGTGCTTATAGTGGTTCCAACTATAACAACGGACACTTTTAGAGCTACGACCTGCAAAAACTTTTTCTTTTTAAGGTTTTAAGAAATGTTTTGAAATTTTCCAACGTTTTTTAACATTTTTAAATAAAGAAATTTTTTAAACACTTTAGTGCATACCAATGTCTAGTTAGAAAGGTAATAATCATCAGTTACATATGTAATCCATATCGGTGCCCTATATAGGCACAGGTAACACTAATTTCAAACCTAACGGTTCATAAGGGACTGACCGTTTACCTAGATACAACACTGCATTCAGGACGGGGTCCCATATCCTCTCCTTTCTCAGGTAATGGGGTTGACTAGACCTTAGAGGGATTCTTAGCATAACACATAACACCTACACCAATGCTAGGTACAATTAGGTACATCTAGTTAGGGAGACTTCATAGGAGTACGCACTTTCTTATCATGTGTTTTATGTAATTGTATATATCTATGATTACTGCAAGATGGTAAAACTGTACCATCCCTTTACTTTCGTAGCACTGCTAATCATATATCTGTGCTATTGTCTAATGGTTGTTACAGCAAATCAATTCTACACCAGAATGACAACTGTTCAATAAATCCTTATTGAAGCGCCCAGACTGTTTATTCTTTGTATCTCTGAGACAAACTAATTGAGCATGAGTGACTGAGCAAAAAGTAGTTTATTGTTTCCACAATTCTGAGGGATCAGAGTTGTAATGTCCTGAGGTTTCCAGAAGCTCTCCCCGATAAGAGGAAATTCTAGTGACACTGTGAGCTAGCTTATGCAAACAGGCTAACATATCCGGTGGGGGTTCTTGGAACCAGTCTACTACCAAATCCACAGTTTATGTTATCCAAACGCGCAGGTCCTGTATAGGGTATATAGGAACTACATGACAAAGGTTCTTTCACTATCTGTCTACATATCTGAGTGCGTGTAAAAATCCACCTATACCAGTACTGTGAGATGTTTAGCTGAATCTGCTGGTATGTGCCTATCTCCTTTAGTACCACAATGGTTTTCTAAATGTGTATGTTAGTGGCCTGACAAATAGCTCAGTGCCTCTGTTAGGGGCTAGAGAGTTATATAGTTGCATTATGGGTGGTATACTGTATATATTACTTAGCATAGGGGTCTGCAAGTGCATTAGTAACTTACTAAAACTCAAAAGGGCACTTCTCAATCTTTTAAACACAAAGCAGTGTTCTTTATGGCATATCTATATCATATCTCAGAGGAGAATTATGTGTACTAAAACATGGATGTTTATCAAACAGCTTTTATATGCTAAGTGAAGCTGGCAGTTAGAGTGCAAACACAGGGTCTGCATGAGTAGGCCTGACCCATGTTAAAGCACTATTTGTTTGGATGGATGATGAGGTTACATTATTGCCTGTCTACATATCTGAGTGAGTGTATGAGTCCAGCTATAGGAGTGCCATGAGATGGTTATGAAAATATGGCAATATGTTATTCTCTCTTTTAGTACTTAAATAGCTCTGTAAAAGTGTTTGTAGGTGGCTTAACAAATACCTCATTGCCTCTGTTTGAGAATAGAGGGATGTAGAGGTGTCTGTGAAACTTCCTTTGATACTACTACACGCATACAAAGTGTCTGAGTATGTGAGTGAATGCGTAAGTTTGTCTCTTGCTCAGTGACTTGGAAAAGAGAGAGGCTCTATGTTTTGGAAACATATATGTCAGTTGCATTATGGATAGTATCTCCATGTACAGGTTGGCATAAGTGTCTGCAAGTGCATTAGTTAGTTCCTAAAACTCAAAAGGACACTTCTCAATCTTTCAAGCAGAAAACAGTGTACTTTATGACATACTCACAGAATATCTCAGGGGGAATTATGTGTTCTAAAATTTGGATATAACACTTACCAAACAGTGTTTACTTGCTAAGTTAAGTAAGTGAAGCTGACAGTAACCAGGTACAGACAGAGTATTTACAAGTATGTCTGAACAATGTTTAAAGGACTGTTTGTCTGGATGGATGATGAGGTTGTGTCACTACTTGCCTACAAATCTGAGTGAGTGCAGGAGTCCAAATATAGCAGTGCCATGAGATGTTTAAGCCAATGTGCCAGTATGTGGTTGTCTGTATAGTACCTCAAAGCCTCTCTAAATGTCTATGTAAATTGCCTGACAAATACCTCAGTGCCTGTGTTAGGGAATAGAGAGGTATGTAGGTATGGGTTCACTGATAGAATATCGATGTAATAAACATTGAAGTTCTACATATCGAAAAACAATTTGACTGCAAAAATATCGACTCCAATACTTTAACAGGCAAGTACAAAAATATAAAATCCAAAATATAGAGGTAAAAATATATTGATTTAAAAATATATATAAAATACAATAATATATAGTAAATATATTAAATATTGGTATTATTTTTTACAAAATAAATTACATTTATTATACATTTTAACTAAATACGACAAATACACTTAATTAAAAAAAATATAAGCACACAAACATAAGAATGTATACATATACATATATTACTTATTTATTTATTAAATATTATCTTCATTTGATTTTTAAACCTATATACTTACATGTCAATGATTTAAAATAAAAAAAACATTCTATGATAAATTAAACAATGTAACTATTAAAAAAAATAAACTTACATTCCCCTATACAATAAGTGCCCCAGTAGGGAAAGTGTTGGATAGCAGAATGATTACATTTACTACTCCAACTCCAGTGAGTGCAACAGTAGGGAAAGTGTTGGATAGCCGAAGGGTAAAAATGACTGTTGCCACTCCAGTGATAGCAACAGTAGGGAAAGTGTTAGATAGCGGAGGGAAAACATTTCTATTCCCACTCCAAAGAGTGCAACAGTAGGGAAAGTGTTGGATAGAGGAGGGGGAGAATTTACTATTCCCACTCCAAAGAGTACAAAAGTAGGACGAATATTGGATAGCGGAGGGGTACAAATTACTATTGCCACTCCAGTGAGTGCAAAAGTAGGGTAAGTGTTGGATAGTGGAGGAATTACATTTACTATTCCAACTCCAGTGAGTGCAACAGTAGGGAAAGTGTTGGATAGCGGAGGGGCAAACATTACTATTCCCACTCCAAAGAGTAAACAATAGGGAAAGTGTTAGATAACGGAGGGGTAAAAATTACTATTCCCACTGCAGTGAGTGCGAAAGTAGGGTAAGTTTTGGATAGCAGAAGAATTAAATTTACTATTCCAACTCCAGTGAATGCAACAGTAGGGAAAATGTTGGATAGCAGAGCAGTACAAATTACTATTCCCACTCCACTGATTGCAAAGGTAAGGTAAGTGTTGGATAGCGGAGGAATTACATTTACTGTTCCAATTCCTGTGAGTGCAACACTAGGGAAAAAGTTGGACAGCGGATGGCTAAAAATTACTATTCCCACTCCAATGAGTGCAACAGTAGGGAAAGTGTTGGATAGCGGAGGGGCAAACATTACTATTCCCACTCCGTGAGTGCAACAGGAGGAAAAGTGTAGGATAACGGAGGTGTAAAAATTACTATTCCCACTCTAGTGAGTGCAACTGTAGGGAAAGTGCTGGATAGCCGAGGGGTAAAAATTACTATTCCCACTCCATTGGATGCAACAGTAGGGAAAATGCTGAATAGCAGTGAAGTAAAAATTACTATTCCCACTCCAGTAATTACAACATTAGGGAAAGTGTTGGATAGCTGAGAAACAAAAATTACTAATAACACATAAACAATTGAAAAAAACAAAAAAATATTACAACATTTAAAAAATGAAATTAAATATATCAAACATATAACAAGAAACACGTATTATAATATGATTTACATATAGCAAAAAATAATATTTAAAATAAATTATTTACAAGTAGCAAATATTAACAAACAAAAACATTTATTAAAACCTAAATGCAATTATTTTATTTCCTACACTATAAATCCCGACCAATAACAAAACACTTCAACATTTTTAATTACATTAATTTCCAAAACTAACATAATTATTCATCTATTAAACAAATCTTATTAATAAAAAAAAATCATTGAGTACACATGCTTTAACACTATAATATCCACAACACACCTAAATTAAAGTATAAAATAATACAGCACAATTAAATATTATTTTTAAAAGAAAAACTATTACTATTAACAACTAATAATTAAATATTTAAAAATGCATTTAACACCCACCATTTACCACTTAAAAAGTAAAAACAACACACACAAAAATAAACAATTATACAAAATAAGTATCAAATAATTAACATTAATTAACAAATATATAACTAATTAAAAAAAATACTTTCCACCATTTACTCCTATAAACAACACAACACACACCTACAATTAATTACACTATTACCATAAACAATTAATAATTAATTAACTAAACTTAATTAACTTACTATTAATTCATCCATTAAAATAAATTACTTCCCACCCTTCCCACCTATAAACACCAAAACACACACCTAACATTAATTACACAATTACCATATTTAATTACCTATTAACTAATTAAAATTAATTAACAACCAATTATTCAATAATTAATAATACATTACTTTACCCATTTAACACGATAACATTTCAATTAAACAAATTATAATGAATACAAAATATTAAATACATTGAATATAATTAAATTACTTTCCACTCTATTGCCCTATAAACTCATAGCCTTCTACAGAACTAAACAATGCAAAATGCAAATAAAAAAATATTAACGGCTAAAAATGTAACACATATATTAAAAATTCAAACAAATCTTATACAACAAAACATACATCACATACATATAAAATATATACTAAAATACATAACATTATTAACAAATCTATATTTTTAACCACTATATTTTTGCAGACGATATTTTACACTTCGATATTTTTAACATTGTTATTACTTACCTAAATTCGATATTCTTGACCAAGAGAATTTGTCTGTCAATATTTCTGACCCATGATATTTCTGTAAATCGATATTTTTATTTCGATATTCTGTTCCTGCACCGTAAGTATGTATGCAGATACCATTCATACACCTGCATAAATAAGTACATTCTGAGTATGCGACCAAATGTAGATGTATCTTTGCTGCTCTATGACTGTGTGACAAACAGGCTTTTTGCTTTGGAAATGTATATGCCAGTTACATTTTGGAGGGTATCCATTATGTAGTGCTGAAATAAGAGTCTGCAAGTGCATGACTAAGGGGCTCATTATGATGGCGGAAGGACCACCACCGCTGGGCTGGCCGTGCAGTTCCTTCCTCCATCACATGGTGATTTACCCACCGCCAAATTAGGATGCCGGTGCGTACCACGGCAGACGGAAAGTCCGTCCGCTGCTTTTCCGCCGGTGGCAATCACACCGATATGGTGGCTGTCCCTAACAGGCACCGTCCGCCATATTAGGATGTGGGTTGTAGGAGGCCTTTTCATGGCGGCGATGTTCTCCCTTCCCATCCAATATAGTGCCAGGCCCCAGGAGATGGGGGTCCCTGTGGCCAAAAGCAGCCTGGGAAGGCACACTTTCTGCTCCACTCAATCTAAAAAATACACCTTGCCACGGGGTGGAATCACAGCGCCCATAAGCCAAAGGCAACGCGCAGCTTGCCGTAGGCTGTATGAGGCCATTCCCGCCCCACACAACCAAAAGACGTGTGTGATGGCGGTTGGATTAGCATATGCTAATTAAATATTACTTTAAATTATAAAAACTAGAAATTCACTGGGAAAAAAATAAGTTTAAAAGGGATGTTATAGTTATGAAATAGCATTAAAAAATGTGAAAATTCACTGAATAAATCAAAGGTTACTGGAGTATTATAGTGAGGAAATAGAATTAAAAAATCCTTAGACATTCACAAGAAAAAACAAAGATTACAGGGATGTTATAATAAGGTTCAGATTTTACTTACATAAAGTACTAGAAATTATGCAGCTATAGTTATAGGTATCTCAAGAAACTATAACAGACCCCTCGGGGAAATGAGGGTTGCAGACCAGTCTTCCCTTGGGGTGCTTCGTGCGGACCATGGGACAGGGTGGGGTTAGGCCAGATTAGTAGGAAGAGCGGGTTAATGAAAGTGGTACAAAGGTGTCTAAAGAAGAGTATCTGGCCTCTTCCTGACACCACACACCATCAGGAAGGTGGTTGGATTTTTTTATAGCATAGTTTAGACCTCCCTGACTCTCGATGGCTGTGGACAATGAGGTGATGCTGATTGCCCTTATCACCCTGGGCGCCGCAGGCAGGGCTGAGTTCCTCACACCTGGTTTTGTGGACCAGGCCTGGGTCTGAATGCAAATCTCGATGCGACCTGCGTCGGGAGGAGTCATGGCTGAGGTAGCAGCTTGCTTCCCTGAGCCACAACCGCTGGAAAAAATGAGGGACGGAGCACAAAGAGAGCTGCTTGTCCCAACAATCGAGGGGGCAGGAAGAAGAGCCACCCAGCACGTCTATCTCCAGTTGCCGAGATGGTGGTTGTGATGGCAGGTGAGGGGGCGGGCCCTCTTCAGAGGAGGCCCTGCGGTCATGCACTCCATGAGCAGGAGAGGGCACTGGACCTCACAGCTGGAGAGGGCCCAGTGGACCTCTCAGTGGGCCTCTCCAGTAACCAATACCAGTCTGGTCAGACTGGCCCATTGGGCCTGGAATGTAAAAATGTCAGTATGACTGCTCCTGAATTTAGGTGTCATGCCTGGGGGGGAGAGTGCTTCTGGTATTAGGGGCAGACAGAAGGGAGAGACCGCAGGAGGGGATGGGGAGTCCTTGGCCAGTGGGGATCCTAATGGAAACAGATGGCAAGGGATTGAATTAGAGTCCCGCATCCGGAAGCAGCGCATGTTGGTCCAAGAATTGGATGAGTGCTGAGCCTGGATGTGTGAGGCCAGGGAGACGGGGGATTCCCAGGGTGCTGCCTGTCTGGGAGGTCCTGGTTTTGGGAGGCCACAGCTCAAAGGGACTGTGGGTATGGGTCTCATAGGACTCAGACCAAATGTTAGATAGGACAGGAGCCAGTGCGACTCGGCTGTCCAATGGTGTGTAGGTCCCCTCAGATTGGAGCAGCCTAGTGTGAGAAGGAGAAGCAAGACTGGCATTTGAGGCCGGGAGAAAGATGGCCCGTAGCAGCAGGGGGGTCTGCGGCAGCCTGTCCTCTTTCAAGGAATCATGCTGCAGCACGGTGTGTCTGCACAATGGCAGAAAAATATGGTGCAGGAGCCTGTATGTGAGGAGCCAGTGGGTGAGGCAGAGTTAATGCTTGATAATGGCGATGACTGATGAATGGGAGGAGAGTTGCGAGATAATGTGGATGAGGCTGCGGGGGGGCTGGGAGGACAGAGATGTCAATTTCATACTAAAGGAAAGGGGAGAGGGTCAACTACTTATCTACTCCGAACCCCCTCTTCAACCTATACACACCAAGAGGGGTAGAGAGGAAAACGAGACTGAAAAACACCTGCAGGGGCACAAAGAGTGTTAGTAAAACTGCCCTCACTCACACACAAATCTGTATGTGACATGCTGCATCATCGGTTCTGCTTACAAAACACCCTGGTGTAGTCACACACAGGATGGAGCATAGGGAGGAGGTAAACAAACAACATAAACCGCAATCATAAATGGGTGATTACAATGTCCTACCAACCCAAAGTGGAAACAGTGATAGAAATAAGTGCAGTGAAAAGTGAACCTAAAACTGGCTAAAACAAAACAAAACACGTATATCCAGGGTTGTTAAAAAGCATTCTGGTTAGTCACATCAAATCTCATTAAAACCAACAACCCATGCCACAAGGACATGCATGCATCTCCTGAGCCATATATGTATGTACACCCCCCTCCTGCATAATAGCGGGGAAATATTTTTTTTGAAGACATCAATATTAGTCATTAAGTCTCCAGATCTTCATCTGGTACCTAACCATTTATACCAGATGTTCAAAATAGCCCTTGTCACACCAACAGATATAAACTCAACAAACACATGTCATTGATTGCTTATAACTTCCTTTGAAGATACCTCCATGGTCACTACTAGGCAGCCCTCATTTACTTCTCCAAACTGCCACACTCACCGAGTTTACTGATATTGTCGGGGGCGAGGAGAACCCCTAATGACACATCCTGTAATGAGGGCAAAAGGAGCAGGAGAACGTGATGCAAGCCATCCTAAATTCCAACATGCTCTGATTGTAATAAGCATCCACATTCACGGCAGTAGTCGGGTGAAAAGAGGCAGTAGGCGACCAGCAATTCAGCCCTCAAACTAACAAACTGCTGGAAAGGTGAGTAGCACACTTACTGCCCCGTAGGTGATTCACGCCCAGTCGGCTCGCCGTGTAGTCTACCAGTCAGCCATCGTATCCAGCATTAAATCTACTACTTCCGCATACGTCCATGGATCACGTGAGGGCGCGTATGCGTCAGGGAGATACAGGCACCAGACGTCATCGAGGTCCCGCCCCCTCTCCTTCATCAGAGGAAAGCTACAGCACAAAATCCAGTGTAGTCAAATTGCGCTTTACATGCCTGTAATCGGGCGTACCTATGCTCAAACAAAGTCAAGACCTCTCTAGTAAATGCCGTGCAGATTAATGCCAAGACCCTGGGAAGCCCGACCACTTAAACCCGATCATTAATGAAACACAAATCCCTGCGCAAAGGGCTAACTCCATTCAGCCAAAAAAGGGAACCGTGGGACAAGATCCCCAATCAATCGGTTCATGTGTATAGGCACAGGGGCGGTCAGATTTGAACACTCTGCCGTTCATAATTCATCACAACACAAGCAGCGGGAAAGGTTGTTATCTAAAGTTCAAAGTTCAAAAAGATTTTTATTTGATTTAGTACTCAACTGAGGACCACAAACTTAAAACAATTTACAAGAGAAAAATCATTAGAAATTAATACAGTATTAAAAAAGACTTTAGAAATTTGTAAAAATTGTAGCAAACCCATTCACTGGGTGGTTGTTTACCTACTAATAACAGATTATTTACGGTATTAATTTTACATTTTCGATATATCGGGTCAAGGTATTTTGCTCGTGCTATTACTATATTTGGATGGGGACAAACAAATAAAATATGCTCAATATCCTGATCACCTCCTTGACAGAATTTACATATCGGGGAACCTGCTAGTGACCATCTGGAGGTAAAGGTAGATACAGGTAAAATGCCTAAGCGCAACATAATTATGGCCCTTCTAGCTCCGTGCGTAAGGCAAAATCCCAAATATGGCCGCATTTGTTTATATTCCAATGTCTCGGTAAAGGGTTTGTATGTAGATAACTTACTACAATACGCAAGATCAAGGTCAAAACTCAGTCTTGGAGTGAAGCATTTCAAAAAAAGTTTCAGTTGAGAATTTGACCAGGTAAGCAAAATGTCTTTGGTAAGATTCGCAATTTTAAATGCCGCAGACATATTCCTGAAAAAATTAAGTTTTAAAGCTTCTAATTCGAATGTCTCGGTCTTTAACAAGAATCGCAGTGTCCCTTCCTTTGCATGCAGTATATTATAAGCCCATCTGATGACATTGGCCATTGCTATAGCATAAGTGCTTGTTAATGAAAGTTCCAATCATAGAGCTTGTACAGGTGTTGATCTTGGAACCTTTAGTATTCTCTTCAAAATTTTTCCTTCGGTTATGTCCATATAGGACCATTGCTTTGTTGGTATGTGTTCAGTGGCATAAGATAAAACCGGAGGAATTTTTACTCTGTACACTTTTAGTAATGAAGAGAAGTGCCTATTTCCGGTGGCAGTGTACAATCTGGAGAGAGCCCCGGCATGTAATTCTGATTTTCTCTTTAGGTTGTTTATTTGTTTTGAGTTTTGCATGTTCTTTGTTCTTTGTGAAAATCCTGCCGAGGTAAGTATATTCTTCAACTTCCTCTACTCTGATCCCATCAAGATTCCAGCAGTATTTGACACTTTTTTTCCTACCTGAAAAAGCTACCACTTTGGTTTTTGATAAGTTTGGGATTAGAAAATGATCCTTAGAATAGACATTTAAAGAGTCCAGTAGTTTTTGAAGACCGAAAGGTGTAAGGTCCAGCATTACTATATCATCTGCATATAACAGAGCGTGAATGCTTTGAGAAGCAATCTTTGGCGGCAAACTAGAGCATTGTTGCAGATGGTACGGTAAATCACTCAGATATAATGAAAATAGAATTGGTGCGAGAAGGCACCCTTGTTTAAGGCCATTACACGTTTTAATCGGTTTAGTCAGTCCTTTTTCACTCCCCATTTGTACCTGGGACCAAGTGTTAGTATGGAGCTCAATTACAATCTGCAGTAAATTTTCGGAAATCCCCAGTCTCCTCAATTTTTTCCATAGTGTAGGTCTGTCTATGCGATCAAACGCTGTAGAATAGTCAATAAACGCAGCGTACACTGGTTGTGATTTCAGCCCGATATATTTGTCTAAAATTGTCTGGAGAATGGATATATTATCAGTGACTGAATGATTGGGACGAAAGCCAGCTTGGTACATATGTATTAGACCCTGCGAGAAGGACCAGTCTTTTAGTCTATCCAAGACCTACGCAGCGAAGATTTTTCCAGTAGCGTCCATCAATGCTATTTGGCGGTAGTTGCCAGCGATATTTCGACTCCCCTTTTTATATATTGGAATTATAATACTCCCCTGCCACGACCTAGGTAGGCTCCCAGTACAGAAGATATAATTAAAAAATGGTGATAGCATCTGACTCCATTCTTTAGGATATAACTGCAAAACCTTAATGGGTATTTGATCAGGACCTGACGCTGCAGTACTTCTTGCTTTTCTAATATGCATTTCTATAGAAAATGCTGTAGTTTTTAATATCAAATTTGATTTGTTTTCCGAAGTAATATCAGTATCATTTCTGTCTGATTTAATTATATTTTCTTTATATAGGTCAGTTAGATAAATTTCCCATTCTTGTGGTGGAACTGGTATAGCATGCAGTTTCTTTTTTGTTCCAGTCGTTTTGGCAATCAGAGACCAATATTTTCTTTGATTATATTTTTTCGACGCCTCCTGAATATCCACCCAATTTTTGTCCTGAAGCGTTCTTTTTTGACTGTACTTCTCTCTTCTTAATTGATTTTTTAATTTGTTTATTTCTTGCTGGATTACAGGTGAAAAATTCAGATATTGCCCTCGAATGAGTTTATTGAGCTTCCTCCTGATTGTATTTTTGTTGGACATCTTGTGGTTTCTCTTTTTTTCTTGTTTGATCCTACTTAGGAGTGCTCTTTTAAGATTGGCAATAATACATTCAAAGTTTGTTATTTGATTTTCGGAGTATATACTAGTTAAAAGTTGATTTTGAGAGATCATTTCAGTAATGTGGTCTAAGCTCGCCGAATTCCAAAAGATCCGTCTCTGTTTGTTATTAATTTCAATATTGCTTTTATGGAACATAATTCGGTTCGACAAGGAGGACTTTACCGACCAACCAGTATTTAGGTTTAAAGGAGCATGGTCGCTATCATCTGAAAAGTTAATGCTCAAGTGGAAAACTGTATCCAGTAGCTTCATACCGCAAATTAAGTAGTCAATTATTGATAAACATCCTTTCCCTTGTCTTGTAAAAGATGCCGGTCTATCACCATCCACATTGCCATTCAGGATTGTCCCGTTTAAATTTGGCAAGCATGCTAGTAGCAATTTTCCTCTTTTGTCAGAAGCTTTCCCTTTAGGGAATATTGGGATAGATAATTCCAGCGTTTCTTCTTCATACAGATTTGCCCATTTTCTGATCTCAGCATTAGAGATTTTTGCATTCAGGTCACCCATGATTAAATATGACATATTTGCTCGATCTTCAATTATCTGTGCAATTGCATCCATGGTTTCCACCAGGGTGACGTCCTGGTTGGTGCCTGGAGGAATATACACATTAAAAAGTAGAAAGGCCTTTTTTTGGTCATGGTTATGAGTCTTCAGTGAGACCTTGATACATTGGAAGTTGTCGGATTTGGACTCAATAACTGCTTGGGACCATGAATGCTTCTCACTCAGTAGAATTGCCAATCCGCCCTTAGCATGGCCTCTGTTCGTTGCTATAGCCGGAATATCGTAGACATAATAGCCCGTTTGATTAAAATATTTTATTGCCCATGTTTCCTGTATAGCTAAAATATCAGGATAGTTATTAAGTGCTTCATTCATTTTGTTGTTTGTTTTTCCGGCTATGTTCCATGAGGTGATCTTTAAACCATTGTTAAACAGTGAGTTGTTGTTGGAAATCTAATTTATTACTATTTATGGTCTCCGAGACCCAAGCCCAAGACTTTGATGTTTTTTTGACCTCATTTTCTTCTTGGTCTTGGTTCCACACTTTCCTTTCTCCTTTGTTTACCTGAATTTTCAAGATTTCCTTCCTTGAACAAGTTAATCCTGAGTCAGCATAATTGGAGTTATTGGAATACCAGTTGTTAATTGGGATATTCAAGTTAGTTCCTAGGAGGCCAGTAAACTTATTTTTGATTTTAATGTTCTTTGGTGGGGATCTTTCGATGACATTGTAGCCACATTTATGTAACGTTTCTTGTTCCTTTAAGATAATCCCAGGAAGAACTGATGACCAAAAAATTACTTCCGCTATTTTTCGATTTTCCTTTATGGAGAAGGTCACCAAATCTATTTCTTTGCTAGTTATAGTTTGTAAAGAATGTATTTGCTGTAGCAAATTAATTATCCTTCCTCGATTTAATGGTAGATTATCAATAGGGAAAAGTTCTTCAAACTGTAAACAATTAGTCACGGTTAGTTCCCCGCCTAGAGACATCTTCTTATTATTCTCAGTTATTTCCTTGTTTGTTTGACCTGCTCTATCAGTTACTTTGGAAGGTAGATATTCAATCGCTTTATGATTCAATAACTTTATAGATGGTGTATTTGTTGTATCACTAGTTGCCTCTACCGAAGAATAATCAAGTATTATTTTATCGTTTTGACCCTCTTTGTTATTTTGAGGTTGAGCTTTCGGGATTTCTTTTTATTTATTCTTCTTAACGGCTTCCTATTTCTATGTTTTCCCTTGATTCCTTTATTAAAGTTTGTTTTGGGGATCTTGTTATCTCCAACTTCATCTGGTAAAAGTTTAGTGGAGGTTCCTTGTTCTTCTTCATCGGTTCCTTTTTTTTGCATATTTTGTTTTTTGGCAACCGAAAAAATAGAGAACTCTTTAGCTGTAGATATAGGCTCTTCTCTAAAAAGATTCTTCAAGGAATATATTTTTTGATCCTTTTTCCGTATCTTTTTATTGGATTGATCTAATATTTTTAGATCGGTTGTTTGGGTACTGATATCACATTTGATTTGAGATTCAGGACTTGTGATAATATTGGAAGAAGTATTGTAGTTATCCTGCTTCGCATCAATTATCTGTTTGTTGTTTGTTGCATCAGAAAGATCCTTTTTCCTCTTTTCTTCTACCAAAAATTTTAATATACCAATTTGTACATCCAAAGTTTGATCGGAATTTTCCAAAATGTTACCTAAAAAGGATAGAACCGATTCCAGTATTTCCTGTAGGGTATAAAGGGCCTTAGAAATAGGTGTCACGGTATTAGATGAATTAATGTCGTTAGGGAGAAATGGGTCCAATGATAGATCTAGGTCTATTTTATGTTCTAAGGATTGATCCTGGGACCTGGTGAATAAATTGTCAGGATTTAACTGAATATTTGAGGTATTTTCCATCCGCTTTATGTCATTTTGAAAAGGATATTCAGAGTCAGAGAGGCTACCTAGTTGTTTTATGGGTGTTAAGGATGTTAGATGTGAGGACTCGTGAATCGAGATTTGTGATTCCTGTGTAGAAAATAAAATCTTTTGGTTGAATTCGAAGCCCGAAACACATGAGATTTGAGTGGTTTGTAAGTCTAGGAGGGGCAGCTCTGTTGCCTCATTTGATGTTGTTGTTTCAGTTTTAAAGGAATTTCTTGGTCGTGTGAAGGAGTTTTCTTTTTAGGTGATAAAGCTAAGAAATAGTTACTGATTGCAGGTGTTCCAGTTATTTGACCTTCTTTTATTGCCTTATCAGAAGATTTTCTTACTGCTTCCTCAGTGCCCATTCTCTTCATAAATATAGTGCGAGATCTGAGTTTTTTGAAAGCCATAAACTATTCCTTAGTCAAGTTTATGAGGATTTTAATTGATATTTATCGCTCTTTAATTGTTTAATGTATTAACAGCTTTGACAGTCGACTATCATGTAGACGGAAGTTACACTTACCGCGCTGATGCCGGTTGTTGCTCGGACCAAGGACCCTATGGTAACATAGTCATATTGGTTGAGGTAGAAAATTAAATTTAAATTTAAAATGGAAATAAGGTGGCCCGTCCCGTCCTTATACGTCCCCGGACGGCCACAGACGGCCCGCCCTTTGCCCGGGTTTCGACCCGCGCGCGTCCCGCGATGCGCGTTCCAGGGATCAGTTATATGGTGTGACCAGTTGTGGGGGCGTGGCACTGGGAGGGGGCGTGGCTCACGCGGGAAGAGGACCAGCTGGAGGTGTTGTATGCTGGTCCTCGCAGTCCCGGGGCCGGCGCCTCACCCTCCTCTGAGGCCACGAGGTGTTGGTAAAATTCCTAGCCGGTCCAGCAGCACAAAGAAAGGGTGATGGGCAACTCCTGTAGCGCAGGCGATGCAAGCAGAGCAAAACAGCAGCGTCTATTCACGAGCGGCTCCCGCGAAGCGGGGGCCGCGAGAAGTTATTAGGCTTGGCTGGGGGCGTGGCACTGGGAGGGGGCGCGGCTCACGCGGGAAGAGGACCAGCTGGAGGTGTTGTATGCTGGTCCTCGCAGTCCCAGGGCCGGCGCCTCACCCTCCTCTGCGGCCACGAGGTGTTGGTAAAATTCCTAGCCGGTCCAGCAGCACAAAGAAAGGGTGATGGGCTACTCCTGTAGCGCAGGCGATGCAAGCAGGGCAAAACAGCAGCGTCTATTCACGAGGTTGTTATCTAATTACAGTTGGCATTGAGGATAAAAAGGAAAAACCTGAAGGCGGTCGAGAGAAGAAATTTACCACTCAAGCATGGACAGATTCGGTGCCCCAGATGGAAAATCACCTAGTAAGTGCATGCCAGGGAATGTCATCATTTAATCCCACTATGTGGCTTTTAAGACGGTAAACCCACTTCTGTTCACGCAGTAATAATGATCTATTTTTATCCGCACCAACCGAATTGCACTGTAGGTTTTTCAATAATGGTCCATCTTAAGTCTTCCGTCATATGTCTCATTTCAAGGAAGTGGACAGTCAGTCTCGTATTAGATCTACCACATCTAACAGTGCTCTGATACTCCATTATCCGAGTTTTAACTTTTCGGCTGGTCATTCCCACATATTGCTTCTTGCAGCGACATGTACTCAGGTAAATGACCCCATCTGAATTGCAATTCGAATGGGTCCTCTGTTCCCAAAGATACATTTAGTCTATATCAATGCATTTGGTGTTATTTGTCAAATGACATACACTGCAAGATCCACAGCGTGTGTGTCCAATTACCGGAGGTAGAAGAGTGAATGTCGTACTTCCACCCCCTCTATTGACCCTGGGTCTGGACTAATAAGTTCAGGTTTTGGCTTTGTTTGAAAGAAAATAGAGGCTTTTCCACACTCAGCCCATTAGAGTTAAGAATCCTTCAGTTTTTGAGAACCAGTCGTCTAATCTGTTTGGAAGCTGTATTAACAGTGAATACAAAGACAGGTTTCTTGGACACTAGTCTAATAGTCTTGGACAGAAGTACATCACGGTTGATGTTAGTCGCCCTCTTCCTAGCCCTGTCCCACCAGTAAGTTTTCCCGGAGGGATTTCGGGTGGAAGCTATCAAAGGTTAACAAAGCGTTTTTATCCATGGGCTTGTGAAAGACTCTTGTGTGAAGTACCCCCTCTCTTGGTTCAATCAGAAGATCCAGTAAAGGTAACCCTGTTTTTGTGATAGTGGAGGTAAAATGGAGTAGAGGATTCCTCATATTAATCCACTCCAATAATAGGTGAACTGAACTTTCATCCCCCTTCCAAATAACCAAGACATGGTCTATATAACAACGCCAAAGTCTTATGTGGGAAGATCACGGGCAAGAGATGTCATAAATCATGGCTGTCCCAAAAGCTCCAACATAGAGCCCTGCCAAGCTGAGGCAAAAACACTCCCCATAGAGGTACCATGGGTCCGCAGGTATACTGTTCCATCATATTCAAAGTAATTCTTGGTCAGGGCTATTTCCGCCAAATATAAAATGAAGGCCCTAGGTGTTTGATAGGGCTAATCCTCTTCCAAACAGGATGTCCTCCAGGACCCTGAGACTTTCTCTTTGCGGAATGTTCATGTATAAGGCCTCAATGTCAAGGCCTATGAGAAACTAAGTCCCGGGTTCAAAATGTAAATGCTTCAGGTGTTGTAAAATATCTAAAGTGTCTCTAAGATATGCCGGTAGCTTCTGAACCAACGGTTTCAGATAAAAGTCACAAAATTGAGATAAAGGTTCCAGAAGGGAACCCATCCCAGACACAATCAGCCTCCCGGGGGGAGGTATGACTGGTTTATGAATTTTAGGGAGAACATAAAAATAGGGAGTTCTCAGCTGTTTATTCACCAAAAATTCAGCTTCATGGTCAGAGATCCAATCATTGGATCAAGCCTCCTCGACTAGGGAGACAATTTCTTTAGTTATCTCCTCAGTAGGATCCCTAGATCGTTTCTGATAATTCCTCTCATCAGATAAAAAGTGGGTGCATTCATTGTCATAAGTAATTCTATCCAGAATTACTATAGCCCCGCCCTTATCTGCAGGTTTCAGAACAATGCTAGAATTTTCTTCTAGTTCATTCAAAGCTTTTTTCTCCACATTAGATAAATTAGAGAATGAACGGGTTCTGTTCTCATTTAGGTTCTCCAAATCGTGAATCACTGCCTGTTCAAATGTTTCCACCTCCAAAGGTAGTAGCGATAGCTGGGGTGTGAAAGTAGACTTGGGCGTAAGGAAGTATCTCCCTTCAAGGGGTCAGTGTGTTCCTTGTCTTGGAAACAGATTTTCAATCTTAAATTAAAAAAAAAAGTAGCTAGATCTTGCCGCAGTTGAAAATGATTCAAATGATTAGTAGAGACAAAACCCAGCCCTTTGTTAAGCAGTTTATTCTGAGGTTCTGATATTATGGTTGAAGACAAATTCACTACCAAGGAAGTCAATGGCTGGTCCCTGGCGCCATATTCGATGCCATGCTCCTGGTGACCGGTTGAGTGATCTCTTGGTCCTGATCGTCCCAAGTTATCCTCTGTTGTCCTCTCTGCTTACCTCTGCCCTTGTTTTGGCCTCTCCCTAAAAAATGTCCCCGAAAGTTTTGGAATTGGGCTGGTTGAAACTGGGGATTCTAAAACCGAGGGTCCTCAAACTGCGGATTCTGAAAAGAAAGGGTGCTGAGGGAAACCCACCATCGGCCAATTATAGGCCTGATTCTGATATTGTTGGAAGGAGTCTTGGAACATCGCTCTCTGGGACCCCGCCAAAAGCGGGGGCTGTACATACATATATGGCTCAGGAGATGCATGCATGTCCCTGTGGCATGGGTTGTTGGTTTTAATGAGATTTGATGTGGCTAACCAGAAGCCTTTTTAACATCCCTGGATATATGTGTTTCTTATTTTATTTTATAGTACTTGTATCCCGTGTCAGGTGAATTGCCTCAGCACGCCAGGTTTGCTGTATTTGTGTACCCTGGCAATTACCCAGAATAAGGTAACAGGGTTGCTTGACTGGGACTGATAGGAGTCCTGAAGAAGACCGGCGTGAACCGTGAGTCTGGGCACAATAATCATGGTCAAAACATGTTGACTTTGGCAGTCGAAGGAGGGCTGTTGTGAGTTCCTTATATTCTCACAAATAAAACCCTTCTTTCTGATTTTAATCCTGTCTGTGGGACCCTGGAATAAAGTATATCAATAGTGTACCCACAAGCCAGTTTTAGGTTCACTTTTCACTGCACTTATTTCTATCATGTTCCCAGTCTGGGTTGGTCGCACATTGTACTCACCCATTTATGATTGTTGTTTATGTTGTTTGTTCACCCCCTCCCTATGCTCCAGCCTGTGCGTGGCTATGCCAGGGTGTTTTGTAAGCAGACCTGATGATGAAGCATACAGATTTGTGTGTGAGTGAGGGCAGTTTTACTAACACTCTTTGTGCCCCTGCATGTGTTTTTCAGTCTCATTTTCCTCTCTATCCCTCTTGGTGTGAATAGGACAGAGATGTCAACCACTGAAGTTGGTGTTTTTCAGGTGTCACATGCAGACAAGGGCAATGGCAAGTCGGCCGGGCAACTGAGCAGCGGAGGACAGTGGAAGGAAAAGGCCCTGGCAGTTTTGTAGTGCAAGGGAAAAGCAATTGGTGGGCAGCATGTATGTAGGGGATGTGGGGCCGAAATGTACACCTTGCTGGTCGGTGGGTGTGAGAGATGGTGTTATGGAAGAATCCATGGTAAAGATGGCAGAGGCCACAGCAACAAATGGGGCACATAAAAATGGAGGGTGTTAAACAGGTAGTGGGTACTGGGGTCCAAACGGATTGTAATGTGGGGACCGAAGAGAAGGATGACACTGAAGGAGTTAAACATAAGAAGCGGCTGCCTTATATGGGATTGACGATGCCACTTGGATCACAATTATCCGAAAAAAACAAAAATAGTATTTGAACACACAAATATGTTGATGTTTTCAAGCTATTGCATCGAAAGATTCAGGCCAAGGAGGGATCCAAGGAGGAAGAGTTGGAGTTGACTAGAAGGTCGAGGGTGCCCATTAACATAAAGAACTGGACCTCTGCTTTCTTGATTTATGTCAGCATATATTGTGAATGTTACTTTTACTGCAATGCGTAAGTGCATGGACATAATCCATAAACTACAGGCACACTTTGGGAGCTATGCCTGGCTGAGCTATAACGAAGAGTTTAGGGCCATGGTTAGAATTAATCTGAATAATTGATAACTGATGGTTTCTGCATTGGGAGTAGTGCCCAAGAAATAACCAGGAGAGTTCAAAATGATTCATCACCTCTCTGACCAAAGGTTTTAGAATTTTGAGGGGCATTCCCATGTTCATGAGGGTTTGCCAGAGTTGGTCTCTGGGAACAAGGTTGAAGGCGGTTTTTAGGTCTATAAAGGCAAGATATGAGCTGGCTTTGCCCAACACAACCACCTTCCAAATTAGCAAAAGAAGACGAAAAACCTGGTCAATAGTGCTAGCCTTCCGTCGAAAGCCAGCCTGTAAGGGAGAGGGGCTGTTTTTCTCATCCATCCAGGTTTGGATTTTAGTTAAAAGCAAGCGTCAGAAGACCTTTTGAGCGCAATCTATCAAGCTAATTGGGCGGTAGTTGGAGGGCTTAGATCTGTCCCCTTCTTTAAAGATTGGAATCACTTCCGCTCCTTTCCACGAGTTTGGAATCTTTCCTCCTCTGGCAATGTAATTGGCCAAGTTCATAGAGTATGTGGCCAGTTCCCCCTGTCAGCGCGGAAGAGATAGCCTGGGATGCCGTCTGGGCCTGGGGCTTTAGCAGGTATAATGGCATCTAAGGAGCTCAAAATCTCTTTCCTGGTAAATACAATTATGCTTCGTTGGGCGTCCAAGCTGGGGAGCATCCGAAAACTATTGGTAGTATCACCTAAAGAATATATAGCTCATTAAAATGATTGTACCATTCTAATGATGTAATGTTGTTGGCCAGGGGAGGGTTATGTTCAAAATTTGCCTTGGCCACTAACAGCCAGAATTGTCGAGGGTCAGGATGACCAATAGCCTCCTCTAGTTCTTCCCATCTCCCTTCATCCCATACATTTTTGGCTGTGCCCTGTACCTGTTTATAGGCCCTTCTGCATTCACGAATGATTACTTGGTCCCTATTTTTAATAGCTGTGGTCAATCATGCTCTAGCAAGCCTACAGTATATATTGTACCACGGATTTGCTCCAAGGTTGCTACCCCGGAAGGATCTGGTCTTTGAAATGGGGATGCAAAAAAAGGTAGCCAATTGCTCAAAGAATGCTCCTTGAAGGGCACTACAGGTGTTACCGGATTGGGAGCCGCTACTTGGTGGTTCTAATATCGCTAAAAACTCAGCTAGAACTTCATTGATCTTTAGCATTTTAAGTTTGTCAGCCAGGACCATGGGCCATTTAAGCCGACGCTTATCATTTGTGGCACTCAACTCCCTTGTGCATAGTATCAATAAATGGTGAAAGAGGTTCTTCCTAAATCTATGAATAAGATATCTCTGAAAGTTAGATAGCACAAGACATATATATGGCTTGATTGACAAGTAATTGGATCATAACAGAGTGTCTTACAGACAGTTTTGACACTACTCCTGCTTCTCTCTCCATATGTTTCCTCTGAATAAAAGCTTTTGTAGTCCAGGTCACATCAGCCTTAATAATCTTACATGGTTGAATAAATAATCCAGGGCACCCAAGAGCCCTAAAAGTCTCCTCTATATCCATGGCAGTTCTTGAAATGAGCACAACTTCATCAGCATACAATAACACAGCAAACGGACGCTAGCCCACGCTATGTATGATTGTCCCCACTTAGTTCTGCTGTTGGTCCAAAAAATGTATATAAAAGGTAAATAAGAAGGGGGCCAACATACAGCCCTGTTAAACACCCTTTTTAAAGCTGAAGGTTAAGGAGCATTCTCCCTACTCCCCAAAGCACCATGAGGCCATCGAGTTATAATGCAATGCTCTCAGTAGGCTGATAATGTACTGCCCTACCCCCAAAGAACACAAACAGCCCACAACATTTCTCTATTCATCCTATCAAAGGCTGAACTGAGGACCATGAATGCACGGTGAACTGACTTTCTTTGAGCAACAGTATACTTTGACACTATCAAATACAGATTTAATAATTGCTCAACCGTCCCCACTCTGGGTCTAAAACCATTCTGTATTTTAGAAAGCACATTCTCCTGCTTAGCCCAGGTGCCTAGTTGATTCAAAATCACTCTTCCCAATATTTTCACCTCAACATCTATATCAAGAAGGATCCTCTCTATGACCTTTCTTGAAAACAGGTACAATCTCTGAATGTGACTAGTACTCCAGAAACCTGTGGCTCATTGCTGCATTAAGATAGATGGTAACCAGGGGTGCCCACAACTTAATGTTTGATATAAACAGGTCATCAGATACCCCATTGGGCCTGGTGCTTTGTTAGTCAACAAGGCCATAATAACATCTCTCAACTCCTTCCTATCGAACCTAACGTTGATACTCCCCATTTGGTGATTAATTGACTGGGGTGGTTCAGGATTATTGTAGATTGATTTAAAATGCTTAACCCCAACCTCTGAAAGAATGATGTGTCAGCTCAAGAAGGATCCATGACTCGGGTGAAATAAAGGTTTGGTGAGCACCTTCCAAAACAAGCCACTATCTCTCTCCGAACTTGCAAGGGTGAGCTCATCCCTAGCTTCCCTATGCAAAATCTGTTTCCTTTCATATATGGCTAGTTTATATGTTAACTGACACCGGGAAACTAAAGTGGGATCTCCAGGGATAGATTTAAGAGCCCACTGCTGCTCTCAATGCGCTTTTCTACAAGATTGATCAGACCACCTTTCAGGTGGAGGATTTTTTAAATTGCCTTGCCTCAGTTGCAATAACTTAACAACCCTGCATATATGAGTGAATGAGGGCAACATTGCGCTGTCAAGGGTGACTTCTTCCAAACCAACTGGAAATTCCTCTGTGCAAAACTGAAATAAATCTAAATAGAAATCATGTGGCTTCATCAGGACCACTTTTATTCTTCCCTCTTGATCCTTTAGAGATACCAGACCATCATGCTTGAAAGTCATGAGTTTAGGCTCAGAGGGCCAGATGTATTAATAAACTGTTTTGTTGTTCTCTAATTGTGAATCCTTGTGATTCACAAGTAGGAAATCGTAAAACGGCTTGTATGAAAGTGTGTTGAACACTTTCTGCAATTCCTAATGGGTCACAAATGACCCACCTCATGAATGTTAATAAGGTAGGTAGCAATTTGCGACCCATTAGGAATCGCACAAATCACTGGGGCTGTGGCCTGCCGAGATTAGCAGACCACCACATCTGTGATTGCTTTTGAATAAAGCAATCTTTTATTTGTAAAGCAGCCCGTTTTCCATAAAGGAAAACGGAATGCTTTACACAAAGTAAAATGAATAGTTTTGCTTTAAAAAAAGTTTTTGCAAACATTCACAAAGGTGAAGGGGTCCCTTGGGGACCCCTTCCATGGGTTACCACCAACTAGAAGTTGGTGGTAAAATGTGAATGTTTTGTGACTGCATTCACAGTCACAAAACATTCATACATACCATTCAGATTTGGTATTTTGAAGGGACGCCCTAAACATACCCCTTCCAAATACCAAATCGCAAAACCATTTTTTGATTCTGTAACAGGTTACTGAACCACGGAATAGAGTTTGATACATTGAAAAAGCATTTTTTGTGTTTGCAAACGGGACGATTCTCAGAATTGGGAATTTGGGAATGCAAAATTGCTTGTTATATGTGGCCCAAAGAGTCATAAAGTGGTTAGTAAAGGATTATGGTCACTTTTTACTGCACTTTGAACTCCTTAAGTCAATGTCATAGGCCAGAAGAGACAGCAATTAAATGTCTAACCTTTTCCCTACCCTTCCCTGTGAAAGTCGGCATAATCTTACTCTTGTCCACAACCATACCTGACTTGGGGGAGGTTAAAATATGTAAGTTAAAGTCAGCTAGCAATGAGTTCAAAAGGACACCCTTCTTAGTGTGTCTAATGTGCATCGTGCAATTGATAACATCATCATATTTCGAAGAATCTAAAACTGGTTCACAAGGTGTAAGTTAAAATCTCCCATCAACATAATGTCACAAAAATCATCTCTGTTATAAAATATATCTAAAAAGCTCTTAAGTGCTATTACATGAGGGACCTCCTCTAATCTAAAATCAGAATTATTAAAAATTCAACATAAATAAATTGACCATAGACTTCAACCGAAGAAGAACAACAGCTAAATTCTGGGAACCAGTGTCAACAGATTTAATATAACAATTTAATCTCAGTGCTAATAAAATTAACAGACTGCCTTGTGCCCTCCTGTCCAAGGCTGGAGTCACTGGAACATATTAAGAGCAAAAGCTGTCCAAGATGAATTTGCAATCCACATCCCACTTCTGCTGTAGATAAACTATGTGGAATTCTTTTAGAAAACTACACCATTGCCTATCCTCTGACCTCTTCCTTACCCAGCTATATTCCAACTAAGGGCCTCATAATGTTGTCAGGCGGAAAGCCTCAGGCCGACATTTGGAATTTCCAACACCACATTCGAACCCTACTGAACAACTCTGTCTGTATACAATCCGCCGGACTGATTATGATGTTCGCGGTTGAAAAGTAAACCACGTGGTCATTCCGAACTGGTCCCGGCTCTTGGATTATCCGTATCGGTCAGACCCGCATTGTGTAACTCAAAGGCCAGCGTTTTCGACCGACTGATTATGACATTGATTTCCAACAGCCTTTCCGAGTCGGCCTGTCTGACATGAAAAGGCTGTTGGAAAGTGACTTTAGGGACCCCTAGCAGGGCCCCTTCAACCTGCCGGCTCCGGCTGGGGGCTGAATTTGCATTGCCCAGGGACCATATGGAGACAGGAGAGTCTGGGAGAGTGCTTCTTGAGGGTAATCAATCTTGAGAATCCAAGACACTTAGAACCTCAAATCTACTAGCTGAAGAAATGGAACCCCTGACCCTCCAACAGCCCTTACTAGTGGGTAATCCATGCGTATTGATACCTTCACCTGGGATTTTTCAGGTTTCTAATTGAATTCAATTGCTCAATCAACCCTAATACGTCAAAGCCAACATGTTTTGGCCTGCACTATGAGCCTCTACTGGGTCTGGGGCGTTTGTCAGGGCTATAAATTGTGTATCCCTTTCTGTATTATGCATGCATATCATGCACATACGTGAGGCTGAATGTTCTCACCTGACTTGATCTTCCATCACTGAAGGATACCCTCGCTCTGGCTTGCACATCTAAATGTCAGTGCTTCACAGACTGCCACCAAAGTTATATCATCAGTAGGAGACATTTCTCTGCCTCCCTATGGCTCACTCCCTTGGATGGCTCAAAAGGAAGTATAACTTCCTTGCTTCGTGTCTGGCCTAGGTTCTTCTTGCAAATGACACAGAAAGCCATCCTGTGAGATCCCTGTAGTGCCTTGCCATGCCCCCCATTAACTGAGTTCTCTGTGGTGCCAACATTTTCTCTAGCAATCCCTGGACTCCTAATAGACTGAGTATATGCATGTGAGTTAATGCTCGGGGTCAATGTCTGGTGGCTAAGCATTGGGTCTTTCATAGTAGCAATTGTACCCAAAGGAAGAAAGTTGTGTTTCACCACTATATTGAATGAGTCTGCCAGATTAGAGATTTTTCTGTCTAATTTCGGATAACACATCTTGTTCTCCAAGTCTCTCCAACCCTCCATTAAGTACATCTCATTTAGCAGAAGTACAATGCTCCCAACTTTGTCAGATTTTCTGATCATAATTGTGTCATCATCCTGGAATGATTTCAAAGCATTCCTGTGTTGCGTACCTAGATTACTTCGCCAATGAAAAACTTTTTTGCGCAGTCTTTTCAAATCATGTACCGCCACTTCTTTGAAAGTATCAATGGTATCTGTAGGCATATTGGGTGCTGATGTTAGCCTAGTTTTAAAACTGTTATGGCAGTTAATCCCCACAACAATATACATATTCGCCATATTGAAATATGGATCATCAGGATCTAATTCTGCTAGAGTAAATAGTGTATTAATATCACTAATGCACGGATTGCTTGTATTCCTCACATTCAATGCAATAGCGTACATGCTAGAATTTTATATATTGTACAATTTTTTCAATTTCCTCATACTTACAAAAGTGAATACATCAATGTGACTTTGTACATACATAGTCAAATTGTGTAGATGGACAAAATGTTAAACAATATTCAAGTACATTCTTTGTTTATTACAGTAAGATCTCTATTAGATAAATTAACTACCGTTATTGGCTTCTCCGTTATTTGCCATCCTTGTTTCCCCTTCTCTGCCCTTCCACTGGAGTGCGGTCTTTTTTTTCCTTTTCTCCAGCTCCTTGTCTTATGATACTTCTACCTCTTGATTTGGACCTCACGTAGGTTGTCCACGAGGATCCCTTTTACTGACGCCTTTTGTCCATAATTTTGGGCCTTGCAGGGAACAGAGCTGTTACCCTGCAAGAGGCCTCAGATCTCTGATGGAGTCACCTGCACTCATCTGCAAAGCACAAGAGCAGCCCCACCCTGCCCATTGTGATTCTCTATGCTGGCTGATTGCCACATACAGAATGACAATGGGCCAGTTTGGGATGTTACAGCATGTGGTGGCCTCCTTCTGCCGTGGTCTAAGGCAGGACATTTTATTAGGTTTAGATGGACAATATTTGAACTTAAGACTCCTCTTTGTGGTGGTATGGAGCATGACACTGAACACTAGTCTAGACAGCCTACAGCGGTACAAGGCTGACTTGAAATTTCATAACTTGGAACACCATTTTGATTCTCACACAAATCTAGGTGTGAGCTGAGCATTAATAAACACCAATGACACTGGGTACAGCATTTGTCGGGTGACATGTTGCACTTCATTCAGTTTTGACATTTTGACCCCAGAATGAAGAATAGCTAGTTACCTGTGCATGTTTATTTCCCATTCCAGGGTGCAAAAACACAGATTTTGCACACTTCCCTGTATGATTTGAGCCAGGATTTGCCTGGTGAAAATGGGGCAGGCAAATAAATAGATGTTGGGTGCACAATCAATGCCTTACTCAAGTTCCCAAATCTGCAGCACGTGTGAGTTGACAGACACATTGGGATTAGCTCACATTTCAAATAGGACCCTGGGGCACTTAAGGGGACCACAGCACCTAAACTGTAGGATTCCCATTACTTACCATGACCCAGACCCTTTCCTTTACCAGGCATGCTTCCAAAACACTATTGCAACAGAAGGAAAAGATACACTGAGTAGGCAAACAAAAAGAATATGTAGAAGAGAAATACCACAATGTACAAAGTAAATAAGTTAAAAGGAGTTTTTATAATTCTTACAATCTCATCATTTTAGAGCTTAAGCATTTTTTATATTTTAAATAGGGAAGCCATAGTTGCTGCTTTTTTATTTATTTTATGCAAATAACATCCATTGACAAAGCTAATCGTAATGGCTTGTTGTAGGTCTAATATTACTGCAACATACCAGTCGGGCGGCACATTATACTCAGCACATAGTCTTAGCTTAGGGTTTTATGCCACACCCTGTATTACATCAGACATGCCCCTTGAAGAGATCCCCAGTATTCTCAACCCACTTAAAGCATTGGAAACAACACCATGTCACAGTCACCTCACGTCCTGGCACTGTGCATCATGCATGACTTCCAAGTTTTCAGATTGCCTATGTGCTGGGGCATGGTGAACCCACCCCACCCCTTGCTTTAGGAACTACAGCGAGGGTGACGTTATTGATTGGCCTCTTCGCTCTGCAACAGGATGGGTGGGTGGATGGATAAAGGGTGGATGGAAGGATGGGTGGCTAAGTGGAAGGGGAGTGGAGAGAAAAAGGGAGAATGGATGGATGAGTGAAAGCATGGGTGAATGAGTAGCAGAATGGATGGGCGAATTGGTGCATGGATGAGTGAAAAGAAGAATGTAAACATCGATGAGTGAAAGAATGAATAGGAGACGTTACAACACATCGCATGCCATTACACCACAGTTGTTACAACAACTGCGTTGTTACATCGCATACCATTACAATGCAAATTGTTACAATGACTTGCTGTAGGGGGTGCTGGATGTTGGAATAGTATAATTTACTATTCCAACTCCAGCCTTGCAACAGTAGGGATGATGTTGGATTTTAAATCCAACTCTTTCTGCCCCCTACAGCAAGTCATTGTAACAACCCCTACAGCAAGTCATTCTAACGACTTGCATTGTAATGGTTTGCTTTGGACCAACGCAGTTGTTGTAACAACCGCGTTGTAATGGAATGCGCTGTATCGCATTCATTGTAAACAATGTCTCTCAAAGGAATGCATATATGAGTGAAAGTGAGGGTGGAGAGCTGGAAGAAAGGATGATGGATGAGTGAAAGGGTGAATGGGTGGATGGATGAGTGACTGGATGGATGAGTAAGTAAAAGGATGGGTGAAAGGGTAAATGGTTGGTTGGATCGATGAGTGAATGGATGGATGGATCGGTGGAATAGTGGATGGGTGAGTGAAAGGATGGAAAGGGTGAAAGGGTGAATGGATGGATGAGTGAAAGAGTAGATGAAAGGATGGATAGAAAGATAGATGATAGAAAGGTTTGCAAGTTGTTGAAAAGGTTTGGATATGGATGGGCACACAGATGAAAGGACAGAATGAATGGTGAAAGACTGAATGATGGATGAAAGAATTAATGGATGACAGAATGTAAATGTGAAATGGTGGATATCAGGGGTGTGATGGAAGGATGAATAGGTAGGTCCTTGGACAAGAGAGCTCTTCTGGAGATGGTTTGTTGACTTACTCTGCTTTCTTGGTGCCATACTAGCTTTTAGTTCAAAGTGGGAGGTGTTTACATTTTCTGGCTACCCCTTTGCCTATGTGGGACTATTCTGTATTTACTGTTTGCCTATGTGTGGGATCTATACATCTTGCATATGACATTTTGAGTGACACCCAACTGCTACTTGAATGTTACACTAGTAATTGTAAATGATAGGTTTTGTTTTAGGTGTAAGGTTTTAGGGAGTGCCTCATAGTGCCTTGAGCTGTGTTTGAGATGTATATTGTGTTTGTAGCAATAGGGGAAGCATCAAAAATAAACTATGTAATAGTGTATCGACAGTGCATTCTTTAAGAAAGCTGCAGGGAGAAGCACCTTTGCGACTTACGTCAGCTAGTGCAACTCTCTGCTAAGCCCCCATTAGCAAAGTCTGATTCCATATTTTAAGTTCCACTTGCTGAAACACCCATTATGCTTTCCCTATTGAGGGTTCATCACAGAAATCCTCCCTTTAGTTCACCTATGCGTGCCGTTTTACATCTCACAATGGCACTCTTACCAAACATGCTTGCTCAGGTCCATGAGTTGTAAACAAAATATCAGACTGGGCAACCCAATGCAGTAAGCATAGAAATAGATTATTATCATATGAAATACCACAAAAAGACCTGTACAGTTGCTCAAAGCTGCACGCATACCAAAAAAACGTGAAGTGCACGATTGTCTCAACCTAATATAAACTTATTTTGACTTCTACTTAATTTATTTATTTTTTATTTTAGAGACTTATTGAGCGCGCTTCCTGAATGTAAGCAAGGATGTAATTGCCTTTATTTGGGGTGGAAGGCTATTCCAAAGCTTAATCGTGGAAACTAGGAAAGACCTATCACCCCATGAAACTTCTTTTGTTCGCGGTACCTTCAGAAGTCTTGCTGTAGATGAGCGTAAGGTTCTTGTAGGGGTATAGGGACACAGTGATTGTTTTAAGAATTCTGGTCCTGAGGCATGCAATGCTCTATAAAGCTACAAACATGAAAGAAAAATTCTTGTCTAGAGGATATCCAAAAAAAATAATAAGAGACTCTTACAAACGGGCACGTTTTTATGATCGCCAAAGCTTGCTCCAACCAAAAAAACCCAAAAGCATTTCCCAATTGATATTCATAACCAAACATTCCATGATTAATGAAAGAATCAGGCAATGCATATGTTCCAATTGGCACATCTTAAATGCAAATGTTCCTAAACAAGATTGTCTTCCAAAACCCATTTTTGCGTACAAAAAAAACAAGACATTGAAAGACCACATAGTCAACTCGAGAATGATCCCTACAAAACCTATGGTACAACTATCAGTTGTGAATAATCAACCTGTAGTAGGAACTTATAGTTGTTCCAGCTGTAAATCCTGTAAAACAGCAATACAAGGACCAAATCTCACTTTCAATAAAGAGCTAATTCAGCCTGTGGACCTAAACAATTGTAAAAGTACAAATGTAATTTATTTGATCATATGTCCATGTGAGAAGGGTTATGTGGGACAGACTGGTAGGGCAGTGAATGTCAGATTGACAGAACATAGATCTGCAATCAGGACCAAGAAGTTAACGGCACCTATGGTGAGCCACTATGTGGAACACAATCACACACCAGATGATATGGCATGGTTCATTTTAGAACGAATACATGTCAAAGCTGGACAAGACCAAGACAAGATACGCAAAATGAGAGAGGTATTTTGGATATTCTTTTTGGGAACAGCCACAAATGGGCTGAATGCTGAAATACCATGGGAGCAAGCAATTCTGTAATAATAACTGATTTATTGGGAATAGGTATAAAGTCAAATGTGAAGGTTGTGATAATATATAATAAATTATGAACAATGAATGTAAAGTAGAAATAGAGTGAAGAATTACTGATTTTTAATAATTTGTATATTTTTTGACTAGTTTTGAATATCGATTGTTTGCAGATGGCAGCGCTTTCTACCTTTGATAATCACCTTGTAAGGCAAATTACACACTCCAAGATGGCGTCTGCAAAGCACATTCCATCTTATCACTTTGGTCATGGTCCCTTGTGAATAATGAGTACAATACGACTAGTTGAATTATGAAGGGCTAGACTTTAAGAGGCATAAGTAGATGTCAATAGAAAAGGTCCCAAGAGAATGACTAGTATTACTTCATAAAAATCGAAATCGGAATATCCACCAATAATAAATTAGATATATCATAAATACCATTAGGTAGACGAGATATATAAAATAAGTAGGAGAAATAAATATGAGCTCCAAATATCGGCCTAAACTGCTAAAAATATAGCGTTTTCGCACTATTCCGAAGTAAATTTAACAGTTCTAAGATGGAGGCTCCGAGCATACACTAGCACAATATGACGTAGATAGGCGGAGAGACACAGTGAGCTCGCGAGATTACGCCAGTCAATCAGGGGGTTGCCGCCTGTGGCGCGAAAACTCAAGCTTAAAAGGAATGCCGGTGTAAGCTAGTTTAGCGGAGTCACCAGGCTCGACGGCAGGACCCGGATTCACGTCGGTTCGCACATAGACGAGGTAAGACCATAGGGGACCCCTATTAGAGCAAGCCCACAATGCTAATAGTTACAAGCGCGCATTTAACGTGAAACTAATGGGAGGATATAACGTTTTATGCCCCCAGTAAAAACTGAAAAAGACTTAGAAGAATCCTTTTGGAAACCGGCATCAACACAGACGCCAAAAGCAAAAGCCCATAATGAGATCGGTGTAAGCATCCGTAGCGGAGCCATCTAGCCTGATTGTAGGACCTAGTCTCATAAGGATGCTCGCCATTATATAAGGTAAGACTTAAGGCGAGCCTCTATGTAGCAAGTAGAAAGCGTATTAAAAGATCAGCATCCTACTGCATTGAAATTAATGGGAGGAATTGAATTTTATGTCCACAGCAAACATTATAAATTTTTAAGAGGAACCGAACGGGAGCCAGTCTTGGGACATACATCTAGGCAACTATATAGGAGCGCTGTCATTGCATCCCCTAAGGTATGGAAAGACTCACAAGCAAAAACTTATGATTAGAATGTACATATCGTTATCCAGTGTTGTGCCTATAATAATTAGAACCTTTAAATAATAATAGGCCACTAACACAGGTATGTATATCATCTCTCCATAGACAACCCACTAATATACCTGACGGATAAGAGAAAACAAACCCTACTGCATTGGGAACGGAATATCATAGCGCCATAGTCCTTAATTCAGGTATTAACTTGTAGTACAAAACTATGTGGTTTAGGTAATTTACATGCCAGCCATTCAGAGGGTGATGAATATAAAACTCTTTCCAACAGGCTTAGTCAAAATAGAACAGTGTGAATCTCGAATCTCGCTCCATCGTGATTGCAATTACAACCAGAGTATCCATCTCCAGAATACAGGTATAATACACCTTACCTTAATGTTACCATGAAGTAAGCCTCTTAGTACTAGTAATTATTAGTTAAGAATCATAAAATCTAGACTTCCTAAGTACGCTCTTCTGACCTTGTCGCTCATCATAATCAGATGGTTACATACCTGTTCCCCTGCTCTACCCAGCTGTCCATTTTTTACACAACTCTTCACTCTTTTCCATATACCCAACAAAATTAGATCTATTAGCCCGCATATCAACTGAATTCTCAGCTCCCATCTGCAAGCATTAAAGACCATTGGAATTTAAATAACTGTTGTAAATAGTGTATATATATGAAATTGTGGTTTTAAGGATTAACAGATGAGAGAATAGTAAAAGTTTTGTTTCTGTATGTATAGTTTTAGAGATGGTTAGACACTAATGTATGAAGTTTAGTCCAGCCCAGCAAGTAAAGACCCCTGTTCAGTGGGACACCATTAGACGTCATAAGTGACATATAGTTAAAAATGAGAAAAAGTATATGTTAGACGTTGGTTGTATTCTGAAAGTACATATTCGAATCACTAAACTAATATTTTTCATAATTGTAGAATGAAGTTCATGCGGTATTCAAAAATACAGATTTCCTGAGGAAGGCCACAAGCCGAAACGCGTTGGAAGGGAATAGATACTGTATTTACAAACTCAAAATCAGAAATTGCTAATTGATGTATATCCATATATAAACTGTTATCTTTTTTGAATTGTTTTTTTTTTTAACAAAATTGATTGTAATTTTTATGATATAAATGTATGATTGTCAAATAGTGATGAAATGAAAATATATCAATGCACTTTTTGTACAGAGGAGAAAAAAAGAGAAAAAATTAGAGGAAGAAAATCAATAAAAATATAAATAAACAAATAAAAAATTCAAATTACGCTGTGTTAGTGTAAGTTAATCTATCAGACAGCAACGTCTAGCTTACTTTAGAGTTCCAGTACACAAAACCCGGTGTACATGGTCTAGTTTTCAAATAATGCTCTAAAGGCTATACATAGTGCTTTAAATTTGGCTCTATTTCTTACAGGAAGCCAGTGTAGCTGTCGAATGACGTTGAAAATAGGTTTAAATTTGAGTCACAAATTACCCCCAGATTTCGTACCTTAACAACAGGAGATGGTGGTGATCCCAAATCTGCCATCCACCAGATCTGAGTTTAATTTAAGGAAATTTTCTGTCATCCATGCACTTATCGCAAGCATTCCCTGTTGGAAATTGTGAGCCATTTTCTCTCTGTTGGTATTAACTGCCAGCACTAGTTGGGTGTCATCTGCATATGATGTTAAACCCAGGTGATGAGATTTAATGACCCTCGCCACATATATGTTAAATAGCGCCGGGCTTACGAGGATCCCTGGGGAACACCACATGGCAGGACAAACGGCGGAGAGTTAAAGTTGCCCAGGGTGACAGACTGTACACGATCAGCAAGAAAGGAAGAAAGGAGGGCTTTTGCCCCACCGGAGACCCCAACTGCAGAGACACGGTCGATCAGAGTGGCATGATCAGCCGTGTCAAAGGCCCCCGGGAGATCCAGCAGTATCAAAACTGCAGCCCCCCCCACCATCTAATATCTTCCTAATTTCATCAGCAGCCTTAATAGGTGCAGTTTCAGATCCATGTCCCCTTCTGAATCCGAATTGAGATTCATCCAGGCAATTATTTTGGTCAATGAAGTCAGATAATTGAGAGTTCATTACTTTTTCAACAATCTTTGCTGAGAATGGGAGACAGGCTATAGGTCTATAGCTAGTTACATTGGTAGGATCCAGACTAGTCTTTTTAATAAGGGGTCTGATGACAGTTTTCTTCCAAATGGACGGAAATATGCCTGCTTTAAACATTGAATGAAAAATTCCTGCTAGGTTGTTACCTATATTGTCAGAAAATAGCTTAAGAGTTGAAGGAGGACAAGGGTATTCAGGGGATCCAGAATTGATGGTGGTAAGGAGATGTGACATAGATTCTGGAGAGACCTGGGTGAATTCTTGAAAGGAGGGAGAATCATGAGTGTCTGAGGATGTTGTTACAGTTTCTGACACACATTTAGAGTCTTCTGATGAAACGGGTGAAGGAGAGTTACTAAAAGTATGAGTTTTAAAAAGGGAGTAGATATCACTACATTTCCCTTGGAAATAGGTTGCTAATGAATTACAAAGGTTTTGAGTAGCAGCTATGGAGGTTGATGGGCCATGTCCAGATAATCGATTAACAACCTGGTAAAGATGTTTCACTGAATCTTGCGCAGTTTCTATTTAGTTGCAGTAAAATTTACTCTTTTCTGTAATCAGAAGTTGTTTATATTTAGAGAGAGCCTGTTTGAAACATGATTTTTGGGCGGGATTGTAGTCTAAACGCCTTTTACGCTCTTGGCGTCTGCAAATTTGTTTTTTGATCCTGAGGGTTTCGTTGAACCAAGGAGCAGACTTTTTGGCCCTGTTGGTGGATCTTTCTTTTGTGGGGACCGTCGTGTTGACTGCATCCAAGATCCAGTATGTGTAAAAGGTGGCTGCAATCTAGGGAACAGGGGGAGCCTCTGACTGAGAAGCAAGCAGTTTGGATTTAAATGTATGCGAGTCAATATTTCCCCATGCTTTGAAATTGCTGGGGATGGAAGGTTGAGTAGGTAGAGTAGTATTAGCTCTAGTTTAGATGTTGAAAAGGACCGCACAATGGTCCGTCCATGGCACAGAGGTAAGGTCTCCTATGGTGAGTTGCTTGTGATTTGAAAAGAGGTTGTCTATTTACTTACTTTTATACTATCGTGCAACTTCCTCTGATGTGTCTGTAAAAAGTATCTTTTGTCCCGAAGTTTTGTCCTGAATGTTGACCTGTCCTGAATTTATGTCCTGAATTTTGACCCTCTCTCCTGAATTTTTAAACTTACCATCCTGAATTTACACCCATGCCAGTTGGTCACCCTACCTCTCCCCCGACACTAGTTCCATTGTTGTTGCTCTTTCCCTCAATTTATTAGGTGTAGTTTGTCTAAACAAATTGCCTTTGTTTCTGCTTCCACTTCATGGTATAGATCTACCACTTTACAAGTGTCACTGTCTGTGTGAATCACACCAGGGCCTCTTCCTCATATCAATCATCCGTTTTTATATTATCATATCTTTTACTGAAGGTTAGTATTCTTCCTGAGATGTGATACTTTTCATCTCAAAGGACTAATTCACCATAAAAAGGTCAAAACGTATTTTTGGTACATTTCAATTCCTTAATAAAACATGCCAGTTTTGACTTTTGTTTAGTATTTAGCCTGTTTTAATCCAGAAAAATAGATGTACATTGTGTATTTTCTTTGACTATTTAGTTCTGCTTATACAGCTTAGTATATACTCTGGTATATCACAGTCAAATCATACTTTATTCAGAGATTAACCACCATAAAAGTGCACATATACAGGGCCGGACGGGGAACCACAACCAGCCCTGGCAAAGTGCACGGCTGGCCTCCCTCCCCACTCGGGGGGGTTGGAGGTGCCGCCGAGCTCTTAGCGGGGCCGGTTTTTGGCCGATTTTAGTACAGGGCCGATTTTGCAGCTATGCTGCAAAAACGGCCCTGCAACAAAAACGGCCCCTAGGGGCCCCAAACTGGCCCCCACCCGTGCAGCGCACCGGGGTATTGCCCGGTGCCCTATGTGGCCAGTCTGGGCCTGCACATATACAGTACAAAGACATGGTATTGTTAAAAGCAATTTATCAGCATAAAAGCACAACAAATACCAAATAAGAAAGCAGGTAAAAACATTAGACCCAGAGTCAATATATATTTCTAATACGCAGGTAAAATGTCATATAATTTAGCTCTGGCTTCCTAGCTGCTGTGAGAGCAAGAGAGGCATTTTAAGTGAACCAGCATTCAAACAAACTGCATAGCAAAGGAATTGAAAATCGTTTCCTATGAATTAAGGAATGTTTACAGAAGAGAATAAAGTGAAGAGTACCAACGCAGGGGCATACAGGCAAAGGCAAAGAACAAGTTCCTTGTGTTGGAACAGCCACTAAAAAGTGAACAAGATTAAAACTTAACCTTGTAAGGAGAAACCTAAACGATTAATTTGGAACATATTGCAAATACAGCTCTGGTAAAAAGGCACACTAATATTGCAGCGAGGTAGAACTGTGTCTCTTGACTGCAATTTGTCATTATAGACCTTAAAGACAATTTAAAAAATAGATCTGTAACCATGTAAGGGAGTAAATGTGGGGACTCCTCAGTGTTTGAATATGAGTCAGGGACAGGGCCGGACTGGGAACCACAACCGGCCCTGGAAAAGTGCTCGGCTGACCCCCCCCACTCATGGGGGGGGTTGTTGGAGGTGCCGCCAAGCTCTTTGTCGGGGCTGGTTTTCGGCCGCTTTTGGTACAGGGCCGATTTTGCAGCTATGCCAATAAAAGCAGGAGCAGGTGTGGGTGATAACGAGCTTACTCCTCTGCCCTCACGGTGTTCAATGACTGGCAGTTCCTACTCAGTGCACAAATAAATGTGTCCTGTGCCGTGGATGTAACAAATGCACTTTATGGTGCCAGGTAAAAACAGGAGAAGGTATAGGTGATAATGGATCTCCTCCGTGGTTTGCTGAATACTAGCACAGTCCTTTATTTTGTCTTTACATTTGTAATTCATGTATAAAGCATGTTTAATATGACATACTTATAACCCATGAAGAAGTTGGATGCCAAAGTGCAGAGTGAAGCTGATACATATATATATATATATATATATATATATATATATATATATATATATATATATATATATATATATATATATATATATATATATATATATATATATATATATATATATATATATATATATATATATATATACAGTAGATTCAAACTCCTGCTACTTCCAACCTCCACACGGCGGCTGCGAAGAAGGAGACTCAGACCCCGCAGAACTTCAGGCAAGATGTTTTATTATTCCTTACAACAACCCACGCACGACGCATTTCGGGCCATAGGAGCCCTTGTTCACAAATATATTTATATCTATCAAAAAGTTCACAAGTCGATCAATAAACCACCAGGAAGACCAATTGTGAGTTTGATTGGATCACTTTTAGAAAGAAACATCACGGTTCATTGACACTATTCTGATGGAATATGGAACATCATTGCCAACCTATCTAAAGGATAGCACAGACTTCCTGAAAAAGATCCGGAATGTCCAATGGAATGACCGACTCATCACAGCTACAATAGATGTATGTTCCCCATATACTTCAATCTTACATTCTGACGGAATTAATGCTGTACAAGAATTCCTTAAGACTAGATCAGTGAGCTTTTTGGAACATTCAAACATACTTGTGGAAATGTTATCTTATTGCCTCACCGACAATATCTTCCTCTTCAATGGTGAGCTCTTCCTACAGAAGCAGGGAACAGCGATGGGTACATACTTTACTCCCACATACGGCAATTTACTCATGGGTGCCTGGGAGAGGGATGTACTGTCTGGCAACCATAACTCCAAGATCAAAATTTGGACCAGGTTTATCGATGACCTGTTTATAATTTAGGAGGGCGAACAGAATGAATTGGAGAATTTCATGGAATCACTTAACAGGAATTAACTAAATGTAGCCTTCACGTCCACTACTAGTAAGAACAGTGTAATCTTCTCGGATGTCAAAGTTTATATTAAGAACAATAACATCTGCACTATAATACATGGGAAACCCACTGCCTGCAACAGTATGCTCCATGCAAACAGTGGGCACCCACAACACCTAAAGTGGAGCATACCGTATGGACAAATGCTGCGGGTAAAAAGAAACTGTTCAGAAGAAGACGATGTAGAACATGAACTTGAAGAGATGAGTGCACACTTCTTGGAAAGAGGATACCCACTTGAAGTAATCAGAACTGCGAGAACAAAAGTTAATCTGAAATCAAGAGACTGTCTATTGACTTGTCAACAAGAAGATCTGGCAGAACAAAATAAAAATATGGAACCAACATGACTGATCATAGATTTCAACAATGAGGAAAAAGAACTGAAAAAGATTGTAAAAAATAACTGGAATATACTGATGCTGGATGAAACACTAAAGAAAAAAATCACCATCGTGTCCCAGTATAACATACAGGAAAACAGCATCTCTGAGGGACATATTAACACATGGTCACTTTGAGATCAAAATACCACTGACAACAACTTGGCTAACCACTCTGGGCTTTGAAGTTGTCCCAAATCTAAGGCATGTGAATATGGCCAGAACAATTGAAAAACAGATTATGGACCGTATAACTTGCGAGTCGAAATATGTAGTTTGCATATTGGAATGCCCGTGCAAAAAACAAGATGTTGGGAGTACGATCAATAGGCTAAAGCTAAAAGTATTTCAACATCTGAGACCCATCAAAAATAAAGATTTTACCTATCCCATTGCGAAACATTTTTTTGAACAACACTCTAGTAACAACCGGGACCTGAGATATTTTTGCATAAAGATTATGCACTTAGGAAATAGAGGAGGAAACAGAACAATAGAATTAAGAAAAATAGAGTCCAGATACATCCTAGCGATAGGAACAGAACAACCTCTTGGGCATAACCTGGATGCAGAACTCCACATACATTTACAATGATGGCTCCAAAAATCTTAACTGTACTCCAGACAAATCAAAGGCTCAGAATAGCATTGAGTAGAGTGTTTCCTGAATGAGAAACCAAGTTAAATTGTTCAGAACAGTGTGAAGAGAAAGGATCAAAGTGGGGAATGGAAGACTGTATACGTACCAAGTGAATTATGCACATTGTCACTTTCAGAGCCTCTATGTACTAATCATATAGATAGATAGATACCTATTTATTTGATTGAATATTTAATTCTTTAATTAATCCATATGTATCTACATTATATACACAATTTTATCAGTGAGATATTGAACTTTTAAGAATTTTTACAATGTATACTTTATTATAGTTGTAGCTCTTATATCCTCACAGATAAAACTGAATGAATCAATTGCATGCATTTTAGCCTTAATTCTTAAACCTTAAACTCAAAAACTATGAGTTTCCGGGATTAACATTGAGGTCACCTCCCTGAGAATATACATATGAGTTGAAAAATCACCCCCTAGCTCCACTGTGAAAATGCTTATATGGTTGATCTTTTTTTAATAATTATCTTACTTGATCAATAATGGAAGGAATGTCTTTGCATGGGCAGTTCAACTATGTATTTCTCTGTAAATAATTCATCAGCTCTACTGTTCGAAATAAGGCTTTAAATATATATTAATGAGAACCATGATATGGTTGGCCTACCTCCTAGGAAAACTGCCCTACATCATTTGTCCTTGCAAACACTTTCTGCACCGGCACTTTTATTTTGTAAACAACATAACTGCATTTATCTGATAATGCATTTGAAACATTGCAAAGAAAAAGATTATAAATGTACTTTACATGTAATGGAAAGTGAAAACATGTGAAATTAAATGTTTTTTATGTTGTCCATAATTGGGAATAATGTTTTGCACTAGCACCTTATTTGTGAAAAATGAACTTGTACTTTTGAAATTGAAATGATGCTCCTATAGTATTTACTACATTCATTATTGTACTTTAAATCAAATGAAAGGTAAAAATGGTGGAAAATAAAAACAGTTGAGAAAGAATAGTGGGTTAGCAGTCTAGAAATATGCCCATGGGTAGGAACAAACAATGGATCATAATGAGCCCCTACCACTTTAAAATGGCGATCTAGACAGCCGGACTCTATGGTCCAGTTGAAGGCATAGCGCCAAAACGCGCAGACTGTCCTTATCTCTGCACCAATGGTGAATAAGTAAAGATCTAAAAATAAATACTGCTGCCCAGACCTGGATTACTTCATGGTGCCATGGTTGCCTTGCTGTGTGAGGTGAAAGCATATATATATATATATATATATATATATATATATATGTTTTCCTTGATGGATTTATAAAGCACAGTAAGGCTCATAAATAATGTCTGTCTCTATGTGCTAAAGAATCTCAGACAGCTATAAGAAGCAAATAGAGGGCAACATTTTACAAACAGTAAAGCCAGGTTTAGGAAGCTTGTGGAGTTTTTGTAGATTTGATTCCACTGAGTTTTATAAAGGGAACCTATTCAGAAGGAGGGCCCAAGTCTTTGAAAGGATCTACCACACCAAGTGTGTAGTTTGAATTTAGGAGTCAGAAATCAAAGTTTTGGACAAGCCCACTCTAATTCAGGTTTTGTGTATATTAACAAACCTTTTCAGCAAGAAAAAAAGGTGCTGTACCCTAAAAGATTTTATGCATCAGCATAATGGTTTTAAAGCACATGTGGAGTGAGATTGGGAGCCAGTAAATAGGGCCACTGGAGAAAGAACAAGATAGAATTTTCTTAAATTGAAAAATAGTCTCAATGTAGCATTTTTTATTTTTTGGACATCTTCAATAGTTTTTTAGTGAAGTCCTAAATAAACTGAGTTCCAAGAGTCCAAACCAGTTTTGATGAAAGCATTGGCAACCATACCTTTGTGTGGGAAGGCAATGAAAGTAGAAATTCTCTTTACCTGTTGAGTTAGAAAATTTAAGATTGGGTGACTGCTGCATTTTGGGCTTAAAAGAATGCTTAATGTCCAAAATATTAGCCAATTTGTAGGCAACAGAAGGACATTTACCCAGTTCTTCCAGCCAGAACGAAGCATGTAGCCAATCTATTAAAAAAAGTAGGAGAATGTTGCTCTTACTACGGTCAAGTTTTCAAAAATTGGCTTTTATCCACAGATGGGGAGCCAAAATAATTATTAGCAGATCAGAGGAAGAGCCAGATGGTTTACTTGCATTGACAAGCTCAAGGCACTCATCAGTCCAAATAGGTTTATAAGGATTGAAAGAAATAGCAGACCTTAAGGGGTCTGTCATAGATGTAACAGAATGACCCGAGTAGATAGAAGGATGTTTCTCTGACATGCAATGTCCATCTCGAGGATTTGGTATGCGAATTGATCCCTAATTGCATTGCATCGCATCAGGAAAGTAGTTTGAAAGTTGATCAACAATATCCTAGGAAGACTAATATTTGTATCAGTTACAACAAGCTGGTATTATTGGTGGTTCAAAATGCTTATTTAGAAAAGTTATAACCTCATTTCATCTTATTTGAGTAGTAGTATCTTTTCTCAGCCTTGATTAAAAACAATAATTCCTAAGTTGCTGTCAGTGAGAGACTCTGGTGTGGTGGCTGTCCTCTTTACACAATCCTCTTTCCAGCCTTCCTACTCTTCTCTGAAAGTAGGGGTAAACAAGTTGCAAGAAGCATGCTGTTGATCAAGTTCATCAGAATGTATTAAACATGTTTGTCTAAGACTTTGGTTAATATGTTCATGAAGTGACTCTACCACATCTAAGGAACCAACACATCATAACATTTTTGCCAAGAATTGGCTAAACTAGGTAGGATGGAATCTGACTACAGTCTGCTGTGCACAAAGCAGTAACTAGATTTAGTAGTTCTGTGGTATGGCATGGTGCTAGCTGAGAAAGAGATGAAATAAATTTTACCTGTATGGCTGAAAATAGTTTGATTTTATGTCTGTTGGGTATTTGCAAGTTCTTAGAAAGTCACTCTTTTTGGCCAGTTCACCCCAATTTTTTTGTGCTGAATGGAACTTGTGGTAGCTGACTCTGACTGTGTCCAGGGCTCTGCTGGTCAGACCCACGGCCAGTGCTATGTTAAACACAAACACATACATTGAGGTACACTTGTAATTGGCATGACCTATACTATAAGTCCCTACTAAATAATAAGGCAAGGGGATAAAAGCTACCCATATGTCCCTATTATGTAATAGGGCATGGAAGTTTAGAGGCCAGCAGCCTTTGCTGCACTTGCATGTGTGCACTGCTGAGAGCCTGAGCTCATTTTAAAAGCAGCCCAATGTTGCAACACTGCTTTTAAAAGTAAATTTCAATGTAAACTCGACTAGGTCTCTCCTGGGTGTTCCAGGGATGGGGGGCCTGTAATTATGAGCGGGGCTTTAGAAAAGAGGTTTCATGAACCCTGGTTGAGTAAGAAATTATGCATTTCATTTTCCCCAATGGAGATAGTTGGTCTCATAGGCTATCATGGCAATATGTTATAGACGCATAAATATTGCTAGGAGATTGTGAAAATATCATCCAAAGACTGAACAGAATGGTATTAATGAATCCAGCAACTTGGCATTGATGAATGTATCATAAATTGTACAGACAAGAAGTTATAAGACTATCTTTTCTGTAAGCCATGGTCCAGCCTCTAGCACTCGTCCTTGGTTGGTCAGCAATGAGGGGATTAACCAAACTGCCTTGAATAGGTTATAAGTGGCCAGGCCGGGCAGATGGAGGTAGCTCTGTGGGGCCATAAAGCATCAGCTTTAAAGGAAGAATAGGTCAAGAGGTGTAGAGGCTCTCAGTTTTACTGCCTGAATGTACAAGAAGAAGGAAGATTGTTCTGTTGGAATCTTGATCTGCACGCCTGGTGAAGACTGTGCCTGCTGCACTATGTGAGACTACAGCTCTGCAGACTACCTTGCTTCAAGAAGGAGTAAGAAGTGGGCTTCCTGCAGCTACAGGTTAACAAAGCTTAACTGACCCCTCTTCAGCAGGAGTCCCTCTCCTGGAGTGCGTGCAGAGAAGTTTTAAGGGTTAAGCAAGTGCATTGTTGGAATTGAAGTCCAGGCCTGCCAAGACCATCTATGAGATTCCAGGCCCATGGATATTTTGAACACCTGGAACCCACCGGAAGACCTTCTGAAAGAACCTCCAGGAGTTTGGGAAACTTTTTGGAGAAAGTATCACAGGGGAACTCGACTGCAAGGTTCAAGCCGGCCACCTTCAACAGGGACCCAGATTCCAGGAGTCGACTTCCAGTGCTTGACTGGGAGCTTGCAGAAAGTCAATCCTGTGAACCCTCACTGAATCAAGACTGGTGGAGAGCATTGGGAGTCCCACTGCAGATAAAGCTCTTAAAAAGTTTCTAACCGCAAAGGTAACATTTTGACCGAGGCCTTCCACGTGGAGTATCTGAGCAGGACTCCATCACGGTCGGACTCAAACTTTAACTTTGTCCCGGTCAAGTGCGACCAGTTGTCGAAAAGTGGCATTATCAGTTTAGTGGCCTTATTGCTGGTGTTAGCTGCCTACCTACCACTCCTTATAACCAACCTTTCACCACAAGCTGTGGAAAGTGAGCACTAAAAAGCACACCTAGTTTTGTGTGTTTGTGACAGTTACTTTATAGGCAGGTAAAAACTCACACGTTTATACCTTGAAAATGGTGAGAGGCTAGATTTCTCCATGTGCTGAAGAATGTCTCTTTCATGGAGGAAAGTGGAAAAGACCAGTCCCAAAGATAGAGGAGGAGAATGTATTGAAGAAAAAAGTGTGCATATATATGCCCATTGGTACTTAGCATATAATGTTTCTGTGTAAAATTGAATTATGCATATAAAACTATTTGGAGAAACGCTAATGCCTGGATGTCACATGATTTTTCGAAGAGCACAATTGCCTCTGGCAACGCTTTCCAGTTGTACTCCTAGAAAGGTTTGGAAATTAGGGATAAGAAAAGGTGATTTAGTGGGGCTGAGTTTTGCATTTATACAGTGTTAAGTTAGCATGAGCTTATTAGAAGTTTAAACACCATTTTGCTCTTTGCTTTCTTTTGCACACGGCACATACGTTAGGCTGAGAGTTTTGCTTCATATGAGAATAACTTGTTTTTCAACATTGCTAGACTTGCTTCGTAAGCATAGTCTGAACAGTGAGTGCCGAGGCCTTCAAGGTTATAAACACTGTTGCTTTTGTTCAAACTGATCAGCGCACACTCTAGACATAACATATATGCAGCTGCGGACAGCTCAGATACTGGTGTCTTTAATAATACACTGTGTAGGCATGATTGAACACTCTTGGAGAACATTTTTATTCTGAGAGCTTGTGCTGAGCTCAATGCGATTCACTCCTGCTAAACTCTGAGGTATGGGGTCACCTATGCAAGCCTAACACACCTTCTGTAGTTATAAAATAACCTACTAGCAAGGGAGGGTTAAATATAGGTATATATATAACCTGTTTCCATTTAGCATTATAACATGCTTTCTCCCTTTGTATTTTATGGAATAGTAACTATTCTGACAATCTTATTTCTTATCCTATGTCTGCTTGAAATAGCTAAAATGCTGCACCTACGATCACGGCGTTGAAATAAATATTTTAAACTTGATCGTGTCTCCCTTTACTCCCTGTTCTGGACTGGTGTGAGAGTATAACGAAAGAGTGCTCATGTTTTCCACCTTACCTGAGGTATCCTAAGTTGCAAGTTCTGGGTTGTCTAATCATTGTTGACTTTGCTATAGGACGAAGAGATAATGTGACACTGATGCTAGTCTGGTAGGGGATTTTGGGTACTAAGGTGAGATTTGGTACACCCTAATTCACTGAGGTGCTGAGTCTCTGTGCACAGTTCTGTGACTGAGTAGAATCCCTGCAACAGTGAAAGTAAAGATATGGCTAAGTGGCGGTGGAAATCATTTTTTGGGATTACGCCACATTTGTGAATAAATCTGAGAAAAAAATATGCGCAGAGATTTCCACAGTATCCTCATTAGCAACTAATTGCTGAATACCAGCATGCATACTTTGCATTTCACTAATGTACAAATTCATTTTCTGCATCTAATTGTGCAAATAATTGCTTGTTTAGATTATCTGTGCTAGCCCTGAATGGACAGAAACTTTCTTTGAATGGGGCGTAATGAAAACTTTGGCCATCCTCACACAATCGAAAGATAAAATTGTGAACACGTCAATATCTAAGTAACCTTTGGGCAGATCTACAAGGACTGGCGCATCTCTGCATATCAGCAGGGATGCGCCAATAAACTTGCGACATGTAAAACCACCCTTGTGCCAACAAGGATGCACCGCATTTACAATGCGGTGCACCATGGCGCAAAGGTAGGCAGATGCATGTAGTATCTGACAGCGTAAGGTTGGCGCAGTGCTGGATTCGTGTAGCTGATGTGACCCAACTCCAGCACTGTTCCAAACCGGCCTATCTTCCACATACTGCGTCTCGCCTTACTCCTGCTTCGAGCAGGCACAAGGTTTTGACGCAGCGACGTCGGATAAGTGACAGAGCGAAATATTGTAGATTTCCCTCACACACTTTTCCGTGGCTTTCTGGCAACGGATCGCCCACACTGCGACGGTACGACCACATTATACCTGATGCAGGTATAATGTGGCATAGGGGTTTACGGTGTGACGCATCTTCCTAGATGTGTCAAGTTGTAAATCCATCGCAGCGTGGCATTTGCTTTACGCCACCGCTGTGTCACATAAGTGACTCAGCGGCGGCGCTAATGTGTTCTAAAGCAGCAGTATGCTGTGTCAAACTTTTCAATTTCACAAAAAACGTTCTTTTTGCCCTCAAGAATCATCTGGAATACATTTTGAGATACTTAATACATAAAAGGTACAATGTAGTTCTCATTCACACATTGATCCTGATGCATATTTTCAGAAAGAGACATTAAAATATTTTTTCGCTGTGTTTGAGGAATAAAGCTTTTTCTGGGTCGAGCTGATCTTAGTCACCTAAACTGAAGGGGCCCCTGATAAAGCCAGCTCTGTTCTGCAGAGATTCTTGCCCTGATGTCCTTGGATAATTTTTAAACAGATTGTTTCAAACACCGTTTTCCTTTAATTTATTTTTAATGTGAGATGTGTTAGTGTCTATTACAGACAATTTGCAGAGAAATGTTGCAATACAAATGTTTATTTTAGATCATAACAGGACCTCTCCTATTCATAGGTCACGGGATTATTTGTGGTATTATTAGTGAGCTGTCACAATGTTGAAAATACATGTCACTATGCCTAAATATTAGATGTAAACACATTTAGAATTTGGACCAGTGTCCAGTGCAGTGTCAGTGACCTGGTCAAAGAGGACATTACAGAGCTGAAACTCAATCATAAATTGAAAGATGTTCTGTACAGGGACCCTCAAAATATGTCTGGCACAGGGCCCCCAAAATTGCTAATATGTCCCTGTTGTCAAGATCCTGGTGTTACATACAGTATGTACTAAAAGGTTAATTAGAACAGTGAGTCATTACCGGTTAGCAGGTAGCTGCATGCATCTGCGAGGTACAGAGCAGATTGTTACGATTTCCCCAGTCTTTCATTATTCCAATGCTGTGAAAAGATTTCATTTGGGTAGAAACCATGGTCCAACGTGTTAGTTCTGAATTTGTGTTTCTCTATGCCAAGTACTTGTAGTCGGCGTAAGGTTTGAGTCTAGTATAAGGTGCTCTGCCACCCTACTCAGTTATGAAGGGAAAATCAATAGGGCCCGCATCAAGAGGCCAATGCAGCGTGCACCGCCAATTGCCACTGCTGGCGTGGTGAATATCAGTACCCACAAGGCACTAACCATCACCCGGCTGCAAGTGTGATAATTTAGATTGTTCAACACTCCATAAGCTATAAGAATGGCTCAGGCGACAGGTAATGAGCTTACATATATTTACATGGGCTCTGTTACCTTTCTCCCGCCTGTGAAACCGTCTAAAAGACTGAAGGGTGGTGGCAGCACTCACGAAGGTCCGTTTGCGCATTTGGGGACAGATTGCGAGCTTGGAGAAGCGTGGAGCTCCTCTGTTACCCGTTTTTCCACTGTGCCTTATGTTGCTATCAAAATTGAAATTTTATCGTTCTGCACCTTCTTAACAATTTATTAATTTTCCTCACTGTATTTGCCTGACCTAATCCGGGACATATCGTGGGTGACTTAATACCTGCCTCCTCTCCAGGGTGTGCCTCCCTGCCCCAGTCCCTCGCGGCTGACGTGTCGATTGCTGTGGAGGGCAGGCGCCATCTTGGGTGAGGACCTAGATCCCGGCGGTGCCGCTCGCTGTGGTCTAGCTGGGGTTAAGACATAAATTACGATGGCCTCCCGGACACGCAGCGGACGAGCGCAGCGGGCGCGCCAACGGCGCGCCGAAGGTGCGCCTAAGGTAAGCCCGTCTGCGCCCGTCCCCCGCCAGCCGGGGCTAGGGGCACGTGATTCAGCCCAATTTACCACCTACTCTGCCTCGGATCTGATACGTTTGCATTTCCATTGGCCACTCTGTCCCACCATACCTCCTAGACTGGACTTATTAGGACTTTTTTGTCCCCGGAAGGCTTTCCCTGAACTTGACTCCGCCTTAGCTAAGGCACTACTGTCCGGCACACAGCACCCCCCAGCTGCCTCCTCTTTCCCTGCTAAAAGAGCTGTTAATTCCAATTTTACTGTGATCTATCTGAACACCCCCTCGCTGGTAAAGAACCAGTTGGAGATTTTCCAGCTCCTGGACTCTGAGAAACCAGACATTCTGTTTATTACCGAAACGTGGCTTAACGAGGAGTCCTCTCCAGACATCCTCGCTGCAGTCCCGCCAGGTTATTATATCCTCCAAACCAATAGATCCTCAGGCAAGTCGGGTGGTGGGGTTGCAGCCATTATTAAACATCCAATTAGATTCTCCTCTGTGGATGTGGCCACCATTCCCTTAGTCGACTGTCTCATCCTTCGACTCGAATCCCCAGTAGCCCCCCTTATTTGTGTCCTGGTTTACCGCCCCCAGCCCATGCCCAACTTCCCGTCAATGTTTGGTGACATGCTCTCTCAGTTGGTCATAAATAACTAAAAAATTCCTGATCATAGGGGATTTTAACTACTGGCCTTCTGATGATAGAGAGAGCATTTGTTCATCTACCTTTTCAGATTTTTTAGCTGGCATGAACTGCTCCCAGCATATTCACTCATCAACCCATGTCAAGGGTCATATCCTTAACCAGGTCTGGACCTCCCATCTGGATATCTCCACCCCCCCTTATCCTTCCTTGCCCCTGGTCGGACCATTTTCTTATCACTTTTACCTTTGTTGTTTCCTCTCATGCTAGTCGTACCCTTGAGAGCAACCTCTCAGCTAGGAACTGGAACAGGGTTGACCTTGGCAACTTTGTCACCCTACTTAGGGCTACCCTCCCCCCCGAGTGTGACTTTTTAGACTCCTTAGACACCCAGGCACTCGGCCTAAAGCACTGGCTTGAATCAGCCAGTGATATAGTAGCCCCCCTCAAACATATCAAGCTAAAACGCCCTCACGACGCACAAAGACGGTTCTCAGAGGAACTTAAAGCCATGAAGCTTAAACTCAGACAGGCGGAGCGTTGTTGGCGGCGAGACTATGCCCCCGCCAAGAAGCTGGTCTTTGCAGCCGCGCTCAAAGAATACAAACAAGCCATCCTGCAAGCCAAAAACCTCTACTTCTCTAAGAAAATTGTAGACTCAGCCTCTAAGGCAAAATATATCTTCTCCATCGTGGAAGAACTCTCACATCAAGACGGGGTTACCCTCAACCCTCTTCCCTCTCAGCCTCTTTGCGATTCCCTTCATTTGTTCTTTGTTGAGAACATTTCCAAAATTAAAAATAGCATCCCCTCCCCTGCCCATCCAGCCCCGTCTACCTCCTCTACTATCCCTGTTATTCCTAACCCCCATTTAGCTACACAGATACCCCATATCTCGGAGAACGACTTCCTAGTTTTGATAAAAAAAGGTCGCCTCCGGATCCCCTACATATTGTTGTCCTCCCCAAGTCTTACGCGAGGCTTTCACTGCCTGTCCCTCCCCTCCCATGTCCCTTCTTAATAACTCACTTATAGTGGGCCTGGTCCCTAGCTCCTTTAAGGCCGCTGAAGTGGTGCCCATCCTCAAGAAACCCAATGCCGACCCGTCCCTTATGAGTAATTTCCATCCCATCTCCCTACTTCCTTACCTAAGCAAAGTACTTGAGGCCCATGTCACCAACTTTTTGAGCTCATTCATCGAAAGCTCGCAGTTCCTCGACCCCCAACAGGCTGGCTTTAGACCTGCCCACTCAACTGAGTCGGTCATTCTCTCAGTGATGGAGGAGCTGCGGAGGGGGGCGGACCTTAAGACCAACCAGGCTTTGGTGCTCCTGGACCTGTCGGCTGCCTTCGACATGGTCGACCATGACATCTTGTTCGGCCGTGTCGAGGAGGCCGGCATCCAGGAGCTAGCCCTTGATTGCGTTCGCTCTTTCTTGAGCGACCGCTCCCAGGCTGTCCGTCACTCCCACTTCACGGCCGATAAGGTTAGGTTGACATGTGGCGTCCCGCAGTGCTCCTCCCTTTCCCCCCTTCTTTTTAATTTGTACCTTACCCCCTTATCCGCTTTCTACGAGGTAGTAATGTCACTGCGTCCAATTACGCAGACGTCATTCAGCTCGTCTTTGATATTGATTCTTCGGACCATTCCATTTACATTTTTCAGTCTACCCTGTGCCACATTAGCGATTGAATGGGGACAAACCATTAAAAACTCAACCCTGACAAGACCGAGTTGGTCTTGTTCGGGGGTGCCCCCAATCCGTGGAGCTCCAATTTTTGGCCTTCACGTTTGGGCCTTCCTCCTCGCCCCGTGGATTCTGCTAAAAGCCTTGGTGTTATCATATGTAAAGATCTCTCAATGAAGCCCCAGATTAACGCCGTGGTTTCCTCTAGCTTCTTCCACCTATGTAAGATCCGCAAGATATCCCGCTTTCTTACCACAGAGGCTCTCACTCTTGCTCTTTTGGCCCTGGTAATTTCTAAGATTGATTATGCCAATGCCCTGTATGTTGGCATCCCGGCCTACCAGCTGAACCGATTGCAGCTGGTCCAGAACCAGGCCGCGCGACTGATCTTTCACCAGCCCGGGCACCAACATGTTCGTCCCCTGCTAAAATCCCTTCACTGGCTCCCGGTAACCGAGCGCTGCAACTTCAAACTTGGCTGTATTATCTTTAAAGCCCTGGCTGGTCTTGGCCCAACCTTCATCTCCTCTCTTCTCTACCATTACGCTCCTTCCCGCAATCTTCGATCCTCCCATCTTGCCCTGCTCAGGACACCCACCTTTAAACGCAAGAAATATAAAGTGTTTAGATTTTCATTTCTCGCCCCTTCCTTCTGGAACTCACTCCCTTTAGAGTTTAGACTCACCTCCTCTTACTCCCAGTTTAGGTCTCTCCTGAAAACTCACCTGTGTTGTAAAGCAAATGATTAAACTACTTTTGGCCCATCTTTTTTTGCACCTCCCTTTTCTTCTTTCCATCTGTCTCCATGTCCACATAGCGTCAAGAAACCGCTGGGTGTAAGTGCACTCTATAAGAATTTTTACATAACACATAACATAACTGATTGAAGCACAGCTTAATTAATTAAACAGGCATATCTTTCAGGCATGTCAAATCAGGCCCCAGTGCCCACACAGTTAGTAGGCAAGGAGACCACAATAATTTAAGTAAGGGTAATGTAGGTAAAAACTGTGAAGCCATGCTGCCTGTTGTAAGACTGCCACCTATTGGCATCCCACTTGGTGCTGGGGAGTAATAGTTGAATCAGTAGTTAGCATTCACAGGTTCAAATCCACGACTTTGCCCTACAGGGAGCAAGTGTTGTAATCTCCCACATTTGTCAGCAAGCACACTAGTTCATTGTGATGCCGGAACCTGGCATTTTTAACTAATATATGGGTTGCATAGCTTTGTATGCCGGCATATGTTCTAGTAGGTAATGCACTGGTTCAAACCAGGCTAGGGCTAGTTAAACTGTAGGAGAGGCCATAGAGCTTCATGGCTTTTGCAGTGGCTAAGCTTATAGTTACCCACTTACTACTCATGCAGGGCATTTCAGATGAGCCGAATAGCACAGGGGCAGAATCGGTAGGAAGTAGTGCAGCATGTCTCCTGTGCATCCCTACCAGTTTTAACCGATTATTATTGGCATTCTTGTAGTGAAGAAATGTTTTCATTTAGCCACAATGCACCAAAGACACACTGTGGCAAATTGTTGAGGCATTCTTAATGATTACACAAGTTCTCCTTTCGATAGACAGAGTGCACACTAGGGGAAATTAGAAGCTATTTCACAATATCCCAAGGGTCAGCGTTTTATCCCTTGATAGTCACAATTCAAATGTTTTAACCCTATCGGACTGGAGTGCTCTCATCTCTGGAATTCATTTTGCTCTTTTGCTGCTGTTTCAATCATACAGGATATTTGACTATTGCTTATTTTACGGAACCCAGGAGGTAAGTGGAAAAGGTGTAGGGGCAACATGGTGGGTCGAATCCCTGACTTGCTCAAAAAGAAAGCGGGAATGTTTAATTGTTGAAGGGTGTTCAGGGTGGCTGAGAACCTAAACCTCATCATGGCTGAAAGGCTTTGCTTTCACACAAGTGGTGGTCAAGGAGACAAATATTTAATGGCTGGGTCATTAGTTTGAATCTCTACAGACGAGTGCGAGAAGAGTCAGTGGTATAGTTATAGGGGCAACGCTGGCACCAAGATTGTGCACAATAAAAGCCATATGATCAGGGGCCAAGTAGAAGGTTTGTTAAGGATCTCTTTCTTTAAGGAAGGGATGGACTGAACCTATGCGAGCAGTACTCTAGGTACTTTCAATAACCAATAGGATAGAGACAACCCTTGACATTATCAGACAGCAGCATCAGGTTCAGACCACATGGGCATAGCTTGTTGTTTCCCCAGGATTACACAGAGGACATGGTTTATCTGTCCAGCGGATCTTAGATAGCAGTGGTTCTGGGAGGCGCAGCCGGACAGGGGAGGGATCCATGACAATCATGGTTTGAAGAGACCATTTGTCGCCCCTGCCCCCAGATGCGCCACAAGTTCAAAAGGACATGGGCCCCCACCACACCAAGAGTCATGTGCCTTCACCTCAGGTGGTTTAACCAGAGACTACACAGATGACAAAGTTCCTATGTCAAGTGGAGTGAGCGACATGCTCCTCCTGAATGTTGTAACAACAATCGAGTGGCTCATTCCAGTAGTCGTGGGGGAGCTGTCGGTGGTTGGTGACCCACCTCCAGCATGGCGGGGAGTCATGAGGTTTAACAATGATTATCTTCACATAAGAATGTAAAAGGGCAACTGCCCCAACAAGGTCCTTGGGATGCTTTAACGGCAGGGACTCTTGAGACAAGTGCAATCGCCCAGTCATGGTCCTTAGGATGCCTCACAACAGGGATATTTGATGGCAGAAAAGATAAAAAAAGGTCAGCGCTGGGCAGACACTGTGCTTACAGCCCAGACATGGACACAGGACGAGGAATGCCACACATTCGGTAGCAAGTTGAAGTCTCGAAGCCGCAACCTGCTGAACCATGTGACAGAAGCAGAGCTGTAACACCAGTTAAAAGCAATTTATAACCTTGAGGGTTGATGCATAGGAGGATTAGGCAGGTGATGGTTATTAATATGGAACAAATTATAGGATGTACACTGTATAACCTTTTATGAGATGACTTAAGTTGTAATCCTAAATAAGCCAGAAATGAGTATGTTGATGAGCAATGCCATCATGACAAGTGTGTACCAACTTATGATGTGAATAAACTGCCTTTATAGCTCCACAAAGGCCTTGGTGTACATAATTGATGGGGAAGAAGGAACGGTGGGAGGGCCCAGTGGGATGCTTGTACAGTTGGAAGGGTTTAGACGGAATGGGCCCAATTGACAGAACTAACTTAGGACAAAATCCTAAACTTACTACCATTTTGCTATTCACAGAAGGCACTTACTCATTTTGGTATTCACAGAAGGCACTTACTCATTTCGTTATTCACAGAAGTTAGGAGTCCTAACTTTAGGACTCCTAAATGCCATCTGTGAATACCGGAATTCTAAAAGTTAGGATTTTTCTCAGTTTAGGAGTAGAAAAGTTAGGACTACTAACTTTAGGACTCCGAAATGCCTTCTGTGAATACCGAAAGTCTTAAAGTTAGGATTCTTCTCAGTTTAGGAGTTGTAAAGTTAGGACTCCTAACTTTAGGACTCCTAAACTGAGAAAAATCCTAACTTTAAGCATTTTGGTATTCACAGAAGGCATTTGGGAGTCCTAAAGTTAGGAGTCTTAACTTTACTACTTCTAAACTGAGAAAAATCCTAACTTTAAGACTTTCGGTATTCACAGAAGGCATTTAGGAGTACTAAAGTTAGGACTCCTAACTTCTGTGAATACCGAAATGAGTAAATGCCTTCTATGAATACCAAAATGGTAGTAAGTGCCTTCTGTGAATACCAAAATGGTAGTAAGTTTAGGATTTTGTCTTAAGTTATTTTTGTGAATCGGGCTCTATGTTTTGATTCATTCCACAGACAGCTTTCTTTGCTTCACTCTTGCAAAATTCATCTAATTCTTTGCGAAGGCAACATCGCTTTTCGAATGGTTTAAGGACGAGTGTCTTGATATTTTAATTTAAGACAAAAATAATGTTTGAAACAGGGAACATTTTGTCTGAGGTTGAAGTAATTCAACAATGTATCGACTTTCGTAAAAAGAGAAGCAAAAAAAAAAGCATGCGACTCCTCTGAAATATTCAGCGCAATTGCTCACGGAGTAATGCTGACATATCACTCCTGCCAGCACACATGAGAGTGAACGGTTTTGCGTCAAAATGTAAAACTTATTCCAAGCTTTCTCCTTTGCTAGAGCTACAATGATCGTTTTTTGTAACAATGGGTGTTATAATGCTCTGATCCATCGATCTGAAGCACATTTAGCATTTGGACACATATTTGATTAAAACATGAATGCTTATCCGATAAGGTTAAATTTACTTTAAGGTCTATGGATTTAAAGAACAAAAAATGGCCATCTACAGGATGAAAATGCATGGCCTTGTGAGTCATGAATAGGAAACGCATCCAACTTCAATCCACTATGTATTACAGTACATTATGTTGAAGAAATTGCCATCATATCTGAATCAAGCGCATTTATATGGATAACATTTTTCCGAAGAATGTCATGGGTTTGTGCTTAAAATGGAAAAAATGATCCATGCTCCCTTATTAGCCTTGGTATTGGATATAGGATATATCTTCTCAACTGCAGCAGAAAATTGTACTGAATGACATTTTACATTTCAACAAATAATATATTTTCTTTAGAAGCTACACTTCATTTGCTGCCGCCTCCTCGAGATATTTTGTAGTTATTGCTATGCCATGCTCTCCCCAGGTGATTTGTGTTGTAGTAGGAATCGCTAAGTTAGATTCTGTAATTTGTAGGGCACCTTAGGTATCTGAATTTCCTTCGGAGATTTTAAGTGCGACCAGAAAACAGTTTGAACCAATCAAATTGCATGAATGTCTCTGTAATATTCAGTTGTGTTGTGGAACATTGCACGTTAAGAGCATTTCATCATGTCTAGCCTTCAGAAAGTTTCACTGACTTTGTCCGTTCCTGTCTCTTCTCCTTGCTTTCATCATTTTATTTTTGTTCCTAGAGCCAAGTGTCTCAATCGCAGATTTTATAAAAAGGCAAGGAATGTGCTCTTTGAGTAAATAAATACAAGACAGGGCTTCCGCTTTTTTATGCTAAATTCTAGTGGCCTCATTTATGAGGTTTGCCATAGGCAGCCCGGCAGGCCTTCCTGCTGCGCTGCCCTACGGCAAAAGAAAAGGGCAGGAATACGATCTATCAGATACGGCATATTCCTGTCATTTTCCCCTGCAACGGCGCACAATGGGCTGTCAAGCGCCAGTCCAGGCACCTTTGCACATGGTGTAAGTGTATCTGCGTTGAGCAGATGATTATTTTTCTGCAGGATAGGAAACCTTCCTGCACAAAAACAATCACAAGAGGCATATTTATGAGGCAGCACTAAGCCACTTTTTTTGGCCTCGTAAATGTCGTTCCCTTTAACGCAGTCTTCTGTGTTAAAGGGGTCTGCAATGGGTGTTGCTGTGGGCATTCCAAGCAACATCCATGGCTTTTTTACACTGCCCCAGATTTATGAGAAATTGTAAATCTGAGGCAGTGCCAAACACATATGCCAGTAAGGGAGGCACAACAAGGAGAACTATCTTTATTTCTCTGTGTTTTTCCTTTTTTCCATGTGTGCTGCAACACACATTGAAAGAGGAATACCCCTCATGAGATTGTTTTTGTGCAGGAAGGTTTCCCTTCATGCATGAAAACAATCATACCTGCAACACAGGTACCCTTGCACCATGGGTTAAAGGTGCTTTCATTGGGGCACAGTAGCCCATTGTGTGCTGGCGTAAGGGAAGAAGACAGGATTGTGCCATGTGTAATAGATACGGCACACTCCTGCCCTTTTATTTTACTGTAGGGCAGCGCAGCAGGAAGGCCTGTGGCACTGCCCAATGGCAAAACCTCATAAATGAAAATGTGTTTCTTTTTCCTCTTCTTTGACCTGAAGTGCGTGAGATTCTTTTCAGGTCTTTTTTGGATCCATTTATGGACCAGTGTTTGGAAATCTGACATGATTGTGAGTGAGCTACTCAAGCAATTTATGTTTCATGATGTTTTTGCATGTGGGGACATCTGGCCTATTCATATCCTTTTTCCTCTTATCTATATATATGCTCTTGTTCTTGTCTCAATTCTCTCCATATATCATATCCATAGTAGGTTATGGACTGATATTTTGGGGTAGAGCAAACTTGAACAGGTAATCTTTAGGAATAACCTTTTCAACATGTCTTCTCACTCAGAAAGCATGCCTGTTAGTGGAACAAACTGGAAGATCAAATATCTCCAGTATGGTCGATTACACCAGGTTGAAACGCAAATGAGCATTTTGTGAGACTCATTATAAATGTGAAAAGTGTGCTGCCCCATCTATTATTTGTAGTGCCAATCAACAACAGGTAAGTAGGATAATTTGACTGCAAGGAGGTGGAACTATCATGCATGAGAAATACACTACATCTTAGGGTGAGTGGGAGCCTTTTAGGCTGAAGAATCCTATTGTGCATTAAGTATTTTTGTGAGAAATATTTTTCATTTAAAGGATTTAACTGTGAACTATTCCAGGGGTGTCATAGGAGGAATCGTGTGAAAATATTGACACATCCTTCATATGTTCTTGGTTTTGGATTATCCCATATGTCTTCTTGATGGTGTCTACATACAGTGCAAAGTAATACTGTCCTAAAGAAGCTGGTAGAAAATCAAAGCATTTCAACTGAAACGTATGTTGGCTGTTTGGGTGTCCAGTCGGGGCCCATACACCAAAAGGAGAAAAGAAATCTAGATTTGACTGGTAGATAGTGGACACAGTTTTTTTCTGGACCAATGTGTGTTGTATGTATGTGATGTATATTGAAAGGTGTGTTGGATGAGAGTGTGATACAGAAGAGAGTATGGGATGTTATACTTTTGTTCTTAGCACAGTCAAGGTGTCTGGTTTTTAACTAATTAACATTTTTGTCTATTGTAATAATAAGAAAAATCATGTGTTAGTTTAAATAATGCTAAACAACAATGAAAGAAATATTTTTGTAAAAAAATGCAAACAGCAGAAAATTATGAGAATACAATTATGGCCTAGTTCTCTGTGTGATATTTCCAGTGGTACAAGTTAATATGTGTGTAGTTGGACCTTACTTTGTAAGTTTTGTGTGTTGTTTTTTCCACTCGGTCTTAAAACCTGATATTCCAAGTTTAATTTGTTGAGGGGGATACCTTATTTGCGCTGTACAGATTCAGGAGGCATGCAGATCCTCTAACAGTACCTTGGATGCATTAAAGATCCTAGATGATGCATGGAACATAAGAAGGGATGCATTGCTGTTGAAGTTAATGCATTGTTTCTAAAGTCAATGCAATGCTGTGGACGCGTTGAAGACCGCAGATGATGCGTTGAGAAAAAGGAGGGGCTGCATTGCTTTCGAAGGCAATGCTTAATTTCCAAAGCCAGACGTGTTGTGAATGTGTTGATGTCAAGAAGGAATGTCCATCTTGCTGATGCGTCATCATCCTCCCACTGACTGTAGGCGATGAGTGCAGTACAGGGCGATGCAGTGGCGCTGCTTGGAAAAGTCAGCACTGTGAAAATCGTGGGCGATGCATCGCACAGTCATGAGTGATGTCCACGGGTTCAGTGCAGGCAGCAGCAATGCGTCTATGTCATAGGGAAATATGCGGGTTCCAATGCATTGGTTTCCTGTGTTCACTCTCAAGGACCAAGGACTCTTATTGGCACCACTTGGCAGAGTAGGACTCACAGCAGAGGAACACAGGTACTAGTATCTAGATGCAGGGGAAGGCTTTGATATCCCTGAGACTTCTGAAAACAGGAGGCAAGCCACCAAGCCCTTGGAGAACATTTATAGTTGCAGGATGTAGAGAGTCAAGGACAGTCCTTTCACTCACAGGCAAGAAACAGCAAGCTAAGACAGGAAAGCAAGGAGCAAAGACGCAGTCCCTCCTGGCAGCACACTAGTTCTTCTTCCAGGTAGAATGTCCTCAGTTCCAGAAGAGTTGTGACTACATGGTGTCAGAGGTCCAGTATTTATACTGATGTTAACCTCCAATGTAGGGAGACCTCAAGGAAAGTCCGTCGTATTGCACAAGACCCTGCCTTGGCTCCAGACTCACTACAGAGGGCTATGCGGCCCTCTTTGTGGGGACAGGCACAGTCCTATTAAGGTGAAAGTTTTAGTTCCTTCATCTGTCTCTAGCTCAGGGGAATCCTTCAGCCTGGTGAAGGGCTATCAGGATGCAAGTGGCACACCCCCTACCTTTGTGTGTGAATGTCTAGAGGAAATGCACAAAGTCCAGCTGCCACCCAACCCAGACGTATATTCCAGAGACAGACAGAAGGCACTGAAGGATTTAAATGATGGAATGCCAACTCTCTAAAAGTGCAAAAAGAACAATTGATGGATGGAATGCTATACAATGCCAAACATTCACCCCAGTGCAGAGATCTGGGCCTAAATCAATCGTTTTTTTGCCCCCCATGCCATTCTAGTTCAGACCTAGCCATATAAAAATCAGTCTTGACCCTGTTCCCAAGGGAACAATCCAGCCCGAACTGCCAGGCCAGGTCCTCCCTGGACTGGAAACAAGCATCCTGGCACTGGTTTCGGGGCACCACCCCTCATCAGTCAGACTAGCTTGACTCCCATGGCATGGAGAACATGGGGCCCACATCTGGACATACCCGTCCCACTCGGGGTAACAGATGCAAAAAGAACAATTGATGGACAGAATGCTGCACAATGTCAAACATTCATCCCAGTGCAGAGATCTGGGCCTAAATCCCTTGTCCCATGTGGAACAGGGTCAAGACTGATTTGCATATGGCTGGGTCCAAACTGGGGTGGAGTGGTGAGCAAAAAAACGTTGGATTAAACCCAGATCTTTGTGACTGGGGAGTAAATGCATTGTTTCAGCATTCCATTCATAATTTTTTCCTTCTGCTTTTGTTGGTTTAAGTGGGCAGGGTATGCCCAGACGTGGGTTCCGTGCTCATTACTCCACTGGATTCAAGCTAGCCTGCCCGATGAAGGGTGATGCCCTGAAACCGGTCCCAAGATGCTTGTTTCCGATTCACGGAGGACCTGGCTTGGCAGTTTGGGCTGGATTCATCCAATGTGGAACAGGGTCAAGACCTATTTGCATATGGCTGGGTCCAAATTGGGGTGGCGTGGTGAGCAAAAGATCGATGGGATAATCACAGATCTTTGTGATGGGGGTGAATGTTTGCATTGCTTCAGCATTCCATCCATCATTAGTTCCTATTGCTTGCATCTCCCTAAAAGTTAAAGACACACAATTGATGGACAGAATGCAGAACAAATCAAAACATTCACCCGCAGTCGAGTGATCTGGGTTAAATCCATCATTCTTTTGTTCACCATGCCACCCCTGTTTAGACCTGGCCATATGCAAATCAGTCTGGACCCTGTGCCTCATGGAAACAGTCCAGTCCGAACTGCCAAGCCAGGTCCACCCTGGACCAGAAACAAGCATCCTAAGACCAGTTTTGGGGCACCAAACTTACTTTTCCTATCTTTTACCAATTGAAAGTTATACTTGTAAAATATTACAAGGCAGCTCCAATGCGACCCTATGGGAGAGTTAGGCCTTGCAATAGTGAAATACAAATTTGAAGAGTATTTCACTACCAGGACATGTAAAACTGAATGGTACAGTCCTACCTTTTAATTACACTGCACCCTGCCCATGGGCTCTCCAGGGTCTGCTCTAGGGGTAACTTAAGTATCATAAAAAGGAGGGTTTAGGCCAGACAAGTAAATTAACTTATCAGGTTGGAATGGCAGTTTTAAACTTCACTCCCAGGATCTGCAGTGGCTGGTCTGTACACGAATAAACTGCTACTCATGTGGTTGGCACAACCTGTGCTGCAGGCCCACTACTAGCATTATATATACCAACCCTGGGCATATGTAGTGCCCTGTACTCTGGAATTATATATGGCGCAGCTTGACAAATCTCCACAAACATTTCCCAAAATGTCCCCTTTTTGGTTCAGCTGCTGTGTTAAAAGTTTTGGGGTGATATGTCAGGCGGGGGCCGAAAAAAAAGGGGGGTCCTAAAATGCTTTTTCCCCATGTTAAGTCTATAGGTATTTTTCAGTTTTTGAATAAGACTACAGCAGGAACTGCTGAACGGAATTACACCAAATTGGCAGAAAGCTAGATGTTGGTCCAGAAAGTGTGCTTTTTATGATTTGGTGTAAATCCTTTCTGTAGCTTTTGAGATACCTATCTTAAAAAAAACAGAGATATCTAGAGATGTGAGTCCTTGCAGTGGATTTGTAAATCCCACTAAAATTTCAACCTGGAAGTGTTGGCAGCCACCCTGGGACTCTGCTTGAAGCCGAGTCCCAGACAAAAGTTAAAAATAAAGAAAAGGGGGCAGGGTAGGAATGCCCTGACCCCCTCAATATGGTTGAGGGGTCCCTAAGGGACCTGCCCGGGGGTAAAAATCATTTTATTTTAAATTCTGCAATGGACTCGCAGGTGGATCCGTGAATCCAAGGTAAAATTAAAAACAAAATCTAGTGCAGGTTCCGGTACTAAGAACCTGGGTGGGCCAGGTCTCAGGGGCATTGTGAAAATGTAGGAGGGGTGTGCAGGGCCCCCCTTATAAGGCAATGCAAAGCCCTGGGGACCAACACCTCCCGGATCAGTTTCATTAATATATGAGGGAAAGCCTTGCGGCTACCCAACTGCCCTGGGAAATTACACCTCCCCAGGGCACGGTTGTATAAAAATGTAGGGGGGCATGCTCGGCACTCCCACTGGACCCAGGACCTCCACCTCCCTGAGGCACATACATTACATAATCTATGTTTAAACAATGCGGGAGAGGCTCTACGCCCCACCCACGCAGCTCCAGGGAGTGCCACCTCCCAGGGACGCAAATAAATATTAATGCAGGAGCAGGCTCTGGCCACCCCTGAAGCCCCCACCCCCACCTTCTCTGGATAATAACTTAATTATATATGAGGAAGACTCGCAGCTCTTATGCTGCCCTGAGGACCACCGCCTCCAGGAGGCACTGTTGTATAAAAATGCTGCCCCAGGGATTGCCACCTCCCAGGGACACATACAATAAATCATTTTTTTCGAAACATAGTGGGGGAGGCCGCAGCCCTGGGGACTGCTGCCTCACTGGGGCTCAAATAAATAATATGCAAGGGGGCTCTGGCCCCATATGCAGCGCCAGGGACCGCCATCTCCCTGGGTGACAAATACAGTAATGAAGGGGGTCCATTGCAGACACCAGGCCCCGGGGACCACCACCTACGTTTAGCTTAATTTATGAAGGAGTGGCATGCGCTCGCCGGAGGTCAATTTCCCCACTACTCTGCAAATGCATCTCCTGGAGTGCTACTAGTTGGTGGATGAAGTCCCCTTGGCTGCTGAGAGACCTTAGGGGCAAACAAGACCTCATTTTACCTCCTATAAGCCCCAAACAGTAGTATTTCTGAGAGGTGGAGGGAGGCCACATCCTCTTTCTCCACCATTCTGCAAATGTGCCGATCAGCGCACTACTGGTGGGGGATTAGGTCCCCTTGTCTCCTAGGGCCTCAGGAATAAGGTGGACTTCTTCCCCCAATGAGTAGTGCAACCGGAGGCGTGTTTCCAGAGTGGGGGATAAGGGTGCGTTGCCTATGATGACCTCTCTGCAACCTACCAGTGAAGGTCTTATAGGAGGTAAAAGGAGGGATAGTTGGTCCCCAAGGACCCTCAAGAGCCAAGGGGACTTTATACCTCAACTAGTAGTGCACCAGTAAGCGCATTTGCACAGTGGTGGAGAAAGAGGGAATGACTAAGCATGGGCGTAAAATCCGCTCCGCTCGCGGATTTTTCGGATTTTCGGCAAATTCGCAATCCGCGAACGCTCGCGAATTTGTCGAAAATCCGTGAATCCGCTCGCGGCGGATTTTTTGCTTGGTTGCGGCGCGCGGCGTGGTGCACGGCGTTCACTTTCCGTCATTTAGCGTTTGCCGAGTTGTTTTTCTTTGCGAGTGACGCGCCATTTTAGATCTTGCTGCGTGTTCCCGCGGGAGTTTGGCGCCCGCGAATACGTACTCGCGGCTTGCCACCTTGCACAGCACACCTCGCGAGAGTTCGCAATTGCGAACACGTAGTTGCGGCGGAAAGGAACAATCTCGCACTTGCGAAATAGAGATTTTGCAATTTCGCACAAGAAAATCACCAGCAAACAGGATAAACCTTCAGAAAATTATGATTTTTATCAGAATCACTCCTCAGGTTGACATTTGCATGGCCTTTTTTTTTGCAAGGAGTCCATTTTGGGGGGGGGGGGAGGAAGGAAGTGCCCCACAGTCTCCAACTTCCTGTTCCTGTCCGGCAGGCTCCTCCCAGTGCTTTGTCCATCTCCTGGTCACTTTCATTTGGATCTGGAGCTGGAAGGATTACTTTTTGTGGGTGCTGCTGGATATTTGGATTTGAGGCCTTTTTGACTATCTTTGGATCACTTTTGGATTAGAAATCAACTTTCACAAGTAAGTTTGTTTGGGGCATTACAGTTGCTGCAAGTAAAATTTTGGAACTTTTTCAGAACATTAAATAAATTATATTGTGGGTAGCCACAGTATCCAGTAGGACCAGGGTTGGTTAGGGGTGCATGATACAACTGTTTTGTTGAATTTAAACACCATTGAGGCCATGGATGGGCTGGGATTGTGCTGATTTTTGTCCTTTTTTTGGGCCTGCTGGTGGGGCCCTTTGGCCAGGGGTGGTGAGTGTTGCATGGGCCTAGTCTTTCTGTGGGGTGTCTTCTTGAATTTAAACATAATTGAGGCCATGGATGGGCTGGGATTGTGCTGATTTTATTGTTTTTTGTCGTTTTTGGGGGGCTGCTGGTGTGGCCTTTTGCCCAGGGGTGGTGGTGCATGGACTGAGTGTGCCTGTGGTGTGGTCTCACTCTCTTTAATCTAAACATCATGGATGGCATTGGATTGTGGTGATTTCTGGCTGTTTTTCAGTTTTTTGGGGGTGTACTGTTGATGTGGACTGGCCATGTGGGTGGTGGTGGTGGCCATCTTGAGTGCTGGCTGGTACAGGCAAAATGTGCTTGGGGTGTAAGGGGCCATTTTGAGGAGAGGCAGTGTCTGAGGCCTGCACTTATTTTGCCTACTTTTCATCCATTATGCCCAGGGGTAGTGAGTGTTGCATGGGCCTAGTGTTTCTGAGGGGTGTCTTCTTGAATTTAAACACCATTGAGGCCATGGATGGGCTGGGATTGTGCTGATTTTATTGTTTTTTGTCGTTTTTGGGGGGCTGCTGGTGTGGCCTTTTGCCCAGGGGTGGTGGTGCATGGACTGAGTGTGCCTGTGGTGTGGTCTCACTCTCTTTAATGTAAACATCATGGATGGCATTGGATTGTGGTGATTTCTGGCTGTTTTTCTGTTTTTTGGGGGTGTACTGTTGATGTGGACTGGCCATGTGGGTGGTGGTGGTGGCCATCTTGAGTGCTGGCTGGTACAGGCAACATGTGCTTGGGGTGTAAGGGGCCATTTTGAGGAGAGGCAGTGTCTGAGGCCTGCACTTATTTTGCCTACTTTTCATCCATTATGCCCAGGGGTAGTGAGTGTTGCATGGGCCTAGTGTTTCTGAGGGGTGTCTTCTTGAATTTAAACACCATTGAGGCCATGGATGGGCTGGGATTGTGCTGATTTTATTGTTTTTTGTCGTTTTGGGGGGGCTGCTGGTGTGGCCTTTTGCCCAGGGGTGGTGGTGCATGGACTGAGTGTGCCTTTGGTGTGGTCTCACTCTCTTTAATGTAAACATCATGGATGGCATTGGATTGTGGTGATTTCTGGCTGTTTTTCTGTTTTTTGGGGGTGTACTGTTGATGTGGACTGGCCATGTGGGTGGTGGTGGTGGCCATCTTGAGTGCTGGCTGGTACAGGCAACATGTGCTTGGGGTGTAAGGGGCCATTTTGAGGAGAGGCAGTGTCTGAGGCCTGCACTTATTTTGCCTACTTTTCATCCATTATGCCCAGGGGTAGTGAGTGTTGCATGGGCCTAGTGTTTCTGAGGGGTGTCTTCTTGAATTTAAACACTATTGAGGCCATGGATGGGCTGGGATTGTGCTGATTTTATTGTTTTTTGTCGTTTTTTTGGGCCTGCTGGTGGGGCCCTTTGGCCAGGGGTGGTGAGTGTTGCATGGGCCTAGTCTTTCTGTGGGGTGTCTTCTTGAATTTAAACATAATTGAGGCCATGGATGGGCTGGGATTGTGCTGATTTTATTGTTTTTTGTCGTTTTTGGGGGGCTGCTGGTGTGGCCTTTTGCCCAGGGGTGGTGGTGCATGGACTGAGTGTGCCTGTGGTGTGGTCTCACTCTCTTTAATGTAAACATCATGGATGGCATTGGATTGTGGTGATTTCTGGCTGTTTTTCTGTTTTTTGGGGGTGTACTGTTGATGTGGACTGGCCATGTGGGTGGTGGTGGTGGCCATCTTGAGTGCTGGCTGGTACAGGCAACATGTGCTTGGGGTGTAAGGGGCCATTTTGAGGAGAGGCAGTGTCTGAGGCCTGCACTTATTTTGCCTACTTTTCATCCATTATGCCCAGGGGTATCGTGAGTGTTGCATGGGCCTAGTGTTTCTGAGGGGTGTCTTCTTGAATTTAAACACCATTGAGGCCATGGATGGGCTGGGATTGTGCTGATTTTATTGTTTTTTGTCGTTTTTTTGGGCCTGATGGTGGGGCCCTTTGGCCAGGGGTGGTGAGTGTTGCATGGGCCTAGTCTTTCTGTGGGGTGTCTTCTTGAATTTAAACATAATTGAGGCCATGGATGGGCTGGGATTGTGCTGATTTTATATTTTTTTGTCGTTTTTGGGGGGCTGCTGGTGTGGCCTTTTGCCCAGGGGTGGTGGTGCATGGACTGAGTGTGCCTGTGGTGTGGTCTCACTCTCTTTAATGTAAACATCATGGATGGCATTGGATTGTGGTGATTTCTGGCTGTTTTTCTGTTTTTTGGGTGTGTACTGTTGATGTGGACTGGCCATGTGGGTGGTGGTGGTGGCCATCTTGAGTGCTGGCTGGTACAGGCAACATGTGCTTGGGGTGTAAGGGGCCATTTTGAGGAGAGGCAGTGTCTGAGGCCTGCACTTATTTTGCCTACTTTTCATCCATTATGCCCAGGGGTAGTGACTGAGTGTTGCATACTTGCATGTCCCACTCCTAGTCTTTCTGTGGGGTGTCTTCAATGTAAACATCATGGATGGCATGGGATTGTGCTCATTTTTCTGTGCTTTGTCGATTTTTTGGGGTGTATAACTGAACTGATGTTCCTCTGTCTTCCATTGCTTTTAGGTGCACAAAAAGACTCAAGAGAACCACCAGTGCCAGGAAGAAGTCCTGCAGCGGTGTGTGTGTGCAGCATAACGTCACGCGACGTCACGTCTGGACACAGAACCCTCTGCAACTCGTGCAACTGCTGCCGTGCTGACCTGCTCTGAAGAAGATGGCCCCACAAAAAGTAACCCGTAGCTCCTCTAGCAAGAAAGGTGCCAGTAAGGAGCAGAAGAAGCAAGTTACCAAGGACACTGGTGTGCTGCCCGCCCCTTTTTTTGGGAGTAAAAAAAAAAGTATGCCTGCAGCAGCAGCAGCGGGATCTGCTGGGGACCAAGCTGGCAGCAGCACCCCCGCTCCATTGGGCTTAGTGGCACCACCACCACCACGCCAACTTAAGTCCAAGCCCTTGAGTGCTGCAGAGGCAGCCAGTATAGTTCTTCAATCACCATCGACCAGTGATGTTGGCTCATCGCAAGAAAGCAGCAGCAATGTCCCTCAATCAACACAGGTTGTTGTAGCTCATCTGACGAGTGTTGAACAACCACAGCCGCAACAACAATCACATGTGCAAGTACAAGCCCAAGTACATGTGGAAGGAGAGGCAGCGCAAGGAGATGCGCAAGCAGAGGTGCATGGAGGGTCACAAGTGCCCACAATAGTTGTTCCTCCCGAAGTAGGGGCACATCAGGAAATCGACAATCAAGGCGAGGTATCATTTGAGGAAGCCACTCCTCCTGATGATCCTTCATTGTCTTCCACACCCCTAGCAAGGAAGAGATCAAGGGTGGTGTCTACATCTTCTTCAAGCACACCTCCTTCTGATGATACGGATCAAACTTGGGAACCAGCACCACAGCCGTCTGAGAGTGAGGCACACCATGATCCGACAAAGGTAGTTAAGCGTAAAAGGAAGCTCGTCCAAAGTCTCAGAGTTATGGAGTGTGATGAGTCTCAACAAGAAGTGGCGGATACTGCTGCTGATGAAGACTCTGCCAACGACGACCCAGTCATCATAAAGGTCACTGCAGCCCCAGCGGGCATGCAGCAAACAGACATTTTGACCCTAGCCCGAAGAGCTGCTGAGTGTGATGATGATGATGATGTTGTCGATGAGGAGGCAGTGGAAACACCACAATCATTGGAGTTAAGTAGTACACCAACTCGTCCCGCTTCCATATTTCTTTCTGGCAAGAAGAGACCTCCGTCAACCTCGACCTTAATTAGTGGCGGTGAAAGTGCAAAAAGTACAAAAGTTGGGCAATCCAGATCCTCCACTTCATCTGGCATTAGCTTCATGACCACCACCACCAGTATCGCCGCCTCCTCCATGTCCCACAGACACTTCAAGTCCCCAGTTTGGGACTTCTTTACTGTTTGTCCAAAAAATCCAAAGTTTGCCATTTGTACCATATGTAAGCAAGCAGTTAGTCGTGGTAAGCCAGGTACCAACTATCTTTTTCTTTTGTAGAAGCGGTAGGTTTTCTTGAATTAGTGGCAATGCTCTGCCCTAAATGGAAGGTTCCTAGCCGGTTCTATTTTGCCAGAGTTGCGGTTCCAGCACTATATGAAGATGTGCTGGAGGCGATTGGGGCAGCTTTGCAGAAGAGTGCTGTTCACACAATACATCTGACAACAGACATGTGGACCAGTGGCGCAGGCGCTGATTACATGTGCATCACTGCACACTGGGTCTCTTTTTCAGGTGTTAAAGCAAAGCTAAACGCAGGTGTTGACCCGGACCAAGTTTTTAAAGCTGCTCGGAAACATGCAACACTAGCCATGTTTGGCTTGGAGAAAAGTCACACAGCAGAAAACCTTTTGGAAGAGTTTAACAAAAAGGTCTTGAAAATGCTATCCCCCCTAAAACGCAAGATTGGTTATGTTTCCACGGATAATGGCGCCAATGTAGTTAAGGCCATGTTGAAGGGTGACCATGTTAGAGTGCCGTGTTTGGCGCACTGTATCAACCTGGTAGTTCAAAAATTCTTGATTGATAAACAGAGTCCAGCGTTCGAGGTAATGGCCACCTGCCGCAAAATGTGCAACCATTTCAGCCATTCTTTTAAGGCCCGGAAGCATCTGCGGAGACTGCTATTTCAACGTGGAATGCCAGTGAAAGCACTCATCCAGGAGGTGGCAACACGTTGGAACTCAACCTTCTACATGCTTGAGCGTCTGTATGAGCAGTATACGGTACTCGATCACTATTTCTTCACAGAGGGTACATCTCAGAAGGAGGACCTGCGGATGAGTGCGGCGCAATGGGACATAGTTAAAAGCCTGACAGACATGCTTCGTCCTTTTGAGTTCTTCACACGTGCAGACAGCCAGGAGGACTGTAATTTGGGAAAAGCTATCCCATTGTTGTGCATGCTGGAGCACCAACTGATGGCGGTGTCTTCTGAGTTTGAAAAAGATGTACAAAAAAAAGACCATTTTATTTTGTCTGAGAAATTATTAGAGCGCCTACGTGGTGATGAACGTCTTCAAAAGATCAAGTCAGATCAGCATTACATTTGTGCTACTATTCTGGATCCACGCTACAAAAAGGCGCTGGCAGGCGAAGCATTCTTTCCTTTTGCTGATGCAGATGTTCAAAAGTACAAACATTGGTTAGCCTGGTCAGCCAAGAGGTTTGAAAAAGAACGGCAGGTTATTGAAGGAGAAGCCAGTACATCAGCATCAGCATCAGCAGGCCATCCCCAGTCACAAGAATCCACTTCTGCACCTGTGGCTGGGGCACAAGTGACCTCTCAGCCGTTAAAGACACCGGCAACTGGATCATCTGCACCACACACAACAAAAACAGTGGCTGTTGTAGAGGATTGGCTAAGTTTGCTTGGGTATGGTTCTCGAAAAAATGTCACAGCCACAGCAAAAAGTAAGCAAAGTGGAGGAACCGTTGATGACCTTGAGTCGATGGTGCAGGACTATCTGAATGACTCAACAGAGGTCTTTCTTAATGATGAGCCATTGCAGTATTGGCATGGCAAAAAACAATTGTGGCCACAGCTCTTCAACCTGGCTATAAACTATTTGTCTTGCCCACTCGCAAGTGTGTCTTCTGAACGTGTTTTCAGTGCTGCTGGTGGCATTGTAACTCCCAAACGGAGCCGCCTCTCGCCCAAAAATGTGGAGCGGCTGACAATGATCAAGATGAATCAGCACCTCATACCACCAGATTACAAAGTACGAGAAAGCACGCCGCATGAAGACGAGGAGGACGGCAACGTAGATGAGGGGATTTGTTCTCTGTTCGGTGGCACTGACCTCATCCAGCCTGAATTCGCAGAGTATGATGACGAAATCTTGTTCTTATTCCCTGACACCGAGCCCTGAAAATGAGACAATCAATCAAGAACTTTATTTTTCGTCCTTATTCACTTTTATTCCTGTGTGCTTTGTGTCTCTCTTTCTTTGTTTTGCACAGTTAATTTAATTCAAACTTTAATCACCTAATCCCAAAAACAAGACCATCATCAGAACTGTCTTCACTTGTTTGCTTATTGATTTGAAGGTGCCGCAGTCTACATTCCTCAGGTTCACAAGTTCTGAAGAACATGCTCCTCTATCCTCCTCCTCCAGACTACGATTTCCCTCAAAGCAGAGTGCTGGATTACGCCCAATGAAGAAAGACTCAGCACTTGTGGGGGTGTTGTACTTCTTTGCGGGTGAGTTGACGGATTTGGGCCCATTGCTGTGAAGCTCTAATAATGGACAAAAGTGTTTTGGACCAAATATGAGGTGGAAATTTCTTGCCGTTTTTGCTGACTTGCTTGACTTTGAGGTGCTCTTTGGCGGGGTTCCGGGTGTTTGTGGGTAATTTTTGGTGTCTAGGAGCACTGTTGCGACAGTCTAATCTTGATTGCATTTGCTTTTCAGGAAATCCGTGGTGGAAAACAGGAGTTATGATGATTGATGATGATGAATGATGACCTAGCTGCACAGCGCCGCGTTTGGACCGAAGGCCGAGAGATATTGTAAGTATGAGATTTAGCTTTTTCGCTGTTTGGGGGTGTTGTCGGGTGGTTTTTTCCGGGTGGGTTGGCGGGTCTTGCCTGGGGCATTCCTGGGAAGGTCTAATACCGGATAGAAGTGTTTTGGACAAAATCCTCAAGGAACAGCCTTTTTTTTGCTATTTCTTCTGTCATCTTGCTCAATGTAGCGTTTTGGGGAGCTTCCTGCTGTTCGTGGGTGGGTTGCGGCCGGGGTCTCTGTCGAAGCACTGCTGCGACAATCTAATCTTGATTGCATTTGCTTTTCAGGAAATCCGTGGTGGAAAACAGGAGTTATGATGATTGATGATGATGATGACCTAGCTGCACAGCGCCGCGTTTGGACCGAAGGCCGAGAGATATTGTAAGTATGAGATTTAGCTTTTTCGCTGTTTGGGGGTGTTGTCGGGTGGTTTTTTCCTGGTGGGTTGGCGGGTCTTGCCTGGGGCATTCCTGGGAAGGTCTAATACCGGATAGAAGTGTTTTGGACAAAATCCTGAAGGAACAGCCTTTTTTTTGCTATTTCTTCTGTCATCTTGCTCAATGTAGCGTTTTGGGGGGCTTCCTGCTGTTCGTGGGTGTGTTGCGGCCGGGGTCTCTGTCGAAGCACTGCTGCGACAATCTAATCTTGATTGCATTTGCTTTTCAGGAAATCCGTGGTGGAAAACAGGAGTTATGATGATTGATGATGATGATGACCTAGCTGCACAGCGCCGCGTTTGGACCGAAGGCCGAGAGATATTGTAAGTATGAGATTTAGCTTTTTCGCTGTTTGGGGGTGTTGTCGGGTGGTTTTTTCCGGGTGGGTTGGCGGGTCTTGCCTGGGGCATTCCTGGGAAGGTCTAATACCGGATAGAAGTGTTTTGGACAAAATCCTGAAGGAACAGCCTTTTTTTTGCTATTTCTTCTGTCATCTTGCTCAATGTAGCGTTTTGGGGGGCTTCCTGCTGTTCGTGGGTGTGTTGCGGCCGGGGTCTCTGTCGAAGCACTGCTGCGACAATCTAATCTTGATTGCATTTGCTTTTCAGGAAATCCGTGGTGGAAAACAGGAGTTATGATGATTGATGATGATGATGACCTAGCTGCACAGCGCCGCGTTTGGACCGAAGGCCGAGAGATATTGTAAGTATGAGATTTAGCTTTTTCGCTGTTTGGGGGTGTTGTCGGGTGTTTTTTTCCGGTCGGGTTGGCGGGTCTTGCCTGGGGCATTCCTGGGAAGGTCCAATACCGGATAGAAGTGTTTTGGACAAAATCCTGAAGGAAACACCAGTTTTGGCACTTTTTGTAAGTTAGGGTTCGTTAGTGTTAGCCCTACCAGCACGATTGCATGTGTTTCGGGTGGTTCTATTGCAACGCAGTTCTGGTGTTGTAGAGCACTGTTGGAGCGATGCTGGCTATGGATACTTTTGCTTGCTTGCAAGTGGTTGGAATACAATCCACGGTCTGTATTTGGGCCTACTGTTACTTTCAAAGTACGTTTTGTAACCATTTTTCTGCTAGGCATCGTTTTTGGAGATCTGATTGGGGTTCTTCTACATTTTTGCGACTGGCTTTAGTAAGGGTCTTGGTGGGAGCGTTGCTGGGAAGGTCAAATTTTGTTCTAAAACACAGTTTATAGTACACCTTAATTGAGGGGAAAGATCCGCTATAATATTTTGGCCATACTTATTTATCTTTAAAAAGGTGAGTCCGACAGAGCACGCAATTTCAAAAATATTGTACTGTCTATTAGGGAAATCAAAGTGTCACATTTTGAACCACACAGCGTACATACCTTTTATTTATTTATCAGTGGTATTGTAATAGCACTTCCTGTTTTCCGTTCAATAATTACAGGCCGGGTTTCAGTCAACATCCGCCAGGCAGGCAGTGGACAGGGTGTCTTCTGTCAGTGGTCACCAACATTGATGGACGAAGCGTCAGCTGGAATGGAGGAGTGCCGCCAATAAGAGGAATTGTTTGCTGCATGCAACTTACTTACCAAATTCAAGGACAACACCAAAAACATACGCAATACAGATACAGTATCCATTGTATTATTCTATGAGTGTGACTGCATGTGCTTAGCTTTACTTTGTAACCAAAGATTGTCTTTATCTGCAATTATTGTTTGTCCATGCTCTGCTTTTTTTTTCTTCTCTCAACAAAACCTACCCAAAAAGAAACCCCCATTCCCATCCATTTTACAAACCCTAACCCTCTTCCCCCGGGCTGTGTTGTTTTGCTTGATGTCGGACTAAAATGACATCAATAATTCCACACACTTGCTGGGGAGGATAAGGTCATAGCAACAGGCTGGTGAAGGAATACGAGGATATCTTCTAGACTTACTCAGCTTCAGTACTATATCTTCTAGTAGTAGTAGCCAATGTCAAATAAATTCAACGCAAGTACTAGTTATACTTGCAAGCAAATACTTTACCATTTGTTAGGCTACATTATGGCACTGTTCTGTCTGTCACCTGCTATATTCTCGATCGTACCGTAACCGTTGTAATGCTACAGTAAGGACAAACAAGGTTTCGTTTTCTTTTTTTCCATAGGCATGCAACTGCCACTGTGTCACACCACTAGTACCACCGCAATGAGGAAATGTCACCCGCCCAGGATTGACAACGTTAATCCCCATTTCACGTGGAGCCAGCCCTGGGCCTAGCCCTAATTTCTAACACAAATTACAGGTAAGATAAGCGTTTGGTGGGAGGTAGTATAATGGAGTATTATTTCGGAGTAGACAAGAGATTGACGGTTGTACTACTAAAGTCCTACGACTGTTCAGGAAAACAAAGTTACTGTTACACCCCCGCCCCCCAACCACCAGAGTGAAAAGCAGTAAAAAACAGGTATGGTCAGATAAAGTTTAAAAATATATTTATGTAGCCCTAACAAAATAATCTCCCTCACCCACCCTAACCCCAACGATTGTCTTTGAAACGTCCCAAAACGATCCCAACTCCCAAATCCCACCCCCCAAAAGTCTATAAAAAAAGGGCAAGGGACACTCCACTACTGGAGGGTGCTGGTGCTGGTGCATTTTGCCGCATGGGCATCATACTCCTTGCGGAGGGTGGCAAGCTCGGAGCGGAGGCCCTTAACCAAGTTCTTATACTTCAGGACCTCCTGCTCCAGGTTGGACATTCGGACTCGTAGGCGGCGTTGGCATTCCTTGCAGCTCCTGTGGGGGGCAGCTGGTATTTCTGTTGCTTGGCGGTGGCGGTTGTCTTTCTTAGCCCGGCTCGGTCCCGCTGGCTTAGTCACGGAGGAGGATGCAGTGGTCACAGTCGAGGATGTTGTTGTTGCCCCGCTCGACTGCGTGTCCTCCTCCTCCTCCAGGGCCACCAGCCGCCGATATTCGGCGACAGTGGCCTCCAGCCTCCGTTGCCGGGCCAGTCTAGCCTGCTCCCTCCGTGTTGTTGATTTGGAAGGAGCAACTATATGAAGAAAGAAAGACATAGTCTGTAACCAATGCTCCTTAGCATTAATAACACAAAGTGATTGAGCCGAAAGTTGGGTCACAGTACAAGTAGCAAATTGAAAGCACAGTACATAACTAGTGAGGACAGTATCTATGTAACCTCCCACTTCTGCATCCTTGCTCTAACATTAGTGGTAGTTTAATGAACAAATTCTACGACCACTATGGACTTCCATTACAGTCGACTATGACAGTACACCAGTCTTATTCTTCTTCTTCTCTCTTGTTTAGGGAAATTGGTACGTTATCTTATGCAAGCCGGCAGAATGACATGGACAGCACAGTGAACTTGCACCCGAGAAAAAAAGTTGCACACCATGATGAGTGAGACAGACTTGCGTTACTGTACCGGTACAGTACATGCAGGTGGTGAAGCTATTACTTTTCTATTACGGGTGGCACTGAGAATACTCTGTTACAAGGGCTACTGCTTAATTAATTTACCTTTCACCCTACAGTGCAAATGAGTACTAGAAAAGGAAAATGAAGAAGCTAACTAATTTGATTATCTATCACTTCACATGGGACGTATTTGATGACATATGGGATGACTTTAGGTGCTTTGCTTAATATTGAGTGAACAGTGATACACCCACACATGAATGACGTACTACAAGTAAACTAAAGTTATTAAGAGAGGTACGGAGTGTCCACCGTAATAACCAGATATATGCTGTGATTGCAGACGCAATACAAAGTACTGCTACTATTCATGGTAGTATTGGACACATTTACAATTTCTTTTCCTTGCCTTCCCTGCACTGGAACGGACGTGCGGGTGCGGTGGTACATGCTCTTCAAGGTAACACTTACTTCATCTGGCGACCATCTACTCTCTCTAGATACACATGTGCTATCTAAGAGTCAGAGAATACCATGCTCCAGGCATCCATTCAGTCAAAGTATACGCACACATACAGTTTCTGTTTCACCCACCCAGGCTGCTGTCCTTCCACCCATCCTTGCTTCATCATTGACCCAGCCATGCACCATACCATATTCTTTCCTTCCCAGCCACCTCGGGGGCCAAGCAAACACATATCGTTCTTCTTTGCCAGCCATCATACAAGTTCGCGTCCCACTTACTTACACCCTTCTTTCGCTTTTCGTTCATCCCATCCATCACGTTCGTCTAAGAACTTATTGGGATTCTTCTCACCAAAAACTTCACAGCTAAGTCGAAGTACATTTCGAGGAGGCTACTACCTGGTTGATTTGTAATACACCCGTGCAGAAAGCACACTATGCAGTCTTCAATCTCAATAAGTAAGGAATATATAGCTTACCTGTTTCCGCCACCACCGTTTCAACCCCCACAGGACCGTCCGCCGGCTCTTGCACCGCCTCCTCCCCAGAGTCCGCCGAGTCCTCGCCCAACACAGCCACCTCCGCGCTGGCCCCGTCACCAGATGTTACACCTACAAAGTACATTTAAGAATGTTAGAATACACCACTCACTACTATATAATATTTGGTCTAGGAGAAATGTTAAAAAAACTGAATACAATGTAATAATTTGTTACTGTCTACTCCAAAGTAAAAATGTCCCATTTTCCAGGGAAGGCTGTTGTCTTGCTGCACTTTTATGCACAACTGATGAATGCTTGCTTTTGATTTTTAACACGCACCACTTTTTCTCCTAACAGACAGAAGCTTGACTCCTAAGAACACGACCAGGATCAAGTTCAAACCAGGTGAGAGCTCGGCTCGACCACAAGAAATGTGTCCAATTAATCGTCAGCACTAACCACATTTTTCCGTTTTCAGTTAAATAGTTTTATGACAAAGTAGATTTTAATAAATGTGTTTAGTTTTAATAAAGCTTTTAAACTTAAATAGACTCTGTGGTTTTTGTTCCTCCAGACTAGAGTGGATGAGCTAAAGGTTTTGGAATTTTTGCAAGCATGAGTGCCTCTGACACTTCTTGACTGTGCTGTGACTCCGTACTCTCTTGTCCTGCGTACGATAATCTAGAGATCATTGGGTATCAATAATCGGTGACTTCGGGAGCTGAATGACTCTGCCACACTATCTAGTCAGTAAGGAGACAGTGCATAGAGCTATTGCTGAATAGAATGGGAGTCCAATGGAATTGCCGAATGTCCAATCTTAGTTAGCTACACAGACAGACTAATAAGAATAGTCTAGTAATACCACAGGGAGTCATATTCGAGGCAGGATAAGAATTTATATCCAGTCTACAAGTAGATCAGAGACGATTTAGAAAAATTCGAATGAGAAAATAGTTACTCTTTATTAAAATGTAAACATACTGGGGCCAGCAAAGGAGCCCTCGCCTGCCCGATCCTGGCCTGCATCCTCAGCACCCTCCTCCTGTGTCCTCTTGCCCTTGGGGGGAGCTGATGTACAACATGAAAGAAAGAAAAACCAGAAAACATGGATGAGATTTTTCAACCAAATCAAACATTTCAAAAGAACAATAACAAAATATTTTGGAGAAATAGCAAATAGATAGACAACTATTCCACGGGATCTATCTCATGTGGTATACTACGTTATTCGTGTTGCCTGATTTGCGGAACGTTGACTTAGAAAGTTCCTATGTAACTCAATAAACAGACTACTAAAGAGGTTTGCCTAGGCCTGGCACTGCAGGCAGCAGTCCGCAGCACGCGAAGTGACATGACAGACAAAGTCCATCCTGCTTGCAGATCAGTGAATACTCAAACTATCAATCCACCCACCACCGCCACTATTTCTTCTTATAGCCATGTGTCTAAAGGAAGGACTGGACTTCAGTCTGTTGGGGCTGATTTAGAAGTCCCTTGCGGCTAATTTTCCTCCATTGTTGCGTGCCTTTTGTGACGCAGCGGCAGAACAAAAGACTCGCCATGGTGTTGGTGCGGCGTATATATAAAAAAAAAAACACATATGGACATATGGGCGATGCATCACGTTGTAAAGCCCTGCGCCATCAGGGGGCGTTCCGGCGCAAGGGAGGGCGTACCTGCGCAGGAACGAATCCTAAAAGTGGCTGAGGGAAATCTACAAGATGTCAATCAGTCACTTTTAGGACAATGATGCATGACTCAAACCCTGCGCGCTTGAAGCCGACGTACGGCTTGATGCAGCATTGGGGAGATAGGGTACCCCAGAGCATTGCTGGAGCTGCGCCATCGTTGGCACGCAACTCCAGCAATGCGCTGCCTTTACGGCACAGATGCGTAAGGCTTCTGTGACGTTTTGGGCCAATGGGTGGTGGTGGCATGGCACACAATTACTGCCGCATCCCTGCTACTTTGCAGGGATGCGCCGGTAATTGAAAATATGACCCTTAGTGTCTAGCATTACGCAGTTCTTATCTTTACACTACACTCATACATAATTTCTCAGGCCAATGAAATGCTTCTGAACACAACATACAAAACAAAGAAGCATAGTAGCAAGCAAGGCTACTGAGAAGGAGAGCAGTGCACCTGAAATGCATAGAAGATTTTGAAATATAATTTACCTCAATGTAATCGGCAGCATTATTGCTCTTGGTAAAGAACAAAGATTTGCAAATAACAGAGCCGGATAAAACAGAGTAGTAAATGAATAGCTACTACTACTCACCAAGCCCGGGGACCTCTACGCCGAGCGCGTCCAGCAAGTCCCGCTCCCGGTCCATGACATCGGTCCAGCGGTGGGTGGCCTGGTTATATGTGCGCCGGACCCCAGAGAGCTTATACATGGCCGGCACACCTTCTCCCACCGCTGGCGGCGCTCCCGGATGCCATAGCCAGTCGCGATCTTGCCGCCTCCCAGGATCGTCTTGGGGAGGCGGCGCTGGACGTGGAAGATGAGTGCCGCCACTTCCTCCGCGCTGAAGATCTCCCGCGGGACCACTTGCTCCCCCCTCAAACACCCGCACGGGAGCCGGGCACGGGGTGCGGGACCCTTCCCCTTCTCAGGGTGCTTCCCGGCTCCCATTACCATGGTCTGGGCAGAAATACAGTTAAATGATAAACAAGAAATAGAATAGTGAAGAAGAAAAGAAAAGAGTTTAAAAAAGTAGTTTAAAAGTAACTAAAAGCAGCAGAAAACACAAAAATATGGAGCTAGAAAAATAGAGGGATAGATAATAAGTAAAATTAGATCAAATAAACTTCAAACAAGCAAAGGATGGCAGAGATTGAGAGAGGATAGAGAAGCATGCCCAGAACCATAGCAATGAATGAGAAACATGATGGCCGCGCCCGTTCACGACCGCGTGGGTAAGTTCGCGCGAGATTTTCCTTGCGAGCACGCGCGAACTTGTACTAGCGAGCAGCACACTTTGCGAGATTACACATAGCGGCCGGAAACGGAATTACGTCACGCAAACAAGATGGCCGCGCCCATGTACGACCGATAGGGTAACTTGGCAAACGTATAGCTAGAAGCGCCTCGCGAACACGCGCAAGATCACGCGAACATACACGTCGCACAAAAAACAATTTTGTATTCGCACGTATTCGCGGCTTCCGAAATCGATCTCGCACGGATTCGAGCCCCAAAAAACGCGCGAAATTGCAGAAAAAACAATTTTAGCTAAACTGAAAGCAATGAGCAGGTGCAAAAGTTCAAACTTAACATTAGTAACATTCAAGGTAGTGCTTCCTGAGGGGCCCCTCCAGAGTTTGCAACTATTCTATGACCCTGCTATGACCCAAACAGCAGGCTCATAGAATAGATACAAGTAGACCATAAAGGTCCTGTGAAAAAAAATTTCACTGCAACAAAAAGCAAATTACAGATAAGGAAGGAAGCAGGTGCCAGCCAGACTGGAAGTTTCAAAATTACTGACACATTAATGACCCACAAATTAATTGATGGCAGTTGAAGAAGGGCAGGTGTGCTTGCTTTTTTCAACCACCATAATCTACAGTGATAAATAAACCTAATGGGTGGCAGTGAGGATGTACCAGAGGGTGGCATGGGTGTCCCAGAGGGTGGCAGTGGTGAAACAGAGGGTGCTGTGAACCTGTGATGATAAACCAGACGTAGAAACAACATAGTCGCGGCCGTTGCGAGCCGAAAAGTAAGTTCGCAATTGCGAACTTGTCCCAAAATCGGCGCGAACGCGCGCCAACACAAAAAACGGGAAAATCCGCAAATCCGCTAGAGTTCGCGTATCTTCGCGGATTGCGAATCCGTAAATCCGCAATTTCGCGTACGCGAGATCCGCTAGATCCGCCCATGCTTAGGAATGACCACTAAAAACCTCAAAACAAACTAATAGTGTGCCACAATGCCCCTTTTGCAGTGGTGGAGAAAGGGGGCGTGGCCTCCTATCAGGTCTCAGCAGGACTTACTGGAGGTAATAGGAGGGGTAGTTTGCCCCCAAAAATGTCTTTGGAGGCCAACTACCCCTCCTGTTATCTCCAATAAGTCCCACACTGTGGGATTGCTAAGTGGTCTTCAGAGGCCTTGCTCCCTTTTTCCACCAGTCTGCAAACGTGGCTCGTGGTGCACTACTGGTTGGGGAATGTAGTCCATTTTACTCCTTCAGGACCTTGAGGGCCAAATAGCGCTCCTGGTACCTTCTGTACATCCTGCAAAGGGTATTCCTGAGAGCTGGTCAGAGGCATATCCACCCTTCTCCACCACTCTGCAAATGCAACTAATAGTTAAAAAACATATACATTCATAGAAACACCCCAAAGATTACATGTACATTATAGTTAGGCATTAGCATTTAAAAAGCTTTTGCAATTCACTGAAAAAAAACAATGGTTACAGAGACTTATAGTTAGGCTCAGGTTTCACTTGTACAAAACCAGAGAAATTCAGCAGTTATAGTTAGCTGAGCTAACAATAACTCATGCCCGGCCCCACAATGCAATGCCTATGACCTCACATATTACATCACTCATGACATGTTTAGTGACATCACTGATGACATCTCAAATGATATCACTGATGAAATCATCCACAGACTCTCTGACATACCCACTCACAGTCACAGCCCAATTTAACCTTTCATACAACCACTCTAACTTCCACACTACCACACAAAACCATTGACACACCCATACCAGTACTTACACACCCACTCACTGATTCATAGGTTTATACGCACATCCACTCAGTCGCCCATATAGATATGTATACACCAGCTCACTCACCAATACTGCCACTGATATATCCACTAATACACCCATACAGCCACTCACACACTGTCAGTCACCCATAGAGCTACTCACACAGCTACTTACTCACCTATACAGTTATACACACACCCACTCATTTATTCATATAAATACTAACACATACTCACTCACCTATACAGTCACTGACACAAGCACACACTCACCCATACAGCCACTCTCACAATCACTCACTCACATATGCAGTACCTCTTTATACTCTCTAATCCGCCTTTCACATATGCAGTTACTCACCCATATAGCACTGACATATCCATCACTTTTACAGTCATACACATACTCAGTCACCCATTTAACCCCTCACAGATGCACTCCCTAACCCATACAGCCACCGACTCACCCATTCACTCATCCATGCAGGCAGTCACACACACACCCTCACCCACCCACACAGACAGTCATACACCCGTACAGGCACTCAGACAACCAATCAATTACCCATACAGCCACTCACATACCCACTCACCAACCCATACAGCCACTTAGACACCAACAGGCAGACTGAAACAGACATTCACACAATCTAGTCACTCACCCATGCATTTACTGAAACACCTAATCTCTCACTTATACAGGCAGTTATGCACTCACTGAATCATCCATACAGGCACTCATACAGCCACTGATTCACCAATACATCTTGGTATATAGATCAAACACTCACAAATGTTTTAAAACACTCACAGTCACTGGGTGATGTTATTATCAGTGGCATCACTGATGACATCTCAAATGACATCACTGATGACATCATCCAGTAACTGTAAGGGTGATACTATGTCTAATAAATATCATCTGAGTGGCTGTGAGACTATCTGTGTCTCTCTGTTAGTCACTCTCTGAGGGGCTGTAGAGATTTGAGTGTGGATTTCGTAGTGGTTGTATGGGTGTATAAGTGGGTGTGTGAGTGCCTGTATGGGTCTGTTAATGAGTTTGTGAGTAGCTGTATGGGTGAGTGAGTAGCTCTGTGACTGACTGCATTGGACAGTGAGTAGGTGTTTGACTGGCTACTAGGTTATCTGATGGCCTGCATAGCTGAGTGAGTGGGTGTGTGAGTAGATATATGGATTGCTTAGTGCCTGGTTGAGTGGCTATATGGTTTGCTGAGTATGCATTGAGCATAGGTAGTCAGTTGCAACCATATCTAACATATATAAATAGGCCTTATCACCTGTTTGTCTTAGTTAGATTTAAGCATAATATGGTTCCCTGGCTCCTGGCCTTTCCGAAACGGTTTTTTAAAGAAGGTTCGTTAAGACCCTGTCCATGTGACAACTTCTCAGATCAAAATATTCTTCATATGATATTTTTCTGTGAGTTCTACGACACGTTACGTAGGTGGAAATTCATCATCCCTCTCTTAAAAGGTCAAAACTTTGTAAAAGTTAGACCAACGTTAGCATACTTACAAATGTTGCCATCGCCCGTGGTGTGCTTTGGGGTTGCCAGCTACTTAACATGCGCCATTGGGTGCAGGAATAGGCTGACGATTGCATACATGGGACAATGTCTTAAAATGAATGTATTTATTTAATACTAAGTGTCCTTTTAAAAAAGAATATCATGTAAACAGTAGATATTTTTGATAACTTTAGCTTTATTATTTGTATTTATTCACTTGTGTGTTGGATAGGACTTCATTGTGCATGATGGTTTTTATAAATTGTGCAGTACTATGAAACAAGAAAGAACAACTAATGTATTAATGAACTGATTGCATTAGAATGTTTCGTGATATGCACTTTGATGGTTTTAATTTAACCGAATAAAGTTAAACTTGACTTGACTTGACTTGGGTTGCTGAGTAGTTGTTTGAGTGTGTGTATAGGTAAATGACATGGTCTGAATGCCTGTACAAGAGAGTGAATGCCTATGTGTGTGGGTGTAAGTCAGTGAGAGGTTGAATGGATGTGCGAAATGGTAGTAACTGGTTGAGTGTGTGAGCAGGTGCATGACCACCTGCATGGGCGAGGATATATAAGTAGCTGTATTAGTGTGTTACTGGGTGTGTGAGTAGCTATATGGATAAGTGAGTAGGTGTGTGACTGGCTGTATGGCTGAGTAAGTGAATGTGAGAGAGGCTGTATGGGAGAGTATGCAGTTGGCTCAGTGACTGTTTAGGTGACTGAGAACATGTGTTTGTATGTGTATGAGTAAGTCTGTGGGTGTGTGAGTATCTGTATGTGTGAGTGACTGGTAGTATGAGTACCTGCCTGAGTGAGTTAGTGGGTATAAGTAGCTCTATGGATGAGTGAGTGGATGTGTCAGCAGTTGTATGAATCTGTGAATTGTTATGTGAGTGGTTGTGTTGGTATGTGAGTGGGTGTTTGAGAGATTGTATGGGGATGTGAGTGGCTTTGTGAGTGTTTCTGTGGATGGTGTCATCAGTGATGTCAGTTGATATGTCATCAGTGATGTCACTGACCATGTCATGAGTGATGTAATATGTGATGTCAAAAGCAATGCGTTGCAGGCGTAGGTTATAGTTAGCTCAGGTAACAATAACTGCTGAATTTCTATGGCTTGCACGTGTGAAATGTAAGCCTAACTATAACATCCCTGTAACCTTTGTTTTTTCAGTGAATTTCTAAGGTTTTTCTAAAATGTTTTCCATAACTATGACCTGTAATATTTCACAGTGGATGTGTAAGCACCTGTGTGGGTCTGTTAATGGGTTTATGAGTGTTTAAGTAGACTTCTGAGTAGGAGTTTGAATGTAAGTAGGTATCTAAGGTGGTCAATAATTGTGTGAGTGGGTCTGTGAGTGATTGTGTGAATACCTCTATGGGTTTGTCACTGGTTGTTTCAGAGTCTCTGTATGTCTGTGAGTATAAGTGTAAGTGGTGCTTTGGATCTTTGGGTTGTTATGTTAGTGAGTTTATGGGTGGGTGTCTGAGTGGTGCTATTTTTTTATACATCTCCATACTTAGTATATTTGAAGGACAGTCGCAATGACGTCCGAATTCGAGACGATCTTGTACTATGTAAGAAAGAGATCTGATTGGAGGAGACAGTTTTCCTTAACTTACCAAGGAAGTCCCCACCCCGTCTCTTTTCTTGAATCTTCATTCTTTTTTAGATTCTTTTTTGAAGCTAACATGTGCTTGTAGTACAGCACTCTGATTAGAGCTTTTGAATTGCTGTGTTTCCTCTTTCAGGAGGTAGTGAGCAGCAGAAGGTGACATCAGCCAGAGAAGCAGGAGGTGGAACACGAATACTCTGGGAATAAAGGGCCTGCATCCAAAAAGCAGAGCATTGCATGTTTTTTTTACAATCCCCTCTGGAAAATCGAAGCCTGTCGCAAAATTTGAAAAATGCTGTTTGTGTGAAAAGAAAGAAGGAGCTATTTGAGTTTCTGTGAGGGTGAATGAGAGGGTGTGTGAACAACTATAGGTGAGTGAGTGGGCGTGTGAGTAGCTGGCTGTATGTGTAAGTAAGAGGGTGCATTTGTGGCTGTACTAGTGGGATGTATGACATTACAACGCATGCTTTTACATCGCATGCTTTTACAACGCGGTTTTTACAACGCATACCATTACAACGCATAGTGCTTTTAGGCGCTGGATAGTGAATTGTTTAATTTACTATTCCAACTCCAGTCCCCGTGGATAGTAGGGAAGGTGTTGGATAGTACATTAAACACATTCCCTATCCTAGAGCGCCCCCCAGCGCAATGCGTTGTAATGGTTTGTGTTGTAAAAGTTGCGTTGTAAAGGCACTGCGTGGTCAAAGTTGCGTTGTAAAGGTTGTTTACTGTACTAGTGAGTGAGTGGATATGTGAGTGGCTGTATATTGATATCTGAGTGGCAATAAGAGTGAATGAGAGTGTACATGAGCTGCTGTATGAGTGAGTGACTAGCTTTGTGAGTTACTGTGTGTGTGAGTGAATGGTTGTGTGACTGGTGGTATAGGTAAGAGAGTACCTGTGTGAGTGCCTATATGGGTGAGTAAGAGGGTGCATTAGTGGCTGTATGGGTTAGTGAGTGAGTTTGTGAGTAGCCATATCGGTGTATGATCGCTAGTGTGAGTAGCAGCTATTTAGGTAATAGAGTGACTGTGTGAGTAGCTATATGGGTGACTAGATGATTGTGTGAGTGGCTGTATGGGTGAGAGAGCACCTGTCTGATTTGGTATATGAGTGAGTTAGTGGTAGTGTTAGTGGCTGTGTGGGTGAGTGGGAGGATGTGTGAGTAACTGTAGAAGTGAGTGAGGAGGTGTATGAGAGACTGTATGAGTGAGTGAGAGAGTACGTGAGTGGCAATATTGTTGAATGACTGGCAGTGTGAGTAGCTGTAATGGTGAGTGAGGGCTAATGTGAGTGACTGTAGGGATAAGTGTGGGTGAGTGGGAGGATGTGTGAGTAACTGTAGAAGTGAGTGAGGAGGTGTATGAGAGACTGTATGAGTGAGTGAGAGAGTACGTGAGTGGCAATATTGTTGAATGACTGGCAGTGTGAGTAGCTGTAATGGTGAGTGAGTGCTAATGTGAGTGACTGTAGGGATAAGTGAAAGGGTGCATGAGACGCTAAATGAGTGAGTGAGTAGGTATGTGATTAGCTGTGTGGGAGAGTGAGTCCGAGTATGGGTGAGTTTGTAGCTATATGGGTGAGTTAGTAGCTGTGTGAGTAGCTGTATGAGTTAGTGAATCATTGTGTAAGTGGCTGTATGGGTGAGAGAAAAGTGAGGGGGCGTATGGTGAGTGAGTGATAGCGTTAGTGACTCTATAAGTGAATGAGCGGGTATGTGAACAACAATATAGGTGAGTGAGTGGGTATGTGAGTAGTTATTTGGCTGAATGAGTGGCTCCCAATGACCCTTTCCACCTGCCTTTTCATGGCAGGTAAACCACCATGAAAGGGCTGGTAGAAGGGAGATTGTAATCCCTACTTTGATGCCTGGCAGGTATGGCCATTGTTGAAAGGATACAAGTCCTTCCTTGAGCAGGTCAGATCCATGGAGGTTGGTCTCTCCACTATGCCCATCATAATACTGATTATCGCCCACCACATTAGGATGGGGGTGGTAATCAGTATTACTATGGAAGTAGGACTGCCACCGAAGATGTGTTGGTGGCGGTCCCACCACCATCGTAATCAGGCCATTAATGTCTGAGCGAGTCTGTGAATGTATTTTGTGTAACACTTTTGGTGATATTCACAAAATTGTCACAACGTTAGACTGGGGAGCTGCACTGAGCGTTGCGACAAATTTGCAAATATCTCTTGTGGAAAAGAAAAAACTATTTTAACACATATTATACACATCATAGGTACTTCTAAGACCCCTATATTCCAGTCATGGGGTCAGGGTATTTCTACCCTGACAGGTTCTATTTCTTTCATCATTCATATTCACAACACCAGGACTTTGCCCCATTACTTAAAATGTGCTGCCACAACTTTCTCCACAGGTCCTCTCATTATAAAATTGGGATTTTCTTTAATATCTCAAAAGCTACTGAATAGATTTATGACAAATCACAAAAAGGTCACTTTCTGGACCAAGGTCTTGCTTTCTGCCAAATTTGGTGTAATTCCGTTCAGTGGTTCGGGCTGTACCCGTGTCTAAAATCCCTATTGGAATTAACATGGGAAACACTGTTTTTTTACCCCCGCCCATTTCTCAGCCCCTACTTTACAGATCACCCCAAAACTTTCCATGGAAAAGTAGAACCAGCTGGGAATGTTTTTTGAACATTTCATGAAAATTGGTCCAATGGCGCCAAAGATATAGGTAAGCCAAAAACGTCTTTCCCATGGAACCTAGGTCCTAATTATAACTACCTTCTGTCAGCCGCCAGTAGGTAATATATATATATAAAATTGGTCAATATAGTTGCTTAGTTTATAATCTTCACATGAGTATGCAATCCTTCAGCAACTATCTTTGGCCAAATAGCTTTAAACCTTCTAAATCAGCAGGAAAGAGATGCACATCACAGATCGATCATATGAAGTAGAACATAGCTCATCAGAACTCATGGGAAAATATATCAACGGGTGCTTGCTCCCAGGGTTTTCAATCACCATTGATACACTTAGGTATTTTTGACAGTACTATGGAAGTACAACGGTTTGATTGTGCGGAGTCAATGATGCATGTTCCACTAATCACATGAATTCCAATTAGTGTTCAACCTCTTTGCTCTTGCATGAAACCTGGCATTAGGTATGCACTGAGATTTTGAGAGGCACACATAATGGAACAACTATACTTTGACAATTGTTTTCTACATTAAACTTTGAACTGTATGCGGTATAACTTACTGTGATAACTGAGCATAATTAGTATGAGTTAATGTATGACCTATCCATTACTGCAACAAAAGCTTCCTGAAACTGTAAGAATAACTTTGGCAGACCAGATAACATTTAGAGACAAATCCTGCAAAACTATTCTGTTTGGATAAGCAAAGAACTAAGAGCCAACAGGAAAACATTACTTCAGAACAATGAGACAAAGGAACACAGTTATTGATGTGCATTCTTGTTTCCTATCACAGTAGCTTGGTGTGGGATCTGTAATGGATCTGTTCTAATGGTTCAGAACTGATATACAGCATCAGCCGTCATTTGAGACAGGGATCCTTCTTTCATTGTAAATATTATTTCTTCATTTTCTAGGGAGAAGATCAATGAGGTCCCTGTTTTATATTTTAATTAAATATAAAGGTGTATTTTGTTCGTCTGTCATTTTGTTCCCAACTTCCTTTCTTTTCTGATTAGTATTCTGGAAAGCATGTTAAAAAAAATCCAATTAACTCTTGTGATAAAATCAATTTGTTACATACCAGTCAGATACACTTATTGTGTCATACAGGTCTCAGTATTTCTAAGTGAGTAAACAACCTTTGGGCACTTTGAGTTACCTGCCAATTTTGATCAAGTCTAGCAGTAGTCAGGGGTTAGAGTATGAGCATGTACCACATCTCTTAAAAAAGATATTGGCAATGCATCTCTTTCATGACTGGGTTAAAGGACTGTCTGCATGGATGTGTCATTTTGGCAAGAGAGGGAATGAAAATGGAGAACTTGTTGGATTTGGTGCAACTTGGTAGGATATTTTAAACCATCAATGCATGTATAAAGATGTAATTACGATGGTGAGGTATAGCCAGGTGAGTGTAGGGACTCAAAATGGCTGGAAGCTATTGTGAGCATAGAAATGATATGCATAGAAGGAATAGAAAAGATGTTGCCAATGGAAGCATTGTATCCAATGGTTGTGAACAGTTGCCAAAGTTTACTTGAATAACCAGGGTTTTGAACACCGGGGACTAAGCATTTAGTGTCCCGGGGTATACAGGGACAAATGTCTAGGGCACAGAGAACACCAGATATTCAAAGAAGAAGTATGGACAGTTGCAATAGCAGCCCTGTAATGCAAGGAACACATTTGCTTCAATTCAGCACTGTGATGGAATGCAAAATGCAATCCTGGGGCCTGTGTTAAATAAAGTGCCCAGGGGGTGCAATAGGCATTTGCGCCTACGCTACATGCCCCTGGGGCACTTCGTTCTTAAGGAAGGGGCTGCAGACGCTTGTGCTGCCCCTTCTTCAATGCCAATCGCGCTGGTGAACATAAAGCGCCAGCGCTATCGTCAAGGGGGTGTTCTATCATTTGCACGGGGGTGTGACCCATGCAAATGATGGAATCCCTTTGCCTCTGCGCCTCCGCTGTATTTCTGATGTGGATGCAGAGGCAAAGAAGCCCTCATGAGGCACACTGACAGTGTGTCACCTAAAAGGTGGTGCACTGTCAGTACGCCTCCTAAGAGCAGCCATCTGCAGGGGGTAAAGAGGGTCCCATGGACCACCAGACATCCCCTTGCAGGCGGGTGCAGTCAGTCTCTGATTGCACCCGCCTGCAAGGGAATTTCTCTTCCTCTTTAAAAGTGCAGGCGGATTTCCACTTGCATAGTGAAACACAGAGAGGCTGTAAAGCAGCTGCTCCATATTTCACATGAATATGCTGCCCCCAGGGCAGCTTGAGTTCACAGTTGCCCTTGGGGTAGCGCAATTCCCAAAATGCGGCAGACTTTCCTTCATTGCCTGGCACAATGAAGGAAAGTGTGCTGCGTGTGTAATGCGGCCCCTGGTGTGTTAGTGAAAATATTTACCCTAAGTGGATGGGACACAGTGACATGAATTACTCAAATGGCAATGGGTAGAATGCATTTTAAAAATAAGAGTGTTGCGATGCATAAGGGCCCACATATTGGAATGGGCATAGCACAAGTCAAATCGGCCCTGCTGGTCAGGTTGCATCCAATACATAAATTGGTCAAAACAGTACACATTAGTCACAATTTGAATATTGTGGGGAATAAAAGTATAATTTGACCAATAGACTATCAGCCTGATTCATGTAGGCAATAGCGCTCGCAAAAGGGCCAGATTCTGAGAATCTGGCCCTTTGCGAGTGCGATTTTTGCATTTGGTATTCACAATCCCAAATGCAAAAATCGCTATTTAAGAATTCGCATATTTGCGAGGAATGGCATTTAAGGAATCTCTAATAGAGATTCCTCAAATGCTATTCATGACACATCAAGAAATTGCGATTTTGCACTTTTGGGGCCGCTATTTACCGAGAGGTCAGACCTGTCGGTAAATAGCAAAAACTCAGAAAAATGCTTTTAAAAGCATTTTTCTAAGTTGCATGTTGCACACACACATGTCCTTTGGACATGTGTGTGCGCAACACCTGTCCAAATGTGCATTTTAGGGGTGCTACAGGGCGTCCTTTGGACACCCCTGGCACCCTTAAAATCGCTATCTTATTTGCGAGTAGCAAATTGCTACTCGCAAATAAGGGATACTCCCCATTCATTCCTATGGGCCTCTTGGCCCATAGGAATGAATGGGGAGTTTTTGCGAGTAGCAAATTGCTACTCGCAAATAAAGAACATGTAGGAATCGCTATTTTATTAGCAATTCCTACATGAATGCCGTTTTGCGTGTCCTCAATAGCGAGTCGCTATGATTCGCTATTAGGGCCACGCAAAACGGCATGTACATGAATCAGGCTGTATATCTCTAGGGCAAATCCAAAAGATGGCAGAAAAATGCAGTAGCAGTGCAGTGTTTAACAGAGGGTTACAACAACATCAAAATAAAATGGGTAGCACGGAATAGATGATAATATCATGATGAAAGTCTAACAACATTTTCTGCCAGTATTTTATATTTGTGACACATTCTTGCTTAGCTTACAATCACATTCTGCACAATTGTAGGAGGCACTTCAATAAATTATAGCGAGGCATATTACCCCAATCATTAATTCACCACAGAGTTATATAACCGCTGTTTTGGCCCACACAATTGTGGAGAAAGACAACATAAAAGTAAATTGCCTCATCAGATTCAATTGACGGCTTAAGCAAAGATGTGTTGAGACTCAAGTATAGTTCTAAATACACTTGAGAGGGTAATCTCATTACTCATATTTCTTGATGATATCAGGATGCACCTATGAATGTTTACCCAGTATAGTTATAGTTACTTGTAAGAAACTATATGAAACTAAAATGGAGAAAAGAGCTACGGAGAGCTCTTGTCACTTGAAACATTCTATCAAAGGAAGATTACAAATATTTTTTTTAATAACCATAATATTGACAATATAGTACATGATGCAGGGAGTGTTGGAAGCCACAATAATTGCAGTAATGTTACTGCTGCAAAAGATTGCCTCAGTCATTATAGCATTAGAGGTGAGTGGTTGCTCTGAGAAGGCTGATAATGCAGGCTAGTAGATTATCAATGGCAAAATGAGGAACAATGGAAAGAAACTAATCTTTTACAACATACTAGTTCTAGGCATAGGAATATTTCATTTAACAAACCCGCTTGAACGAGAGCCAAATAAGAGAGAACTTAAACATAGTCACTACAAAGACAATTATGTTAAAAACGAGTAATTGACTATAGTTAAGAGGACTGATTGACCCCAACAATTGAATGCCAGGATATTGCAAGATGAAATTTCTCCTATTGTATGGAATTTCCTTGCCTGTACACTAATCATTCCCCTACACCATTTTACCCTTTTTCATATTTAGAAGCATTCCAGATGAACACCAAAGAAACCTATCATTTTAGCAGCTTCATATGGGTACGAGCACTTGCTGATTTTCCACAGAGCAGACAATCTGTAGTTATGGGAGGAGAAAAGATGAATACTTACCCTTTTATGTTCCTCATATTTTTTACTTCATTTGAGAGCTTACTTAACAGTGGATATGTTAGGGCACGTTTCCAAACTCAATACTTTCCTCATACATACTTTATTGTGGAGTCAGTTTAGATTGGCATAGTTGTTTGAAGCTCATATAAAAGTATGGTATTATCCACAAATGTACGACTTTTGGAGTTTAATCACATTTGCATTACATATTTGATGATACCCTCAAGGGAGCACTTGTTTTGCATTAATTGGTCACACTGGCACCTCTATATAAATACACATTACACAATTGTCCTGAATCATAAATGTAATACCTGAATGGACAGTTTTAAAATCCTGCTTTTGTAATTTGGATTTGAGATTCCCATTTAGGGGCCGAATGCTACCTCACTCGGAAGGGCACCGAACGCAATCCGGCCAGAAAAAGTACGAGCCGTACGCGTGTTTTCCGTCAGACTCGTACAGCTGTACGAGCGAGCAAGTATGATGCGAGCAACGTGAAAGTCACCGACCGAGTCGTTTCTGGGTCCGAACTGCTCCATATGTCTCGTCCGTAAGTATACCGTGCCGTGCAATGGATGCGATTTACGACCGAGCCAGTACGATGCACGAGTCGAACAGCCGGTGTGAGCTGAAGTTTACGGCTCGAAAAACATCAGAGAAGTCGCCTTTGGGGGTCCGTGTCGGACCCCCTGTCACCCGCAGCTTTGCGACTCAGACACAGGGGGAGACCAACACAGGCATGTACGGTGCGGATGGCACCAACGTGTTCCCACTATAGGGGGCGCCCTTGTGAGAGACGTACCAATTCAGTCAATGGGAGCCCATGTACGCGTCGTACGACCGGCTCCCATTGACTTCTATGGGAGTCCGACTGAACCGAACCAAACTTTTAGAACTTGTTCCTGAAGTTCCCCTGGGGTCCCAATGTGTCCAAAACACAACCCAAGGGTCTGGCATCTCCAAGATTGTCTAACACAATCCCTTCACCTAACCAACAGCCCCAGAGACTCAGTCCATCCCAGGGAGCGTCTTTCCTGGTCTGTCAGGTGAGGAAGAAAGTGTAGGAATCATTCTGGGCCATTGAATGGCCTACTCGGCCATTCATCCTCCCACTGAGGTAATTTCTCCTGGGAAACTGACCCTATAGTATCAGGACCCATTTTAAACCTAAACTTCTTCTCAGCTGTTTCATTTTCTTCCTCTCTCTTTAGTGGGGGTAGTGAGGGGTGCACCTCCTCTATCCCTAACTGTGCTAGAGAAACACCCAGCTTATCCAGAGAGACTACCCAACACTTGAGCAACCCCACTGTAACCAACAGGGCCAGTGGCCGTGCCTTACCGTGGGCCTTTGCACTTGCCTCCCATACCAATTAAAGTGCTGCCATGAAGGCCATCACCCAACAGAGACTGCTGACAGCTGTCATTATTCAGAACCACACCCTAAGCTCTCCACTGACAGGTGGTTGTTCTACCTTAAAGCCAACTGTGGGTTTCTGGCACATTTCTTGTTGTTTAGAGCCGGGGCTATCACATCCAATGGCAAACACCCTCATTCCACTCTCCCTCCTGTCAGGGCAAGCCTCTCCTTCCTGACAGTTGCCTGACAGCTCTGCAATTCCTTGTGGTCAGGTGCAGTCTCACCAGTGCCAACTTTGGATTTCTCCCTTGCTGAAACGGAAGACCCTTGTTCCACTGGAACTCTCTTTTAGAGTGGCTTCCTCTTCCTCTTCTTTGTTCGTTTATTTTGGGACCCCAATTTCCTAATGTAGGGACTGACTCCCTAGGAACTTTGGGTGGTAGGTGCCCTGGGTGACCATCGTACTTGGGACCAGACCAACCTCTAGGAGGTCATTGTCCAGGAGCCAATCCAAGGGGAGGTCTGCACTCACAACCAGCTCATACCAGCTAAAGCCACCCTCCCTCTTTACAGGGACCAAGACTACAGGTTTAGTAGTTATCTCACCTGTGGCTACCCTTACTCTCATGGTCTCTCCTGGCACATACATGGCTGGGTACGACAACCAGGCACTCACTACAGTGTGACTGACACAGGTGTCTCACAGGTCCATTGTAGGGATCCTATTCACCTGAATGGGGTGAAAGTGCCTACTCCCAGACTCAGGGATTACTAACTTACCATCTGTCCCTGTCTCCCAACAAATCTTATCTGAGGAAGTCTCCTCCATGTCTACACTGGCCAGCCCAGTGACAACCCCCTTCTTAGAAGAGGCAGGGTCACCCCTGATTTGCCCTGACTGCTGGTTGTCAAAATACGCCCTGTTATCCAAGTGCTTTTTCAGCCCTGGGCCCCCCTGCCCCTGCTTCCCAGAGGTGGGGTGGAAGCTACTCTCCTCCTTTCTAGGGTTCTGGGGTACTGAGGGAGTCCCTTTGTTGTGTTTACCACCTCCCTTCTTAGCTTTGGTGGACCTAACCCCACCTTCCTGGAGTCTTGTGAAAACCCAAGCCCTCACCCACTCATCAGCGCTTCTCCCAGTTCTCTAGGATTAGACAGCTTTGAGTCCACTAGAAACTGGCGTATCTTCTCATCAGCACTTTGATTTGTTTGATGTGTTGTCTCAAAACCAAATGATACAATCCCTCACATGTGTCTACTTTGTTAGTAACAACAATCCAGCCTTCCAGTGCCTTCACTGAAATGTCCACAAAGTCCACCCAGGACTTTGCACTCACTTTCTGGGTGTCTCTAGAGTCAGACCAAACTTCTTGACTAAACATTGCCTCACGTGTTAAAAGGGGTTTGCCTCATCCCCCTTCAGGGTGAGGAACCTATCCCTTCCAGCTACTGGAATAAGTTCCCACCAGAGTGAAGGCCACTGCTTGGGCCGGACCCACCACATCTCTAGGGCCCTCTCAAATGCAGTCAATCATTTGTCATTGTCATCCCCCTCTGTGTAGCATGGTACCATACCCTTGGGAAGCTTGTGGTCAACCCCACCAGGCCTGAACATCTCAATCTCTTAATAATTTTCACTGCCACCATTTCTTTTTGTCGCCTCCTTGTTCTCCCGCTTCTCATCTAGTTCCAGTTCCCTCTGTTCCAAAGCTATCAAAGCTAGCTGGGCCTCAAGTGTTCTCTCTGTAAGGGACTGTGGTGGTTCCTGAGTATGGGACCCTGCTCTCCTAAAATCTGGAATCACATAGCTAACACTGGAAACAATGGAGGAGGCATCATCCTCAACCTCTTCCTGGGTGACGTGGGGGGGGGGGGGGAATCAGCCTCCACCCCGCTATGAATCTCTTCAGCTACACCAGCCCAGGCCTTTAGGGACTTAATTAACCCTGTCTTCCTAATTCTATTTGAGGCAGGCAGCCCCCTATGCCTCCACAGCACACTAAGCTCAGCCATCTTCAGTTTAGTTAGTTTACCTAGGACTAGCTCCATGGTATCCATAGTTTTGGATCACAACAACTAGCCATCAGAACAATGGATTAAAAATCAGTTTACTCCAAATTCCAAATATTCACAATTCAAAAGTTTTATCCTAAGACAATTTAAGGGATTTTCATAATTTTAATTCACTTCACTGAAATATGTATTTTAAAAGACATATCCTCATCCAAACAGCTGAACACCAATTCTTGGAAAGCAGATTATTGGTAGTGATAAATATATATCTACCCCTGGCAATAAGGCCACTAACAAGGTCTAGGCCATAGTATAGGTCTCAATAAATTATTCCCATGCTCAACCCTTGGTAGCTTTGCTGCGAGCAGCAGGTTTAACCTAGGATACAAGTATGAAAGCAGTTAAAAAACCAATTCAGTAAATAATTAAGACACACCACACAATAAATATCCAACACCAATTTATAAATATTTGTGATATTTGTATCTTTAAATTGACACTAACATGAAAACAATCCAATATAGGGAACAGAAGATTTGAATTTTTAAAGATTTTACACTATATAGCAGATAGAAACCTATTCCACCTATTGAGACATCTTGTCACATTAGACAAGGACAAAGTCAAAGTTTCAGGTTGACTGCGATAAAAGCCCTGCTCATCTACCCATGCAATGGCACAGAACCATGCTACTAAGCGCCACTCAAACCTTGTAAATTGATACTTGTATAGCGCACTACTCACCCGCAAGGGTCTCAAGGCACTTGTACGAATACCGCTGTGGAACCCATCCTGGCTTTCCCTGTGAGGTGTCCACTCCTGGGCACACCCAAGGTGGAGGCCAGGCATCCTTAGCATTGTGGGGGCAGTTGTGGAGATTAAGCAAGCTATTGCCCAGAGTTGCAGAGTGGGACTCCATGATTGGAATAGGCACCGAGGAGAGAATTATCAGGTCCGTGGAATTTTTTAGCTCAAGACCCGCCGAGGCGGGAAATTGAACCCTGGTCCCGGGCTAGACCTCTGCATCAGGGTCTGCCGCTCTAACCATTGAGCCACACTTCTCCTTTACACCATAGTGCAAGGATGTCTGCTTGATGTCTAGCATAGGTTTTCTACTGGAAGGGTATCCTTACAGTACAAATACCAAGCCTAGATACATTTTAAATCTTTTTCCACTTTTGATATAGAGCAGATGAATTTCTCATTTTAATGCCTGTTTTAAAACCGTGTTAAATTTTGGCTCAAAGCCCTATCTACTATTGTTACTAGATAGGGTTTTGCATCGAAAACCATGGGTGGTTGCTTGGGATCTCTCATGTATCAGCCATGGAAGACCCCCTTGACTCAGAGTAATGCAAAGCTGCTCTTTCCTCTGCTTTGTGTTATTTTCAGGCAACTTTCCATTACAAAGCAAGTTTTACACTGGAAAGTAAATTAAAAAAAACGTTTTGTACTGGTTTGTGTCTCTTTTTAACTTTTTTGCTAAATTTCTGTAATCCAGGGCCTATCAGCCTGATTCATCAAGCTAAATTGCACTTGCAAAGGGCAAGATTCTCAGAATCTTGCCTTTTGCGAGTGCAATTTTTGCATTTGGGATTCATCATCCCAAATGCAAAATTCGCTATTAAAGAATTCGCACATTTGCGAAGAATAGCATTTAAGGAATCTCTATTTGAGATTCCTTAAATGCAATTCATGAATCATTTTAAAATTGCGAAATTGCAATTTTGGGCCGCTATTTACCGAGAGGTCAGACCTCGTGGTAAATAGCAAAAACTTAGAAAAATGCATTTAAATGCATTTTTCTAAGTTGCATGTTACACACACACATGTCCTTTGGACATGTGTGTGCGCAACCCCAATGTAGATTACATTTCAGGGGTGCTACAGGGTGTCCTTTGGACACACCTGCACTCTTGGAATCGCATCCTTATTTGCGATTAGCTAATTGCTAATCGCAAATAAGGAATAACTCCCCATTCATTCCTATGGGCCAGTAGGCCCATAGGAATGCATGGGGAGTTATTCCTTATTTGCGATTAGCAATTTGCTAATCGCAAATAAGGAACATGTAGGAATCGCAATATTTTTTGCAATTCCTACATGAATCCCGTTTTGCAAGTCCTTAATAGCGATTCCTTATGAATCACTATTAGGGGCTCGCAAAACGGGAGAATGATGAATCTGGCTGTATGTGTCTGCCTGAGTATATGTTCAGTTATCGATTTGCAGAAAGGTTTCCTAGGTAATCCCAGAAAATAAAGTGAGCTATGTGTTAGGACTCGGGTCCAAATTGGCATATTACTTTATGAAGACTACCAAGATTCTAGAAAACAGCTAGCTGCTGACCAAACACTGATATGATAACACTCGAAACCGGACCGAAAATAAACCTCCACTGGAAGCTCGAACATTGAGCCTGGGTCATTTAGGGTAAGTGCACTGCACTTTAATCAATGTTAGAACAAGTCAGAAATGAAAATTAACTCAGCGATCTGAATACGCCAAGGAGATTTCGCATGGGAAGCCATGACAAGAGATTCCAGCTCCGTTGTGACTGCAATGACTTCCAGAGAAGTCTGAAAACGAAGAAGAGGGTCTTGTCCCCTTCACTGCATGCTACTTGTGCATGACATCTCTATGCTTAATGGAATCTCACTTCCAACAGTACGACTGGAAATACCACAGTTTTCTAAATTGTTGCCTCTGACTGAAGGAATAAAACAGTGGTGTGTTTGGAATTAACAACGGGGATAGTCTTTCTATGGAAAAGGAAATACATTTGGTGTAAGAAAGAGTGCAGCACAATATCTACAGCAAAGCACAGCATTTCTTTGTTTTTTCATGCTAAACAATGGTACCAAACTCTGTGTGGCCTAGAGGGTGTTTAACTTTAACATCATGACTGATACTCTATTAAAGTCGAAGTTGATGAGCTTGAGAACTATTTAGGAGGCTTCAATGTTCTCTTTCTTTAAAAAAAAAAAAATATTGAGCAGAGCAAAGGACGAAACAGCATTATGATACGATTGTCCGTCAGAAGTAGGTCCACACTTTTCACAGATATTTGTCGACTTGATATCCATAGAACATGGAGGAGCATAAATAAATAACACATAAGTTTAGCAAGCCATGTAATCACTTAAATGTTTTACCCCCACATTATTAAGGTGCTCTCTAAGTACAGATTACCTTAAAACATGTAATTACAAACACTATTTGCCTTAAAGTACATACATTGGGAGACATCCAACCTTCTATTGTTGTTTTTCCAGACACAGTAAAAAGCCTCTACCCTATCTTAGCTCGTATTTGAGAAGCATTGGAAAACAATTGCATCTTCTCATTACTATGAGACCATAAAGTGACTTGTGCCTAGTTACCATCAGATATAATAGTACTGCATCTTCACATTTATAGCAAAAAAAGCACTTCTTCTCATGGTCACCACATGCCTTTAAATGACCAATAAAACAGAAATCAATTGATAGCTGTTTAAAACCTGCTAACTGTGCAAACATTGACATTATTACAGTGCACTCATACATCCCCTAGAATATAGGGGCTTAAAGTGCAATGTGCTAAAGTGCTATGTTTTTGTCAATACATCCCAATGACAAAGACAGTCAAATCTTTCAACTATAAAAACCTAAAGTGCAATGTGCTAGGGTGCTATACTTCTGTCAATATATTTAACTTTTTTGTTGCCCCAACTCGTTTAGCATATGCTTCTTCAAATCTCCTAATCCTTTGCATTTTATTTATCCATTTAGGATTAGAGAGGACCTCTTCAGATCTCCAGTTTTGGAGAATTGAAGAGCATGCTACTATGGAGAAAATTGTAATGCACACCTCTTCAGCTTTGGTCAAATCTGACCTTGCTTTCTAAAACCCGAAAAGGGCCACTTCTATCTCGGAATCAATCTTCTTTTTAATGGCCTGGCTTATAGCTAAAAAGGTATTGCTCCAAAAAACTTCAAGCTTTGGGCATGTAAAAAATATATGAAGCCAGACTCCCTCGCCATGTGACTGGCATTGAAAGCATTTATGCTTCACTTCCGGATAGCGCCTCTTTAATGTTTTCGGGGTATAGTAGGCCAGCCATCGTGACCAAAAAAGCTATTCTTTTAAATATGGCTGCTCTCAGGGCCTTACTCCCTACCTGGGCTATAGACTGCCATTCCTGTGAGAGTAAGAGCAATTAGTCTCTTAAATTATTTCCCCCAAAAATTCTTCAACCAAAGGGAGTGACCTACGTTTTTATCAACAGAGAATACAAGTTTCCTACCCCCTTTAATCTGGCTTTATATAGGACATTGATCTGGTCAGTAGGCCACGCCACTTGGGAGAAGATTGTATTTTTGATAAAGTTTATGAGCTGCAAGTATTCCAGGAACCCAGGCTTCATTCGATTACCCCATCTGCTTGAAACATCATCCCATGAGATCAGTGTCTTAGCAATGAAAAAATGGACCAAATCCTCAAAGTCACTATCCTTCCATCTCTTAAGGCGACTGGAGTGAATTTACAAACCAAAAGCCCTGCATTACTCTAACTTCAGAAAAATAAACCCTGAAGAGTCCGCTTGTTTAAAAAAGGACTGGAGTCGATCTGAGTAATCGCAAATTGCCTTATAACGGGACTTTTTGGGTAGTTTGAATGTTTTTAACAAGATTGGAATTTGTGTGCTGGACTCTTAAATCATTCTTTCAAAGAAATATGTGTCCATCCATTCATTAGATTTTAGTAGATGTGCTGTAAGGTCTAATATTGCTGCCTCATAATAGGTTCGAATATTTGGTAAGTCCAAACCCTCTTGGTCTATTTCCAGCTGTAATATGGGCAATTTAACCCTAGAGGCCTTTTTATTCCACACAAATTCCCTAAACATTGAATTGATTTTTAAAGGTACATTAATAAAAAGAAATATTAATAGGGGATGAACAGACATTTTTAAAAGTAATGCTCGGACAATCAAAGTCAAAGGTATAAAGGTCCATTTGTCCAAAAGTGATTTAATTTTATTTCTCGTGGATATGAAACTGTACTATCTTTGCGCGCAAGCCCACTTCGCTACCTACTGGTTGTCAGCACCGCCATATACACCACATGTCGCGCTCGAGGCTAGTGCGGTCACTCCACGACCATTGAAGGCAATGATAGTGAATCAGTACTCTGTGTTTGAGAAGGGGGAGGTGGATACGGTACGCAGTACGCACAGCGCATGGCAAGAGTTAGGTAAACGGTCTGATAGACCACCGTTATATGCTCCGGCAATGCCTTCGCTTTATCATGACGAGATCTCGGTCTCAAGTGAAGTGGGTGCACTTCAGCTTTTCCAAGGAGCTGGTATACACAACATGGGACATGTGTTCCCTACCGCTACGTTCCTTCCATTGCAGAATCTATTGAATCGCACGACTAATCCTACTATGGCCACATTCCTCTACGTCAGGCTTCGTGCTGTGCTGTGGGACTTATATCCCTCTTTTCCGGATGAACCTCCAGTGTTAGGTGCCTTGCAGTTACTATACTCCTCAACGGACCGAGTGAAACTGGTCTCGCGCTTATATCGAGCCTCACAGGAGGGCGAGGGAGGGGGCGGTGTATTGCCGAAAGCGAGGTGGGACGCATGCTTGCCAGATCCGCTGACTGATGAGGAATGGACTGAATGTTGTGCTGGGACGGGCGGATTTGTGGCCAATGGGAATTTCCGCCTCATTCACTATAAATATCTACAGCAGTGGTATTATACGCCTGTACAGTTGATGAGATACGGCCTGCGAGACCAATCCAGATGTGTGAGATGTGGCGCAGAAGATGCTGACTTTATACACTTGGCGTGGGGATGTGATAAGGTATACGAGTTCTGGACAGCGGTGACGAAGGCATTGTCTGAGATGACTTCCATAGATGTGCCTACTGAACCACGATTGTGCTTGTTGGGAATGGCTTCGGGAGTGCCTGTTGGAGCTCGACGTCTGATAGTGCTGGCATTGCAGGTCGTCAAGCGCAGAGTGGCTGTGACGTAGGGAGGGAGGCGGGCACCTGATGTCAAGCTATGGTTGCAAGACATGGCGTATTGTCGTGACCAACTGACCTGCTACTATCCTCGGGATATATGGGGTCCATACACAGTATACATGCTGTCGAGATTAGCGGCGGATGGGAGTCCCTAGGTTGTTTCTGGTATGGATGATGGACTCAGCTGAATGGGTGCGGCATGGTAGTGGTTTACCCCTGCACGGATCGCTGATGGAGAACTGCAGATGATTCATGGTTTAGCAGTTTTTTGCGGTATTACATCGAGACACGCTTCTTGACATGTTCTATGTACCTCTCTGGATGCACACTTGACTAAGACACTTGCTGATATCAGATCTGAAACCTGGGATGTTGGGTGGGGGGTTGTTATATGGTTAATTGCTGTTAGGATGCTTATGAAAAGAGACTGCTTACTATATGTATAAGAATCGTTACAAGACTCAGGTTCTGGATTATTATTTGCTAATATTTGAATACTTCTCTTGACAAAAGTTGGTATACTTCTGGATGAGATGAATGAAAGACGTATTTTGCGGCCGGCCAACTTCTGGGTTGTAGGCCTATGGCTGTGTTCTTGTACTTTGACCAATAAAAGTCTTTAATAAAAAAAAAATGTATTTCTCGTGGCTAGATAATTAAAACTAAATAGCTGTTCTACTTGGTTAGAGACGAAGATACCTAGATATCTAATCAGTTCTTCTTTCAATGCCTGGAGTTTTAAATTAGGGGGTAAGACGTTACAATCCTCATTAAGTATTAAAATGTCCGTTTATTTTGATTTATTTTGTAGCCTTCTATTTGTTCAAATGTACTAAAGTCTAGGAGAACTTCATCCAGGTTCTGTTTATCCGGACAAAAGTACATAATTATATCGTCCGCAAAAGTTTCAACTTAGCCATCCCTTCAATTGGAGCTCTAATCCGGGGATTTCTGCGCATTCTAGTAGCCAAGTCTTCAATATAAAAAGTAAAAAGTGTAGGTGACATCGGACATCCTCGTCTGGTACCACGGTTTATTTCCACTACCCCTATTGAGTCACCGTTTACTATAATTCGGGCTTGGGCACCTTGATATATGTTTCTTAAAATCCTAGTAATTTGGGTCGGGGTGCCAAATTTTCCTAAGCCAACAAAAAGTGTGTCCCAATTGACCAAGTCAAACGCTTTTCCAGCATCGACCATAGTAATAAAAGAAGGTCTTTTATTATTAGTCACGTAATCAAGGACCTGAATTACAAACCCGGTATTAGTGGACATCGACCTTCCTGCAATAAACCCAGTCTGATCATGGTGGATTAATGCCTGAGCAATGGGAGTAAAACGTTGTGCCCAGATTTTCATTAATATTTTAAAATCAGCATGAAGAAGACTAATTGGTCTATATGAATTGACATCCTTTCCGCTTTTCTCCTTTTTAACAAAACTAACCAGAATGGACTCTTTAAAAGTTATAGGGACAACCCCTCACTGTTTGATAATATTAAACAGTTTCGCCAGAAAGGGGGTCAGTACCATCACAAAGGTTTTATAAAATTCAATTGGGAGCCCGTCGGCTCCACAATCTTTAGCCCCTGCAATAGACTTTACCACACGTATAATTTCTTCTTCCGCAATATCCAGCTGGAGCAGTTCCACCACTGGCCCTGCAAGCATAGGGATATCAACCTCCTCATAATAATTATTAATCTGGTCTGCTCCTACTTCATATCGAGTAGTATATAACTGCAAGTAATGCTCTAGAAAAACTTGAGCTATGTCTTCTTTATCAGTTAAAGAGGTCCTTGTCTTGGGGTCAATGATTTCGGTAATCATGACTGCTTCCTGCTTAGTTTTAGTAGTTCCAGCAAGCATTTTTCCCACCAATTGACTCTCCTCATATACTCGCTGTTGATATGTTCTGGAGCTAGCAATTTCTTCTATGATAAAAAACTCCTTTAATTCATATTTTGCCTTATCTAACTGAACCCTGGCATTACCCGTCACCGCAGGCCGTGTATTCCTAACTTTCATTGCCTTCTCTACGGTCTGCCGAAATTTAAAGATTTTCTCCCTCCTCAGTTTGTCTTGAGCGGCTGAATGTGCAATCATTTGCCCCTGAAGGGAAGCCTTAAACCCACCCCAAACTGAAAAAAATTCTGCAGTATTCCCATTTATTTTGAAGAATTCCACAATCCACTCCCTCATGTTAGTCACCCATTGAGGATCCTGCAGGAGGAGATGATCCATCTGCCACCTGGGTCTTGACTTCCTGCATTCCTCTTTAAGTCTAATAAGGGAATGATCAAAAAATGGGTTTATCTCAATTTCCATGCTTCTGTAGCCCAAGGATTGGGATATAAAAAAAAAATCAATTCTGGAAGCCGTATGAAATTGATTAGAATAGCAGGAAAATTCCAGCTTTGTTGGGTTGGCATCATGCCAAGGGTCTATCAAAACATGTTCTTGTCTTAATCCAGCTATCACTTTCTTGGTTTGGGATTTTAGCTCTTTTTTTATTTTTATTCAAAGTATCTTCCTTCAAATTCTCAATGAAATTAAAATCGCCACCCAAAATTATTTTCCCTGGTATCCCCCTAAGTATCTCACTAATTTTAAGTAGGGCTCTGATATCATCTGGGATAGGACCATAGTAATTTATAAAATGTAATATTGTGCCATTTAATTTGGCCTCAAACCAGATCCATCTTCCCTGGGGATCTCTCAGAATTCAGCCGAATTCCCAGGGAAGACTCCTGCAAAAGTATTTAGCTACCCCTCTTTTGGTCAGCTCAGCTGAGGCAAAAAAGGCATGTGAATACCATCTAGGAAGGAATACATTTACGGAATTAGGTTTTAAATGTGTTTCCTTCAAAAATAGGACTTAGGGTGATGAGGAAGGAAACCATCTAATTAATGCTCCATATTTCTGTTAATTTAGTATCCCATTAACAAACACGGAATATACACATCACTTATTTATCATTTTCTACCAGTAAATCTATAAAATATACCAAATACCTCAAAAACTCTCACAATCCTGAAAATCCTTCCAGTAAAGTCCTTGCTACTGCTAATTTTACTACTGCTTTTACTCTCCCTCCCCCCTCCTCACCTCCCCCAAAATGTGATCCCCTCTAACCCACCTCTACCTCCATACCCTGAAATCCACATAAGAAATGTGAGAACCCCCTCTTGCCCCGCTACCCACATCTCTCCCTCCCTGTTCTGGCTTATGGGGTGCCCTGGTCCTGCACCCTAGGTGAACAACCCCCCCCCCCACGGTGGATAAGACCCGATGGATAGAAATTTAAACATTATTCATTCCGCAAATTAAATCAAACTGTTTCATCAAAACATTTTCAAAAGTTTCATCTCAAAGTGGTTATATCTTAATAGTTCCTGAGCTTCTTCTACCCACGAGAACATATGAAATTTGCCTTTGGCCAACACCCTTAGCTTTGATTGTTGTGCAATGGATGCCTGGGCCCCTTGTGCTCTAAACAAAAAAAGGAGCTAAACAAATTCTTTACGTCTACGAGCTGCCCCTGCTGAAATGTCTGGGAAAATCCGGCATTTAGTACCCTCGTCAATAGCAAACTGTTTCTGCTGGATTGCTTTACTCAACACATTTTCTTTAATTCTATAGTCAGCAAAGTTAATTAAAATTGTGTGAGGGTATTTGGAATTCGGAATTGGATGAGTGGGGACCGAATGTGCCCTGGTTATAGTTAGATCCCCAGAGAAATTGGGAAGCACTTTTTGTTTAATAAATGTTTCAACCCAACGAAGGGTGTTGGTACCATCACTCCCTTCCGGCACTTCCACAATTCGAAGATTGGAGCGGCGTGGGTGATTTTCCAAGTCTTCCAATTTGGTCTCTAAGGTGATCTTGTCTGACGTCACCTCATTAATATTCTGAATTGTGGAGCTCATCTGATCCTCCAAGAGAGCTATTCTTGACTCTGCTTCATCGAGCCTTGCGGGAATGACTGAGATTGATTCCTCAATTTTTTTAAGCCTATGAAGGAGAACGGCTATCTCGTGTGTCTGGGACTTTTTCATTTCCCTGATCTCCTCCAGTATGAGATTAAGCTAATATTTCACCTCCATCTGTTGTGAATTGACCCTGGATGAAGGAAGTTCCGATTTCTCTTGCGAGTTTTTATTCCCATTCTTGCTCATCTGATTTGATGTCTCCTGATCCTTCTCTAAGGGTACACCAGATCGTTCCTGCAATTGCTGTGAGCTTTCGAGCTGTTGTACTGAGCTGTTTACTGCCAGGGAGAATTGATCTGAGAGCAATAGCTGGTACACTCCGGCGGATGTATTTGCTTGACCAGGTGGTGAACTCCCCTCTTCAAGATTAAGTGGGACTGAGGGTGGCCTGGCTAGCAGTGGGGCCTCAGCAGGTGGAGAGATGTGCAGGCTTTCAAAAGAGTTAATTGTTGTATCCTCCTCTGGTGTTGCTGGCAGGACTGCAATTGCTTGTACAGGGAGTAGAGTTGCAAGGGGATGTAAGGGCTGCATGCTTTTTTTGACGAATAGCAGAAAATCCTTGCAGTTTCTTAGCTCAGCCTTACTGCTTACTGGTGTGGGTTCCCTCTGCCCCTAATGGGCTCTGGCAGTTTCAAAGAAGGAGTCTTCCCTGTTTGTAATATTTGTGACTCAAACGGCTCTTCCTTGGAACTCTCAGAGCTCGAGATCATTCCAGAGTGGTTTGAGATGCCTAGGGCTTTCGCCGGGGCAAGTCCCACCTTAGCTTGCATAATCCGTTTTTTCACTTTCATTCCTGTTGCTGCCTCAACCCTTGCCACAGCGTTGACTTGTCTTAAATGTCTTCCCATCCTGCTTTAAATCTTTCAGATTTTCCCAGCTGCCCACCGATTCACCATTGTCAAGTGTCGAAAAGGAAAGGTCTTAAACGCAACCCGGCCACCGCCGCTCAATATGTATATTTGTATTTCCCTCTCTTTAAGTATTGCAATGTCCTTAATGCACAAGAGAAGAAATTATTGGCACCAAGCAATGTTTTTTTTTCCTTTCACGAGGCTGCTGCCTGATGTTATAGTTGCCTCGGTGCTAGCGCCTCAGATCCGCTCTTACCACTTTTGCTGGTCGAGGAAGACGCAGTGTAGCGGGCCCGTTAACTCCCGACAATGAGGTAGTAATTCACATCCAGCCGCAGCACTCGGTTCGGTTCTGCTTTGGTGTTTTGCCAGGAAGCTGACATGGCTTGCCGCGGAGAAAGGAAAAACTTACAATGTCCCGTTCTTCTTCAAGGTTACTCAGCACGATTTCAGCTCGCGATCTCCGCAGTCGCCATTGCTCGCCACATGGTCACAGCGGTCTTCCCTCCTGGGGGTGAAGTCTCGTTCCCCTGGACTACGGAGGCAGGGATCTCCATAGCCTCCTCCGAATCAGACCCACTGTTCTCAGTAAGTTGGGTTAGACTGTTATGACATTGACACACTTCCAGCAATACACATCATTTAGTTCAAAGCAGCGACTTAATACCACTCAGCCACTAAAACCCAATGACATCACTTGAATTGTCCCCACTCAAATTGTTAATTTTCACAGCATTAACCTTTTTCTATGAAATTAGTTCCTCTTCATTTAATAATTCATTGAATACCTCACTGATCAAAAGTCAGTTCCACGGTAAAGTCGTCATCATCATCAACTGAAGATTCACCATTAGCAAACTTAATCATGCCCAATTAATTACTTTCTGCTTTGGCAGGTGCACAATAGTTACCGTTCAACTCAGTGGCTTATATTTTGGGAAAAAACTTTATTTCCCTTCCATGAAGCCCATGAATATGCAGAATAAGGCCAGAATTCAGCACTAATATGCTAACAAAATGAAACAATTGTGGTCACTTATGACACATCTATGCTTTGCTAATGTCCGGGATCACAGTCCTATAGGAGACAAAACTCTAAGCTTTATAGAGATGGATGGAGCACCAAAACCTGCGTTACATAAAAAGAAGGAGAAGATGGATAAATGGGTCTTGTTCCCTTTAGTAGGTGGCATCTGAATGTTGAAAAGCTGTACTATCAATTTAAACAGTCTTTTTATTGGTAGGCATGAACACAAATGGGCTTTTTAACAAGCACCTTTCGCTTGTAAATAAGCCCCAAAGTATCTAGGACCACCTCTTCCTGAGCTTTCTCTGCTTTCCCCAGTCATTCTGTTTAGAGGGGCACATGTGCCCTTCAAAAACAGGTCCTAACATTGTTCCTGTGTGTGGTTTTTATAATGCTCCTTATTGGTGACAGGTGCATTTTAGGAATGATCTGCCTCGTCTATAGAACTCCAAACTCTGTATCCTCTCAATACCGAGCTGAAAAGCTGAACACCTCAGTACGTCTACAAATTCTTCATCATGGCTGGCTTTAGCGCTGGTGGCGCCCGGTGCGAGAATCATTTTGTGGTGCCCCCAACTCCCATGACCACCTCCTCGGATTCTCTCACTACCACCAGTGCCTATCATCTCTTCTACCCTAAGTCATTGCTAAACACAGAGCCCCCCCAGAGTTTGGCACCCCCTCCACAGGTTAGCGCCCAGTACAGTCGCACCAGTTGCACTGACCTAAGGCAAACCCCGTTCTCAATTCTACCAGCCAATCGCAGCTCAAATTCTTACTTTAAAAAAGCAATGCACCTAGCAAATGTTCTGAAGGTCTGTCGCTAGAAACAGCAACTACTTTTCTCCAGCTGTCTGAGTCAACCCATCCTACTATGCTTTAAAAATGGCCTGAAAGAGCACCTACTCCACTTCTTCTAACAAAGTGTACTTTTTGTGTAGTTTGTTAAGTCAGCTAGACCCTTCAGCCTGCTTCCTCCTGCCGCATTAGGAATCACAGAAGCGAATGTACAATCGTGTCAATGGGGCCTGTGATTGTACACTTCAGAGCTTGCATTCTTCTGAGCTGCAGCGCGCGAGAAAGCGAAACAGGACTTTACTGGCACAGTCTGTAAAGTGGCGCTAATGTGTTTGGATGTGAGTAAAACCAATCTGGACACTGTACTTTTTGTTTCCTTTTGTTTCTCTGTCCTTAGGCTGCATTTTAGAAAGGGAAAATGTCTGAAAAAGACGACATTTTCAGCAATGTGTTATTATTATTATTTTAATCCATTTCACTGGGGAAGGAATGAAAGAAAGGAGAGGAATAAGAGGGTAAGAGCAGTTTCTTGAAATCATGATTTTCAGCAGGTGAGGAGGAGCGAAATAGAGACAGAATGAGAGAGAGAAAAAAAAGAGACCAGAAGAGAGGAGAGAAAAGGTAAAAATAAGCGAGCAGGGGGGCGCATTTTTAATGTTTGTGCCCGTCCAAATTTCGGGAAAGATTTACTAAGATTTACTAAGATTTTGCACTGTGTTTACATCTCAAAAATGACGCAAAACTGAGCAAATGTTTTTTTTCTTAATTTACTTTCCAGCGCTAAACTTGTTTACCCCTGGAAATAAAATTAATTTAATGCAAAGCAGTGCATAGCGCTGCTTCGCATTACCTTGTGCTGTGGGGGCGTGCCAAGGGTGGTGAATGGGTGTTCCCATGCAACCACCCAAGGTTTCTCCTGCTAAACCTAATTTACTAAATACAGTAGATTGGCTTTAGCATTAGAAAACTGTGCCCTTTTAAACTAGGCTCAAGTGCGGAGAAATGCTTTAATTTCTCCTTCCTTTTCCGACTTTGCATGTGTGCTGCACTTTGCAGCCTGCTTACAAAGTGGGAAAAGCTTTCTCCCGTGTCTAGGCATTGTATTTTGTACAGGATGGGATCCTTCCTGTACATAACCTATACTAGACTCACACACACACTAGTGCTATGACCGTGACGCACGGTGCAGGGGAAAGTGGAGGAGAGAGCCATATTTTTCAACATATGGCTCTCTCTTGCTCCTTTTCTGTTGCGCAACGTAGCACAGCCTCACAGGAGACTGTGCTGCATTGTGTGGAGATTTGGTAAATCTCCCCCTTCATATTCCACCGGCCTTGCTGGGTGCAAGCCTTTGCCTCTGGCCTCTTTTTGCGAATGAGTAGACAAGTTCTAAATAGAGGTACAGCAAAATGCTTTAGTCGGTCAGGTCTGAGGTCCCTCCGTCAATGTGTCTGTCAGGATTGTTGAGCAATGATTAGGAAGAACTGCGAGGCATATTATAAAGGACGGCGTTAAAATTATCGCCGGTTTAGCTGCAGAAAATGCTGCTAAAGCGGCGATAATGGGCTTGTTAATATGCCCTTGAGAATTCCAATAGAAGCCCACGTTCACACCAGAACATGGGCTTCTATTGGAATTCTCAAGGGCATATTATCAAGCCCATTATCGACTGCTTTAGCTGCAGTTTTCTGCTGCTAAACCGGCCATAATTTTTAACGCCGTTCTTGATAATATGCCCCTTGGTCACTTATTGGAATTCTCGAGGGCATATTATCATTTTTCTCAATTTAGGAGTAGTAAAGTTAGGACTCCTAACTTTAGGACTCCTAAATGCCTTCTGTGAATACCAAAAGTCTCAAAGTTAGGATTTTTCTCAGTTTAGAAGTAGTAAAGGTAGGGCTCCTAACTTTACTACTCCTAAACTGAGAAAAATCCTAACTTTAAGACTTTTGGTATTCACAGAAGGCATTTAGGAGTCCTAAAGTTAGGAATCCTAACTTCTGTAAATACCGAAATGAGTAGTGCCTTGTGTGAATACCAAAATGAGTAAGTGCCTTCTGTGAATACCAAAATGGTAGTAAGTTTAGGATTTTGTCTTAAATTAGTTCTGTGAATCGGGCCCGCCAATTTCAAAGTGGCATACTCAGCTAAAACAGTTTCCACTGATTTAAGGCTGAAAAGGAATGATTACAAGTAAAAAAAAGTGACACAATAATGGCGCAAAATGCCCATTTTTGTACCTAAAAATGTGCTTATCTTTTCCGCAATATCCTGTGGGGTCTGGTCGGGGCGTTAAATTGCAGAGTTGGTGCTGCATCACATAAAGTGAAGAGATAAATACAGACACAGTCGATTCTGTATTAAGTGACTTGTCCAGCCGGACAGAGGTCTAAATATTTTTACTTTAAGCAGGAATACATAGAGAATATCCTTCAACAATTTCACGTTGTGGGGCACAAGCCTGTACCCCAATTAAGCACAAACACTTTAGCACACTCAAAGTGAACAGGAAGGGCTTTTAGGCAAATGCTTAAGTGTTCTCAAAATCGCAGTTAGAACAGGAATTTCAAGATGTACCTTTACATCAACACCGTACATGATATAAACAATGTATAAGGCACATAAACTGGTCGACAGCGTTTCGATCCCACTTTTAAATCAAAGGGATTATCATCAGGACATTTGGTAAGTGCCTAGTTAATTTTAAGCCTCTAAAACCATTTCAATTCCATGACTAGGTGTAGTGCATAAGAAGTACAGGTGGTCACCAATATCGGGAACCACCGCGTAGCGTTGGGAGTCCGATCGCCTAGGTTGCTGGGAGTACCGGTTTAGTCAGTATCTGGTCCCGCTCGGCAGTTTTAGAGGCTTGAAATTAATTAGGCACTTACCTAATGTCCTGATGATGATCCCTTTGATTTAAAAGTGGGATCAAAACGCCGTCGACCAGTTTATGTGCCTTATACATTGTTTATATCATGTACTATGTTGATGTAAAGGTACAGCTTGAAATTCCTGTTCTAACTGTGATTTTGAGAACACTTAAGCTTTTTGCCTAAAAGCCCTTCCTGTTCACTTTGAGTGTACTAAAGTGTTTGTGCTTAATTGGGGTACAGGCTTGTGCCCCACAACGTGAAATTGTTGAAGGATATTCTCTGTGTATTCCTGCTTAAAGTAAAAATATTTAGACCTCTGTCCGGCTGGACAAGTCACTAAATACAGAATCGACTGTGTCTGTATTTATCTCTACACTTGATTCCTTGATGCATGGGACCGTTGTTGTTTCCAAAAAATTGCTCCCTGAGGTCCTGTGCTGACTCGCTTGGGGTTCCCTTGTTGTTCGCAACACACGCATCACATAAAGTGAGCACTGCAAGTGGAACTTTAAAATAGGTCCCTACCACAGGTTTTGGGTGACCGGTGTCTTAACATGTTGAAGAGCTGCAGCAGTGCTATTTTACCATGTTAGATACTTGTCGCAAGAATTTTAAAGACCCGCTACTTTTTCACTGGAAATGCAGAAGCATTTGTTGATAATATCCAAAGTAAACAACAGAACATATCACAACAATATAAACAATACAACAGGAAAACATGTAACACATACAGATCACATAACCACCATATAACATTGCAGAAATGCACAACAAAAACACAGTGGCAAACAAATTACAGTGGTAATATGTGTTACTACCACTCCCGTTCATTAATTTATTGCCATGGACATGAAAATGCAGCAGTCAAAGATGTTCCGTGATTTGTTCCTTTTTGTCTTCTTCAAAAGCATCCTTTTAAAACAATGTCATGGGCAATAATCTGTTAGCTATTCAGTTACAGTACTTAATCCTGATGGTCAATTATTCCTGTTACAATACTTCTATATTCATTATATCTTTATTTCGGCTGACATAGCCATACAAGATTTACAGGTTAAAACATACATTATAAAAAAACATTTCACAACATATTTTACAACCAATAGATGTTGAAAACGATTTTACACCATTACTTGCTCCTATCAATTTTATCTTACGAAATATGTTCTTTATACACAAATTACGCTCGATTCCTTGTTAAAGCTTTAGTCCCTTCTTCCTTCGAATGAAATAAATGGAATGTAAAAATCTGCTAGCACTGAATACCATTGTTTTCATTGTGTCAGTTTTGATTATTCTAAGTGCATTAGTACAATACCCTATTCCTAGGAGATTACACAATGGTTTGATCCACCTCATTCTTGCCAGCCTGTAGACAGGACAGAAGAAGAGGATGTGCATATCATCTTCCTTCAGGTTCCCATCACACATAATACAAGTGTCATTGACAATAACATTTTCACAATTGTTTTTCCTAGACCAACGTGCCACATTTAAATTGGTAATGAGATTGCCATATCTTAGCTTCATAAACAAAGTTTTGGCAAGTGGTGGCTCTATCTCATCAAGAAAAACCTCGAATAAGGGCAGGTACTTAAAGCTTAAAAAATTACAAACTAAGGACCCACCACTCTTTCTACTAGTCAATGAATCCCATATAAAACCCAAAAATGCCTTTTTTACCAGGGTTTTTAAGTTTGGTGGCAACCTTTCTGGATTCTCCCATAAGTGGACCAAACCTATATTAATAAGCCATACTTTGATGTGTCTAAGCCATGGATTGGATTTTGACACATCCAAGCACTGGATTTCTTTCAGCCCATCCCTGTAATCACACATTTCTGGCGTTTGCCGAAGTCTTACCCAGAACATTAAAGGCCGGACAATGGTGTAATGATCTGTCCTTTTGAAATTCATGTCCAACTGAAGCGGTACCAGAGGGGTGCCTTTCAGGGCCCTTACCAAACTACGCATAAAGTTATTATCCATAGTTGAAAAAACGTCTTTTGACATGGGACCCCAAATTTCAGCGCCATAAAGCGCTGCTGGTTGGACTTTGAATTTAAATAATTCGACTGCAGGTGTCACTGCTTTACTGGTGCTTAGACTATGTTTATTAAGGATTGGCTTGGAATTCTGCGCAAATATTATCTTACTTTTCTCAATTTGAGGTCTCCATGTAAAATTACAATCCAAAGAGACCCCCAAATAAGAAAAGTGATCAACGAATTCCAGTTTTTGGCCATGTAGTGTAAGTGTTCCTTTATCAGGTTTAATTGGATTTAGGGCCATGCACTTTGTTTTTACAGCGTTAATTTCCAATCCTTTATTGGTGCAATATTCACTGAAGGAACATAAAAGTGCCTGTAAACCTTTTTTGGTCTGCGAGATCAAAATGGTATCGTCCGCAAAAAGTAATGCGGGAACCCTTTTGCCGTTTAATTTAGGTGAATCATTCTGGCATCCCTCTAGGTGCGTTGGAATATCATTTACGAAGAGGGAAAACAAAGTAGGTGCCAAAACACAACCTTGGCGAACGCCACGCTCAATGGGTATATTTTCTGTTAGTTCGCCAATTGGGCCCCACCTCACTTTAGCGTAGTTCCCAGCATGAAGCTCAATTATTTGAACCAACAAACAGCTAGGCAGCCCTAACTGATGTAGGGATCTCCAAAGCAGCTCACGTGGCACCAAGTCAAACGCCGCCCCTAAATCTACAAAGGTGACGTATAAGTGGCCCTTTTTAATACGGACATATTTCCAATATAGGCAGCAGAATCTAAATACTTGGTCGATGGTACTCACTTTGCTTCTGAACCCTGCTTGAAGGTTCGTGAGGACCATCTTCTATTCTAGCCACTCATTTACTCGGGATAAGATATGTCTTGAGTAAATTTTTTGGAGAACGTCCATCAGGCTAATAGGCCGGTAATTTGATGGCACCGACCGGTCGCCCTTTTTAAAAATTAAAACTATTTCGGCCCCCCGCCAACTATCGGGGAAGTCTAGACTGTAGGAGAGCGTATTGCATAAATAGTTTATATACGGAGCCCATACCAAAAGGTCGTGCTTATACAAATCCCCCGGTATTTTGTCTAAGCCTGGCGCTTTCCCCCGTTTCACAGCGTTAATTGCCAACTCTGTTTCCTTGATTGAGAACTCTAGCTTAGTCCCGGGATGCTTTTGCCATGGTGCTTCATCACTTGCGTTATTAGGATTCCCTTCATACTTTTTATATAGGGTCGTGAAGTGATTCACCCAAGTGAGTTCATCTAGATATACATCCTTAACAACCCTCCCTACGCGAGTTCCATTGGCAACCAAACTCCAGAATCCTACAGTGTCTCTAGTCTTTGCGGCAACCAGCATATCTGCCCAACTAATCTCTTCCCACTCCTTCTTTGCAATTGACTGAGCCTGCTTATAAGATACTCTTGCTGCTTTTATTTCAGATGGACCTTTGTTTTTTATTGCCAGCAAGAGATTCAACTTTGATTCCCTACATGACTTCCCATACCAAAATTTGCTATGGGACTGGTTGAATGAATTTTGTGCCCTTTTTTTGGCATTTTAGTCACTAGGGTTTTTATTTTTTGAAAAAGCTCGTTATGGAGGGACATAAAGTCCGGACAGTTATTTGTCTCAGACTGAGACTCTATAAAAGCTCCAATGGAACTCCCAAATTGGGAATAAATTTCTGTAAGAGTTTCCTCATGCTCTAGGATGCGCGACCACTTGAGTGCTCGTCTATTATTGCTTACCAGCACATCATCTCCCGGGGGCACCCCTAGATTAGATGTATTTTTATTCACTTGCCCAACAAACAAATGTTCCTCTATTACCAGATTCAGTGGATAATGGTCACTCCCAGTCCTGGTCCCCACTTCCAAATCAACCATATACTGCCAGAGGGAAATTGAAACAATTACAAAATCTAGGTTGCTTTTACTGTTATATCTGAAAAAGGTGGATTTTTTCTTAATATCCGAAGAGAGGCGCCCATTACAGGCCCTTAGACCATGCTCAGCTGTTATCCTCAAAAGTTGAACTGCCAAAACTGAACAATTGGCAGGTTTCACATTATCTAACGAGGGTATATTATTAGCCTGATCTTCTTCCTCGAATACTTCACTCAATCCTGTGACAGGTTCGTAATTGCAATTTAGGTCTCCTGCTATGATGACCGCCTCTTTGCCAATTATCTTGTTTAGAAGGGAATCTAACTTAACTATAGTAGGTGACTCCTTGATTGAGGGTCCTGGTCGATTGTATATATTAATGAGATATACCAGCTTCCCATCGCTAGTAGTAATTTCCAGAGCTAGAATGTCAGGTGTACCAGTATCTATTGTGTCGACCCGGATCCTTAAGGTTACCTTGACCCAAATAATTAATCCACCTGACGCTCTCCCCTGTGGGGAAGGGACAGCTCCAATATCAAATGACTTATACCCTACCCTATGTGGGGTATAAACTAACCATGTTTCTTGAAGGAGACAAAAATCGTTGGAATCTATATATTTTGCCCATTCTGTGTCCCTCAAGTTCTTGGCCACACCAGCAATATTCCATGAGGCTAGATTCAGAGTTTTGCCATTACTACCAATTACTAGTGAAGACTCAGGGCATGGAGACCTATCCTTTAAGGCTACTGACCCTGTAAGTTGTTCATCCGGAGAGAACGCAATATCATTGATGTTGTTAATATTAGTGTTGTTATATGCAGTCCCCCCGTCTATGGGAGCATTGTCTAAGGTCAGCGACCTAGTTGATAATGGAACATACTCCTTTACCAGTTCTACTTGATCAGCTACTGATAGTAATACTTCTCCATTGATCTCCACACTTGATTCCCTTGAGTCGGTGCTGCCCATGGTGGTCAATAGTCAGTCTACTGACTCTAGGCAACTGAATCTATTGTATGTGGGTGCCCCCATCCATTGTCTTGGGGTGACTGACCTTGGGTTAGCTGACCTAGGGTTAACTAGCCCCCAGCTACTGTACTCATGCTGTGACGTTTGATCAAACCTTGACCAGTCTCCCCCCCCCTTCTGGTCTAATTCTGGGTGGGTAAAAAAAAGAAAGGGATCGCGTTTCAATGGAAGATTTCTCCCCGTATGAGTTCCATGTGCAAATATGGTGAACGGTACGTGGGTCCTCAAACGTAACAACCACGCAGTCACCAGTTATAGATTTCATTGTCGAACCTATCCATGGTACTCTACGAACCATTAAAATGCGACTCTTAATCCAATTTGGTAGTGGCCTTTTTTCGTTTAACCATTGGGAAACCTTATTTTTAAGTGAAAAAAAAGTTTCCACATGAGGATTACTTAGCTCGGGGACCCCAGTCATTACAACTACATAGGGGCTGGCATCTGGTGGAAGGTTAATATAGCCTCCTATAGGTTTCCTCTCTATTTGGGATCCAGCACGTTGCTGATTTGTCTTTGTACTACTACCAACATAATTGGTGTTTCTTTTGACTGATTGGACAGTGTTATGAGCAGGAGTTTCTTTTGCTGCAGCATTAGCAACTACTGGAGTGATCCTATTGGCTTTAGGGTTGTTGCTAGAGGTATTTTTATTACAACTAGTGGTGCTCTTCTGTGGTGGGGGTGCCGGGGGTTGGTTGCTACTAGATACTGTGATTGGCATTAATACTTGGGAAGCTGCTACAGTGTGGTTACGCAAGGAACCCACTACACCAAGACTTGTCAATGTTAGGAGACTTTTCTCTAGCTCAATTAATTGATTTTCCATGGACATTATCCTGGTTTCGAGCGGACGTAACAATTTTTTTATAATTCCCCCAATGTTTTTTAACAGGGACTCACTACCTTCCAGCACACAATCTACCCCCAATTCACCCAGATTACAAGAGGCAGATGCACGAGAGACAAATGTATCTCGTTGATTCTCTTGTGCCCCTACATCAACATTACTTGTGGTCTCTCCTAGTACACACTCTGATCCTTGTGATACCACCTTGTTCCCATTATCTACTAAGTTGGAATTTTCCCTTTCTCTCTCGTTTCTTGCTAATTTACTATTTCCCATACTGCTCTTTGCTTTACTAGTTATACACTTTTTCCTTGCTTGTGCAGTGGTATTGGGGCGTTTCCTTTTGGGGACTGCACCCTCCCCCCTACCTCGGAGTTGTCTTTGGGTAATCTCATCCCCACTATCCTCCTGATCGACAATTCCCACAGTGCATGACCCAGCTTCAACTAGTATACTAGTATTTGTGATGTCAATGGCGTGTTCAGGTGTCACTTGGGTACTAAGCATAACATGTGCATTTCGGTCTATTTCCTCATGGACTTCAACCTGTACTATAATGGGAGTAGGACCATTTGTTCGTTCTGGAGTTTTGGCTGATGCAATATTACCCAGAGAAGATTTTTTACTCATTGCAGGATCTTGCGACATTCTCCTTGCAGCTGCTAGATCCAGAGATACTCTCTGTTCCATTAAACGTATTCCCATATCAATTACTGAATTGGACCTAATAATAAAATCGTCCAAAGTACCTGTTAACTGCTTGGCCCCTTTCGCAGTTTTACTTCTACTCTCCCTTCCAGCTATATTCACGATTACTCACACTGTGTGGCCCGCAAATCAATAAAACAATATAATTGCAAAAATTGATTAAGACTAAAAATTAATATACAATGTCAAACTTAAAAGAGAATGGCCCCAGCCCAGCCTTGTTCGGCCGTACACGGCCCGCCCTTTGCCCGGGCTTCGCCCCGCGCGCATCCCGCGTGCGCGTGCTGGGAAGTATTTAAATAATAAGAGGCATGGTCGGGAAGAGGACCAGCTGCGGCTTGTCAGCGCCGCTGTGGGTGCTGGTCCTCGCAGTCCCGAGTTGATTCAGGGGCTCAGGGTCCAACGAGTATTGAGTCCTCCCTTGTGCACTTCAGGGCGAACGGCTCCCGCGCAGCGGGGGCCGTGAGAGGTCGATGGTTCTGGCAGCCAGGTGGCGTTATCCTCAGCAGAGTCCGTGACAGGCAGCAACACCAGGGAAGTAACAGCGGAGACCGGAGGATGTGAAATCCCACTCTGATTTAGCAAGGTAAGGGGCGTGGTCGGGAAGAGGACCAGCTGCGGCTTGTCAGCGCTGCTGTGGGTGCTGGTCCTCACAGTCCCGAGTTGATTCAGGGGCTCAGGGTCCAATGAGTATTGAGTCCTCCCTTGTGCACCTCAGGGCGAACGGCTCCCGCGCAGCGGGGGACGTGAGAGGTCGATGCTTCTGGCAGCAAGGTGGCGTTATCCTCGGCAGAGTCAGTGACAGGCAGCAACACCAGGGAAGTAACAGCGGAGACCGGAGGATGTGAAATCCCACTCCGATTTAGCAAGGTAAGGGGCGTGGTCGGGAAGAGGATCAGCTGCGGCTTGTCAGCACCGCTGTGGGTGCTGGTCCTCGCAGTCCCGAGTTGATTCAGGGGCTCAGGGTCCAACGAGTATTGAGTCCTCCCTTGTGCACCTCAGGGCGAACGGCTCCCGCACAGCGGGGCCCGTGAGAGGTCGATGGTTCTGGCAGCAAGGTGGCGTTATCCTCGGCAGAGTCCGTGACAGGCAGCAACACCAGGGAAGTAACAGCGGAGACCGGAGGATGTGAAATCCCACTCCGAGTTAGCAAGGTAAGGGGCGTGGTCGGGAAGAGGACCAGCTGCGGCTTGTCAGCGCCGCTGTGGATGCTGGTCCTCGCAGTACCGAGTTGATTCAGGGGCTCAGGGTCCAACGAGTATTGAGTCCTCCCTTGTGCACCTCAGGGCGAACGGCTCCCGCGCCGCGGGGGCCGTGAGAGGTCGATGGTTCTGGCAGCAAGGTGGCGTTATCCTCGGCAGAGTCCGTGACAGGCAGCAACACCAGGGAAGTAACAGCGGAGTCCGGAGGATGTGAAATCCCACTCCGATTTAGCAAGGCAAGGGGCGTGGTCGGGAAGAGGACCAGCTGCGGCTTGTCAGCGCCGCTGTTGGTGCTGGTCCTCGCAGTCCCGAGTTGATTCAGGGGCTCAGGGTCCAGCGAGTATTGAGTCCTCCCTTGTGCAACTCAGGGCGAACGGGGGCCGTGAGAGGTCGATGGTTCTGGCAGCAATGTGGCGTTATCCTCGGCAGAGTCCGTGACAGGCAGCAACACCAGGGAAGTAACATAAGTAATAAATTCAGAACATCCTGTAATCCCACCATATCTCGATCCTGTTTTTTTATTATTATAATTCTACACATGGGTATTACTTTCCAGCACTTTCCCTACCTGTGCAGTAGCTAGCAGTTTAAACCAGCTCTTTAAATGGAAATACAGACCTGCATGTACTCACTATTTAGAGTACCTATTTGCTCCTGAAAAGTGCCAGCACTATCCTATCAAAAGTATTGCAGCAGTGCTGAGAAGTGCAGGTAATCTCCCTTTTGAAAATAAAAAAGAGCAGGTACTCAGTACCGGACAGTACTTAGGCATTTAAAGCACTAGTTTAAACTACCATGCACCTTTTATATTAGGTGTATGGTCTTTCCATCTACTGTGTCCTATCACCTAAAGGGAGCATGTTACCTTGAATTCTACTTCTATACCCTATGTTTCTATTCATCTTGAACAGAAACTATGACCCTCTTTGGTACTACTCGCAGTACAAAACACAACGCATGAATGAAGAGATTCATGTGCGCAATAGTCTACCAATCCCCACTATGGCTTGGTCTTTCCTATGGAGCACATTCAAATACAGAATAAAAGGGAATCAATTTCCTCAGTGCTATATATAACTTATCCTGTAGTCTTTTTTTCCGAGGTACACCATTAAGTAGTAGACATCATCGCATATTACGGAAAATTCATGTATATTGGTATACAAGTATCATCAGTTTTGTTTCTTGCATTTTCATTCTCATATCTCAGCAAATGCCCTGCAACATCTTCTCTTGGAAACAGGGTCATAACCATTTATACAATCAGTGAACCTTTATTAAACCGACTAGACAAAAGACTAATGAAGCAATTCTTCAGTTTTTCTCTTCAGCACTCCGTGTCAGAGGGCATTACATGTAACACCAAAGCATGTGCGCAAATGTGTCAGAATCCCTGTGAAATTTGGCATTCACACTTCAGGAATATGACTTCATGTTTTTAACACATAATACAATCTTGACTGAACAATATCATGCGCACCGGACACGTGTCCATGCGTTTCCTCTCCTGTTCTATAAGAATAAAAAAGGGATTTCACTGGATGTAAACGTAAAGGAGAATTTCTAGTACATAGTGGTAAATTTCATGAACAACATATTTTACCATACGCTGAAAGTGTCTGAAGAAACGAAAAATGTAGAACTATCTCTAATAATCAGCATGCCTGTGAGTGCCACTGAAAAATAGGAGCAAAAAACACTCAATTTGGAGTAAACTTATGATGTAACTGGAATGGTAGACAAATTAGATGTTAGAGGTAGGAAGGTAAAAGAAGATAAATAGTTTTTAAATTTCACATTCAAGGAGGTGTGGCTGGCAGCCGAATGAAATGTCCGCCACCTAGTGAAGCTCCGGACCTCCACAGACTTCCCCACTTATCCGATCACTCATCTACAGCGGTGAGCGATAATACACATAAGGCGCTGGGATCGGAGAACAGTGGGCACCGAGCTAGCCAGTTTCGGTGCTCGCAGCCCTGCAATTAATCGAGATTTGCCATCTGCAACGTTCGCAGCATGTGCCGCTGTTTGGAGCCGGAGCCTCGAGTGATTTGCTGGCCCAGGCACTCAGTGACCCCCCCGCACCTCTCTTGGGGCCAGATGTAGGTCGGCAAATACCGGTCGGTAACGGCCGAAGTTCCGTAATTTCGGCCGTTACCGACCGGTATCCAGGAAATTAGATGTAGGAGTGTAATTATTACCGAATCAGAAAATATGAGTTGGTATTTATCTGAATCGGAAGATATGAGTCGGTATTTTACCGATTCGGAATATTCCGAATACACAGTTACCGAATTCTTACTTACCGAATCGGTAAATAAGAAATGGTAAAATAATGGGCATGGAGATGTAGGAAACCCGAAAAATACCGAATTTAAGGAAATTCGGTATTTAGGAGTCAGTATTTACCATGGATTGAATTCAGGTGGTAACCAGGTGCAGGCTATAAAAAGAGGCCCAAAATGCAACAGTGTAACCAGAATGGCGGCTTTCTACGTCATTGCAAGGCGGCAAAGACTACAGGCAGCAGGAGAGAGGGAATGGCTAAGGGAGGAGCAAGTGTACTGGCAGAGGATAACACTTTTCCAACTGACAGAGCCAGAAATACTCCAAAGGTACCGGCTACATCCCCAAACCATCCTGAACCTGATCAGGGACCTACAACCACTCCTGGAGCACCCAACACCAAGGGCGCACGTCATCCCACCCCATGTGCAGGTGCTGTGCAGCCTACACCTGCTTGCCTCTGGGAGTTACCAAAGTGTGATAGCTGCGGTAGGTGGTGTGTCCCAGAGCTGCCTGTCCCGTTTCTTCAGGCGGTTCCTTGACGCCATGATGCAGAGGATGGAGCATTATATTTCATTCCCTGACACACCAGCGGAACTTGCAAAGACCAAGACTGATTTGTATCAACTGGCACACTTCCCTCACGTGATAGGCTGCATAGATGGGACACACATACCACTCTGCCCACCTGCAGCCACAGAACACATATACAGGAACCGGAAGTCGACGCACTCCATCAATGTGGAGGTCATATGCAACGCTGGCAACATCATCACAGACATCGTGGCGAAATTCCCTGGGAGTACCCATGATTCGTACATATTCCAGAATAGTGGGATATACACATGCCTAGTTGCCGGAGATTTTGGGAACGGATACCTGCTAGGTAAATTACATTGACACACCCTTACAGTCACAGTAGATGAATGTATCATGATAATGCAACTAATGGCAATCTTTCTCCCCCCTAGGCGATAGTGCATATGCCCTGCGGTCCTTTGTGCTCACCCCCTACCTCAACCCATCCACCAGGAGTGAAAGGCGTTACAATGTGGCTCACAGATCTACACGCAACGTTGTGGAGCGCACATTTGGACTCCTCAAGAGCAGGTTTCGCAGCCTCCACAAGAGTGGAGGGGCACGCCAGTACACTCCAATCCTGTGTTGCAAAATCAGTGCGACCTGTGCCATGTTACACAATCTTGCCACCAAGGAAGGCACAGAGGTGGAGATCACACATCATGAGGACATTGATGATGACACAGAACAGGCAGAGCCCTATGCTACAGTAGCAGCACCAGCAACAGATGGGAGACTAAGACGGGTAGAGATCACACAGCAATATTTCTGAGTGAGTAATGAGACACAGACAGGCTAAGATGATGATGTACGTAGTTTAATTTTCACTACGCCTTTCCAATAATACCACACAATGGTAACACAAAATATCAATGTCCATGACTGGGTGGTCACAGTTAACCCCACCGTGACCTGTCCTTTGGGTTGAGGGCATAGTTACTGTTTTCGTCCACGGATTACAGGGTGGGACTGACGTGGCTGTGTTTCACGGCTTTCGGTGTTGCCTGGCTCTGTGGATTGACGGCTGCCGCTCCTGCGTATTTCCTGAACATGAGTGCTTGCGCCACTCCTGCTGGTGGATTCTTCACTTTCTACCACACATGTGTCGCCTCTAGTTGCTGTCTGTTGCGTAAGCATCAGCTCCATGGCAGAGGTCACTCTGCCCATCCCCATAGATAAATCGGTGCAGCAGTGCACAATTGCATGCTGCATCGTTACTGACCATCTGCACAGCAGGGAGGTTGCAGTTGCAAAGCGGTTTAATGCTTTGGTCTGCTGGCGCAAACCCACACGAGCCTTGCGCCTCTCCAAGTGGTCCCTGTCCAATTTGTCGCACAGGACTGTCACGCACTGGGTCATGTCTGTCATGCTATTTGCCAGCGACTGCATGCTGTCCGAAATGTTCCCAATGCCCTTGTCGATGTTATCCAGCTTCTTGTTAATGGTGCTCACCTGCCTCTGAACACCCATCATTGCCTTTGCCTGCAGGCGCTGGACCTTGACCATGGTGGCCTCCAGACCGCAGAAGACCCCCTGGACGTCCTGCCCTTCAGCTCTCTCCCGTGCCCTTCGGACTCGGACACTGGCCCGCACAGCTCTTGGAGTGGGCTGTTGCTCAGCGTTGGCTGACTCTGGTGGATTGCTTTCCATGTCACCCTCCTCCTCTTCCTCCTCAGATGTTTCTAGAATGCGGAGAGGGGGCACATCAAGCCGCCTTGCCCTTTCCTGCACAGGTGACTGTGTAGTTGGTGTGGGGGACTGTGCTGCTGCTACTGACTCCTGAGTCCCAAACAAAAGAGGTGACTGAGGCTGTGGTGTGGTTGTTTGCTCAGGTGTCTTGGCTGCCTGCTCTGTGTTCTTCCCTTGTTGAACTGTGCTGGGACCTGCTTCTTCTCTCCTCTTCTCCCTATCCATTGCTGTGCTGCGCGATGACTCTCCTGTGGACAGACATGGACACTGTGTCAGTGGAGTAGTTCACCTGTGTGTCTTGAATAAATCACACTACTATCACACATTTGCCTGCTCCTCATTTGCTTCTGCTAGTAGTGTGTTGCATCCCTTGCTGTATGGTATGCTAACTGCATTGCTTTATCTACCTATGACTACATCTCCCATGAAGCATTGCTGGGCATTAGTAAAACCTGTTCTGGAGTGTGATGTAGGCACACAGAGTGGGGAAGGGGAACAGGGAAATGGGTTAATGATAATGTCCATGCTTCTTTGCAGCTCTGGCGGTGCTGTCAGCGTCCCCAATGCCATGGAGGCTTTCCGGCTCTAGGGTGGATTCCACAAGCTCCTCAATGGCAGTGAGTCGTGGTGCTCGGTTTCTGCCTCCCCCTGTTGCTGCAGCTTCTTTTCTGTGGGCAGCTAGTTTCTATTTGGTGATAATACGAAGGTCATACCACCTTTTTTTTAAATCATCAATTTCCCGGTGGGTGACCCCGATAGCATTTACCTTTGCTTGGATTTCAATCCAGGTGGTGCGCTTGACAGACTCTGCAATATGCAGAGACTGTTTGCCAAAGATTTTGCAGTAGTGTTTCACCATCTCTTCTACCAGCACCTGCAGTTCTTCAGGGCTGAATTTCAGTTTCCTCCTGCGCTCTGCTGGCCATCCTGGGTCTCCATTGTGCTGTTCATGTAAGCTCAGGGAAGCATGCTCCTCTGTCTGTCCTCCTGCTCTCCTGACTGTTCAGTTTCTGCACCTGCATGGGTGTGGCCACTCCCAGGTACTGGGGAGGGTGCTTGTTTCTGATTGGTTGATTCCACTGTACCTTTGTTTTTGGGTGTGGTTGGTGTTTCTGATTGGTTCACAGGCTCACATGTTTGTCAATTTCAAATTTCCGAATCGGTATTTACCGAATCGGTAATTTCCAATTCGGTAAATTCCGATTCGGTAAAACGCATTAATTCCTATGGGCCTCCTGGCCCATAGGAATGAATGGGTTTTACCGAATCAGAATTTACCGATACGGAAATTACCGATTTGGAAAATACCGAATTCAGATTCCGAGTCATTCAGAATCGGTAAATGTTACCGATTTTTTACCTACATCACAATTTCCGATTCTGAAATACCGATTCGGTATGAGTCGGTATTTAAGAATCGGAAATATCAAGTTACCTACATCTGGCCCTTGGTGAGGCGCGGCTAGATTGGGCGGCCCAGAACAAAGTCTGTGCTGGTGGGTGGTTGTGTGAGACACTGGGATGGCTGACTGCCGGAGTTCCCGGTGTTGCAGTACATGGCGGAGACTGATCGCTAGATGCCGGGCCCCTGCGGGGGAGGAAATAGAGTGGCGCTCCGAATGGTATGGATAAAGAATATGCCGGCATGCTCCTGCGTTCCTGAAGGTACCCAGCTCCCTTGAACAAAACACCCTCTGTGACCCTGCACAGATATCAGTAGCGTCGGCGCCTCTGGGGAGAGCAGCTGTCCCTTACACTCTGCTGAGCATCACAGGTGAAATTGAGGATCCTGGTGGGGCACCCTGCATTGCAAGACCGCGCTCAGCTCCTGGCTTGCTGAAAACACCATTCATGGCGGAGTTTGTTTATGGCAACAGGGGTGGGCAGAACCTGACACAGAGCGCATGGCCGGACCTCCTGGAGGACGAGAGTGACCCAGTCTTCCATATTTGCCAGTGCCGGGTCAGCGCTCCAGGCGCCCCTCATGACCTGCCACTCTCACCTGCCGCATAGGCCTCCACGTGAACAGTATCCATAACTAAAGCGCCCATAATACAACAGCAGCTTACTGGTTAAAGACGGCCTCAGCAGCTCCATTGAACCCTAGTGCACCCTGCCCACCCTGGGCAGGTCGGGAGGCCGCAAGATACAGCCTTCAGGACTCCTCCATATCAGGGTTATCTATCAACACAAACCCCCCTCCTTGCCACAGCCTACTAGCAGGGGAGCAATAAGGAGCTAATTTGGGGTGTAGGCCGCGTGTGTTTTCCATACACACAGGCAGGCAGCGGTGAGTACTACCACCTAATTTGTAGTACGTCTAGCTGCTCAACTACTGTTTGGAACCGTGGGAGACAGGGGTCAGCGTGTCGTGCATCAGACTAAACTGAACAAATACGCCTGTGCCAAATCAAAGCAAGTAACAGCCAGAGCATGCTGCGACACCCACTGAGGAACACACAGGTAAATCGAGCGAAGAAGTCACTTTGCAAGATATTATGTTGACGCTTAACAAGGTGCACTCCTTCCTAGAGTCTAGAATACACACTGTCGCTACAGAACTCACGTTAATATGAGCGGATTTCCGCATTTTGAGCACCAGAGTGTCGGATGTAGAGACAATCACAGCTAGCCTCTCTGTGGACACGGCTGCCCTCAAAAGACAAGTACCGCATCTGGAAACTGAAAAAAAAACCATGGCAGCAAAACTGGACGATTTTGAAGGCTGCTCCCGGTGTAATAATGTACGCATTTTGGGTGTGCCAGAGGGAACGGGGTTCCGGCGGTTGACCTTTTGTGGAAGGCCTAATCAAAAACCACTTGCAGCCCCAAGGTCTTTCGCAGTACTTCTCGGTCAAGATAGCCCACCAAATCCCAGGAGGCCACCGCAACCTATTTTGGCCCGCATCTTCAATTTTATAGATCGTGACCTCATTCTGCAGACTGCCAGAATAGCTCTTTTGGTGCAATACGAACACAGTACAATCTCACTCTTTCTCGACTACACAGTTGCTGTAGCTAAACAGAGGAATACCTTCCTGGCAATCAAGAAAGAACTTCGCGCTTGTGACCTCAAATACTCCATGATATTCCCCTCGAGGTTGAGAGTGGTGGCTGACGGGAAGGAGTGGTTCTTCACGTCCCCGGAGGACGCCCAAGATTGGCTTGATGGGTGGCTCCAGGTCACCGATCACAGAAGATCCGTAAGAGACAATGATCGACTGGTAACAAGTGCACCACAGTCACAGCAACAAGAGGAAGGAACTATGCGCGACGGCTCCAATACCTGTCCAGTCAAGTCAAGTAACTGACAAACCTAATAGAACTTCTCTCAAAGGCCGAGCCTCAGACACTGTCTTTCGAAATAACAGGCTTCTAGAATTGTATCCATGTGGAGGCCGTGATCACCTGTTCGACGCATATGACTCAGACAGTATGAGAAAGCCGGACCAACCTCTATGAATATTCCCTCAAATGCTCACAGCTCTCAGCGCTGTTTGCTGCGCTGCCCTCGGATGGTGTGCTGGGACTTTGAGAGACTTGTGATCACTGCTGGAGACCCATGTACGGCCGCAAGATACACTGCAACAGATAAGAAAAGACGGCTGGGGGTGTTACCATGTCGGACTTTTCCCCAACAAAGGTATTGAACAATGGGAACTAGGCACTCTGCAAGGTTGGGGAGGCGGGTAGTTTTTAAACCGACATGCACGGAGGCAGGGAAGGGGGTGGGGCAAGTGTTTTTCATTCTCAGTTTTCGTTTGCCTTTTCTTCTTTGTTTAATGTTTAGGTTTATGGTACAACAATTCAATCTCCCTGTAAGACCACACTTCATACGTCAGACACAATGCTTTGGCTTTAACAGTTCTAATGTCACATGTAACCACATACCCAAACCCAGTGATTCCTCAGTCCACACAGGTCCAGAACATGCTGTTCCTTTCCTGGAATGTGAGTGGCCTCGGAGATAAAGTGAAGAGAGGCTTAGTGCTCCGATTTCTTAAATTCAGAGTCCCTGTGGTGGTGCTCCTGCAGGAAACTCACCTTGCAGGCACCACTTGTAAGGCCCTCTTGCAAGGGGTTTCAAGTTAATAGTGCATTCTGAATTCTCCCAGGCTCCCGAGGGGTTGGGATTCTGGTTAGGAAACAGTCCCCCCTGATGACTACGCACATACACCAAAGATCAAGGCCATTTCGCAGCTACTGCATGTCAATGGGAAGGGCGATCGCTCGACATAGTTACAGTCTATATTCCCCCTGCACTTCACTTGGTAGAGCTCCCGCCGCTCGGTGCATTTCTGCTCTGTCTCCCAGAGGGAGAGGTCATATTGGGAGGTGACTTTAACGCAACTCTTAATGATGATATTGACCACGCGCCCCGAGACCACAACATCTCTCTCATTCCATCCTCACAGACTTCCTTGAGACAATAGGCCTCGTGGATGTCTGGCGGTCTCACTGCCCACATGCATGTCAATTCACGTATCACTCCAGAGACCATAATAGTCTTTCTAGAATAGATCATGTCTTATCGTCAGCAGATAATGTAGGGAGCTTTGTGGCAATAACACACTTACTGCAAGGAATTTCAGATTACAACCCAGTATCAGCCAAATTATTGTGGAACACTTCCACACACCGTTGCATGATTGATAACAAAGTTTATTTAGACAATAGTCTATAAACCATACATAGAACAATGGATCGCACATAGTGATAAAATATTTAAAACCACAATTCATTTTACACATTTAAACACTTATAAAACCATAAGCGTGAAATATTTAAAACCACAATTCATTTTACACATTTACAACACTTATAAGAACCATAAGCTTAAAATTGGGATGCTCTATAATTTTTTTAACTCTCCCATTCTCCATTGTTGCCTCCATTACATATTCTCATGACGCTTTCAGAAATTTCCCCAACGCAATTGTAATATCCAGAAATTACATTTCTGTAAGGAGGTCGATAGCATCAGTCCGTGAGGTCACCTGATATTTTAAAAAAATTGGACGTAAAAAAGTTTTCTGAATTGCTAAAATACAAGTACAATCAAACAGTATATGTAAAATATCATTTCTTACTCCTAGACCACATTTACAAGTACCGTCCGGATGGATCAGGGCCACTCTTATTTTTCTTTCAATCTTCCATGGATTTAGGCCCACCCAAACCTTCAAGATTTCATGTCCTAGCCATCTACTAGGCAGTAAATCCAGGTATGGGAACCGGACCTCCTTTTCCCATTCATTTTTTACCCAATTTACCGATTTTTTTAGCCTCAGATAGTCCATGTCTTTTGATCTAATGTATTCAAGCCCTTGGTCTCTAAGCATTTTTTTAGTGCAGACTATATTCAACAGTGGTGGGGAAAGGCTCAATTTCAAGTGCGCGGCTACCGTCTGGAGGGTTTTCTTCACGTCTCGCGCCCAGCATAAGCTGCTTACTTGAATTTCCTCTCTACACCAGGTTGAAACCTTCTCATCACCACCAGGCTCCTGACGGTTCCAAAATCTTATTAGGGACAACTGGGTCTTTACTTCCCATGATGTTAAACCCACCTCCATTCTAATTGCTTGAATCATGGATCTGTTTGGTAAGGACAACAACATTTTCACAATTTTACCTTCTTCCCGGTCCCACCCTCTTTTACCACTCAGGAAAAGCACCTCAGCTCCATAAAGCACTTGTGGGGGGATCATAACTTCAAAAGCCTTCAAAAGCGGTCTGTGTGACATATCGCCATAATCTTTATTGAATTTTTTCAGACCACAGACCGAAGAGTAAGCCTTTGCCGTCTGTGCCTCCAAGTGGGTATTCCACTTTAATGCACAATTAAACCAGAGGCCTAAGTATTTATATCCACATACTATGTCTAATTTATCCTGTCCTAAAAACCAGTTATAATTGTTTACCCTCTTTCCAAAACATAGGATCTTTGTTTTTTCCATATTCACTGTTAGGAGCTTTTTATCACAGTACTTATTGAACAGGTTTAGTTTCCTTTGGAGGCCCATTTCAGTTTGATCCAAGATCACAAGGTCATTATTATTACCTTTATTACTTTATTATTATTCATTCGCGGGCTCGCACTTTTTTCAACTTCCAAGGTCGCTGGAAGGTCTGCCAAGAAGATTGAGAAAAGCAAGGGTGCCAAAATGCACCCTTGTCTCAAACCATTCTTTACTGGAATTTTATGTGTTAGAGAGCCCTTTATATCTCTAATACCTGGGCCCAATTGCCACTATGTAATTCTTTTAAGATGTTCAATATACCCTGTGGCATTCCATAGTTTTCCAGTACTTCCCAAAGGCTATTTCGGTCTACTGTGTCAAACGCCGCTCGGAAATCGACGAAACAGCAAAATAATTTGCCATTTTGTTCCATCGATTTACTGGCCAGGGCCCACGGTGCAAAACAATGATCTATCGTGGAGTGGCCTTCTTTGAAGCCCCCTTGTTCAAACGGAATGATAGATCTATGTTCCACCCAACCTTTCAGCTTACTAAGAATTATTTTAGAGAAAATTATTTCTCCTATATCCAATAGGTTGATTAGCCTATAATTCTTCGTGGCATCTACATCCCCTTTCTTGTGTAGTGGTCTTATTATGGCTTCCTTCCAGTTTGGGGGCATAATCCCTTGGTCTAAAATTAAGGCAAACATTTTCGCGTAGAATTCCGCCCACCAAGTCTGATTTGAATTTAATATCAGGGCTGGTAGATTATCTGGGCCTGCAGCTCTAGTTAGGGTCAGTGTCTTTATTGCTCTAAGGACATTAGTTGTTAAACATTCTTGTTTTAGATCCTCTACTAGGCCTCGCCAGTCCCCAGATGCCTCATTTCCAGTCCCACTCCTCGGGGCATATAATTGCTGTATATACTCTGTCCACGCCCCCTCTTCCACTACGCAAATCATCGGAGCAACCGAAGGTCCCGTTGCTGACTGGATTAGCTTCCAGAACTGCTTTGTATTTTTGGCTTCGATTGCTTCCATTAATTTGCCCCAACACATTTCTTTATAGGTCCTTCTAGCATTACGGATTAGGGTAATATATTCCTTCTTTATTTTTATTAGGTTTTCTGCCCTGGTTTGCACAATTTTTTTCCGTAGGCTAAGTTCTTCTCGCCTAACTTCTCTTTTCTTTAGTAGGCATTCCTGATTAAACCAAGATTCTCACTTTGCTTGTGACCTTCAATTATTCTTATTGGCGCTTACATCATACCTTAATTCTACGCTTATGCTTTCCACTACTTGAGTTATTTTCTCAACATACCAAGGTGACCTAATTGCACCTTTTGTTGCAGACTAGTTAACCTCTCGATATATTTTTCAGTTAACCAAGTGGTTATCCGCTTTGGATAATCCATCTCTTGGGGGATAACTATATCACATGCTAAATGTTGGGCGATTACAAGCTCTAGTTTTAACATTTTATGATCGCTACATTCCGCGGGGACAATCCTAAAATCTTTTATCAACTCAAAATTCTTAGCCAACATAAAAATATAATCTATCAGGCAAATTTGAGTCCCATAGTTAAAAGTTTTCTTTGCGGGACAATCCTGAGTTATCCTCCCATTTAGACAAAATAAACTTTTTGTCGCTAAGTAGTTACCCAGGTTGGCCGCATCAGTTGTTATTTTAGTTTCCATAAATTCTGATTTTTTCACTTCACAAGCCTCTAGAATTTCAATATACAACTGATCAGTCAGTTTTGGGTTTAATTTGTGATTAAAATCTCCCAGTAACAACATCACATCATTTTCATACTTATCACACAGTGTATCCATATCATTCTTAAAATATAACAATTCATCCCCATATTCCTTCCTTGAGCTCCACTGCGAATACAAGTTTAGGATCAGCATACATTCATATTTTTTATGAGCAAATGATGTTTGTATTCTACAAGCCAAAAGCCACTTAGACGTCACGGGTATCTGAAAAACCGTAGTTAATAAGCATGTTAAAATCAAAGTCAACAAGCCCCCGGCAGGGCGGCCAGAGGTAGATTTTTCTGCTGGGCGGTAAATTTGTTTAAACCCTTCCACTACCGGGGGTTCTCCACAGAGCCAGGTTACTTGAATACAAATGATTTCACACTTTTTTGCGAGTTCTTTCAGAGTTTCCTGTTTTACTTGGATACCCATCCCATTTATATTCCAAGAGACCATATTTGTGCTCTGTGGTTGCCCCCTTACCTATTCTACATCGCTTAGGGGATAATTTATTACTGATTCTTCCCTATAGCTTTGTGAGGGGCCTGCAGGGCTTTCAATATTGCTCCAATTTTTGCAGGACTCTACTAGGTCCGAATTGTGTATCACTATATTGATGTTTTCCCGCCCTTGTTCCATTTCTCTTCCTGGTAGCTTCACTTGTCTCTTACCTAGCCCTGCATGGTACTTTAAAAAAGATCTCTGCTGGGGCACCATCAGGCCTTGCGCTAACTCTTCTTTAGGCACTAGTCTAATCCTCTCTTTTTGGATCTCCTGTTCTGCATTTAATATTGCCGTTAAGGCCAGAGCAGAGTAGAACTGTACCTTAGTAACCTCTTTACCATCACAATTTACCTGAAAACCCACCTGTTTCAAGTCTTCTGTGCCTATGCTTTTTAGGTTTGGGCAATGTGCAAATATGTTAAGAAGATGGGACCTATTTAAATAAGCGCTCTTTTTAGCTTTTTTTCCACCCCTTCCCAGTTTTACTCGTTCTAAATAGAGTGACTTGTTCCCTTTGTCCATCTCTTCTCCAGAATTACCCTCTCCCTGGTGTAGTTCTGTATTAATTCTGCGACCCTCCTCCACGCTACTTTCCCAGTATACCTTCTTTTTAGCAGGGGCCTTCCGGGTGGGTGCACTCAATTGCTCAAGGACCACCTGTCTCATATTTTTTGTCACCTTTTCCTGGTGGGTTTGCTTTCTGCAGCTGCTTTCCTCTTTTGCTAGGCTCCCGCCCCAATTCTCTGATCTTGTTCTCATTGAACTGGATTCTCTCGCCATTTTAAGAGGCTGGGGCTTGGGATCATGCACTACTGCTTCTGTTAACTCATGCCTTTCTTCATAATTTTTTATCACTCTTTTGCTTATCTTTGCTTTCACACACCTTCTTGCCCCTCTCACTCTTTTTGGTAAGCCATGATTCCTAAATTCACTTCATCTTTTTACCAGCATTGGCCATCTTGACACATACACTTGTTTTTCCCCGGAATGGGCTATGTCAATTTGACTTGCTGGTGGGGGTTTAGTAGTTCCACCTTCCTCTTCCCCTTCCCTCCCTTGACTCATATTCACCGAATCTGCGACGGGTCTTAACATTGATGGCATTTGCTCCCTAATCCCATGTAATTCTCCCTCAATTTTAGACAGGTGCATTTTTTGACTTTTCAGAATGTCATGGTTTAGCATTGTTACTTCTAACAGTCCTTGTAACGATTTTTGCACCATTAACATCAGTTCCAGGATTGAAGATGCTGGAGTTTCAGACGACTCCAAGTGGATCTCAAAATGCTGGTTTTCCCCATTTGAGTCGCCATTTTTTACCAGGCCCACAAGGTCATTGCTTCTTGTGAATGCCAGCTTTTCTGATCCATCAAGACTTCCATCTAAGGGGCCTATTACTATTGCGGTTTTTCCACATCCTCCGGGCCGGCGGAAGCCACCGCCGGCCCGGAGGATGCGGAAAAAACGCAGCTGACCCACCAAAGACCCACCGCCACATTAGGATGGCTGGTGGGTCCTGGTTTCCGTCCGCAGCTTTTCCGCCGTGGTTGGCTTACAACCGCGGCGGAAAAGCTCTAATATGTTGGCGGTATCTCTCAGACACCGCCACCCATATTAGGATGAGCTTTGAAAAATGCTTTTCTGCGGCGGGTTTTCCGCCGTGGAAAAGCATGTGGAACTTCACTGCGGGGGCCCGTTGCGGACCCCCTGGGTGAAGGGGGGTGGGGGGTGCACATGGGGGATACCTATGGTACCCCCCTGCATTTGTATGCAGAAATCGTCAGGCACCGCACGGTGCCTGCCGCTTTCTGCATACAAAAGCAATGTATGCATTTTTACCATTGTGGCGGGTGCAGCTTGAATCCGCACCCGCCGCAATGGTAAAAATAGAGGATATGACCGCCAGGGTGGCGGTCACATCCTAATTGGACAGGAGGGAACTCCGCAGGCCATGCGAAGGTTCCCTCCTCCTCTATGGTCGCGGACAGACTCAAGTCCGTCCGCAATCATAATGGGCCCCTAAGTTTGGCGTTCTTTCATCACAGTGCCTCAAACTCAGGCTAACTACCTCCTCCGGCGTCTGTCGTAAAAATCGCGGGGAGGAAGAAAGTCGCGTTGATATTATTGTCCCCTTTTGGCCTAGCAGGGACCGTTACCGATCGGTCGACTAGATCTATTGAGTCTGCCAAGCAATCATCAAAATTTAAAGACGTGCCCCCTTTCCATGGACCCTCCTCCTTTTCGGTAGCCTTGGCTTTAGCGGGTGAAAAAACCATTTTATAGTGCTTTCCCACGAATTCTTTGATAGTATGGGTTGCTACACTCCCCTTACTTACTCCCTGTTGGGCTTCTTTGGGAGTTTTCTCTTTATTCTTTTGAGAACGTTTTGTTTTCTCCTTGACCCCAGGTGATGTTACGCTCTCTTGGTCATCTTGTCTATTTTCGCTGTTGGGCTTTGCTTTCCTTATTGTTCCTAAAGTGCTTTTATTTTTCCGTGGGGCCATTTTAGTCCTTAAGCACTTTCCCTCGCGTGCTTCAATTTAAAAACAGTTTAATTGAATTAAACTAGATATTAGTACAAAAATTACTTCCACTTACCTCTGTTGTGCCTTGCACTTGCGCTCGTGCCTCGTGACCTTCTCCACTTTTCCTTAAAGAGTTGTTTGTCCTGGATTGGGTAGAGTATTTTGCCAAATAGTCCATGTTTTCTACATCCACACCATCAGTTTTAACTCACATGAGGGGGATGTAGCCAGACAGGATTCCTTCTTTACAGCTTTAGCCCAGGAGTCTACTCCCTTAACCTCCACTTATCCCGCCGCAGCTTCCACCGTCTTCCTCTTGCCCCTCTCTGCCTCCACGACACAGTTAGCACTCAGGTGGGGGGGGGGGGGGAGATGTTTTCCAACTTGCCCAGTCAGGACTGTGGCCGGTTTTACTTTTTACATTTTTTTTTATTTCAGGCTTTTCTTGGATTTACCGGGATTGGTTCTGCCACTCCTGGCCACCCGGCTTTAGCCCGGGGCTCCGGTATCTATGCTCTGAGGGCAAGGACGCTGCCTGGACACACAGGTCCCATAGGCACCGGTCACCTCGCTCCTCTTGCTCCTCGCTCCTTCTTTAGGGGTAAATATTCTGCCAGCGTTCGACTCGCGCTGAGATTTGCGAGTTTTGAGATGTCCCGCCGCTCGGCTCCAGCAGCAGGCTTCACCTCGCACACTTCGCGCTCCTCGCGCACTGGTTCACACGTCACGCGTCACGTCGGGTCACGGGGTCACGATTCTCGGCAGCAGTACGGCAACAACAGAGAGCCTTCCTACACACCGTTGCATATTACCGATTTACCCAGGCTACCTAAAAAATCCCAAAATTTGGAAAGGCATGTTCACAACCATGAAACATTATTTTGACAAAAATGTGTCATTTGTTTCATCGCCCCTTACTCTCTGAGAAGCATGCAAAATTGTCCTACGGGGACAGGCTATCTCCTTACGTGCGGACTACAAAAGGGAGAAGACACACATGGTCTCAGCACTCGAACATGAGCTACAAACCCTAGAAGTGCAATACTCTCACAACCGTCCCGACATTAACACACATCTACTGCAGCTCCAAAAACAGGAATACAATTAATATTTGTGGGAAGATACTAAAACCCGTCTGACAGCCATGCGCCAGACCAATATGGAGTAGGAGATAAAGCATGGCCAGATACTGGCGTGGCTAGACAAATGGGAAAGCACTTGCCACTGGGTGGCAGAGCTCCAGCCCCTGTAGGGTGTGATAGTAATGGATCCCAAAGTTATAGTGGAGACATTAGCTCGCCACTACTCCGAGGTTTATACCCCAGCAATCTCGAAAGAAAAGGAAGAGGCAGAGTTGTTTCTCAAAGACATCCGCCTCCCTACGCTAGCGGAAGACGATTCCAAACTATTAGAGTCAGAGCTCACTACTGAGGAATTAACGTTGGCAATAGGAAACATACAGTCGGGGAAAGCACTCTGACCAAATGGCATTCCTATTGAACCATTTTAAAAAAGTGCAACTACTCTCACCCCCTATCTATTGACTATGTACAATACCAGCTTCGACAGAGGTGAGCTTCCTAAATATCAGAAAACTGCAAAGATTGTGGCCATACATAAACCTGGGAAGCCAGCCCGTGACTGTGCTTCCTACAGACCCATCTCCCTAATCAACGCAGAATCCAAGATCTTGGCCAAAGTTTTAGCAAATAGACTCACCCCCCACCTCGCTACTATGATTCACCCTGAACAGTCAGAATTCATGCCTGGCTGGAACACAGCCCTAAACTTAAGGCGACTCCAGAGTGTACTAGGCGATAAACACACAATACAGGAAGAAGCAGTGATATTTTCCCTGGACGATCATATGGCCTTTCATACAATAGAGTGGTGATTCCTATTTGCAGTCCTCACACGGTTTGGTTTCGGACCTATATTCTGCTCAAGGGTACGATTACGCTACACAAAACCTCTTGCGCATGTAGTGGCAATGAGCATATTTCTAAGGAATTCCCGCTAGGGTGCGGAACAAGACAAGGATGTCTGTTATCGCCGCTGCTTTTTGCACTGGTTTTAGAGCCACTAGCAGCATGGATACGTCAAGACCCGGATGCTCGTGGACTCCGCTGGATGGAGATATCCCTATATGCTGATGATATCTATATCTGGCTTCCTCTTATCGTTCCATACTTAGCATCCTACATATTTGCGAGGGCTATGGATAGCGGTCAGGTTATACCATTAATTGGAGTAAATCCATAATGTATGTCCTACATGGCCCGTTTGCGAGACTGCCTAAAGGCTGTGCAATGGAAATAGCAAAGGACAGCTTCAACTACTTGGGGATCCATATCACATCTGACTTGAAGGATTTCATGACATTAAATCTCTTGGAACCCCTAAAGAGATTGCATAGAGACACCAAACACTGGCAGGCCCTGCCGTTGCACTTGCACAAAAAAGCCACGTCCTTAATATATCAGAAGCTTATTATTAATCACCCCGACCCCATACTTTCCCTACGGGAGAGATGGCAGGAAGAGGTGGGATACATGGATGAGACGGACTGGCAGGAGGCGCTGGCATCCCAGAGGTAGGAGGCAATCTCATCAAAACTAAGTTTAGTTCAACTCAAAGTGTAACACCTGATCTACTACACTAGGGTGACACTATATAAAATGGGAAGGTCGGGTAATCAGCTCTGCCTACGACAGTGTGGGACAACGGGTACATTTTACCATACATTGTGGGAGTATCCGGAAATCGCAATCTACTGGGAGTCAGTGATATCTACAATAACAAATGTTAGTGGGGCCCCGGGGGCCCTGGTACCTCCGGAGCCAAGGAGTTGTCTTTTGAATATCTGGGAAGCCACAGATCTTAACAGTACAGCACAAATTTGGGTGACACTAGGTATAACCATAGATAAAAGGAATATTGCAAAAAAGTGGGGAGGGCGAACTACTCCCACCATAAGAAATTGGATTAAGGATATGGCTATGGCGATGGTAGCCGAAAGATCAGTATACATACACAGGGGGTGCCCTAAGAAGTGAGGTAATAGTGAGGTAATATATGTGCATCGCCGACAGACGATCTGTCAATGTACAACAGTGAAGGGATCATGAACTGTATAATGATCCCAACTGTATAGACTTAATGCCATATTAATGCCATATTGTATAAGGAAGCATGTAACGACGAAGAATGCTACATTGTAAAGTGATTATTGGTCTTACTGCTCTGTTAATCTGATAATGTTTCATACCAATTCATGATAAAAACAATAAAAAAAATCACATTCAAATGATTGAGTTGATAGTGTCCGTATTGAAAGCATTCTAGGTATGATGTAACATTATATTACACAAATTAACGTGGTATTACACCATGCAATGACAAACGGGATTGTGTGACATGATGTGACTTGACTTTACAATGAAACAAAACAAACTTACACAGTGACAGTATGCAAAATTACATGTGTCATGCTCAGCATGATATGACATAACAAGACAGCATTACAAATGACTTTGCATGATCACATAATAACTTGACAAGACATGACATGAAATCCCAACATGAGTACACAACCTCACATTCAATGAAAACATAATATGACATCACTAGACACGAGATGACAGAAAAGGATATGAAACTGAAAATGACTTTAAAATGAACTTGAATTCCAGATGGTTTGTCATAACTAATGAGACTGGATGTTAACATTGCATGTCTACATAACATGTTAAGATGACAGTAATGTCAACATGACATGAAGGAATTAAATAAAGGAATACCATACATGTATCAACTTTGAATATGTACAGTCACTGTCATCAGATCAAATTAGATTATGTAAGGAGAGGGTAATTTCAAATGTCACTCAAAAATGAGAAACTTCAAGAACATCTCAAACTACATACCAATCATCAAGACCACTGTCAAGATCATATTTACTATTCCTTTTGTATTACTCACTTTGCTGCTCGGATATGAATTTTCCTTAAAAAAACAAAGACAAGTGGTGTTTGGAAAAACAGGAACAGTTGGTTTAATCAGACACTGTGGCTGGGGAAACAACCTTTACAACGCAACTTTTACAACGCACTACCATTACAACGAAACTTTTACAACGCAAAAACTTTTACAACGCATACCATTACAACGCATGTTTTTACAACGCAAGTACTTTTACAGCGCATGCCATTACAACGTAAGTATTGGTAAGTATATAATTATATTTAATATTTTATATGTTTTTTTTTTTTTTTACGTTTTCAGTTTTTGGGTAAAGGGGTATTTTTAGGGTTCAGGGTCAGTTTTCAGTTTTTGGGTAAAGGGGTATTTTTAGGGTTCAGGGTCAGTTTTCAGTTTTTGGGTAAAGGGGTATTTTTAGGGTTTAGGGTCAGTTTTCAGTTTTTGGGTAAAGGGGTATTTTTAGGGTTCAGGGTCAGTTTTCAGTTTTTGGGTAAAGGGGTATTTTTAGGGTTCAGGGTCAGTTTTCAGTTTTTGGGTAAAGGGGTATTTTTAGGGTTCAGGGTCAGTTTTCAGTTTTTGGGTAAAGGGGTATTTTTAGGGTTCAGGGTCAGTTTTCAGTTTTTGGGTAAAGGGGTATTTTTAGGGTTTAGGGTCAGTTTTCAGTTTTTGGGTAAAGGGGTATTTTTAGGGTTCAGGGTCAGTTTTCAGTTTTTGGGGTACAGGGGTATTTTTAGGGTTCAGGGACAGTTTTGGGTTTTTGGGGTACAGGGGTATTTTTAGGGTTCTGGGTAAATTTGGGTTTTTGGGGTACAGGGGTACAGGGTAAAAAAAATTAAATTAATTAAATTAAATTAAATTATACTATATTAATTACAATTAATTTAAAATAAAAATATTATATACTTACCAATACTTACGTTGTAAGGGCATGCGTTGTAAAAGTACTTGCGTTGTAAAAACATGCGTTGTAATGGTATGCGTTGTAAAAGTTTTTGCGTTGTAAAAAATTCGTTGTAACGGTATGCGTTGTAAAAGTATGCGTTGTAACGTCATACATCCCTGTGGCTGGGAGTACAGCATACAGAAACTAGTCTCAGGACTGACTCAACGTGCAAAAATGAGTTTTTATACATTTCTTGAAGCATTATAAAACAATTCAAAGATTCAGTTTCAGCAGTGGAATGTGAATCTTGTCATGAAGCCATAAATAACTCCCTCCTGATGACAAATGCAGGTGGGGCATGACTTTGCATGGACACAATGAAGTCCTGTGGGTAACATGTCCAGTTGACCAGCAAGGGGAGTGCGTGATCACTGCATGTGTAGTGTGTGCTGTGTCCTATTTGGCTGAGTGTTCCTAAATTCATGTGGTTTCTAACTTTATGGTGTTTTGTAAACATACACCACTTCGGCCATGTGCGTTTTATTGGGGCCACTCTCCAATGATCATTATGGTGTCCCTTCCTATCTGTAGGAGTAGTCTAATGGGTTTTTCCTGTTTGTGTGTTTGTCCAGTCAGTTACGTGCCACCCCACCAGTGACCTGTCAATCAGTAGCCTCTGACCTATGGTGCAGGACCTGCCTGACCATGTATTTTTGACCCAGGGTTGATGGAGAGGTCATATAGGGGGATTTTGACAACAGTTATTCAATTTCATTTTCGTACATACAGGTATCAAGCAGTCTGCCATCCTGATTTTATTGGACCTGTCGGCGGCCTTCGACACCATCTCACACAGCGTTCTGTTAAGGCGGCTGGCTGAGATTGGTATCGGGGGTCTCGCACAGAGGTGGATCCAGAGTTACGTAACAGGGAGACGGTCAAAGGTCAAAATTGGTTCATTCTCTTCACCTTATGTGGAAAACGATAAAGGTGTCCCTCGGTTCAATTTTGAGTCCAACTTTATTTAACGTATATTTATCACCACTGGCTAAGGTAATCAAAGCCTATGGCTTTGATACGGTATCCTACGCTGACGATACCCAGATTTTGATAACATTAGGACCCAACCCTTTAGAAGCTAAAGTTAGATTCCAACAATGCATGATTTCCGTCCGTGAGTGGATGACAAACAACTACTTAATGTTAAACGCCGGAAAAATGGAAATCATGCTGTTTGGCATGGCTAATAAAATTTGGACGGATGAATGGGGCCCTCCGTCTTTAAGCCCATGTCCAGCCCCGAAAAACTTAGTTAGGAACCTTGGAGTCACCATCGATGACAAACTGTCCATGTCCCCACATATAAATAAAGGTGTTCACACCAGCATTGGGCTAATGAGAAGCCTCAGAAAAATCTTCAAGTGGATTCCACTTGCTTCCTGGAAACCCCTTATTCAGGCCCTTACAATCAGTCGCCTTGACTATGGCAATGCGCTACTTGCTGATGTGAACGAAAGCTCCTTAACCAAGCTCCAGACCCTCCAAAATTTAGCAGCGAGGTTGACCCTCGATCTTCCACCTCGCACTCCCTCTGTCCCATGTCTAAAGAAACTACATTGGCTCCCAATAAGAAAACATATCAAATTTAAAATATGTTGCCTGGTGCATAAATCTATAAATGGACATGGTCCCAAATACCTGCAGAGAAAACTCCAGGGTTATTGTCCAGGGAGAACCCTCCGTTCATCCAACAAACACCTTTTAAGAGTCCCAAAGGTTAGGACGGTCAGAAATGGGGATAAAAGCTTTTCCAAAATAGGTCCCACCATTCGGAACACTCTACCACTGTCCATCAGAACTGACCTTAATCATAAAACGTTTCGTAAAAATCTTAAAACTTGGCCCTTTTAAACTGAGATAAAATCCTCTGTCTGTCTAACTCTAGTCCAGCCTTTCGCAAGCGCTCTGAGACCGAACGGTGATTTATGCGCTATATAAAAATAAATACATAAACATAAACATAAACATAAACATCATTGCGTACATCAGCATCAATATTAACAACTTTTTATTGGAAGAGTGCACCCAAACATCCAGATGCCAGAATAGGTGGTAGGATTTCCATTGCCAATTCGTATCTAGCAGTCAACACGGGTATTTATCACTGGGCAATGGACCCATTCACTGGTTTCTTCACAGTACACATTTAATCCATTGTGACAGTGCCTGCTTTTGCCAGGCAGTGCACTCAGTTATGGCTTCAGGTCAAAACAGGTCTGTGGATCTGATACAGCTGCTCATCATAAAGCTGCACTTTGCGGCAAGGGATACATCACATTCCCAAGGACTCAAGAGAGTGGTAAAAATTCCCTGTCAGTATTCACGATGATGGTGCAACTCCACACTATATGGAAGAAGTCACCCTCCTCCTTCAAGCATTGGAGGCAGGTTGGCTCAGGTAGCTAGTTTGCTCCCCTCAACCTCATGGGTGTAAGATATTTATGCTGGATGAGTCCTAGTCCTGAGGAGGCAACCATCTCTCCCACCATACTCTTTAATTTTGAATGGAGGTTAGGCAGGTGGATAAGCAGTGTCTTATAAATCTAAGATATGTGAGTTCTTCATAAGAATCGTTGCTTTAAGTGTGTTGTAATTACGTATGTCCATGAGGGATTAACAGTGGGGTGTAAGTGCATGATGCAGTTGTAGATAGCAACAGAACCGAGATTATGTGAATCAAACTTAGTTTGGAGGTCCTGAAAAGAATTCCTTAATCCGCACTGCCAAACATCTCCCACATTCAATATGCTGAGAAGATCCCACCCACCAAATTCCTCAAGTTTGGAGATTGTTACAGTCATGAACCCTGTCATAAGGGAGTCTCAAGTGTAATTCCTCCATGCCAGCCAATCCATTGTAATGCTGATTTCCACGCAAGCATTACCATCCTCCTAACCTCTGGTAGGGCCTTGGGAAAGGATTCCCGTGGAGCAGCCCCATGATATCATCTCACCCCACCAGTGCCATTTCTGCCCCAGTTCTGTGCTGCTCAGTAGTAGTTGTGTATGTCCACTATGCCCATCCCCCTGTTGTATAGTGATGGTACACATTTAGCAACGGACATAAGGGAGCGTTGAGCAGCCATAGGAAGGACCAAAATCAACTTTTGGCAATGGCAAGGGGAAAGGTATGGAGCACATATAACAGTTGTGGTAACATCATCATTTTAAATAAGGCTATACTGCCCAGAGGTTTCATGTTTTGAGCTTTGGGTCCCAGATTGAGTGCCCAGGTCAAATTAGGTTCCAAGGTTATTTGTATTTCCAGATATTGAAAGTTGATTCTGTGGTTTTGCTGTTGTGGATGATATTTTATATCTCCACTCAAATCCCTCAGTAAGATAAGGAGGGGTTTAGACCAATAGAGCAGTGGCCAAAGGACTTCTTGTAGGGTTCAACATCTAAATTAAACAAGATTCTGTGAGGGAGGGTCAAGAGAGAAACATAAGGATGTCAACGTGTAGGGTAATACTGTTCTCCATCGCCACTCCTCAGTAAGATCCTCAGATTTAAGCTTTGCATCTGAACATCACTGGCTGGGGTTCTATGGCCATGGCAAACAAAAGGGATGATGGAGGACAACCGTGTCTGATGTCCCTACAGTCATCTTTTACATTTAAATTGCCTATTACTAACCTCATACTGAAGCTCATTAATCTTTCTTCCATTCATCTATGCAATTCCTCCCATGCGTCATATTTTTCTTCTTTTCAATATCACAGCAACTCACAATATTGCAACCTTCTTCGGATTTAAAACACATCTGTTCTCTTCATAGGCATACCACACATACACAGACACACCTATTTATGATATAGACATCTTTGCTCCATGTTTCATGGGTAATTTCTGTCTTTATACTTCAGTTGCACTCTTTAGAGGTTTACTTGTTTTGGATGGAACCTATCAATTGGAAAAACACCAGGGCATATGTACAAGCCCCTATCACCACCACTACATCACTTTGACAGATGTTGTAATGGTGATAGGGGCTGCACCTTATGTACAAGGCAACATTAAGCTACTTAACGTGGCTTATCGCTGCTTTGTACATAAGGCACCCTTTGCTCGCTATGGTTAGCATGAAAGCAGTGTACAGTGGGAGTTGTGGTGGGTGTTTCACCGCAACACCCATTGTATTTGACGCTGCCCACTATGTACAAGGGTGGCGTACATAAGAGGCAGCGCCAAAATTAAGACCAGGAAAATCCTGGTCTTAAGTTGGTGAAAGAGGAGAGATGCAATATTTCTCCTCGTTTTTGCTTTTTCCAAGTGTGCTGCCTTGTGCAGTACACAAGGAAAAAGAAAAATGCCATTTTTTTTATGTACAGGAAGGTGTCCCTTCCTTTACATAAACAAACCTTTTAAAAAATGCAATTTTCTCACTTTCATGTGTGCTGCATAGAGCAGCGCAAATGAAAGTGACAGAATTGCACTTTAGGATTGTTTATGTGCAGTAAGGAACACCTACCAACAGATAAACAATCCTCCCCTGCAGGTAGACAATCTTGCACTCTGGGGCAAGCGTGCCTGCGTTGGCGCTAAGTTGTTAAACTTAGTGCCATCGCAGGGCGAAACGCAAGGCTGTACCACATTCTTGTGAATAAGTGGCGGGGCATGTCGTTAAGCCAAGGAGGCAAACAACACGCTCTGCCACTTCCTAGTAAATATCCCCCACCCTTTTTTAGGTGAATGCTGCTTTTTTTTTACTCTGGCACCGGACACTTCTAAACAGGTTCCGATAGATGTGTTCTGACCGGTAAACGTTCACAAAACGTCCTAATTTGTAACCTTAGAGTTTATATAGGTTGCAATGTATGAAAAATACACCCTCTGCGTATAAAGTTAAATGTCACCTATGGACTGCAGTACTCATTGTGTCATCCGCAGTGAGACAGAGAAAAACATGAAGCTTTACGGCTGAAGTGTAAATTGCAGTATGATCTGCTAAACTAAACATTTTTAATGGGTAAAAACAGTCCTATGAAGTATTTTTAAGTCATCCCTATGTATGCACTGTAGATCACAAGGTAGGGTGTATAATATTTAAAATTGGGGCAGGTAGAAAGGTAATGTTGCCATGTCCATAAAGTGACAAGACCCAACATTTTATTTTCAATGTGTTAAACCTATCTGTCTTATCTACAAAACCAGAGTGCAGATTAAATTACTAATAACCTAGAAATGGACCAGCCTAGAAAAATAATGAAATCATTATTGTTAATAGTTATTAAAATACAACTCAATGGTGAAGTCAGATATTTATTACATGTTAAGGAAAAGTAATGTTTAAAAAGTTATACTTTGCCTCAACTTTCAACAGGCTAATTTAAATTAGCTCTCCAGCTACACCCATGAATGAGGTGTGAATGAGTAGTGAAATTCCACCCATGAGCACATAGTAGACTGACCTAAATGGTCAGAGATGACTAATCTAAGCCCAGCAGAGTATGCAGGTTGGGACTGTGCCCCTACCCTTGACTCATAGGGCCTCAGTTACAAGGCCCCGGTGCTTCTGGAATGTCACTTTTTGTGACAGTCTGGCAGTGCACACTGCAGGTGCCATATCTACAAGGCTATGTAAAGCCACCCTGCATGGCTTTTCTTGGCCTTGTAGATATAGACTGAGACAAGTCACTGTGTTGCCTTACACTAAACTAGGGAGGCATGCCATTGGCATCACTGTGTGTGTTCCCACGGAACACCCATGGCATTTGACACATTCCCGGATTTAAAGATTTCATTAACCTGGGAATCCATCAAAAGCTGACACCTCTCCTGGGTTGGTGTAGGGGAGGTGCAACGAGGAGAAATAACATAATTTCCCTTCATTTTCACTCTTTTTAACATAGAAGGAGGAAATTGCATCCATTGATTGTTTTTTTGTGCAGGAAGGTATGCCTTCCTCCACAAAAACAATTACCTCTAAAATGCAGACACCCTTCCACGATGGCACAAGGGTGCCTGTGCTGGGAAAGGACACAAATGTGCCATATCTAATAGATTCCTCTACTCCTCATGTTCTCATCAATCAGCCATGGCATTACCCAATAAGGAACCCAAGGTTGTCCATGTTCTGTAGCAGTGCAGGAACTTCTGCACTCAGTGTAGAGTCACAACACATTCAGTGTCCGGGACTGTAACCCACATGTATTATACTACCAGCAGAATACTTACATGCAGCACATGCACTCAGTCTGCGCACACTGTTCAATACTCCTGTCCCTTGATACTGTACTAGAGTGTGTCACTTTTAGCAAACTATCAATACACACACATTTACCATATGCACACTGTTCACACATTTCACCCTATGTGTAGTGTATGTCTTGCAGGGGCACATGCATTCAACACATGAAATTATTTGAACACATATTTCCAGATTAATTTGATGTTGGGCAGCATTATATTGAAGACACAGCAGCAACTTAAAAAGAGGTGAGTGAGCCTGTAAGCCTTACTCTTGTTGACTCAAGGTAGAATGGCCATGTTCACTACTACTGATTACTACATGGTATTCTGCCACCAAAACACTTGTGCTTTTTTACTCTTTGTGAAGGCAGTAGCATACCACAACTATGAGGGCATCTCTTTGAGTACCCCTCTTGGTCAACAAGACTGCGATACATCACATTGTCCTATGTCATGGCACTCATGCATATTTGATGTGCCCCTTGGAGAATACACCAGCATTCAGGATCGGGACAATAATACAGTTGGGCACTCATGGCAGGGGTACACAACTCTTACGATGCAGAAGAAAATTCCATCCCAAAATCACCATTGTACCATATTTCAAATATTTGTGAATGTCCACAACTATTTCTAAATGCATTTTGACATACATGCTTCTCACATTATTCATCTTGAAGTGAGGTGATGCTTGGCAAACATCTCCCTTGTCTAACATTTTAGATAAACACTATGCATTGCTACTTCAGCAGTTTATTATGTTTTGGTATAACGTTTTGAGCCGCCTTGCATTACTCTGTAAAGCATGGTAAATGTGTTATATATTAAGCATAGACAAATGTATCATCCAGCCCAGGGAAGATGTTACATGTTTTCTGTTGTGCGGATCACCACACATGCATGAATGGCATTTACCAAAATATCATTTTGATATGTACACCTGAGGCTATGCCATGATAGATGTCTCCCATGATCTGTGATGGTATCTGCAGCAATGTTTGCTACTCCAACAGCCTGTCACTCTGCATGCCACTCTATATCGGCAACACATGTCAATTTTCAGATTGTATCAGGGATTGACTTATTGGGGGAATTGTAATCCAGCATACACTGAGGGCCACATTTAACACACTTTCATGCAGCAGAACACAGCACAACAGCTTGCTGTGCTGCTCTGCACTGCACTGCACTGCTTAAGAGAGTGAGGTCAGGAATGCCCATATCTCTCTGGAAATGGGATAATCCTGCACTCTCCCTTCCATGCAATGCACTCCATCACATTGGTTTGCTGTGTTGATTTGTTTTTAGTATTAAATATGCCTGAATGTTTCACAACAGCTAAAAAATCAACAGTCATAGATGTAGAGGCTTACATCTAGTTGAGATAATGTGAGTGACAATATGTGTAACTTGATGTGCTCTGTCTCTGCATCTGTCTCATCATCATTTTCCAGTTCACGTATGATTTCAGTCTCATTGCCCCACAGCACATTCGTTTTTAAACAGATGTTATGAAATATTGCACACACTAAGATTATCTTGCAGACCATAGGAGGCAAGTACAGGTACTGTCTGATTGTTCCAGGCAGTGGAAACAGGACCTCAAACATTCGCTCCACAACATTTCTTGTTTTGATCAGAGCGTAGTTGTATTGTGCTGCAAACTATCTCCTTGGTCACCTGAAAAGTGGGAAATACCTTGTCAATTATTTGGTACATTGTTACTTAGACAAAACTAACTATGTGTCTTATGTATTCATGCAAACTCCTTTACATTTCTTTATTTCTTAATAGATCTGTCTAAGGCACTGTTGACCATTACATTACATTACACATGTATCCTCAACATATATGTGTCATTGCACATATGGTCTACGGTGTAAAACATACATATTAACATGCAGAATTCCATATGTAAAGCAGAAAGAACAAATGATGGATTGAATACTGAACAAATCAAACATTCAACCCCAATCACAGATCTAAGTTTATTCCACCTTTTGTTTGCTCAACACACCACCTCAGCCATATGCAAATCAGGCTTGACTCTGCTCCCAATGGGAACAGTCTAACCCAAACTGTCAGGCCAGGTTCTCCCTGGAATGCAACCAAAGTTCCTGGGACCGGTTTTAGGGTATCACCCCTCATCAGCCAGGCTAGCTTGAATCCTGTGGCACAGTAAACACAGAACCCATTTCTAGGCATACCCTTCTCACTTACGGTGACAAAAGCAAAAAGACAAAAATGATGCATGGAATACAGAACAAATGAAACATTCAACCCCAGGTGATGGATTTAACCCAGATCTGTTTAAATCCATAATCTGTTTGCTCAACACACCACCTCAGTTTGGTCCCGACCATATGCAAATCAGTCTTGACCCTGCTCCCCATGGGAACAGTTCAGCGAAAACTGCCGGGACAGGGCCTCCCTGGACTGGAAGGAAGCATCCTGGGACTGTTTTTTCTTGCTTAGCCAGAAAATTACTATGATAAGCAATTTTGAATGTTTTTGTCAGCTATTTCAGCATTAAACTCAATATGCATGCAGAGTATCAAACTGATGATCAGATTATCTAGCATACATTTAGCCCTATATCGGTAGTGACAGCGCCAACATGTTCAACATTCAGACATACATTTGTTTTTTATCATCTATGTTGTCTTAGTAAATGTCACCAATTTTCAACATGGTATATGATTATTTAATCAACTAATTCATACATCCGCTAATGTTTTTTGAATGGCAAGTTGTCTTGATGGACATAGATTGCCATACAGATATGACAATGTAGCCCTTTTTCGTGTGGGACAACATGAAGTAGATATAAGTGACTTTGTACTACAGACCTGTACACAACACTTTCCATTTTCACATGTATGTATGTGAGCTTGCCTTTGAGGTGCTTCTGTTCTTATATGCCTGGATTCTTACATAATTTTTTTAACCATGAGAAGGTTCAGATTCGGATTAGGAGTACACTGTGTTACCTTACCTTGGTTGCATTTCACAGAGGTTATTTCCTAGTGTATGACATCTTTCACAGCCTATGTATTCACTGTGCCAATTTACCTTGATGGACTGAGATGCTGGAAATGTAGGCAACCCAAGGCACTAAATTGTTTATCTATCATATTGATGAGGTATCTCAATGTGGCTTATCATCTATATGTATATTTGGGCCTAGACTATTGGAATACCTAAAAATTTGGAAAACTAAGGTGTCTATTAGGATGGCGGTCGGAAAATCACTCCAACCGCCATAGTAGTGGGAAAACACCGCCCACTAGGACCGCGGCATAACCACCGGTCCAATTAGTATACTCTGCAGTCGAAATCCGACCGCGGAGGTCGGATCGCGGCTTTTGACATTGCGGCGGTTGCTGCAGCCGGCAGCACCGCTGCGATGTCTAAAAAAGCATGTCTTGCATATCGATGCATTGGTACAGGGACATGTAGGGGGTACCATGGGTACCCCCGCAGTGCACCCACACCTCCCAAAACACATTGGGGGCCCACAATGGGCCCCCAGAGACATTCTCTGCATGCCTTTCCATGGCGGTTTCACTGCCGTGGAAAGGCTGGCTACTGCAGGCATCATAATCATGCCGGCGGAGCCTGGCCCTGCACCTGCCCCATTTTAGCGGTCCAGCTCTGCCCACCAAGCAAGCTTGCGGACTGCTACCGGCGGAAAAGTGGAGGGTATAAAATCTCACTGCTGCAGTCGTCACCGCCATGCTAATGGGACCTGCAGTTTTCTGGATTGCAATCGCGAGCAGATGACTGCCGCCGGCCTGGTGGCGGTCATCTGACCGCCATACTAATAGACCCCTTAATACTTTTGGTACTACATATGTACCTAGAGTTTACATTGAAACAAGAGTTTATGCTACACTTTCAGAGCATGACATATATGGAATTTTGAAATTCTTTTTCCATTTGTGCTCCTGATACTTTGATCAGCCTACCGGTATACTGCCATGTGTGACACATATGCTTAGGATCACATGATTTGTTGAACTACCATTAGTTAGTGGCACTGTGACAAATAATCTAGACTTGCCACACCATTGTACAAACACACAACTCAAACGTTGCTAAGATTGATCTTTCCTACTCATATTGAATATACTTGTGGACCAGATGATTTTTCGATTGATTTGTTTGACATTGCAGAAATTGCGATTCTGTCCACTCACATAGTGTGAGTTGACACAATACATCTCACTGTGGGATTTTTCCTACCTCCATTGCAGGATCGGTGAGAGAATAACACAATGGGACATCATTGACTACATGTTGGAGTAAGGTATTCACACTTTGCTCACATGACACAAGATCCAGAAGCAAACACAGAGATGTTTATTATGCCATACATTCCAACTTCTTAGTTGGCATAATGTATATTTCTGCTTTCCTTACTAATGAGTAGGCCATTCCCATATGTGTTATTCCGAAACCCCTCATTGAGGGCTCTGTGGCGGAAGATGTATGCATCATGTGCACTTTGTTGAATATTCCAAGATGGTCTATTATTGTCTGGACATTTATGGAGTAGTTGTGCTTGTGGTTTCAGTACAGGTGGAAATCCTGCAATGGTGTAGAAACCTCGCTTGGTATCCATTTGTAATTGAGCAGTTTTGGGGAAGAGAGGGTACTTGGGTGTGAGTTTTATGATAGCATCCAACTCAAATGGGTAGAAGCCATAAAATATACCATGTGAATTGTCAGCCAATCTGGCCAATGTGATTTGAAAGGATCCTGAAGCAAACATGTGAGGTACAGCCATCAATTTTACATATGGTGTGATGGCATTGGTCCTTCGAGTTTCTGGCTGGAGACTTGTCACTATCTTCTCCAGAAACTCCCAGAATGGAATTGTCAGATCACTGAGTTGAATATCCAAATTTTCCCTGCTATGGATCTTTTTAGATGTCTGAAAAATAAAGAGGAGTTAACAACATCCAAAAGTTCAATTTACAATGTAACCAATTTGGCTACACAATTCAAAGATACACTGATATGTACAAGTCACAAGAATATATTGTAAAAAATACAGAATCACTACGCACAGATCAAATTGTTGGATAAAAGTTAACCTCTATAGTATAAATCATACAAGAAATTCAGTGATGTCAATACAGAAAATAAAGAATACATTCTGATGATCAGTATATAATTTCCCTCCTCTTGCCTATACATGGTTAATCAAAATTTTCCTAAACTATGCCTAAGTTAAGTAGCACCAGTTTAGGGAAATCCCTATTTAGATTCAGTAACTCAGGAAAGTGTCAGCATGTAGAGACTTCTGTGGAAGATCTCCAAAAACAGGATTAGTGTATAGCATAAAGCCACACAACAGAAATATAGCAAAGAAGTCTGTACTCTTCTAAATTTCAAAAGAATCTGACTATAGCTAAAGTGTGACCACTAAGTAAAACTTCACTGACCATTGGGGAATCTCACATCTCGTGTATTAGTACTTTTCCACCTTCTCAGAGGAAAACTTGGCCATTACACTCAATACTCCAATCTCTTGGTCTGAACATCAGTACGTGTTTGATTCCTCCCGTCTCCATAAATCAGTTCCTCCCTTTGTTCATGAGCACCTATCGTCATTGCCAAAAGCTCTTCTCCCAAGTCTTACTATCTCTCATACATAATGTGCCTTTGACTAACTATGAGATCATGTGAACGCACCTGCAAAGAAGAATAAAACACTGAAACCAACCAAATTTTCACGCTGAAGGTTAAACATTAGATTCAAAATGCTTAAGGCCTTTGGTCAAGGTAACATGGCAAAACGCTTCAATACACATTTTAAAGGCATGATTATAGATGCATATATATTTAAAAAAAATAAATGCAGGATACTATTCAAATGAATACATGAGTATATATTAAGGTAACTAAATTACTCAAACTCTGCAGATATCTAAGAAATTTGGTATCACTATGAGGAAAACATCAGTATGTCTGTATGATACAGCAAATGCAACTTCAGGGTTTTGTTCAAGTACACCACTTTACATTATTGATATCAAAGTACACAAATATATGGCACTACATGCACTTGTATATGACGTAGTTGTGATGTGAAAGGATGGAGCTAAAATTACACTTCAACGGGCTCCCTCTTCAGTCTGTAGAACTGCATGACCTACTCCTTTCTGAGGTGAATGAGGGATATGTGCTGAAGGAAAATACTCTCCTTCCTCCTTCACTGCCGTTGTGATTGTCTCCTAGATACTCCCAGTTGCAGTGTAACAACCTCCATGGCATAGTTGAGCTTGTCAGGGTGTACTGTGATGGTGAGATTTGTACTGCAGCCACTGCAGAATTTCCTACGCCTGGGTTGCTGATTCGCAGCAATTCTGGTGCATTTCTAGTGTTGCATTGCTCTACTCCACGATGCGTGTCACAGTGCCATACTAATAAATATTACTGCATTATGGTTGTATTGGATTTTTTGCAGGAATGCCTACATTGCTTTCATTAATTCCTATGTGACGCAGCTGGATTCAGTGCAACTCTTGCCCCATGCAATACTTAAAAACCAATGTATTGTGCAGATGTGATGTTTGTTAAATATGACTTATTTCTTGCACCGGTCCTGCGTCACACTACGTGATGCAAGTCCAGTGCACACCGTCCATAAATATGCCCCAGAATGTCAGGTTTGTCCTACCTAGAGAAGATATTTTCCTAAAAAAAGCATCAAATGAGCTTTCCAGATTGGGGCTTAAAAACGTTTACATACTTACCTACTTTCTTGCCTGAATCGGGCCAATCTACTTAGTGTATCCAACTCATGCCTCTTCCCAGTGAGCGTTAAATTTTGCCGATGTACCAGTCTATCATGACTATTGACTACCATTGGTGCTTTGGGTGTTTTGGAACAGTTTTCACATAAATCATTTACAAATGATGTCTCCTGTTTGCCTCCTTGGATTTTTGTCATTTTGGTGACAGTTTGCATATTTATTTTTCCTATTTTTATAAATTGGAGACAGGTTCTTATAGTGTTATGTTTTTTACTTTTTAACTGTTTTGGTTCTTCCAAATGCTAGACATCTTTTTGTTAAGTTAAGCTTGTCTGCTCTGTGCCATACCAAACAGGGGTTGAGCTCAGGTTTAAATTACTGAAACCTTTGACTGGACCTAACAAGACAGTGAGTTTATTACGTGTGGTGGACACTTATCCACCCCAACTAATAGACCACTTTCTCACACTATCCATCTGACACAGTAGAATCACAGTCCCTGGTAGTCTTATGTATATAGATAAAAACTATAATACCCTCATCACACTATGGAAGTCATATGGTATGATCACATCATTGTCTTCAGCTCCAGCCACCGTGCCATTCCACTATATATTTCTGATTGTAGATACTTCTTTACCGTTCTGGAAATTCCAGTTCAATATCGGTTAATAGCAGTTTTCAGAAATTCTTAATCGAAAACACCATTCCCAAACCACAAAGAATCTTAACTCTGTTTCTCATATCTAATCTACATATAGATTGAAAAATATCTAACTCAAATTCTACCATGATTTGTCAGGGACAGGCACTGGATGAAATTCTCTATATTGACTTTTCAAACTTTATTGGTGTATGCAAACTTAACACATCACTTCACAATTGAATCCAGCATTCCATCCATGCCTCTTCCTATTTCCTCCTTAAGTGACCTTATAGGGTTAATAACTACATTTTTGCATAATTTATTTTGGTGGAATGACATCTAATTTCTCAAATCTCAAAGACATCCAGTGTTTTCTGTTTGTCTGATTTTGTCTGAGCCACCTTTTTCACATCAGCCACTCCAACTCTACAAATACCTCCTGAACGTCTCTGGTCTTTCATCAGTTATTTTCCTGCAGACCCACATTTTGTATATCTAACATTATAATTATATCTTTGTCTAATTCCATCTCTACAAATTATCATTCCTCTTTATTTAAAGTCATGATACAGTTTGCCACCACATTTTGCGATCCAAGTATTACAAAAGAAAGTACGATGCCTTTACTGTCAGTATATATTTTCTTAGTCTTGTGATAATTCTCACTTATCCCTTCACTGAAATCACTTAAACTATTAGTTTGTGATCCATCTTCAATATGATGCTCCAGGGAATAAAAATTGAAGTGTTTCATAGCCCAGCAGCACATCAACGCTTTTCTCTGCTGCTGAGAAATGGGGATCTTCTTCTTTCTGAGATTGTAGGCGAATCCCATAATTGTATGTACATCTTCAACTTCTGATCAATTTAACCCTAGGCCACTGGTGGTTAGTAATGTTGATATCAAAGGCACATAGTGTAGGTACATGACTAGTCCTTCTTCCCTTCAAAACCTCATTTGCACTCTTGTACCCAACTGAAATGGTTCTTCTTTATCAGCACTTTTAGTGACTTTACAATTAAAAAACAAAAAAATCCTCAATGCATTTTGCGTACCATTCAACTTTGCATGATAATAATTTTCCGGCTTGTATTAACAATGATGGAAACAGCTGACATCCATGGTTAATCCATGGTTAATGGTCACGAGGGAAGCTAATGGAGTGCCTATTCCTCAGACCAACTAATCGAGCTGGAAAAAAAAATGTAATTTAGGTGCATAATCAAATTTTTCATTCCTGGTAATCCTGTTCCGTGTTGTTTAATCCAGACCCATTAACGAATAATCAGAGGGACATATTTATGAACTGGTTTGCGTCACTCCTGCACCACATAAAGAGGGTGCAAGAGTGACGCAGACCTTAAGTCAGAGGTATGGAGTCTTTCAAGGTCACTTTGCATGGCCCTCAGTGGCTCCAAAAATTTGAGGTAAGGTAACCCAGCACAAATTACTGCATTGTCTTACTCACATAGAAAGTGGAATATGCCTCTCAGGATTGTTTTTGTGCAGAAAGGTGTACCTTCCTGCACAAAACCAATCCTGCTTCAATGCAGGCACCTTTCCTGTCACGCAGTGCAGCGTAGCAATGTGACTTGCTGCCCTGCAAAGTACATAATAGGCCTGTAAGTGTTTTTTCAGAGTCTCCTTTTTCACCTTCCTGAATGGCAAAAGCATCTGTGAAATGTTAACAAACCAAAGATACTTGATTGCACATCCTTCTCCACCGTACAGTAGGGACAAACAATCTGTAGTAGTTTCAAGTGGCACACCACTCAAAAGCTGCTTCTATGGCAACAAGAGTGGGAATTCTGTGGGAGATGAAGCCCTCTCTTTTTGTGCAATAAATAAATGTGTCACTGTTCCAAATTTTCTATTTCAAAATTTGGGAGATTTGGGTAATTCCAAAATATTTGCAAGGAACTGCATCTTGTACCTCACATCTAGAAAGATGTTACCCATTGTGCAACACTAACCTGTCCAGGTGAACGCCAAAGTTACTAAATTAACCTGAGCTCAACCATTTGGTAAATAAGGCACAGAGCGGACAGGCTTGCTCTGAGGCAATGTGTAAAGTATGTTTGCAGTAGCAAAACAGTAATAAGATCAAAACACCAAACAACAGAATTGTTCCCAGAGGTAACCACCCACTTTTACAGTAGTTCCTGGTTATCCTCATTTAAACAATCCCACAGTGCCCCTAATTCCTAAAATCTAAGCTAAAGAAACACTTTCTTCTTTGTGCAGAGCCCGTGTGCCCACAAAGAGGAGCAGTCATGAAAATGAGCAGTTCCCACCTTTGTGGTCACTCAATACTGGTTTGGGGGTACTTTTCTTCTGACTGGGTTTAGTGACAACCTAGCTGGGGGAACATATGTTTACCTTGCCTAGGTCTCATCTTACATTTATTTATGAAATCACACGTCCATTACAGCTTAATGAAGCTCCTGGGTGCATCGTAATTAGTCTTCTTGCGTGGCCATTGTTCCTGCTCTGGGAGCTGTTTTCATGCTTCATTAAGGCCATACACTGGCTGGGCAGCTTCAGAAGTGATGTAAGAAATTGGGTTATTGGTTGAGTGAGTTGTAGCCCCACTCAGGCAACAACCATAATCATAGCCAGGGTGAAACACAAAATTCATTAACCTAACCTGTGCTTAACCCTTTGGTACCTTGACAGAAAAGCAGTCAGGCTTTGGTTTTGCTTTGTTTGCCCTAAGTTGACAGGGTATGCCCAGACGTGGGTCCCTTGCTCACTTTGCCAGAGGATGCAAGCTAGCCTGGCTGATGACGGTTGATTAGCCAGAAACCGATCCCAGGATGCTTGTTTCTGGTCCAGGGAAGATATGGCCTGGCAGTTTGGGCTGGACTGTTCCCATGAGGCACAGGGTCAAACTGATTTGCATATGGCCATGTCTGAACTGGGGTGGCGGAGTAAGCTAAAGCATGATCATGGATTAAACCCTGATCAGTTGACAAGGGATGAGTGCTTGCAATGCTCAACACTCCGTCCATCATCCCCTTTGGTCTTGCTTTGTTCGCCATAAGTTGGCATGGTATACCCAGACGTGGGTCCCTTGCTCACTTTGCCACTGGATTCAAGCTTGCCTGGCTGATGACGGCTGATTAGCCAGAAACCGTTCACAGGATGCTTCTTTCTGGTCCAGGGAAGACATGGCTTGACAGTTCGGGCTGGACAGTTCCCATGACGCCCAAGATCAGACTGATTAGCATATGGCTATGTCTGAACTGGGGTGGCAGAGTGAGCTAAAGAATGATGATGGAGTAAACCCAGATCAGTTGACTGGGGGTGAGTGCTTGCAATGGCCAACACTTCATCCATCATCCCCTTTGGTTTTGATTTGTTCGCCCTAAGTTGGCAGAGTATGCCAAGGCGTAGATCCCTTGCTCACTTTGCCACTGGATTCAAGCTAGTCTGACTGATGATGGCTGATTAGCCAGAAACCGGTCCCAGGATACTTGTTTCCGGTCCAGGGAAGACATGGCTTGGCAGTTCGGGCGGGACTGATCCCATGAGGCACGGGGTCAGACTGATTTGCATATGGCCTTGTCTGAAATGGGGTGGCGGAGTGAGCTAAAGAATGATGATGGATTAAACCCAGATCAGGTGGCTGGGTGTTAGTGCTTGCAATGTTCAACACTCCGTCCATCCTCCCCTTTGGTTTTGCTTTGTTCAACCTAAGTTGGCAGGGTATGTCCAGACGTGGGTCCCTTGCTCACATTGCCACTGGTTTCAAGCTAACCTGGCTGATGATGGCTGATTAGCCAGAAAACGGTCCCAGGTTGCTTGTTTGCAGTCTAGTGAAGACATGGCTTGGCAGTTCAGGCTTGACTGTTCCCATGAGGCACAGGGTTAGACTGATTTGCATATGGCCGTGTCTGAACTGGGGTGGCGGAGTGAGCTACAGAATGATGATGGATTAAACTCCGATCATTTGACTGGGTGTGAGTGCTTGCAATGTTCAACACTCCGTCCATCATCCCCTTTGGTTTTGCTTAGGCTTAAATTAGAGGCAATGTGTAAAGTATTTATGCAGCATACAGACATTGATATACTGAAAATACAAAATAAGTAAAAGCCCAAGCCAATTTAGAACAATAAAGTAACTTTTAATAAATACAATGATACTAGAACAACAACAATCCAATCAGTAGAACTAGAGATATTCAGTTTAAAGGTTATTAGTGAAAATAGCGTTGAAAAGCACAAGGTGTCACTCACAGTCATCTGGTCACGCTAGAACAGGGGAAGATCCCAAGTTTTAGGCCGATGGCAATGGAGTGCAGGTCTGCATATAGTGACCAGGTTAGTCCAGATGAAAATTTAATATCTGAGTACAGCTTGAAAAGTTACATTCACATTGGAGGAGACATAAGGAGGAGGCTAAATGTCTCGGACCATTGTCACTGTAGTGAGGAGAGCAGAGCCGGTCAATCATTTAAGGACTGACATTGCTGTAGCTTCACTGTGGCAGTCATTGCAGGGTGTATTTGCTTCAGCATGAAGTGCAGATCTCACATTGGCTGCCTCCACAAACCGTAGTTTATGCACAAACAGCCGGTCTCACATGCATTTTGCTTTGGCAGTTGTTGTGGCTGGAAGAGTCTTCCTGCAAATAGGCCCGTTTGCGGTCACAAGGAGCCCTAATTTCAGGGTTTTCACTTTTACTTCAGGAGGAGTACATCCTGATGCCAGGCAACAGTCTAAGACCTGGGAAGGCACCTGTTGGAAATCAAGGACTCTCTCCAGCAACAGCCAGCAGAACTCAGGTTGTATCCAGTGGCAGGTCCATGAAGGTCAGTTGCAGCAGGCCAGCAGGGCAGTTGCACGTAGTGCCCCTTTTTCTCTCACAGGAGGTCAGCCAACTGCCCCTTGGAATCCCTCTGGTTAGGCTCTTCCGTCTAAGACAATAAGGCAGTCCTTCTAGCAGTAGAGTAGTCCTACGGCAGCGGGGCGGTCTCCTGTAACTTCCACAGGTTCAGGATTTTTCGATGAGTGGCTCTGGATGTCCAATATTTATACCTGGTGCCAGCATGTGCAGGGAATCCCTGTCCTTCCCCCCATCTGGTTCTGTGAAGTTTTTCCCCTTCCCCTCTCAAGCTCCAATCTGTCTGGGGGTGTCAAAAGGGAGGGCAGACCTTGTGTCATGTCCCTTTGTGTGTGCAGGAGGCAAAGCCACTTAAAGTGTAGGTAGGAATGAGTACAGTCTCTCCACAGTCATCTTGTCAGGGTGGCCCATCCTGTCTATAACTAAGTTTCTATTATGTTATTGTCTGGAAGCAATATACAAATCCTAATAGGAAAGACATTCATAGTCAAGTGTCCCAGGGCACTAGCGGAAGGTACAAATGGTTGGGACAAGAAATTGCCAACTTTCTAAAAGTGGCATCTTCAGAATTGTGACCTAAACTAGGACTTTACAATTAAAGATGATTTTAAACTACAATAAATTTTAGCGTAATGGCATATCTCTATCTGCTCCCAATCCAAAGTTAGCACATATTAAATGTAATAAGGTAACCCTTTGTTAGTCAGTAATAGAGTGAAAATGACTCGAGGAGGCTTTTACAGCCAGAACATGTAAGACTTAAGTTCACATGTCCTACTTTTTCAATATAATGTACACTGTCCAGGAGCCTTTAGGGCCTACATTAGGGGTGACTTAAAAAGAAATGTTTGATCTGGTAAAATGTTTATTTTGCCAGGTCACCTTGACAATTTAAAACTATGATACAGGTTGCAGTGGCAGGCCTGATAAATGTTTGAAAAGGCTACTTTAATGAGTGGCAAAATGAGTGCGGCAGGCCAATTACTACTGGCATTTAAGTTGCAGGCCCTGGGTGTATGTAGTACAACTTCATAGGGACTTACAAGTACATGAAATGTGCCAATTAGGTGTTTGCCAAGTTTACCGTGTTTGAAGGAGAGGGAATAAGTACTTTAGCACTGGTTAACAATGGTAAAGTGTACAGAGTTCTGAAGAGAACACAACTAATTCAGCAAAATAGGAAAGTTGAAGACAAAATGTCCACACAGAGGTTGCTAGGTCTAACAATTGCCAATGCAATTTAGCCTCCAGGAATTGTAGGCAGGAAAAAGGTAACTTTCTAAAAATTACGTTTCCTAAGCATTTATTAAAGATCAACCACCAATTAACTATTTTAGTTTAGTCCTGTCAAAAGTTAGAGATTCAAGTTCATATTCTGAACTTTACAATTTCTAGCATCCAGCTACACCCTGCCAAAGAAAATATAGCTTTTAGTGGATAGTCATCGGCGAGACATGCCAAATAGATTCTTGTACGTGTTTCACGTTTAGATATCAGGCATTCTACCTTAGTAGGCAACCAACAGGTTTTAAAGGCTGTTGCAGCCATGCTACACATGGTAGGCCAACAATTATGTTTTTCAGGCAAACTCCGTGGTTGCCATAACTGATGCTGCAGTTAACAAGTGATATTTAACTTTGAGGCCATGGTGGCATTTTCTACAGCATATACTAAAGGCATATAGGCCAGTGAAATATTTCAATTAGGGATAAGCCAATTTTACCATGTTAAAAGGTCAAGCACAGGCATTTTACTGCTGGTCAGCTGGGGTAGAGTGCACAGAGTACTAAATACAGCAAATCAGATAGGGCAAAAACTGTGGGGGCATTACGCTAAAAGATAATCATTTCCTACACTAATCTTTTAAAAATGTGTAAGTATTACCATAATGCTAATAATAATAAGACTTCTTAACTTGTGTGGATACCATATTCTAACACAAATTTTCTAAAATATTTACAATGGGAAATTAGGAATAAAAGGCTCTTCCAATTTCTAAATGTACCTCTCGCAGGATTGTCTCCAGAAATGTCCAATTCAGCCAGACAGTCTGATTCCAGTAAAAAATGCCACATATTTCCTTTGCTTCTGACATAGGTTTACTGAGCACATAATTTCCCTACAGAATATAGAATGCATGTATACAGGTATATTTGTGCAAGAGAAAACTTTAGTCACAGATATGTATGCCTGTAAACCAGTAACTATTGCAATCTGAAAAAATAATTCTGGAAAGCTCTCTTAATTTTTTTAAGTTTTAATCTGTGCCAAGTCAAGGTTATAACCCAGTGGAAGCGGATTAACAGCTTTACGAATTAGGCAGTTTGATTTGTAGGAACGTCAAACATCTTTCAAGATGTAATACTTTTCATTTTTCCTTGATACTAATGCATACTCTATTTTTAAACATATTCTGACTTGCAAGTATGAATTATTCGCTTATTTTCTATATTTGTGAAACGGATAGTAGCCAACTGATGGTGACGGTCACACGATTAAACTACCTTTTCAGTACCTTCTCTGTATACTTAACTTTAATGATGCAAACACAATAGGATGATGAACTGAGCACTGAAACTTTTCAGACACTCACCCTCAATTACTATTAGATATGGGTTAAATCCATCATCTTTATTCATCTCATTTCGCCACTCCAATTCAGACCCAGCCATATGCATATCAGTCTTGATCCTGCTCCTCATGGAAACAGTCCAGCCCGAACTGCCAAGCTTGGTATTCCCTGGACTGGAAACAAGCATACTGGAATCTACTCGTAACTGGGGGTGAGTGTCTGAAAAGTTTCAGCGCTCCATGCATCCTCTTTTTGTTTTTGCATTCTTTGCCCTAAGTTGGCAGTGTACCCCTGAAGTGGGTATCTTGCTCAGTTTGCCACTGAATTCAAGCTAGCCAGGCTTATGAGGGGTGTTACCCAGAAACTGGTCCCAGGATGCTTGTTTCCGGTCCAGGGAAGACCTGACTTGGTTGTTCGGGCTGGACTGTTCCCATGAGGAACAGGGTGAAAACTGATTTGCATGTGGCTGGGTCTGAACTGGGATAGAGAAGTGAGCTACATCACCATGATGGATTTAACCCAGATCTAATAGTGACTGGGGGTGAGTGTCTGAAAAGTTTCAGTGCTCCGTCCATTATCTTATTGTGTTTGCATACTTAAAATGTAAAACCAGCTAAAACTGATTCATGATATAATTATTTTGGATGCAGTGATTGAACGCCATATTAAAATATGAAAACTCCAGCATAATTTAATACAGTTAAAATATATGTGAAAATAAACCATTCACATGACAAAATATATATATATATATATATATATATATATTACCTACTGGCGGTCGCCAGTAGGTATATATAGTTAGGATTTTTTCCCTATGGGATTTTTGAAAATTCTATGTCTAATAACTTTGGCGTTTGTGGACGGAATTGGCTGAAATTTTCTGGAAAATGGAACATTTTGTTTCTGAGCAGCCACTGGAAATTTGGGGGGAGTTGGTCCAGGGGGGGCCGAGAAAAAAGGGGGGTCCCAAAACGTGTTTTTAACATTGAGTTTTCCATAGGGCGGTTAGCCTCACTTTTAGCCCGAACGGCTGAATGGATTTGCACGAAACTTGGCAAAATTGTAGGGACTGGTAGCCCGATGTGCCTTTTGTAGGTCTCAATATATGTGCTGCAGTGGATTTTGAGAAAATAACGTTCAAAAAAAGATATATATCTGTAAGCGCGGACCAGGCAGCGCCCCGGTACGCGTACTTGACGCGTAACGGAACTTCGCGTAGCGAAGTTGATTGGCTCTCCGGTGTCTGTCAACATTCTAAACAGTCCGGAGCGGCCGCCATCTTGTCTCTCGGTAGGATCGAGAGACAAGAGGAGGTCAAAAGCGAAGGGGCAAATGACCTTAAGGGGGCATAGTAGATACTCCCTGACCCCCTAGGTTTGATGTGGAGGCTTTAAAGGGGCCCCGCTAAGCAAAAAAAAAAAAATTTTTTTTTGTTTTTTTTCGTGGTTAGCGCCCGGTACGCGAACCGGGAAGCGTACTGGGGAGCGTATTGTAGGTAACAGTATCCTTAGTTTACTCCCTAGAGCTGTCTTTCTTTTAACATAACTGTGTATTTCCTTCCCTTATAGTTACTGTTCTTTTTTAAAAAATATTTTTTTGGTTAGCTTCCGGTACGCGTACCGGGTAGCGCTCCGGGAGCGAACTAAGAGAAATACAGGTTGGCAGAGTTCCAAATATTCTACCAATTTTTTTATAATGGGGAGTTAGTTCTGAAAAGAACTTTTTTTTTTATGTTTTTGTTGTTTTATATTTTTTTTTGTATTTTTTGAACATTTTTTTATTTTTTTTGTATTTTCTGAACGTTTTTAAAATTTTTTGGTTTTTTTTGGGGGGGGGGGGAACAAAAACGATCCATTATAAAGGGCTCAACAGGAGCAAAAAAAAAAAAAGAATTTATTTTTTGGTGCGTCTTGTGCAAACATTAATATGATTTTGAATTGCTCGCAAAATCAAAGTGATGCTACTTTCTCTGTAGCAGATGAAAGCGCCACATTCCACGCACACTTGTTTTACGTGCCCAAACAACATTTGGATGTTTGCAATCACCTCCCTCGCCTCTGGTCCCGACACCTCTGGAACCACCGATCTTCTTGCCATTTGGAGGGGATTTTGTTGTTGGTCACGTAGCTGGGCAGCACTATAATTATTTGGGTGCCACCTACTCATATGCCGATGCATAGTATGATTGCCATAACTATATTTTTTATCAGTGCCCCTTGACAATCTGTCACCGCATATGCGGCAAAACACGTAACGAGCATTCACTTTCTTTTGCCCCTCAGGAATTCTGTAGAATTGCCAGATATAATTCTCCTGTCGATTGTACCTCCTGGGCTCCTCTGGCAAAAACTCATGCTCTTCCTCCTCTTCCTCCTCTTCCTGTTCTTCCTCTTCTTGCAGAATTACTTCTGCAGGTGGTCCTCTCTTTCTTGGATTTGGTGGAGGTGGTGGGCTAGCACCAGCTGAAGCTACTAATGAAGCCATCACAAAGTCTCAATAAAGGGTCTTTCTCTCACCAAGATGAAAGTCAGAGTGATGAAAGAAGGAGGGGTTTTCATCATTTGGGAAAAACAAAAGTTCTAAACCAATGAAAAGTGTCCATTTTAGATCACATGACCTTGTATTACATCATTAGGAAACCAAAAGTGAAATGAACCAATGAAAAGTGTTATTACCGAGTCACATGACCTGCTATGTTTACATTACGCGGTCGGCGCCGCGCCGCGGATCGCTTCCGGTTCGCGTACCGCTGCGCTTCCGGGTACGCGAACGTAGCACGTAATATGACGTATTACGCGAGAACGCGAAACGTCATGCTGACGCGAAGCGTCGCGATGTTGTTTTGTAACGCGAGAGGTGCGCTAAAGGAACGTTTACCAGTTCGCGTACCGGGTCGCGCCTCCGGATTGAGCTAACGGGAAGCTAACCGGTACGCGTACTGGGAGCGAAACAAAAAAAATACAAAAAAAATTGTATAAAAAACATGTAAAAAATATTTTTCTTTTTAAAGAATAATACATTGTAAAGGTTTTGATATTAGCTATTAAAAAACCAATGAAATTCACTGAAAAAACCATAGGTTATAGACCATATATAGTTAGGAATTAGCATTTACAAAACCTTAAAAATTCACTGAAAAAACCATAGGTTATAGACCATATATAGTTAGGGATTAGCATTTAAAAAACCTTATTTTACTCACACAAAACCATTGAAATTCCATATATAGTTAGTTGTACTAACTATATATCACGCACCCGCAATCCACTGCTGATGATGTCACATATTACATCATTCATGACATGGTCAGTGACATCACTGATGACATCACTGATGACATCTCAAATGACATCACTGATGACATCACTGATGACATCTCAAATGACATCACTGATGACATCACTGATGACATCTCAAATGACATTACTGATGACATCACTGTTGTGATAATACGATGAACCTCTTCAGACTCTAATATAACCTTAGATACACTCAGTGTAAACACAGACTCACAGATTGTCACTCATCCATGAAGTTACACACACACCTAGACAGTCATGCAAACAATCAATCACACCTCCATTTCCTTAACTATACAGTTAAACACACCTTACTTACTTATTCAAACAAATACTAAAACATATTTACTCACTTATACGATCCTGGATACAAGTTCACAATGATCCATACAGCCACTCACACATTCACTGGCTCTTATGCACAGTTATTTATATATGTCAACTCTCACATGTACTGTATTTTACATATGTACTTAATTTGACATGTAGCACTGAGATATCTATTCACTCACCAATACAGTCATGCACACAGTCAACCGCCCATACAGCTGTTTCCAACATGCACTTTTGAACCCATACATCTATGCACAGAGTCATACACTTCCCAGCCACTCACACACACACTCAGTCTCCCATACAAATGCTTGGGCAACCAATCAATAACCTATATAGTTACTCATATAGCTACTGATCAACACATGCAGCAGTTTACAGAACAACAGACATAATGATGCACAAATTAAGACAGTTTAGTCACTAACCCATGCACTCAGTGAGACACATTTAATCACTCACTCATACAGTCAGTCACGCACCTACTAAATCCTTCATCCAGACACTTCTACATCTACTCATTCTTCAATATGTAAAACATATTTAAACTTTACAGAAACACACAGTCACTGGATGATGTCATCAGTGATGTCATCAGTGATGTCATTTGAGATGTCATCAGTGATGTCATCAGTGATGTCACTGACCATGTCATGAATGATGTAATATGTGACATCATCAGCAGTGGATTGCGGGTGCGTGATATATAGTTAGTACAACTAACTATATATGGAATTTCAATGGTTTTGTGTGAGTAAAATAAGGTTTTTTAAATGCTAATCCCTAACTATATATGGTCTATAACCTATGGTTTTTTCAGTGAATATATATATATATATATATATATATATATATATATATATATATATATATATATATATATATTACCTACTGGCGGTCGCCAGTAGGTATATATAGTTAGGATTTTTTCCCTATGGGATTTTTGAAAATTCTATGTCTAATAACTTTGGCGTTTGTGGACGGAATTGGCTGAAATTTTCTGGAAAATGGAACATTTTGTTTCTGAGCAGCCCCTGGAAATTTGGGGGGGTTCGTCAAGGGGGGGCCGAGAAAAAAGGGGGGTCCCAAAACGTGTTTTTAACATTGAGTTTTCCATAGGGCGGTCTGTCGCACTTTTAGCCCGAACGGCTGAATGGATTTGCACGAAACTTGGCAAAATTGTAGAGACTGGTAGCCCGATGTGCCTTTTGTAGGTCTCAATATATGTGCTCCAGTGGATTTTGAGAAATTAACATTTAAAAAAAGATATATATCTGTAACAGCGGACTGGGCAGCTCCCGGTTCGCGGACCGGGGCGCGTACCAAAACTTCGCGTAGCGAAGCTGATTGGTTATCCGGCGTCTGTAAACATTCCAAACAGTCCGGAGCGGCCGCCATCTTGTCTCTCGGTAGGATTGAGAGACAAGAGGAGGTCAAAACAAAGGGGGAAATAACCATAAGGGGGCATACTAGATCCTCCCTGACCCCCTAGGTTTAATGTGGAGGTTTTAAAAGGGCCCCGCGGGGCAAAAAAAAAAATAATTTTTTTTTGTTTTTTTGCGTGGGTAGCGCCCGGTCCGCGAACCGGGAAGCGTTCTGGGCAGCGTACTGCAATGAAAAATGAATGATAGACTTTTCAAATGCTGTATGTTAATTGATTGTTGGTTTTGTTGATTATTTTTTATTTTTTTATTTTTTAAGCATTTTTTATTGTGTTTCATAATTTATTAAACTTTCTAACATTTCATTGTCAGAAATTTCATAATTATCATGGAATATACATTGTAGTCTCTGAGGTTGTAAAATGTCCTCATTTGCAAGGAGGTTATCTACTGCTTGTACACATTGCAGTAGTTCTTGGTCCCAAGTTGCATCCATAAATTCAATCTCATTTGGATCAATGATTTCTGTGTTGGACTCTGGAAGGACAATTTCAAATGAAATTTTTTGTTCACTTTCCATTTTCCCTGAAATTTGCATAAAAAAAATATATATTAGTAGAGGTAGGGCACTGTTGGGATTAATTTTAGATAGGCAGTTTTTAACAGTGAATTTATCTTTGGGCAGTGTATAGTATCAGAGTGGAAGTAGGAATATAAAAAAGTGTATCTAAAATTATAAGTACTACAGAGGGATAGTATATAACTAACAGAAAAAGTTTGCCATATTAACTTAAAGTGCACAATATACTTCAGTTTTAAAAATAACAACTTACCTTTAAAAAGAAGTTGAAGTTATTAATGAAAATCCTATTGAAATGTACACCAGGAAGTAGTAGTCAAAATGGCTGTGTTTCCTTCTCTTCCTTTATATATATTCGGGTACATAACCAATCAAATGTCAGGTAAAAAAAGTAGAAAATGAAAGTAACATTTTAATTGGTTGTCAATTCCAACACTTCAGATGTGTTTTGTGAAGTAATTTACCTCACGGTATTTAGAGAGGTCTACAGGCTAAATGGCTAAATGGAATTCCAATCAAATTTGTGAAAATGGTAGGGATTGGTATGTAGTATGAGCTAATCTATATTTGGTGAAATTGTCTCAAGTGGCTTTTGTGTGAACTACTTTCCCACCTTTTTTGATGGTGCGCTTCCCAGGGAGCGACCCGGTACGCGAACCGTTGAGCGCCCCGGTTCGCGAACCTTAAGCGTTCCGGGAGTCCACCATTTTGTGTTTCGGTCGAATTAAGATACAAGATGGAGGGCAAATAATGTTCAGAATGGGTAGAAGGGGGCACGGTAGAGTTATCTTGACCCCCTAGGTTTTCTGAGGGTGGCTGAGGAGGCTTATATGTGCGAAAAAAAAACATTTTTAAAAAAAATTTCGCGAGGTTAGCTCCCGGTTCGCGTACCGGGTAGCGGCCCCGGTAGCATATTTTGTTGAAAATTAGTGAAAAATGTTAGAGTTAAATAATAATTGTGAGTGATCAGATGTAGGGTAGCTCTGAGAAGAGCTTTTGGGTTTATGGTACATTTAGGTACTTATAAGTAGGTACCAATGCACATTCTTAAATTCAGAGTGAAAACTCTGTTGCCCTCATCTGAGAAGTGAACTCCATCTCCTCTGTAGATATCTTGCATGTAGTAACGCAAGTTATTGTTGTACAGGGAGCCCATTCCATGGTCTCTCATGTAAGCTGAAACAGATTTGTTTACATGCTTCCTCGACTTCTCAATTTGTGGACAAAATTGGTTTGACCACCTCCATTTCTGTCTTTGGCATATATTTGAATATACCAAGGCAGTCTGAGGAAAAAGTGCCATTAATTGCTCAAAGGTGTCCTTTAAAAGCATTTCCAGACCTACACCAGTCAAAGTGCCCAAGTCATTACCTCCACAGTGCACAATTAACAGGTCAGGTTTGGGCAAATGCATAAAGGTTTTCACCAATGGTATCAATTGGTGACATTTTAATCCTCTGTGGCCAAACCACTTAATTTCCACATCTTGTAAATTGAGGTTAGGTAAATTCCTGCTTTCAACGTACCTTTGAGCCCAGTGAATATAACTATGACCAACAATCCAGACAGAAAACATGGTGAGAGAAGGTTCTCCTGCAGTCAGATGAAGTGTGGCAATGAAATGGCAGTTGAAAAAATGAGAGTGTAAAATGAAAAAAAAACTGGAGTTTCTGTGTTCATGAAGCAGTAACAGTGATTGGTGGATTTTGATTGATGAAAACAGAAAGTTAGGGTGCACAGATGTGTTCTTTGAAAGATGTATTTTGAGTGGTCAATAAAAAATCATTAAATGAAAGAATGCACTGGATATGCAGGTGCACTGAGAGTTCAGAGTTCAATTGCAACATTGTTGTGTGAACTTGCAAACACCAGAGTTTTTCCAAGAGGTGGTTGCTATGGAAAATAGGCAGAAAGGGCAGAGGGGGAAGGGTTTTAATTTGAAAAAAAGTGAGGGAAGAGTTTTGATTGGGTGACATGAGAAATATGTGTGAAGAATTACAGCATTTCTGTGCTTTTGATAGCTGCAGACTCTGGAGTGCATACCTTTTGCTCTGCTGAAGACAAATTGGTGTGTTTCTTAGACTGTTTTCAAACTGAAAGTATTTGCTAAGGTGAGAAAATATTTCTTTAATTTAGATAGAGAATAGTGTGCTTTAAGGAGAAAATTATGATTTATGTGGCGCAAATTGCTTGTAAATATGCTCTCACATGTGTATGGAAAATTTTGATTTTGAATGTTTGTGTTACATAGCCATGTTAAAAGTGACTAAACCATGCTGGAAAGCCAATCAAAAAATGCTTTCATGTGTTTTAATGACATTTTAAGTCATTTTCCCATGTGCAGTGTTTAGAAATTATGATTTGAAAATCGTTTTTGGGGAAAAGGAATTGTTTTTAAATTCATGACAAGGACATAATGGTGTATGCTTCTTTATAAGGCAATTGACTGTCCCTGATGTTATTTTTCTCATTTTAGTGTAAGACCTTTCTCTGTGGCGCAAATTGCTTGTAAATATGCTTCCACGTGTGCATGGAAAATTTTGATTTTGAATGTTTGTGTTACATAGCCATGTTAAAAGTGACCCAACCATGCTCGAAAGGCAATCAAAAAACGCTTTCATGTGTTTTAATGACATTTTAAGTCATTTTCCCATGTGCAGTGTTTAGAAATTATGATTTGAAAATCGTTTTTGGGGAAAAGGAATTGTTTTTAAAATCATGACAAGGACATAATGGTGTATGCTTCTTTATAAGGCAATTGACTGTCCCTGATGTTATTTTTCTCATTTTAGTGTAAGACCTTTCTCTGTGGCACAAATTGCTTGTAAATATGCTCCCACATGTGCATGGAAAATTTAGATTTTGAATGTTTGTGTTACATAGCCATGTTAAAAGTGACCCTACCATGCAGGAAAGCCAATCAAAAAACGCTTTTATGTGTCTTAAGGACAATTTAAGTAATTTTCCCATGTGTAGTGTTTTGAAGTTATGATTTGAAAATCGTTGTTGAGGTAAAGGAATGTTGTTAAAATTTATGTGCGCCATATGCCCCCAAATTTCTTTTTCAGGGGTGCAGCAGGGTGTTCTTGAGATACCCCTGCACGCTTGAAAAAAATCCTATTTTGTGATGAGCTAATTGCTAATCACAAATTGCAACCTTCATTCCTATGAGCCTCCTAGCCCATGGAAATGAATGGGTAACTTGCAATTAGCAATTTGCTCATCGCAAATTAGGAATGGTAAAGAATCGCTATTTATTCCTTAAAATTTGGTATTTAGGAAATTCAAAATAGTTTGATGGTACATATGGTGGTTCATCTGTAACAAGATAAGAAGCTTAGGGATACATTTATGATGACTAGCGCAATAAAGTGCACATTACTTACTTCATTGGTAGGCCTTTACATGTATTATCTCCTCTGTATTCTTCATCAAGCGTAACTTTAATCTGCAATCCTGAGTAGGCCTCACCTTAAACAAACCTCTGGATAGGCCACACCTTATCGTCATCCTGGATTAATCTTTTAAAATGCTAGGGACAGATTTATGATAGGTGTATGCCTCTTTTGTGCCACTGTGCGTCACTTTTATGATGCAGCGGTGGTGCAAAAGATTTGCTATGAGGCGACAACATTACAAATTGATGCATTTAGGCAGATATGTCATGGTGTAAAAAAAACGTACCACATAAAACCCAAGCAGCAGTGATGCAAAAGATGCACCATGCCGCAAGACAGGCCTCACTTGGGGCCATATGTATGAAGGTAATTAGCATTTGCAAAGATCAAAATTCTACGAATTTCGGCCTTTGTGAATGTTAATTAGACAAATGGTATGTATCAAACAAGTTTGATGCAAAATAAGGAGTAGCAAAATTTGCTATTCCTTATTTTGCAATTGCACTGAAGGATTTGCAAATTTTGTGACTACGTGAATGCAATGTATCAAACAAAAACTATGTAAAAAATGACATTAAGGATTTGGAAACTATTGTGGTAAATTGGTGGTAATTTGTGAATTCTTTTCAAAAAGCTTTTTTTCAAAAAAACAAAAGGTGCCATATGACGCCAACACATGCCCTTAGGGCATGTATGTGTGCCATATGCCCCCAAATTTCTTTTTCAGGGGTGCAGCAGGGTGTTCTTGAGACACCCCTGCACCCTTGGAAAAATTCCTAATTTGTGATGAGCAAATTGGTAATCGCAAATTAAACCTTCATTCCTATGAGCCTCCTAGCCCATGGAAATGAATGGGTAACTTGCAATTAGCAATTTGCTCATCGCAAATTAGGAATGGTAAAGAATCGCTATTTATTCCTTAAAATTCGCTATTTAGGAAATGTAAAATATTTTGATGATACATATGGCAGTTCATCTCTAACAAGATAAGAAGCTTAGGGATACATTTATGATGACTGGCGCATCACCAGGGATGTGACAGTCATCCTGCGCCGCTGTTCCGCCACCCATGGTGTGCTGCATTTACAATGCGGCGCAGCATGGGGCAAAAATGGCACAGATGCGTGACGCATATGTGCCGTAAAGGTGGCGCATTGCTGGAGTTGTATCGCAAGTGCGATGCAGCTCCAGCAAGGCTCAGGGGTGCCGCATCTCCACAATGCTGTGTCAAGACCTATGCCAGCTTCAAGCAGGCGCAGGGTTTTGACGCAGCTTTCTCCTATCTGATTGTAAATGCGGCACACCATGGGTGGCAGAGCAGTGGTGCACGTTAACTGGTGCATGCCTGGGGATGTGCCATTTAATATAAATCTGCCCCTTTACATTTAAGTATGTGCAGGGGACACAGAGTCGGTGAGGCTTATCCAAGGTTAAGAAGAGATGAGTCCTGTTCAGTGAATAATTAGACATAGGCTTCACCTGCTCAGCATTGCTGGACATGGCTAAATAATAGCTGCTAAATGTTAATCTTGTTAAACAATTTTACTATTATAATCTCTGAGATTTGTCTCTTACTCTGCAACATCTCATTGTTGTTATCTTTCTTTAAAGATAAAGACAACCTCAACATGAGCGACAATCTGCAATCAGTTGATTTTGACCTCATCATTGAACTTGTAATTGAAACATCAGTGGATGTTGATCCTTTGGATGATTTAAATCCTGAGGATGAAGAAGAGCATGATGAGGATGCAGATTTGTCCGAACTATATGATATAGGATGGGAAGCTGACCTGCTTGAGCCTTTGGAAATATAAACATTTATTTTTAAATTTTATAATTAATAAAAAGTAAAAAGGTAAACGGTTTAATTTAAAAATAAAGACACCTTCAAAAACAGGTTATGTGTAGTGTCTTCAATAAAATATTAAAATATGTTCATAAAATTAGATCAGATTCACATATAAAATAGCATAGGTAACATAAATATAAATGTCATTTCTTTTCTGGTATTTTTGTATTGTAAGATTGCCAATGACTAAAAAATCTTCAAATTAAAATGTCAAGTAGTGTGTTAAGTTTTTGATCACTGTTACTGATTTACTGTTTGGTAATAATGTTTATTAACATTTTTTATTATATTTTTCCTCAGATTCAACTGCAGATCATTTCAAGATTTCACCATGCCTACAATACAAAGACAGATAAAGGCTGCAAAACGTCAAAGACAGCAGGTGAAAACAAAAACCCAGCAGTCCTCTAACAAAAAGATTTCTCAAGCCACGAAGAAAGCACCGGGTAAGAGCTCTAAATATTTCATAAGAAATATTTGTAATAAAAAAAATATTACTACAGAAAATGTTTCAGTCCATAACACGAGAAGGAAATCAAATGGAAAGAAAAGGACAATGAAAAATGTTACTGCTAGAGCAAGAGATAAATCTGTGCATGATAGTAGAAGGAAACAACAGTTTAGGGAGATTCGTAAACGAATGTTCCGCAACAGGATAATTGGCAATTTGTTAAAAAATATTAAGAAAGGTCAACAGAAACTAGTTTTTTATAAGAGAAAAAAAAAAGTTGAGAAAGTTATTGATCAGGCATTTGAAATTAAACGTAAGTTATTTATTTTGATAATCAATAGAATTAGGAAGCTAAACAAGGCAATTTTTGATTTCAAAAGAAATAGTAGATGGAAGAGAATAGTTAATCGTAGTAATTTTTGTGAAGTTTTTTCTGGAGAATGGATGCATAGTTCAAGCTGTGAGGCATTTTTTAATGAGGAGAGTTATTTCCAGGATAATGATTTGGTGCATGCAGTTGACACCAGTGGTCGTGCTTATGAAGTGAAAGATGGTTGTCCAGTTGAAAAAGAAAAACTTGTGACAACAGAGGCAGAGGAGGTGTTAGGTAATGAGGTTTTAGGAAGACGTGCTAAGGGTCCTGTGTACACCTGGAAGTGTAGTAGTATTTGCAGTGTGCGACAGGATTCCATCAATTTGCTTTGTAATTTTGTACGGTCATTTAACAAAAAAAGTTTGAAGCAGAAAATGATGTTGTTGCAAGAATTAGATCCTTGCAGAGTAAGAGAAGTGACAGGTTTGCATGGTCATTCACTGGCTTGTCTTTCCAGGAGAGTATGTCAGAGTGTTTTTCATCATTTCAGGATGCTAGCAGTGCATCATAACAAAGTGAGGAAATTAGTTAGAATGTTGTATTATGCTAAGAGTCCAGCAATTATGCTGAAACAATTATGCGCTGCTCTTTTGCATGGTTCTGAAATAGATGTGAAGAATATATGTGAAGAAATTGAGTTTTGTTACTTTGGAAGTAAAGAGGAGAATGTTGAAATTGAGCAAGAAGTAGAGGGTCATGTGGAAGATAGTGTACAGGTTTCCAGTACAGATAATTTCCAGAGGGAAATTGCGACGTTTGAGGTGAAATCAAGTGAGAGGCCTAATTTCACTTGTGTGTGTTGTCGACGCACTTATTATAAGAATCAGACTAAGTTAGTGGATTTATATGCAAAAAGTGAAAGGGAAAATAATAGTGAATGGAAGGATTTTGCAACATACTTGATGGTAGAAAATTGTTTTGATTTGGGATTGGATCAACGTGTGTGTACTTATTGTTGTAACAAATTAAAACAAAACCAGATGCCTGCTAGAGCAGTTCATAATAATCTGGAATTGCTTGAGATTCCTTCTGAATTGAAGGACTTAAATACTTATGAATCTATTTTGATTCAAAGTATCCATCCCTTTCAGGCTATTGTAAGAATGGAGCCAAAGACAGGGAAATTGCCTCCATCAGATTTACAGAGAGGATTAAAGGGAAGAGTTGTTTATTTGCCTCTAGATTTCAAAAAAAACATTAACACAATTGGAGTAGAAAAAGTGGAAGAGGAACCTCTGGTTATCTTAGTTAATGGGGTTCCGACAAAGAATAAGAAAATATGGCAAGATTTAGTAGATGTTAGGAAAGTCAAAAAGGCAACATTGTATTTGAAAAAAAATAATAAATACTACAAGAATGTATATGTTGCAGAAGAGGAAGTAAGTGAGGAAGAGGATAGCGATTTGTGTGCTGGTCAAATTGAGAAAGTAGAACCCTCTACTAGTGAAGAAATATATGAACATTATAGTGTTCATCCTTTGCATTCCAAGGAAGTCATGGGGAATGCTATTGAGTTGTTTCAAATGAAACAAGCCAAAGGGAGTCCCATTAGTGTTTGGGAGGAAAGTTTGGAAGCTCGGTGTTTCCCACAGCTTTTTCCAACAGGTCAGGGAGGAAGATATGATGAGCGACCTCATCAAATTCCTGCTTCTGAATACCGGACTTTGCGATTGTATGCAGGAGATGCTAGGTTTCGACAATGCATTCCTTATTTGTTTCATCTCCTGTTTGAAAGCGATCTGTCTGGACTGTCATATGCAGTGAACCACATCTTGAAAAGTGGTATACACATGCAAAACATCTCGGCAAGTGACTTTATGGATAAAGTCAATGTCCAAGATAGTATTTTGGATTCTCACCTGATTAATCTCATGGCGTGTCAGCGTGGTACTAATGAGTACTGGTACCGTCGTCATGGTGATTTAAAATGTATGCTGAGGAACTTAGGTACTCCCACATGGTTCCTCACTCTGAGCTGTGCCGAGTATGGCTGGGAAGACTTACTTGAATTTCTACGAGAGGCAAATGCTAACGTAGATAACATCGAATTCAAGACACCCGGAGAACTGTGCTCTTTGGATCCAGTCAATGTATGTAGGTACTTCAATCATAGATTTGAAGCTATGATGTCTTTCATCATGAATAAGAAGAATCCACCTCTTGGAGAGGTGTTGGATTTCTTCTGGAGAAAGGAGTACCAAGCAAGAGGTGCTCCTCATATACATATGTTGCTGTGGATCAAGGATGCACCTAAATTTGGAATGGATCCAGAAGACTCAGTGATGAGTTTCATCCAACAGTATTCTACGTGTGCTGTTCCAAACGCAAAGGAGAAGAAAAGCCTAAGAGAAAAAGTTCTGCGTTTCCAAAGCCATCGATGTGGAAAGTACTGCCGTCGTAAATTCCGAAACAAAGACAAGTTCTACACTAAATGTCGTTTCGGCTTTCCACGACCGGTGATTTCTAAAGGAAGAGTAAACAGTTTGATGTCTTCGTTGCGACACAATGTCATGAAGAAATCACCTAAAAACACTTACAATTTGAAGAGGAACGAAGAGTCCAAGTACATCAACGACTACAACCCGGTGATTTTGTCCATGTGGAATGCTAACATGGATATACAGTTTGTGGCTGATAACTGTATGGCTGTGGCGCGGTATGTGACGTCTTACATCACCAAAAAAGAGAAGACAGAATTGAAGGATGTGTGGTAGGACATTTCCCATGAAAAGAGCCTCAGCAAGAAGTTGTACAGTTTCAGTCTGAAGATGTTGTCGCATCGAGAAATCGGAGCGTACGAATGTTCTGACCGGTTGTCTTCAGCAAGTCTCTATGCCAAGTCCAGGAGTATCGTTTGGGCGAGTCTTGGTCTTGCTGCAACGCGTAATCGAGTTCTCAAACCTGTGCGGGAAATTGAGTATTTGGCGGAAAAGGAGCCAAACAGTACCGACATTTTGAAGACCAACATGTTGGATACATATTATCCAAATCGAAGCAGTCACCTCGAGAATGTTTGTCTGTATGAGGTTCTGCAAAATTACATATTCAAGAGGAACATCAAAGAAGATACTGAGAAAGGAGTGTATGCTGTAATAGGAAGTGAGGGATGTCTGGTCAAGCAAAGAAAATGCCACTTGGTAAACCATCGAAAATTGAGTGGCGAATCTCCTGAAAAAAAGGAGTTTTTCTATTTAGCACTTTTGCAACTTTTCAAGCCTTGGCGTGCAGAAGAGGAACTGCTTGGAGATTTTCTCTGTTACGAAGACTCTTTCAATGCCGCCAAGGAGACCATAGAATGTCCTGCTTTTCCCAAATATGTAGAAATGTTGAATGCGGAAATTGAGCAGGAAGCAACAATTGCAGCCGAGATTGCCAGAGACAGTTCTCAGGACAGTCAGAGTTCTGCTTCATTGAGTCAGGATCCACTAGGAGGACCTGTTATCGAAAATGAAGCTGCCACTGCTATGAATGAAGTGGAAAGAGCCATGGCACATGCTCAAGAGGATGCGGTTAACTTAGAAGAGTTGGAAAGGCAACTCAACGTTGAGCAGAGGAAAATATATGACGAAGTTACCATGCAAATTGATCATGGATTAAGTCATGATAAGAAAGAGTGCTCATGTACGTCGTTGAAGCCTGTCCGACTGTACGTGAGTGGAGAAGCGGGAACTGGAAAAAGTTTCCTCATTAAAGCAATTTCATGCTATTTGCAGGAAAAGACAGAGTCATCGCTGTCTTGTGTTGTCACTGCTCCAACTGGACTGGCAGCACATAATATTAAAGGGATTACTTTACATCGTTTACTGATGCTGCCAGTGGAGCATGACAACAAATTAGAATATCACAAGCTATCTGGAGATGCTTGTTTTGAAGTTTCAAGAATCTTGAGGAAAATGAAACTTCTTATCATTGACGAAGTAAGCATGGTTTCCAATGTCATGCTTGCCTTTGTGCATTTGAGGATGCAAGAACTTCTCAAAACAGAGTATGATGTGTTATTTGGTGGCAAACACATCATTGTTTTCGGAGATCTTTTGCAGCTGACACCAGTGAAAGGGCAACCTGTGTTCAAAATGCTCACGCATGAAGATACCAGGAAGTGCCTAGGCAGCATTGGCAACGTCAATATATGGTTAAACTTCAATTATGCTGAACTGCATGAAAATATGCGTCAGGCGAAGGATGAAGTTTACAAGACTATTCTACAAGATGTTAGAATTGGAAAAGTGACCGAGCATGGGAAAGAAGCTTTACATGCACGATTTCTGTCAAATTTATATCCAGAACAAGATGTTGTGCCTGAGAATATTTTTCAGAAAATTACTGAAAAGAAATCTGGAATATGTTTGATGCCAACTCTTGCAGAATGTGCCAAATTTAACAACAAAATGTTGCATTTAGAAAAGCAAGAGATTGTGAAACTGGAAGCTATTGATAGAGTAGAGCATATGGGATCAACAATTATTTTGTCTGAGAATCTGAAAACAAAATTGGATTCATTAGAGAAGAGTATATCTAAAACTGCAGGTTTTGAAAAGACTCTGAATGTGTGCTTGAACTGCCGTATAATTTTAAGAAGGAATTTACATGTTGAAAGAGGTCTGGTAAATGGATCAATGGGTAATGTTGTTGATTTTGTGAAATACAGAAATAGAGATGGAATTGAATTTTTAAAAATTAAATTTGAAGGCATTGAGGAAGTACAGCTAATTGCTCGTTGTTCTGCTAGATTTTTGCTTGTAAAAGACTTATATGTTCGCCGTAAGCAGTTTCCTGTTTGCTTGGCATATGCGGTGACAATCCATAAATCGCAAGGTTTAAGTGTAGACAGTGCATTGGTGAATATTGGCAGTTCTGTGTTCAAGGAGGGTATGGCATATGTGGCATTGTCACGAGTTAGAACTTTATCGGGATTGTACTTGATTGAGTGTGATGTCACAAACATTTGTGCAGATCTAGATTGTGTTAAGGAATACAATAGGTTAAGAAGAGAGTATGCGCCACATTTGCCTCAGTTTCCTTTGTTTGAGAAACGTCTGGTAGGCCGGAAACGAAGAAATGAGAACAATACTGGGGAGGTTATAGCAAAAAGACAAAAAGTGAATGAACCTAAAATTACAAGCAGAAACAAAAAGGATTCTGTTGAAGATGTTGTTGGTTTTCAGTTTGAAAACAGTTCTGGTGTCAACTGCTATGCTAATGTAGTAATTAATGTTTTGTTTTCTCTAAAAAATGTAAAAGAAGAGATTGTGGTCAATTCTGATCAAAGATTTTGCGGTTTGTTAAATTCTGTGTTAGAGAAATGTACCACTGATAGAAGAAACATAGAAAGTGTGTCTGAAATTCGAAATCTGTTAGACAGATGTTCAGGCCAAACACAATTCTCTCAAAATATTCAGCAAGATTGTCAGGAGTTTTTAATGTATATGCTTGATGTATTACATGCTGAAGGTGTAGATGTAGATCAGCTGTTTGGGCTTTCTTATCAATGGCAGCATGACTGCGAGAACTGTATGATATCAAGTACTACTAGTGTAGACTCAGAAAGATTTATATATTTAACTTTGCCAGACAGTAAATCAGTCTCCTTTAATAAGCTAGTAAAAGCTGCTAATCACAACATGGAGTGTAGCCAATGTAAATCTGAAATGATGTCCACATTATTTATACGAACATATGGCCAGTACGTCATTTTAATGTTCCAACGATGTAGGCCTGATGGAACAAAATTGACAACTTTAATAAAAAAATTTGTAGCTTCGCAGTTGTCAATATCAGGAAGGACTTTTGTAACTACAGCAAATATATATCATGACGGCCCTTCAATAACATCAGGACATTACACAGCTTATTTAAAGTCTAGAAATGGCTGGTCATTCTGCAATGATTCTGTTTTAATTTTCAAAAAAAAATTGCCGTATGACCTTAAAAACTCTTACCTGGTGTTTTTAAAACCAAAATTTTAGGGAAATAATCTCGGGATGTGCTCTGTGGAATTTCTAGAAGTTCTAATGGCTCCTACACAATTTGGCCTTGAGGATAAGTGTAGTTCAGAGACATAACTTCTAATCATAGGACTGGACATCATGGAGATATATGTGCACTTTGAATGAGTTCAGAAAAACTGTTTCTTTTTATAAGCTAATTGAAGCAGCCAATCAAAACATGGAGTAGAGGGAATGTAAGTCTGCAATGCTGTCTACTGTTTTACATTGCTTTGTGATTAAAAGTGATGTAGAGAATTAAATAATTGTTGTAGTCATAGAGGTAGTGTAAGTCTGCTTCATATTAAGCAGTATCAGTGTCATAGGAAATGTAGAACATGACTGAGCAAGAAGGGGAAGATATTACTATTCCAGGATTGTGAAAATGATCTTCAACATTTTAATTCTGAAAGTTGCGGAAATGCCAAATGATGGGATTGGCTAACAAGAAATCCAAGAGTTATACATGGCTCTGACAAGATTTGGCCTTGTGGAATCTTGTGGTAGAGAGCAAGAAGTCATTTATTGTATGTAACATGTTTTTAAAAACGATGGAGATTTTCTTTCAGAAAGTGGCGGGCTGAAAGTAATAACAGCACAAAAGAGTGTAAGCTATTCATAGGACATCCTTGGACGTCATGGAAAGTAAGTTAACTTTAAGGAGTTCTGATTTTTGATTTCTGATGTTGTATGGGTTTTTTAAACACAATCATTTTGATTGTGTTTTTTTTTCCCCGCTGTTACATGATGAATACCTTCAAGTCACTGTTTTTAGTGAATTTTGATACATTCTGAGAACAGCAAAAATAAACCATTTAACATGTATAATTAATTCTGTACTGTTTGCATTTATGATGTATATGTAGAACTGTGTAGGAGGCATGGAGAAGGTGAGGCTTCTGTAAGTGTCAAAGTTGTTGCATGCAGTGCTGCACTTCTGCGTATTCTTTCATATGCTAGACTACATCTGCACAATGAGATACCTAAGCAAAGGAAACACAAGTGATGTGATTGTGAAATGAGCAAAATAAATTGCATGTATTTCAATTACATCACCTGTGTTTCCTATCATTACGAATCACATTGTGCAGATGAAGTTTAGGTCTGTCCAGGGAAACATAGGAGGTTTGGACTTTGTTGAAGATTGCAGTGGACATGACTCACTTCATTGGTAGACCTTCACATGTATTATGTCCTCTATTCTCTTCAACAACTCGAAATTTCATCTGCAACCCTGAGTAGGCCTCACCTGAAACAAAACTCTGGATAGTAGACATCTTATTGGCATCCTGAAGCAATTATTTTAAATTTTAGTGTCTTGCGACACTTTTCTGAGACAACAGCAATGCAAAAGATGCACCATGTTTTAAGATAGGCCTCACTTCATCTGCATCAAGATAGTGTTAGTTTAAAATGTATATCTTTAGGACTGTGTAGCTTCTGTAAGTGTCAAAGTTATTGAAAAACTGTTTGTCCTTCAATCTTTGCCCTTGTCTTTTGTAATTTTTTAATACATGTTTTTATATTTTTCAAATGTTTGTTCTCTCTTTCACAGATTGAAAGTATAAAAATAAAAAATGAGGAATTTAACGACAATTATAAGGTAAATATTTTGTACTCTTTTCGTTACATTTCTATCACATTGAACTACTATTAGTTCCACTGCTTCATTTCTTTAATCCTCAGTTTCCTGCCTTTGCTACTTCCCTCATTCCTTTCTCTATTACCTACTTACTCAACTCCTTCCACTCTTTTTCTCAGTCCCTCTCTTCTCATAGTTCCTCACTCTTGTTCACTCACTCCGTCTCTATTACTCTTAGTGTCTTTGACTGATCACTGTATCACTATTTGTTCATAATGCTTTCTCTGTGTAGTTGAAGCACACTAAGGGGCATATTATGAATGCAGCCAATAAAATTATTGCTTTTTTTATTGGCAGAAAACTGGTGCAAAAGCGGCTTTAGCGGCAGTTTTCTGCCGCAAAAGCAGCTTTAGCGACACATTTCTGCCGATAAAAGCTGCAAAACTTTTATTGCCTATGTTGATAATATGCCCCTATGTTATTTACATTAGGGCTATATTGTCCAGTATAACAATCAAAATTGCTCTCCAAAGACACCAGGCAAAGAAGACGCTCCCTCAAACAGATCACCAAGCGCAATTTACCCTACTTACAATCTAGCCTGTTCTCTGTCGAGACTTTAGCAATCTTTAGAGCACAAGATAAGATCTTTTCACATGGAAGAGCCAGACGTATTGCAATTCTACTTAAGAAACAAGCATTGGCATAGACAATAGGTCTCGCCTTTGGGACCTTATACGTGTTTAGCCATGCAACAGTTGATGTTGCTGCACCAAGGATATTATGCTGCATAACTAAATACTTAGAAGGTCCCAAAGTCGATACCTATTGGCTATGCCAATGCTTGTTTTTCTTTCACTTCGTTATCTATTTTGTTTTTCACAATTATACCCTCTTCTGTCTGTTCTTTGGTAAATAGATCTATTAAACAGTATCTCTTCTTTACTCCCTATAGCTGTCTTTCTTGAAACATCACTCTCTGTTTACTTTCCTTATACTTACACTTTTTTTTAAAAAACATTTTTTTTTTGGTTAGCTCCCGGTCCGCGTACCGGGAAGCTAACCCGGGAGCGAACCAAAAGAAAGAGAGCTTGCCAGAGTGCTAAACATTGTAGCAATTTTTTTGGAAAGGGAAGGTAGTTCTGAAAAGAACTTTTTTTTAAAATATTTTTGTTGTTTTATATTTTTTTTGTATTTTTTGAACATTTTTTGTTTTTTTTGTATTTTTTGAACGATTTTATATTTTTTTTGGTTTTTTTGGGGGGGGGGAAACAACAAAAAACAGGCGTTGAAAAGGGCTCAACAGGAGCAAAAAAAAATTACTGGGGGCGGTTAGGGCAATCATGGTGTTCATACGCCAGGTTCAGTGCATTGATGCTCATGTTGCCACAAGCTAATAATGCACGACAGCGCAACATAAATGTATCATATTCCCAAAATTTGGTTGGATATTTGGCACAGTTTCCCGTGCCTCCTCTGGTGATAAAGAAACCGATGTTGTTGGTCTCGCCACAGGAGTTGGTCGAGGATTGTCCATCATATCCCTTAATTCCGCCCGGCTGTAATTTAGGGGATGTTTCCTCATCATGTGCCTATGCATGGTATGATTACCATAGCTGTATTTTTTGTCCGTCCCTCTGGACAATTGTTCCTTGCATATGAGGCATGTTGCGTACCTGGCATTGACCTTTTTTTGGCCACGAGGGATGGAAAAAAACTGCCAGATGAAACTGGGTTTCTTTCTTGAAACCCGGGGCAACTCTTCCAAGAATTGTGGTTGTTCTCCCTCCTCATCCATCTCTTCATCTTCCTCCTCAGTGTTGGTAACCACCTGGGGAGGTGGTCCTCTCTTCCCATGAGGAGGTGGAGGTGGTGGTGGGGGTGCACCAGCTGAAGCAATCAGTGAAGCCATTTTCATACAATCAAAATAGGTCTTCCAAGAAGCAAAATAGGTCTTCCTCTCACAATAATGAAAGTCAGAGTGAGGAAAGAAGGAGTGGTTTTCATCATTTGGAAAAAACAATACTTCTCAACCAATGAAAAGTGTTATTTTTAGGTCACCTGACCTAGCCTTCCATAATTACGAAACTAAAAGTGAAATGAACCAATGAAAAGCTTTATTAACAAGTCACATGACCTCTAACGCTCATGTTACGCGCTGCGGAACGCTCCCCGGTTAGCTTCCGGTTCGCTGCGCTTCGCGCCTCGGTCCGCGCCCCGGGACACTTCCGGGTGCGCTAACGCGATACGTCACAAGACGCATTTCGCGGCAACCTCGATACGTCGCGCTTTCGCGCCGCGGATCGCTTCCGGGGAGTTGCGTTTCGCGCCTCGGTCCGCGCCCCGGGGCACTTCCGGGTGCGCTAACGCAGTACGTCATAAGACGCATTACGCGGCAACGCGATACCGTCACTATGTTGATTTGTTACCGGTTCGCGGACCGGATCGCGGAATCGAATTGAGCTAACGGGAAGCTTCCCGGTTAGCGGACCGGGAGCGAAACAAAAAAAATATTTAAAAAAATGTATTAATAAACATATAAAATATATTTTTGGATTTAAAGAAGAATACATTTTACAGCTGTAGATATTAGCTTTTAAAAAACCAATGAAATTCACTGAAAAAACCATAGGTTATAGACCATATATAGTTAGGAATTAGCATTTACAAAACCTTGAAAATTCACTGAAAAAACCATAGGTTATAGACCATATATAGTTAGGAATTAGCATTTAAAAAACCTTATTTTACTCACACAAAACCATTGAAATTCCATATATAGTTAGTTGTACTAACTATATATCGCGCACCCGCAATCCACTGCTGATGATGTCACATATTACATCATTCATGACATGGTCAGTGACATCACTGATGACATCACTGATGACATCTCAAATGACATCACTGATGACATCACTGATGACATCTCAAATGACATCACTGATGACATCACTGATGACGTCATCCAGTGACTGTATAATTCTGTAAAGTTAAAATATGTCTTACATATTGAAGAATGAGTGGATGTATAAATGTCTGGATGAAGGATTTAGTAGGTGCATGACTGACTGTATGAGTGAGTGGTTAAATGTGTCTCACTGAGTGCATGGGTTAGTGACTAAACTGTCTCAATTTGTGCATCATTATGTCTGTTGTTCTATAAACTGCTGCATGTGTTGATCATTAGCTATATGATTAACTATATGCGTTATTGATTGGTTGCCTACGTATTTGTATGGGAGACTGAGAGTGTGTATGGGTGGCTGGGAGGTGTATGACTCTGTGCATAGATGTGTGAGCAGTTGATTCACTAGATGTATGGGTTCAAAAGTGCATGTGGAAACAGCTGTATGGGCGGTTGACTGTGTGCATGAGTGTATTGCTGAGTGAATGGATATCTCAGTGCTACATGTAAAAGTAAGTACATATGTAAAACACAGTACATGTGAGAGTTGACATATATAAATAACTGTGCATAAGAGCCAGTGAATGTGTGAGTGGCTGTATGGATCATTGTGAACTTGTATCCAGGATTGTATAAGTGAGTAAATATGTTTTAGTATATGTTTGAATAAGTAAGGTGTGTATAACTGTATAGTTGAGAAAATGGATGTGTGATTGATTCTTTGCATGACTGACTAGGTGTGTGTGTAACTCTATGGATGAGTGACAGTCTGTGAGTGTCTGTTTACACTTACTGTATCTAAGGTTATATTAGAGTCTGAAGAGCTTCATCGTATTATCACATGAATGATGTCATCAGTGATGTCATCAGTAATGTCAAATGAGATGTCATCAGTGATGTCATCAGTGATGTCATTTGAGATGTCATCAGTGATGTCATCAGTGATGTCATTTGAGATGTCATCAGTGATGTCATCAGTGATGTCACTGACCATGTCATGAATGATGTAATATGTGACATCATCAGCAGTGGATTGCGGGTGCGCGATATATAGTTAGTACAACTAACTATATATGGAATTTCAATGGTTTTGTGTGAGTAAAATAAGGTTTTTTAAATGCTAATTCCTAACTATATATGGTCTATAACCTATGGTTTTTTCAGTGAATATATATATATATATTCACTGAAAAAACCATAGGTTATAGACCATATATAGTTAGGAATTAGCATTTACAAAACCTTGAAAATTCACTGAAAAAACCATAGGTTATAGACCATATATAGTTAGGAATTAGCATTTAGAAAACCTTATTTTACTCACACAAAACCATTGAAATTCCATATATAGTTAGTTGCACTAACTATATATCGCGCACCCGCAATCCACTGCTGATGATGTCACATATTACATCATTCATGACATGGTCAGTGACATCACTGATGACATCACTGATTACATCATCTAGTGTCTGTGTGTTTTTGTAAAGTTTAAATACGTTTTACATATTGAAGAATGACTGGATGGATGGAAGACTGAGTGTGTGTGTGGCTGGCTGGGAGGTGTGTGACGCTGTGCATATCAATGTGTACTTGTATCAGTGATTGTATAAGAGAGTAAGTATGTGTTAGTATATGTGTGAAAAGTATGGTGTTCTGTGTTTAACTATAGATGAGGAAATCGAAGTGTGATTGATTCTTCACAGGACTGACTAGGTGTATGAGTGCATATGATAGTGTTCTAATAATAACTGACTGTATGTATGAGTAATTGTATGGGTGAATGAGTGAATGTGTGTGTAGACGTACGAATCAGTGAGTGCGTATGTAGTAACTGGTATTGGTGTGTCATGATGTCATCAGTGATGTCATTTGAGATGTCATCAGTGATGTCATTTCAGATGTCATTAGTGATGTCATCAGTGATGTCACTGAAGTATGGTGTTCTGTGTTTAACTGTATAGATGAAGAAATGGAAGTGTGATTGATTCTTTACAGGACTGACTTGGTGTGTGAGTAACTCCATGGATGAGTGGCAGTGTGTGACTGTCTGCATAGGTGTATAAGTGCATATGATAGTGTTGTAATAATGAGTGACTGTATGTATGAGTGATTGTATGGGTGAATGAGTGAATGTGTGTGTAGACGTAGGAATCAGTGAGTGCGTATGTAGTAACTGGTATTGGTGTGTCATGATGTCATCAGTGATGTCATTTGAGATGTCATCAGTGATGTCATCAGTGATGTCATTTGAGATGTCATCAGTGATGTCATCAGTGATGTCACTGACCATGTCATGAATGATGTAATATGTGACATCATCAGCAGTGGATTGCGGGTGCGCGATATATAGTTAGTGCAACTAACTATATATGGAATTTCAATGGTTTTGTGTGAGTAAAATAAGGTTTTCTAAATGCTAATTCCTAACTATATATGGTCTATAACCTATGGTTTTTTCAGTGAATTTTCAAGGTTTTGTAAATGCTAATTCCTAACTATATATGGTCTATAACCTATGGTTTTTTCAGTGAATTTCATTGGTTTTTTAATAGCAAATCTTTATAAAAATAATACATTTTAAATCTAATTTTATATTTTATAATTTTTTTTTTTTTTTTTTAATATTATTTTTAGTGCGCTCCCGGGGCGCGGACAGGTGAACGCACGGGTAAGCGCAATCTTGCGGCGCGCCCCAGGGCGCGTACTAATGCGCGTCCCGGAAGCGCTATTGCCGAGAACGAAAACAACATTGTGACGTATCGCGTAGCCGCCACGCCTTGCGTCATAAGACACGTATCGCGTAGCCACGAGATGCGTCTTATGACGCACCGCGGAAGCGCACCCGGAAGCGCATACGATCGCGCAACGTAAGCGCCCCGATGCGCTTACGATACACGCCCGGGACGCGCCCCGGGGCGCGTAGCGTAAGCGCGTCAAACCATGTGACTTTAAAATAACACTTTTCATTGGTTCAGAACTTTTTTTTTTTCAAATTGTGTGAAACCCACCCATTTCTCTCACTATTGCTTTGTACTTGGAGAGAGCAAGAGCTGTTGTGTCTACTCTATCTCCTACTTTTCTGATCTCCAGCAATGGCTGCAAGAGAGTCATCCAGCAGTGATTCAGAGGGATTTTTAGATGAGGACCCTCCTCAGCAAAAGAAAAAAACCCATTTCATCTGGAAATTTTACGAAATCCCAGAAGGACAGAAAAAAGTCAACGCTCCCAAAGTAACATGCAAAATATGTGGGAGTAGTTTATCCAGAGGCAATCCTCTGAAAAAATATAGTTTTGGGAATGCTAATTTGATCCGGCATGTTAAAAGAAGACACCCTAACAACTTTGCCAGGGAGAGTGTCAGAGAGCTGGCACGGAATGCACCCACAGATGGCGGCAGCACCTCCACTGGTGGAGCAACACCTTCGGGACCACCCCGTGGAAGAATGGTCCCTAACATTCAGCCGGTGTTTGCGGGCATCAAATTTTCGTGCACAGAGTGTGACGAACTGCTCTGCTATGGGGAGCAGAGTGTTGAACTGATTGCCCTAAAGAAACAGCAACACCGCTGCTCTTCCAGTCCCTAAATGTTCAAATTTTTTTGCTCCTGTTGAGCAGTTTTGCAATCCTTGTTTTTGTTTTTTCCCTTGAAAAAAATCCAAAAAAAATATAAAATTGTTTTTAAAAAGTCTACAAAAATATAAAACAACAAAAACAAAAAAAAATATATAAAACAACAAAATCAAAAAAAAAGTTCTTTTCAGAACTACCTCCAATTTTTAAAAAGAAGCTTTATTTTTTTAAAAGTCTGTCATTTTTAATCTCCATGGTACGCTCCCCCGTACGCTCCCCGGTGCGCGTACCGGGCGCTCACCCCCGCGAAAATGGTTTTTTTGTAAAAAAAAAAATTTCACCCGCGGGAGCCTTTTATGGCCCCCACATGAAACCTAGGGGGTCAGGGGGTGTGTACCCTGCCCCCTCTTGCTCATTTCCCCCTTTGATTTTTGCCACCTCTTGTGTCTCAATCCTACCGAGACACAAGATGGCGGCCGCTGCGGACTGTTTCGAATGTTTACAGACACCCGAGAACCAATCAGCTTGCCGTGCGCAAGTCGCGTTGCGCGCCTGGAGCGCTCCCCGGTACGGGTACGGAGGAGCGCTCCAGGCGCGGCTCTAGATATATATCTTTTTTTGAACGTTAATTTCTCAAAATCCACTGTAGCACATATATTGAGACCTACAAAAGGCACATCGGGCTACCAGTCCCTACAATTTTGCCAAGTTTCATGCAAATCCATTCAGCCGTTCGGGCTAAAAGTGAGGCCAACCGCCCTATGGAAAACTCAATGTTAAAAACACGTTTTGGGACCCCCCTTTTTTCTCGGCCCCCCCTTGACGAACCCCCCCCAAATTTTCAAGGGCTGCTCAGAAACAAAATGTTCCATTTTCCTGAAAATTTCAGCCAATTCCGTCTACAAACGCCAAAGTTATTAGACATAGAATTTTCAAAAATCCCATAGGGAAAAAATCCTAACTATATATACCTACTGGCGACCGCCAGTAGGTAATATATATATTACCTACTGGCGGTGGCCAGTAGGTATATATAGTTAGGATTTTTTCTCTATGGGATTTTTGAAAATTCTATGTCTAATAACTTTGGCGTTTGTGGACGGAATTGGCTGAAATTTTCAGGAAAATGGCACATTTTGTTTCTGAGCAGCCCTTGAAAATTTGGGGGGGGTTCGTCAAGGGGGGGCCGAGAAAAAAGGGGGGTCCCAAAACGTGTTTTTAACATTGAGTTTTCCATAGGGCGGTTGGCCTCACTTTTAGCCCGAACGGCTGAATGGATTTGCACGAAACTTGGCAAAATTGTAGGGACTGGTAGCCCGATGTGCCTTTTGTAGGTCTCAATATATGTGCTCCAGTGGATTTTGAGAAATTAACGTTTAAAAAAAGATATATATCTGTAACAGCGGACCAGGCAGCGTCCCAGGACGCGTACTTTTCGCGCAACGGAGCTTTGTGAAGCGAAGCTGATTGGTTCTCCGGCGTCTGTCAACATTCCAAACAGTCCGTAGCGGCCGCCATCTTGTCTCTCGGTAGGATCGAGAGACAAGAGGAGGCGAAAGCGAAGGGGCAAATGACCCTAAGGGGGAATAGTAGATCCTCGCTGACCCCCTAGGTTTGATGTGGAGGTTTTAAAAGGGCCCCGCGGGGCAAAAAAAAAAAATAATAATAATAATCGAACGGCTGAATGGATTTGCACGAAACTTGGTAAAATATTAGGGACTGGTAGCCCGATGTGCCTTTGCTAGGTCTCAATATATGTGCTCCAGTGGATTTTGAGAAATTAACGTTCAAAAAAAGATATATATCTGTAACAGCGTTCCGCTTCGCGTAACGGAGGTTTGCGAAGCTGATTGGTCATTCTGTCACTGGGCTATAGTTGGGCTACATCTGGCTGATATTTGGGCTACATTTTTTTTTTTGTGTGTCTGGCGGCCATCTTTGGGCTACATTGGGCTACATTGGGCTTCATTGGGCTACATTGGGCTACATTTGGGCTCCAACATATATATAGGCCAATGTAGCCCAATATATATTTTTCAAAGTTAATTTTCGTAAAAACCACTGGAGCATATATCTTGAGACATAGCAAAGGCACATCGGGCTACCAGTCCCTACAATTTTGCCAAGTTTCGTGGAAATCCATTCAGCCGTTCGAGCTAAAAGTGAGTCCAACCGCCCTATGGAAATGAAGGAAATGAATGGGTAATTTGTAATTAGCAAATAGCTAATCGCAAACTAGGAATGGTAAAGAATCGCTATTTATTCCTTAAAGTTCGCTATTTAGGAAATGCAAAAAACTTTGATGATACATATGGCGGTTCATCTCTAACAAGATAAGAAGCATAGGGATACATTTATGATGACTGGCGCATCACCAGGGATGTGTTAGTCATTCTGTGCCACTGTTCCGTCACCTATGGTGTGCTGCATTTACAATGCGGCGCATCATGGGGCAAAAACAGCACAGATGCGTGATGTATCTGTGCCGTAAAGGTGGCGCATTGCTGGAGTTGTATCGCAAGTGTGATGAAGCTCCAGCAAGGGTCGGGGGTGCCCCTGTCGCAGGGTTTCTGTTCTCACACAGAACTGTGGACAGAGGATTGGAACCTCGGCGAATTAGGGTGTCCCAAAACTCACGTTAGTAATCAAAAACTCCTTAGCAAGCTAGGTACAGTGTCACATTGGATATAACAAACTCTCAATGTTTAGACAATCCAGAATATGAACTTATAGTACCTCAGGATACGTGGAACTCATGAACAGTCGGTCGTTATATATTTCTTAGAAACCAGAACATGAAGTTAAGAAGAACACATGTGTATTTGAAATCTTTATTTACTAATGCCGTCTTCTCAGGCGTAGTACCTTAGATAATACAAGTACACATATTATCAGTAGCAAAATTACCAGCATAGTTACTAGTACATAAAAAGCGAATGGTGACAGTATGTTAACATGCTGTAAATGAATAAGAGTTAGCAACACTTATAAGCAGCCGCGGGCCGTGGAGGGAGTTACGGTGGGGCAGGGAGGCGGGGAGGGGGAAGGGCAGGGTGGAGAATACAAGTACACATATTATCAGTAGCAAAATTACCAGCATAGTTACTAGTACATAAAAAGCGAATGGTGACAGTATGTTAACATGCTGTAAATGAATAAGAGTTAGCAACACTTATAAGCAGCCGCGGGCCGTGGAGGGAGTTACGGTGGGGCAGGGAGGCGGGGAGGGGGAGGGGCAGGGTAGAGAGGGCTCCACCCTGCTTCTCCCCCTCCCCGCCTCCCTGCCTCACCGTAACTCCCTCCACGGCCCGCGGCTGCTTATATCTCACCCTCCCTAATACACATATTATATTATTTGCTAAGAAGGTCTCTTTGTGTTGGTTTAGGGCGTGCCCATACTTTAGTGTCTTAGATTTGAAGGAATCACATCAGCATACACCAGCTCTCTCTTCATGTGAACCGCATCAACTGTTGTGTATGTGTGTTTGGCAAAGCAATATAAAACCCGCCTCATGCCCAGAATTGGCAGAAGTTGCACTTATGTTATGAGTATGAAGTCGTGGAGATCAGACCTCATAACAATTCTGTATCGTGTTGTTCTTGAAACTTTAGCACTCGCTGTACAGATATAGTTTAACAAGCAAAGCAGATAGTAGAGCAATAACATATTATTCTCATGTAAACCACGATGAACTACTAGGTGGAAAGCTAAAGCAACAACTAAGTGTCGTGTGCAGAAGTTGCAAAAAAGGAAAAATGGCGTTTAAACCGGTAATGAGCCCATGCTAACTTAACACGGTGTAAAGATATCCAGGACCTAGATGACACCTCCCCATGATCCGGAAACGAACTGAATAAGATAATAGAAGTGCCATCTCATGAGAGCAGATTGCAAGTTTATATGTGGACGGTCCGCAAGGTAAAGCATTAAAAACTAGGAAAATTTAATGCTAAAGAAAAATAAAACAGCCAAGTACTTTATCGAGTCTTAAGCCAATAGGCAAGGTAAATAATAAAAACTTGAAAAATAAGTCAATGAATTGTCAATGAAATGCTAGTACTCAGCATATCAAACATGAAAAAGGTCTATGACATAACTGTGTATGCAAAATAAGCTGCAACAGCCTCCAATAGGAAGTCACCGTCTTCATCCGAAAACAGTTCAGCCATCCAATTTAAAAGCGGAAAAGAACATACGTGCTCTCCCAGCACCGGATCCTCTATCACCATCAGAGGACAGCTCGGTGGGTTTTCAAGAAAGCTCTGTTCCAAGAAAGACTGTGCTGCCGCCAGTAAATTCCAGGGACCAAATAGTCCATGCATCAATGCCACAGCCATAATCCTTTCGCCAGGACAAACCAACTCGTGAGTAATGATAGGAGTCATCAGCTGATTAAAGTCGACGTCAGGAGAAACCGGTCCGCAGAGACACAAATCAATGGCCCAATCGAAATCACAGGTCAGGCAGTGAAATACAGGCTGGACACAGGTGAAGTAGGAGAATCGAAAAGATAATCCATATGCCGTGCTTAATATCGCCAACGGCATTGTGCCATAATATTCTAGCATGCGATTGCGGAACAGTGTCAGCAGCTGCAGGGTGGGAGGTTGCATAGGAGGGACATCCATATTTAAAAATGTAAAAAAGCACAAGAGCGTCCGCTGGTAATGCAAGTAAAAATGCCAATCGACGAAGCAGAGTGGAGAAAATACAATGAAAGAAAGCAGGGATGACTCCAAAGATTTTCTCAAATGAAGTCACGAGACCACTGGTAACAACTTTAAAAAAGTGCGCCAGGGCCTTTGTGGAGAATGCGTTAAAGATAGTCCGAACCATCTTGCTGAAATTGAAAGGCAAATGTGAATTGAAAAGGGTCTGCACCTCTGTACGGGTGTTCGCTATGTGAAGCACGAAAGTTTCACGGGCCGAACTCAAGGCCACCTCTCTCTGAGACAAAAGAGCTCTTATTCTTGCCATGCCGTTGAAATCTCTCCCAAGGTTGGTATTTGTGGCCAAATTGAAAACTCCCTATGTTCATGTGTGGGAGGAAATAGAACATTTCTGCAGCAAATAACCCGTTCACTTACTGTTACGATAAAAGGAATACTTTTAATTAACTCAGAACAATCTTCATTATTGAGCATCAAATAACTACCATTTTCCAACAACTTGAACGTGGGGATGATAGCAGGAACTGGCGTGCCTTGCAACACGCAAGCCATATTTGGTCGGTGTTTGTTGCATGAACCGTGTAACTGTATGTGCCTACACATTAGTGAATGATCTGGCGTCTCAGTGCATTCCTCTCCATTCAGATAAACTTCTTGATCATCTTTGAAACATCTGTATGTGTATGGAAGCGACCAGACCTCATGAAGAAAAGCACTACCTAAAGGTTCATAACGACCTATTGGTATATATTTCATACAATTTGAAAACTTATATGAAGCAAAAGGCAGCGTTATTAAACCGTGGATAAGGCACGTTGCCAAAAAACCCGCAATCCTCTGCTGATGATGTCACTGAGCATGTCATGAATGATGTAATATGTGACATCATCAGCAGTGGATTACGGGTAATAGTATCTCTAGTTTACTCCCCTATAGCTGTCTTTCTTTTAACATAAGTGTCTGTTTCCTTCCCTTATACTTACTGTTTTTGGTTCGCTTCCGGTTCGCGTACCGGCGAGCGAACTGGGAAGCGAACTAAGAGAAATAGAGGTTGGCACAGTTCCAAATATTGTACCAATTTTTTAATAACGGGGAGGTAGTTCTGAAAAGAACTTTTTTTTTTTTTTTTCTGAACATTTTTTTACTTTTTTTGAATTTTTCTGAACAGTTTTATATTTTTTTGGGTTTTTCTTGGAGGGGGCAATGAAAACGATTCATTGTAAAGGGCTCAACAGGAGCAACAAAACAAAAAAAGTATTTATTATTTTGGGCGTTTCGTACAAACTTGCATATGATAGTCAATAGCTCTGTTGATCAGAGTGATGCTTCTTTCTCCGTAGCAAATGAATCCATCGCAAAATACGCAGATGTGTTTTACTTCACCAAATCTCATTTGTATATTTGGCACCATCTCCCTGCCCTCTGGTCCCGTTACTTCCGGTACAACAGATCTTCTGGCCATAATAGGGAGATTATCTAGGTCGTTCCGAAACTGTGCAGCACTGTAGTTGTTAGGATGCCACCTAGTCATATGGCGATGCATTGTGTAGTTTCCGAAACTGTATTTTTTCTCGGTTCCTCTGGACAGTCTATCTTGACATATAAGGCAAGTTACGTATCTTGCATTTACTTTTTTCTGACCTTTGGGAATTTTAAAAAATTGCCAAATGAAGTTTTCTTTCCGGTGAGACGTCCTGGGCTCCTCAGGCAAAAACTGCCTCTCTTCGTGCTCGTCGTTCTGTTCCTCTTCTTCCTCTTCTTGTTGAATTATAACTTGAGCAGGTGGTCCACTCTTCCTTGGAGGTGGTGGAGGTGGTGGGGAAGCACCAGCTGAAGCTACTAAAGAAGCCATTGCTCAGTGATCACAAAGGGTCTTTCTCTCACAATGATGAAAGTCAGAGTGAGGAAAGAAGGAGGGATTTTCATCATTTGGGAAAAACAAGAGTTCTCAACCAATGAAAAGTGTTCATTTTAGATTATATGACCTAGTCTTACATCATTAGGAAACCAAAAGTGAAATGAACCAATGAAAAGTGTTATTACCAAGTCACATGACCTGCTGTGTTTACGTTAAGCGCTTTGCAGGGCCTCCCGGTTTGCTTCCAGAAACCTGCGCTTTGCGACTCGCTTCGCGTACCAGTTCGCTAACGTAGCACGTCATATGACGTATCACGCGACAACGTGAAACGTCATGCGGACGGGAGGCGTCAAGATGTTGTTTTCTAACGCGGCACTTGCGGTAAAGAAACGTTTACCGGCTCGCGGTCTATTTCGCGGCATCAAGGTCAGCTAACGGGAAGCTTCCCGATTCGCGAAGCGGGAACGAAGAAAAAAAAATATTAAAAAAAAAAATTATTCATAAACATATAAAATATATTTTTGGATTTAAAGAAGAATACATTTTACAGCTACAGATATTAGCTGTTAAAAAACCAATGAAATTCACTGAAAAAACCATAGGTTATAGACCATATATAGTTAGGAATTAGCATTTACAAAACCTTGAAAATTCACTGAAAAAACCATAGGTTATAGACCATATATAGTTAGGAATTAGCATTTAGAAATCCTTATTTTACTCACACAAAACCATTGAAATTCCATATATAGTTAGTTGCACTAACTATATATTGCGCATCCGCAATCCACTGCTGATGATGTCACATATTACATCATTCATGACATGGTCAGTGACATCACTGATGACATCACTGATGACATCTCAAATGACATCACTGATGACATCTCATTTGACATCAATGACCACATCACTGATGATATCATTCACGTGACAATACAATGCATCTCCTCACATTTTAATATAACCTCTGTTACAACCAGTGTTAAATACAGAGTATAATTTTTGAAACCATTGACACACCAATACTAGTTACTACATACGCACTCACTGATTCCTACGTCTACACACACATTCACTCATTCATCCATACAATCATTCATACATACAATCACTCATCTTTACAACACTATCATATGCACTCATACACCTATACAGACATTTACACTCTGTTGCTCATCCATGGAGTTACTCACACACCTAGTCAGTCATGCAAAGAATCAATCACACCTCCATTTTCTAATCTATACAGTTAAACATAGAGCACCTTACATTTTCAAACATATACTAACACATACTTACTCTCTTATACAATCACTGATACAAGTACACATTGATCTGCACAGAGTCACACACCTCCCAACCAGCCACACACACACTCAGTCTCCCATACAAATACTTGGCCAACCAATCAATAACCCATATAGCCACTCATATAGCTACTGATCAACACATGCAGCAGCTTGCACAACAACAGACATACTGATGCAAACTTTCACACAGTTTAGTCACTAACCTATGCATTCAGTAGGACGCATTTAATCACTCACTCATACAGTCAACCACGCACCTACTAAAACCTTCATTCAGACACTTATACATCTACTCATTCTTCAATATGTAAAACATATTTTAACTTTACAGAAACATACAGTCACTGGATGTTGTCATCAGTGATGTCATTTGAGATGTCATCAGTGATGTCATCAGTGATGTCACTGACCATGTCATGAATGATGTAATATGTGACATCATCAGCAGTGGATTGCGGATGCGCGATATATAGTTAGTGCAACTAACTATATATGGAATTTCAATGGTTTTGTGTGAGTAAAATACGGTTTTCTAAATGCTAATTCCTAACTATATATGGTCTATAACCTATGGTTTTTTCAGTGAATATATATATATATATATATATATATATATATATATATTTTGTATTGTGACAAAGTAAATACTTGATTCGGCTGAATAAAGTGAAAAGAGATTGTTCCGGCTACTTCTTATCATTGCATTAACCAAAATCCAGACATACATGATCTGCATAATTTTCAGTGATTAAATCAAACACAGAAAGTCATTGTGATAGTATATAATTGTTACTAAAATGAGTTCCATGTGAACACTTGTCAAAAGTTTATAATAAGATCAGTAGTGGCACCCACCACCAGCTAATCCACCACAAAGCTGTTTACAGGCAAGTGTGATATGCGTGATAGGGAGCCTTTACCACAGTTAGCCTCAACCGATACATTTCAAACTGCTTCGGTTTTTCTCTCCCTGCCCCAAATAATTTTCAAACACATTGATCTTAAACTGTTGCACTTGCAAACAAATACATTGTGATTTTATTAGGCAAACATCTTTTAAAAAGTGAATATTAAGTGTGCAGCACCATCTAATTTAATTGTGTGTATCTCTGCACAGCATGCTTCAGGGTTTGCTTTTGTTTTCTCTTATTGGCCAATGTAATAGCTTTTTCATATGTGAGGCCAACTAGGACCTAGTAATCTTTGATTTTGATCCCACAGATGAACAATGAACAATGTGACACTCCTTGGCACAATCGTAATGCCTATACTTTTGTTTCCCTTGGGCATCCAACCTAGTTCTCCAAGTCAAGTGAAAGACATCTGCATGTTGTGTTGCCATTTTTTCAGCCTGCAAGGGTATAGTACTGTAACCCCAGCCCAAATAATGCTCGGTAATGTCCTTTGTACCTGCCCCCATGACACTTCTGATCTTCACTAAATGTAACCACTTTCTTCCCAAGGGATTACTTCACCTGCTGTGAGCCCTATTGATGACCTTGGGAGTATGGGCTGCTGATTTCCTTGGGTTGCAAAATCCCTGCTCCTGGCTAGTACCACAATCCTTTTAAGAGAAGGCACGGATGACAACACTGAAAAACTTCCACTATTGAGTAGGCTCCATATTTAATTATATGTTTAACTCTTTTAGGTGGGGTGCTGTTACAGTGACCAATAATGTGCTATAAAATAAATATTGAACATATACATTGTAACCATACGTTAGGAGACAGAAATGTGAAATTTAACAAGAGGACAGTGCATGGTGAACTTGAGGATGCAATGGAAATTGTGAGCCAACCCAACTTGATTCTGTTGAATATGGAAGATTTGTGTGTTTGTTTTTGCTGAAGGTTGGGATGCCTGGCTGAGTTCTCATCATCAACGGTAAATTGTGCTCAAAACTGCTGACAGCACCAGTGAAAGAGTAGGTAAAGGGTATTGATGTTTGCATTGCGATGTTTCCAACATGAGTAGTGCAAGGGGTATATTCACAAGGAGCTATCGCCGAATTAATGGCACTTTATAGCAGACAAAGTCGCAATAGCAGCCGCAAAAAACATCACCACAGAGGACCCCTACAACTATCGCTAGTGAGATACAGAGTAGACGTCCCGTGCACAAAGCTGTGACAACACCACACCTCAACATTCACAACGACCAGACAGATCGGTGATAAGAACAAAAACGAACGAAAAGGCGCATTAGCAGCAGAAAATTTACACGTGTTCTGACCTGGTGTAAAGTCGGACGGCAGCCTGCACCACAATAGGGAACCCAGCCCAAGGCTTCAACGGAAGGTCAACAGATGCCATGGAGCAACTGAACATGCAGCCCTGACACCAAGAGGGCCACAACACCCAACTGGCACCCCCCTGGACCATCACAGAGGCAGCACAGACAAAGACAGCGGCCCCCCAATAAACGCACCTGCCTCACAGGCACAACATCTGACAATGTCACTGTCCACTACAGACTGAAAGGGAAAACCATCCTATGCATCCTGGCCATCATCGCCCAACAGGCGAAGGGCACCAACACAGCAGACAACCAACATCCCACCCCACACCAAGCTGCTGGCTGTGCTGCACCTGTTGGCCCCTTGCACACCCCAACAAACACCCACCAGAGTCGGTGGAGTCCGACAGCCAGCCACATCCAAGTCCCCCACACCTGTCCTGGACATCACCATCACCCTCGCACCCCAGGCTCCGTACAGCCAACACAATGTGCAGGAACCGCTGGAGACCAAGCAAGGACCATATGACATACGTGTTGGGTACAATCTACTGCAACCATGTCCCACCTGTGCCCCCTGGTGACACAGCACGCAATCAGCGCAACAGGAAGCACATGTCACACATCAATGTGCAGGCAACATCAGAACACTATGGGACCTACAAGAATGTCGCCTCCAGATACACAGCTAATGTGCATGATCCCTTCACCCTCCGACAGTCCATTAGCAACCAGCCTTCCCAGCATGTCACCAAGGAAAATGCACAGCCCCTTGGCAAGTTCCCAATTAACACCCCACTCACCTCAACTCCACAACCATGTAATCCACAACTCTGGCAATGCACACGTCACAAGTTCACAACCAACATGCACAACAACATGCCCACCCACCAGACACGATAGAACAACTTACAATGGTAACCTGGGCGAACCGTGAAGATGACCAATCAACGGCATGACACCTCAGCCACAGAATAGATGAATGTGGGGAGAGGAGGCAGCCAGGCATGTGTGAAGGATGCAGTAGAACCATGATTTGGAAAGTACACAATGCCAAGAGTGGGGTATAAAGAACACACCCATATCCAAGGCAACATACACCTCTGGTGTATGGAGTGTAGTGGACAGTGGATGCAACCATGTCACCCCAGCCAGTGGGGGCCCTTGTGGAAATGTTGCCTGTTACGCCCCCCGTAAGCGTGAGCAGAGTGGGATGGCCCTCGTACGCCACGCCAGCGTAGGGTTGTGAATAAAAAGCACATAGCCATGGGCGCGGCCCTCTCCCGGAAAGCGCAACGTCTCTGCCAGGGCGGCGCTTTCCACCCCGCCATGAGGCAGATGCCGTCCCCCGTTAGTGGAGTTGCCTGAGATCCTGTGCGCCTGCCATACCCCGGCACCGCTGGACCACGAACTCGTCAGGCCCGACCCTACGCAGCCAGGTCACACTGAGCGGCATCCGAGACAGGCATGTGTCAAGGAGGGCCCACCACGTGCCTGTGTAAGTTCCAAGCCCGAGGCCCACAACCAGGCCAGCCTTTCAGACCACCGCTGTCCCCCGGACGCTGGCCCACATTACTCGTTCCTCGTTGACAAATTCTACCTGCGGCCACTGCGGCCCAGTGGGTCCCATATGAATGGCAGTGACCCCAAATCTGGGCCAGCGGGCACAGCACCAGACTCCCTTTGATCCGTGAGGCATAGTTCCATATGCGCATCTTGCAACACGTGGTGGCACTAACCCTGTCCAACGCCAGCCGGCAACACGTGCCTCCACAAACCTGTCCAACGTCAACCAGCGAAACGTGCTGCCACATACCCTGTTCAACACCAGCTGGTGACACGTGGATGAGGGGCCAGGACTACCTTGCGGACCAGTAATTCACACATCCAGCACCTAGTTGTGATTCAGGAATGGCAGAGTCCACGCCAGTGGTCGCATGGAGAGGAGTAAGAGGAAGATGCAGCTCAGTCCGGAAAAAAGCAGGGTCACAGTCACGGAGATGACCGAATACGTGGTGCCACTGAACCTGAAGTATGCGGGCAGGTGGGGCCACCAACCTATGCCGGCGACACTCGGTGAATGGCCCATGCTGACAGCTGCCTCCGGCATACACTGTGGTCCAGTAGGTCACAGAGTCATGGTTCAGCAATGGCGGAGTTCATATCAGTGTACCGGTATCATCGCAGACTGCATTCCGTTACATTGGTGTCCAATGTTCAAGTGGTTGCCAGCACCAGACATTCTGTGCGGAATGGTTTACACTCACCCCACACACATCCAGCACAGGTGTCACTGTACATGTCGCCCTGCCAATAAAGGGGCCGGGCGCATGTGCCTGTAGCCAGTTCAACATGATATCTGTGTATGTCCCTGTGGTCTTGTAGTATGTATGTGGGCCCTGGGCCCTATGACATTTTTATTGTGCTGTGTACATCGGATGCAGACATGTCATCGCAGGCAGCGAGTTGGAGCTTGGACATGTAGCTTTGTCATCACCCACTCAATTCATAAGCGGAATGGCCAGGGCTGTTGTACCCACAGCCAACATGGGTGTGTGACTGCTACTTGCGCGACCCTGGGTGTGGTTCTGTACTGTGAATGTGCATCTGCATGTGACTGTATGGCAGTGTGGGTGGGTCTCCTTAGTGGGGTGTGGGTGGGCCCTGAAGGGTGATAGTCCCCTACGTGTGTGTCCTGGTTTGCATTCCATGGGTTCGGCCCACACCCACACCTATTGGGCCACCTCCTTTTGGTGTGCTGACACATGGCAGTAGAGTGCCATGTGTGGGTGGGTGAAGTCCGTGAGCCAGCTGTGCTTGTGGGTGCTTCCTGCTGTGTGGTCTGTTGTAGGCTTGGTGTTCCCCTCTGAGTTGCTTGCCTGGCCGGGTCCTGGTGGGGGGGTTGTGTGAGATATCCATGGGCTGTTGTAAGGTGATGGTGTCGGCGGTGTGGTAGTCCTTTCCAGCACCACTGATGTGTTGTGTCCTGTGCTCTGAAGAAGGTGTTGTGTGCCCCTCTGTGATGTGAAGGGGAGGTGCTTGTGGAATTTGTGTTGACATATGTGTTGGTGCATTGTTCTGGTTTGCATGCAGACTGTATGGCAATGTACAGGGGGTGCTGGAATTTCTGCGAGACAGTGTACATTTCGACTACATGACGGATGTGAGGTCGTACGTGTACATTTCCATTTCACTGTTCCAGGCTCTGTCAGATGTAGTGAGCATGTTTCTGTGCATGTGCGTAGCCAGTTGTGTCCTCTATTCTGCAGTGTCAGCCATGCGCATTGTTCCACGTTGTCATCAATGTGCGTGTGCTGTTCGTGCTATGTGTATGTACTGCAGTGTGCCAAGGGGGTCTGGGACATGATTCTGAGTATTTGTGGGTGTGCAGTGTGCATCCCCTAGTTGTGCAAGTATGTCATTGTGCCCACCTCCCCTGTCCCCCCAGTCCCTGTTCATTGCACTCCCTGTTGATGTTGGGTCAGGTCCTCTCGAGTTGTGTCCGTACTCCCTACTCCTTGCATCCTCTCCAGACTGATGACTGTGGCCTGGGTTTCCTCCAATCCTCCGGGCTGCTGGACTGCCACCTCCTGTCACCTTTGCTGCCTTCATGTTGGCAGCGGGTTGGTGAGTGGTTTAGGTTGTCACGTCCTGCGGGCGCCTATTGGCCTCCTAGAGTGGCCTCCTTGGCACTCTGACTTCAATCCAGGTGGTCTGCTAGTGGGTCAGTTGCTGGTAGTGTTCTATCACCTCCGTGACGCTGGTCCTGTTTTCCTGCGGTCTGCACCCCGTCTTCCTCTCCCTCTACTCCTTGGCCTTCCCTGACCCTGTTGTTCCTAGGTGGTAGTCTGTGGGGGTTCGAGTTGGCCTCTGCGCTGGGTCAGGGTGCATCCATGTTGCTACGTGCTTTGGCTTGTTTCTGGTGTATATTTTCTCTGGTTTTTATGGTGCATTGTCCCACCAGGCACGTTGGATTTGCAGGCCTGTGGCTGACTTTTGCTATTTTTTGTACCATGTTTGGCCTCTTCACACTTTTTTTATCGTTAGTGTATCGCATTTTAGCGGCGAGGTGTTGATTTTCATGCAGACATTTGCCACGTTATCTGGTGTCTATCGCATGTTACCACCGCATTGTGAATTCCACGTTGACACAGGCTTATTTTCCCGCGATAGGCTGCAATGTTGAAAGTTGCGTTACGCTAGTCTTGCAGTAGTTAGCACACGTTCTTATGAATATACCCCCTAGTTTCTTAGTACTTTTTGACCTCCAGCTATTGTTGCCAGTTTGGAGATGTAAAATGAGTTACCAAAATGAAAAGCCTTGTAAGTGAGGCAGCTGATCTTAAATTGTATCCTAGCCTAAATTGTTAGCCAGGAAAAGTCTTTTATAATCGGTCACTGCTTTTTCCACCTGCAGCAGCCGCGTTATAGGGGTGTTAGGAGGGTGGTGAAGGTGCTGGCGGTTTCTGCATTGCCGCTCACAGAGGCTGCATGAAAGGGGGCTGGTCGAGGCCACCGCCCCAAAAACTCGTGCTGCCCAGGGCAGGCCACCACCCCTCTCCTCCCTGCTATGTCACTGAGCCTCCCGCCTAGGAGTCAAAATGCTGCAATAGCTGTGGCCGGCTTACCACAATCATCACTGATTCCGGTCAAAACTAATCATCATCGGCCCGTGTAGGGAGTTGCGGAGGGGTGGAAAGGTGGGGCGGGGGAGGGGGAGGGTGGGGGTGCTAAAAACCTGTATATGGATCATTTGAGGTAAGTAAACAATTTAATAAATAAAACGAATTTCGTAGCACGCCCTGCATCGCAAAATGCGATGCAGCCGGCGCTACGAAATAGTTTTATTAATTAAATTGTTTACGTACCTCCAATTATCCATATTTCGGTTTTTAGCACCCCCCACCCTGCCCCTCCACTGCCCCGCCTTTCCGCCCCACCGCAACTACCTACACGGGCCGCGGCTGCTAATCATGCCACTGCAGATCCATTGCCAACACCCTTGTTAACTTTTCTGGCTTTATTGGAAAATATTGCTCTCACAGAGAAATCCTTTCCTCTACACCTCACCAGTTTTGGAAGCGTTTCCTTCCCTACTCCAATATGTGTATATTCATTGTCTTTGCAAGTAAAATTATCCATATGAAAGTCCTTTGACAAATGCAAACTCACCTTTAAAGAATTCTAAAGATGATTTTTTCACTTGTAAAACATTTACAAAATGATGTTTGTATGAGTCGGCCAAAGTCATTGAAATAGCTTTGTAATGTGGGGCAATGTGCTTGGGCAATAACGATCAGCTATATTTAGTTTATTTCCACCACAACACATAACATTGTACTCTAATTACTAAATATATTTATCTCCCCATAGACTAAGAAAATACATTCTAAGATGCAGTGTGTTTAATAACACAGAGAACAAAGCCACCGACAGACATTTTATTGGTTTCAAAATCATTAATCACAAAGGCAGGTGAAAGAAAACAATTCAAAGTCATGCTTATTGATGAAGTTCCTTTGTATGAAAAAAACGAGTTCTCTTTTTTCACACTGTACCTATTGAAGCAAATGACCATTATTTGTACCCATAGGTGAACGTATCAACAGTGCGCTTTTTATAAAATCAAATAATTTATAGAATCATAAACAATGATAGTTCAAGCAAGAAGAAATGTTGTATAATTTACATTTCCATATTAAAGATTTAAAATATATATATTAGTGTAATGTTTTAGTCAAAAAGGAACAGAGGAGGTAATATTAGCTAATACAAACTACAAAATTTAATTTGACATCAGGATTGGCTACAGAAACTTCTAAAATGGAAAGAGGAAAGAACGAAAATGGACTTAAAATACATTATTTTTTCACGTCTTTTTCGCCTGATGACATCTGAATCCTCATAATTAAAATAAACATTGGAACCACCCATTACAAAAGCTCTGGTGGCAACAGCGTGCATCTTCCACCAGTTGAATGTCATGCTTGGTACAAGACAAGAGTGGGTTTCCAATCACCTGCTGGCATTAGGTGGATAGTGAGAAACCACTTTTAGCCTCAGAGAGTGATCCACAATGATCCATTAAGGCTACACGTTGGAAGGCCACTATAACCCCTTTCCTGAGTGTACTGGGCAAAAAATGAGACCTAAAATAGAACACTGGCAATGGCCATGTTTTCACTTGCCTATGCAGACAGATTACTTTTGTAATCCCTTGCTACCTAGGCATTCACTGGGTAATGGGAATTTGTATTGCGTTGGTAAATATTCTATAGTTCAACCACACATCAATTTGTTGTACAGTGCAGTCAAGGGTATCACATAGATCATTTTCAAAGTTATTATGTAAAATTGCAGGTTCAAGATTTCTTTCATCTAATGTTTATTTTGATAATCCAGGTGAATCAAAAACATAGCAAAAACTGTACATGTTGCCAGAAAGCATGTTAGAGATATACATTACCAAAATAATACAAGCAAATTCGATTCTGAAAAATCCTGAGAACTGTTTTTTCGTATGCTGATTACATAACTGATTGAGTCATTTCATTGTCTCTATAGGTATGTTTTCTTATAGCATAAAAGTACTCATATATTCATCAACATAATGCTACAAAGATATTTTCTGTTGAGCTCACCTTTTGCATTTAACTGAACTCAAGTACGATTGGCCACATTCATATTTAAATCTAGCTGAAGTTCTACCTAGGGTGTACAATAGTAAGACTGATTTCCCATATTTCAGAGAGTTGTTTTTGCTGCCACAGCTATCCCAGCACCTTTTGTGCCACAATTAATATCGTTGGGGAGCACACAATCTCCTAGAGATATATCCATTCCTGTCTAAGCTCTGCCTAATTCTGGCCTATTTCCGCATCCAGATGATTAAAAGAAAAACCCTCCCCTTGGTCACCTATCTGTATCACCCCCCCTCCTGACCTCTCTACTCATTGACTCTATGACTGGGGGACCATTTTTCACAAATCAAGTGACAGATATATGATGCTTGGGTCTTGGTTGAATTGTCATCACACCTTCAAAGTTTAGCAGCTCGTCTAGCTGCTCTAGCGATTATCTTTGATTTTCACCTGAAGATGATCTGTCTATAACAAATCCCAGGGAATGCTCATATGAACTTTGATTATTGAGAAGGGACAAGGATTCAAGATTTTTATACACTATCTCTCAGTGTGTCCACCATGGTTCAGGTCTGCCTTGTCATATCAAGTTTTATTACCTTTACCTTTACTTTACTTTACCTTTTCTGCAATGCAAGAAGGTCAATCAAGAATAATTATGTTCAGTGTCTAGTTAATGGATAACAATGTAGTGTATTAAATATTCAATTAGAAATATGTTTTATCTCAGTATATGGTATGCAGCTTCTGTGCACATTTGCATTGGACACTTGTCTCTTAAGTACTTGTGTGAACAACGTCCATCAATATAAATGCTTTCTAAACCTTAGCTGCTACTCGAAAAAGGGTTCCACGTTTTTAAAAAAAATTAGTAATTTACAATCATACTTATGAATGCATGAAAATATAGTTCATATCTTTCTATTTACATGTCATTCAAATATGTCATCCTTTTCTTCAAAAACTATATCCAAGCCTTGATTGTGTCCATTTTTCCCACATGTTGGAAATTGTAACGGCACCTACAGTTTATGCTTTTCCCTGGAAGAGCCTGACAAATTGTTCACAATGTGGCATAATGTTCGATTTTTGGGAAACCGGGGTAAACGTGTTGTTCAAGAAAGTATATGTTATTTATAGAAATGTTAAATACAAAAGAGTGACCATGCTATAGTTGCCCTGCCAGATTTCGGAAAACAAAATTCTAAATTTGTTTTGCACTTTCCTACACATAAGTCAGTGTTTCTTTTTTTTTTGCATTCTACCTACTTACAATTTGCAGTAACACATGCATAACCCATTGTGTGAACAGGAAAAACTAAACATTTCTGACAACTGCACAATTCTGAAATCAACAGGGTGTCATTGTGTAGCTTGCTCAATGTTATCGCAAAGAAAAGTATCACTGAAAATCAAAATGAAGTAAATCTGACTAAGGGAAACAGAGAATTAGGTGGCACCATTTTAATCAAGAATTTTGTATGCGTTAGCAGCTGAGTCACAAAAGTGATATACTTTTACATTCCCTAGACTCTTCTAGTTGAAGAGACAAATTGCCACTGTTTATGATATTTTCATACAGCTTTGGACCTTGTGTAAACACCTGTTTTTATCAGGGGTTGGAATTATGAGTGGTGTGCTAAAATACACACCAACATAATTGTCCCTATGTCAAACCTGCCAACATGCGTGGGAACAAAATCCAAGTCAAGCACAATTTTATGCATAAAACGCCAAAATCTGAAGGGCTATTTTTTCTGAACCCTGGGGTACTGTTTTTTAATGGGTGCAGGGAATAAGCACATCAGCCTCCATTGTTCCCCTAATAAGGGCCATAGTGCTAATAATTTGGTTAAAAACCTACTATACAGTACAATACAGCGAGATTGGTACAGCACACAGATACCAAACCAGTCATCATGGACCTACCACCACCCTTATTTACTAAATAACCTTATCTTTAGTTGGTTCTTGGACTGCAGCTCATTAGCGATCTGACACAAGAAAACCGGGGACTCATTCTAAGCTTTAGTGACCAGGTAGGCAAAGGAGCACCCACCCTTGGTCTACAACAGAACCTAGCTATAGAGATCAAGAGGGCATCTCTGGAACCAAGGTTCCGTGATGGCACCTTGGCATAAAGTTTTCTATCTAAATAGTTAGGAGCTGCCCCATGAAGTGAACAAAACAAAATGACCAGTGCTTTGAGGAGCATCCATTTTTCATTCGGGGGACCTTTCCGAGGTTTGCCATGAGACATTCAGGGGCATATTTATTACCTTTGTGGAGCAGGGGAGCTCGGCAAGTAGCTGCTCGGTGTCACAGAGAAAGGACAGTAATGTGCCGTATTTATTCAATATTCCACCAAAGGTGCAAATGTGCCTGTGTTGTAGGCAGGATTGTTTTTGTGCACGAAGGTGGCATCTTCTCGCATTAAAACGATTCTGAGAGACTTTTTCCTCTTTCTACGGGTGCTGTGCAATGCAGTGCACATCAAAAGAGGAAAAAATTAGGAGAAATTAAGATATTTCTTAGCGTTACGCATCTCCTGAACATTTATGAAGTCATGCAGGGCAGTGACTTCATATATCTTATTTGACATGTGAATCACTCTTGCATCACGTTGCATGGTGCAAGAGCGATGCAAAGGGGCTCATAAATATGTCCCTCAGTATCAATCTGGCCGCTGAATCTTGTAGCACTTGAAGGTATTTATTAGGTCGGAAGGCCAAAAAATAGATGTAGGAAGTTGGGTAAAAGTTCAAAATTTCCACGTATCCATACCGGAAATCAGCTAGCCCATTATAACAATTAACTCTCTCAGGGTGGTGAAGCAGAGCAGTCCACGGCCGAGTTGGGGGATGTGATGTAGGCTTGTAATCACTATTTGCTGGCTCTCAATAAAAACACTCAATAAATGTTTGTCCAGTCAGTGTTTTTTCTCTATAAAAAGTCAGTCAATTTATCACACATGCACTTTGAATATTATGGGCCCCATTAGGATGGCTGGCGGATTGCCCCCGGCGGGGGCGATCGGCCCACCATTCTTGCTGCAAAACCCCCCGCCACATTACTATGGCTGGGGGGTCCACGGCAGATGGAAAGACCATCCGCCACTTTTCCGCCTGGTCGACAAGTCGATCGAGCAGTAAAGGGTTCAATATGGTGGCGGGGTCTGTTAGACATCACCAGCCATATTAAGATGTTGCCGGGAACATGCCTGGAAAGGCATGTGGGAATTGCTTGCAGGGGCCCGTTGCGGGCCCCCAGGGACTCTGAGGGGTGCACATGTGGGTACCTATGGTAACCCCTGAATTTCAAAGTACAACGTGGCAGGCACCGCGCGGTGCCTGTCACATTGTGCATTTAAAAGCACAAAATGCAATGTCAGAAATGCGGGATGCGCCCGCCAGTGTGGCGGGCGCATCCCAATGGGATGTGTGGGACCGCCGCACCCTTAGCAGGCGGTCCCATTTCCCACTGGTATGGCGGGAATACTAATGAGCCCCATAGCATTGATTTACAAATATGTAGCTCAAACAGGTCAAACAAACCTTGGATTACATTATGAAATCACATTGGACCTCAAAGGATCATGCCCCTCAAAATCCCAGTGGCCTCCCCACCTATACAAGACAACACTTTACTTTAGGTGAAACATACCTATTGGCACTATCAAGGGTTCACCATATTACAGGAACAACAAACCCATGTTAAAAACATCCATTTTGCGTGTAAATGCAATGATCAATATTAAGCATAGGTAAATTCCATTTTAATGCCAATAAATCCTGTCAACCTTCAAAAGTAAACACAGTCACCATTATTCTCTGTAAAACATTTAAAATTAAACCATCACTTTCAGAAAACATAAACCATAGAACCAGCTCCTAAAGAGCACTGCATTCCATATATCTTCAGGCCACATAAATAGCAGCCACACAAACAGCACCTAAAGGGCATTGTAATCCCAACTCTAAGGTGTGCTTTAATAAAATATGAGAAAATCCTAGAGGGTCATGGATTTCTTGACCCCGCAAACATAGTGTAATTTTTCAAACATTATTTTGTGGAAAGCTGCTGTAACTCATACATCCCCCCCAACAAGATTTTCAGGATTCATTGGTGGTGCCCATTTCCTCCTGGGGGTACCATTAGGCAAGGAAAATATGCTGTTAGCCTTTAATGAGGCATTATGGGCTTCTCCTCCAAGGAAGCAGTGAATATTTAATGAGTGGCTCTGTGCAGGGGAGATACGCTTTTCCTTTTTTGGTATGCGGCCTTGTACGCCTCCTTTAGTTTCTCCTTTTGTTGGGGGCAGCACGGAGTGATACTCCTTTAGTTTCTCCTTTTGTTGGGGGCAGCACGGAGTGATACTCCTTTTATTGGGTGCATCACTGAGAGCCCACCTCTGTATGCCCCCTATTGGCTCCCCACACAGGCAGCTTCTTTCAATGCTGCTGCAGGAGCATTTAGCTCTTCTCCTCTGATCACACCATGAGGGCAGGTTATTTCTTATGCTGTGGCTGCCTGCTCCCTCCAAGCACAGGCACGGTTAGCGGAGTCAATGCCACCACTATTTGGGGGTGCACACTGTTACTCTTCATTGCTCAAAGCATCGGCACCCAGGGAGATGGGACCCTCAGGGACATAAGGTGAAATGGGGACAAGCCCCATGCACACCCCTCCCTCTAATGAAAGAAATCATTCTTGAGCCAAGTGTGGGATCATGGCCCATCCTGAGTGTAACGGAAAGGAGATGCACTCCACTTTATGTGATGGGTCACAGGTTGTCAACCCTCAAAGGCCATAACTGGTCCCCTGTGGGCCAATTTGACCAATCCTGTGCCTATTTAACTCCTGGTGGTGAACTCTATCCACCAGAACCTACAAAGTGGTGTAATCTACAGGGAACAGGTTCAACTAACTCCCTGCATAAGCTCTATTCCTGATTGTTGTCTCTAGGCACAGAAGTACAGATCTTTCCCACAATTGGTGTTCAGGGGGTTTGGAGGGGCAGCCTCTCTGGCCCTTGGAGAAGCCCACTAATCTTGGGGTCTACTGTGGAAAATTCCATGGTACTTTTGGGTATCAAGGCATTTCTCCTTCCAGTTGTCCATAGCTGTTACACTCCCAGGTTCCAATAGAAAACAGCACAAAAGCACCATTGGCCTTTTCTCTCCTTTGTGCAACAGTTTTTTAAAAAGGGGTGGAAGGTTCTAGAAGCCAGGCACACTGGTCAATGCTAGGGTGCCACATCACTTCTTCACCTCTGTCTCAACCCTCCTGCAAAACATGCTGAAACGGTTCAAGATGGCCTCACCCAGGAGTCACTGATCACATTTGATTTTGGGGTCTAAGCTCACCCCTTGCTGGCAACACCTCCAGGGCCTTTCCCACTAACTGTGTTGGCTCCAGTTGTCTGGGCTTCCTCCTTTTGCTCAGTAGGCCTGCGCTGTCCCCTGTCAAGTTGAGCCATAGAAATATGACAGTTCTGGATAATCAGGTGGATGTACATGTATGGTCTTGGGAGCTGAGAAGATGAACTGGGAACACCTTTCCACCCCAGTTTCATCTCCTACAGGACTTTGTAGGCCTGATGGTAGAGAAGCTGCATTCTCAGGTATATTTTCCCTACTGTGTATAATAAAAGGGCACTACAGACAAAACAGTTAATCACACTTACTTTACCTATAACAGCCCACTAATAATTTTAGACTAATCTGAGGTCAATATTTATCCCTGCAGAGTCCCCCTGTGACAGGCTATGTTTGCACAGTTACTGTAGTCTTCCATACGCAGTCCGCATACGAGTGTGCACATTTGTTCATGTGTTCCCTGCCACTTATCCAAGCAGCATTGCAGCAGCCTTATATGAAGGCAATACTTGGGGTAAACATGCACAATCCATTTACAGTGTGAATACCATGGGTGAGACATATGTAGTGAGACTCACTCCCAGTAAAAGTCCAAAACCGGGCGATCCAAAAATGCAAAATATCTGGGCACATTAAATGGGTGGCACCCACCTTGCAACAACAGAGCACTGGCATAATCCAGACAGGGTATTATCATCTTGTGTCTAGTAGTTTTCTGTGACTTGAGCGTAATAAACTCTAACATCTTTTTTAAAGAACACAATAATGATAAATACATCCCTGCTAGAGATATAATAATATGTTGTCAAATTTGATTACAAGATGTATCACTACAATAGAGGAAGCTCTACCCAATTCAATTGGCCTTCAATCATCTGGCCACCTGAACCATTTTAGGCTGAAGAGAAGAATTTCAGTTTTAGTAGAATTACAACACAGGCATTTCTTATCTAACCATTTAACCACCTCCAAGAGGCAGCATTTACATGCCAGCTGTGTCTTCATAGGGTTGGCCCCAAGGGAAGGGAAGTTGTATATTATCCACATAGGATAAAACCCAAAAGCCAATAGCCTCAATGATGGCAACTAGAGATGTCATATCCACATTTAAAAGTGTTAGACTAAGAAGAGCCCTGGTGGACACCACATTTGAGGATCTTGGAAGACAAGAGATAGGGTTCAACTGAGACTACTTGTTCCCTATTTGTCAGATAAAACTGGATACATCATGGGGCTCTATCCATTAATCCTGCAGTCAGCAAGTCTGGTCAGCAGCACTTGATAGGAGATGGTGTCAACGGTTGACAACAAGTCTAAAAGGATAAGGGTAGCACTCTGCTCCTTGTCCAAATAATCCTTAATAGTGTCAGAGACTTCCAAAATGGCAGTCTCCATACTATGTCTAGACAGGAAACCCAACTAGAAAGGATGTAATACCTCATGCAGATACGTGGTAAGTTGTTAATTAGCCATTTTCCCAAGCATCGTAGGAGGTCAAGGAAGGCCTGGAGATCGACAGTGGCTGCGATCAGGGCTGTTTCGGTGCTGTGATTGCTGCAAAAGCTGGACTGGGAGTGGTCCAGGAGGTGATTCTGTTTTAGGTATGGATTGAGTTCCTGGTTGATGGCTTTTTCGATGTTGTGGACTGGAAAAGGTAGGAGTGAGATAGATCTGTAGCTATTGAGTTAGCTGGGGTCTGCTGATGGTTTTTTCAGCGGGGGATGACCTCTACATTCTTCCAGTCTTCTGGGAAGTTGGCAGTAGTCAGGGAGAGCATTTAGTAGGGTGGTGAATTCTGGGTGTGCAGGAGTTGGTGGGGACCCTAGAGTGTACCAATTTCATGATGGTGGTGGTTTCATGTGTGGTGACGTGATTCAAGGCAGTAAGTTGGGATTCTGTTGTGGAATTGTTATGCTGGTTGTTGAAGAAGTAGGTGGGTTTTAGCTGGGGGTTAAAATTCTTGTAGATTTTGATGATCTTGTTGTGGAAGACACTCGCAAAGTGATTGCAGAGGTCATGTATGTATGTATGAACATTTATAGAGCGCACTGTAACCCTACGGGCATCCAGGCGGCGTGACACCTAAAGTTTCTGACTAGGGATATTGCCGTCAACAGGGTGGAGATTGTAATCTGGGAAATAGCCAAGTCTTGTTTTTTTTGCAGAACAGCAATAGATCCTGTGTCTTTTTCAATTCAAGGGGGAGGTTGTTCCAAATGTACGTAAATTTGGTGTGGATACCTTCTGTGGGGAAAAAAGTTATGAAGGTATAATAAACGTGAGTTACTCCTAACATCCAAACATCCAAAAAAGGGCTTCCCTAGCAGTAAAGAGGTTAACCAAACCCAATGGATCTCACGTTGTCGGAGCACTAGGTGGTATGATAAGTCACTGGAGCACTTTCTCACTAATTGGGTGAGAGTGTTGTGTCCTCGCACTATCTGGTATGATAAGTCACTGGAGCACATTCTCAGTAATTGGGTGAGAGGGTGGGCTTGGGGGGGCAGGTGACCGAAGGGAGGTCCCCCCCAGGTGATTTGGGAGGGTTTGTGAGGGGGTTGTAAGCTTGGCCACCAGCCATTTTAGTTTTGGGCTTGTCTTTAGTTAGTAGCCCAAAAGGAGCCCAAGCATAAATGCTTTGGCTTCCTGCTCCCAGCCACCATTTTAGAATTGGTGACCTGGTGGCTGGGAGCTTAGGCAAGAATTTTTTCTGGTCCTTATAGTTCATTGTTTGTTCGGATCTTTAGGTTGCATTGCTTTATATTTAGTGGATTTGTTTACCTGTGATAATGGAGTATTACAGAGTTTTAGAAGCACTTTGCTTGCTGAGCGAAGGCGGCAGAATGAACCTCGTCATCTGCGCGGGGTCGGCGCGTGCACTTCCCCCAAAAGGTGACGGGCATCTCCGGTGAGTGAGAGGGGCCGGTCCCGTACTCGGAAGTCTGCCCCGTCAGGTGCAGGGCGGGGGGGGCAGGGAGGCCACGGGCATGTCAAGCGGGCCTGTTCAGGGTGTAGAGGAAGGCTTAATGATGCCTCCGGCGGGTGTGAGGGATTTTCCTGATTTGTTTACCTGTGATAATGGAGGATTACAGAGTTTTAGAAGCACTTCGCTTGCTGAGCGAAACCGGCAGAATGGACCTCGTCATCGGCGCGGGGTCGGCGCGCCCACCGCGTCAGGCATCTGCTGGTGTCGTGGCGTGCACTTCCCCCAAAAGGTGACGGGCGTCTCCGGTGAGTGAGAGGAGCAGGTCCCGTACTCGGAAGTCTGCCACGTCAGGTGCAGGGCAGGGGGGGCGGGGAGGCCACGGGCATGTCAAGCGGGCCTCTTCAGGGTGTAGCGGAAGGCTTAATGATGCCTCCGGCGGGTGTGAGGGATTTTCCTGATGCGGCCCGGCTCCGTGAGCAAACAAAGGGGGCGGGCGCATCACCCGTAGGGCATAAGAAGCGTGGGGGCCGGCAAGAAATGCTCATCTTCATCGTCGACTGTGGAGCGTGTGTCTGAAATAGGAGCCGGCAACGCTATTGTGAGCTCGCGCGTAGGCGTTTCGGCCCGGGGGAGGGGTGGAGCGGTTGGGAGGAGGGAGAGGAGCGGAGAGAGGCTGTGCTTGATGTTTCGTGTGGGAGTAAGCAAGATGTTTGGCCAGAGGGCTCGGAGGATATGCATTTTATGGCACAGGGAAGAGTTTTGGGGGTAGATTGTTCCCCTCCTTCACATGCCACTGAATATGTCAGGCAAAATGTAGAAGTAGAGGAGGGGGAACTCGGTGATGAAGAAAACGTTGGTAGCCCCCTGCTATTTTCGCCCATTACACCCCTGAGGGGGGGGGGCATTTCAGTAGGGGGAGCTCTAAGGGTGATGGTGAATGGGCCCAATAGGGGGCGTGAGTGGCAATAAGGGGGTTTCAGTTTCAGGTGCAAGGGAGGTTGGGGAGAGTTTTTGGGTAGCAGGGGTGCTTTTGGGGCTCACTCAGTGCGTGCTTGGGGACTGTCTCCAGGGGTCGGGTCTGGTGGTTTTGGTTCAAGTTCTTTTTCAAAGGCACAAAGGGATTTGGAGCCAGCAAGGGTAGCGCAATATTGGGAGGGTTTAGACATATTTCCCTCTTGGTCAGTTGGAGTGCGAGGTCGCGGTAGGAGTGAGATGTTGGAGCAGCAAACACATATTGGGGGTTTGACGGATTTGAGCCATCAGGTGAGGTGGCAGATAGGGGAAAGTGGTGCTAGTAAAGGGGGTAAGAATTGGGCCCCTGCTTCTGCAGTGGTGGAGTCTATGTTGGAATGGAGCGATGATGAGGTAGGGGGGTGATTGTCTCCCAGTGGTAGGTAATAGTAGGATAGAGCAGTCAGGTCAGGTCAGGAGGCGGTAGGCGGGACCGATAATCTCTGCTTGATGAGGGTCAGATTCGGCGCTTGTTAGCAAGGGACCCAGCACATCAGTCCAAACTTTTTCTTTTCAGGGTACAGATCAGCGCGGCGCAGCAGACTCGGTAGGGCGTGGAATGGCCCAAGTGTGCCGAGGTGAAGGGAGGGTGGAGCCTTGAGCGGCACTTTCCATACCAACGAGGGATTTCGTCACGGTCAGCGCACAAAGGTCTGGAGCGACCTCGCTGGCCCCAATGACTAGCAGGTGTAGGTAGTCTACCTTACCCACGGCTATGGATTTTCAGAGTCAATGCATGGGGGAGTATCGGCGGGTACATTCGGCTCCCCCGCCAGGAGGGCACTCGGAGGCCATGAGGGCCAGTGTTGGTAATGCTGGGTCTACTATGACCCGTGAGGTGGATTTTGTTTCTCATGGCCTTCAGGTGGTGCAGCCGATTTTGCTTGATTATGATTAGGGCTCCAAAGAGCGGGCCGTTTGAGGCCGTTCGAGGTCTGAGCGGTCTGGTCTGGGCCCCCCCTCTTTCGCCCTCTCCCCGTAGGCCCACCCCTCCTGGACGCCAAGAAGACCTTAGAAAATGCCGTTAAGATCAGGGAAGGAACGTACTGTCCAAATTAATACATCTAATGGCGTCGTTTCTGGTCCCTTGGATGCCTTTATAACACGGGCTACTGGTATCTTAGAAAAGGAAATCGCAATGGTTGAGAAAAGATTGTCAATAGACCTAATCAATGGGAAGCGATCCTCATTGGGGGCCTTAGCTACATCTATCTCCCCTCCACCCTCTGCACCCCATGCTGCCTTCAATTGTGTCCATACCACCTCTACGGACGCAATAGTCCATTTAGAAAATATTGGGGATAGCCAAACTAGGGATAAAATAAGGGAAGAAATGAATAGTATAAATACTTCCAAAGATACACAGGGGGTCGGGGCGGAGGATAATGACTCGTTGATCAGCGAGGAGCAGGATTTTAGCCAGCTTACTGGAACTCCACCCCTCAACCAGTCCGACATGTCCAAATCTATTGAAAATGTTTATCCCCCTATATCTAACTCTGGCCCTAATACTAAAAAGAGAAAACGGGATTCTAGAATGTCAGGGGAAAAAAACCAAAACACTAATGAAGTAAATAAAGTTCAAGGGGAATGGTGTCAAGGGCCCGAGCCTCACCCAAACCCGTTAAAACCCTCGGTGCACAACAACATGCTATGCCCCACCCTTTTAGCTTTGGGCTCCTCAACCACCTGTCCCATGTGCCTCAATAGTGACGAGGTTTTGCTGGCAAAAATGGAGGCCATGTTTAAAACATTACTCATACCAATCCTTGAGCGGACTAGGCTTATGACCACTAAAATTGATAGTATGGTGGATTTGATTCATTCAAACCATACGATGCTTCGAGCATTATCTGGTCCAAATAATACGGGTGCTATTGTTGTACCAGCACCCAGCAAGGTTCCCAGTAATAACAACAATATGGATAAGGGTAAAATTGCCCCCAATAAAACCATAGGAATGAATAACACCGCATCTAAAGGGGGTCAAACAATCAATACCACCTCTATCAACTCTTTAGGAGCTAGTTCTCAAACTCAGGTATTAAAGCCCCAATCAAAACCAGTGGCTAAACAAAACACTGGTGGGCGTCAAACTATGGGTCCCCCTATACAACCTAATTTAAATCTCCCTTCTCCAAGTAACTCAAGAGCCCAACGCACTGCTTCTTTCAATCATAGGGAGAGGGGGCGTAAAAGACCAAATACTCCCAGTGTTGATCTTCCACCTGAAGCAGCCCTACATACCATCCTTTTGACCGGCGTAGCCCCATTAAAACCGGGTGCAAGGGAATCTTATGGTGACCTTTTTAATAAAGTCACTTTCTGGCTGAACAAAAATCGCCCGCTACCCCCCTCCACCCCCACGGAGATATTGTATGTGAGGAGAGTAGATTGGGTTGGGCCGGAGGCAAAAGACTTGGAAGGAGATTGCATCCTTATTTCGCTTAAAGACTCATGGGTGGTAGATGCCATTAAACGAGAACCCAGGTTTGCAAGGCAGGGGGATGTACAAACACTAGCATTATCTTATTTTTACCCGCGCAGGCAAATACCCTTTCAATCTTACCCTTTGTTTCGTAAAGGTCCTGCTGCAAGACATCCCCTGGCATTAACCCCGCTTGACTGCCAGCGCCCCTTTCTTTTTAATCGTTTTGGCCCCCTTTCTGGACTAGAAGCTATAGATTGACTCAACGATTCTTCTAGTGAGTCTCTGATTGGTAGTGTGACAGCCCTAGAACCCATTGATCATAATATGGTGTGCCCAACTCAATTAACCAATCGAGTAGATGGGGAAGGAGGCCAAACATTAGTATTAAACAGCCCTCGACCATATCTTGCTATCCAGGGGTCTTTGATAGACAATAAAATAAAAAAAATTAAAGCCCCAGCAGAGTGTGTTAAGAAACTAGTGGTTAATGTCAATACAGGGGCGCCTCATGGATCTGCCCAGCCCCTACACCCTCTGATGCCAGATAACCTGAAAGATCGTCTGAAAATTTTGTCCTGGAATATAGCGGGTATTAAGGCGCGCTTTGCGTCTACGGATTGGTCAAACTTTATGGACAACTACGATATCATCCTGTTGCAGGAAACATGGGCAACTGAGCCTGTCCATAAGTTGGGTTACATTAATTTTTTCAAACCCGCAATCAAAGGAGGCAAAGGGCGGGCTGCAGGAGGCTTGCTGATCTGGGTAAAACAATCCCTGGGCCTCTATCCAATGGAGTTCCCGGTGGAGAGTCAAGATCTCCTCGCTATCATAATAAATAAAGGGAGCAAGCAAATTATGAACATTGTTAATATCTATGCTAGAGGCCTGCCTGGCGGTCGAAGCCCACCCCTGTTGAACCTTGTTGATCATATGATAATGAAAATGGGCGGAGGCATTACTACCATTCTTGCTGGCGATCTAAATTGTACTATAGAACCAGTGTTAGATATGGGAGACACATGGATTATGGAAGATGATGCTGTATGGGGTATCCCAGACTTACAAGTGGAGAAGAAGGCTAAAGTAACAGAGGCTGCAGTGTCTTGGATGGCTTTTTGTTTACAAAATGGGTTCCGTGCATGTAATGGCCGCTCTGCCTCGGATGTGAAGGGAAATTGTACCTTCGATAATGGCCAGAGGCAGAGCCGCATTGACTATATTTTACTGGACATGGAACATTGGGCTTTGCTAATCGACATGGCAGTATTAGAGCGCCCGGAAAGCGATCACAATCCACTGTCCTTATTGTTGAAGATACCGGATCTAAACAGACACGAGGAACCATCCGCTACTTATACAGGGGACGTTCAACTTACCAACGACAGGAGGAGATTGAAGTGGTCACGGGTTATGGAAGATGAGTGTTTACTAAACAATATTAATGTCGTAGTTGAGAATGCACTTAATGAAATGTTGCAAATAGATATGCCGGGGGTGGATACTGAAGCAGCCAATAGTGTGATGGGTGTTCATATTAATTGCTTTGAAAACGTAAAGACCCTGTTATCTAAACCATATGGGAATGTTGCTGTTAGAAGTAATTGTTTGCCCCAAAAATGGTATAACAAGGAATGTAGAGAGGCACATACAGCTCTCATTTCTGCCATAAAATCTCGGAACATGGTTGGAGTGAGAGCTGCTAGACTTTACTATAAAAAAATCCTCAGTAAAGCTAAACGGGAGTGGGAGGATGAATTCTGGTCAGACCTCCTGGAGGCCTCCACCACCAACAATCAGAAAAGGTTTTGGGATTTGGTTAAATGGGGCAAAAATACAGATTCTTCTACCCCGGGAAATAATGTGCCACTTGAGGATTGGGTTTTATTTTATTCGGCCCAGTTTAAAGGTGGCAATGATGAGACTATAAACCGCTTAGGCAATGTACCCAGGCTGACCCCACAAAGTGAAAAACTTACCTTTACGGTTGCTGAGGCCGAGCTGGCATTGGCACTGACTCTCCGAGGTAAAGCCCCCGGTATGGATCTGATCCCGGCTGATTTGGTCAAATCTAATCCCACCCTGTGGCTGCCGTATATTACTAGGATAGCTAACACATTGGCCCTTGGAGCTATAGTCCCTAGATCTTGGAAAGGGGCCGAGATTGTCCCAATTTACAAAAAGGGTGATAAATCCATGCCAGGCAATTACCGCCCTATCAGTTTAATCGATTCGATTCAAAAGATAGTGGCGCGTATGGTCCTGGGACGGGTCCAGGGATGGATCGAAATGGAGAATATCTTGTCACCCATGCAGGCGGGCTTCAGATCGGGAATGAGCACCATAGATCAGGTTTTTAGATTCTGCCTGATCTATTGGAAGGAGGTTTGGTTGGGTGGTGGCACCATCTATGCTGCATTTATCGATCTGAAGTCCGCCTTCGATCTGGTGCCTAGGGATAGGCTATGGGGTGTGCTGAAAAGTCTGGGGTGCCCACTGGAATTATTGGACCTCATTGTAAGATTCCATGAGGACAATTTTGCGAGGGTGAGGTGGGGGGGTCAGGGACAAGTGACGGAAACATTCCCTGTAACCCGAGGTGTTCGTCAGGGGTGTGTCCTGGCCCCTACCCTCTTCCTCCTTTTTATCGACCAAGTCGTTAAATTTTTCATGGATACCCCTACTGACGCACCAATGTTGGCAGGGATGAGGTTCCCGTTACTTGTCTTCGCAGATGACACTCTAATCCTCTCGAAGACTCCAGCGGGCTCTGGACCGCTTCGAGGAGTTTTGTGCCACCAATAATTTGGTAATCAACGTGGGGAAAACAAAATTTATGGTTTTTACAAAGAATCGTTTAGTTTGGAGTTCAGTGAAGCTGAATGGAGCAAACCTTGAACAGGTGGATACAATGACCTATTTAGGGGTTACCCTTGATAGCCGTTTAAGATGGAAAGATCAGATTAATATGCAACATCTTAAACTTGCCAGGCTGACGGGTTGTCTCGTCAAAGAGCAGAAGGAATCAATTACAAAACGGGTCCTACCGGCCCTTAAGATCTATGATGTTAAAATCTCTACAGCCATCTTATATGGCGCGGATCTATGGGGCCATATAGACTTGTCTAATCTATTCAAAATTCAATGCAGATTCCTTCGAAATTTGGTGGGCCTCCCACAGTCTACACCCTTGCTTCCCCATTGTCTGGACCTTGGTTCCCCACCTATTAACGAGATGGCAAGATTTAGGTTAGTGGCATTGTGGAGACGGATATGGACATCCCCAGACCTATCCCTCTTTGCAGATGCACTGTCGGAAGTCAGGTCTATTAGGGGTTCAGGGAAAATACCATGGCTCTCTGCTGTCAAATCCATTCTTAAAGATATGGGTTTGGAACACCTCTGGACATCCCCACAATCAAATGTTTTCCCACCCAAAGACGAATTTAAATCATTATACTGGGCCACTATCCGCCTAAAAAGAGTCCTGTTGTCCAACAAAAATGGCCTTACAGGCAGGTTTTTAACATTCAAAGTAGACCTATCGAGAGAGCCATATTGGGATGTTATATCTCGACCGTTAGATAAGAAGCTGTATCACCAGTTCAGAGTGGGCGCTTTGCCCTTAAACATTTTCCTGAATAAACGGTCCACAGGGATATCGCCCTATTGTACATGCTGCCCAGGCCATATTGAATCAGAAGGCCACTTCCTTTTTGCCTGCCCAAGGTACGGAGCACCCCGAAAGAAATGGTTAAAACCTTTGTTTAAAAAATTGCCATTTAAAACAGTGATGGAAGCAATATGGGTGCTCAGGACTAATACTTCAGAACTCTTTGTGGTAACTTTGGCAAAGTATTTGGGATGGGCTTGGCTTCTAAGGCTTAAAACCATCATGCCTTAGCGCCAAGTACAAAGGTTGTTTTGCAATTGGTCACAATCTGTTTAGTTTGAGTATATAGCTGCTAAATTATTCTACGACTATGCCTCATCACCGGTGTCCTTTGTCCGCAATTTTGAATTGTGAAGTTGACTTTTTTATGCAATGATTTTTTATAAAAATATTCAGGTCTCTTTACTTATCAATTGAAATTTAATCCTGTTTTATCTACTTTATATGAAATGTTCTGTTCTTGTTTTTCTTTTATTGTAATCGAATTGGTTATATTCTTTTGTATTTTTTTTAATTTTTTTTATTTTGTCTTTTATGATTTGATAAAAATCGAAATAAAGACTTTAAAACCTGAAACCTGATTAGGGCTCCAGGTTTTCAGTTTTTACGGATTTTTACATATAAATACAGCCGGAAATCTATATTTCCTTTGTCTGTATTTATATTTAAAAAATGGCAAAACATTAGCAAATGTTGCCGTGTTGCATGCAGTTTCCTTCCCACGCCCCTGGAAATTCATTTAAATTCCTTCCAATCAGGGTCTTTCAGCGCCCTCATGTGGACCTATAGACTCCGGGTCTTTCAGTGACGTTCCCCTGTATGCCTCGGCAGCACCAGGGGATCGTATCCTCCGTCTTAGTGGGTGAGTAATGAACTGGGGGGGGGTGGGTCCGGGATTGGGGTCGGACCGACTTGAGAGCCATTATTCTGTCCCTCTGGAATGCAGTGCGTCTCCCTTAGCTGTTCGCCCGTCAGTGATCTCTCTTCACTCATGCAAAGCCTCCCTGCTGCTTTAACCGTGTTTGGCTGGCTCCCCCCCCTGCAGCCTCATGAGGGATGAGGGTATTTGTTTTGAGGCTCTCACCAGGAGAGGGGAATTTCAAAGCACTGGCAGGCTGGCCCTGACGCCTCCAGACAGCCTCGAATCAGATCACAGCATGGGTCCCTAATAGGCTGCCCAGCAACTCCCACTGGCATGAGTACACACTCTGGTGCTTCCCAGTTCCAAGGACCAACTAACTATTCTTCAGGCCTCGGGCAAAGTCGAATGCCAGCAGGTCCTGCTGCTCTCTGCGCTTCCAATCTGATACCGACTCCAAGCCTGGCACGGCTTTTTTCCTGGACCAGCTTCCATTAAAGTCATTGGAATGTGCAGCACACAGTTCACGAACCATCATGCACTTATTTTATGTTTGTTTAAATTGGGGGAGTTATGGGACTGCACTGTGGATGCATTTTAATAGTGGGTGTATGGGATGGTATCGTGTGGATACAGGTTTGGTAAATATGTCTTTTGTTCAGCACGAAAGGGTATCACCAGGGTGTGTGACAAGGGATTGTGGGACATGTAGTTCTATGACCACTATTGGTGAGTTTCAGCAAGGAAAGTTTTACTGCATGAGTGCAAGGGCGAAGTCAGGTCGCTAGAGCAAGGACTAGCTAGAGAGACTGGGTGTAATTGAGACTCAGCTGATGGGAATCAGGTCCTGTTCACTGGTAGAATCGGCAATTTGTGAAGTTTTTAAATACGGGAAGCAGAGAGGTGGGAGCTGGCTAAGCAGCAGTTTGACATCGTGGCTATGGAGTAAGGAGGCACCAGTATTCCGCTAAGTAACATTGAGCAAGAACAGGTACGAAATTGTGAAGGAGACTGGGGAAGTTAACAGCGGTCCTAAGTACGTGGATATTGTTTGAGAGACAAGATATGGATATTGGGCTTTTGAGTTTTGTTTAGTCACAGGGAGAAGGCAATGAGGTGCGGGAGGATCAGCTGGGTGTTCGAGTATTTAGAAAAGCACAGTGACCCGCACAAGGGAAATTATACACAAATTATAATTTTTGCCAAATAGTGCAACAGTATTTTTCAGACATATAACATAAACACTTTTCAACAAAAAGGTGAAGTCCAAGTCTTGAAAGTTGTATTGGGAACCTTTTTATTCAAGAAAATTGAAAATTCAGAGAATTGCTAGCTGCGAACGCGTTTCGTCACCAACGTGACTTCTTCAGGGCTCAAAAATCGGTAGAACTGTAATAGATAGAGCTTGCATCACTTGAACAAAGATACACCAAAGAAGAGGACACTTAAAAATGTGTTTCCTAGTCCCCCTCGTATTTGATATGGCTTTCAGGTTTGTTCTATATTATATAGCAGTTTTCAATATTTATCATCCGCATCGCAAGGATATTGTCAAAGGTAATATGGTATATCCCCAATGTTGTCTCTCTCTTTTACATGTGTAATTTTTGAAGTATTGTAGGGCCCATCAAGGTTTCTTCAGTAAATGGCGGGCATTTTTAGCGTGCCGCCGGCGTTTCGTGCAGGGTCCTTTCCAAATGAGTCATTTGGAAAGGACCATGCACGAAACGCCGGCGGCACGCTAAAAATGCCCGCCTGAAGAAGTCACGTTGGTGACGAAACGCGTTGGCAGCTAGCAATTCTTTGAATTTCCAATTTTCTTGAATAAAAAGGTTCCCAACACAACTTTCAAGACTTGGACTTCACCTTTTTGTTGGAAAGTGTTTATGTTATATGTCTGAAAAATACTGTTGCACTATTTGGCAAAAATTATAATTTGTGTATAATTTCCCTTGTGCGGGTCACTGTGCTTTTCTCATTGTATGTGATGTTTTGCATCACTATTTAGGGGGTGTTCACGGGTCACGCCCTCGACCAATACGCACAGGGTTCTGAGCATTTGATAATAGACTATACATAGTGGAACAGTGTGCAGGTAGAAAATAGCTCTGACCCCAGTCTTGCTGTGTTTTTTAAGTGTTCGAGTATTTAACAGAGCAACGCGGCAAAAATGGCAAGTTTTAAGACCGAGGATGGATGTCGGGGAGGTCACCGCGTGCCATGTAAACTCGAAAAGCTTCATTTTTTGTTACTATGAAAGGTTATCTTGTTTTGTTTAAGCTAAATGGGGTGGAAAGAGTAAAGGTTAGTTATGGATATATGTTGAAATTTGATTCTATAACTGGATGCATTGGAAAAATGGACGCATTGTTTTAAAAGTTGAAAACTAATACGAGGCTTTCTTTAAGCTATGCAGCTACCCCTGACAAAGGGCCATATAAGAGCCCAAAGGGCCTTAGGATTTAAAAAGATCTTAAGCTGTTACAACATGAATTGACATAACCCACGTGACGCGGTAAAAGGTCTGGATGGGCATAACCGTCTCATTTGAAAAAATTTGGAATATTAACATGCCTGTTTGTGAAAAGTAGAGATAAGCATGATCAACTTTGAAAAATACGGATTTAATATGAACTTTGGAACAAGAAAAATTTGAAAGAGTTCCTCATTGAAGCTGTGCGATTGGTGAAGCATCACCTTGTTGTTGCTATTGTTTTTCAACGGCTGCTCACTCCACCAGAGCTGCCTGCTCCACAATTGGAAAAACAACAGTTGATGGACAGAATGCAGAACAATGTCATACATTCACCCCAGTACAGAGATCTGGGCCTAAATCCATAGTTTTTTTGCACTCCACACCACCCCAGTTACGACATGGCCATGTGCAAATCAGCCTTGACCCTGTGCCTCATGGGAACAGTCTAGCCCGAACTGCCAAGCCATGTCTTCCCTGGATCGGAATCAAGCATCCTAGGACCGGTTTCTGGCTATCAGCTGTCATCAGCCAGGAAATTTGACTCCAGTGGTGTGGAGAGCACGGGACTCACGTCTGAGCATACCCGTCCCACTCGGGGTGACAAATGCAAAAACAACAGTTGATGGACGGAATGCAGAACAATGTCATACATTCACCCCAGTGCAGAGATCTGGGCCTAAATCCATAGTTCTTTTGCACTCCACAACACCTCCGTTCCGACATGGCAATATGAAAATCAGCCTTGACCCTGTGCCTCATGGGAACAGTCCAGCCCGAACTGCCAAGCCATGTCTTCCCTGGATCGGAATCAAGCATCCTAGGACCGGTTTCTGGCTATCAGCCGTCATCAGCCAGGATAGCTTGACTCCAGTGGTGTGGAGAGCACGGGACTCGCGTCTGAGCATACCCGTCCCACTCGGGGTGACAAATGCAAAAACAACAGTTGATGGACGGAATGCAGAACAATGTCATACATTCACCCCAGTACAGAGATCTGGGCCTAAATCCATAGTTTTTTTGCACTCCACACCACCCTAGTTCCGACATGACCATATGCAAATCAGCCTTGACCCTGTGCCTCATGGGAACAGTCCAGCCCGAACTGCCAAGCCATGTCTTCCCTGGATCGGAATCAAGTATCCTAGGACTGGTTTCTGGCTATCAGCCGTCATCAGCCAGGATAGCTTGACTCCAGTGGTGTGGAGAGCACGGGACTCACGTCTGAGCATACCCGTCCCACTTGGGGTGACAAATGCAAAAACAATTGGAGCACAGCTTTGGGGGGCTTAACAGGCCTTAATGGGCTCACAACCACAGGGCCAGCCGAGACCGCCATGCCACTCTGGCTCGAGCTGAGCTAGAGCTTGGTTCGAGCTTTCAGTGGCTCGCCCACCTCTATCTAATCCAAGGTAAAGGTTGGGGTTAAGAATTTCCGTGGCCTATGTCGGTCCCTGAACCCTCTCCAACTCCCTTGCGTGTGCATGCACAAAGTTAGCATGTGTAGCAAAGTGCCCTTCGTGCACAGGACATATGTGCTGTTGGACTTAGCCCTTTTTGCAGGGTCATCCCAGAACTTTTTGCCTGTATTTTTTTCTGACCTGATTACGCCTACGTGTCAACCCTCCCATGTGCAGCCTGGGAAGTTGCTTTCGTGAGGTGCCTGGAGGATGCTGCACCCACTCGGAGAGCTGTCTGAGGCACCTTGGCCCCCCTGCCACCGATCTCCCGACCTGTGTCGGTATGTCTGGGGTCCATTCCTGGGGATCATTTGGGTTCGCAGCATCTTGGGTGGGAGACAATGCTGGAAGTAACCTCTCATGGTGGTTGGGTCCTCAAAGCAGGAAGATCCAGGTTTCAGCTTTCCCCAGTGGAGCCCCATGGCATGGATGCCAGTCCTCTTTGGTCACTCAGCGGACTGTCCATCGGCACGTCTCCTGGTCTCAGCCACAATCAGATCACAGCATGGGTCCCTAACAGGCTGCAAAGGGCCCACGGGCTGCGGGCCTGTCCGAGCCTGCCCCACAAGAGTAGTTCAAACATAAAAGGCAAAATATCCTAGTTTGCAACTGTTTTCAACATAATTCTTCATTTCATTAACAAACCAGAAAGAGCCTCAATGTCCTCAAAGTCTCTTGAAATGCACATGTGCTTGTACTACAATGGCAAAGTTTTCCGATGAATGTATAATGGTGACCAATAACAACCAGGTACATGTGTGCATTGTCAATTTAAATAAATGTGGAAAAATACTAGCTGTAGCGTCGTCTTTTGCTCGTGGCAAAAATAAATGTGGATAAATACAGAAAAATGCCCAAAAAATAAATATGGATAAATACAGACGGAAATGACCAAAAAATAAATACCATAAAACCGGAAGTCCTAATTATGATGAAGACAGCCCCGAGGAAGGGGAATTGCAGGATATGGAGGATGAGGGCCTTCTCACTTGTCTCATAGTGTTTAACAGGTTTCAGGCATGGTACAGCAGCAACAGGTCGTGGCGCCAGGAAACAGAAGGGAGCACGGCCCCTCGGTGAGGGCTCCTCGAACAAGGGATAGATCAGATTTCTCGGCACGGCGGTCAGAGTCCGCTAGAGCAGCCTCTTGAGAGCCAGGTGAGACCGCTGGAACACAGGCCAAACCAAAAATGGTGTCTGTGGGGACAGGGGTGGAGGGGGGTAGGGAGGTGACGGAAGGGAGACTGCTCAAAGGTAAATATGTTAAGGACACGGGAGTAGGCACTGACGATGGGGGTGTGGCATTGGGTACTAAGGTGGAGAGCGGGACTAATACAGATGTGGCTGGTGGAGTTAAATAGCCGCTTGACAGTAAAGAATTGAAAATTAAGAAGTTGCATTCCATGGGGGTAACCAAGCCTTTGGTTGCTCATTTAATGTTGGCAACCAAGGAGTGCATATGGAAGGGTGAGTATGTTGAGATACTGAAACTCCTGCATAGGGTGGTCAGGTCTAAGGAGGGCTCTAAGGAAGAGGATTATGAGTTGGCTAAGCACCTCAAAGAGCCATTGACCATTGAGAATTGGACGGCAGCGTTCTTAATCTATTCAAGCGTGTATGGTGAGAAATTCCTGGAGCGCAGCGCGTCTATCTTTAAATATATGGATGTGATTCGGAAGGTGCAGATTACTGGGGGGTTATGCATGGGCTCAATACGATGAGGAGTTTCGGGCTCGGATGGCATGGTACCCTGAGGCAAAGTGAGGGGAGTTAGATACAGATTTATGGCAGCATACGATGGGGGCAGCGTCAGGCTGCAAGACCATTTTTACAGCTAGTGGAATGCCGTTAATATATCGGCCCTTTCAGGGGAAGCCCACCCGGGGTGGGGTGGGTGGGAAGCACAACGGCTACACAGACTGGAATGGGGGCATGCTTGGATTTTAATAAAGGATTATACACAAGGGAGTACTGCAAGTACAGGCACGAATGCTCCAAGTGTGTTAAGCGGCATCCCCTTGTTAACGGTTGGGGAGTTAAATCGCAAGGAGGTCAGCAAGGGCATCAGACAAGTGCAGGTACATCTGGCACCCCACAGCAATTTCAGGGTGGAAGGGGGGATAGAGGGGCGCAGGGCACTGGGCCAAAGGGCTCCTACGCCAGTTAGGCTGTCAAGGCTAGAACACGCACTACGGGGTTATGAGGATGTAGGCGTGAAGCAGAAACTTTTGGAAGGTTTTCAATGTGGATTTCATTTGGGTTATCAGGGTCCAAGGCGGAGAAGGTGGGCAGACAGCTTGAAGTCAGCGGCAGGGCATAGAGGGGTGGTGCAAGAAAAACTGAGCAAAGAAGTGCATGAAGGGAGGATGGCAGTCCCGTTTGATGATTGGCCAATTGAGAACTTGATAATATCACCTATTGGAGAGGTGCCCAAAAAAGAGGAAGGGCAGTACAGGCTAATTCAGCATTTGTCATGGCCTGAGGGGTCTTCGGTGAATGATTTCATTGATGAGGAGGCTCCCTCGGTTTCATATTTCTCAGTTGAGGTGGCCATGTCACTAGTGGTGACCGTGGGCGCAACTGCAGAGATGGGAAAATGTGACATTAAGTCTGCGTCTCGGTAGCTTCAAGTCCATCCAGATGATTGGGATCTTCTGGGTATCCATTTTGAAGGTAAATGGTACGTGGACAAAGCATTACCGATGGGTTGCTCCTTGTCATGTGCTCTATTTGAATGTTTCATCACCTTTTTGCAATGGCATTTCACGCACCACACAGGTCATTCGTTGGTAACACACTATTTGGATGATTTTTTCTTTGTTGGTTCCCCGGGCTCCGCGTAGTGCCAGACAGCTCTGGAAACTTTCCATGAGCTCATGGAGGATCTGGGAGTGCCCTTGGCTCCTGAAAAAACAATGGGACCCTCTACAGTTTTATCCTTTTTGGGTATTGAAATGGATTCAGTGGCAATGCGGGCTCGCTTGCCGAATGACAAAAAGTTGAAAAATGCTTGACTTGTTGGACAGTATGCTGTCAGAACAGAAGGTGAAGGTGAAGAAGATTCATGTGTTGCTGGGACATCTTCACTTCGCTTGCAGGGTAGTCAGCGCAGGGAGGACTTTCTGTAGGCGATTGGGCAGAGCTTTAACCGGTCAGCATTTGCCTCACCATCATGCCGGCTTGTCAGCAGGATTGAAGGAACATCTGCATATGTGGTCCGTTTTTCTAACTTAATTTAGTGGAGTGCCGCTGGTCAGGGAAGAGGATGTACAGTGGGATGTTCAAATGTTTTCGGATGCAGCAGGCAGTGATGGTTTTGGCTTACACTGGCAGGGCAGGTGGGTTGCAGAGAAGTGGCCCCAAGATTGGATGAATGGAGGGAGGAGCATAACATTTCTGGAGCTTTTCCCATTGCTAGTGGCGTTGACCCTTTAGCGGGAGGAGCTAGCACACAAGAAGGTTCTTTTTCGTGTGGACAACATGGCAGTGGTCGAGATCGTCAACAGGAAGTCGGCGAGAGATGAACAGATTTTGAAGTTGATGAGGGTGTTTGTGCTTGGCTGCTTAAAACATGACATTACATTTTGAGCTTTAAACATTCCTGGTGTGGAAAATGACATAGCTGATGCTTTGTCTCGTTCACAGTGCGGGAGATTCCGTGGGCTGGCCAAGGAGACGGACAGGACACCGACCCCAATGCCGGAGCACGTTTGGTATGTAGGCAACGTAGGGTTTTTCAGTTGGTGGAGGCTCTTAGTCTGCATCCACTCGAACAGCTTATTCCCTTGCATGGAAAGAATTTTTGGCGTCTGGGGCATGTAGGAGGGAAGAAGCATGGCGTCGTTCTGAAGATGTGGTACAGTTTATCCTGGACCTTAAAGAGAGAGGCCTTTCCCGGGTTACCGTTGCTGGGAAGTTAGCAGGTATTTCTTTCATGGGAAAACTCTTTTGGGGTTTCTTCTTCTGCTGGCGAGGTAGGGAAGAGAATGCTCGAAGGTTCGGCTAGGTAGCGGGGAGGTGTTCAGTTGTCCAGATCTCCCCTCTCGTGGCAGACTTAGGCTTGTTTGTTAGAAGTTTTACCTTTAGTTTGCAGGGATGACTTTGAGGCTTGTTTGTTTGCCCTCTGATGGCTTTTATGTTTTTTGGGGCCTTTCGAGTTTCAGAGCTTTTGGGTTCCAAATTAAAGAAGGGAATTACTTGGCAGGAAGTATTTTTCTCGGAAGAAGGTTTGCATAATTGGCTGTCTAGTTATAAAACCGATCAGAGGAAATCCAGAAAGGGGGTTTGGTTGGAAGAAAGGACTCCCAAGGCTACTTGCCCCCTGTGTTTGGCCCGTCGCTGGAAGACCCTGTCAGGGGGGTCAGAGTGTGAGTTCATTTTTCAGCATATCAATGGGTCACAAGTAACTGCATTTCAATTGTGCATGGTTTTGCGTAAAGCTTTGCGGAAGATTGGGTTGGATGGGGAGCAGTATGGAACTCACTCTTTTAGGATTGGTGCAGCGACTGAAGTGCATAACAGGGGCTGGTCCCAAGTGGAAATCAACCGGTTAGGGCGATGGTCATCAAACCGTTTTCAGCGCTATGTGAGGGTAAATGCGGAGGAGGCGCATGCGTCATCCTCCGTGCTTTGAGATTCATTGTATTGTTCTCTTTGCAGGTTCTGTGGCTAGGTCCCAGTCTAAGGAAATGACGGTTTGGATAGTGGTAAAACAACAAAGGGAGTTTCCCTCGAGTCCAATGAGGGACGGGGTAAACTTTGAAACAACACAAGAAAGGTCCATGATACCAGATCTAAAATATCATACTTAGAAACCTATCGTCAACCTATATAAAATATATGGGGGACTGTAAGTTAACTAACACAGGTTAAAAAATAAAAAATACACATTCAATATGGAGATTGATCTTCATAGAGAGTAAGCATCATTTGATACATACTGCAAAACATGATTAACTAAATGCACAAACACGTCAGAGGAGCACTATGAATTTGAGACCACGAAAAAAATGATTATATATTAAAAATATTCAATATTTATTTAAAAAAACAAGGAATAACCTTGTGTACAGTACATAAATCACAAAATATACAGTAAATTTGCAGAAAAACCATAAAAAGTCGACGCAGCGTTTCGGTGCTTGTAGCAGATTTAACACCTTCTTCAGGACGGTTTTATCTCTAGTCTCCGGGGACTAGTCTTTAGTATCGCTTAAAAACAAAGGGCAAAGTAATTCATTCAATTTTCATTGTTGTCAACCCTTGATGTTAGTCTTAAAACAATCCACCTATAATTATTTCCTCGTGGATTAAGAGGAAGCTGTATGGACGGAGCGGACAGAGAGGCCGATAATTTTAATGAAGACCGGCATTGTAGACCGGCACTGTGACCGAATAGAAGCATAATTTCGTGTCAGTTCAAAGTCGAAGACATCTAAAGCCCTGAAGTCCGTCGCTGTATGATAAGAACACGTGGACAGATTCCATAACAGGACCACGCCTAACACTCCATTAAAAGTGTTGTATATAGCATAATGAGAAAAAATATATATAAGGTGGTCACCTCGCATACAGCTTCCTCTTAATCCACCAGAAAATAATTACAGGGTTTGAAATGTAGGTGTTCCAATGCTGGGAAGGCGTCGTCCACCGTGATGGTGCATCTAATGCACTCCAAGTGGAAGATGGCAATTTCTCTTCCTGGTTTGTTGGTGCAGTCACAGTGGGTGAACTTCTACCTGTTAAAATTGCTGTGGCGATGTCGGGGTTAGAAGCTGAGTTGAGCCAGGTCTCAGTGAGGAAGATGAGGTCTGGTCCTAGGCTGCGTGTGATGTCCCAGACCTTGATGGCATGTTTGCAGAGTGAGCGCATGTTGTGGTAGGTACATGCGAGCTGGAGCTGTGCCTCTGGTGTGGTATGATGAGTGGTATGGGAGGACCTGGGCTGCGTGTTGGTGTGTTTGTTGGGGCAGGTGAAGTTGCATGGGTACAGGTGATGGGTCCTACCGTAGACTGTGTGGCAGTGTGGCAGCAGCATTCATGCTAGCGTCCGGTGTTGAAGGCGTTGATGGCAGCTTGGGTGTACCTGTGGAGGGCATGGAGGTAAGGGTTTGAGGTGCCAGGTGCAGTCCCGGCATGAATGGGGCAGGAAAGCTTGCCTTTGGCACACTTTTGGCATGCCAGTGGCATGGCTCCGCTACAGCTTCCATCAAGTTAGTCCTGGGAGGTGGGAGGGCGCTGGGTGGCAGTGGGCGGGCCTTGAGAGCGGCAGGAAAAAATGTTGGATAGGAGCAGCAGCCAAAGGATAAAAGAAAAGGGGAAAAGCAAGGAAAGAGAGTGATGGAGGCCAAAAATTGGGCAGCAGCTGCATCAAAGGGGCTGAGAAGGAGAGCAAAAAGTGAAAAAAGAAATGAGGGGACAAAGTCAAGAGGCGAAAATGAAAACGGGTAGGGTATCAGCAAAAACAGTGCCAAAAAGTGAGAGAAGAGTGAGAAGGGTGGGAGCAGTAAAAAAAATTCAGAAGGTGAGAGAAGAGTGAGAAACGAAGGAAGAAAGACAAGAGTGGAATAAAAAGGTGGGAGCAGCAGCAAGAGGGACCTGAACTGTCTGGGAGGCCAGTCTGAGACAAGGCGGGTAGCTGGACATGGGCACAATCCACCTGATCATCTTCGTGTCCATCTAGCCATGTGTTATGCTACCTGTTCTTTCGTCCAACTGTGCATTTGAGTCCACAAGTGTGTTTTATGTACCAGGCCTAGTTGAATCTCTTAACTATCTGGCCACCAACGTCTGGAATTAGCTAAGCCAGTCTTTTCGGCTAATTAATAATGAAAGTCAGTTTAAGAAGCAACCTAAGACCTGGCTTTTCAGCCAGTGATAGGTTTCTGTATTGGTTACCTTTGTTGGATTTGCGCTGGGATGCCTGGTCGGCAGCTTTTAGCTCTGGACATTTCAGGGTTGATTGATAAGTGACTTTACATGTCATTGTGCATTTGTTATCTGTTTATGCATGGCTACTACTATATCTGTTGGTCTTTGTAAATTGGTATTTGCAAGTCTGTGTACATCCATGTTTTTTTTTAATTTTATTCTCAGTAATTATGCACCTAAATGATTGTAGGATTTTACTCATGTGTGTTCATACATACATGGCATGTTTGAGCACCCAAACTTCTGAATGTATGTCTGTGTGCAATGATGCCTGGATCATTTTTGTTGTGCGAGCTTGGTGCCTATCTGTGTTGCTCTGTGTACATCTATAAATGCCTGTTGACCTCTTTGCATGGGAAAAAACTCTTGTTGTCGTGCTGTGTGAGCTTGGGGCTTGTGTATTATATGTCTGTCCATCGTTCGGATGTTCTGTCTGTTCATCTGCCCTAGCTCCTGTATGTGAAACACCTTCTTGTGTTGCAATATTTAATTTGTGTTGTATGAGGACTTCATGTGTGTCCGGTTGTGTGCAGTCTCCTAGTTTACCACGTTGGCTTATTCTGTGTGTATTTCTTCTTTTCATGTATTCTCTGGGGATATTCGTACATGGGCACCTACATTCAGGAGGAAAAAAGGTTCATTCAAAATATGCGTTTTATATGAAATATTGTTCTTGCTCTAAACATGTTATACGCATGAATGAGAAAGAAAAGCATCAATACAATATCAAGTTATCCCATGTTTTTGAATAATTGTTTTTTTTGGCATTCTGGTACCCGTAATCATCCATTTATAATGATACACGCTAAAAGTTCCAGAACCTTCAGACGAAAACAACACCGATTGAGCTATTCGTATTCTTACATCACGCTGTTGCAATGTACTCCATATTAAAATGTATCCCTGACCGCGGCTCGCAGTGTGTCTCCTGCTACATTTTAATGTGTATTCCTCTTGCACAGTGATCTACGCTCCCATTTTATGATGTGTTTCTACTGCACACCGCATGTGACCAACATATAGGTAACCAATATATACATCATTGTGCTTCGAAAAGGTACGTAAAGCACACGAAACTGATGCACATCGGTGAGTGGTTTTCTCCTGCACAACACCCATTCCTGCCTAGAGTCGCAAAGCCCTGGAAACGGGTGAAAAGTGTTTGAATGGCGCCCATCACTGTGAGTTCTACTGATGCACAACATTGTACCTCCCACTGCACATCGGCCTTAGGTCCATCTAAGCTGTGCCTACTGATTACCTTAATTATCTGTTCCCCTGATGGACATGCCATTGTACGCCTCATCACACAATTATGTTTGACTGTGTATTTACGTCAATGGAGCCGTGTTCATGGTCTCGGTAAATCTTTTGGACTCTCTGGAAAGATGTGTATATTTATTTGGTAATTGAATTGATTTTTAACTACACTATAAATGTTTACGGTGCATTGCCGTAGTTTCCCTACAGTTTAATGGTCTTTTTGTGCACATTCTGTGTGTGAGCACGGGTGGCCATACCTGTGTGGCCCTCTGCAATATACGCACCATAGAACATTTGAAGTTATGTTTTTTTGTTACTAGTGCCACTTCGACTTTCCAAGATAACCCCATATTTGTTTTTATGCTCCGTCCAAAGCAAAATACAAGTGTTAAAATCATGGCTCATATATAAAGTAAACGGAATCTGAGCAGTGCATGCAGGTTACCCGACATCTCCAGAATTAAACACATTCCTCCTGCTGCCCCAAGTCATTAGAGGGGGATACCAGCAGGGCACAAGTCGAAGGTGCATGCGGGAAGATGGCGTCTACCCACTTTTTTTTTACAGGGTAGACCCGGTCTCCCTTGCCAAGAAGTTGGGCTCTCTACATAAATATGCTGAACTTGTCCTGGTGTAATTTTTAAGCACCAGGGCACATTCAGCAGCACCTGCACGTTATCTGCTGTCATTAAAGCAGCAATGTGCCAGCAGGGAGGGCTTCGTTATTTAAAATTCCAGCTGGGCCCAAGACAAAGGGAGAAGGTAAGGGGCCATCAGGCCTCCGGTTGATCGAGAATATTGGTGGGAGCTGTCTGGAGCCTCATACCCAGATGCACATTCAATGGAGGGGAACCGAAGTCACACAGATTGTTTTCACCTCAAAGGTACTCAAGAGAGGCATCTTTTGACTTTGTTCAGTTCCTGTATAGAAGAGACATGTATGCACTGTCAGAATGTCAGATGTGTTGGTCTGTCACAGTATTTAATCAAAAAGCAATTTTACTACCACTATTTTGTTTTAGTTCTTTTATAGCGCAACTCATCCCGATCCAGGGGATTGGAGCACTTTACATCACACATTCACATTTTATATGGACAATGAATCAAGTGTTCAAATCGATGTATAAGTCGTGCTACGTAAATCTGTGAGTGTTACAAGGTGTAGGAGTTGCATGCCCTTCATAGCAATTTGTGCTACATTAGAAGAATTACAAATTATAAACCTGCAAGTAACAAAAGGATCTCTCTGTTAAAAGTAGTAACCCACTTACCCATCTACATGATATAAAAAACTGTCATCGGCAAGTTACATGATGTTCTTTGCAGGATACATTTGAATCCTCTGTGGTACTTTGATTCAAAACTGTGACTAGACAAAACTCACATCTCTTCAACAAGTGCATTCAAGTTCCAGAGTTATCTTATCATTATTGTCATTCCCTGAGATTTACTGGGCACACACAAATTTATAAAGCAGGTGCCTTAAACCCAAGATATGTTAAAATGCTGACTACGCATCCAATTACACAGAACAGATTACTGCCACGTTTCTGCTTTTTGGCATCATCTTTGTGGCAGACTTTCACAAAATAAATGTATAAATTGAGGGCCAGTTTTTGCAAATCAAGAGCCATATTTATCAAAAACTAATGCAACACTATGCAGAAAGCCAAGTTGCTCTGGTGAAAGCTAAAAGGCAGGATTACCATTATATACAGCACATTCCTGTCTTCTCCTAGTGCTGGGTCAGTTGGTTTCGGCTGCCAAGCGGCAACGCAGGCACCTTTGCATCATGTTGCAAGGGTGTCTTCATTGAAGGTAGTATTGTTTTGTGGAGGAAGCGATTCCTTCTTGTAAAAAAGAACCCTCTAACCTCAAAGGCATTTTCGTCTTTCTAATTGTGCTGCATAATTCAGCACGTAGCACACTTAGAAAGAGGAAACTACAAGGAGCAAAATTATATTTCTCCTCGTTGAGCCGCTGTAGGTGATGCATTAAACTCTGATGCATTCCTAGGTCTGTCAATGTTGGTAAATCTGGCAATGTGTCAGAATCGATGGGTGAATGCATGGGGACACACACGCTCCACCCATGGCATGGCATGCCTCCCTGCTGCAGAGTAAAGGAAGGCCGCAATTTGTGCTGCGTTGCATTACTCTAGATTTATCAAGCCACTCAGGGCCACGCAAGGTAGACTTGTGTGGCTTGATACATTTCATTTAGGTTTTGCATCACCCTCGAGTCCCCTTGTGTGGTGCAATGGAGACTCAAAACCTTGATAAATATACCCCCAAGTGCCTGTATCAAATGATTGTTGAATAGCAGTTAAAAGGGTCAGAAGAGAGCTTGTGGGAGGAAATATGGCAAACCCCAAAGGGACTTTTCAGCCTCTTAGACCTCCTACTCTCTTACCTCTTCCAAGGGAACTTCAGTGCAAGCAGCATGTTTTACTATGGAAACCAATATATATATATATATATATTCACTGAAAAAACCATAGGTTATAGACCATATATAGTTAGGGATTAGCATTTACAAAACCTTATTTTACTCGCACAAAACCATTGAAATTCGCATATATAGTTAGTTGCGCTAACTATATATCGCGCACCCGCAATCCACTGCTGATGATGTCACATATTACATCATTCATGACATGGTCAGTGACATCACTGATGACATCACTGATGACAACCCAAATGACATCACTGATGACATCACTGATGACATCAATCATGTGATAATACGATCAACCTCTTCAGACTCTAATATAACCTTAGATACATTCAGAGTAAACAGACACTCACAGACTATCACTCATCCATGGAGTTACTCACACACCTAGTCAGTCATGCACTGAATCAATCACACCTCCATTTCCTCAACTATACAGTTATACACACCTTACTTATTGAAACATATTCTAACACATATTTACTGTCTTATACAATCACTGATACAAGTTCACAGTGATCCATACAGCCACTCACACATTCACTGGCTCTTATGCACAGTTATTTATATATGTCAACTCTCACATGTACTGTGTTTTACATATGTACTTACTTTGACATGTAGCACTGAGATATCCATTCACTCACCAATACACTCATGCACACAGTCAACCACCCATACAGCTGTTTCCACATGCACTTTTGAACCCATACATCTAGTGAATCAACTGCTCACACATCTATGCACAGAGTCACACACTTCCCAGCCACCCCCACACACACACTCAGTCTCCCATACAAATACTTGGGCAACCAATCAATAACCCATATAGTTACTCATATAGCTACTGATCAACACATGCAGCAGTTTTCAGAACAACAGACATAATGATGCACAAATTAAGACAGTTTAGTCACCAACCCATGCTCTCAGTGAGACACATTTAATCACTCACTCATACAGTCAGTCATGCACCTACTAAATCCTTCATCCAGACACTTATACATCCACTCATTTTTCAATATGTAAGACATATTTTAACTTTACAAAAACATACAGTCACTGGATGTCGTCATCAGTGATGTCATCAGTGATGTCACTGACCATGTCATGAATGATGTAATATGTGACATCCTCAGCAGTCGATTGCGGGTGCGCGATATATAGTTAGCGCAACTAACTATATATGCGAATTTCAATGGTTTTGTGCGAGTAAAATAAGGTTTTGTAAATGCTAATCCCTAACTATATATGGTCTATAACCTATGGTTTTTTCAGTGAATTTTAAAGGTTTTGTAAATGCTAATTCCTAACTATATATGGTCTCTAACCTATGGTTTTTTCAGTGAATTTCAATGGTTTTTTAATAGCAAATATCATAAGCTGTCGAATGTCAAGTACGTGGTAAGTAAAAATATTTTCGTGTTTATGCACACTGATCTGCTTTGAATGCTGCCCCCCCCTCATTTCTATTAGGAGTACTCTCTCTTTGCAGATAGTGAAGGGTAGTTAACGCAGGCCTTTGCCCCCGTTGTAATCCGTCGTGCCTGCTTCTCTCTCCATTTGATTGATTGTTATCCAAGCATTTACTGTTTTAGAATTGGTTCTCTTTGGTTCATTCTCTATTTACAAACAAGCACAGAGTCGCAATACTCTGTTTAGTCTTTGCAGATAGTGAAAAATCGTGTAAAAAAACATAAGGAATCGAGCAAAATCAGTAGGCCACTAATGGGATCTCTTTTTGACCTCGCTAAAATAGAAACATTAGGAACAACCCCTCATGAGAAATACGAAACTAGTGAGATGAACTGAGCTCCACACCATGATGGCTGCAAGTCAGCTCGGCTCCGCCACCCACCCCGCCCAAAATAACGATAAACTCTATGCAAATATTACAAATATATACAACACACCAGCAAAGTAACAGGGTAAAACATTTTATTAAATAACTATTTACATAACTATTTTATACTTTTTGTTGCCCGATCCGGCTAGCTCAATCGATCGAGCATGAAACTCATGCACTCTGATAGTTCAAAGTTTTGAGGAGTGCTTGTTAGACTGTCTGAAGCTTATTTGCACCTGCTACAGCTTCACTATTCTCAATGTAAGTGGGGGCTGTTTGAGGACGTGACTGCATTTGAAAACAATGTGATGCGGTGCCTCCCTGAACCGCTTGACGGAGGCCCCCAAGGGACGGTGTGATGGCGCGGACTCGGAGGGGGCGCTTGGCTCCGGCCCCCTCCCCAAGTCGTGTTGCCCTGGTGTGGCCTGAGATCGCCCCCGACATAGGTGGCCGGCTCCCGGGGTCAAGCGGAACTTTTTGCCTTTTGGTGACTCTTCCATTCTTGACCTTGTCCCACAATCCGTTTGACCTGAAGACACGCTGTAGTGGGGCGCCCCTTTACCGTTTCACTTGCCATTCCGCCCGCTTTTGCTACACTGTGCCTCTTCCGCTATTCAGCTGTTTACCGCCCGCTCTTGCGACTACAGCGTCTCGCTCACCATGTAGTTGAGTTGCTCCCGCTCTTGCGGTGCAGCGATAGGCGGCTGCCACAGGACTCTCAAAATGGCGGCCGGCTCTTCAGATTTGGGCGTGGTCCACTAAAATGGCCCTGCGACACCTTGGAACTCGGACGCTTGTCTGCTAGGGCTTGGGCTCCATTCTCGAAAGCGTCCCCTCAGCCTTGAAGATTCTACAAAAGTCTTGGGGGTCCCCGACTCCCGCAGGCTTCTGGTGGGGAGCGGCTGCCATGATTGCTCGTGGAATGGCCACGACGGAGCTACGAGATGGTGGTGCTCTCATGCTGACGCCAGCTTCAGTCTGAAACATCCAGAAACACTGTAGACTACCAATTCGATCAGTTCCGGTAGCGCCCCAACGTGACCCGGTAGAGAAGAACTTGCCCTCCCCTCTTTGACTGATGGTTCTTGTTGCCTGTCCCTTCTGTTGTCATTTAACAGAACTATTTAGCCTGCTGAAAGGGGTTGTGTTCCGACCGCTGGTTGGTGGAGACATTTTGACTATATTCTGGACCTGCGTTGTCGCGTAATGCGTCATATGACGCGCCGCGTTAGCGCATCCGGAAGTGCTCCGGTGCGCGAAGCGCAGCTTCCCGGAAGCGATCCGGGGTGCGGCGCGCAGCGTGTAACGTAAGCATAACAGGTCATGTGACTTGTTAATAAAACTTTTCATTGGTTCATTTTACTTTTCTTATTCTAATGATGAAACGCTTGGTCATATGACCTAAAAATTACACTTTTTATTACTTTCGAACATTATTTTTTCTTAAACATATATGTTATAATGTTCCAAGCTAATGTACTTTCCCGGAAAATTTACAACTGTCCTGCAAGTAAAATATATTCCTTTTTCGAGAAAAAGGGTGTTTCTTCGTCCCATGACGGAGCCGTTGAGCAAAAGAGGCTCGGCCTGCTGTCTTAGTCGCCGATACGCCTGAATATCAGATTCTTATCGATCACTTTATGTTGCAGGAGTAGAAAACACAACAGCCCATGACCATTTATCTTTACTGCGTTCCTGCGTATTATACCTTTTACCCTTCATGTAATTGGACTGCTTTATTTCACTTGCCTTTTACTGATTCGAAAACAGTGACTATTATTAAAAACTTTACCAATGTAAATACTACTACCATGTTTTCTTTTAAAAACCTTTATTGTGAAAATGTCAGTATACAAATACGGGCCTATAACCACGTGGGCCGGCCACGGAGCAAACTGTAATCGTATATGATGAGGAGACATTTACACTGTAGAGGAACGTAACGGGCGGGCCATTAGGTTGCAAGAACTAAGGTGTCTAACAGTTGCGGAATCGGTGGACGTACATTTTATAATTAAAATACGACAGGGCCAGTTACAACAAAATTATCTAGATATACATTTGCGGGCAAGTACCATGGGTGACGTTAATTCGAACTTTCAATAGTACAGTAATCAATAACACATCAGAACTTAATATCAATAGGGATGTCGAAATATTCAATCAATTCTCGTCCCCGCCCGCCATGTGCTTCAAAACTGCATACGTATCTCGTGATATCAAGGTTGTGCAACCAGTACACAACAAGGAGTTACGAGTCCCATTTATTCCGGCGCCATTTTAGGCGAGGACAGGCAGGTCCAGGATATAGTCAAAATGTCTCCACCAACCATCGACTATGATGATGTTCATATGCTGTATTTATTAGAGTAACACTCATCTGTCCACATGAAATTAATTTGCCACAATCTAAACATGTCATTTTAATCTTTCCAAAGTTCTTCTGAATATTTGGGACCGTTTCCCTTGCCTCTGATGCTGTCAGTGCCACTTCTTTGGTGAATGTACTGGCAGGTCGGGGGTTGTCCTCCAAATCTCTCTTTTGTGCAGCACTATAATTAATCGGTGCCACCTCTCCATATGACGATGCATGGTATAATTACCATAACTATATATTTTTTCGGTTCTTCTGGAGAGTACATCGTGGCAGATGAGGCAGGTAACGTACCGGGCATTTACCTTTTTTGCATGTAGAGGAAAGGAAAAAAAATTCGAGCGTCCGAGTTCTAAGGTGTCCCAGGGCCATTTTAGTGGACCAGGCCCAAATCCAAAGAACAGGCCGCCATTTTGAGAGTCCTGTTGCAGCCGCCTGTCGCTGTAGCAGCAAGAGCGGGCGAAACTCAGCTAGACGGCGCTCCACTGCAGATGAAGTGCCTCAACCTGGAGAGGCGGGAGAGGCTCGTTTGCGCCGCCTCCCCCCCCCCTTCGGGCACCCCACACCGTCTTTCGGCGCAGCATTGTAGGATGGCCACACCAGAGCGGCATCTTGCTGGACACCACCTCGGTGCCAACCGAATCTCAGCGCCTTGTGGTGTCTTCCATTCCGAAAATATTGTTGGCAGCATTTTGAAAGGAAAGATAAACAGCCGTTTGTGGCCCTCACTACACCGTTCTCCTAGTGAGTCTCACATTGTTACATTTAGGAAGAATGTTGAAGAGTAGTATGTTGAAAATCTGAAGCCATTGTTCTACAAACTCTCAACCAGCCTTGTATGGAAAAATCCTGAAGAATGTACAAACTGAAAACCAGTTTTTGTCTGTATAGCATCAGCAGCAACGCTTGAGTCAGCTTTGGGTGAATCCGCCATTTTGATTCAATCAATAGCGTCCCCCTGCACACATTCAGGGACCTGGTCGTGTCTTCAGGTCAAACGGATTGTGGGACAAGATGCACAAAGGAAAAGGAAAAAAGTTCCGCCGGACCCCGGGAGGCGGCCGCCTATGTCATGGGCGATCTTAGGCCACACCAGGGCAATAGTGAAGCTGCAGCAGGTGCAAATAAGCTTCAGACAGTGTTACAAGCGCTGCTCAGAACTCTCAACTATGACACCACCTCGGTGCCATCCGGATCTTGGCGCCTTGTGCTGGTTCCGGCCTATTCACACATCGGTCCGCTACTGACGCCACCTCACAGGCCAACGGGGCACCCCACGCCGACTTTCGGCGCAGCATTGTAGGATGGCCACACCAGTGCGGCAACTTGCTGGACACCACCTCGGTGCCATCCAGATCTCGGCGCGTTGTGCTGCCTTCGGCCTATTCGCCGCAAGTGCGCACGCAACTCAGCTGCATAGCGAGTGAAACACCAAGGGGCGCCCCACTGCAGCCGAGGAACCTCCATCTTGGGGGCGACGCACAGCATCACATTGCTTTCCAATGCAGTCAGATCCTCAAACAGCCCCCACTGACTGACGCGAACTCACAGGCCAACGGGGTGCCCCACGCCGACTTTCGGCGCAGCATTGTAGGATGGCCACACCAGTGCAGCAACTTGCTGGACACCACCTCGGTGCCATCCGGATCTTGGCGCGTTGTGCTGCCTTCGGCCTATTCGCACATCGGTCCGCTACTGACGCCGCCTCACGTGCCAACGGATTTTCTACGCTTTTTATAGCCCTATGCCGCATAACAGGTCATGTGACTTGTTTATAAAACTTTTCATTGGTTCATTTTACTTTTGGTTTCCTAATGATGGAAGGCTTGATCATATGACCTAAAAATAACACTTTTCATTGGATTAAAACATTTTTTTTCCCAAACGATGAAAGCCCCACCTTGTTTCTGGATGTTTCAGACTGAAGCTGGCGTCAGCATGAAAGCACCACCATCTCGTGGCTCCGTCGTGGTCATTCCGCGAGCAATCATGGCAGCCGCTCCCCACCGGAAGCCTGCAGGAGTTGGGGGCCCCCAAGACTTTTGTAGAATCTTCAAGGCTGAGAGGACGCTTTCGAGAATGGGGTCCAAGACCTAGCAGACAAGGGTCCGAGTTCCAAGGTGTCCCAGGGCCATTTCAGTGGACCAGGCCCAAAAAGGAAAGAGCCTGCCGCCATTTTGAGAGTCCTGTGGCAGCCGCCTATCGCTGCCCCGCAAGAGTGGGCGCAACTCAGCTGAATGGCGGATTTTGGCACAGTGTACCAAAAGCGGGCGGAATGCCAACTGAAACGGTAAAGGGGCGCCCCACTACAGCAGACGAGCCTCCACCTGGGGAGGCCCGTTCACGCCGCCTCACCCCCCCCCCCGGGGCGCCCCACGCCGTTATTCGGAGCAGCATTGTAGGATACCAAAACCAGTGCGGCAACTTACTGGACATCACCTGGGTGCCATCCACATCTCAGCACGTTCTGCTGCCTTGGGACTATTCGCACAACAGACCGCTACTGACGAGGCCTCCCCCCGCACCTCCCGGGACGCCCCACGCCGTTTTTCGGAGCTGCATTGTAGGATACCAAAAACCAGTGCGGCACCCAGGTAACATCACCTGGGTGCCGTCCAGAACTCATCACGTTGTGCTGCCTTGGGACTATTCGCACAAAACACAGCTACTGACCATTGTTGCTTCTTTTTTCAAAAAAATGTTTAAATGTATTTACTGTTTTTGTTGCGTTGTATATATTTATAAGTTATTAAAGTTTTATAATCCTACTACTTTGTTGGAGTGCTATATATTTTTAATGTGACACATAATTGTAAAAACTTTGATGTACAAAGAAGCATCCCTGGAATCTTCCGCTTCAGGCTCGGTCCCCTCCCCAATCACAATACAGGATGGTTTTCAGATAGTAGGAACGCGTGTGGTGTGACGGATCTCATCGGGTGGGGGCCTTGATCTACTGTAACTCCTTTGAAGAGGGGTGATTCTTTACAGCTGGGGCCATAAACTACATCTGCAAGGCTAGGTGATAGCTTGGGACCGGCCTGGACAATCGGACACAGAGGAAGAGGAGTGTCAGAGGGTGCGGTAGTGAATAGGGCGAAAGGGAGGTGTCGGGCGGGCACAGGGTGTGATTCTCAAGGAAGAGCAGCGCAGATGGGGGGAGGTTTATTGCCCATGCATAAGACAGAGAGCGGGGGTGACCAGTGCCTGGGGGAGATGCTTGCGAGGGTGGGGAGCCATGCTAAGGATCGACAGCGTGCAGAGAGTGGGTCTGGTCAAGGCATCTAAAATGGCTGCCGTGCACGACAAAAGTGTGGCATTTGAAAAAAGGCAAGATGGCGCAGACAATGTTTTTCAACACTTCCTGATTTCCTTCGAATCGAACGTTAACAGACGTTATCTCTCCCACACTACCGGTCCCCCTGGGCTTAAACGCCGAGATGGTAGGGACTGCATCCCGTGGAGATAGGCCGAGACGTCACTCATCAGAAAAAGAAAAAAAAAGTCTATAAACATACAATAAGTTAAAAGTCAATCATTCTTGTTTCCTTGTAGTACGCTCCCCAGTCCGCTTTCCGTTACGCGTACCGGGCCCTTTTAAAGCCTCCACATCAAACCTAGGGGGTCAGGGAGGATCTACTATGCCCCCTTATGGTCATTTCCCCCTTTGTTTTGGCCTCCTCTTGTCTCTCGATCCTACCGAGAGACAAGATGGACTGTTTAGAATGTTGACAGACACCAGAGAGCCAATCAGCTTCGCTTCGCGAAGTTCCGTTACGCGTCAAGTACGCGAACCGGAGCGCTACCCGGAGCGCTGTTACAGATATATATCTTTTTTTGAACGTTAATTTCTCAAAATCCACTGGAGCACATATATTTAGACCTAGCAAAGGCACATCGGGCTAACAGTCCCTACAATTTTGCCAAGTTTCGTGCAAATCCATTCAGCCGTTCGGGCTAAAAGTGAAGCCAACCGCCCTATGGAAATTAACATGGGAAAAACGCGTTTTGGGACCCCCCCTGTTTTCTCGGCCCCCCTTGACGAACCCCCCCCCCAAATTTTCAGTGGCTGCTCAGAAACAAAATGTTCCATTTTCCTGAAAATTTCAGCCAATTCCGTCCACAAACGCCAAAGTTATTAGACATAGAATTTTCAAAAATCCCATAGAGAAAAAATCCTAACTATATATACCTACTGGCGACCGCCAGTAGGTAATATATATATATATATATATATATATATATATATATATATATATATACAAACAGAATTCCAAAGTACAGCACATCTTGTGATAGATCTCATCCCTTGCTAAATGTTATATTCTTTATTTTAAAACACATAACACACATATCTGGTCGAAAAGTAGTAAGAACATTCTTTGTTTTTTTTATCTTAGATCTTGGAAAATATTTCAGATTTCCACATTTTGTCTCCTGTTGTATTCTTCTTCCGTTTGTCAAATTTCTTGTTATATTTTTCTTTAATAATTTCTATTTCTAGTAGAATGATAGATGGCAACTGACAGAATCCAATTATCTCTCAGCAATCGTTGGCATATTTAATTAGGTACGATTCTCACCTTTGCAATTAAAATGTGTTCACTTCAAAATAAAATCATTATGTCTTTATGTATGTAATACGATTTTAGATTAAGTTACTTATTGATGAGACTATCACTTACGCGAACAAAAGCACATTTTATAGTCTTGAAGTTCTTTGGGATGGATACCAATGACATCTAATAAAATAGAAATGCTGCAGCCATTATCAAGCAATCTTAATATATGTCCTTGTGAAGGGGAGTTAATGTTTACCCCGAGAAAGGATATTGAGTCGTTCACTCCATGAATGAGATGCCCAAATGAAAACACAATGTTTATTTTCTAACACCTGAAATGTGAGGAAAAAGTTTAAACACTGTAAACCTTCTTGCAGCAATGTCCAAGCATAAAAACCATACGTGATTTAAATAAAAGTCAAAAACATTCACCCTGTGTCCGTGACATAACAAGAAATGTCAAAAAATTATAAACAGTTTAATATTGGTGCTATTAGTGGAAGTGACATCAAGGAACAAGGCAGAAGATGCACTATATCAAACATGTCAATCAGGTATACACCATTGTCATGTTTAGGGGCGAAGTACATGCACCTCAGCACTGGTTAGCAGTGGTAAGGCACTCAGAGTCCTACAGCCAACACAAAGGACATATCCAACGTCCGGAAGATGGTCTAATGTTCAGAGGCATATTTAGACCGAAACGTCGACTATCCCACCTATTCCTTATTTCAATGTATTGAAGGCAATGTTAGTTTTGTGTAAACTTTTGAAATTGCCTGAGTGACATTTTTTTGTGTAAAGGTGTCCACAGCTGTAACTGTGAAGGACATTCAATCCCATGTAATCATCACTTCTGGCTACATTGTGTTGTTTTTATGTAACCCGTATAAATGAACTATTTTTGAGTCAATACTAAATAATTTTTGGGATATATACACCTGTGTTTCTTCAAATGTTTTTTTCCTTGATGATTCACTCATTGATAAGTTATTTTAATTGTTTTCTGAATAATTCAACTGTGAGTTACTTGAATAGAACTTACTTAAAGTGAATTGATCAATTCTTGTTTTAATACCTTTGAACATATCCCTTATAGGCGCACTTACCTGCTCACACTGGTGTTCTTCAGCACTGATTGTGCAACCTGCAGAAGTAGACTTTCAAACCTGTTGAGGCCTGCCTCTGCAGGGTCTGCATGTGCAGCTTACTGCTACATTGACTTGGAATTTAAAGTTTCCTGCCAAGCCTCATACTTCCCTTTTAGCACATATTAGCCACCCCTAATACAGGACCTAAGTAACCCTAAGGGCAGGATGCCATGTAAGTAAAAGGTAGGACATGTACTTGTATGTTTTGTATGACCTTGTACGGACAAACAGCCTATTCTGTTTTTCAAGGGGAACAGCGTTTACAACGCAACTTTTACTATGCAGGACCTTTACCACGCAACTTTTACAATGCAAGCGTTACAACGACTTGCGCTGGGGGGCACTGTAGGATAGGGATTAGTTGAATTTACTATCCAACTCCTTCCCTACTACCCACGGGGACTGGAGTTGGAATAGTAAATTAAACTATTCACTATCCAGCGCCTCCCAACGCAAGTCGTTGTAACGACTTGCGTTGTAAAACTTGCGTGGTAAAGGCATGCGTTGTAAAAGCATGCGTAGTAACGACATACATCAGTTTTCACCTATGTGAGGCCCACCACTCTCATAGGCCAGCATTGGGAATTCACTAATACACTTTAAAGCTGTAATTCCTGACCAGAGCGGAGTAGTTTTTTTTTTTGTTTCATATGTTTGAAAGGGTAATGATAAATCCTATTTACTGCTGAAATTGTATTCAACTTTGCTGTTTTAGAAATGCCACTCTTAGAAAGTGGACATTTCTCTAGAATGTACTGCTCTTTGTGCATGACAGCCTGTCTCCAATACATTTCTGGGTTGTGTAGCAGCTACACTTTGTGCATTCCCTTTACACAGCCACAAACACAGAAACACGAGGCTCATCTGCCTTCATGTACATTCTGGTGGATATTCCTGGGCAGCGAGGAATGGGAGGGGCTGACACTTACATTTCAATATGTACTGTCCTGTCCGCACACAAAACACTGATTTACTCCCCCCCCCACCCCCCCAGAGATTGCCTGGCAGACAGGACTGGGTTGAAAAGGATCTTTGTTCACCCACTTCAATGAAGGCCCTTCTGGGTATAAGTAGTGGGCCGCTGACCCTCTAAAATCAGACTCTTCTGTGTCTTTAACTGAACTTCTGTCAGAAGAACTTATGTGCTGCGAAAAGGACTCAACTGGACTGCATTTCTAGAAGGATTGCTATGTGGCTTGGAACACCCCATCTGGCTGATGCTCCCTAACACTGCTGATGGAGAGCTGGACTCTACCTTCCTTCCAAGTGATCTGCAAGGGCTTTCTGGAATCCTGTTTTCTGAAGTCCCAGGTATACAAAAGACTTCCTTTAATTCTGAAGCTGCTACTGGACTCTGCCTTCAGCGAGTCCTACCCTTGCCTGAGGTTCCCTCTCCAAATTCTGGGCCGCAGATCTGGGTTCTACTGCTGTTTTCTACAAAACTGATGCATCATCACCATTGCAACTATCCGAACCATCGCATCGCCCTTCGACACCAGTGCAGAGGCTAATTGACGACAGTGGTTCTACTGCCTGCATGGCAATACAAAAACTCTCTGGGTGGCTTTATGATAGCACATCATTGGCTTCACCTCAACAAAGCCTGACTGTATGGAAAAGATTGATGCATCATGCCCTCAGTGTCGACACTTTGCTCTATATAAAAGTACTTTCTCAGTGGGCACAGTGTGGGTCCTACTGTCGTCCTGGTCAGCCTGAACCAACGAATTGCACCCGTTCCTCACAACCTCAAGTAACCTTTTAACCGCTAGTCATGTTTAAGCACTGCTTTTGTATTTAAGCTTCATATATCTACTTCTGCTGCTTGGAATTGTGTCAGTTTGGTCTTATTTTATTCAGATACATATTCTCTGGTTTTCTAAACCTGTGTGGAGTTCTTTTGTGGTGCATTCATCGTGTTACAGTATGTATGTGTGTTGCACAAATACTTTACACATTGTCTCTTTAGATAAGCCTGGCTGCTCTGTGCCAAGCTACCAGAGGCTGAGCACAGGTTATCCTTTAGTGTCTATCTAGCTTACCCTGACTGGAGTGGTGGTTCCTGCCCGACCTGTGTGCATACTTCAGACAACCAGGAATCCTTTTTCTACCATCCTAAATTTAGAAATGTGTGTAATCTGGTTAGAATTCAGGAACAGAGCGAGGAAATGATGGCAATATTTCTAAATTGAGAAAAATAACCATGATCTTAAAGGTTTTTCATACATCGCAGATCAATTCGATTACACAGATTTATCAATTGCATAAAGGGATTTCAAACCTCAAGTTTATGTGATTCAGCACGACTGGAGAAGGTGACATTATAAAACCTGCTAGAATGAAAGGTAAATTAGCTTTGCAAAAGCGCCCTTCATTTAAAATGCTGGAAGCAGGATTGAATGCTAGCTAGTGAGGCAGAGATTATTTTTTCCAAATAAAGCCACAACGCTTCTCCACCATGAATCATAAGCAATTCATCATGCTGAGCCCTTTCTACTTGAAACCACAACTCACTGACTGAAAATGTTTGGGAGGAGACTGACAAATATTCCATCCAATGGGGTTTGAGGGAAGAGTGCTCTGAAAAACACATGGTGTCTTCTGTAGATATATCTAAAACACCCAAGTTTCATTAAACCATTGCACTTTTAATCTAGTGGGAGAGGCCATTAACATTCCAAAATGTAATGCCCAGCTCCTCCATGGATTTGATTTGTTAGAAAACTATGAATATTTACAACAAGGGGTGGTGATGGACAGAGTCTCTGAATTAAGCAGAGTACTCTCACCCAGTCAAGAGATCAGGGCTAGAGCCAACACCGTTTTTTAGCTCATTGCACCATCCCAGTTTCAGAACCTGGCTGTATGCAAATTAGTCTGTCCCTGGCCCAGTGCATCATGGGAACAGGGCAGACCAGACTACAAAAGCCAATTCTTACACTGGGAAGGAAACAAGCTTCCGGGGACCGGTTTCTGCCATTTCAGGCGTCTTCGGCCCGGCTTGCTTGAATCCTGATGGTGCAATGAGCAAGGGACTCACATCTGAGTATACCCTTCCACGCTTAGGGTGGACAAAATTATTTACAACAAGGGGTGGTGATGGACAGAGTCTCTGAATTAAGCAGAGTACTCTCACCCAGTCAAGAGATCAGGGCTAGAGCCAACACCGTTTTTTAGCTCATTGCACCATCCCAGTTTCAGAACCTGGCTGTATGCAAATTAGTCTGTCCCTGGCCCAGTGCATCATGGGAACAGGGCAGACCAGACTACAAAAGCCAATTCTTACACTGGGAAGGAAACAAGCTTCCGGGGACCGGTTTCTGCCATTTCAGGCGTCTTCGGCCCGGCTTGCTTGAATCCTGATGGTGCAATGAGCAAGGGACTCACATCTGAGTATACCCTTCCACGCTTAGGGTGGACAAAATTATTTACAACAAGGGGTGGTGATGGACAGAGTCTCTGAATTAAGCAGAGTACTCTCACCCAGTCAAGAGATCAGGGCTAGAGCCAACACCGTTTTTTAGCTCATTGCACCATCCCAGTTTCAGAACCTGGCTGTATGCAAATTAGTCTGTCCCTGGCCCAGTGCATCATGGGAACAGGGCAGACCAGACTACAAAAGCCAATTCTTACACTGGGAAGGAAACAAGCTTCCGGGGACCGGTTTCTGCCATTTCAGGCGTCTTCGGCCCGGCTTGCTTGAATCCTGATGGTGCAATGAGCAAGGGACTCACATCTGAGTATACCCTTCCACGCTTAGGGTGGACAAAATTATTTACAACAAGGGGTGGTGATGGACAGAGTCTCTGAATTAAGCAGAGTACTCTCACCCAGTCAAGAGATCAGGGCTAGAGCCAACACCGTTTTTTAGCTCATTGCACCATCCCAGTTTCAGAACCTGGCTGTATGCAAATTAGTCTGTCCCTGGCCCAGTGCATCATGGGAACAGGGCAGACCAGACTACAAAAGCCAATTCTTACACTGGGAAGGAAACAAGCTTCCGGGGACCGGTTTCTGCCATTTCAGGCGTCTTCGGCCCGGCTTGCTTGAATCCTGATGGTGCAATGAGCAAGGGACTCACATCTGAGTATACCCTTCCACGCTTAGGGTGGACAAAATTATTTACAACAAGGGGTGGTGATGGACAGAGTCTCTGAATTAAGCAGAGTACTCTCACCCAGTCAAGAGATCAGGGCTAGAGCCAACACCGTTTTTTAGCTCATTGCACCATCCCAGTTTCAGAACCTGGCTGTATGCAAATTAGTCTGTCCCTGGCCCAGTGCATCATGGGAACAGGGCAGACCAGACTACAAAAGCCAATTCTTACACTGGGAAGGAAACAAGCTTCCGGGGACCGGTTTCTGCCATTTCAGGCGTCTTCGGCCCGGCTTGCTTGAATCCTGATGGTGCAATGAGCAAGGGACTCACATCTGAGTATACCCTTCCACGCTTAGGGTGGACAAAATTATTTACAACAAGGGGTGGTGATGGACAGAGTCTCTGAATTAAGCAGAGTACTCTCACCCAGTCAAGAGATCAGGGCTAGAGCCAACACCGTTTTTTAGCTCATTGCACCATCCCAGTTTCAGAACCTGGCTGTATGCAAATTAGTCTGTCCCTGGCCCAGTGCATCATGGGAACAGGGCAGACCAGACTACAAAAGCCAATTCTTACACTGGGAAGGAAACAAGCTTCCGGGGACCGGTTTCTGCCATTTCAGGCGTCTTCGGCCCGGCTTGCTTGAATCCTGATGGTGCAATGAGCAAGGGACTCACATCTGAGTATACCCTTCCACGCTTAGGGTGGACAAAATTATTTACAACAAGGGGTGGTGATGGACAGAGTCTCTGAATTAAGCAGAGTACTCTCACCCAGTCAAGAGATCAGGGCTAGAGCCAACACCGTTTTTTAGCTCATTGCACCATCCCAGTTTCAGAACCTGGCTGTATGCAAATTAGTCTGTCCCTGGCCCAGTGCATCATGGGAACAGGGCAGACCAGACTACAAAAGCCAATTCTTACACTGGGAAGGAAACAAGCTTCCGGGGACCGGTTTCTGCCATTTCAGGCGTCTTCGGCCCGGCTTGCTTGAATCCTGATGGTGCAATGAGCAAGGGACTCACATCTGAGTATACCCTTCCACGCTTAGGGTGGACAAAATTATTTACAACAAGGGGTGGTGATGGACAGAGTCTCTGAATTAAGCAGAGTACTCTCACCCAGTCAAGAGATCAGGGCTAGAGCCAACACCGTTTTTTAGCTCATTGCACCATCCCAGTTTCAGAACCTGGCTGTATGCAAATTAGTCTGTCCCTGGCCCAGTGCATCATGGGAACAGGGCAGACCAGACTACAAAAGCCAATTCTTACACTGGGAAGGAAACAAGCTTCCGGGGACCGGTTTCTGCCATTTCAGGCGTCTTCGGCCCGGCTTGCTTGAATCCTGATGGTGCAATGAGCAAGGGACTCACATCTGAGTATACCCTTCCACGCTTAGGGTGGACAAAATTATTTACAACAAGGGGTGGTGATGGACAGAGTCTCTGAATTAAGCAGAGTACTCTCACCCAGTCAAGAGATCAGGGCTAGAGCCAACACCGTTTTTTAGCTCATTGCACCATCCCAGTTTCAGAACCTGGCTGTATGCAAATTAGTCTGTCCCTGGCCCAGTGCATCATGGGAACAGGGCAGACCAGACTACAAAAGCCAATTCTTACACTGGGAAGGAAACAAGCTTCCGGGGACCGGTTTCTGCCATTTCAGGCGTCTTCGGCCCGGCTTGCTTGAATCCTGATGGTGCAATGAGCAAGGGACTCACATCTGAGTATACCCTTCCACGCTTAGGGTGGACAAAATTATTTACAACAAGGGGTGGTGATGGACAGAGTCTCTGAATTAAGCAGAGTACTCTCACCCAGTCAAGAGATCAGGGCTAGAGCCAACACCGTTTTTTAGCTCATTGCACCATCCCAGTTTCAGAACCTGGCTGTATGCAAATTAGTCTGTCCCTGGCCCAGTGCATCATGGGAACAGGGCAGACCAGACTACAAAAGCCAATTCTTACACTGGGAAGGAAACAAGCTTCCGGGGACCGGTTTCTGCCATTTCAGGCGTCTTCGGCCCGGCTTGCTTGAATCCTGATGGTGCAATGAGCAAGGGACTCACATCTGAGTATACCCTTCCACGCTTAGGGTGGACAAAATTATTTACAACAAGGGGTGGTGATGGACAGAGTCTCTGAATTAAGCAGAGTACTCTCACCCAGTCAAGAGATCAGGGCTAGAGCCAACACCGTTTTTTAGCTCATTGCACCATCCCAGTTTCAGAACCTGGCTGTATGCAAATTAGTCTGTCCCTGGCCCAGTGCATCATGGGAACAGGGCAGACCAGACTACAAAAGCCAATTCTTACACTGGGAAGGAAACAAGCTTCCGGGGACCGGTTTCTGCCATTTCAGGCGTCTTCGGCCCGGCTTGCTTGAATCCTGATGGTGCAATGAGCAAGGGACTCACATCTGAGTATACCCTTCCACGCTTAGGGTGGACAAAATTATTTACAACAAGGGGTGGTGATGGACAGAGTCTCTGAATTAAGCAGAGTACTCTCACCCAGTCAAGAGATCAGGGCTAGAGCCAACACCGTTTTTTAGCTCATTGCACCATCCCAGTTTCAGAACCTGGCTGTATGCAAATTAGTCTGTCCCTGGCCCAGTGCATCATGGGAACAGGGCAGACCAGACTACAAAAGCCAATTCTTACACTGGGAAGGAAACAAGCTTCCGGGGACCGGTTTCTGCCATTTCAGGCGTCTTCGGCCCGGCTTGCTTGAATCCTGATGGTGCAATGAGCAAGGGACTCACATCTGAGTATACCCTTCCACGCTTAGGGTGGACAAAATTATTTACAACAAGGGGTGGTGATGGACAGAGTCTCTGAATTAAGCAGAGTACTCTCACCCAGTCAAGAGATCAGGGCTAGAGCCAACACCGTTTTTTAGCTCATTGCACCATCCCAGTTTCAGAACCTGGCTGTATGCAAATTAGTCTGTCCCTGGCCCAGTGCATCATGGGAACAGGGCAGACCAGACTACAAAAGCCAATTCTTACACTGGGAAGGAAACAAGCTTCCGGGGACCGGTTTCTGCCATTTCAGGCGTCTTCGGCCCGGCTTGCTTGAATCCTGATGGTGCAATGAGCAAGGGACTCACATCTGAGTATACCCTTCCACGCTTAGGGTGGACAAAATTATTTACAACAAGGGGTGGTGATGGACAGAGTCTCTGAATTAAGCAGAGTACTCTCACCCAGTCAAGAGATCAGGGCTAGAGCCAACACCGTTTTTTAGCTCATTGCACCATCCCAGTTTCAGAACCTGGCTGTATGCAAATTAGTCTGTCCCTGGCCCAGTGCATCATGGGAACAGGGCAGACCAGACTACAAAAGCCAATTCTTACACTGGGAAGGAAACAAGCTTCCGGGGACCGGTTTCTGCCATTTCAGGCGTCTTCGGCCCGGCTTGCTTGAATCCTGATGGTGCAATGAGCAAGGGACTCACATCTGAGTATACCCTTCCACGCTTAGGGTGGACAAAATTATTTACAACAAGGGGTGGTGATGGACAGAGTCTCTGAATTAAGCAGAGTACTCTCACCCAGTCAAGAGATCAGGGCTAGAGCCAACACCGTTATTGAATACACATGTTACTATTAACTGGTTTCACGGAAAAGGCCATAACCATAGAGTATAATTTATTTGTTTTTTACCAACCATGATTCCCAATTGGGTTATTAGATGAGGGGAGGGGGTGGAATCCCAGGGCCTGATCAGAAGAAGCTGGATCCAAGTTGTGGAGGTCATTGTCATTGATGGGGTGCTGGTCCTCATCAAGCCCAGTGAAGATTTCTTCCTTCAGACTTAGAAGTATTTCTGGAGTGTGGATTCACCCAGAAGGATGAAACTGCAGACTGTATCCAAACAGGGCTCCATAAAGCTGCATACAGCTGCCAGAAGGTCCTAGCGAAGAGCAGTTGCTGCTTTGGAGATGTAGTGGGAACTATTGCGAATATAGGACAACCGGAGATGCATGTGGGGTGGATCGGCAGGCAGTTAAATTCCCAGGCAGGTTTCCTGAATAATGTTCAAAGTTACAGCCTTTAGGATTAGGCTTGAGCAGAAGCACCAACATCACTTTTAAGGGTCCAGGTCCTCGGGCACCACTTGGGGTGAGGGGGGGAGTTAGGGTGACTCCAGCAGGAGCCAACAGCAAGGTTTTAGATCCCTGGAGCTCGTTATGTGGCTGTATCTCACATAGTAGCCCATTCAAATAGCCCTTTGAATAACTCCTGAAGTCCTTGGTTCAAAAGTTCAAGTCTTGCTTCCTCAGGTAGCATTTTAGCAGGCAGCAGGGCTATTCTTCCACAGCAGGGCAGTACCTCCAGCAGCAGAAAAGTAGCGGAATCCTTCTTCTTTCACTTGTCCTGAAGCAATCTGAAGAGTGATTCTGGGGACCATTATTTATATCTGGTGCAAGCATTTGTTTGTGTGTGGGGAGGACACCCTCTTCTACCTCACATCCGGTTCTTGAATGTTCTTCCCATCCCCTGTCAAGGCTCCAAACAGTCAGGGTAATAAAAGGCTCATATCAGATTCCATTGTGTTTGCTGGAGGCAAAGCCCTTTGAAGTGTAAGTGTGTCAGGGTACAGCTCCTCCCTCCTGGGAGGATGGTCTGTTATGCCCTCATCTGGTCCCATTTGTGTCACTGAGTGGAAGGAATACGCAAACCCTAACAGCAGAGCCATTCACAATCATGTGAACCAGGATATTGGCAGCATGCACAAATGATTGGGAAAAGAAAATGCCAACTTTCTTAAAAAAAAGTAATGTGACATAAAATCCGACTTTACATTTATGGGGATTTTAAATTACAATTCATTTGAATCTAAAGCGCATATATTTAGCTGCACCCAATTCAAAGTTAGCACTTATTCAATGTAATATGGTAATCCAGTGTTAGTCAAAATGGAGAGACAGGCCTTAGCAAAATGAAAATGACTTTAGGAGTTTCTCTGCCAAGATTGTACATTTAAGTACACATGTTCTATGTTTTAAATATGATGCACCCTGCCCAAGTAGCAGGTAGGGCCTACCTTTGGAGTGACCTAAAATATTCAAAACGAAGGTTTAGGCCTGGCAAAAGGTTTATTTTGACAGGTCCAAATAGCAGTTTAAAACTGCACTGCAGGCAGCCATGGCAGGCCTGAGACCTGTTTTAAAGTGGTACTTTAATGGGTGGTACAATGAGTACTGCAGGCTCACTGGTAGCATTTAACTTGCAGGCCTAGGTACATGTAGTATTTACCAGAGACTTACAAATAAATTAAACATGCCAATTGGGTGCATGTTTTAAGGAGATGGCATAAGCACTTTAACACTCATTAGCAGTGTTAAAGTGCACAGACTCCTACAGTCAACAAAAACAAATTCAGCAAAGGAGGAGGAGTGAAAGTAAAAGGTGTCAGGGAATACCACCTAACGTTATTAGGGGTAACCCACCCATTTTAGTGTGTGAAAGATCACCGCCAGCCCCACCTGCTGTCTGTTCCAAAACTTTTCTCACCCATGGGGAAACCCCCATCTGTCTTTTCTGCCTATCAGCTCCCTAAGCTGTCTGTTGCCTCTTTCCTGTGCTCTGTATATTATTTACAGAAACACTAAGAATATGTAAATGTAAAACTATTGTATGCTTTCACTAAAATGGTTGGTGGTACAGAGGCCCCAATTAATGCAGGGTAGGCACATTTGTACAGGTTCTTCTTAACTTACTCGCCCAGATATTGCAAACCTATCGCCTTGCGCACAAGTTAATTTTAGCATGGTGGGAAAAAGAATGCATAATAAAATGCATTCTTTACAGAAACATCTACAATATAAAGCAGGATTAAGCATCCGAATGACGTGCAGCCAGGTTATGCTCCATTTAACCTCTTGGTTTGATGGCCATGCTCAACATTCTAGGAGGAAATAGCATTCATTAAAAGTCAAAATCTGAATATATGTCACAGAAACCATGCTTCATCTCATAGTAAGTTGCCTCTTAGTGCTGCAGGCCTTCAGTCTACTTGGTGCAACGTACATTTTCACATTTTTAGGGATTGATTTGCCAATCTCTGATAAAGCTTAAAGGTATGAACTATATAATGTAAATGCAATGTTCTAATGATATTTTCCCCATCAGTTTAAATAGTTATGCTAATTTAGATCCATAATGAATTTTACCAACAGTCAGACCTGTACATTTTTGACAAAGATTCACCTGTACTGGACATGATGCTTGATGTTCTAGCAATAACAATATGAACAGCAGCATACCAAAGACCAAGGGTTTCCCATCACTAATCACAGTGCACATAGAACAATTTAGATGCAGAGGAAAGGAAAAACTAGGAATGCATTCCTTCGCAGGACCACAGTCCAGATGAAGACTCCACCAAATTGCCTGTCTGCAGAGGGTCAAAGTTGATTATTTTATAGCTTAATTTGGGACACACACACTGGCTAAATGCTTTATCATCTTACAGCACAGAGGATTACCCTTGAAAACAAGCTGAGGCTGTTGGGAACAACCCTTTCCCAGGAGATCCAAATGATGCACTATGTATATGTGTACAACAATAAGCATATTCTTAAACCTTTTGTGCTTGCACCAGAGGTTATATTGCTTTTTCCTCCCTCCACCTTGGGTTACAGAAGAAGAATTTTCACTGCAGCCAGAAGTACTTATTTTTTAGTGAAAGAATGTCAGCATGCTGATATAATCACTAGAGATGTGTAAATGTTCACCAGAGGATTTCAATTTTCAACTTCAGTGGAATTCATGTATGGGGTACAGACCAGCCTCCTCAACTTCTTCTACATTGATTCCTGTGTGAGGTTTTCCATAAGTGGGTAATCTTATCTACTAGACCACTGTGGCTTTGTGGGAGTTGAGTATGTTGTGAGATCAGCAAGAGATACCACTTTGGATGATGAAAAATTGCAGCAGCCTAGAAAAAGGGCTGAATTTAATAGGAGAAGTGAGCTTGGTGTTGTTGATGTGCTGTTAGATCTTTTACATTTTCGATGGAAGAAGATTTTGATGGAATTGCACTTGTCTGAGGAGTGTGGGAAAGATAGGCAGATGGTTTGTGCACCAATTGATTGCCTTGAAGAGAGTTTGGATTCTTTTGATATCTTCATTGATTGTGGTATAGTATTTCGCTTTTGCTGATGTGATGAGCTGTCTGTGTGTTGTGTGGAGTGACTTCAGTATCATGAGGTTATGACAAGTACTGATTTGTTACTATTTTCTTTCATGTCCACTGATTAAACATTTAAGAACAGAGATGAATAGTTGGGGAGGAAGTGAGTCCTTCATAAATAATAAACCCAAACTCTTGTCTAGGCCAAAGTACAAGTTCAGTAAAATAAAACTGGGCTTAACCCCTGGCAGCTTTACCTCAATGAAAAGTGTGTAACGTATTTCACAGTAACAAGGCAAATAAAAAGTCAAAACACAAAACAAACAAAAATTCACAACCAATTTCCAAAAAATGGAGAATAAATGAATATGAAAAATGACACAACAATGACTAAAATTCAATAGGGTGAACCTGAGACATACATTTTTGAAAAACGTTTAGTGCAAAAAGCATAAACTATTACTAAAAAGCCAGTCAGATGTCATTGTTCGAGGTTGACCAGAACTTAGGAGTGATTTGATAGGAAAAATTCCTCTAGGTGGTTTAAACCCAAGAGAAAGCGATGGACCATCACGTATAAATGGAGGGTCAGTTCAATGCACAAAGCCACCAGACCTAGAAAGTCAACATTATTCTCAAATGATGGAGCCTTCATGGGTGTCCGTGTTGCCTTTTCTAGAAGTAATGCTTATAGTGCAAAAGACTCTGCATGGTATACTTGAGGCGATTATAGTTAAGAATGACGGGGTGAACTCTCACACTATACTCTTAAATACTATAGCGAAGAATATGTGTACAATGAATACTTGCATGTCTGCTCTGGTAAGACCAGTGGTTCCCCCTGAAAAGGAGGGTGGGAAAACAATGGTTGTGTTATGAAGGGTTCTTTGCAAAGCCAAGATTCAATTTATACCTCCAGAATTCCAATGCTAATTAAGAGAAGGGTTGACCATATAATAGTAGTAAATAGGAGTGTAAAGAGTAATAGTCCGAACAATAGAAGAAGATTGGGATAGTTGGAAGGGTAGTGACTGTCAAGAAAGATACTGCAACAAGTAAGGTAGAAAAGAAAGCCACAGTAACCCACTCCTCCAACTTTAGAGCAAAGAAAGGTATGCCTATAAGGAGCCCGGAAAATGAGTGCACAACCAATCAGAGTATGCAGATCAGCTAGTACCTGTGAACGCTAGGACTCAGAAGGTTGCACCAGGTGTACAAAGAGGAGAGTAGACAACTGAAAATTAAATTGCATGAAAGTGATCACCTTCTGTACTTCGATATAATGTGGTAGTATTTAAAAACTGTACCTCCCTAAAAACAATAGCCTCCAATGATTTAAAACAACATTTGATACTGGATTCATACAGGGAATTAAACATCTTGGGTCTTAGAAGAGTGCAAAATGGGGAAATAATAGGAAGCATGGTGAAGGTATTGTTAAATAGCCGTGCAGGGCTCTGCAACTGTCAGTCAAATCTATCACTGGTGGTATTGTGGAGCGTTTTAGGATCCTAGCGTAATTTACCGATTCATGTCCTTATATAGGTATAATTCGCCTTGCCCTTATATAGGCATAGAAATTATAACCATATATAGACATAGCCCATCCAGTCCAAATACAGGCATGGCTACTTCCACTAGTTCCAAAAAGCCACAACGATTTCTTGGAAAACTCGGCATCAGCAGTCAGGGACATCTCCTTTCTTGAATATTGATTTGTCCTAGAAATCATGGCGTTTTCAAAGAACTACCATTCCCTTGGAGTTCTTTGGTGACATTATTATGTCCGACTTTACGTCAAACAAGGCACCTTCAAGGTATAAATATGCCTTTACTTGCCCGAGCAAACACACGGTGGTTTGGAGCAGCTCGTCTATCTACTTGCCCGACGCAGCTCGCTACAGCAAGTGCTGAAGGAAGGCGACCCTCCAGCTGACGCACTGACAGAGAGGCTACTTTTCTCTCGCTGCGAATCCAGCTCCAGTGTTTCCAAGCTCCCCTTGCGGGGTGTTGGGAAATCGAGTCCGAGACAGAGATACCAGAACTCCTTCATTCTAAAACCAAGGTACGGAGCTGATTAGACCCTAAGAGAAATCTTGGATAGATTCTTGACAAAGAAACTAAACCTTTGCTACACCACACTAACTTCTTCCCTCGTACTAGACTTAGGTTAGGTACATTGAGGTAGGCGTATTTTAGAAGCTCCAGTTGAGTACTTTTTACCCTTTGTTATTCATGTATGTATTTATCTATGGTCTAGAAACCATACAATGCTTTTACAGTATTATTTTATAATACTCTTCTTACTGTACGCATTATACTTTGCAACCAGTATTACGATTGTAGCAGTTCACTTTACTTGCATGAGTAAGAAGACTGTTCAATAAACCCTTTTATTGAAAACACTAGTCTCTCTATTTCTCCGCACCTCTGATGAAACGAAGCATGCACGATTGACTGAGTAAAATATCTATCTATTGTTTACACGACTCTGGAGATCAGTTTTATTCTTGGGGAAACAAAGTTGTCATGTTTATGCGGTTGTCAGAAACTCATCCTTTTTTTGAATTTGAGAAAGTTTCTAATGACCTCCGAGCTAGCTGGCACTCACAATTAAGTCTAATATATTTGATAGCGACCTAGTCGACCTCAGTCCTACGTCAAACCTATAGGATACATTATTCCAATGCGCTGAGCCTATTGGGAATATAGAAACTACACTACATGTAGGCACTAATTTAACACTAGATACTAGAGTAACTCAGTCGTGCTTTTCACAGAGACCCCCTTTTCCTGTAAAATACTCCAATAGACGTCTGGAGTGGGTAAAAGGATAAAATATCCGCCATTACTGAGTAGGACGAAAATCCTATGTATTAGTTTTTGGTTTGTTCAACGTTGAAGGATACAGTGTTCCAAAATATTGTGCACCTTATCTTTGTTTCCTTGAAACTTGCACTGCAAACATTCAACAAAATGTCGGATAGCGACACCGAGAATGGTAGACCTACAAGAAACAACAACGCAACCGGTGGAGCTGCAGCAGCTGCAGCCTGACCGGGCTTTGACGTTACAGGGTTTATTAAAGACGACGCGGATGCTTTAATCATCCCGGAAAATTTAAGGAAAATCATCACTATAAAGCTTATAACAAATGGCCTATCATCGAGAGGTGGTAGGGTACTTTTTGTCATAGAGGCACACGAATATCAGCAGACAGAGGTATTATCTTTTCATGGATTATCTTACCAGAAGCAAGTCCATTAACACATGTGTTCCACTTCTACAAAGTAGAGGAACCTCCAGCAGAAAACACTTAGTTGAAGGATATTGAAATTCCATTAACATACCAAGAGCATGCCCTCTAGTTTAAAGGCGCCCTACAACATCAAAATCACATTACCAGGCTCGGTCCACTAGGTAGACCAGGAGCAACATGGCCGGTACTAGCCAGCTATACACCACATCCTGCCTTTGAAGGAATGACAGGTCAAGAACTATTAGTTCAACTAAAACAATTAATCAAAATACATTGACAATTGGTTCAATATGTCATGCAGACTCGAACAGTCCAAACTCCTATAAGGATTCCACAGCAAATCCCTCACCAGGGGAACACTAATAAATTCATACCACAGACTATACAATCAGTCATTGGTAAATTGCCCCCAAAAAGGGAACAAATTCCATTCTGGATAGCTCAGAAAAAAACTCAAATAGAGGCAGTATTTCCAGATAGTACACCACATGAGAAACATAGGATTCTAACAATCTGCTTACCAATGGGGATCGCACCACACCTGGAGGACTGTGACACTTGGTGTACAGTCTTTGCTGCAATCTACACAAAAACACATGGTGTTCCGTCTATGGCTGTAATACCAGACGTCCTGAAACAGAAATGAATACGGGGCAGAGCCTGCTTTAAATCTGGGTATGAAATTACTTAAAGATTTCAAACTGGTCTCAGCTATAATATTAGCTAATATTAAAGGTGAAGCAGCATCCGTGGCAATCCGCAAAAATCTTAAAAGAACTTGATGTAACTGAGCAACCATATGACTGGCCAGAATAATAGAAAAATCCTATGAAGAACTAGGTAGAGATAGTTCGGGTGGGAAACCAGTTAAGCCCCAACTAACAGAAAGTCCTGAAAAGGTCTTTATTAAAAACACTCTCACTACTCCTAAAAAGAAGTGGGAAAACACTAAACACACACTTCCTAAAGAGAAGCGTTCTCAATTCACAGGTAGGTCTCCTCAAAGGGAGCCCTCTGAAAAGAGGTATAGCCTCAGGAAGAGGGATAATTTGAGAAAACCTGATAGATATCAAGATACTGATACACGTTCCTCTGGCACCTTTCAGAATTACTCACAGAAATCGGAAGAAGAGGATGGTCAGAACACGAGGAAGAACGCGTGAAGTCCAAAGACGATCAATACGTTCCAAAAAATAAGAAAACCCAATCCACCAAGAAGAAGGTAGCAGATCTAAAAATCAGACATACCGAGGATCTTGAGGACACAACTCAAGAACCGGGAGTGGGCCCAGACAATGCTGGACAGCGCAACAGAAGTTACCATAGCTCGCAAGATCCTGAAGGATCATCTGGAGACAGTGGAATTGAATGAGTACATTCAAGTTGAAACTGCCGATACCAGGGTTAGTGTACCCCATAAGTTATATGAAATGCTCCTAACTAGGAAATAAGAGCACTTTTTTGAGAGAAGCTCTCTAAGGGTTATGACATTCTTCTAGCTGAAAAAGACTGGCCACCAAAATTTGTCAGGGAGTGCCCACATGGCGGAGACATCATTATGCAAGCCTTCTCTAATCATATTCCAATTCACTTAAAATACACTTATGCCAGAACATGGGCTGTAACCCAGGCTCCCGCATTATATAAAAATCATGTAGGATGGGACGAGGACTCTCCTCACCTTAAAATCCAGTTAAAAAATCAACCAACTGCTCAGAGGCAGTATTCAGTTAAGCAAGAAGCTAAAAAACAGGTCAGGGAGATCTTAGATCAATTTAAATACCAAGAGGTGATTGAAACATGCACCTCGTCCATGAACAATCCTTTGTTTCCTGTCTCTAAACAAGACAATACATATTGTCTAGTTTTGGACTATAGACATTTAAACTCTTGTTGCAAAACCTTTGCAGTACAAAATGCACACATTGCAGCACTAATGAATAACATTGTGCGTTAAAAATATAAAACCACATTAGATATTTCTAACGGTTTCTTCTGTCAAAACATTGCACCTGAAAGCAGGAACTTGACCGCTTTCTCAATTATGGGGACACAGCGTCACTTCTGTCGTCTCCCCCAGGGATTCACGAATACTCCGGGGTTATTTTCAGCGGGGGTAACAGAGTTACTACAAACGTATGATGATGAGGCATTATCTCATGTCAATGACATCTATCTAACAGATGATGATTTGGACAGGCACTTGAACAGAGTGAATACCATTATACTTGGATTCGCCTCTGAAGGGTATAAATTCAACTTTAAAAAATAAAGAATTGCCCACCTCAACATCCTCTTTCTAGGATATGAGTTATCAAGTGAAGGCAAAAGCCTGGCAGACAACTTTTTAGAAAAATGTGTGCTGCTCCAACCTCCAAAAATGCTGAAAAACATACAGTCAATTCTAGGTTTCCTGAATTTCGGAAGAACTTACATTTGAAACTACGCAGAAAGGGTTAAACCTCTCTACAAATTAATAAAACCTGATTTCAAAACTACTAATTGGACTCAAAAACACACAGAAATGTTGAATCACTGCAAACAGACATGTTAGCAACATCACAGTTACAGACACGCGTAAATGTACGCAACCTTGTAATCGCAATAATCCTAGGAAGATGCGAATTTACATACTTAACTTTTAATGAAGGTGAAAAAGTACTGATCGCTTACAAATCACACTTGTACACACAAGCTGAAATGAAATTCACTTCAACAGAAAAAATTCTGACAGCAGTTCAAACTGCAGTAGCAAAACAGAGAGCCCTCGCACAGGGTAAACGCATAATGGTTGTTACTCCTGTACCTGCCTTAGAGGCAGTGACAAAAGCGAGCATTCCAAATGCAAAGGCTTTACATCCGAGATGGATACAATGGGTTAATTCTCTTGCTACAACAGATGTTGAATACCTTTTTGACCCATACTTGAAAACACAAGAATTTCTCCAATACGAACAAGAATGTCCTCTGCTCACTGAGATTCTGCCTCTAGAACAGTACAAATGTATAATTTATACAAACAGATCAGCACAGCCCGCAATTGGGGGTAAACAAGCTTATAGTGCTGTGTGCGCGATTGTTAAAGGTCGCTGGCGCGATGGTAAATTCAGACCTATGGTCACAAAAATACAATCTCTCGGAGACTGTACAGCTCAGCGAGCTGAACTACAGGCGTTCAAGATGGCGCTTGAAAATACCAATCACGAATTCCCCACACTCATAGTGTGCGATTCGTATTACTGCGTCCAGTCTTACAATGAATACTTGCAGAACTGAGTTCAAAATGGTTTCAAAGACGCAAAAGGTGGCACAATCAAGCATAAGTTGCTTTGGGAACAAGTAGTTCAACTACAGAAAGAACTACAAAAGACTCACGTGATCCATACAGTGAGTCATCAGTGTGATGGCGTTCACGTTGCAGGGAATTTATTGGCTGATGAAGCAGTGAAGGCAGCTGTGCAAACGGCTTCCGTAGCTGCAATCACTCGTACGAAAACAAAAATAGAAGGCGAAACAATGCTAGCTGTCAATGCCACATGCAAAGACAGCGGTGCGGCATTACCTCTAAACTATCCACTCAAGTATGCATACATAATTGATGCCAACTCCGTCCCTTTTGCTCGAATCCCTGGAGTGGGTGATAGAGTAATTCCAAACAGGAGACGTAGAGGAGCTTTGATACAAGAAGCACATATGGGAGAGGGTCTGATACATCAAGTGATCTCTAAATCCATTCTAGAATTAAAAGAGACGTCCTGGTGGCCAGGGATGAATGCCCACATTCACGAATTTGCAATTAATTGCCATGACTGCAACAAAGATTGCAGCAGAGAACGCGGCCAGACACCTGGCTACAGTGTAGCCAGCCCAGTACAGACACCATTGTTAGACAGCATTAGGCTTTCTACATGCAGACGTCGCTATGGACGAATGCAGTCCCACAGCTATTAGGACAGATTCATTTGGATGTGGCCCCAATGCTCGGCTGACGCCCAAACTGTTATAAAAGATTTGCAAGTCTTTATCGGCACATACGCAATTGGCATGCTACATTCTGACCAGGGTCCTGCGTTTAGCTCTCGAGCTTACAAGGAGGCCATGGCCAATCTGGGCGTTGCATTGCGGTATTCGAGTCCATTCCATCCTGAGGGAAATTCTGTAGTGGAAAGAACAGACTGGGACATAAAGCAATCTATAACAGCTAGGGTATTAGGTTCGGGTGACGGGTGGGTCAAACATCTAATAAGTGTCCAACGTAGTTTAAACAATATGCCAAGAAATTCTCTGGGTGGAATCACTCCATATGAAATCCTTTTTGGTACTAGAATGCTTAACGAGGACCTTGATCGTCATACTTCAGTGGTAGAACAAAAAGCCTTTGATATCAAAGACCGTTTGGCTGTTTTGCAGCACTTGAATGAAACAAGAAGAAGTCTAAGCAACTCATTGCAGAAGCCAACGACCACTGAAGAAAAACTACATGCCCCAGCAAGGCCTGTCTGGATTCCAAAGATAGGGGATGTAGTCAGAGAAAAGATCATGGATAAGAAGGAATTTGGGCCTTCTTACAGAAAACCAGTACCAGTGCTAGCAATCCACGGATCAAGAACAGTGTTACTGCCGCCCCTTGCTGGAAGAAAGGAGAACCGGTTTGTGTCCATTGATCTGGTAAAACCACATCATGTGGCCGATAATAAGTACAAGGCCCAGTGGACTCCAAAGATGTAGCAGACGACCAAATCTTGCTACTATCCAAGAGGTTCAAACTGAGAGACTCATCTCCTTTGAAGAATCTGCAGTAAGAAAAGAAGGACTATGCAACAAAGCCATTGAACTTGTGCCTCTTGAAACCCAAATAACAGTTCGTCAAGACACTCCTGTCTACAATGATATAGCATCTGACTATACTAATATGACAAGGAATCAAGTAGCTCCAGCGGTTTCAAATAATCCTGATGCAATACCAACAATTGACAGAACTGCCTCTGGCTATTTCATCAACTTTGATACGTTTTCTGAGGTTCCCAGTGAGCCCAAAACAAAGCCAGCAAACAAAACTTTTAAAGACTAAGTAACAGAACTTTTTCAGCAACTTGAAAAGACGTATCTTATTTCACCATGGGTTGAATTTTGGATTGTGCTAGGCATACTTTTTCTCCTACTTTGGCTAATCCTTGTATTATCTTTGGGAATGCTGATAAATGGAAAATATAGTAAAATGGACACAGCAAGTAAGAACATCAACTTGCTCCTGAAGCCACACAAATCATCTCATCGTGAACAAAGAGACTTGACATCAGTGAACATCACAGCCGTTCCTATACCTGGTGGTATAGCATGGGACAGAACTAATTATTACATTTATGGTCCGGCCGAGTTGTTGAAGATCCCACATCAATTCAAGGTTTCCTTGAGTGACTTTGTTTCACCCAGCACATTTTCTGATGATTGGGACTTTGAGACTATTAAAAATATGATGTCAGATTTAGAGATGTCTGCAAAATGTACAAAACATGAATACTTAGAAGGTTCATCAGATTATGAGCAAATGTACTGTTATAATCACTATGGTCATCATTATTTGCACAAATCGGCAAACCCTAGACATGTTTATACTTTCAATAAATGGGAACTGTGGCATCCTGGTGTATGACGTGTAATGGAGTCATGAGCTGGAATGTTGTTGTTGTGGTATTCCATTTGAAGTCAGTTGGCCGAAGCTCTTTACTACTGAAGCTTTATTTATTTGATAAAATCTTCTTATCTAAACTACCCTCGTCATTATTGAAGAAGTATTTCACATTGGCGACGATTGGGAGCAACCGTGATAGAGCTTGAAGCGCTGCCGGAGTTACTTGTGGCAGATCAAGAGGTTATCACATGCTGTCCGACTCCAGTTGGAAGGAAACACGTTGAAACAGATAATATTTCCTCAAGTACTCTTTGACATCGTTTTGGTGTGTGCGTTCGGGAGAAGTATAACATTTCAGAACTATTCAGCTATTTTGAGATGAGTTTCTGCTATTGTCTGTAGAAATTGTTTTTGTTCCAGTTATGAATATTTAAAATATTTTTTTCTGCGTGACTATTTTTATACTAGTAAAGCTTGAAAATACTGTTAATCAGCTGAACTTATGTTCACAAGAGTTTATACCGAGCACACTACCGTTAAAAGTTAGCGTGAAGTGTAACACAACTCGAACATTCCCACAACCGGGCTCGAGCAGACTGTGTTCAAATGTCACCTTAAAGAGTCCGTCTTATATATGGAGTCTTTTCAAATTGGTAGTGTGTGTGCCACAATTTTCCATCTAGCGAATTAGCTATCTGGTGAATGTATTACGCTCTTCATATTTTAATTTTTCTTTTCTTTCCTGGAGTATTTCATTTCGATCCAGCATCTTGTAACATTATAAAGCCAGCGTTCGTTGTTAAACATGCACACGAGCATTAACGCTCTGATTCAAGTTTCTTTCATGACAACTAAATGCTGTATAAACACCAAAGAGAAGTACTTTACCTGCCATTTCTCTGTGTTCTGCTTCTTATTTGACATTGCTTTTCAGACAGAGTCTATTTATGAACGATGTGTTAGAAAATACATGCTTGGTTTCAACTTTTTGGAGAAAGAATATCAATGGCCACATTTTCATTTATAGGAAGCACATCATTGGATACTTCGTTTCCTAATTTTTTTTTTCAAAACAAGGCAGATGTTCCTACAAAATAGGCTCAAAGAACTTGATCATTTGTCATCTTAGGTACAACAATTCCGGTGATATGCACACCAGTTCAATTAATATTAATTGCTATTTATATGTATGATTAAGCAGACACCTATATGCAATTTTAATTTAGAAAATCTAGTTACTTATTTAGTATTGTTGTTAAAATAACAATTTTAGTGCATTCATTCACATACATAAAAAAATGGATGGTAATGTTGCACCTGTATCTTTCCCACCTAACCCAGGTGATCCTGTTTTAGAATGGAAACAGTGGAAAGAGGGTTTCGAAGCATACTTAGAAGCCATTGGAGGTGAGGATTATACAGGTAACAGGAAACTTGCAGTCCTTAAACATTCTTTGGGTGCAGAAGGAAGACATGTGTTAAGTCTTCTACCACCTGTTGTGGTCAGTGAAGATGAAGCTATGGATGTGTATGAAATCGCCATCTGTCAGCTAGATACATTATACATTAAAAAAATTAATGAGGTTGTGGCAAGACACAAATCAAATTTTTAAGTAGATCTCAGTTGCCTAATGAATCTGTTGATTCATTTTTAAATGGTTTAAGAATTCTTGCTGCAAAATGCAAATATGGGGATTTTCAGGATCAAATGTTACGCGATTGGTACACAAGATTGGTGATTCCAAATTACAAGAAAAATGACTTGCTGCGAAAGATCTGATGTTGGAGAAAGCTATTGACATTAGTCATAGATTTGAAGAGATGAAATTAGGAATGGAAGAATTAGCTGCAAAACCTACATCTGAAATTCAGGTTGTCAAAAAATTACTGTGGTTGTCAAACCTAATGGGAAAACATTTAAAATCAATCATGGATGTGGGAGATGAGAAACAAACTTGATCAACCAAAAGTGTCTAGAGATTCTAATGGTGTAGGTGGTCAACCAGTGAAAAACAGCTATCATCCCATACATGTGAATCTCAATTTAAAATAGGAGAATGGGTTCGAGTGAAAAAAGGAAGATTAATAAAATCTGGGGAATCTAAGTTTTCTAATCCCATGAAGATTGTCAGAGTTGGTCACCAGGTTGTAGAATTAACAGATGGAAATATGTGGAGCAAGAGCAAAGTAGTGAAAGTGCCTAAGTGTTTGAGACCAAATGCTAGTACATCTGATGGAACAAGCAATGTTTTGACTAAACAACTAAACAATAAAGGTTCAAGTAGTACTGTGTCTTCAAGATTGAAATTCAAACCAGCCTTGTGTAAAGATTATGTCATGTCATGATACATGATCCTTATCATTTGTCATGTTGATGTTGAATGCATCATCCATTTTGTACTGCAAAAATATGTTTCACATTTGTACATACAGTTGGATATCATTTAATTAATTAATAATTTATTTGACATTATTTCCCTTCTCTTTTATTTTAACAAATATTATCTTTCATGTTTAATATGTTTATGTGTTGCAATTTTATTAACATTGTTACTTACAAACATATGTTAACGAAAGGGGGTGTGTGGCATCCTGGTGTATGACGTGTAATGGAGTCACTGGCTGGAATCTTGTTGTTGTGGTATTCCATTTTAAGTCAGTTGGCCCAAGCTCTTTACTACTGAAGCTTCGTTTATTTGATGCTTAATAAAATCTTCTTATCTAAACTACCCTCGTCATTATTGAAGAAGGATTTCACAGGAACATTGTCCAACGCCACCAAATGGTAGCTCAAAAACATTCTATGAAAATTTTCCATACTTTTCACGTTTTTATGTCTCAAATCCCGAAACATTTTACTTTAGAAATAAGACAGGAATGTAAAGTATGTTGAGTAATACGAAGCACATTTATTCTGCTGCTTTTTATGCTCAGTTGTCTACTTTAGGCTTTGACTTTTGGAAGAACAACATTGAGACAAAAACTGTCTGGGGCACAAAAGACTGGCAAGTGCAGGGAATAGAAGCTTTATTTTGAGTCTGCATTATCCCTGAACAAATAATGTTTTTGAATGTGCAACAAACATCCTGTCTTGGCCTGGCCAAGATAAAAGATTTGAACGAACCGTCCATATCTATACCTACACCTGATAGTAATAACACTACAGTGGGGGTGGTCGACGTAAAAACAATTTTCCTTCAAAACAGAACTGATCCTGATTGGAAAAAATTATTAATCTGGCCCACAGACACAAACAACTGTCAAGATAGATTCCTGAACAAGACACAAGGATTTAAAGTAACTAGGCCAGACCCAAGATATGTCCAGAGACTACATGGAGGTATAGTAACCACATACACTGTAGGAAAACTGTGCCTTGAGTGGCTGCAAAAATCTACAATTACAGAGGTAAAACAACACTTATCTTTACTTAAAGATGGCTTTGATTTAAGGGACTTCTAACAAGGTCCTGCAAAACAACGTTATAAACGTTTCATAAACACAGGTATATATGCCATTTATAATGAAGCTTGGAAAGCGACACAAGCAGAGACTGCAGATCAAAAACGAGAAATTGATCATATTAATTTAGAGACAGCTCTCTCTGTAGTTGACAATGGGTTAACGACTCTGTCATCCAGAATTTATTCTTTGGACAGCCTTGTATCCTCTGCCATTGACATAACGGAATAGGACTTGCTTATGTTACAACATGGACAGTCACAATTGCGTTCTATAATGCTTTTAGGCTGGGCGTTACAAAATCTTCGTTCTGGATACGTGCCATGGCGTCTTATCAACACCACGTCATTGTTTTCTGTATTTAACCTTACAGATATACAAATCACTCCGGCACAAAGAGGAGCAGACTATATGGTGCTGAGCATTGAAAAACTGGAAAGATTACCATTAACTGTTTCTGAGAAACCAGCAACGGAATGGATTATACATGGGATAATCACTCTGCCTGTCACGATTTTCCATTTTTCATATTGTTTGCAACACATACTAGTGGGCGTGTATGAAAGGTTGGGTAAGGAATACATAAAGTCAACCTGGGAATTACCATACACACACAAATGTTTGAGTGGGGGAAAATAAGTATTTCTTAGTGGTACAAACTGTAAAAGCGCACTGAGCGGTACACTTTTATGTCAGGGTATTAATTTACATGGAGCCTGCCATGGTTCTTCAACCAACTCATACTCCCACCTGCACGGTTCGCCGGCAGCGGTGGTAGATCCAATTTTTAGGTAGCTTTCCAATGGGAGCTACATATTGTTGAATGATCATAGCTGTTGTGGAATGATGCCAGGTATAACCTATCTATTAACTGTGTCAGCCAGGGTCACTAGATGTATGCAAGTATTGTTTCCTAAAGCTAAGACAGACGGGGAGTCGCCACTATGGCCTTCACTGAACATCTATTCGAATTGATACTTTAAGCAGAATGAAAGCCATTCTTTTACAAAAAACTGTACCACTGACCTCGTCCAACGAGACGTATGAACTACAAGTTTCAAGGTCTTCTGCAGAGATACATGCCCTTTTATCCACAAACTGTCCAATACATTTCATAGAAATGTTAGGTCGTATCTTAAACATGTCTGATACCAGTGGTATTGTACATGTATTTAAGACAGTTTTTTCGGGACTGTTAGCACCTTTTAAAGCAGTCCTCTGCATTTTTCCAAACTTTGTGCACTCTGTGTTCGGCGGCCTGCCTCTCATTTTGGGACTTGTAGCAGGAATACTATTCTTGTTTCTTCTGCTCCGAAATGGCAAGTCCAGTCAGCAACAACACCCAGATTGTCATCGAGAACACTCTCCTGGCAATGAAGTGTCGTGAGCGCATGATACAGATCCTGGGCCTGGCTCGGTTAAGAGATCTAAATACCACGTGGTTCCTATCATTCCGACCATTCTGGCAAGGTTGCATCTTACCTGTTCTATGATGCCTGCTATGTGGAGAAGAATGCGTGTTGGATGTCTGTCTAACACTTCCATAAGCACTGGCAACGGACGATGATACCCTGCTTGGTTCGGTAACGGCTCATGCATCGTGTTGTCCCCAGCGGCTACCAATCCTGGTGAAGGCATTCATTGAGATCTCACAGACACAATCTGCTGACGGTGAGATACGTGGATCGACAGGCACACAGGTACCACCTTCATCTCCATCTCCGATAAACATTGCTAATGCGGCTGACGCTGACGGCGATGCTTCACATTTTTGGGCAATCGATTTACTTAATGAAGTGGTCCAACTTTCACCTACTGCGGTAGACGATTTCTTTGCCAGCGTTGAAGATTTGATGTTTTCTCTTAACAACGAGAATGATTTTTGAAGTAAGCACACAGCCTCTATGGGACTCTGTATTCGACCTTCACTTCTCAAAACAGAAACTTCCAACTTCAAAACTATATTTTTATTCTTAGAGAACAAGAATTCTTTGACACACTTCCACACGACAATATTTGACCTTGTCCACAACCTGAACAGTATATATATATATATTCTGTCATGGAATGGTCTCGACTTTTTCTTCTGTATTTAAGAGCCATTTCATAAATGTAATTTCATGATTCATTCTGATAGCATTTCCAAAGTCATAATATATTCTTTTGAATGAAAATATTGCTTTTAAAAATGTGTACAGCACATATGCTCATTTTAGTGTACAACCGTTTCGAATGCATTTTATGTGTTTGGGAGGGATTTTTACACATCATGCTTTAGATGTGTTTTAAATGCTTAGATATTTAGTAATATCAAACATAATAAAGTGGAGTGGGTGTTGTGTAGTGTTTTAGGATCTTAGTGTAATTTACCAATTCATGCCCTTATATTGGTATAATTCACCTTGCCCTCATATAGGTATAGAAATCAACCATATTGAGACATAGCCCATCCAGTCCAAATACAGGCATGGCTACTTCCACTGGTTACAAAAATTCACAAGGATTTCTTGGAAAACTCGGCATCAGCAGTCAGGGACATCCCCTTTCTTGAATAATGATTTGTCCTAGAAATCTTGGTGTTTTCAAAGAACTACCATTCCCTTGGGGTTCTTTGGTGGTGTTATCAATAAATAATGCACCTTCAAGGTATAAATATGCCTTCACTTGCCCGAGCAAACACACGGTGGTTTGGAGCAGCTCGACTATCGACTTGCCCAATGCAGCTCGCTACAGCAAGTGCCGAAGGAAGCTGACCCTCCAGCTGACGCACTGACAGAGAGGCTGCCTTTCTCTCGCTGAGAATCCAGCTCCAGTGTTTCCAAGCTCCCCTTGTGGGATGTTGGGAAATCGAGTCAGAGACAGTGATACCAGACCTCCCTCATTCTAAAACTAAGGTACGGAGCTGATTAGACCCTAAGAGAAATCTTGGATAGATTCTTGACAAAGAAACTAAACCTTTGCTACACCACACTAACTTCTTCCCTCGTACTAGAGTTATGTGAAGTACATTGGGGTAGGCGTATTTTAGAAGCATCAGTTGAGTACTTTTTAGCCTTTGTTATTTATGTATGTATTTATCTATGGTCTAGAGACCATTCAATGCTTTTACAGTATTATTTTATAATACTCTTCTTACTGTACGCATTATACTTTGCAACCAGTATTACGATTGTAGCAGTTCACTTTACTTGCATGAGAAAGAAGACTGTTCAATAAACCCTTTCATTGAAAACGCCCATCTCTCTATTTCTCTGCACCTCTGATGAAACGAAGCATGCACGATTGACTGAGTAAAATATCTATCTGTTGTTTCCACGACTCTGGAGATCAGTTTTATTCTTGGGGAAACAAAGTTGTCATGTTTATGCGGTTGTCAGAAACGAATCCCTTCTTGTGAATTCGAGAACATTTCTAGTGACCTCTGAGCTAGCTGGCACTCACAATTAAGTCTAATATATTCGATAGAGACCTAGTCAACCTCAGTACTACGTCATAGCTATAGGATATATTATTCCAATGCGCAGAGCCTATTGGGAATATGGGAACTACACTACAGTGGACAGCCCTAGGGAAGTGTAAAGGAGGGTTGTGGGCTTCTGTAGTGGAAACCTGAAAGTTACTGTCCCTCAAATTTGCATTACCAGTATAAGTTGTGATCTAACCGTAAGAAAAAGAGGGGCATATTATCAAGCAGGGCGTTAAAAATTATTGCTTTTTAGCGGCAGAAAACTGCCGCTAAAGCGGAGATAACCTACCTACCTATAGCGGAGATGACCTACCTGCATTTACTACGTGCGCGCTCCTCAGCGCTGTAACTGCCTATATTAAAGCATCTCTTAATCGTCATTGCGCTCTGCGCTTTTTACTTGTGGGCGCTTGTGGCTGTACTTGGGGGGCATATAGGGGGCTTCTAATCAGGTACTTACTTGCACTATAATTGTTGTTTCACCCGCATTTGCCGGGCTTAGTTAGTGCTTGGGGCTTCTTTTGGGCGCTGCTTGTGGTGTTTGGCCGCCATCTTAGGTGGGTGTGTTTTCGTTTTGGGCCGACTTTAGGCGCCATCTTTTAGTGGGTCCAGTGGCTTTACTCCCAGGACTCCCGCGTACTGGAAAGGGTACTTAAACCACTCCCTTCCTCTTTTTGATAGACCTACCTGCATTTACTACGCGCGCGCTCCTCAGCGCTGTAACTGCCTATTTTAAAGCATCTCTTAATCGTCATTGCGCTCTGCGCTTTTTACTTGTGGGCGCTTGTGGCTGTACTTGGGGGGCATCCAGGGGGCTTCTAATCAGGTACTTACTTGGACTATAATTGTTGTTTCACCCGCATTTGCGGGGCTTAGTTAGTGCTTGGGGCTTCTTTTGGGCGCTGCTTGTGGTGTTTGGCCGCCATCTTAGGTGGGGGTGTTTTCGTTTCGGGCCAACTTTAGGCGCCATCTTTTAGTGGGTCCAGTGGCTTTACTCCCAGGACTCCCGTGCGGGACACTATAAGAGGAGATGTCTAGGCAAGCGCGCAGCGTGGGCGCGCAGCGGGCTCGCCGGCGGGGTGCCGGAGGTGCGCCAGAGGTAAGCCCGTTTGCGCCCGTTCGCGCTCCGGACGCGCCTAGCGCCAGACATGCTGCTCCAACTCACCTGACATACTCCAGGGAAGAACTTTGCCTGGTGAACCAATTCCCCAGTGCGGGTGAACACTCTGCCCCTCTACTGGCCCCCCTGGTGAGCTTAAATTGCGGACTACTGAACGTCCGCTCCCTCTGCAAACATCATGCAGAGACGGCTCTTCTTATCGACTCATTGCAGCTTGATATTATGTTTCTTACTGAAACTTGGACCAGGGTGGAGAGCAGTGTAGAGCTTGGATGGGCCTGCCCGCCAGGGTATTCTATCAGACATATCCCACGAACTAATGGTAGAGGCGGCGGAGTGGGCTTTATTTTTAAGGACTCTCTCTCGTTTTCTCACCTCGAAGTCAAATCAGTCAAGGGCTTTGAGCTCATGGGCTTCTCGCTGAAAGATCAGAGTGGAACAGTGGTTGCGGGGCTACTTTGTTATCGCCCTCCCACTAGTACGACATCATCTCTACAAGACCTGATAGATCTAATTTATGATCTATCTAATACCCATGCCAGATTCTTAATCCTGGGTTATTTTAATCTTTGGCCTAGTGGTCCTTATGATCTCGCATACCGTGATCTGTACCAAGCTTGCAATAATCTGCACCTAACGCAGCTTGTGTCCGCCCCGACTCATGTTAAAGGCCATGTCTTGGATATGATCTTCGCAGCTGAGCCGCTAGTCTCGATTAAGGAGGTTGCGGCCCAATGCTGGACAAATCATGCATTGATCCAGTTCTCTATTCTTTTACCAGCTGGCTCGTTGAGTAATAATATTCCGGTCAGGCCTAAACTTAGGAGGCAATGGACTCGGCTACTCACGGGCTCTAGTATACCCACACCTCTGCCTAGGTCTTTTTCCTTGGGTCAGAACGTGGAGGAGAGCTATTCAACTCTCTGTCATCAGCTCCTTGAGTCGCTTGACAAGGTGATTCCAGTGCGTAAGGTGAAAGACAAGCCGCAAAAAGTCACTCCCTGGTTCTCTAGTGACCTACTCCAGCAGAGACTTCGTTGTAAACAGGCGGAGCGGGTCTGGAGAAGGCACTATTCAGAAACAGATAAACTGCTCTATAAAAAAACCCTCCAGGAGTATAAAATTCAGATTAGGTTGGCCAAAGCTAAGTTCCTGGAGGCCACATTGGCTAAAGCAGGTAACAAGTCGCAAACCTTGTTTAAACTGGTTAAAAATCTTTCAAATCCAGCCTGCGCAACATCTGCCATTCCGGCCTCACAGGAACTATGCGACTCTTTAGCTTCGGCTTTTGAGGAAAAAATCAATACCATCTTGAATGGACTTTCTGCCCCTAATCTAATTAGCCATCTTGATTCTTGCTCCTTGGAACTGGTCAGTGGAGCAGTTCGGGAGGTGATTGTGGAGGAAGCAGTACAACCTCGGCTGACCTGCTTTCCCACTCCCTCCCTGGAGGAATTTTGTCTGCTGGCAAATAGCGTGTCATCTGGCTCCCCGTTAGACCCCTTGCCACACAAGTTCTGGAAGGTGTTTCAGGCAGAGCTTTTTCCACCGCTCCATTCCATCTGCTGCCAGTCACTGACCACGGCCATGGTCCCGGATAGCTGGAAATTGGCAGTGATTACCCCACTGCGAAAAAAGGTCACCTTGGACCCTTTCTGTCCGACCAATTAAAGGCCTATTTCACTTCTGCCTTTCTCAGTAAAAATCTTAGAGAAATTGGTCACTAGGGTCCTGTCCAGCTTCCTTGAATCTAACAACCTTTTGGACGCGGCTCAATTTGGCTTCAGGCCGGCCCACGGTACGGAGTCTGCCTTGGTGGCCGTTTTGGACGACCTGCGTTCGCGTGTCGACATGGGGGGAGCAGCGTTTTTGGTGCTGCTTGACATGTCGGCCGCGTTCGACACGGTTGACCATGCGGTTCTACTCGGCAGGCTCCGGGAGTCCGGGGTGACCGGCTCAGCCTTGGACTGGTTGGCATCGTACCTCTGTAACAGGCGGCAATCTGTGGCTATGCCGCCTTTTCGATCAGCGGTATGAGATGTTAAACAGGGAGTGCCGCAGGGCTCTGCAATTAGCCCGATCCTCTTTAATTTATATCTTCGCCCGCTAATAAGTTTGATTAAGTCATTCGGCATGTCTGTCATCAATTATGCCGATGACACTCAACTTATTTTTTCCATCGAGGGCAGGGGTGCGGTCTCCATAGAATCTTTTCACCAATGCATGGCTGCAGCTGCGGATTGGCTGCGTCAGAACTCGTTACAGTTTAATGGAGCAAAGACTGAAGTTCTTTATTGCTCTGCAGACCGAACGCCTCGTCCTCTGCCAGAGGGGCTCTGGCCTTCTTCTACCTTAGGCACTGTTGCAGCGGCAGACTCTGTCCGCAACTTAGGTGTCCTGCTCGGGCCTAGTCTCCAGCTGGATGCCTTCGTTAACAAAACCACGGCAACCTGCATGCTGCTGCTACGTATGCTGCGGAAGATTCTTCCGCTACTTCCTCACTCAGCGAGGGCGGAAGCAGTGCGTAGTATCATCCTCAGTAGATTAGACTACTGTAACTCACTGCTTCTGGGGGCCCCCAACACCTTGGTCATGAAGTTACAGCAGGTACAGAACATGGCAGCTAAATTGGCTCTCTCGCGGCCATGGTCTGCTTCGTCTTCTCTTGCTCTTTCGGACTTGCACTGGCTACCGGTTCAAAAACGGATTTGTTTCAAATCTGCCTGCTTGGTTTTTAGAGCCTTGCATGGGCTGTGCCCAGTGGTGCTGCAAGATGTTTTTTCTTGGTACTCTGCTGCTAGACTCTTGAGATCCTCTTCGGCCTTCTTGGTGATAGTTCCCAAGATAAAAAGGGTAAGGTTGGGCGGCCGCTCATTCAGCTTTACGGCCGCCAAGCTTTGGAACTCCCTACCTTTGGACCTAAGGTGCAAGCAGGATCTCCCGTCTTTTAAAAAGAATCTTAAAACCTATCTTTTCCCGAGGACAGTGTAGTGGACATCTGTAGGAATGTTTGTGGTCAAAGCGCCAGGATACCCTTTGGGTGACAGCCGCGCTCTATAAGTATGCCTACAAATACAAATACAAATAAAGGGCTTGATAATAATGCCTTGTGAATTCCAATAGAAACCCATGTTCTGGTGTGAACATGGGCTTCTGTTGGATTTCTCTAGGGCATATTATCAAGCCCATTATCGTTTCTTTAGCTGCAGTTTTCTGCAGGTAAAATGGTGATAATTTTAACGCCCTGCTTGATAATATGCCCCATATTTTCTTGTTTAAGGACTTTTCTATTTCAAGCAATAATGAATTAGGACAAGTGTTCCTGAGATAACCTAGGGATCCTCCCCTGTGATGTGCACCTTTTAAGGAGATAATTGGATTTGGAATGTCTAAACAAACTGTTGTCAGAACATGTAATAATTTGTTCACATGAGTCATGTTTTTTCGTTATTATACCTGCTTTTGATGGTTTTAAACATAACTATAGGCAGGACTGACAAAAGGGAGCAAGGCATTCGTCTGGGGTCTAATTGATGCTAGTCTCAACTAAAAGTTTCAAAGGGATAACACAAGCAAAGACAAAAGGTGAAAAGGTACAGACTTGTGTTACACATCTTTATATCTAATGTTGTTCACTGGGAATCAATAATTCTTGTTAATATGTATGCTGACTCTTTGGATAAACAATTAAGTACTGATCAGTTATTATAATTCAGGGAGGACATATCCAATATGTGTGCTGCAAATAAACACTCCCTGGCTTTAATTATTGGGGCATCCAACATGCAGTTAAATCAAGCCCAGACTGATTGGGATCAGGCAGATACGCTGGGAGCCTGCAACATTCCTACTGTCAGGTTTCCTAAATGTGTGCCACAGAAAATAGCTTCTGAGATGCAGAGGAGCTCAGCTCTATGTGACTGATATGAAGCAGATAGAACACCCAGCTAAACTTTCTGCATGGGAAATTTGAAAGGGTCAGTTGATTAAGTCTTAATTTAGTTATGGTATTTTGATCTGTGTGGGAATTTCCAGCTTTTAAAGCTTTGACACAGCAATCTTTGGCTCCTATTGACAAGTCTAAAAATAGAGATCCAGGATATGGAGTGTGTGCTCTCACTGCAAATTGATTATCCGGACAGTTGACTTCCTGCATAAATGAGAATCAAATTGGTCTGTTAGGTCATGTGCAATTTTCTGGGGATCTTGAATGCAGTAATGTTGAGCCTAAGAAGCATTTGACCTGGTATGTCAGGATGGTAAGTAAAGTATGATTGTCTATTGGTTTCACTTAAGAAATGTCTACATCTCCAATTTAAAATAGAAAAAAACAAAGAACTACTTGCCTCATTTGGTTTAGCTCACAAAGTCAAGACCTACAAAAGGAAGCTGAGAAAGCACAGACAAAATAAGAGTGAAGCATTAAATTACATAATGGTCGAGAGACTTTGAGAAACTAAAACTGAATAGGCCACTTTAACAGTAAAAATGGCTTACTATAATGCCAACTGGATGAAATGTTAACAGGGTTAGTCTCAAAATATACCAAGTGATTTTAGAAACGAGTCCAGAAAGGCTCAAGTTATGTTATGTTATAAAGGTATTTATATCGCGCACTGCTACTCAAGAGTGTCCTGGCGCGTGGAGAAACAGTAACATGGGAGGCAACAAGGGCTAGATAGATTGTTTAAACAGATGAGTTTTTAGCCTCTTTTTGAAAGTAGACAGTTCCTTAGTATGCCGAAGGTCGTCTGGGAGCGCATTCCATAGAGTGGCGGCCTTGACCGTAAAGGACTGCCCCCCAAGACGAGCTCTCCGAAATCTGGGGATCACCAGCCGTCTTTGCAAAGCTGACCGAAGGGGGCGGCTGGGAATGTAAAGGGAGAACCTGGAACTGATATAGGCAGGGCCCGAATCGTGAAGTGCCTTGTATGTCATGGTCAGTGCTTTAAAATGTACACGCTGGGCAACAGGCAACCAATGCAGGTTGCTCAGCTGCTTGTGAATGCTTAGGCATCTCGGGATGTTAAATAAGAGCCTAACTGCAGCATTCTGGATGTCCTGCAGCTTTCCCAGGCGGTACCCTGGGATGCCGAGGGAAAGGGCGTTGGCATAATCCAGGCGTGCCAATATAAACACCCTGGCAACCGTCTCCCTAGCCGAGCGGGGAAGCAGGGGAAAGAATCTCCTCAGGGCTTTAAGTGTGTCAAAGCACACCCCTGACAGTCGCTCGATCCACTCATGGAAGCCTAAATCGCCCCCAAACCAAATTCCAGATTCTTAGCCACACCGCAATCGCCTGAGGGACAAGGAAATCCAGGAGGCCAGAGAGACTCTCTAAAAGCAGGGGGGAAATGATGATATAGGAGCACCTCCGATTTCTCTTCATTGAATTTCAGGCTAGCCGATGAGAGACAATGATGGGCCACCTCAGTCAGAAGATCGTCACCCTTCCATGTGAAGAGCAGCTGGGTGTCATCGGCGTAAGCCATAATTTTGGCACCCAGCTTCTTCTCGTCAAATAGATCAGGGGGGTAAGGTGGACATTGAACAAAAGGGGGCTTAATGTAGACCCTTGAGGAACACCGGTGGCCACTATACTATCCGATGAAGAGAAGGGGGCATCCACACCTGTTGGGAGCGGTTGTCCAAGAAGGATTTAACCCATTCCCAAGCCGTACCAGTAATGTCGATGTCAGACAGGCGGGAGAGGAGCTGGAGGTGGGGTACCGTATCAAAGGCGGCAGAGAGGTCGAGCAAAATCAGAGCCGCCCTGCCGCCCGCATCCAGGCACTCCCTAATAGCCTCTGCCATCTCCACTAGCGCAGTCTCAGTGCTAAATGCTGTCCTAAATCAGGATTGCGCCGGGGATTCCACAAATCTCTCCAGTTGTTTAAAAGCCACCTTCTCACATACCTTAGCTAAGGCTGGAAGAAGGGAGATAGGGCGATAGTTGGAGAGAAGTGTGGCATCGGCAGAAGGTTTCTTAAGGAGAGGGAGGAGTTTTGCGTGTTTCCATTGCAGGGGCACTCTTCCAGATTGCAGTGAGTTATTGACCAACTCCGCGACCTACGAAGTGACTATCTCCGCCACCCCACTTAAGACCCTAGCAGGGCAGGGGTCTGCCGGCGAACCGGATTTTAATGATTTAAGGATGGCTAGGACGTCTCTCTCCTCTGCTAAGATAAAATGCGAAAAAAGTTGGTTGGGTACAGTGGTGCATGGGGCAAGAGGTATAGAAGAAGGCTGGTGAAAGTACCTAGATTTAAGAAGGTCAGAGCAGGTGGCAGATCCTTCGAGGTGGCGCGGCTAAATTATGGAATCTGCTCCCACCTGAGATTAGGCAAACCACGGAACTTCTCCCATTTAGGAGAAAGATTAAAACCTGGTTGTTTCCTAAGTGACCCATTTTGTGGTCTTGCCCTGCCTGATACTTGTTTGCCCGTGAGTCAGTTAGCGCCAGGATGCCTGCAAAGTGACAGTGCGCTCTATAAATAAATAAAATAAAATAATAAATAAATTGCCCTAGTGGGGTGGTCCGTAGGGTGTCTTGTATCTTTTGGATCTTAGCAGTGAAAAAAGTGGATAGATCATCACACCATTGGAATGAACTAGGAGGGGAGGGGAGTTTGGCAGCAGGTGATAGGAAGCTGCGGACAATGGCAAAGATTTCTTTGCCATTGTTGTTGGCTTTAGAAATTCTATCTGCAAAGAGGTTGCCTTTGGCTTCTTTGATAGCAGCGTAGTACTCCCTCTGAGCGGCGCGAAGTGCCACCTTCGCACGGGGCAGTACTCCAGGCGCCATCCCCGCTCTCATTTTTTACATCCTAGTTTCAGTGATTTGAGGGAGCAGGTGAACCAAGGCTGAGAGGGAGAGTTCCCAGGGAGGCATTTCATGGAGGTCTCAGGGAGAGAGTTGACGGCCTGGCTAATCCAGTTTGAAAACCTCTCCACTGCTCCATCAAGGTCAGCGGCTTTGTCCGGAGACGTAAGGGCCAGAGCTCTGGAAAGAGCTGGGATGTTAATCTTCTTAGGATATTATCCAGGGGCCTTGCCAGCCTGCAGAATGGGACTACCGATGTTCCATGAAAAACAGATCAGGAAGTGATTCGACCAGGTGACAGGCCTGGGGGCTGATACATTAAGCTCGAAGTTGGAGCAAACTGGATCTAATAAATGCCCGCATTTGTGAGTGGCAGCCAGGACCCACTGGGTCATATGAGTCAAGTTGCATAGATCCGACAGGTCCCTATGGCCTGCTGGTTCTCCAAATGGATATTAAAGTCACCAAACAGTAGAAACCTGGAGAACCGGAGTTCCCGTGAGGCAATAACCTTGTCGAGGGATTTAAGAAAGGTACTTGGCGAGCCCGGGGTCGGTAGGCCAGTACCCCGCCCAAAGTAAATTGCGGAGATATGTTCAGTGAAAATTCCAACGCTTCACCCTCCAAGATCTCCTCTGTGCATTCCTTAGTGAGCGTCCATATTTCTCTGAACACTATTGCAACACCACCCCCTCTGCCTGACTGACGGTCAACCCTTAGTATCTTATACCCCCTAGGGATGGCTAATTCAACCACTGGGGAGCAAGAATCATTCAGCCAGGTCTCGGTGACAAATAGAAGATCCAATTGTTCGTCAACAATCAGCTCATGAACGTCCGCAGCGTGTTTAGCCAGCGACCGTGCATTAATGAGAGCCGCACAAATATTAGATTTCTGGGCAGTAAGGGGGGGGGGTCAGGCTGGTTCATGAGAAAGTGGAAGTGGCAGGAAGGGCAAGTCCTCAGCTTATTATTAAGGACCTCCCACTCTCTAGCAGAACAACAGGAAGCATTGTCTAGTCTTAGTAATGTCTCCCGGTCGTAGGAGATCCTTTCAGATGCTTCCCTGGCCGTGTCACGGCCAGCGTTCCTGGCCCTGTGCGCTGCCGAGGAGCGGACGGGCGCAGACGGGCTTACCTTAGGCACACCTTCGGTGCGCAATAGGCGCACCCGCTGCACTCGTCCGCTGTTCGCATGAGGACATATGCGCGTTTTATGGCATGCACCCCCGAGCAGCTGGACCGCTAACTTCGGTCTAACCGCCCTTCAGACTACATCCAAAATGGCGCCCGCCCTCCACACAATCGGCACGAACAGCCGCGGTGGACCGGGGCAGGGGAGGCCACACAGGAAGGTAAGAGATGCACAGATAATAGTAAATTTTAAAAACGAAGCTTCAATGTGCAAAATATCAGTGGTTATAAAATGTTCCGCGCCTGCATCTAACTCATGCAGGAGCACCAAATGTCATCCGCTTAAAATATAAATGTTGGCAATGCTGCCCCTTGCTGTCGCAGAGCCCCCAGTGAGATACAGGAGCTGCCACCACCTGATTAGCCCACAGCGAGCCCTGTGAAGTCTGCCGCTTTATGGTGTGCACCCCGAGCAGCTGGACTGCTAACTTCGGTCTAACTGCCCTTCAGGCTACACCCCTAGGCACACCTTCGGTGCGCAATAGGCGCACCCGCTGCGCTCGTCCGCTGTTCGCATGAGGACACATGCGCGTTTTATGGCATGCACCCCCGAGCAGCTGGACCGCTAACTTCGGTCTAACCGCCCTTCAGACTACACTCAAAATGGCGCCCACCCTCCACACAATCGGCACGAAGAGCTGGGTTGACCGGGGCTGGAGAGGCCACACAGGAAGGTAAGAGATGCACAGATAATAGTAAATTTTAAAAACAAAGCTTCAATGTGCAAAATATCAGTGGTTATAAAATGTTCCGCACCTGCATCTAAATCATGCAGGAGCACCAAATGTCATCCGCTTGGATAGAAGTGCCCCAAGCTCTATGATCACAGAACAAATATGGGTTAGATTCATCGCAGTTTTATAGATCACAAAAAGTGGTGTTTCTTTGGGAATGACCAAGCCCTAATGTGGAACATGTATCATACCAGTCCAAATCAGCAATAAAAAAGACTATAGCTTCTATAAACCTTGCCAGGTCAGAGGTCCCTGAAAATTTACCAGCTATCATTTTTGAAAAACAGTATTGATTGGTGGGCCAGTTTATTTCATCTAGCTTTTAATGTGTTCCTGAACTCTGGAAACTTCCCTGAAAGTTGGAAAGGAGCAATAATTTGACTCTCAAGAAAAGACCCTTGCAGCATGTGTGGGCAATTTTAAACCAAACTGCTATTTCAACCTGGAAAATGAAACCTGTAGTCAGGCCTAAACATTATTTTGTAATACATTAAAGTTCTTCCCTAGGCAGCCCATAAGGTAGAGTGTGTTGCATTTAACAGGTTGGACATGTACTTCTAAATTTTATCTGTCATGGTAGAGAAAAACTCTCTAATTCCTTTTTCACTATTGCAAGGTCTTCCTCTCTCATGGTATAACATTGGATTAATCTATTACATTTAATAAGTGATAACTTATGTTTGGGAGCAGGTAGACATGTCATGTTTGTTGTTTAAGGAATTGTAATTTAAAACCCATATCATAGTAAAGTTGGCTTTTAAGTCACAATTCTGAAAATATCACTTTAGAAAGTTGATGTTTCTGATCCTAGCCATTTGGTGCCTCCAGCCTGAATCCTGGGTCACATGACTAGGTGTAGTTAGCAGTCGGCCATTGTGTATTTCTCCCACACAGTATCACGATAGAGAGTGTGGGTGTTGGCAGGATGGGCAATCCTGATTTGATAGGAGGGGCAAGCTGTCACCAACCACACTTGCACTTCAAAGGCACTGACGAAACACACTCACAAAGAACTTCACACTAGCTAGTTAGTGCCCTTTGATAGATTAGGACCCCGGCAGGAAGGCAGGAAACTCCAGACACTTCTATAAGGGTAAATCCAGAAGCACCTCCCACTTCAAAGGGGTCATCAGTTATGATAATAGGACCCTCAGGTCCACTGTTCAGTACACTCCTGTACCTGTGGATATTACAGAAAAAGGACTGCCCCACTTCCAGAGGGCTGCCCTGTTGCCAGAAGCCTGCTCTGCTGCCTAAGAAGAAATGCTAGACTTACACCCTTCATCCTAGGCTACCTGACTGGCTCTAAAGGTAGATAAATCGCCTTCTATTCTGAGAAACTGAGATACTACAAGCTCCATAGGGCTTCTAGCACCTGCCCAGCTGACGCTGCACTGGATCGGACTGGACCGGCAACTGGACCTGCCCAAGCCCTACTGGCCTCTGCTGGGGTAGGTTTCTGATCGCCAAAAGGTGCCTCCCAGGTCCTGGACCCTTGGTCTGGCATCAGTTGGGATCCTCCTTTGAGAAAAAGAGAAATCCTCAAATTTTTGGCTCTTTTCAAACAAGAATGGGCCTGTTCATGCAAAGATCTTGCTGCCCCCAATAACTGCCAATGGGAAACTCCAGTGAGTCCAACTCTTTGCTCTATATTGACCCCCAGTAATAACCAGCAATGCAATATCTGCACTTTGCATTACACCAGTGACAGCCCACAGTGACTGCCAACATGAATCTTCAGCAATAACCATCTGTAAAGCCCCAGAGAATCTTCAGATAATACTGTTGACTGCCTATGACACCTGGCCTGCTCTTCGTACTACAACTACCACCATCAGTAATTCTCGTCCTGCTCCTCATGGCCTCTTCCACCTGATAACTTTTTCAGTGGAATTAATCTGATCCCTCTGTAGTGTAGTTCCTATTTTCCCAATAGGCTCTGCGCATTGGAATAGTACCTACAGCAGTAAAGGCCTAGGCCAGACGTTAACTAGGTCTACTACTGTCGATACTAGACTTAATTTTTGGGTTTGCCAGCTAAGCTCAGAGTTCGCTAGAAACTTTCTCGAATGTTCAAGGAAGGATTAACTTCCCTGATTAGACAAGAAGGGATTTAGTTTCTGACAACCATAGAACATGACAACTTTGCTCTCCCCTAATCAAGAGTCAATCTCGAGAGTCGTGTGAGCACAAGGCAATTATTTTACTCAGTCAGTACGTGCATTCTTAGTCTCATCAGAATGTAGAGAAAAGGAAGAGACGGGCGTGTTCAATAAAAGGTGTTATTTATTGATCAGTCTCTTTTCTCGTACAAGAGAAATGGATCGATATTATTGCGATACTTATAGTTAAGTAAAGTGCATACATTAGAAGCAATAGTATAAAATAATACTGTAAAAACATTGATATGGTTTCTGAGCCATATGATGTTTAAAAATGATTAAAATATATTTACATACACATATACATTTGACTAAACGTACTCAACTGGTGTTTCTAAATACGCCTACCCCGTGTACCTGACCTAGGTCTAATGCGTGGGCGGGAATAGAAAGTTACAGTTTAAGTTAAGTTTGTTTTTGCCAAGTGAATAACTAAAGAATTCTCTAGGAGGGGTTATTCAGTTCTGTACCTGGAATTTAGGATGAATGAGGAATGGTATCTCTTTCTCTGCTCTCGATATTCCAGGCTGCCTGCGAGGGCTACCCGGAAGCGCCGGTGCTGGGTCTCTCGGCTTGAGATAGCAGCGCGTCTCTCAGCGCGTCAGGAAGGCGGGGCTGCTGCCTGCGGGGTCTGCTTCTGCTCTCGGCTTCGGCAAGTGTGGCTGCTCCGTCTTGTCACCACGCGTGTGTGTTGCATAGGGCAAGATCGGCAATATTTATACCTTAAAGGTGCCGGGATTGACGTAAGGATGGACATAGGTACGTCAATAAAGATGTCATACGACTTGCTCGTTAGCACATTCTTTACTAAAGTTCTCTGTGAAATCAAAACAATGGCCGCACGGATTATCCAGGTTGTCATAGGTTTGATTTGTTATGAGAACGTCGTATGCCTTATCAGGGGCTGGAGGAATATCGCTTGTCTAATTAGATCTCAAGCGTTATGACCTAATCAGATAACACGTTCCTGTGCCGTAGTGTGACTGCGTCAGATAACGGTATCTGCATCATGGGGAATTTCTTGCCTCATGGGCTGACTGTTAGTTAACTAGCTAGGTAGTTTAACCAGAATAGGGTCAGGAATAGGGGGATCGATTCAGAACCTATAGAAATACACGACACCCACTCCACGCTAACTATGGTCATATCTACTAATCTATGCATAGTATAACATAGTACAACATACTATAGAGTATAGTGTATACCTTACCACCCCAAAATACATAAATGCATTTTGAAATTTTCAAATATACTGAAAAATTGCAGTCATATATATCGTATGCACTTAAGCTATGAATCAAATGCAAAAGTAAACACGCATTGTTATGCATTATTGTTTGTTGGTATATGATAAATACACATGAAATGGCTCTTAATATGGCTATACAGAAAAAAAGTCGAAACCATTTCATCACATAAAATATATTGTGAACATACCAGTGGGCAGCTAAAGTCTATATAAAGTCTATAAAGAATCTAAAAAAATAGAAATCTTAGTTCTCTAGGAATAGTTTCTTACTTTAAGCAGAAGATCAGTGACCCGGGAAAAAATATATAGAAAAATATTTTAGGGGCTTGCTGAAAAAAGTTGCTGTCCGTGAACTGGATTGTAATTGTTCATGTGACTTTATTTTTAAAGTTGAAGGCCGAATTCAGGGAACACCGTGTGCGAGTTTACTCAAAAGTCTCTATTTCTGTTCCGGAGAGAACATCATATCATTCAGGCTTTCGAAAAAACTGTCAACAGCTTCATGGGAAAGTTCCACTAAGTCGGAAATAGGGGTAACCATGCATTCATGCGCATGATTGTCTCCATTGACATTCTGATTTGCATTGCTGACAGAAGGTCGTACCTGTTCGATGCTGCTTTCATCTTGAACTTCACAACTCTTCAATCGCAGTGGTGAAGATTCCAGGAATGCCGTCATCAGAATTGGCAGCCTTTGAGGGCAGCACAGTGCGTGAACCTTGGTAGGAACCAACAGTGTATCTGCATCCACTGGCGCATCCGATTGTAGCGTCAGACAGGTGTCTAACACGCATTCTTCTCCGCATAGCAGACACCTTAGTACAGGTAAAACACACCTTTGCCACATTGGTCGAAATGATAGAAACCAAGTCATGTTTAGGTCTCTAAGCCGGGAGAGTCCCAGGATTTTTGATATCCGGTCCCGGTATCCAATGGCTAGGATCGTATCTTCCATTGTCGTGAGATTTTGTTCTGTGACATGGGTTGCCATAACGAAAAATAAGGACTAGGAATAGGATTCCTGCAATTAGTCCTAGGATCAGGGGAAGTCCGCCAAAAATCGAATGGACGAAGTCTGGAAAAATACCCAGTATGGCTTTGAATGGTGTTAATGCCATCGAAAATACTGTCTTAAATACCTTTGAGACCCCTGTGGTATCAGAAATATTTAAGATTTCGCTCAGGATTTCCGCGAAATGTACGGGGGAATTGGTTGATAATAATGTATGTATCTCTGCAGTCGTCCTTGCGACTTGTAGATCATACGTTTCTTTAGATGACGTGAGCCTTGTAGGCGTCTGAAGAAGCACTGTTTTCATTCTGCTTAAAGTGTCTATTCGAATAGAAGTAATTTTCAGACCGGGCCATGCCCTTGCCTCCCTGTCTGGAAAGGAGCTGGGGAACAAAGAACGTCCACAGCACTTGACCTTCGCCGTCGTAGTGACGAGATAAGGAGTCCCGGGCATAAGACTACAGCATCTGCGGTCTACAATAAGAATGTAACTCCCATTATAGAGTCTTTGAAAGAATGGTTCTATTTCAGTTGCAGGTGCGCCTTGCTGGTGACATGAAAGGTTGTATGAATTCCCTTCACAGGCTCCGTGCAAACTAATACCGTTACACAGAAGCGTGCCGCTCAGTGACATAGCACAATTGTTGCCACTAAGAAACACTTTCTGTCCTTTGTTACTGACACATGCATGTGAATAGGGCAGGTTCCAAGTTGTTTTAAGGTACCCTTTTCCCAATTTCTCGTACATGCCAGCCTGTATATATTTTTGGCAGTATTGAAACCTGAAGGTTGAGATTGGAATATTTATGATTCCGTGTATTATCCATTCACTGACAGGTCGTTCTGACATTGTCATTGGTAATCTTTCTAGTTTTTCAATGCTCAAGATTGTATAATCAGCACCCTTCTGCGCCATACCGATTTGTCTATCAGTAAGGTTAAAGATTTGGAATAGTGACGTTGTGTTGATTAAACGCCAAGGCACATAGCCTGAACGCAGATTTTGTAACGTCCAACCAAGCTGTACAATAGAACGCAATTGTGACTGACCATGTTGTAATAATAGTAAGTCTTGCGATAATATATCGATTGCTGAAGACACAATGCTGTCCAATGAAAAAATTCTGGAGGACAGAGTCATTAACCCATTGTCCACTACAGAAAGTGATTTTTCCAAATTAATACGGTCAATTTCCCGTATTCTTTCTGCTGTCTCAATTTGAGTAACCTTCCAGGCCTCATTGTATGCTGCATATACAGAGGCTGCTATGAAACGCTTATGACGCTGTTTGTGTGGTCCCAGTATGAAATCACGCAAGTCAGCACCATCAGTAAGTAAAGTTAGGTGTTGCTTAATTTCAGGCAGTGTGGAAGTTTGTAGCCATTGAAGGCATAATTTGCCCACACTGTAGGTTGTTATTATCCCTGGGTGATGTCTTTGGGGATATCTAGGGTCTGGCCTGGTCATTTTGAAACCCTGTGTTTTATTCAGGAATCTATCTTGACAGTTATTTGTATCTGTGGGCCAGATCAACCATTGTTTCCAATCAGGATGTGTTCTGTTTTGGTTAAGTATATGGTTTATGTCTATTCCTTCATCTGTATCAGAGCTATTGCTAAACATTGTTGGCTTTGGAATAGACGGGTTATTTAAATCTTTGATTTTGGCTAAGCCAAGACAGGTGGTTTGTTGAACAGTGTCATTTAAAAATATCATTTGTTCTGGGATCATGCAGGCTCTAAACAAAGCTTCTAAACCCTGTACTTGCCATTCTTTTGTGCCCCAAACACTTTTCAAATCAACATTTTTGTCCCAATAATCGAATCCAAAAGTATTCATTTTTTCAAAGAAAGAATCCGAATATATCAATTTTGTGTTGGTTATCATGGTTTTCATCCCTGTCTTGTTCGATAATTTGTAATAAAATGTTTCAGCATTAGTTATGTTAAAACCTGAAAAACATGAATATTTGTCATAAACGGTTCTAGAGCTCCCTTTTGGAGGTGTAGCACAATGTTCCCATTGATTATAATTTAAAACATTTCTAGGTTGTGCAGATTTATGCAAGAAATGGTTACCATAATGGTTATAGCAATACATACTATCATAATTTGTAGAACCTTGCAAATAATCATGTTTTGTAAATTTAGCAGACATTACTAAGTCAGACATCATATTGTTTATACTTTCAAAGTCCCAATCATCAGCAAATGAGTTTGGTTTTGCAAAGTCACTCAAGGAGATCTTGATTTGGTGTGGATATTTCAGGATCTCGACCGGACCATAAATTTCATAGTCAGTGTTGTCCCAGGCTACCCCACCAGGTATTGGAATTGCTGTGAAGTTGGCTGAAGAAAGTTCTGAAGAAAGTTCTCGTTTCTCGACGTGTGAAGATGTGTGTGGTTTGAGGACCAAGTTGATGTTCTGACTTGCTGTGTCCATTTTAGCATATTTTCCCTCAATGAAGCGTCCCAAGGTAAATACCATGATGAGCCAAAGTATGAGGATAAATGCACCAAAACCCACCCAAAATTCAATCCATGGAGAAATCAGATATGTTTCTTTTAGTTGTTTCAAAAGTTCCTTCGCTTTGTCTTTAAAGGATTTTGATGATGGCTGTGTCTTTTGTTCGCTGAAACCGTCAGAGGAATCATCGAAGTTGATGAAGTAACCGGATGCAGTTCTGTCAATTGTTCCAATTGGTTCAGGATTTTTGTTTCTTGCATTTTCACTTGGTACTTCTGTATAGATTGGTGTGTCTCTACTAAATGTCTTTATTTGGGTTTTCAGAGGTCTAAGTTCTATTGCATTGTTGCATAGTCCTTGTTGTTCTTCTGTAGGCGTTTCGAATGTGATGAGCCTCTTTGATAGGACCTCTGTACTGGTAGCAAACCTTGGTGTTCTGCTACTTATTGGGAGTCCACTTGGCCTACTGTTTGTTATCGGCCACATGTTGTGGTTTTACCAGGTCGATGGATACAACTCGGTTCTCCTTTTTTCCAGCAAGTGGCGGTAGTACAACTGATCTTGTCCCGTTGACAGACAAGACAGGAACTGCTTTTCTGTAAGAAGGCCCAAATTCCTTCTTTACCGCGATCTTTTCCCTGACTAGATCCCCGACTTTTGGAATCCAGACAGGTCTTGCTGGGACAGGTGGTGATTCTTCAGTGGTTGTTGGCTGTTGTTTCAACTGTATGTTGCTCAGGTCTTTTCTTGTTTTGTTTAAGTCCTGCAAAATAGCCAAACGGTCTTTGACATCAAAGGTTTTTTCTATTACCACTGAAGTCTGACTATCAAGGTCAGAGATCAACATCCTAGTTCCGAATAATAATTCGTACGGACTGAATCCCTTCAGAGAATTTCTTGGCAAGTTATTTAGACTACGTTGGACACTTATTAGATGTTTGACCCACCAAGCTCCCGAACCTAGTATCCTTTCTATTATAGATTGCTTTCTGTCTTGGTTTTTTCTTTACACCATCCCATACCCTCAGGAAGGAAGTGAGAAGATTCCCGCTGGGCTGTGCTCATTTGGCCATTCTTTCCCCCCCCAGGCTGGATTGCCTGAGAAAAAGAAAAAAATGGTCGAACGTAGCATGCTCTTAGCGTATATGCCATTTAGACTCGCAAATCTTGTATAACAGTCCGGACGTCAGCCGAGTGCTGTGGATCTACATTATAAGTGGGAACTAGCCTGTATATGTTAATCGCAAGCCATTCTTTTTAGTGGAGATGTTATCTGCCTTGATACGACGAGGTATTAAACTGCTTCTCTCCCCACTGCGATCTCTGTTGCAGTTTGGGCAGTTTTTTACAAACATGGTGTAGTGCAGGCTCATGCCTGGCCACCAGTACCGTGATTGTAATTCTTCCAGAGAATCTTTTAATTTAAGGTGTCTGTGACCCTCGCCCATGTGTGCGTCTGCGATTAACAAGTTTCTCCTGTCCATGTTTGGAATCACTCTATCCCCCACTCCAGGGATTCGAGCAAAAGGGACGGAGTTTGCATCGATTATGTATGTATAATTGAGTGGATAGTTGATCGGTAACGCTGAGCAGTCGCCTTTTGATGACGTTTTCACCGCCAGCAATGTTTCGCCGTCAATGTATTTTAATGTACGCTTTTTTCGATCTACGGGAGCCGATTTAGTGGCTGCCGCTGCGGCTGTCTCAGCCAATGAATTCCCCACAACGTGAACGCCATCACGTTGATGACTCAGTGAGTGAGTCACGTGAGTCTTTGGTAGTTCTTTCTTCAAAAGAGCTATTTGTTCCCAGAGAAGTCTCTGCTTTATTGGTGCATCTGTGTCATCTTTGTAACCGTTCTGAATCCATGTCTGCAAATCCTTGTTATATGCTTTGACGCAGAAATATGAATCTGACACTATAAGCGTCGGGAATTCGCGATCCGCATTATCTAGCGCCATTTTCAAAGCTAATATTTCAGTTTGCAGTTCTGAATTAGTTTCTACTGAGTGTGATTTTGTTAATAGAGGTCTTAGTTTACCTCCGTGCCACACTTCTTTTGTAATCTCACATGTGGGATTGTATGCATGTTCTCCCCAAACGGAGGGTTGAGCATGTCCGTCTGTATAGATTACACAGGCGTAATGTCTTAGAGGCAGAATGTCGATTGGCAGAGGATACGTTTTTTCATATTTTAGATTTTTCAATTCTTCTAGTTCTTAAAAGACTGTCAACCAGGCAATACTTGATAATTCATATCCTCCGTACTGGATTTTCAGATGGGCAATTCTGGATTTTTTGAAGTTGAATTTGTAACCCTCTGCAGCGAAACCAAGTATTATGGTGTTCACTCTTTTCAAGTGAGTCTCCAAGTCATCATCTGTTAAGTAAATGTCATCGACATAAGATAATGCTTCATCATCATATTGTTGTAGTAATTCTGTTACTCTCGCTGAGAATACCCCCGGGCTATTCTTGTACCCCTGGGCTAACCGACAGAATTGTTTTTGAGTGACATTTACTGAGAATGCAGTTAAATATCTGCTCTCTGGTGCTATGTTTTGACAAAAGAATCCGTTGGAGATGTCCAAGGTTGTTTTGTATTTTTTGCGCACTATGTTATTCATTAGTGCAGCACTGTGTGAGTTTTGCACTGCAAAAGTTTTGCAACATGTGTTAAGGTGTCGGTAATCCAAAACTAGACGGTACGAATTGTCTGGTTTGGAGACCGGAAACAAAGGATTGTTCATTTGTGAGGTGCAAGTTTCAATCACCCCTTGGTATTCTAGCTGATCTAGTATTTCATTTACTTGTTTTTTAGCTTCTTGCTTAATTGGGTACTGCCTTTGTGCAGTTGGTTGTGATTTTAACTGGACTTTGTGAGGAGGAGAATCCTCATCCCATCCTACGTGATTTTTATATAAAGCAGGTGCTAAGGCCACTGCCCACTTTCTAGCAAGTGTGTATTTTTTATGAATCGGTATTTGATTCGAGAAGGCAGGCATAATTACTTCTTCGCCATGAGGGCACTCCCTGACAAACTCCGGTGGCCAGTCTTTTTCAGCTAGAAGGATGTCATAGCCCTTGGATAGGTTATCCCAAAATAGTCCCCTTATTTTCCTAGTCTTATCTCCCTCTATACGTAATGTTATCTCGTATATTTTGTGGGGCTTGCTAACTCTGGTATCTGCAGTTTCCACTTGAAGGTATTCATTCGTGTCCACTGTCTCCAGATGATTCATAAGGACTTTGCGAGCTATGCTCACCTCTGCTGCGCTGTCTAGCATTGTCTGGACCCACTCTCCGTTTTTCAATTGTGTCCTCAGTATTCTCGGCATTGTTAACTACCTTGATACTGGCTACCTTCTTTTTTGGAAATTGTGATTTCTTTTTCAGTTGAGCAGGTTCCTTGTCTTTGGACTTGGCGTGCTCTTCTGATCGTCCTCTTCTTTCCGATTTCTGCGAGGAATTCTGAAAAGATTGAGAGGGACGTGTATCAATGTCTTGATATCTATCAGGTTTTTTAATATTATCCCTATTTCTAAGGTTATATCTATTCCCAGAGGGTTCACTCTGAGGTGACCTTTGTCTCGGGTTTGGAGATTTCTCTCTTCGCCTAGGAGACCTTCCTCTGGACTGGAATTTCTTTTCTTTAGGATTGGATTGTTTGTTCCCATCCCAGTTCTTTTTTGGTGAATTATTATTATTATTAAAAAACATTTTTTCTGGACTTGTAGTCAGTTGCGGTTTTACTGGTATTCCACCTAGACTATCTCTGCCTAGTTCTTCATAGGATTTTTCTATGATTCTGGCAATTTCAGCTGGTTGGTCTGCTATATCTGTCTCTTTTAACCTCTGGCGGATCGCCACGTTTGCTGCTTCACCCTTTATGTTGGCTAGTAATATAGCCGAGACCTGCTTGAAGTCTTTCAGTAATTTCATACCAAGAGTTAAAGCAGGTTCTGGACCATATTCATCTTGAATTTGTTTTAGCACATCTGGTATTACCGAAATGGATGGAACACCGTGCGTTTTTGTGTAGATGGAAGCAAAGACTGTACCCCAAGTGTCACAGTCCTCAATGTGTGGTGCGATTCCCATTGGGAGACATATAGTCAGAATCCTGTGTTTTTCTAGCGGGGTGGTGTCAGGAAACACCGCCTCTATTTGGGTGATTTTCTGTGCCAACCAGAATGGTATCTGTTCCCTTTTAGCTGGAACCTTACCTAGGCAGGATTGGATGTTCTGTGGTGTAATTTTATTTGTGTTCCCCTGGTGAGAGGTCAGCTGTGGTAGTTTAATCGCTGGCTGAATTGTAGAAGTCCGCATTACATACTGAACTAATTGTCTGTGAATTTTTAGTAGTTGTTTTAGCTGTATTAATAGCTCTGGTGCAGTCATCTCGTCGATGTCTGGATGTGGTGTGTATCCGGCTAAGACCGGCCACGTTGCTCCTGGTCTTCCTAAAGGACCGAGCCTTGTAATGTGATTATTATGTTTTAGGGCGCCATCAAATAAGAGCAAATGCTCTTGGAATTTGAGTGGTACTTCCACCTCCTCGAAAGGAGTGTACGTTTCAGGAGGTTCCTCTACTTTGTAATAGTGGAAGTACTTTGTTACAGCATTTGCTGCTGGAAAATGTATCCATGTATAGTATACCTCTGTCTGCCGATATTCGTGTGCCTCAATTACGAATATGACTGTGCCACCTCTAGGTGTCAGTCCATTTTCTATAAGTTTTAAGGTTATAGATCTCCTTTTGGCGACCTGGATGAGTATTATATCCGGGTCTGCTGTTTGCATGGTAGCATCAGCATCTGCTATTTCAGTAGCTAATCTAATTGCCTCTCTTTCTCCATCACTGTCACCCATTTTACTGACAGGATGGTATTATTTTTTTTTGCAGATCAGGTTTCTTTATGGAAACAGAGATTAGATGCACAATATTCTGGAACTGTTTTATCCTTCAACGTTGACTAGACCAAGAACCATACATAGGAGTTCCCTCCTGCGAGGTTTTGGAGGATATAATAACCTTTCACCCACTCCAGACGTCTTTGGAGTATTTTGGAAAAAGGGGTCTGAGTGAGAAAGCACGACTGAGTTACTCTAAATGTCTTACGTTAGTTTTATCGCCCTTTCCAAACGCGTTGGGCGCCATGTAGTGTAGTTCCTATTTTCCCAATAGGCTCTGCGCATTGGAATAGTACCTACAGCAGTAAAGGCCTAGGCCAGACGTTAACTAGGTCTACTACTGTCGATACTAGACTTAATTTTTGGGTTTGCCAGCTAAGCTCAGAGTTCGCTAGAAACTTTCTCGAATGTTCAAGGAAGGATTAACTTCCCTGATTAGACAAGAAGGGATTTAGTTTCTGACAACCATAGAACATGACAACTTTGCTCTCCCCTAATCAAGAGTCAATCTCGAGAGTCGTGTGAGCACAAGGCAATTATTTTACTCAGTCAGTACGTGCATTCTTAGTCTCATCAGAATGTAGAGAAAAGGAAGAGACGGGCGTGTTCAATAAAAGGTGTTATTTATTGATCAGTCTCTTTTCTCGTACAAGAGAAATGGATCGATATTATTGCGATACTTATAGTTAAGTAAAGTGCATACATTAGAAGCAATAGTATAAAATAATACTGTAAAAACATTGATATGGTTTCTGAGCCATATGATGTTTAAAAATGATTAAAATATATTTACATACACATATACATTTGACTAAACGTACTCAACTGGTGTTTCTAAATACGCCTACCCCGTGTACCTGACCTAAGTCTAATGCGTGGGCGGGAATAGAAAGTTACAGTTTAAGTTAAGTTTGTTTTTGCCAAGTGAATAACTAAAGAATTCTCTAGGAGGGGTTATTCAGTTCTGTACCTGGAATTTAGGATGAATGAGGAATGGTATCTCTTTCTCTGCTCTCGATATTCCAGGCTGCCTGCGAGGGCTACCCGGAAGCGCCGGTGCTGGGTCTCTCGGCTTGAGATAGCAGCGCGTCTCTCAGCGCGTCAGGAAGGCGGGGCTGCTGCCTGCGGGGTCTGCTTCTGCTCTCGGCTTCGGCAAGTGTGGCTGCTCCGTCTTGTCACCACGCGTGTGTGTTGCATAGGGCAAGATCGGCAATATTTATACCTTAAAGGTGCCGGGATTGACGTAAGGATGGACATAGGTACGTCAATAAAGATGTCATACGACTTGCTCGTTAGCACATTCTTTACTAAAGTTCTCTGTGAAATCAAAACAATGGCCGCACGGATTATCCAGGTTGTCATAGGTTTGATTTGTTATGAGAACGTCGTATGCCTTATCAGGGGCTGGAGGAATATCGCTTGTCTAATTAGATCTCAAGCGTTATGACCTAATCAGATAACACGTTCCTGTGCCGTAGTGTGACTGCGTCAGATAACGGTATCTGCATCATGGGGAATTTCTTGCCTCATGGGCTGACTGTTAGTTAACTAGCTAGGTAGTTTAACCAGAATAGGGTCAGGAATAGGGGGATCGATTCAGAACCTATAGAAATACACGACACCTCTATCTGGCTTGCGTTCCATCGCGGTCACCCTGAACGTCTGACTTGCACAAGGTCAAACTCAACGAGATAATCACGAGTGGCACTGTGTTCTCCTATTTTTAAAATGTGTGGGAAGGTGCTTGTGTTGTGTTTTCACTTTATTACTGTTTAAGTATTACATACATACTTTACACATTGACTCTAAGTTAAGCCTGATTGCTTTTGTGGTTGCACAGTTAAAAATGCCACAGCTCGGTTGTTGTTGATTGGTATTGTAAATAATTCAGGGAAATTACCAGAACTGCACAAGTTGAGTATTTCACTAATACAATTAGAATGGAAAGTAACTTGACCCTTAGAATCTTGAAAGTGGTTCGATCCTTCCTAAAGCCAAAAGCATGTATGCTGAGAATATCCCCACCTCCGGAATTGTGGGACAATTTGTCTTTTTTTTTTTAGGCAAGATACCATCCATTCAACATGGGTTTACATTGGGGAAAGCTTCTTACTCCTCAATGTGTACTGCCTCCGGGACTGGTGGGGTGCCAGCTAAAACTGCAGGTGGTCTATTTGACTTTCAGAAGATCTCTCTGGAACAGTCTAGAGAGGCCATTTTACAATGTTAGTCTGGTTCCCCTGTGAACTTGTGCCTGCCCTTTATTCTGTCCGTGCCGTTTTCAATACTATTTTCAACAAATTGTTTAGTGATACATTGGCCTAAGGATGGTGACTAAAGAATGGAAACAGGCAACAGTCATTCCACAGTTAAGAAAATCTATAGAAGACCCCACTGAACTTGAGAATTTCAGGCCTCATTCCCTTCTTCCAACAGCTCTAGACAGCAGCAATAATCCTCCTTGACCTCTCAGCAGCCTTCAATACTGTCTCCCTCCACATGTTCATCGCTAGACTGAATGACATCGGCATCCAAGGATCCGCCTTCAGATGGATCACCTCCTTCCTCACCTTCCTCACCTTTCTCACTGGCAGAACTCAATGAGTTTGCCTACTAACATTCTCTTTGGCACCCACGACTCATCACTGAGCCCCACCTGCTTCAACATCTACTTGACACCATTGGCCAATATCATCAGATCCCACAGACTCAATGTTACTGCCTATGCTAATGACACACAATGCATCCTCTCCGAAGACTCCACCACCACTAGTACCAACTTCCACCAATGCATGACTAGCGTCACAAATGGACAGGACAGAAGTACTGAACTTTGACAATAAAATCTTCAGTTGGGAAGCCTCCTGGTGGTCCACAGAGCTCTGACCCACATTAACCCTGGCAGACCACGCCAGAAACATCTGCATCATCCTGGATAGCATACTTTCCATGGCATCTCAGGTCAATGCAGTTTTATCCTCCTGCTTTTTCATCCTGCACATGCTACACAAGATCTTCAAGTGGCTTGCCCAAACCTCCAGACAATCCATCACCCAGGCTCTGATCACCATCTGGATGGACTACAGAAATGTTCTCTGAGTAGGAATCACAACACACTTCCTTCAAAGACTCCAATTCGTCCAGACCACCACAGCCAGTCTCATCCTTGAGCTCCCATGAAGAATGCACAACACTTCAGAGAGTTCCACTGGCTCCAGGTTCAGACGAGATGCCAGTTCAAGCTACTCACCTTCACATTTAAGGCCTTTCACAACTCTGGACCCCCCTATATCGACTACAGCCTAAGCTGCCACCAACCCATCCGACACCTGTGCTCCACCTACCTCGAGTTAGCTCTCACCCCCACATCCACCAGAGCAAGGCTGGACGATGCCGCTTCTCCTACTGTGCAGCGAAGGCATGGAACAACCTCCCCCTACACCTCCGGACCTCGGCTACTCTATCAGGATTCCAAAAGCTACTCAAGACCTGGCTCTTCAGGTAAACATAGAGACCCTGACAATGCCTGGATACCCTCACATTTCTCTAGACCTAACTTTTTTCATATTTGCCATATCATTCCATTTAACGTGAACGCATGTCAAGTTCTAGGTGTTTCTTTTCCAATTCAAAGTTATCAGATCTGTTAGGACCAGAAAGATGGTCTTAAACATTTATAGAGAGATATAGCTCAAATTTTCTTTTGTTTGATCTGTTTATTAAAGATTTTGTCATTGTGAACATAGATATAAAGTGGTACATCATCTTAGAAAACACCATTCAAAACCAGTAGGTAAATAACATGTACGAATCACAAATTAGCTGTACATTAGCATAGTTACATCTGTTACATTTGCATGTCTAAGCTTTACTCATGAAATATCCCATCCATCATATCACCTGCACCCACCTTTCTGCATAATGCACCATCATATTATAATACAATAAGACTGGATCTAAAAAATACTCTTCTAACACAAACATTCAGTGTAGTAGTAATTCTTTATTGTTTGATTATTTAAAATCTTACAATATTACAAATTCATAAAATATGCTGGAATTATTAAAACCAATTAATAAAAACCGTTACACCATAAAATTCATTAGATTTCATAAAAAATTACATTTTAAAAGGTTACTCTCCTAGTTTTCTTTTCGCTATTAGTAGGAACCTTACAAAGGTAGCGTTCAAGCTTATATCATTCAAATGGAGACAGCGTGTTAAGGCCTGCCTACATGTCCTTATTCCACGTGCATTAAGCGGTAATTTGAGTAAGGATCTTCTTTCGTTTTGGAGTTCAGGACAAATACATAAAAGGTGGACAATATTCTCCTAACCCTTATTACAGAGTCTGCATAGTGTGCAACTTTCAATGTTTTTCCTCGGGGGAAGATGACAAAGTCCCGGCAAAATTCCAAATATCGCTTTAAGAAGAACTTGTTTATTTTTTTCTGACCAAGGTGTTTCCAAGTATTGTTGTATTTTCTTTTTTTTGTAACCATTTAATATTGTCCAAGCATGTTTTCTTTTTGTCAGGATATCTTCGTCATTTAAAAGGGATAGTTGGTTTGTAGTTCTATTGATTATTTTTTTGAACGATGCATTGCTTATCGTATTTTCCCAGATTGTAATAACCGCAAACTCATCTATCGCTTCCTTAAAATAATTCCATGCAGTTGACTTTCCGTTATTATTTATTTCTTTCCATAATAGCTGTGATATCTAGTTATCATGATCATTTTTTATCCGATTCCAGGTTTTATTAAAATGTCCCACTAACATTCAGTGCTTTTGGCTTCACTCTGCCAATTCACATTGGTCCAGTTAGCATGCCAAACAATTGTATATAAAACGAACCCCTAACGTGGGAAAAAACTATCGGGAAAGGAGTGGGAAGTGAAATGGGGCCGCAGAGAGATGTGGGAGGAAATACATATTCCGGTGAACCCAAAGAGGGTCTCAACAGACATTCTATAGATGCAATATTGAGTAGAAATGACCGTCCGTGTGGTGGCGGAAGGGACTCCTACCACGTAGTAATTCGACGCGCAAGTCACAGACCCAACCAAAGAAACCGTTCTACGTATCTGTTGTGGGAATGTCTGTTTGGTCATCCGGTAGCGACAGCCCCTGTAGTACGCACAGCATAGTGTTCCTTGCAGCGGAGATAGGATATTCATGCAATCCCATCGTGTCCTCTCGAACCAGAGAGACAACTTCAGCCTTCGCCCAATTCAGCATGGAGAGGAACCAGGCCTTTGTCGACGGAGGCTCAGCCGCTTTCCAGCGGCAATCGATTAGTCGCTTAGCCACAATGGAGAGATATAGCTCCATAGCCGCACACTGCCGTCTGCATGCCCACATTTGAATTTCTGCACTAGTTATATATTTGCTACCGGATTACATCACTTAGTAAAAATACAGTTATGTACTATGCACATTGTTGTTTCATCACACTGTATCAAAGGTATTTATAACTAGCAGTTTTCATACAGTGTCATTTTTGCATAATCACATTTTTGTGTAGCCCTAAACAATTGCGATACCAGCAGTAGTAGATGTTATGTTTTGCTGCAGTACTTCTGCGTACTTGCAGAGCATTATTAGCACAACATGCATGCATTATGTTGTGGAAGAAAGAATGACGCACACGTGCATATAGTGCTCCCTTTTATGTTCATTCAACATGAATATTTCTTCCCTATACATTGGTGGGTGTAATGTTGTGTTGCCCTAGGCCACCATGCAATAGGAGTGACACGGACACAGCATTGTGGTTGGTATAACTGGCCCAGGGCACGTGCGTGCCGGCCCCTTTTATTGTCAGTGTCACATGTCCTGTGACGCATGTGCTGGATGGGTGTGGATAGGGTGTAAGCTAGCCCTCAGGGAGTGGCTGGTGAAAGAACAACTAGAACAGTGACCAGCAGGTCATTACATCGGGAGTGTGGTGTACTGAGCGAAAGACAGGCACAAGATGCCTCCTGCTCATAGAGTCGAAGGTCAGGTGGTTGAAGAGGTTATGCATATTGATATGCATGATGTGATGAAAAAATTGTAGGTGGCAACAGACAGCCAAACCAACAACAGAACCTCACTGCGGGAAGGTAACCATGAATGTGTAGCAACATACACGTTTATTGATAGGTATTACATAAACACTATTTACTACTCAACTAAATGGGCAAAGAATGCTAAAACATAGTTGAAAATATTGATTCATATCTGTTATATGCACTTCAAAATATGGCACTGTAGTGTACTTTAGAAATGTATTTAACCGAAACGTGTTGTGGTTTCTCTGTGCCAAATAAAATGTGAATATAAACAACAATTAAGGTATTTGAATGTGAAGCCATACATCTCCAATGTGACAGACAAACTACACTTAGGGGAATATAATGAAGTAAAGCTTTATTAGGTAAGTTACTACCAAATAAGCCGGGCCTATTCTAGAGTCTCCAAACTGTGAATCAGCGTGTCGTACTTTTATTTCCATTAGCATTGATAAGTTTACATGCATTAAGTTCCATCTTTCTGGTGCTCTGTTGCAGCGACATGTATTAAGCCATTTAATTAGATGTGGTTTCTAAATAATGACTGGCCTTAAATCCAAGAAGCTCTCTGTCATGCTCGCCCTGGGTTCTTAGTCAAGAATTCATGGGAAATAGTGCTCAACACAGAAGTGGCTCACAATTTACAGCATGCAAAGTGCTTTTGGACAGAAAGCGACCTATACCTCATGGGAAAACCCATGACATGAAAGCACCTCTCAGTTGCGCCCAAATTAACCAAATTAAGTTTAGCTGAATTATTTTGCATATCTATTCACCAAGAAATAAAGCCATGCAAGGATTAAACAGCGGAACAGTGAATATATATGTAAGTAGAGCATAAAGAATTTATTTACATTTATTTATTTTTCGAGCAGAGACATCGCATTAATCAAAAAAGTCAGTACATTATCAATTACATATCAAATTTTCCTTTTACAAAAAGCATTACATACACATATACACCTCTACACAATTAACGAATATTGCAGCCTGCATACAAATACATTGCAAAAGGTCAAAAGTAGCATTTAGTTCGAGAACAGCATAAAAATGTGTAAAGTGCATACGTGCGAAATGAATCTAAAATACAGAAATACAATAATACTCCTCCCTACAACTAAGCTGTATATATAAATACACAGTGACACTTGGGGGAAAAAACTACAGCAGCCAATAAATACACAGGTAAAATGCAAAACGATCAAAAGTGCAGTTGGTTCAAGAAAACCATGTAATCCCCTAAAAGAAAAAACCCAAGCAAAGTGCATTCTTGTGACTTAGATCTAAAAGATCCTTAGTTGGTGACTCCATTCCTCCCCTGTCCACAGCAGCACTTCCGTGCTGATTGAGTGGAGGGAGTAGCACTGTTCCCGCCTCTTTCCAATTGTAGCTGCCATTTTGGGTGGGCGACGATCCAGGCCTACCTTACAGCCATACTATAAAATTAGAGGATGGCGCTGACGCGCAGCTGATAGAGGTTTCAGACGCAGTGGAATCATTACTTTTTAACTTATTCACGGTACCTTTTTAGGTCGAGCTTCGACCGACCTGTTTATGTCTATTCTGTGGTGTTTAGAAAACCCACCAATTGCCATTAGTTGCTATCTGTGCAATTCAGAAATGCTGGCTTTCAGCTCTCCTGGGGATTTCACTCAGAGAGCATTTTGATCGGCCATCACACAGAGTGTGATGGCCTCTCTTCCCTCTTCCCATCTGGCTATTGCAGGTCAGGGTTGTTTTTTTTCATTTGTTGCCTGCGCTCTGGCATGTTTCCATGGAGTTTTTACAAAGTGGATCCACACGATTAAGATGATTTAAAGTAAGTTTATTTCGGGGGTTTTCACTTGGAATAAACTTACTTTAAATCATCTAAATCTAAATCTAAATCATTAAATCATCTTAATCTGCTGAGCACTTGAGCCATTGCATCCTCTCTCACTCCCCTTGTACTTTCTGGCGCGCAGCAGCGCATGGACCCCTGCTGTTTATTTAAATAGGTATGTCAAATCTGCCTGGAGACGCCAGTGGTTTAGTCCGGCTCTAGGCCCCTCTGCGCTCAAGTGTCTTTTCTTTAGCCTTTCACATAAACTCACATGTGCGCAAGGGAAGATGCGGGAATAAAAAAAGAAAGCAAAAGGTAAGCGGAAACTGAAGTTTTTATTTTGCTCTAAAATTTGTGGCGACATGTGGAAGAGGATGCTTTGCCCTTGCAGCACTGTCTGCAGCTTTGGCTATAAACATGAGATAATATGTTTTCAGGCTGTTCTCTGCAGAGCATGTCTGTCAGCTGCGTGGACGAGGAACACTGGCACATTGAATCAAGGCCGAGGCACAGCGCGCTGTGAACTTCTGCCAGGTCGAACTGCAGCTGCTGCAGCCAATGGTCACCACTCCTGGCTGGCTGTTGAGCGTGGCAAGCAGCCATGCTGTGAAGGGAGTCTTGTGTAGGTGATGCTGGTGTAGGTTCACTACGTGTTCTCAGCATTTACTTAGTTGGTCACCAATCATCCCAAGCAACTGTCAGCCCTAGCTGTATTCTTTTGCACTCAATACAAAGAAATTGTTCTCCAGACACCTGACCGTTTGCCAGATATTAAAGATCAAACAGGATGCCCTGAAAGAATACCATATTGGAACAATTGGAATCTAGGGTAATGCAGTCTTTAATACAATTAACATGTGCCAACAGATCTGCACCTTCCATTGTGTGTCCATAATGTGGTCGCAGTGAAATCTCTGTTATGTGTGGTGCTATTTAGGCACCAAACTCCCGCTCTGCAGGTCAGATGGACTTCCACAGCAATGGTCCAAAATGTCACCAGTTTGTCTTCAGCACTGCTACGCTACAGGTGTGGTGAATTAGAAGACCACTTCTTTTGAAATTAATATGAACCTATCTAGATGGATGGCCCAAAGAAAGTAGTATCTTCCAGGGCAGCTCTTCACACTCACAAGGAGATGATTAGTGAAAGTGGCTACTGTGGAAGACATGCTTTGCTAAAAGGAAAACCGCCTTGAGTGTTTTTTTAAGACATGCGCATGTGCTTAAACAGTGTGTCAACACTCAAAAACAGAAGTACCACCACCGATTTGCCCTTGAGAGTTGCTTTAACTCTGCACATTACAATACTCTGGTATGAGCCCGCTCTATTGCATCTAGATTCCTCTATATACTACTAAAATGGCAAATTGCAATCTGAGCCTCAACGAGCCAATGGAGTGCTTTCAGAGTGGGGGTGTGCCCCCTTTCTTTGCAGCAGGACAGTTTCCAGATTCCTTTTTGGCAGACCCTTCACTATTGTAGTCATTTCCTTGAAAGCTTCTCTGCTTTAGTGACGTCCGTCCATTGAACAGATTGGAGCAGTGGGTATTTAGATTAAACTGTAAATTAGAGCTCTAGGCCACGCTGAAAAAACTTGGCCAAATGAATCCACATGTCGCTCTGCTGAAGCACTGTTTAGCTGGCTAGCGTTTTTGCCAGGGATGGAGCCAGGCTGACAAAAAAAAGCCATGGGTCATGTCAAGTAAGCATGGGCGGATTTTGCGGATCCACGATTCACGGATTTGCGTATTCACGGATCGTGGATCCGCAAAATCCGCGGATTTTGCGGATCGGCGGATTTGGGCCGGAGCTTCCATGCCAGGACCATCGTGCCAGAATGAATCCTGCCCTTCATATCTATTCAAGAAGACGCCACCGTTTTGTGCCATACCTCTACTCAACTGGAGTACTTTCTACTGGATAATCAGTAAGTGCTACCTCGTTGGGTAAATGTATAGTGCTTTTACTACACTACAGCTACCTAAAGTGCCAGAGAGTTGTCTACAGCGACCAGGTGTGTGTTACTATGCAATCGCGCCGAAGGGCGCAGGGGTCCCTTGAGTGAGCTATCATAGTGGGTAAATGGCGGGAAGACGGTGCACACCACGAGTGTGTGGGCGGGGCCAAACGGACGGGGCTTCCATGCGAGTGCACATGCCTCTTATGTGTATAAAAGGTCAGAGACCGATCAGAGCAGCAGATGAAGATACAGAAGCTCCTGGCCACAGGAACAGCACGAGGATTGCGCTCGTGAAAGTCAAGGATGCAAAGGCCTCTGTCCAGCATCACAGCTGATTTTCGATGGTATATTTGGGAAGAAGGCACATCTGCCCAGCCTTGACAACGCTCACGATTGTTTTTTGGGCCGATGAATGAGTCACTGAATTTAAGCTTCAACTAGGGCACATGCTTAATTGATATCTGTAAGTGCTTGCGGTTGAGGTTTAATTTTTGTGCCAGGACCATCGTGCCAGAATGAACCCTGCCCTTCATATTTATTCAAGAAGACGCCACCGTTTTGTGCCTGTTGTAACTATTTTACGATGGCGCCGGCAAGCTGCCAGCGCCATCCTAAAATAGTTACTAAATTAGCTTCGAGCACCTGCTTTATTTTATCTATTAGAGCTTCCTGTTGAAGCTAATTTAGTAACTATTTTAGGATGGCGCTGGCAGCTTGCCGATGCCATCGTAAATTAGTTACAACAGGCCAGCAAGGCTTGAACTTTTGCCCCCGGAATCCGCCGCTCGCGGATTTGCGAATTCGCGGTAAATTCGCGGGAGTTCGCGGATCGCGAATTTACCGAAAATTCGCAAAATCCGCGAGCGTAACGGATTTTGCGCTCATACTTAATGCCAAGTAGTATGAGCAGCCGCCGTTAAGCCTTTGAAGAGGCATGGCTACAGGCCAACAACAGCAGCAGACCATTTGGCAGAGGTTTGGAAACCTAGAAAGAATCAACATGCTAGTATGCATCTTATATGCATTTTAAAGCACCTGGCGAAGTTCTGCCACCAGTGGTCGAAGTGGGGAAAAAAAGTAGGGGAACTGTGTTCAGAGAATCAGAGGGCAGGAATATCCCATGGATGGGTTAAGTGGGCGGAGTCAGAGGTGTGGCCATAATGTGCAAAACATTCCAATTTTTTTAATTTGTTTGGCATTTCACTGACCAGTTACATCCTATGTTATTTTAATTCAACCAATGGATAATTATTTAAGGTTCAATCTGATTTATTGACATTAAAATACATTCACAAAGTGTGATGTTTCCAATCAAAGAATGTCCCAAATACGCTTAAAAATGGAAGCACAAGCCATTTGTTTCCAAGTCATGCAGTTTCTGTCGTCATCAGCATTTCTCCCTTTTTCCACAACAGCAGTTGAAGCATGAATGGCAAAATATCCTAGTTTTCAAATGTTTTCTATATAATTATAGCTCTGCCATATTTGCCACATTATACAACATCTGCTGCATAATCTGAGAATTTGAACTTATAAATTGTTTGTAGTTCAAACGGAACAAAAGTTACAAAAAATGTAACTTGTGTTGCTGCGAAGTGGACAACCCTTTGCAAAGGTTGACTGGTCACCTTTCTCACTGTTGAATTTGTATCTTATACTGGTACTAATAAGGCAAAACCTTTCCAGAGATTGTTAGTGTATGTGAAAATGTCAAAATAATAAAATATCAGAAAATACCACAGGATCACGTGGTGTGGGCATATTGCAAAGGAAGTATTTCCCCTTGAGTATCAATCAGGTACAGACAGACAGCTTGGGGGGATATGTGGCAATATCGGGAACTTGGGAGGGAGAGACACTGAATGTACTGTTGGTGTACCTACTACCAGGCATTCAACAAGAGGCCTTGGGACACCTGGAGAAGGTGCTTATGATGCTCCCTCCAGGAAAGTTGGTCATAGGTGGGGATTTTAATGCAGTTGTTTCAGGGGGTATGAATCGCTACCCACCCTAGGACACTCAACACGGCGCAGGCAGGATTTTCTCACTTCGTGGAGGCCATGGGACTAGTCGATAGTTGGAGAATACACCATCCTTATGAGGTAAATTTCACTTTTTTCTCGGGGCCCATAACAGCTTCTCCCACATTGACTACATCCTCACTTCCTCTGATCAAATCTAATACATTCAGCAGATCAAACACCTAGCGAGAGGCATATCAGATCACTCCCCAGTATGGGTTCAATTTGCGGTGCACCACAGCAATACCACCCGTATAGCGCCCATAAACCCCTGGCACCTGCGTGACCCAGTAATTAGACAAAAAATAACTAAAGAAATAGACTTCTACTTTAATGAGAATAAAGGAACGGTTGACTCGGCAGGTATCCTCTGCGAAGCCTTCAAGACGGTCCATCCATCATCCACTTTGGTATCGCTTTGTTCGCCCTAAGTTGGCAGGGTATGCCCAGATGTGGGTCCCTTGCTCACTCTACCACTGGATTCAAGATAACCTGGCTGATGAGGATTATGAATCCGAAACCAGTCCCAGGATGCCTGTTTCCTGTCCAGGTAGGACATGGCTTGGCAGTTCAGGCTGGACTGTTCCCATGAGGCACAGGGTCAGACTGATTTGCATATGGCCATGTCTGAACTGGGGTGGTGGAGTGAGCTAAAGAATGGTGATGGATTAAACCCAGATCAGTTGACTGGGGGTGAGTGTTTGATTTGCTCAAGCGCTCCGTCCATCATCCCCTTTGGTATTGCTTTGGTCTTAAGGGGACAGGCAGTGGCACAAGTAGCAGGGGCTAGGAAGGATAAAAAAATACAAGGTTGCTCAGTTTAGAACTGGAGATATCACAGCTGTAGAGTGAAGTAATTAATGGAGGGGACAGGAACCCGCACATACTCTTAAGCTTAAACAAAATTAATATAAGCAGGAAGCCAGGGATATCGCAAAAGCGTTAGATAGGCACAAAATGGGCGGTATTTATGAATCAGGTGACAAAGCTAGGAAACTGTTGGCCTGGCTCGATAGGAGGGAAATGGTGAGTCAACTGGAGATGGAGCTGGTAGGGAGTACAGGAGACGTTCTTCGAATTCCCCAGGATATTGCTAATGAATTTGCAAGATACTATGAGATCCTATACGCGTCCAAGTCCACGAGACTGGAAGGAGAGGCAGCTGACTTGTCAGAAATGCAACTGCCACAGTTGACATGGGAGGACAAAACCTCCCTAGACAGTGACCTCACCCAAGAAGAAATAGCGCAGGCTATCCGAACCCTCCAGTCGGGAAAGGCAATCGGTCCGAACGGGCTTCCCATTGAGCTCTACTAATTGAAGCGAGATAGGATCACTGCATACCTTAAGTCCATGTATGAGGATAGTTTAGGGAAGGGATGCCTCCCACAGGATCAGAGAAAAGCCACATTTGTGGTCATTCATAAAGAAGGGAAACCCAAGAGTGATTGCTCTTCCTACAGGCCTATCTCCCTGTTAAATGTCGAAGTCAAGATACTGGCCAAGCTCTTGGCCACCAGATTGCTGCGTGTGATTTCCGGACTGGTCCACCCGGACCTGTATGGTTTTACGCCAGCTAGAAACACGTCACCAAATCTGAGACCCCTGAATGGGGTCATGGGGAGGGTAGGTAAACTAAGGGAAAATGTGGTGGTGGTGTCACTCAATGCCACTATGGCTTTTGACACCATAGAATGGCCTTACCTATTTGCTGTGTTGAGGAGATTGGGCTTCAGCCCTAGATACTTCGATTGGGTCCAATTTCTGTACTCTGCACCGCTTGCCCAAGTCGTGGTCAATAATAAAAGATCTAGGGTCTTCCAGCTTCACAGAGGCACACGGCAGGGGTGTCTGTTATCCCCACTGCTGTTTGCGCTAATGTTGGAACCTTTGGCTTGTTGGATCCATAAAGATCCGGTAACCTGCAGGCTGCGTTGGGTGGAGGGCTGGGAGGATCGCATTTCCCTGTATGCTGACAATATTTCACTGTATCTGGCTTCTCCAACTAGGTCATTGCATAGGGTCCTCAATATTTCCACGAATGTGGGCACCTACTCTGGATATGCATTCAACTGGACAAAGTTGGCAATATTCGTATTACATAGTGGCCCCCCCTTATCTCCCCAGGGACTGTCCAGTGGATATTGCTGAGGATGGCTTTAAATACTTGGGGTTATACAACACCAAAGATCCTAAGTTGTTTGTAGGAAACTGGGGTCACCTGTTCCCCGGGGGTAGCCTGGCTCGAGCGGGTAGGCACCCAAAAGCTTAGGTGTAAAGTGACTACACAGCACACGCATCCACTGAGACAATAAGGGCATGCAAAGACGGAGACCACACAAGTATGGCTGATCCAAATAAATAAGTTGTATCTAGGTTTCAGCTCAGGGCAATCAAAAATCACAGAAGTACAACTTATTTCTTTCCATTAAAAACACATTTCTTGCATTGCTCGGCTATAAATACCTAAATAAATAAATATTAAATATTAAATAACAGTAGACTCGACATCAGCCTTGCTCCTAGTCAGCACCTGCAAAGAAGTCATGGGAGAGGCATTCAAGTAACAGGTCATTAACCCAGCGTAGAAAATTTCAGCATATACTGGTAGGTGTTCAGGAACCACTGTACTAGACAGGATTAAAGCATGTCATTTAAAATCAAGCAACATTTCATTAGGCAAGATTATAACCTTTCTCTAGATAGTGGGAGAACATTTCACTATGCATGACTAGACATATCATCAAGCAAGGATGAGCCTTTCACTGGGCATAGATAAACAACGCATCAGGCCAAAATGAGCATTTCAGAAGGCGTGGCTCATCGGTGACTCGGATGCCCGAAGGACTGGTCCCGACATATGATTGGAATCTCGCTTTGGACGCGATCGCTGCCTGAAGAGACCAGAGTCTTGGCACCCACCGCGTTTTTCCTTTCTTTCTGATCTGACCATGCAGGTGGCGCCGGTCCTCAACTGAGATCTCTTCTGTTGATTCGCCGTGCAGTGACCATTTGGTCGATTTGAGAACTTGGCAGTTGGAACCTGGACGCCATTTGATTGGTAAGAGCCGTTCTGCGGCACTTGCTGTTGGTTTTGATGCCTTTGATTGGTAAGGTAGTTTAGTAACACTCACTGCGGCTTTGTTTGAAAGATTGGCCAATATTGAATCTCGTTTGATAAATATATATGTTTTGCAATACATATAGGCAGGTAATGAGGAGATTCTTCTCTATTTAAAATTATTTGAACAGCGTGCAACGTACGAAGAGTACCCTAAGCGCTACTATTGATTATAATACTGCATATTTTGCACTATTTTTGGCATGCCTGTTTCCAGCACACTTTGTAGGATGTGTTGCTTTTGTAGGGGTACCAATTTGAAACTCGACGAAGCACAGCCAGCCCCCCCGGAGGGGATGCCTAATAGGGACATGTATATTATTTATGGTATTTCTTCCATAATGTACAGCATGTTATGGAATAAATACACTTGTAAAGATCCTGAGTTGCGTTGGCCTATGCATGGGTCATTTAATTTGCGAAAGATTCGGTATGTGGAGCAACAGATGTTAAAGCGAAAGGCTAGGCAAGATATGTTTGACTGTGTACGAATGTGGGAGAAAGAAGTGCGTGAATGAATAAAGCGTGAGCAAGCCTTGATTGAAAAAGGACAGCGAAAGAGTATACATGTGAAAGCATTGGAAATGAAAAATAGGGAAATTAAAGAAATTAAAGAGAGGGAAGATAGGGAGCGTCATTTACAGGTAAATGGCTAATGGCCAATACGCTGTTCGTAGACCTCTTTATCCTATGCTTAATAAACCAGAAGAAGATTCTCTCTTATTAGATCGTTGTCCACCTCGGTATACTCTTCCTTCTGCTCCTTATGAGTCAGATGAGGACTCTTCTACAGACCAGGACAAAGCTAGGGAAACTTGTTCAATGTTATCTGCTGAACGTGTGTCTCAGATTAGATCTGCTGCGCGTAAAGCCCTTTGTAGTATTACTACTGTTTCTGGACTTCTAGATAGTATAAAAGGTTGACAGGAAAGGGAGCAGATATATTTTACTGAGGTATTTGCTGCAGAGGTTATTGAACGATTTAGGAAACATCCGGTAGAAATGGAGCCCGATGATGTAGCAGCTGATTGTAAACAATTACGTGACGATCTTTTTGTCTTCTCCCAGGTGGCTGACACGATCAGACGCTTGGTTAAACTGCATGTTGAAGCAGCCCGTTTGCGAGAGGAGAAAAAGGCAGCAGACGCAGCTACACCAACATCTCAGATCAGCATGGCACGAACTTCTACTCTTGAAACAGATAAGATTGTTGTAATTAATGTGAAACCCATGCGGGAAGCCTGCCTTTGTATGTTCCTCCTAAAGGAACAGGTACAAATGATGATACGACTTCTACAGATGCTAAAGGTTATTTTATTTATAATTGGGTTTACACTCCTTGGAATAGAGCAGATGTTATGGCCCTTAAAAAAGCATTGCCTGATCCGCGAAAGAATCCAGCAGCCTTTTATGAGGAAGTTGAGGGTGCCATTAGTTCTTGTACTATGATTTTGCCTGATATTGATTTGTGTTTTGGATTAATATTACCGCCTGATATGTGGAGAACTGTGCGTAGAGGTGACGACCGTGCGACATTTGGAGCATTATGGAAAGATTTAGAGCAGTTAGATGAAGATAGAGAACCTGCACAGAAACCGTGTCAGTTAATTTTAGACCTTCCGGCAGCTATATTAGTTAAGTTAAAGATGATTATTCCCCCTAAAAAGATAGATTGGACTGTATTAGCGTTGTGTAAGTAAAAGGCAGATGAATCCGTTTCAGATTTCTTTACACGCTTTGAAGAGGCATTCCAGGATGTTAGTGGCCAGTCATTAACAGATGACACGGGTAGGCATCTGTTTGTCGATAAATATGTCGCAAACCTTTTGCAAGGAATAGCTAGTTGCCTAAAAGCCAGTGAGTGTTCATGGACTACCTCTTCTCCGGTTTCTCTCCTAACCATGGCTCAGTATTATGAGCGACAAGAATTAGAAGCTAAAAATAATGAGGATAAAAAATCTAAAGAGTTGAAAACAAAGGTTATGTTAGCTCAAGCATATGGACAACCTTCTAGAGGTAATGATAGATGCGGACGTGAATCTTATGGTTCGTATTTTCCTTATTATACTCGTTCAAATTTTTCTGTTGATCAGTGTGCGTACTGCAAGAAATTTTGACATTGGCTTTCTGACTGTCCAGTACTGCGGGCTCAGCAGGGTTCACGTGGTCGGGACAAATGAGAAATCGTTCAGGATATTCAGGGGCTAGAGGAAGCACAAATGATCGTGCTAGATTTGATGCTAATTCGCGTGGACAGGAGGAACCAATATCAAATGTCCGACTATGTGCCGTCTGATTTGCAAGATTCTGTCTATGCATAGGATTGCCTAGGATGGGGTAAGGAATCAGTTGAAGTTCCAGTAGATCAGAGGGGTCCCTATGTTACAGCACATGTTTTGGGTTCTACTGATCAGTTTCTGGTAGCGCCTTGTCTAAATAATTGATTCCAAGGGCTCCCCTGTCTGGCTTAACCATTACATCGATAGGGTTCGATGGAACACCTTCCCTTAGCCCATTGTCACAACCACTTGCATTCCATGTTGATAAGTTTACTGCTCCATGTCCGTTTTTGCTTTCTTCAAACACACCAGATAATATTGTGGGTCTTGATATGCTCAAATATTTAAGGGCTACGATACGATGTTCTCCGGAAAGAGTAAGGGTTATTTTGAATGACAACTACCCTGTCATTGAGAGATCCTGTATTATTAAAGAGGACATTGCATTAGCTTCACTCCCTAGGACCTTGTGGGCTACTTCAGACACCGATGTAGGGCAAATGGTTATTCCACCAGTGCATATTAGTGTCAAGGAGGATGCTTCATTGCCAAGACTGCCTCAGTATAAAATTTCCAGAGAAGAAGAAGCACTCATATGTATTGTACAAGATTTGATTAAAGTGGGGGTTGTGGAAGAAGTTCCTTACAATGCTTGCAATAGTCCGATTCTTCCCATTTTGAAAAAAGATACTGACACTAGGATTTATAGATTTATCATCGATTTGAGACAAGTCAACAAGATTGTAGTACTGCAGTACCCTGTGGTTTCTGACATAACAACACTACTTACTTTGGTTACTCCGACAGCAACTACATTTTTTGTTATAGACTTGAAGAACGCTATCTTTTCCATCCCTATTCACCCTGAAAGTCAATATTTGTTCGGTTTCACTTTGAATAACGGATCGTGTGGATTTTGTAGAGTTCCTCAAGGCTATACTGAGAGTCCTAGTATTTACAGTCAAGCATGGAAGAGACAGCTTGATTCCTTTACTTTACCTGAAGGAGTGGCTCTCATAAAATATGTCAATGACATCTTGGTGGCAGCTGATACGCCAGAGCAGTGTGAAAAATGTACCTTGTCCTTGCTTTCTTTTCTTGCTACACACCACCATAAAGTATCCCGGAAGAAACTGCAATATTGTAGACCGAAGGTTACCTATTTAGGACACCTACTGTCTAAGGAGGGCCGTGCACTGACACCAGATTGTATTCAAGCAATTTTAGACAACCAAGTACCTTCCACACAGAAAGATGTCCGTGCGTTCATTGGTTTGACTTCGTTTTGTAGGCAATGGATATAGGGCTTTTCACACCTTGTTAAACCCCTGCTAGCGCTTTTGACTAAAAACACTCCTATCCCCCTTCCATGGACAGATGAATGCCAAAACGCTTTTCGGCAGTTAAGACAAGCTCTCTGCTCTGCACCAGTGTTACAGAAAAGGGGGTGGTGATGAACAGAGTGCCTGAATTAAGCAGACCACTCTTACCCAGTCCAAAGATCAGGGCTTGATCCATATGCAAATTAGTCTGTTCCTGTCCCAGTGCATGATGGGAACAGGGCAAACCAAACTACCAAGCCAATTCTTATACTGGGAAGGAAACGAGCTTCCGGGGACCGGTTTCTGCCATTTCAGGCGTCGTCGGCCCGGCTTGCTTGAATCCTGATGGTGCAATGAGCAAGGGACTCACATCTGAGTATGAGGTGTGGCAGGGTATACTCAGACATGAGTCCCTTGCTCACTGCTCCATCAGGATTCAAGCAAGCCGGGCCGACGAGGCTGAAATGCCAGAAACCGGTCCCCGGTAGCTTGTCTCCTTTCTGGTGAAGAATTGGCTTGGTAGTTTGGTCTGCCCTGTTCCCATGATGCACTGGGCCAGGGACAGACTAATTTGCATATAGCCAGGTTCTGAGCTGGGATGGGGCAGTGAGCTAAATAACGGTGATGGATCAAGCCCTGATCTTTGGACTGGGTAAGAGTGGTCTGCTTAATTCAGACACTCTGTTCATCACCACCCCCTTTTCTGAATCGCTGCACCAGTGTTAGGCACACTCTATGTACACGAGAAAGATGGATGTGCATTGTCAGTTTTAGTGCAGACACATGGTGATAAGCAGCATCCCTGTGCATATTTTTCTGCAGTTCTTGATCCTGTTGCTCGTGCGTTGCCTGGATGCTTCCGTTCAGTTGCAGCAACAGCTGTGTCCATATGTCAGAATGAAGGGATAGTTTTGTCACACAAACTGTTGGTGCTAGTACCCCATGCAGTAGATGCCCTTTTGAATCAGGCTAAGACACAACATTTAACTAGTGCTTGTTTGACAGGATACAAATTTACACTGTTAGCACCTCATATTACCTTGAAGAGGTGCGCGACACTGAACCCAGCCACTTTGTTGCCATATCCTGCGACTCAGTCCCAGTCGAAGGAACCTCACGATTGTATATTTCTTACTGAGGAACAGACAAAGGGTTGCGTTGATTTGCAAGATACGCCTCTTCCAGGTGTAGATGGGGAACTGTGGGTTGATGGGTCCTGTCTGAAGTTACCAGATGGCATGACTTCAGCTGCTTATGCAATCACCACGCTTGAGACAGTAGTGGAAAACAGCTCGCATACCTCAGTAGTCGGCTCAAGCAGCTGAACTAATAGCTTTGACACGAGCGTGTGAACTTAGCACTGACTTGTGTGTGAACATTTACACAGATAGCCGCTATGCTTTTGGAGTGGTTCATGATTTTGGCCAACTCTGGAAGGAAAGAGGCTTTCTTACATCCCATGGGATGCAGATAATGCACGGAGAATTAGTACATAATCTCATGACTGCACTTACATACCCAAAGAAAGTTGCTATTATGAAGTGTTGCGCACACAAGAAAATCATTGACAAAATAGGACAAGGCAATGCCTTCGCAGACCACGTAGCCAGTAAAACTGCAATGCAACGAAGCACTACATCCATGTACGTAGTAAAATCACAGGCTGAGCATTGGCATGATGCTAGAGAGGAAGTATTGGATATACAGACATCTGCCTCTGTGGAAGAACTTGAGCAATGGTCTAAAGAAGGAATGTTAGATGATGAGGGTTGTTGGCGTAACAAAGAAATGAGTTTTTTCCTAGGTATGGTGTTTGTAAGGTTTTGTGGAGTGACAACAGACCTCATTTTATTGGGCAAGTTGTTGAGTATGTCCTGAAAGGGTTATGGATCAAACAGAAATTCCATACAGTCTTCCACCCGCAATCAACAGGATTGGTGGAAAGGTATAACGCTACTTTAAAATTGAAGCTGGCAAAAATACTGGCTTCCACGTCCCTAAAGTGGCCAGATGCACTACCTTTGGCATTACTATCCATAAGATTGGTGCCACACTCATAATCAGGTTTCACCCCATACGAAGTGGTCTTTGGGAGACTGATGAATATTTGGGGAGTTCCTAAGCCACGCCCCATCCATGATGTTACTTGTGTTCTGATGAATGATTATTTGGCACAGTTAACCAACAGTTTGATCTATATATATCAACAGGTTCGAGAAGCTCTTCCTGACAGATCTACAGGTGAGTCCCATGAACTCCGTCCCGGCGACAATGTGACGGTCAAGGTCTTTGAAAGATCGAACAGCTTGGAGCCGAGGTGGCGAGGTCCGGAGCAGGTGCTCCTGACTACAAGGACAGCAGTTCGAGTGACGACCAAGAAGAACTGGGTCCACAGCACGCATTGCAAGCGTGTGTCGCCTGCCTTGGTGGAACCAGCTGTGCTGACCGACCATCGAGAGATTCTGGAGACAGAGAAAGGTCAAGCTATCTCACCTGATGAATCTGCGGAAGTTCTCCCGGACAACACGATTCCTGGAGCATCGCGATACCACTTGAGTCCGAGGAAAGAATCTGCAGCATTGAACGAGACTATCCCCCTTCCATGGACAGATGAATGCCAAAACGCTTTTCAGCAGTTAAGACAAGCTCTCTGCTCTGCACCAGTGTTAGGCACACTCTATGTAAACGAGAAAGATGGATGTGCATTGTCAGTTTTAGTGCAGACACATGGTGATAAGCAGCGTCCCTGTGCATATTTTTCTGCAGTTCTTGATCCTGTTGCTCGTGCGTTGCCTGGATGCTTCCGTTCAGTTGCAGCAACAGCTGTGTCCATATGTCAGAATGAAGGGATAGTTTTGTCACACAACCTGTTGGTGCTAGTACCCCATGCAGTAGATGCCCTTTTGAATCAGGCTAAGACACAACACTTAACTAGTGCTTGTTTGACAGGATACGAATTTACACTGTTAGCACCTCATATTACCTTGAAGAGGTGCGCGACACTGAACCCAGCCACTTTGTTGCCATATCCTGCGACTCAGTCCCAGTCGAAGGAACCTCACAATTGTATATTCCTTACTGAGGAACAGACAAAGGGTCGCGTTGATTTGCAAGATACGCCCCTTCCAGGTGTAGATGGGGAACTGTGGGTTGATGGGTCCTGTCTGAAGTTACCAGATGGCATGACTTCAGCTGCTTATGCAATCACCACGCTTGAGACAGTAGTGGAAAACAGATCGCATACCTCAGAAGTCGGCTCAAGCAGCTGAACTAATAGCTTTGACACGAGCGTGTGAACTTAGCACTGACTTGTGTGTGAACATTTTCACAGATAGCCGCTATGCTTTTGGAGTGGTTCATGATTTTGGCCAACTCTGGAAGGAAAGAGGCTTTCTTACATCCCATGGGATGCAGATAATGCACGGAGAATTAGTACATAATCTCTTGACTGCACTTACATACCCAAAGAAAGTTGCTATTATGAAGTGTTGCGCACACAAGAAAATCATTGACAAAATAGGACAAGGCAATGCCTTCGCAGACCACGTAGCCAGTGAAACTGCAATGCAACGAAGCACTACATCCATGTACGTAGTAAAATCACAGGCTGAGCATTGGCATGATGCTAGAGAGGAAGTATTGGATATACAGACATCTGCCTCTGTGGAAGAACTTGAGCAATGGTCTAAAGAAGGAATGTTAGATGATGAGGGTTGTTGGCGTAACAAAGAAATGAGTTTTTTCCTAGGTATGGTGTTTGTAAGCTTTTGTGGAGTGACAACAGACCTCATTTTATTGGGCAAGTTGTTGAGTATGTCCTGAAAGGGTTATGGATCAAACAGAAATTCCATACAGTCTTCCACCCGCAATCAACAGGATTGGTGGAAAGGTATAACGCTACTTTAAAATTGAAGCTGGCAAAAATACTGGCTTCCACGTCCCTAAAGTGGCCAGATGCACTACCTTTGGCATTACTATCCATAAGATCGGTGCCACACTCATAATCAGGTCTCACCCCATACGAAGTGGTCTTTGGGAGACTGATGAATATTTGGGGAGTTCCTAAGCCACGCCCCATACATGATGTTCCTTGTGTTCTGATGAATGATTATTTGGCACAGTTAACCGACAGTTTGATCTCTATTCATCAACAGGTTCGAGAAGCTCTTCCTGACAGATCTACAGGTGAGTCCCATGAACTCCGTCCCGGCGACAATGTGACGGTCAAGGTCTTTGAAAGATCGAACAGCTTGGAGCCGAGGTGGTGAGGTCCGGAGCAGGTGCTCCTGACTACAAGGACAGCAGTTCGAGTGACGACCAAGAAGAACTGGGTCCACAGCACGCATTGCAAGCGTGTGTCGCCTGCCTTGGTGGAACCAGCTGTGCTGACCGACCATCGAGAGATTCTGGAGACGGAGAAAGGTCAAGCTATCTCACCTGATGAATCTGCGGAAGTTCTCCCGGACAACACGATTCCTGGAGCATCGCGATACCACTTGAGTCCGAGGAAAGAATCTGCAGCGTTGAACGAGACTGGTTGAGCTACCGACCTGGGTTTGTGAAACGGAGAGCCGATGTGGCAAGGGGGGGGATCAGCCCTGCATTAGTGTAGTGACACCCGTTTTAGCCCGTGGTGAAGAAATCAACGGCTGCCCAGGGAGAAGAGCTCCAATGATTGTTTTCAACAAGTTTTTAGAAAGATCAATCATCACTGTTGCTGAAATGAATAACAAAAGAATTATTTGTGTTGTAGGATTTGTTATTGCCCTGGTGGTTATGGCAATAATTGTCTGGTTTGTTGAGAAAGTGGCTCCTGCTCGACAACGTTTCGTTTCCACTACTACAGCTCCAGTGGAACACCATTATTATACGCTTCCCTATCATGAACAGAAGCATCGACAATCCTACCTGAATAGCACATTCATCCAGATGTTGCACAGAATGCCACAAATACTACCAATTGTTGGGTGTGTGGGATGATACCTGCACACCAAAAGAAAGGCGGAACGCCTTTTATTCCTTTACCATTTTCCAATAATGGTTCATGCCAAGCTTGGTATGCTCTTTTGCCTGGAGACGAGATATATTTACAGAAAATATCTAAAAACCCTGTGGTGACATGGACAAAGTTATCTGGTGAAACTCAGAGAGAGTGCTCCAATGCTACACTTATCCAGATTCTCATTAGCTGAAATTAACACATGTATACATTATATCAACAACTCAGAATATTAGGGCAAGTGTCACTAATTATTACACAAATAATCCAAAATTAAAACAAAGTTGATATTTATTTAATTCCTCCCTTTGGGTTACATTCTAAATATCACTTATGCAGTTAAAAACATAGAATATAATCATCACAGTTATTACACAGAATGCAGGCAATTAAAAAACAGTTGACACTGCGTTTCGGTGTTTGTTGAATTTTTTCACCTTCATCAGGACAATTATTGTAGTAAAATCTAAAAATAAAAACTGTATTTTAGATGTCTAAGTAATACAGTGACACAAATACATAAAAATCTAACATAACTTCCTGCCCATTAGTCCTATTTGACCTCTTACGTATGCATAGCTTTGGTACTGGTATGCCAATATTGTCTCTTGCTAAAATAAGGCTGTTTATCATTTTAGTTAGACAGCTCTATATAATGTTGCGTACTTATTATTGGTAACAATGACTATAGAGTCCATATCTTGTTTATGAATTATTTTTCAGATATTAACCTAAGGATATAGATACCTTAGGAAAGTTTATTGGGGAATCTGATTTATCAATTTCTCGATCCCGCCGTATGGATTCGATTCACTCGTGCTATCTTGAGCCTTGTTTGAATTAGATCTTATTACAAGGTGATGCATTATATTTATCATACAGTTACCATAATTACCTCAATAGTAGGTATTCTGATATCAATTCGGTACGTTGGAACCACCGTACATGATTATATGTGTGCGAGGTGCTCTCTTTTTCAATTAGAGTCTATGGTGGAATACATAAACATGTTTGTCTTATAATCCTATCCAACGTTTGTTTAGGTATTTAAATAGCAGACTAACATCCGCCTGCTGTTACTCACCCCCTCTTTCTCTGTCTTTTGTAAGTGGATTATAGTGTGGAACTGCAACTCCTGAAAATAAAGAGATGCATGGGTATTGTCAGATTTTCACTATTTAGTTCACTCAATCATGGTGTATTTAATCTAATTTGTACACTGAACATCACGTTGGATTTCAAAATGTAGTGGTATATCTCTTAAGTTTTTATACTCCCCGGGACTGGCGATATTACTGCACATTAGGTATAAGTTAATGCAAAAGAAAACTTTACCGAAAGAAAGTTTATCACGCCGTTTCATTGAGTAGCTCCGCGATGATTTTAACATTAGTAGCGGATGTAGGTAGCGGTAAATAAATTACTACCCTTTAATTAACATGCTAGTTCGAGGGCTCAGACGCACTAGCTCCATATAGCGTGCTACCTAAATTCCGAATTTCTAAATACCTTATACTTGTCGTTCGGCCTCCCTGTTCCAACGTCCCGGGAAGATTTTCCATCTGTTTGTCTCTGTTGTTACGTCTTACTTAAATACTGACGCTGCTCGGTATGAACCGGAACTACTAGTTACCTCCCGTGTTCTTCTCCCAATAGAGATTTAATCTTAATATATATTTGTGTTTAATTAGTACCCGTTATCATATTAGGATGAATACATCGGGTTTTACTATTAATTGTTTATGATGCTCTAATAATCAACATCGTCCGAATGACCCGGAAGTTGTTTAATAAACTAATATTCAAATAAAAAATATGTTTCCCAAGTCTTTATGTTCTACTGGGAAAACAAAACATCTACAATCTCGACGGTGGGACCAATTCGACATCTATAAAGAGGGATGGTTGTTACCTAAACTTTTCTCTCTTTCTCGATGTATTTTGTGTGTGTAGTTCGGTTCCGCCATGTTGGACTAGTATTATAATACTCTCTATCAACATTTAATTTGGGTATTATCGTGATCTTAACATTTTTTATATAAATGGTATACCTCGAGTTATATCTTTTTTTCCATTTTTTTATGGAAATATTACCAAACTCTTACAAGTTAATAGAGCACTGATATAATCCATCAAATCTAATCCATATAATACATCTAGTCTCTGAAAAAGAAATTAACGGCGGCCATTTTGAGCTAGTACACGTCTATTCATTGTGTGCAATATAATGTCATCATTTTTGACATTATCACACTTGTAGATAACCATATTAATACAAATTTGTACTTTGCAACCTCACCATTACTCAATATATATCAGGATCACATTATTCATATATACTGTACATTCTTAATATGAAATTCACAAGTTAAATAGTGATATATAACATAATCCGCAATTGTTCAAATTCATAACCTCTCAGTTTACTATATGTACATTAATAATTCAGTTCTCCTACATACATTTTTCAAGTCAAATAATTAGTCTTGCCCATTCTTCTTTATTATTTAATCCTGTTCTGTATGTACTGAAGAGGGACATATAATATTGTTCTCTCTTTTTCTTTTTATTTATCAATTGCCACCTCTCATGCTATGTTGAATTACTTCAATACCGCACCATTTAAGATCTTTTATCGTATGATTGTGATTCAACCAATGATATACTAGTGGTGCTGTTCTCTTTTTAGTCCTGATGGCTGACTTAAGTTCAGTAATTCTTGTTTTTATCTCCCTGGGGGTTTCACCTATATAGCCTCTATTGCATGGACAGACAACAGGTAGATAAGATCTTTGGTTTTACGGTTGATAAAACTTCTGGTTTCATGGGTGACTCCATTGTGCCTTACTTCACTTCCTTTAATTAAGCTGTCGAAGTTTGTGCACATGAAACATGGGAAATTTCCTGTAGGGAGGGGTGCATTAGTAATGGTGTTTTGTCTCTGACTCCTCTCCTCCCTATAGGTGTGTTCAAGACTATTTCTGATTGTTTTATTTCTCCTAAAACTAAACATGGGTTTAGGAATTTTAGTGCCATTTCTTTCATTTAACAAGGACCAATTTCTATTAATTATATTTTTTACTTTGTTACTGGCACAACTGTAGTTTGTGACAAAGATAAGTCTGTCTTTTGTTCTATCTGCTTTATCTGTTTTCGTTGAAAAGAGAGAATCCCTATCGAAATACTTTGCTCTTTTACAAGCTTTCCTCACTAAGTTTTTCGGGTAACCTCTGTTTAACAGTTTTTTGGAAAGCTCATCTGCATATTTATTAAAATCCTTAATGTCCGTACAATTCCGTCGGATTCTTAAATATTGTCCGAAAGGGATGTTGTCTTTTTGGCTATTAGGATGATTACTAGTGTAATGGAGCATAGTATTTCTGTCGGTTGGTTTAGTATATAACTCAACCGCTAATTTTCCTTCAACGTGCTTAATCTTGATGTCCAAGAACTCGATCGCTTTATTGTTGTAATTTGAAGTAAATCTTAAATTTTTATCACCCAAATTCAACCAGCTGATAAATTGTGTCAAATCTTCCACTGTCCCTGTCCATATAAAAAAGACATCATCAATAACTCGTGACCAGCACGAAATATTCTCAAAGAAGGGAGCCATGATGTTAAATATGTGATTATTCTCAAAGACAGCTACATACAGTCAGGCCAGACTAGGAGCACAGGCGGCTCCCATGCTCGTGCCTTTGACCTGCCTGTAGTAGTCATCCTTAAATAGGAAGATGTTGTTTTTCAATAATATTTCGACACATTCTAGAATAAAAATCGCATGATTAGATAGATCTCCTTCTCCTGTATTTAAAAGGTATCATCCTGCGGGATATTTGTATAGAGGGCCTCTATATCTAAGGTTACTAACCATTGGGTATTGATATTGTATGGGTGATTTTCTATCTTTTCTATCATGCAAGTGGTGTCTTTAATATATGCTTTTTGGGCAGTGACTAGTGGTTGAAGAAATTTGTCCGCATATTTACTCAGCGGTTCTGTCACCGAATTGATGCTAGAGACAATTGGCCGCATGGGTGGGTCTAACAAATTCTTGTGGACTTTTGAGAGTCCGTACATGGCTGGAATTATGGGGGCCCCATTTTTGAGGAACCTGTATTCCTCGTTGCAGATAATTTCATCCTCCTTAGCAAAGTCTAAAAGTCTCCCGATCTTTTGGATTAAATCGTTCCATTCTTGCCTACTTGATTTGGTGTAGTGTTCAGAGTTATTTAAAAGAATCATCATTCTACGGTTATAATCATCTGTATTCATTAAAACAATACTACCACCCTTATCTCCAGGCTTGATAGTCAGATCACTATTATTCTCTAGATTTTTTAATGCTGTATTTTCTCCTTTCTTTAAGTTATTAACCCATCGTAGTGGTTTAGACAATAAATCTGCTATGTTGCTATCGACAACTTGTTCGAAAAGTTCCACTTTTTTATGGACCATATTTAATGATGGAGTCCACTCAGATTTTGGTCTCAAGCCAGATTTGTTGGTAGGTCGGGTGGTGTGATCTTTATCTTTAAAAAAATCTTGTAGTCTGATTTTTCTAAAAAAACACTGGAGGTCTCTCTCTAAATTAAATTTGTCAACATGTGAGCTGATGGCATAGCCTAAACCCTTTTCCAAAACTGCTGTCTCATCATTGGTAAGGGTGACATTTGATAAGTTGATTATGGCAGCTTTTTTTATTCCCATTTGGATTGACTCCTGGTTTTCATATATGGTCTCTTTTGTTGTGGAGGTTGAGGGTAAAAGTTCCCTCTCCCTCGATTTTGATTGCCATTCTGTGAACGGTGATCTAAAAAAGAGAGAGATTCTCTATTAGAATTTGCTGAGGGATCACTCCCTCTTTTGCTATTGTCTATTGTACTCTCATTCTCAGATTCTGTACTGGTATATGAGGTGTATAGAAAGATTACTCTTTTTTTGGGGTAGTTTCTCCTCGGTTGCTGCCAATGATTACGGTTAAAAGTATCTTCCCTAGGTCTATCAAAGAAATCCTTTTGTGTATAAGGATAAACGAATTCTGTATTATAATTTGATACATCCTTCCTGAATTTGTTTGACTTTTTGTTAAGAAGGTAATCTTTAAAGCCTGTAATGTCATTCTGGATATCTTCTAGTTTCTTTTTTGCGTCATCCAGTGCTGTATTATCTCTTAATATGCTTTCTAGTTCTTCAATTTCCCTCCTTTCTATAATTAAAATCTCACTGGCTGTTTCGATAATTAGCAGAATCCAATCTCTACTGCAACGGTTTGCAATGAGGGTCCAGTTTTCAATACATTTTGCATGCTTGATAAAAATCCCTGGTTCGTTTTTTACTTGTAAACCACAAGGGATAATGCCTTTCTTGCAATATTCAATTAAAAAATCTGCATGCAATTCCGTTCTAATTGCCTTTTTTTATTGTCCCAAAGTTCCACCCATTTCTCTTCATCGCAATTTGTTGCTGATACAGATGAGAAACGTTTTGAGGTGCCACTAATTATCTTATTAAATTGCTCCTCCGAGAAGCCATACGTTTTTAAAGTGTCCATTATTGATTTGGAACACACGTTGTCAATACAATTTGCTGAATAGATTAATTCCTTAAGAATTCTTCCCAGCTCACTAGCTGTACAGTAACGTGCAAAAATTAGGAAGATACCCCTATACTTATTGACAGGGAAGGGGGTTAGTAACACACAGAAAATATCTAAAAACCCTGTGGTGACATGGACGAAGTTATCTGGTGAAACTCAGAGAGAGTGCTCCAATGCTACACTTATCCAGATTCTCATTAGCTGAAATTAACATATGTATACATTATATCAACAACTCAGAATATTAGGGCAAGTGTCACTAATTACTAGACAAATAATCCAAAATTAAAACAAAGTTGATATTTATTTAATTCCTCCCTTTGGGTTACATTCTAAATATCACTTATGCAGTTAAAAACATAGAATGTAATCATCACAGTTATTACACAGAAAGCAGGCAATTAAAAAATTCCTGGAGCATCACGATACCACTTGAGTCCGAGGAAAGAATCTGCAGCGTTGAACGAGACTGGTTGAGCTACCGCCCTGGGTTTGTGAAACGGCCGATGTGGCAAGGGGGGGGGATCAGCCCTGCATTAGTGTAGTGACACCCGTCTTACTCCGTGGTGAAGAAATCAACTGCTGCCCAGGGAGAAGAGCTCCAATGATTGTTTTCAACAAGTTTTTAGAAAGATCAATCATCAATGTTGCTGAAATGAATAACGAAAGAATCATTTGTGTTGTAGGATTTGTTATTGCCCTGGTGGTTATGGCAATAATTGCCTGGTTTGTTGAGAAAGTGGCACCTGCTCGACAACTTTTCGTTTCCACTACTACAGCTCCAGTGGAACACCATTATTATACGCTTCCCTATCATGAGCAGAAGCATCAACAATCCTACCTGAATAACACATTGCCACAAATACTACCAATTGTTGGGTGTGTGGGATGATACCTGCACACCAAAAGAAAGGAGGACCGCCTTTTATTCCTTTACCGTTTTCCCATAATGGTTCATGCCAAGCTTGGTATGCTCTTTTGCCTGGAGACGAGATATATTCAGCCTCTTCTGCTTTGCACATGCTCAGTTGCGCTTACAGCTGTCCCCACCTTGTAACTGTCAGGATGTTTCCACCCGAAGTAGCTAACTGTCAGCCCCTCCCACTTGTTGCCAGCACACTCTCTGTATGACCTTGTATGCATTTGAAACCAGCATTCTGCACTTGTACCACCCTCATTTGAGCCCCTGTGTGGGTATAAAAGGTCCAAGCTCCTTCCAGTCAGTGTGCTACTTCATGCATTTCCGAAGGGTGCTGTGTGAATTTAGTTCCACCTCATGAGGTTTAATAAACTTTATCTTTTCTATTCCAGCTTCCATGACAACTTCTTTCTATTGGTCTGAGGACTCTGTGCAGAGAAGGGAGAACCCCTAGCACTGGTAGGCCTTGCTGAGGCTCACCAACACATAGGGTATCAGAGCACTTTACATCACACACATTACACAGAGAAAATCAATTATATGTGTAAATCACTGTATAGGAAATGTTACATAAGACTAAGGACTAAGATTAACATCGGCACAACATCTATAGGAGTCGTATGGGACGCCTTTAAAGCCAATCTTAGGGGTAGGTTACATGGTCTTATATCCTCTAAAATCAAAATTGAAGGACGTGAGTTAAAACTGAGAGAAGATAAAATTAAAAAGTTAGAAGCAGATCTTCTCTTGTTAGGGAGCGGTCCACCCAAAAGAGTAGGCAAAGTACAGGAGGATCTGGACACAGCTAGGTTGGATTATAGAGGTAAGTTAGATGAGAAATGTAGGGCCCAATGGTTAAATAAAAATATGGAGAACTTTGAATACGGTGAGGAGGCTGGTGCCTTGCTGGCATGGAAGGCCAGAATGGACTGCACTTAAAACAATATAAACGAGCTAGTTATTAGTGACAGTGGAGATTAATCCTCAGATATAGAGGATATAAAGAACTGCCTTCTCTCTCTTTTCACAGATCTCTATAAGGAAGACTTGTATCCCTCAAAAAATTTAATCCAGGCCTGGCTGAGTACTAAATCATTATCGTCCCTAACGCAGGAGGGCAGAGACTTTTTGGACTCCCCGATCTTGTTGGAGGAAATTAAAATGCAAATAAAGTTATCTAAAAATAGGAAAGCAGCAGGTCTGGATGCTCTCCCGAAGGAGATATACAAACTTCTCGACGAAGAGATAGCTCCAACACTGGGTTCCCCATTTCAATCAATCTATAGTCCATCAGGGGAAATACCAAGCTCATGGCGAGAGGCGACCATCGTATTAATACCTAAGATTGTTCATGGATATTTTGGCAGGGAGATTCGCCAAATTGGCTCCTGGGTTGGTCAGCTCTGATCAAAAGGGGTTTATTAGTGGGCGTTTCATTCAGGAACAGACACAGCTCCTCATTGGCAATATTGATTTGGCACCAGCAAGATCTGAACCCTTGGCGGAAATCGTTCTTGATGCCGCCAAGGCATTCGATAGAGTCTGTTGGTCCTATCTTTGGGAGGTTCTGGAGGCTGTGGGCATAGGCCCCATGTTTATTCATACGCTCAGACAATGTTATCAGGGAGCCTCCGCAAAAATCCTGGTAAATGGGATGCTTACATCTAACTTTGAGATTCCGAGGGGAACCAGGCAGGGTTGTTCCATCTCTCCCCTGCTGTTCGACATTTATAGAGAGCCGTTGGCTCAGGTAATAAAGCTTGACGATCAGATTTAGCCTTTAAATCTCAGCAGTATACATCAAAAATAGCATTATATGCAGATGACATTATTCCTTACACCAGCGACCCAGAAGTAACAATGCCAAGGGTGGAGGCCCTCTTGGGGGAGTTTGGCTCAATTTCCGGATATCTAACCAACTCCTCCAAGACGGAGGTAATGTGCTGGAATATAACACACTGGGCGGGGAAGACCAGCACAGAGTTCAAATACCTTGGCATTACTATAGTCAGTGATTTGGATAGAATTGCTTCCTTGAATTTGAAAAGAGTTATTAATGAATTGGATCGCCTGTTCGTAAGGTGGAAAAATCTTCCTTTGACTATTTTTGGCAAGGTGAATTTAGTTAAAATGAGTGTCCTCCCCAAGTTAACATACATCTTTAATGCTGTCCCCCTGAGGTTTCCTCAACATGACATCTCCAAAATACAGGGTAAGATCTGGAGTTTTATTTGGGGAGATAAGGGAGTGAGGCTGTCCTGGAAGAAATTGAGGTGGAGGTTGCTTAAATGTGGGTTAGCCCTTCCGGATATTAGTTGGTACCAGGTGGCATTTCAATATAAAGTCATCAGGATGCTTCTAACGAAACCCACAACCTCCTCATGGGGGTTCCTTCTCAGTGAGCTGACAAGCAATGTTGAACGCGGTAGAACAGAAGGGTTTCTTTATAGATTTGGAGCAAATTCTGTTTTTGAGACGGTGCGCTTGAAGGTCCTGAAAAATGCACTAGAAATCTGTTGCAAAGTAAGGACTAGGTGCAAGATAGGGTACTATTCGGACCACGCCCCCATTTGGGACTCCCCAGGGACTCCTCTTTGCCTTAAAGATGGTTTGGTTGCCTCTATTAGGGAGGCGGGAGTTTCCATCTGGCCAGATCTGGGGGATACCAATGGAGTGTTTTCGTGGGATATATTAAAAGCTAAGATAGCCCTGAGTTCTCCAAATTTAAGTTTTTACAACTGAAATCATGGTTTGAGGCAGAGAGCGGGGGTATAATGGGAGGTTGGGAAACTGAGCACCTCTTTATGTCAGACCAACAGATTAAGAGAGAGGTATCAAGTTGGTACAAGAAATTGGTTGATGCAGACGACAAAGATATTCCATCTCAGGCTTTGGTGTGGAGACAATCCCCCTTTGAATCTATCAAGGAGGAGTTATTAGAGCCTTCTTTAAATCTTCTATATAAATATACTAAATCTGCTAGCCTAAAGAAAAACCATTTCTTTGTAACAAACCGTATCTACTATGCTCCAGCTAAAATAACAAAATTCGCCCCAACCCCCCAGCCGAAATGTTATAGATGCATGGCCTCTAAAGCACACGACATCCATGTCTTTTTTGAATGTGCAAATCTGGTAACATTTTGGGAAGGGATTGGAGGCTACCTGCGCAGGATCTTCGGTACAAACATCACGGTCAATGGGACTCTAGTCTTTTTTGCTGTCGATCGTTCATCAACAAAAGATCTGGTAGCAAGGGATAGAGGACTTTTACTGTATTTAATCCTACTAGCGCGCAGGGAAATATGCCTGAAATGGAAAGACCCCAATCCCCCAAGAATGGAAGAATGGCTGAAATCTGCATTTGCGATGGCTTGCCTTGATATTGCCAGTGTTGGTAACACCTTAAATAGCCTCTGGCAACCTCTTATCACTATCGGCAGAGACAGTGTAGATATTGAAGTGCGAAGGCTCCCAGTCCTATGATTACACCTTAAAACTCCAGCACAAGGAGTTGGTCTGGGGACCTAAGCATCTGCAGTCGACTGGATGGAGCCCAGGTCCATAACAACGGCTGTAACATTCTGCAAAGTGCTTAAAGGTGAGATGAGGACAAAAAAAGTAAAAAAATAAATAAATAATAAGACTAAGGACTACAAGGTGTGGGTGTTACATGACAACCATACTAGCAGGCAGTATAGTTTAATAGTGATTGAGCTGTAGAAAGACAAACTCAGAATTTAAAACATAATATAATGGTTAGGGGTTCTCTTTAATAATCAGAATTTATTGCTATCCAAATGAACACTTTTTGCAACATTGGAATAATCAAATACTCAAGAAAAAAAACATAATGTCCTAAGTTATACCTTGCAATTTGCGTGCAGCACTTAGATGACTGTTAATAGCTCACTGTTCCATGTTAGGATTTTGACTTATAAACTGCAAGCAAAAAAGAGGATCTCTCTGACAAAAGCAGTAGCCCACTGACCTATTTACATTATGTGCACTTTGTGATCTGCATGGTGCATGTTCTTTGCAGCAGATACATTAACCCTCTGCGCTACCTTTCTATGAGTCAAATCTTCCACCAGACAAACACTAATCTCTCTCTACGTAGAACATTAATCACTGGAGTTATCATGCCCTTATTGTGTAGCTGCAGCACCCGTCCAAAGTCAGTTCCCGTTGCGGTCACACCAGTCGCACCGCCCTAGAGCCGGCCCTTCTCAAGGGTCCTGTGACCTCAGTGAGGGAGACATTTTTGCTTGTTGGCCTGGAGATGAACTTCAGTATGGATTGTGAGGGAGAAGCCTTCAAGGATAACCCCCACTTGCTACTGCTAGGTTCCACCTGCTGGTGCTAAGACACCACTGCTTTTAAGGTCTTGTGGGGCCTTCTAAGGTCCAGCATGGGAATGTGCTCTCCCAGGAGGGTGGTCTGGGGGACTCATCATGAAGGCTGAACCTCGCTCCCCAGTTCCAAATTTAGCAGCTCTGACCATAGTGTCACATCCTCTTCCCCACTGAACACCATACTGTCCCACTGAGAGATACTTGCACTGCCTTCAACTCCAACTAACTATCGCTGTGATAATGGGAGCCAATGAAGCTCCTTCATGGGCGGCTTCATGTGGTAAAGTCTTGGTTGTTGAAAAATGACTCTAGAAGCTTGATTTGGTATCATTTGAAGTCTGTAATTTTGGTTAATAGGGAGACCCAGGTAAATAGCATTAGCGTAAACAATTCTGGACAAAATCAAGGAGATAATACATTTGAGTTCTGCCTCTCTGGTGTTCAATCTTCTAATTTTTCTGATCTTTCTAAGTTGGAGAAAGCAGAAAGACGTAACCATGCTTATCAGGGGTTTCATGGATAGTTCCATGTCAATTTGAATGGCAAGACTTTTTACCGTGCTCTTGGGATTGGGTGGAGGGCCTAGCTCTGTTGGACAGTAAGCATGAGTCCAATAGTTCAATTTATAATTGGGGATGACAATCTCTGTTTTTATCAGAGTTAGCTTTTAACTTCTATTCATCCAGTCTCTGATGAACAGCATTGTATTCTGGAAGAACTCCTTGGAGTCCGATGTCTCATCAATTGTAAAAATCAGCTACATATCGTCTGCGTAATTAAATATTTTTACCTTCATTTGTTGTAAGGTATGTATCAGATGGTGGATGTAGAGGTTGAAAAGATGGGAGGACAGGGAGGAGACCTGTGGTACCCCACAGTTCAGACTGATTATAACAGAGCTATAAGGTGAGAGGCAGACTGATTGAGTTCGGTCTTTTAGGAAGGATTTCATCCAATATAAGGCACTTCCCCTGAGACCTGCTGCAGCAAATTGATCCACTAAGATCTCGTGGTCAATGGTATCGAATGTTGCTGATAGATCCAGTAGGACCAATGTCTGTGTGCATTCCTCATCAGCCCTTTCTTTTAGGTCATCCACTCCAGATAGCATGATGAATTCAGTGGAGTGAGAGGGCCGAAAGCCTGCCTTGTTGGGATCAAGGAAATTAGGGGCATATTAACAACCTACAGCGATATTTATCGCTAAGTAGGGTTAGCGGTAATATTTTTATCTCCGCCCTTCACCTGTTTTTATCGCTGAGATAACTTGCTATTAGCAAGGTTTATCTCAAAAGCGATAAAAATCAGGCGAAATGTGTGAATATCGCTGTCAATACAGCGATATTTAGGCATTAGAGTGACAATGCTCTTAGCCATGTTATCCACCTCCCATTGGATAACATGGCTAAGAACTGGTCAGGGCAGGCGTTAGCTTTTGGAGATATTCGCGCTTAGCGCGAATATTTCCAAAACTACGCCTGTGTTGATCATAGGCGCCCACTTTGCATGTCATTAGCGATAAATATCGCAGTCATGCACAGTGGGCCCCAAAATGCTAGCTATCGCCTACAAGCTGTCGCTAACTGGTGTTAGCGACAGCTTGGTAATTGGGCGAGAATATTATCGCCGCTTTAGCGGGAAAAAGTCCCACTAAAGCGGCGATAAGGGCCCTTGGTAATATGCCCCTTAGTCTCTTCTAAGCATGGGTGTAAAATCCGTTCCGTTCGCGGAATTTGCGGATTTTCTGCAATTTTGCGGTCCGCGAATCTCGCGAAATTGCAGAAAAATCTGCAAAATCGCGTTCGGGACGGATTTTAAAAAACTGAAGTACATTAGGCACTTACAGGGTTACAGCAGGTGCCCAAGTTGAAGCTAATTTCTTTGTAACCATTTACAAAATGGTTACAAAGAAATTAACTTCAACTTGGGCACCTGCTGTAACCCTGTAAGGGCTTCCTGAGCGGCGCCTCCAGAGTTGTTGCCTACTTGCAACTATTCTCTGACCCTGCTCTGACCCTCGAAGCAGGGTCAGAGAATAGTTACAAGTATGGCACAATGCTCCAGGATGTCACAAAAATTAAACCACAACAGGAAGCACTTACAGATAAGGAAGCAGGTGCCGGACTTGAAGCTCAAATTCAGTAACACATTAACCAGCACCTGGTTGAGGCTGGACAGGTGTGCTTTCTCCCCATAATCTACAGTGGTGAACCAGAGGGTGGCACTGGTGAACCAGAGGGTGTCAGTGGTGAACCAGAGGGTGCTGTGATGAACCAGAGGGTGGCAGTGATGAACCAGATGGTGGCAGTGATGAACCAGAGGGTGACAGTGATGAACCAGAGGGTGGCGTGGTGAACCAGAGGGTGGCAGTGGTGAACCAGAGGGTGCTGTGATAAACCAGAGGGTGGCAGTGATGAACCAGAGGGTGGCAGTGATGAACCAGAGGGTGGCAGTGATGAACCAGAGGGTGGCAGTGATGAACCAGAGGGTGACAGTGATGAACCAGAGGGTGGCAGTGGTGAACCAGAGGGTGGCAGTGATGAACCAGAGGGTGACAGTGATGAACCAGAGGGTGGCAGTGGTGAACCAGAGGGTGCTGTGATGAATCAAAGGGTGGCAGTGATGAACCAGAGGGTGACAGTGATGAACTAGAGGGTGGCTGTGATGAACCAGAGGGTGGCAGTGATAAACCAGAGGGTGAAAGTGATGAACCAGAGGGTGACAGTGGTGAACCAGAGGGTGGCAGTGGTGAACCAGAGGGTGGCAGTGATGAACCAGAGGGTGGCAGTGGTGAACCAGAGTTGCAGTTATGAACCAGAGGGTGGCAGTGATGAACCAGAGGGTGGCGCTGTTAAACTGCCCGGGAGCCCTGTGGGTGTGAGCCCCGGCGCTGCTGAGCTGCCCAGGGGTTGTGAGCCCACGCACTAATGAACTGCCCCGGGGCCCAGTGGGTGTGAGCCCACGTGCTGCTGAACTGCCCCGGAGCCCTCTCAGTGTGAAAATCATTTGTGCTCAATTGCCTGGGAGCCCTCTGGGTGTGAGCACACATTGTGCTCAGTGTCCCCCTGCCCCCAGTACATATATACCCATACCGCTCAGCACCATTATGCTCTTGCACCATTAAGTCTGGTGCCTGGATGCTCCTGATCCGTGTAGGTGGTACCACCGTCTGGTGCAGTCAAAATGTAAAGTCATAACTTTCTACACAGCACCAATAAACACGTGTCCCCCCTGGCACCGGTATGCGCATGTACCAGGCGTGGAGCACCCGCATGCCACTGCACCCTACTGCCCAGCGCCAGCATATTCCTGTACGGGGCAGTTTAGTATGAGATGGACATTGTCCAGCAGCAGCAGCTGCATGCGCCTGAACCCACTGAGCAGGATCAGAATGGTTTTGTACCAACACGCGCAGCAGAGCTGTCTTGGACATCTGAAGGATTCTGGGGTCCTGTGCCAAACGTTTCTTTGCATCCATGAGTTTCCCAAGCGCCATCCCCGTGTAGCTCCTGTGACTAGGAGGCTGCTTTCTCCTCATCTGCTGCTCTGCTTGGTCTCTGACCCTTTATTAACAAGATGCATGAGAACTCGCATAGAAACCCCGCCCGTTTGGCCCCATCCACCACACACTAGCGGTATGAAACAATATTCCGCCCGTCCCCACTATAATGGCCAGTTCACTCAAGGGACCTCTGCGCCTTTTGGCGCGCTGGCAAAGTTACAGGCACACGTGGTCACATATCTGTGCAAATGGCGCAAAAATCGGCGAGTTTGCGGGAAAATTTGCGAACTTGCTGACTTTTTTTGCAATTTTGCACAAATTCGCGTTTCGCGAATTCACAAATTTTGTTCATACTTAGTCTCTTCTTGAAAGGAACAAAAATGTTTAGCTAAATGTTGCTCTACAATATTGGCAGGAAAAGAAAGGAGAGATATGCGCCTATAGTTGTCTAACTGCTGAAGGTTCACACCTGATTTTTTTTCAAGCAAAATGATCACTGCTTCTTTGAAGGCTAGGGGGACATCTCCATGCATACGGGATAAGTTCAATAGGGAGAAAGTGCTTTCTGGAAAGGAAGTAAGAATATATTTTTTATAAATGGAGTGGTAAACATCTTTAGGAGAGCCTGATTTTACTTTGTTTAGTAATTCTGTAAGTCGTTCTTTGTTTATGCAGGGGAAGATCGAAATGGTATTAGGGTTACTGTTTTCAAGTATGTTTTGCATATCCTGTAGGCTGGGGACAATGGATTTTTGTATTTTCTTTATTTTGTCTAGAAAGAAGAAATTAGCATCATCGCATAATTTATGTGAGGAAATTATAGGAGGTGTTACTCGGTCAGGGTTAGATAGATCCATTACTATATTAAAGATGTCATTCACTTTATTATCTGAGTTTATGACTTTGTTAGTGAAAATATATATTTTTTTGCCTCTAAAGGGCTTTTTAATAGGCTGTCAAGCTTTGATTAAATAACTCCTTAATTTCTGGTGAGTATGTTCTATGCCATTCCCATTCAGCCAGGTGCGTTTTTAGTTTAAATATTTTTAACTCAGCAGAAAACCATTTGGATGCTTTGTGTCGCTGAGCGTGACTAGTTTGAATTTGCAGAGGGCCATGTATATTACTGGCCTTCAATTGCCAATTTGAGATATCTTTCTCATACTTGTATACGTTGTCTGTCATGGCAGGTAAATTAAATGCGAAGGTATTAGAAAAGGAATTCAAATTTGTGCGATTCCAATTTCTGGTCATAATTTTAGGACGAACCATGGGTTTGGGTAGAGTAATATCACTTAATGTAAAGCTGATAATGTGATGCTCTGGCCAAATGCACAGGTGAATAACCAGATTCCAGAAAGTAAGGTTGCTGGATCAAACCTGATCAATTGAATGTCCTTTGATATGTGTAAAAAACACAGTTGATGGACAGAATGTAGAACAATGTCATACATTCACTCCAGTACAAGGATCTGGGCCTAAATCCATCGTTTTTTTTGCACTCCACACCACCCTGGGTTAGACACTGGCTATATGCAAATCAGCTCTGACCCTGTGCCTCATGGGAACAGTCCAGTCCGAACTACCAAGCCATGGGGTATATTACCAACAACTAGCGATAATTTTTGTCTCTAACTTGTTTAGAGACAAAAATTATCGCCGCACATCGGCGATTTTTATCGCAGATAAACCTTGCTATTAGCAAGGTTTATCGCAAATGCGATAAAAAACGGCCGCAATGCATGAATATCGCCGAAAAGTCAGCGATATTCATGCATTATCGAGCAAATGCTCTTAGCCATGTTATCCACCTCCCATTGGATAACATGGCTAAGAACTGCTCCTGGGCAGGTGTTACCTTTTGGAGATATTCGCGCTTAGCGCGAATATCTCCAAAAGTTGGTAATAGGAGATAGCGATGTTAGCGACTGTTTCCAGTCGCTAACATCTTGGCACGCCCACTTTGCATGTCATTAGTGATAAATATCACTGGCATGCAAAGCGGGGCCCAAGATGGTCGCTATCTCCTATTAGTTGTCGCTAACTGGTGTTAGCCACAGCTTGGTAATAGGGAGATAATTTTATCTCCGCTTTCTTGGCTTTTAAAGCCAAAAAAGCGGAGATAAACCCCCTTGATAATATGCCCCCATGTCTTTCCCAGATCGGAATCAAGCATCCAAGGACCGGTTTCTGGCTATCAGCCTTCATAAGCCTGGATAGCTTGACTCCAGTGGTGTGGAGAGCCTGGGACTCACGTCTGAGCATACCCAGCCCACCCGGGGTAAAAATTGAAAAAACACAGTTGATGGACAGAATGTAGAACAATGTCATACATTCACCCCAGTACAAGAATCTGGGCCTAAATCCATCATTTGTTTGCACTCCACACCACCCTGGGTTAGACACTGGCTATATGCAAATCAGCTCTGACCCTGTGCCTCATTGGAACAGTCCAGTCCGAACTACCAAGCCATGTCTTTCGCAGACCGGAATCAAGCATCCAAGGACCGGTTTCTGGCTATCAGCCTTCATCAGCCTGGATAGCTTGACTCCAGTGGTGTGGAGAGCCTGGGACTCACGTCTGAGCATACCCAGCCCACTCAAGGTGAAAATTGCAAAAAACACAGTTTATGGACAGAATGTAGAACAATGTCATACATTCACCCCAGTACAAGGATCTGGGCCTAAATCCATCGTTTTTTTGCACTCCACACCACCCCGGGTTAGACACTGGCTATATGCAAATCAGTTCTGACCCTGTGCCTCATGGGAACAGTCCAGTCCGAACTACCAAGCCATGTCTTTCCCAGACCGGAATCAAGCATCCAAGGACCGGTTTCTGGCTATCAGCCTTCATCAGCCTGGATAGCTTGACTCCAGTGGTGTGGCGAGCCTGGGACTCACGTCTGAGCATACCCAGGCCACTCTGGGTGAAAATTGCAAAAAACACAGTTGATGGACAGAATGTAGAACAATGTCATACATTCACCCCAGTACAATGATCTGGGCCTAAATCCATCGTTTGTTTGCACTCCACACCACCCTGGGTAAGACACTTGCTATATGCAAATCAGCTCTGACCCTGTGCCTCATGGGAACAGTCTAGTCCGAACTACCAAGCCATGTCTTTCCCAGACCGGAATCAAGCATCCAAGGACCGGTTTCTGGCTATCAGCCTTCATCAGCCTGGATAGCATGACTCCAGTGGTGTGGAGAGCCTGGGATTCACGTCTGAGCATACCCAGCCCACTCTGGGTGAAAATTGCAAAAAACACAGTTGATGGACAGAATGTAGAACAAAGTCATACATTCACCCCAGTACAAGGATCTGGGCCTAAATCCATCGTTTGTTGTTTTTTGCACCCCACACCACCCTGGGTTAGACACTGGCTATATGCAAATCAGCTCTGACCCTGTGCCTCATGGGAACAGTCCAGTCCGAACTACCAATCCATGTCTTTCCCAGACGGGAATCAAGCATCCAAGGACCGGTTTCTGGCTATCAGCCTTCATCAGCCTGGATAGCTTGACTCCAGTGGTGTGGAGAGCCTGGGACTCACGTCTGAGCATACCCAGCCCACTCGGGGGGAAAATTG